>NC_132781.1:91294834-93694834 GCF_048418805.1 Vulpes vulpes | reverse complement strand
AGGTTCAAATCAAATGACGGAGTTACATGCAAAAGTGCCTGATACAGTGCCTGAGATTCAGTAGGCAATTAATATGTCCCCTTCTACTGGCCAACCTCCTCCTGGTCCTTCAGTTCCTGGTTCAAATGTCTCCTCCTCTCTGTGGTATTCTCAATGTAGAGTTACAAGTTCCCTCCCTGGGATGCCTGGATGGCTCAGTGGTTGAGCGTCTGCCTTTGGCTCAGGTCATGATCCCAGGTACTGGGATTGAGTCCCGCATCAGGCTCCTCCCTCTGTCTATGTCTCTGCTTCTGTCTCTCATGAATAAATAAACAAAATCTTTTTTGAAAAAAGTTCCCTCCCCTTAGCACCACAAATTATTTTAACATTGAGTATCCCACAAACTCATTATGCATTTGCCTTTTTTCCCATCTAGAATGTGAATTCCTTTGGAGTAAGTGCCATATCTTATTTACCTTTGTTTCTCCAGGCCCTGGCACAGCAAAACCCTAGCAAAGATTTTTTTCAAAGAATAAGTAAAGAGGGACGCCCAGTTGGCTCAGTGGTTGAGCATCTGCCTTTGGCTCAGGGCGTGATCCCGGAGTTCCAGGATCAAGTCCCACATCAGACTTCCTGCAAGGAGCCTGCTTCTCCCTCTGCCTGTGTCTCTGTCTCTCTCTCTCCAATGAATAAATAAATAAAATCTTTAAATATATATATATATAAAGAATAAGAAAAATAAGAAATAGCAAATCAACACTAGAAATATTCTTAATTCTAAAAGATGCCATGTGAAGATCATTAATAATATTATTAGTAAATAAAATCAAACTCTCCAAAATGAGTTTCAGAAAAAAATGAGCACTCTTTTTTTTCATTACCAAATTAAGGTCACAACATGTTACATATTACAGCAGTTTTACCCAAAGGCAAGTGACTAGTTAACACTCCAATTATGTGTAGGTTCAAAGAAGAAAGAAATAATGACTTTTGCTTAAAACAACTTAAAAATATATATTGCTACTCAAGCCTCTCATCTTTAAATGGCAATTTAAATGGTATGATTTTACTTATCTATAACAAGAGCCTGAATTTAGATTTCTAATATTAATGATACGCTTTAGAATAAAATAGTTATATTGGTTTTGCAGGGATTTTGTTAAAAAAACATCCATTCATTTGAATATTAATGAGTCAGGCATTGAACTAGGCAGTGAGGATATAACAGGAAAGAAATAAAGTTTTTGCCCTCACTCTAGTAAAACAAATTAGCTGAGAGAGACCTTAGAATTAATTTTGACAAGAGTCTTCTTTTCATTATTTCTATTCCATTACTTTTCCATTATGTTGTATTACAGAATAGAGACAGGTTTCCATATTGGATGGTTTGCTGTTGCTACTACAACAAATTACTACATATTTGGTGACTTGAAACAATACAAATTTATTATTTTATAGTTCTAGAGGTTAGAAGCCTAACGTGGGTGTCACTCAACTAAAACTCAAGGTGTTGGCAAAGCAGCATCCCCCTGGGAGCTCTGGGGAAGAATCCATTTCTTGGCTTACCTTATTCCTTGGCTTGTGGTCCCTTCCTCCATCTTTAAAGCAGCAAAGACAATGCAGACTTTATCACATGACATCACTCTGACCCTGATTCTCCTGCCTTCTTCCTTCACTTTAGAGGACCCTATGATTACATCAGATCCACCCAGACCACCCAAGGTAATCTCAGGATCAGTTGACCAGCAACCTAATTCCTATGTGCCATGTCTCCTACCATATTCACAGCTTCCAAGGATTAGGACATGAACCATGATTCTTTGAGGAAGCCATAAGATTCTTCCTACCACAACATGTAGCTCTGTAGCTGTCAGGTCAATGAGCCCTGGTCACTTGTATAATTCAGTGAGAAACCTGGAATACCATCACTCCTGGATACCAGTCTTCCCACCTGCTAGAATGTTACTCCTCCCCAGCACCACCATCTATTCCTCCATGGGTGCCACTGTGGGAAGCTGCCATTCTACTTATCAAACTATGTTCTATCCACCCTGTCAATTGTTTTAATAATAAAACTAATAATTTTTCTCCTGTCTGCCCCACCCTCCCCCAGTGAAGGGAGAGCCGTGCCTGGTCTTCCATCCTGGTGAGGGATAGAACCCCCCTTTGCCCATGTGTTACATAAAGATTTGTTAATTATAGTAAAAATGTATTCATCTACATTTTGTTGCTGTATTATTTCTGTTAGCTCAACATACATCCATTCATTCACTATTTTTAAAGTTCAAAGAATGGAGGAATGTGTGCATGTGCGTGTATGATATAAACCCCTTGAGAGCAAAGATCACCTAACTTGCTAAATACAAATACTTAGCAGATAGTAGTCAGCTAAGCAAAGACTAAGTAGTCTTTGACCATGACATTAAAAAACACGTTTCTGGGACTATACACAGAGTCCTCTAGAAATTTCCTGTCATCGAAGGTAAGTGGAAAGAACTGGGTGGTGTGGCTGGCTCAAGCGGGGCAAGGGAGGTCATTCTGGGCCTTGAGGTGTCACCTTAGTGGGGGCAAAGCAGCTGGCTCTTCAGACACCCAGCTGCCTTCTGGCATGGGGGAGTCAGAGCCAGCTCTTCTGTTTTTGACAACAGCATTTGGCCACACATAGAGCTCCATTTCAGCTGGCATCCACCTAGGATAGAATGCCCATTTGGCTATAGGGAGCAGATTTTCCAACTCTGTTTTCCTATCGGCACACGGTTGTGACCCTTGGGTACTGGAAGCATCAACTGAGAATCAGATCTAGTCACTCCTACAAGGAGTTCATCCCAGGTCATCAGAACCCGTTTGTCCACTAGGCTAGAGATCACTTACCTTAAGAATATTTCAAAACAAAGGTTTATTAAACACCTGATCAACTGGGTGTTTAATGACTGCTATTTAACTGGGATCGTTTTCACAATTTTAAAGTTAAAAATGTGAACTCAAGAGGCTGAATTGTACTGACCCTCTCTCTATTGAGTGTCTCAGATACCCAGTGTCCTTTTTTTTTTTTTTAAGTCATGCTTCTTTTTTTTAAATTTTATATATTTATCATGAGAGACACAGAGAGAGACAGGGAGAGAGAGAGAGAGAGAGAGAGAGGCAGAGACACAGGCAGAGGGAGAAGTAGGCTCCATGCAGGGAGCCCGACGTGGGACTCGATCCCAGGACTCCAGGATCATGCCCTTGGCTGAAGGCGGCACTAAACCACTGAGTCACCCGGGCTGCCTGACACCCAGTGTCCTAATATACAAGTTCTCCCTCTTCCTTTCTCACCCTCAGCTCAGCTGTCACCCTTAGGACACAGATGTCAAAAAGTATGTTCACTCTCTATCCCTAGAGCATGCTTCTAGGCATGAGAAGTGAAAACTGCTAGAAGATTTCCATTTCTTTTGTTCCTTTTCTCTGCCAGGCACTGCAAAATCCCCAAACCAAAGAAAAGAAATTCTATCAGGGGACCAAGAGCCTGCCCAGCCCCATATGCTGTTAGTGTCACTATATGCAACACCTGGGACATAGTTTCACAGGCTATTTATGGTCAGTCGCCCAGATTCCATGGGAAAAGAATTGCCCTTCCAGTCTGATAGCTGTTACCTATGCTCTCAGGGAGACTGCCAGAAGTGATCCATGCTTGCTGCCCCCACCCACCTTCATTTCTTAACTCTATCTTCAATCCACAGAACCCCAAAATGCACAAGCAAGAAGATACTCCAAAGATCATCCTGCCTAGACCCCTCCAGTCTGTGGGTGAAGACATGCTTATGAGAACATCAGAAAGTCATTAGTCTTCATACTGGGACAGATGCTTATCGTGAAGCTGGAGTCAGCCCTGGATGGAAGACCAGGTCTAGAATCTCTCAGGAGCCCTGCTTTTGTGAACGACAGACATGTGGCAGAGGTGAACTAGAGGAATTACGTCCAGCACAGTGCAGCACGCTGACCTGGAGAACAAGGCTTGTCCTAACAGAAATAATTAAATGTAGCAGAGGCCTCAGAAGCTTGGAGAATGTTGAACACCTCCTTTGCTCCTCCTATGACTCTCCTCCATTTTAGGATGAAGGGATCAGGAGCTGACTGAAGCTGAATGCATGGCCATTTCCTGGCTGAGGTTTTCTTGTAGCAATCTACGTATAAAATAAAAAACTCTAGGTTTATAGCTGTTTGTAGGAAATGGAGGGATGACCTTGCTCTGCTGACTTTCACTGAATTCTCAAATGTAGTGGTGAATACATGACCTTGTGAGAATAGAAGCAGCTGATCACTGAAGCCATGCTTTAAGAAAGAGTGGTGACCTCAATCTACATGCTCTCATCCTCTCTGCATTCCTAAAAGAGATGGGATTTTTATATTAAATATTTTATTTGAAAAACAATAAACTAAAATAAGTAGCATTGAGGATAGGTGGGAAGGTCTAAGGACGTGTGATCAGAAAGCCAGACATTTTCTACACAACGATGTGTTAGGTGCAATGCTACAGGCCAGGAATCCTGACCCCCTTTATAGAAACCTGTTACCTGAGGACATCAGCTTGTAAAACACAGTCTGGCAGGCTCTAATACAAGTTTTCACCATTGGGGCCCAAAGGCCATCTTCTACCTCCAGCAAGTGCACCTGACCCAGGCTGGGTTCTCGGAAGAGGCACCTCAATGACCCCTTTAGTGATCAGTCAGGTTTATCCCATTGAGAAGGAAGGGGAGATATATCCAAGGTAGTAGGAAGGTTGAAACTGAGCCTATAATTTCCAGAAGGTTGATAGTAATTATGCATTACTAGAACATGGTACAAGAAGGCAGGGGATGAAGGGCTATATCCAAAGGCCCTCTCTGCCAGGCTGAGACTCTAGATATTGGCCTTGAGACTATAGGCAAAGACTTCAGCTGTAACAACTACCCCATGCATTTCAGAAGGGTGATAGAGTTCAATGCAAGATCAAGAATGGCAAGGCAAGGGGGAGGGAGAGAGAAGGTGGTTGCAGATGAGGCTCCTGACCGGGCCAGCATGCCAAGGCATTACCTGCTGGGCTCATTCCACCGGAGCTGCCACAGGGCAGGAGGCGAGGGCTGAGAGATGCACAGAAAACCGCAGGGCTGAAAGGAGGTGAACTCTGGGGAAGGTGGAGCAGGTGGGAATAGAGTTTTGACTAGTAAAACCAGAAAGGAGATGGCATGGGGAGAACAGAATTGGTGAAGTCCAAAAGCATAGGTGCAAGAGGACAGGCTGCAGAGTGAGATTTCAGGCACATGCAGGAAGGCAGGGAAGACAGGCTGGAAGCAAGTAAGTGTGTGACACAGAGTGACAGCTTCATTAAACACTTAGTGATGAGGAGATGGGCTCTAGCTACCTCACCATGCAAAGACTGACATGCAAAAGCAGGGCAATTTCTAAAGTCAGAATGACGTGCATGTGTGTGCGCACGTACATGTGTGTGTGTGAGAGAGAAACAGATGCACAGAGACAGAGAGAAGCAGAGAGAAAGGGAAAAGAAGAAGACACAGACTGTAAGTCTATGGTTTCATTAAGTGAACATCTCATGACTGTCTCAAAATCATTTATCAGCTGACCGAAAGGTAACTACTATTGTGCTTTAAGGTTAAAATCCTTGGAAAGACTATCCACTGGAAGAAAGACAGTCTCTTCAATAAATGGTGCTGGGAAAATTGGACATCCACATGCAGAAGAATCAAACTAGACCACTCTCTTGCACCATACACAAAGATAAACTCAAAATGGATGAAAGATCTAAATGTGAGACAAGATTCCATCAAAATCCTAGAGGAGAACACAGGCAACACCCTTTTTTAACTCGGCCACAGCAACTTCTTGCAAGATCCATCCACAAAGGCAAAAGAAACAAAAGCAAAAATGAACTATTGGGACTTCATCAAGATAAGAAGCTTTTGCACAGCAAAGGATACAGTCAACAAAACTAAAAGACAACCTACAGCATGGGAGAAGATATTTGCAAATGACCTATCAGATAAAGGGCTAGTTTCCAAGATCTATAAAGAACTTATGAAACTCAACAGCAAAGAAACAAACAATCCAATCATGAAATGGGCAAAAAACACGAACAGAAATCTCACAGAGGAAGACATGGACATGGCCAACAAGCACAGGAGAAAATGCTCTGTGTCACTTGCCATCAGGGAAATAGAAATCAAAACCACAATGAGATCCCACCTCACAACAGTGAGAATGGGGAAAATTAATAAGGCAGGAAACCACAAATGTTGGAGAGGATGTGGAGAAAAGGGAACCCTCTTACACTGTTGGTGGGAATGTGAACTGGTGCAGCCACTCTGGAAAACTGGGTGGAGGTTCCTCAAAGAGTTAAAAATAGACCTGCCCTATGACCCAGCAATTGCACTGCTGGGGATTTACCCCAAAGATACAGATGCAATGGAACGCCGGGACACCTGCACCCCGATGTTTCTAGCAGCAATGTCCACACTAGCCAAACTGTGGAAGGAGCCTCGGTGTCCATCGAAAGATGAATGGATAAAGAAGATGTGGTCTATGTATACAATGGAATATTACTCAGCCTTTAGAATCGACAAATACCCACCATTTGCTTCGACGTGGATGGAACTGGAGGGTATGATGCTGAGTGAAATAAGTCAATCGGAGAAGGACAAAAATTATATGGTCTCATTCATTTGGGAAATATAAATAATAGTGAAAGTGAATAGAAGGGAAAGAAGTAATGGGTAGGAAATATCAGAAAGGGAGACAGAACATGAAAGACTCCTAACTCTGGGAAACAAACTAGAGGTGGTGGAAGGGGAGGTGGGCGGGGGGTGGGGGTGCCTGGGTAGTGGGCACTGAGATAGGCACTTGATGGGACTGGGTGCACTGGGTGTTATTCTGTTTGTTGACAAATTGAACACCAATAAAAAATAAATTTATTTTAAAAAATTACAAAAAAAAATGTCAGTGAGGGTGACAAAACATGAGAGACACCTAACTCTGGGAAATGAACAAGGGATAGTGGAAGGTAAGTGGGCGGGGGGTTGGGGTGACTGGGTGATGGGCACTGAGGGGGGCACTTGGTGGGATAAGCACTGGGTGTTATGCTATACGTTGGCAAATTGAACTCCAATAAAAAAAAAATTAAAAAGAAAAAAAAGGTTAAAATCCTTGTATCTAAAATTTCCTTTCCAGATAATTTCACTCAGCATCAAGGTTCTGGAAGAGTCTGCCTAACTCCTTCTTCCCTATGATCCATTACCCTGGGAAGGGAAGCCAAAAACCAAAACTTACCCTCAGGGCACCTACTCAAAGATATTATTAGATGATCAGAATTAGATTTGATTTTTCCATCAGCCAGACTTTGTATCTGCTATAAATCACATTGTACACATCACAACAAAGCTTCCTCTCTCTGCGCCCCTTTGAACCCATCTATTTACTTAAACAGAGGCAGGGCTTCTTAGGGCCAGACGTTCTGCCTCCACATAGCTTACCACACACTTCCTCTCAGACTTGACCAGAGGGGAACACTCAGTTGTGACAACAAGCACACGCCCTTCCTGCTGCCCCCCCAACCCCCACCCCACAGCCCATCAGAGATGTTTCCTGGGAGAGGCGGGTGAGCACAAGTGAAAATCTGCCATGGACACCAATGCTGGTCTTGGCTTTTGCATTTCTTCCATGTCTATTTGTAAGCATCTCGGAAAGAATCTTTGATGCTTTAAGTAGATAGCCTAACCTGTGGTCCTCAATATAGTGACCTTACAACACATGCTCTCCTCAGCCTTCCAAGAGAGAGGACCAAGGGTGGGTTGTGACCACCCACAAACCAGTGGTCAATGAACACAACAACCGTTGTGTCAGCCCACCAAGATATTTACAGATGAAGGGATTAGTCCTATCCCCAAGGAACTTTTGGGTTGGTCAAGGAGATGCATTTATTACATCATTAAGTCAATGTTTATTGAATGCCTACTGTGTACCAGACACTGTTCTAGGCTCTTGACAGTAAGTAGCAAATGAAACAAAAAGAAACCCTTTGCCTCATGGAGCTAATGTTCTAGTGCTAAGTGAGGACACAACTTTTCAACACATAATCAATAAAGGAACTAAACCAGTGGCATAAGGAAAGGACAAAAAGATACTGCATTTAGAAGGAAAGGAGAGGAAATGCTTCTTGCTGGAATAAGGGAGGCTCAACGAGGAAATAGGAGCCTAAAATCTTTGCTAAAACTCAAATATGCCCTTACAGGCTCAAGTATGTACAATCTCCAGGCATGGTCAGGGAATATTCAGATATTTTTAAAAAAGGTTACTACATTATCTCATGCCTGATGACTATTCCACCACTGTCCCCATGGAATGGAGAGGAGATATAGCTCTGGGAGGTAGATACTAGAATTTCAAGAGTGCCAAAGCATGTGGGGTTCAAAAGTCACATTAAGATCCTCCTTACACTCGGGTTTATAATCAGCTCATGGTTATCTCTCCCAACCTAGTAAAACACATACCGCCCACTTCAGACAGCTTTTTATCACATTTCTGGGTAGCTCCTAGTGATCAGCTGAAATCCCTAATTCACCTGTACTAAGACCTCCCTTGAGAGCTACATGCAGCGTGCTCTTTGCCTCGCCAGGCTTTCTCCATGGCACTTTGCTCCAAAACCATCCTGAGTAGCTCCTCATCATGGAAGTACCTTCACAAAACCATCCTCTCTCCAGACCTCCCTCCAAGTGCAGGAGGGCTAAGAGTGAGCCATTCAGGAAATATGCTTGAGAATGAGACTTTGAAGAAAGTTATCCCCAAAGCATGATACATATACCAGATATTATAGGTGCAATAATCTTGTTGAATATTTCTGCTTAATTTTTTAAATGGATGAAAAGAAAATAAACAAAATAAACACTTCACTTCCTTTGGACCATCAGTGGAGAGATTGTAGGATCAATCTCATTCAGTTTGCATAAGCCTAGAAAACTGTCTATCCAATTCAGCCGGCTCCCCTTCCAAAACATCCTCGTCAGATAGGTGTGCAGTTTCTACAGAAATATCTCCATCAGTGAAGCTCTTCCTCCAGGCATGCAACCTATTCATTAGACAGGTGTTTCAAAAGTTCTCTAGATGTTTCCCTCTCTCTCTCTCTCTCTTTTTTAAGAGAGAAAGGGGCAGAGGGAGAGAGAAGCTTAAGCAGGCTCTCACAGAACAGAACCCGTTGAGGGGCTCATCTCACAACCCTGAGATCATGACCTGAGCTGAAAACAAGAGTCAGATGCTTAATCAACTGAGCCACCCAGGTGCCCCTCCAGATGTTTCTTTATATCCTCAGCCCATTGGCCCTAGGACCAATATGGCTAAGAGGGTAGATCAACATGAATTTAACATGCCTTCTTTTCAACTGTAAATCCAATCATTAAGTAGAATAAGTTTGAGGAGATAGATAGGATAAATAAAATAAGAATTGGCACGCAGGAATTGTGATTGTCCCTAAGAACAAAATATGGTGAGTGGACTTCGGAAAGATAATCTTTAAGGGAGACAGTACATGAGAAAAGAGCCTGAGAGAGAACGAGTCTCATCAGGGTGAGGCCATCACTTCTCATGGGTTTTCAAGGAGCTGGGAACTGGGAAGGGACTAAGGCAGATGATTAGTATGTTTTATCAAATGTATGTGTAATTAAAATGAGTCCCTGTACGTTAGCAATCATTTATAACAGACATCCTGGAAATTCTGACATTCTCTCTCTAAATGTGGTGATGTCGTACAGAATGTGGGCATGGGACACATGCAGTCTAGGAAAAGGAGTAAATGCTTAGGTGGGTCACACCTTCATTCTCAGGTATGCCTATCTGGAAAAGCTTATTTAAGAAGATTATGCTATGTTTGGGGACTCCTGGGCGGCTCAGTGGTCTGCCTTTGGCTCAGGTCATGATCCTGGGGTCTTGGGACCGAGTCCTGCATCGGGCTCCCCACAGAGAGCCTGCTTCTCCTCTGCCTATGTCTCTGCCTCTCTCTCTGTGTATCTCATGAATAAACAAATAAAAATAAAATCTTTTTTAAAAAAAAGATTATGCTAAGTTTGTTGAGTTGGGTTTTTTTTTTTAAATCACTTATCTAACTCAGAACAGAACCAGTTATTTTTTGTGTGTGAGAGAAAAATATCCAAAGCTTTTTGTTTGCTGCTCTTGCAGTTAACCTACACACCAGTATTATAAACACATTCTGAAATCATCAATAATTACCTTTTATTGTGTTACTCAAAACTCAAAAAGAATTTACCATTCCTTCCAGACTCCAATGTACCTAAACTCGGGGGTTGGGGGGGGGGGGGTTGTTGAAAATTATAGGATATAATTTCCAAAACTGAGAAATATACACATATGTGCAGTGGAATAAATTGGTCTGAATTTATATTAACCTCTGAAAATACTGGACTACATCCTACTTTAGCAGTATCCCTCATTCCCATATGACCTTGCACAGAAGAATTTGAAACTGACACACAATTTCTATAATTCTCTAGTTTTCTTCTGCTTGGTAATTTTAATCATGACTAACATTGTCTTGATTGAATCTACTTTAAGCTGACTTAACCTGAAACATTTGCCCTTAGCTACTGCAAGCAACCTAGGTACCCCCATTACAGCACATAGTTCCCTTTCTTGCCCAATAACCACTTCAGTACTGTTGCAAGTTGTGTCAAACAAGCATTGCAAACAGTTCACCCACATTTGCAGAGGAAGCAACAACATCCATAGACCAAAGTAGATATTACCAGGGCCAGTTATGTTTCCTTTATCTTAATAAGAAGGCAGCAAATCTAATTATTAAGGATGAGCAAACTGTCACCCCCCAAGGAGGCACTGAAAATTTCCAAGATCTTGCACTAACATGAAAAGTGCTGTGATTTTTAATACTGTTTATGGATGCTTTATTGCTGCGAGCCCATCTTCTTCTGGAGACTGTCTCCCCTCCCGTGATGATGGACAGCCTTATTCTCTGGACCAGACCAAGTACAACTTCAAGAAGCCAAGAGTCACCAACCTTCCCAGGTGACCCAATATTAGGTGTAGGGTGGCCACCTCTGCCAAAGCCTGGAATCTGAAGATGCCATTCAGAACCCACTTTTCTGTGTCTCTTCCACCTGCTTTGTCATTTAATGCAAGACTCCCCAGGATCTGTTTGCCTTGCTCGGCAGCCTCAAAATACGATGTTTTTCCAGTGTTCTTGTTCCACACCACACCTTGCTTTACTTAGCCAGATGCTTTGCCTTAGTTAAGCTTCTTCCTGTTTATAGCAGCAGCAAAAGGCACTTAGGTACTGAAATGCACACAGAAGTGTGCTACACATGTGAGAAGCTTTTTACAGAACTGTCTGCCTACAGAGACACCTATGGTGATGTGGCCCAACCCTGCCCCCCTACTCTAGTACAGATTCTAGCCTCTGGAGATGCTCAGTTGCCCAGTGGTCAGGGTATATTTAAGTATGTTAACACATTTACTCCATGGACTATCAAGCAGCCATTAGAACAGGTAAGTATGAAAAGAGAAATATTAAGATCACGACATATAGATGAACACTTAGAGAAAACTACTAAAAGGAGAATTTCAAATTGTTGCTGATCATAACTTTACCTAAAGTATGGCTTCATATGGACGTGGCCCATGGAAACTATGAAAGTATAACATACATACATATATATTGCAAATAAACTAAAGGAAGGAGATGATCACCTACTATTACGTTCTAGAAGTCTATGGAAACAGTGATAGAGCTCTTGGCAAGCTTAAACACCTGACACTTTAAGGGGTGCCTGGGTGACCCAGTCGGTTAAGCAACTGATTCTTACTTTGGCTCAGATCATAATCTCAGGGTCCTAAGATGGAGCTCCACATCAGGCTCTGACCCCAGCAGGAGTCTGCTGGATATTCTCTCTCTCTCCCCCATCTCCCACTCACGTGCATGCATGCTTGCTCTCTCTCTCTCTCAAATAAACACATTAAAAAAACTGACACTTTAGAATCACAGAATGCTGTTACCAGAAGGAACTTTCACTCAACCTTCTGATTTTACAGATAAGTAAATTTATAACAAAAGAAATTAAGTAACTTGTCTATGACCAAACAGCTACTCACTGGCAGGATGGAGATGAGCCCCGGGACCTCCTCACTCATGAATCTGTCCTCTTTTCTATCCAGCACACTGCAAGGGATTCATGCAAATAAATCAGCGACCCTCCTTATCTGAGGAGTCACTATTCAAATCCCTACATGGTTATGAACTATCTTAGGGAAACATGCTTTTCAAACACAAAAATATTTCCTAATAACCAACCATTTTGACTTGAATCCCCACTCAAAATTCCATCCTCATCTATAGCTGGCATCTACAACTGAACCTGCCTGCGAGTGAGCATCTTGTACCCCCACCAAATGACACGTATCCACTGCAAACGTTGCAAATCTTGCCCCACAAATACAGAATTCCATGAGGCTAATCGAAATGACATCAGAGAACTTTCCCAGTAACAGAAAAACAATGGCAAATGGGGGCTGAGCAGTTTGATGAGGAAACAATCATTTCAGGGAAAAATTTTAAGTCGGTAGCAAGATAGGGATTTTAAAACAGAGCGAGTTTAATATTAAAGAATCTTGAAAGTCCAAAGGAAAATTACTAAGATCGCAGGTATATCTGTAAAAGTAGCCATCTTGAAGATATGATGGGTCCAATGTGATTTAAAATTACCACAATATACATACAATTTTGTCCAAAAATTTGCTCCTCTCAAAAACACTCAACATTTGATTTTTATATTGCTCATTCTAAGAGATAGCCATGATCAAAAAGATACTCTAAGTTTTGTTAAATATGAACTAAAATAAATCTATTTCACATTTTCCAGGTTGTTTTTGTTTTTGTTTTTTGTAAAATGAAATCCCAAAGGTTCTTTTCATTAAATTATGGAACTCTGGTCCCCACTTAAGTGGATTCACTTTAAATGGCCTTTTTCTGGTTCTAATTATCCTTGGATAACAAGAACCTGCTGGAGAATCTTGAAAAGAATTTCTTAAATATAAGTCAGTAATGTGAAGGATATTTATATCATTTCAAGCCAAGCATACATTTTGGAACCAAGAAGTTCAGATCCAGAATATGAAATACTGGGGGGCACTGTGTTTTTATTTTGCCCCCCTCATCAAAAACAATGCATTTCATATTTTATTTTATACAAACTAAAAACAAAGGTTACAAAATCATGAATGACCAATGACTATATTCATCTCAACTCTCCAAAAGTGTGTGAAGATACAACAATGTATCTACTATCCTGAATTAATAAGTTTCTAGTTTTACATCCTATTGTTCTTGAACAAAACATGGAAAAAAATTTTCATAAGGTTCTTAATAGGGGCTTATCTGCATATTGTGATTAGTTCTATCACCTGTAATTATCTATGGCTCTGTATAATTTGTGGTCTGAACTTCACCTGAGAACAATCAAGTTGGCTGAGTTTTCCTATGTTCAAAATATTTATTACATGAAAATAGTTAATATTCAGGGCTGTCTAACATTCACTTGGATAATGAAAGCTATTCTAGTCTCATAAAAACACAAGGCTTTATTTTAGACGCATCAATTATTCAGTAGAACATTTTCTCCTAGAAGAATAAGAGAATATTTCTTCCATTAAATAAAATTGCAACATTCTTTAATAGAAAGATATTTTTTTACTTTACTTTTCAAACCTGTAACAATACTACAAATCTAAATAATTGATGAGGAACATCTTAAAATATGTGGGATAATAAAAATTCACTTATTAGGGACTTTCCAGCTTCTGTGACCAAAATAATAAACAATTTATAATTCAGTTTGTTTACTGATCCTGTCTCAAAAGTCAAGGCTCAGATTATGATCTCGGTCTTGCTGTCAAATGCGCTCTCTCTCCAATCAGCATAAATGCATAGCTCAGATTAAGATGTGACTAATTGTTCCTTCTAGGAAAGATAAGAAAGCCCTAGCGCCACAGCCACCAGAGACTGAAGAGGGACATGATGTGGAATGCCTGCCATGTTCTACTGAAGACACTTGAGTTATTTCACCACTGTGATCTAAGAATGTGAAGAATCAGCTCAATATCACCTCTCAAGTATTTGAGACTTATGCTTTCTAAGTGAGACCCTCTGCAGTGGTATCCTGCCAGGAATGGAGTGAACGTGCAGTGGGAGGGGTGTTGGCCAATATACAACTAGAAATTCAAAGGCCAGAGGAGTCCTCGCTCTAGTTCACTCAGGCAAGTTACTATCAACCTTTGGGAAGAACTCCAGTTGTTCTACAGGTCTATTGGGGTGGGGGTGGGGGGCAGTTTGGACAGGGAAGTTTGATCAAATCACAGGAAACAAGAAATAATGAATTTGGCTTCTTAATTTTGCCAACTCATGTGGAGGAAGATGTTGATTGACATTAAGGTTGCCTTTGTTCTTTTTTTTTTTTTTTTTCATTAAGGCTGCCTTTAAAAGAAGTATATTATTAGTCTTACTATCTGTCCTAAGAGATGATATGATTAAGATGATAAGAAACCAGACTCACTCTCCCCTGCTCTGCTGGGCAGTTTTCCAGCCACAAGGGAGGCAGAGCCTTCCCTGCCACAGATGCAAGTGGGCTCAGAAATCCATCTGACAGTGCTCAGCCACTTCCCAACTAAGGCAAGTCACTTACCACTCCAAACCTCTTTACTCTTCTGTAAAATGGGTATAGGAACAAACTCGTTAAGATTCTTACAGCATTCAATGTCAGGCATGCAGCACAGTGCTTGTCATAAACAAAATATCCAAGTGGTTAGTTATCATTTTTTCTGCTATGTACATAGTGGAATAACTTTCTAGTTTTGCTGAAATTTGGGGGAAAGCCCCAGTAGATGTTTTCCCTACTTAGAGCTAATCCTTTCCACCTAGAACTGTGAAGAGGAATTCATTTTCTTTTTTCTGTGAAAATTTAGAAAACACAATACTTCAGAATGTAGCATCCCCAAATCCTTTTTCCTAACAGTTACTCTGAACAGAATAGATATGACCCATATGGTTTGGGTTTAATGATTACAAACTTTTAAGTAGGGCCAGGCACTCAAAGTGTTTTCCACATGTTAACTCAATTAAAATTCATAATAATCTTCTGAGGTAGAACTGTCCTCATTCCCATTGTACAGATCAGGAAACTGAGACACAGAGCTGTTCAGCAACTTTCCAACCATCAGAGCCAAGCCAGGATTCACATGAGGCAGGGAGACTCCACAGTCCACACTGGACCTCTGTTTTATGTATTTATTTGGGAGATGGGGAGAGGAAATACAGAGGGGAGAAGGAAAAATCAAAACCATCTAGGAGACTCTCTTCCCTCCCTGGCACACACACATGCACTGCAAAGAAAATTTCTATTGTGAACACATCACCAAGTTCCATTCTCACTGACTGCTTCTTCAAATAAAAATGTTCACCTTCTTATTAAAAGGGCAGTAAAAAACAAACAAACAAACAAACAAAAACACAAGAGAAAAAAAAAAAGGGCAATGAGTTCTTGGAAAAGTAGGGGAAAGGAGGAGCCTAGGCACCAAACAAGAATGGTGTCATGCAGATACAGAGAAGGAGACCAGGCAAAACTGTCATTGGAATAAAGGGTGGTCTAGACCTTACTGAAACCTAGATCCTGTGAATTGTAGACTTTTCTCCCTCTGTAGGAACAGTCCCTGAAGTATTCCTCAATATGATGTCTCCACGCGTGAGGAAAGTCAGAATAACAGTGGTTGCTACAGAAGCACACATGGAAATACATGGGCTTGGCCTGCACAAGTTCATTACCAACATTCATTAAATCTTCATCCATCATTACGTAGTATTCCCATTTTAGAGGCAAGCCTAAGACATAAAGTGTTTTGCCCCAAGCCAAGAAATGTATAATTGAATTTATTATATAATTGAAATTCCAGCTTCTAGATGCTCTGATGGGGCTAAGGAGTCCAGTGAGGTCCCTGAAAGACAACAATCTCCCCTGTCATGTAGAGAGACCCTTGAGAATGGTGATGGGTGACCCAGCAAGAAGGTGCACCCAGCAAGAAGATGTGTGTACCTGTATACACAAGATGGGAATAACAAAAACTAATGCATTTACTATTATGGTTACATTGAAGCTACATTGTGAGTGGTTCCCAAAATACAACTATTTTATTTTATTTTATTTTATTTTTTATTTTATTTTATTTTATTTTATTTTATTTTATTTAAGAAGATGTGGTATATGTATACAATGGAATATTACTCAGCTGTTAGAAACAGCAAATACTCACCATTTGCTTCGACATGGATGGACCTGGAGGGTATTATGCTGAGTGAAATAAGTCAATCGGAAAAGGACAAACATTATATGGTCTCATTCATTTGGGGAATATAAAAATTAGTGAAAGGGAACAAAAGGGAAAGGAGAGAAATGAGTGAAAATATCAGTGAGGGTGACAAAACATGAGAGACACCTAACTCTGGGAAATGAACAGGGGTAGTGGAAGGGGAGGTGGGCGGGGGGTTGGGGTGACTGGGTGATGGGCAGTGAAGGGGACACTTGGCAGGATGAGCACTGGGTGTTATGCCATTATGAACTCCAATAAAAAAATTTTTTGTTGTTTTTTTTTTTAATTTTTTTAAAAAAATTTAAAAAATATTTTATTCATGAGAGAGAGAGAGCACACAGAAAGCACAAGTAGGAAGAGGGACAGAATGAAAGACAGAAGTAGCCCCCCAACTGAGCATGGAGCAGGATGCAGGGCTCGATTCTGGGACCCCAGGATCATGACCTGAGCTGAGGCAGACACTTAACCAATCAAGCCACCCAGGTGCCCCTCAAAATACAATCTAATGCTTCCTTAATATAACCCAAGGAGAAAAGAAAAACTAAAGAAGGATTTGGAATTTGTGGGAAACCTGGATGTGAAAGATTGACACAGTAACCCATGTGTAATTTGGGAAGGTAAATGAGCTTAAAGCCTCCCATGAGAAAACCCTGCTGTCTCATTCCATGCCTTATTCCAAAAAGGGGGCACATTTTGAAGGAAAATAAATCCCATATTTTGTATTAAAAAAAAAAAGTCTAGGTGGCTGGGTGCAGACTATGGGAAGCTCATGCATAAAAACAAATTAAAAATTGCTTAAAGTTTTCTTCAAGCTCCTTTTCAGAATCAAGAAATGGCCTAAGGGGCGACAAGGTGGTGAAGCCGGATGCCTGATGTGGCTGCACCTGTTTAAGCAAATAAGAGAATCTAACTGAAAAAGCACGCTCATCAAATGACACTGTAAAACTATGTATTTTAACATGCTCAAAAGACAAATCTGAACAACTGGTCGACAGGCTGGATTTAACCCGGCCCTTTTCTTTGTCTGAGAGCTGAAACAAAGAATGGATTTTAATAATTGAACCACTGCTGTTCAGTCACTATATTTTTCATGATAGCTCAGGACTTGGTGAGGCCAAACTGACAGATTTTTTTCAGCAAGATTTGCTAAATTTTTTAGTGAGTGATATTGGCGGGGAAAGTGGGGATGCCAGATACAGATGGGGCCCCATCCCCAGGCAAGAGGGTGGCAGGCGGCTCAGGTCCAGGCCCCAGCTCACCTGAGAGTCCCTACAGGCCATGCTGTCAAGGCATCATGGGCTGGTGAGAATGGTAAGCTCTGACAAAAACAACCCCAACACACTGAACAGTAGTTTAGATTCTAAACCCTCCCTTTAGACAAATTTGTAAGGAACTGGAAAGTGATTTTCAAGGCTTACTCAAAACTACTTGGCTCTGGCTTACTGAGGAAAGCTGAGGGAAGACAGGTTTCCAAGCTCAGGGTGGAATTCACTATTTTTCTTCAAAGAGGAAAAAGATGACACAACAAAGAGTAAAGATATAGATGAAGTAAATTAATTCATCTAAAATAAAGAGGGGCTCAAAATGCAGGTTCCTTTAGCAGTTATTTTGCCAAGATATATCTGTTCACAGCATAAGACAAAACTGTTGAAATCAAAACAGAGCTTAAGAGTTAGATGAAGATGGTGCTTGAGAGAATGCTGAAGTCTCTAGCTTTGTTCACATGTGATAGAAATTCATGATAAAACAAAGATCATCATCAGTCAGTTGTTCACTGAGAAAGTCCTTTGATAAGTATTTCCCCGAAAACACTCTAAGCTACCATGCTATCCCAGGGACACCCTCTCACCAAGAAGGCACACAAAATCTTTCCGTCAACAGGAATCTGAAAATGTCACAGGAAGGATTCTGGGCATTTCCTCCCCACTCGGGGAATCCCCACCCACAGCTCCTAAAACAGTGAAGAAAGTCATATCATCTCCATTATTTGTGTGGGACAGTCCGTGGTTGCTTGCCCTGCCCCCACAGTCCCAGCATGAGTTCATATAGGGCTACTCAGGTACTTGAATAAAACCACGTTTGAGAAGTGCTGAGTTTAGCTGTAACCTCAAGGCTCACCTGACTACCTCAAGGAGGAGGAAGGAGACAAGCAGGAGATACAGCTGGTACTGCCACTTCCTGTCGTGTGCACTCCAGGCCTGCCCCAGCCAGAACACAACGACAGGAGGACCCATTAGTAATATGAAGGTTCTGTCTACCTTTTCACCTGGGAATCCTTCTTCTCTCCCCATTGTCATGCCCCACCCTCCCCTTACTGCAAGGACAGGACTGGCATGGTGCCCCACTCCCCTGTCCATAGCAATGGGCATATGACCCAGGCCAAAGGAATGCCTTTCATAAGACCTGACTTAGCAACAGTAGAAAAAAGAGGGTCTCCTTCTGTCTTTCTGGGTCAAAGCAGTAAGGGTTCCTGTAGCCATCTTTCAGACCCAAGAGAAAATAACGCCAACATACAGAGTGTTACTTGAGGCCCCACAAAAGCCAGCTTCACCCTTGCATTTCCCTAATATATAAGTCAACAAATTCTATGTTTGGCTTAAGCTACTTTCAAGTTGGGATGGGGAGGGAGATGTGCAAGCCCCAATTTTCCTCAAGAAAACTGTTCCCTTTTAAAATTTTTTAAAAAGATATTATTTATTTATTCATGAGAGACACACAGAGAGAGGCAGAGACATAGGCAAAGGGCAAATCAGGCTCCCTGCAAGGAGCCTGATGCAGGACTCAATCCCAGGACCCCAGGATCATGACCTGAGAGCCAAAGGCAGATGCTCAACCACTGAGCCACCCAGGTATCCCTGTTGCCTTTTTTAATAGAAAAAAGAAAAACTTTGCATCTAATAATATACTCAGTTACCATTTCTGGTAAAAAATAAAAGATTCCTCATTTGGACAGGAAATAATTTGTCACAAATACATTCATAAAACAGCCCCCTTATTATTTGCAGAAATCTGTTCTCACATGACACTTGAAATCTTATTCGTAAATAGTTTAATTGTAATGTTCCAAGTTATTCTTTAATATGTTGCGACGCTCGGACACATCTGAAGGATCACATCAAATACTTATTAAAGAATCGTATCATGTCAGACAGGACAGGGTAGCATTTAAAAACTTAGTCACAGAAAAACTTGTATAAAGGACAAAGTATAATCTTACTCTGAATAAAGGTTCCATCAGAATAAGAAAAGCCACTTAAAGGAAAAACTCCACACACATCAGCACAACCAAAGGTCTAAATGCAGCATTTAGGGGGGGAGCGGGGACGGGGGCCAGGGCAGAGATGCTGACTTCCCTGCTGGCTATTGCAAAAGATGAGCTCCAGCCAGGTCCACCTTGCAGCTCCCCACTGCAGGCTGGGGGCTTCTGCACTCACCAGGCGATTCGTGCGGCCATAGCCAGAACCAGCAAGTTAGCTCAGGCCACACGTCGATGAAGGTTATCAGAGTGGTAGAAATGATCAATGAGGTTATTCCATTTCATAAATAAGGCAACTCTCTGAAAAGGATCAGGTTCAAAATGACACGAAAATAAATCCCTAAACTGACAAAGCTCACAGACCTTTGATCTTTTATGATTTTCAAACATATTGTCCAAGGCCAGTCTGCTCACCAGACATGTCACCTCCTCATGAAGTTGCCTCTGGGCTGCTCCTCTTCCTCGTACAAAGCCCCAACTTCTGACTCACTGCTGACGCTGACACCTTCCTTTTGCACATCTGCCTCCTAGGATGGGCCTCAAACTCTAGAACAGGGATGGGGTCCCTGGGCCAGATTCTAATGGAACTTGACAGGCTGCCTAACAAATAAATATTTGTAAAATGAATACAATATATTTCCTTTTGCTTTGTTGTAAAAACAAACAAAAATGTAGAAAATGATTTAAAAAAAACTTGCATATTAGGTTCTCAGTAAAGACACTCCAAAAATTTGAGAGAGCCCAATGTAGGCTTAGGGGTAATGTGAAAAAATCTAGGCATTTGTTCTTGATACAAGAGAAAGTTTAGTTTTTGATAAAAGGAAAAAAATTTCTAACTTTAACAGATATTGATTCTTCCCACATTTTCATGGTTTTTCATCAGTATTCTTAAATTTCTCCGGGTTCAGTTATTTGAGGTTCCCTCCCAACATGATTTGAAGGTAACTCGGGTCAATTCAGGGTCAAATACCAGAAACTGGGCATGTCTGCACCTCTTCTCCATGGGCTGGCCTTGCTGAGAGAGAACTGTCCGCCCTCCAGCCATCTCTGCCACCTGTTGTCAGAAAACCGCCTCTTGAAAATGACATCTTTCACCCCAAATGCATTCCTCTTCTCCACTCATGTGCTGTTCATTCATGACAAGTGAAGCGGGGAAAGAGCAGGAGGACAGAACACAAGCCCCTCTGTCAGTGAGTCCTCCAAATGCACTCCAGCAGCCCCCGGGGCCCTGGGCTCAGAACAAAGACCCCAGCGTGGGGCCAGTGGGGGCAGACACAGAGACCTAGGCAGGCGATTTCTGCTAAGTCAGTGGCCTCAAAAGGGTAGAGAAACCCTAGTGGGGAATCCCTGGATGGACCTGCAGGTAATAGTGCCCTGCAACATGGGGACCAGGGTATTTCTTGTCCCATCTGGAATTCCTCAATAGCCCCAAGAAATTATCCAGTCAGTGGTGACAGCAAAGCCCTCACTGTGAGGTGACTAGTAGGTGCGTTTGTGAACTGTATATTTACTGCTGCTGACTGAATGCTTGTGTCACCCCAAATTTGTGTGTTGAAGCCTAATTCCCCTGTGTGATGGTATTTGGAGGGAATTAGTTCAGAAGGGTAGAACCCTCATGAATGATCCCCTTAAAAAGGAGAACCCGGAGAGCTCCATCCCCACCCATCTCTGTGAGGTGAGGGCACAGCATAAAGACAGCCATCTCTGAATAGGAAGAGGGCCTGCAGCAGATGAGGAATGTACCAGCACCTTATCTTGGACTTCCGAGCTTCCAGAGCTACAAAAAATCAACGTGTCTACTAAATAGTCTGGTATTGTGTTAAAGCCACCCAGACAGAATAAGACATTTATTCACCTGGAAATGCACTGGTCTATCCTGCTTCTGTGGGCTCGGATCCCCAGCCTGCCACCCCAAAAACTGCAACCACTCTTTCTCAGCCAAATCTGAGATTTCCCCTTAAGGTTTCTAAGTCCATGGAGCTACATCCCTAGCATTTGATGTAGCGTAAGTGTGTGTTCACTTAGTAACTGAGGGCGCACTAGAAGTGTGACATAAAATAGACTGTTTTACAATATTTTTGAAATGCTTATTCCATTTCTTTCTCCCTAGCAGACATTATATTTTCTTACATTCTTTTTTTTTAATCTCCCAAAGCATCTAACACAGGTCCTCATGTCAAGTAGGTTCTCAATTATTTGTCCACAAATACCTTTAAAGTTTAATTTCTCAGGTTATTGTTCATTTCCCCCAATTGTTCCCCTCATCCGCAACCAAGACAATCATTTACTGGCAAAATTGAAAAATTAACTATTGTTTACTTTCACTTGAGGGAGTGTGGGAAGGACGATCCTAGAAAGTCTTCAAATAAGAAAGCCAGGATAAAAGATACAAGAACTTAACATTATTCTGGGGGTATGATCATTCATTCACAAAACACATTCAACTTTGGAGGAACCGTGACAAACCCATCACCTCTGTCCCCAAGGACTCGCAATGGACAAATGCATGCTCTGAAGATACAGGTGCCGGGAGGGCCAATCCCACGTCTGTGGTCGAAGGTGGCCGAAGTCAGAAAAGCTGTCCTACATCAGAGGAAGTTCATGGACACAAACAGTCACCCAGAGGAACAGAAGAGCCAAGCAGACCCCAATGGCTCATCTTGCTCCCTCCTCTGACTACCATAAAATGCGAACAGCTGCCACTTGACAGGATTGTTGTCAACACCTCTAGCACAGTGCCTGGTACTCAGTACCTGAGCAATTACTGCCACTCCCTCCAGTCTTCTCTTGAGCCAAATGACCAGGAGAAACACACACATGCAAAGCATAAAATCCTTCTCAGCACAATCTAATGGGCCCAGGTCACCAAGGAAGGTGGGAACAGAAAGGGAGGAGTGAGACAGGTGGAAAGGAGGGGGATTACATGAACAGAATGTAAGCTCCAGCTTACACTGAATTGGGGCAGAACTAGGAGCTATGGTGTGCTCCACACTTAACCTCCCCTCCCCCCCCCCCCCCCCCCCCACTGGCCATTCAAGTAATTATTCCATTTCACTGTTCCATTCATCATTTCTTCTATCAGGAAGGCTAAGCCAGAGAGATTCAAGACCTAACCTCTGAAAACAAAAGACATGCACAGGGACCTTCCACCATCCAGGGGTGGAAGGAGGGTACACTAACTCTAACTTTTAATACATTAAACAAACAAAACAAAACAAAAAAAACACTATCACTCATTTATGCACAGATTTTTACATTTGAACTGAGATGCTTGCAATGGATCTGGTTAAACCACATAAATGTGGTGCCAGTTTTTAAATTTTTATTATCTTTTGAAATGCAAAGGGGGTAGAAATGAGAACTCCACAATTATATTTTTGAATATAGGTAATATAAATCACAAAATGCTAGAAGTGCATTAATCCCTGGATATTGGTAATTAAAGGAAAATTGGGGGAGGGGGGGACATTTTCTCCTTAAATTTGCAACTCTCCCAAAAAGATTTTGCAGTACAGCCAAAGATAATGTAAGCTACATAATATTCATGATCAAAAGGAAAAGGCGATGAATGGCAGGCTACATTATGCCTGCTTAAGGATATTCATGTCCTAATCCCTGGAACCTGTGAACGTTATCTAATATGGCAAGGATTCTGCCAGTGTGATAAACTTTAGGATCTTGAGATGGGGAAATTATCCTGCATTATCTGGATGGGCCCAACATAATCCCCAGTGTCCTTTTTTTAACAGAATCCCAACTTCTTTTTTTTTTTTTTTAAGATTTTATTTATTTATTCATGAGAGACAGAGAGAGAGGCAGAGACATGATGCAGGACTCAATCCCAGGACCCCAGGATCACGCCCTGGGCCAAAGGTAGATGCTCAACAGCTGAGCCACCCAGGCGTCCCTCTCCAGTGTCCTTTAAAGGAAGGAGGCCAAGGGAGCCTGACTCCAGAGGAAAAGGTGGGAACAGAGACTGAAGTGATATGCTTTGAAAATGCAGCACAAGCGAAGGAATGCAGGCAGACACTAGAAGCTGAAAAGACAAGGAAACAGATCTTCTTAGGAGCCTCCAGGAGCAATGGGCCCTGCTGGTGCCTTGATTTCAGCCCTGTGAGCCTCATTTTGGACTCTTGACCTCCAGGACTATAAGAGAAATCTGTGTTAAGTCTGTGGCAATTTGTTACAGTGGCAACAGGAAACTATAGTATGATTGTTGGATTCCAAATTGTTTGATCATAAAGCTAGTTGAAAAAGAATAATTATAAGTTTTCATACTTAAATACGTAAACTTCTACGTCTGACCTAATAAGTGCTGGGTGCCCTTTCTCTTTGCAAACGCTAGAGCTCTGGTGGCATTCCAGATCATGACCCCCCATCATTATCATACTCAAGAAGTAAGTGGAAATCTGTATTCTACTTTTATTCTATTATAAAAGTATGTTTTCTTGAATCTTATAGTACATTTATTTCTTAGATACAGTTCTTATTTCATATTAGGATTCAAAATATCTTCCAGGGAGTACTTGGGTGGCTCAGTTGGTTAAGTGTCTGACTCTTGATTTGGCTCAGGTCATGATCTCCTATTGTGAGATGGAGCCCTCCCTGGGCTCCTGGTTCAGCAAGGAGTAGGCTTGAGTCTCTCTCCCTCAGCATCTCCCCTCATGCTCACATGTTCTCTCTCTCTCTAAGATAAATAAATAAAATCTTAAGAAAAAAAATCAAAGAGTATTTTACAGATTATAAGTGATTTTAAAACAATAATTAAATGGGTTATGGCCAGTTTAAAATAATGTGGTATATTTACAAATAATAGCCAAAGCCACCATGCTAAATACTTTTCATGTATTATCTAATTTACTCTCATAATGCTTCTGAGATAAGTATGAGCATCTTTCTCATCTTCTAAACACAGAATTCAGGCTTAAAATGGTCACATAGCTAGTATACTATAGGGCCTATGATTTGAACTCAGGTAGTCTGACCCACTAACAACTTTTGGTACAAACAACTGTTTTAAATGTATAAATTTCCATTTGCAAAAAGAGGAAATCAGCCATCAGGAGACAAAAGGTTTGCACACATTCTGAGAAGATGAATATAACCATAAGAACATGCAACCAGAAAAGAACAGAATACAGAATTCCTAGAAAAATATACAATCTGAAAATTTTTTAAATAGAGCTACTGGTATTTAAAAAATATAGTTGCTAAGTAAAAAAAACCTCAATAGTAGAGTTAGAAGATAAAATTATGGAAATCTGTCAGAACACAGAGCAGAAGAAGAAAGAAATGAGAAATGAAAGAAAAGATAAAAAGATGGAGGATTAATTCAGGAAACTTAACACTAATAGAACTTCTAAACACCACAGAAAAGTGAAGGAGAAAAAGGAAAAGAAGCAATTATCAAAGAAATAACATAAGAAAGCTTCCCAGAGCAACAGACAGACCTGTGTTTAGACTTCAAGACCATTCAGTTGTCACTGTTTAGTCTCTCAGCCACCAATCCACCCCATTTCCCTTCTTGACGATACTGGAACTGGGTGTAGAAAGGCTTTCTCCTTTGCCAGCTGACACTGGGCAGGAGGAAGGGGCTTCTCATCAGGTGTGCTCTTGCCGGCTGGCTCATGCTGCACCCAGGAGCCAGCAGCATGCAGAATGCCCCAGAACATGTACACCAATGAGTCTCAGCCTGAGCACCTTGTGGATGGACTCCAAAGAGTCTGGCAGACACCCAGCAGGTGGCTTCCGACTGAGGTATAACAGCAATATGCTTGTGAGGATTCCCCTGTGAGAACTTGTAGGCAGGCACCCAACAAGTCTGGTAGACACCCTGGTAGGCACTTCCTAGCAAGTTTCACTGCCACCTAAGCAGGCAGTTCCCCCTTGAGCCTGCATAAAGCACCCCAACCATCTGCTCTGGTACCAGTGGACCACATGGCATGCCCTCTCCAAGGAGATGACTCTCAGCTTTGGAGACAGGCAAGGGGCAGTCACTCCCAAATCTGATGCTGCATCAATCCTAGAGGAAAGCAGCTGCTCCCTGTGTCTGCCATTCCTGTATTCTTTACTGGTTCTCTCTTCCCCTTAGTAGCTAATCTCCTGCTAACCCCTTAGTAGCTAATCCCTCACTACTAATTAATCATTCTCTACACTTCCCCTTCCCAAATTCCTGTTTGATTTTTGTCTCCTGAATAGAACCTGATACACCCACTGACTACCAAATACATTAAATGAGAAAAGACACACCCAGACACTTGACAATGAAATTGCAGAATATTAAGGAATATATAAAAAGAGAGAAACTCTAGGAGATTCCAAAAAGGAAAAAAGAATCAGTAAAAAATATTTAAAAAAAAAAAAAAGAAAAGTCTGACCAGCACGTGGCTTTTCACATCAGCAACTTTAGGCAAAATTTTTGACATTTAGAGAAAAAAATTATTTCAAACTTATAAATCCATACCAGCCATGGTGAAGAACATTTTCAAACATACAAGACTCAGAAAATTTACTTCAATCTGAGGAAGTCATATGAGATTATATTCTACCAAAATGAGAGTAAAAAACAAGAAAGGGGAAATGTAGCATACCAGAACAATAGAACAAAGCCTAGATAGAATTCCAGGAAAATTAGCAGGAGCAGATCTAGGAAGTACTGAGAAACTCAATGACTGGGGTCTACAGAGAACATCTTCAAGGTGAATGCATATTTCAAGCAACAGACAAATGTGTTAAAACCTAGAGATTATTAGGGTTACAGTAAAGAAGAAAATCCCCTCAATAGGGAGGGAAAAAAAAGGCAGGCCAATATAAACTCAAGAACAACTGCCAACAACAAAACATAAGACATGATTCAAATGTGTCATGATTTTGAGCACCTGGTGACATTTAACAGAGAAACCCAGTTGAAATCAAATAGAAATTTCCTCCTCTGAGCAATGCTACAGTTGTGATATTGGAACTACAGGGTAGGGAAGTACAACTATAGCACACTACTTGGCTCCACCACAGACAGTATTTACATTAACACACTTATTGGCTTCTAACCTTGAGACTCAACCTTTGGAGAAAGCAAAGCAAATTGTGCCAGTTAGAGAGAGCAAATATTAGCAACCTCAACTTTTCAGAGATAGCTAAGAAAAGCTGAAAGATGGACAAGTGAAAAAAAAAGAGGCAGAGTGAAGGGAAGTGGTACTTAGTATCCACATCTCATATAATTTGGCATGTCGGATAAAAGGTGGTAAGTAGGTGGAACAAAATAGAGAGATTTATGAATATTACAACTGCAACAGTAACAAATAGAATTCATATGGTGATAAAACTAAGATGTTACATATGCCTCTGTGTGTTTGTGTGTGTATGTGTGTCATCTATCCTAGCAGTCAGAGTCAACAGATAAAACCCAAAGCAGATACACCAAAAGAGCTGAGCAAATATGTTATTAGAGTTATAGAAGTAATAACCACTAAGAGAATTAACAAGAACCATTAAAAAGGTGTTGCCTCTAGAGAACAACTCTTGTTTTTCATTATCAGTGCTTCTTTAGCACCTGATTTTTTTCAGCCCATGTTCATCAATCACTTTTATGCTTAGAAAACAATCATCTAGTGCCAGAGTTGGCAGACTTTTTTCAGTAAATAACTGATGGCAATATTTAAGGCATTGTAGACCAGACAGGTTTCTGGCAGTTACACAACTCTGCCCCTGTAGTGTGAACAGACACTCTGTAAATGGATGGGTGTGACTGGGTTCCAATAAAACTTTAATTACACAAACAGGTGGCAAGCCAGCCTTGGTCATCAGGCTGTAGTTTGCTGAACCCTGATTTAGTCCAGGGTTTCCCAAAGTACATGCTATAGGATACTCCAATATATTTAAGAATATTCCTCCAAAATTTGGAAGAGAGATTCCATGATCAAAGACTTTAGAAAATGTTAGGTTAAATAAGCCTAAACAGTCTTCTTTACTCGAGGCCCACAGCCCCAAAGGTGCTGATGAGCTCTGAATACCCAACATGGAAGCCATCTGGAAAACACATTTCTCCAATTTGTCTGAATACACTGGAGGAGCATCTAAGGCCACTGGTGTTCAGTGAAACAATTTAGGAAACAGAGTAATAATGAAATTCCTACCCTGTAAAGATGAATACATAAGACTGGGCGGAAAAAAAAAAAAAAAAAAAAAAGACTGGGCAAGTAGCACATGACTTGCCCAGGGCTGCTTGGCCAGATGGTGTCCAAATGGGACTAGGGGTCAGCCAACACAGGGTGCCTGCTGTCTCTCCAAGGTGCTGCCTGTTGAGGTGCCTACAGAAGAAAACAGTGCAAAACTAATAACATCTCTATCCTGAGTTACTTCAGGGGACACACTTCAAAGCAATGCAACCACACAAATGCAACAACACTTAAACCTCATAAAGCTGAGGTTTAATTAAGACTTGGGGGCTGGATTTTATTATTTTCTTTAGAAACATCATGACATAAGCCGAAGTGTATAATGAGCTTCATTTACTGTGAATCTATTTCCTCATTTCTAATACAGGGGGAGGGGAGTAGAAACAATAGAAAATAAAAAGGAACAAAATAAACTTTTCTCCCAACTCTTTTTATGATTCCAACACATATTATTTGGTGGTACTACACATACTGGATATGTGATGGCATACAAGTAACAAGCTCCTGTGACTAGGCTCTATCGGAATAGGCAGTACTGCACAAAGCCTACAGCATGTGTATAGGAGATATAAGAAAGCTGAGGAGAGTCAGAGGTAAAAGAATATGATGGGGGGAAACTAATTCTGCGAAGATAGTACTGAAACAGGAAACAGAGCAACATACTCCCAAATAGAGATGTCCAGGACATAAACTAGAAACAAAACAAAAGAAACAGAAACAAAAAAAGGTGAAATGCAGCATTTAGCCAGGTGGTCCTGGCAAGGTGGGCTTCAACAGAATTGGGTGTATCTGCTCTGAAAACAGCATCCTGGTTCATGAGGTGGTTTCTGAATCTTAGAATGCCTTACATCATTTTCTCTTCATTCATGAATCAACCCTTCCATTTTCTTCATGTTTTTGAGATGTACTTTCACAGCCTGTGATTACAGAGATGGAGTTGTAAAAACATTCCTAGCCAGCTTTGTTAAGGGGAAGCCCCTCCTACCACTTTCACTAACGGTGGGGGAAATGCAACCTGCTTCTTCTAGAACCAGCCACCTCTTGCTGACAGAATTCCCATCCAACAAAGTTGCGGTCAGACTGCTCTAGAGGTCATTGGTTAGTAGCCCATGAAAAGAGGAAGAGTAATTGCAGCTGACCTACAAATGGGACAGGACATTTGCCCTGTCCCTGTCCCAGTATTACAACCCACAGACTGTCCCCTGAGGTCACAATTCCCACTCTGAGACTTCTCCTAATGTGGCCTTAGATGGTGAGAGGTTGTCCAATCCTTGAGGTGCGGTCACCAGATCTTTTGGAGAACACTAATTATGTAAGACTTCCTTTGCAACACCCCTAAAATTCCTGGTGCTGTGGGGTCAGACAAGGAGGAAGCAACTGCAAGGCAAGAAAAATGAGAACCCATCTAGGTGTTGATACAAGGTTCCTAGGTTTAAATGCAAACCAGCCCCTGGCCTGCCCTGCCCAGTACAAGATGCCTGGTTACACAGTCTGTTTAAAATGTCACAAGAAGGGGATCCCTGGGTGGCGCAGTGGTTTGGCGCCTGCCTTTGGCCCAGGGCGCGATCCTGGAGACCCGGGATCGAATCCCACATCAGGTTCCCGGTGCATGGAGCCTGCTTCTCCCTCTGCCTGTGTCTCTGCCTCTCTCTCTCTCTCTCTCTCTCTCTCTCTCTCTGTGTGACTATCATAAATTTAAAAAAAAAAAATTAAAAAAAAATAAATAAATAAAAAATAAAATAAAATAAAATGTCACAAGAACTGATAAGCTGAACATTTTTATTAATTTTATTTTTAAAAATCAAAGTAGTGTAAAATGTGTCTCCATTAAGCACAAATGTATTGATTTAATAGGATTACATTTCACTTCAAATGCTCTATTGCCTAAGACAGTATTGGTCTATTGCCTCTATTGTCTTGTGTCAGTCTACGCATAAGCATATCTGTGATCTACCTGGCATTAACAAGATGATTCATTGTAAATGATTTTTTTCTACACACTGATAGACACTGTAATGTGTTTACATGACCATTTTATACAGACAGCACAAGTTACAGTGACAATTATGTAACTCGTAATCGGTAGGTAAATCAAAATACATGTTTTAATTAAATACATAATTTATTTTTCTGGCTTATAAAGTAAATATGAACAACTTTTCAAATTTATTTTTTAAAGATTTATTTATTCATAGGAAGAGAGAGAGAGAGAGAGGGAGGCAGAGACACAGGCAGAGAGAGAAGCAGGCTCCATGAGGGGAGCCCGAGGCGGCACTCGATCCCGGGTCTCCAGGATCACACCCCAGGCTGCAGGCGGCGCTAAACCGCTGCACCACCGGGGCTGCCCAACTTTCCAAATTTAAAACAAAGTCCTACTATTGATATAAAATCAAGCAGAGATACAAAAGCTAGCACTGTAATTAGAAGAGTAAGGGAAGAAAGGGATTGGAAGAAATAAAAAATGTCATGATCAATACTAACTGCAAATTGCGGTATCAGAAAAATGAAAAAGCTGTTTAGCACACCCCATAATCAAAGATGATAAAGCGACAATGTAGCAGATAATTAAGCAGATTATTAAAGAGCGATTTCAACAAAGACACATATGATGTGAAACTTACTTTCAATAGTCAAAAAGGAATCAATGAAATTAGTCACCTGAAATCAGAATTAAATGACCAAAATTTTAAATGATTTTTAACAAAATCTGAGCTTATAACTTTGGTCAGCTATAAAACATCTCAGATTCTTGAACAATAACAAAAAAATACATATATTTAGATGGAGAGATGGTTAAAAAATTTATTTAGTTATGGGAATTCTGTTAGAAAATTATGAGGAAAAGATAAAAAACAATAATGCACAAAAAGTGAAAGATTTTAAATTAAGCAACCAAAGAATTGCCCATGGAATAAGATCTTTCTAATAATATCAAAGATAGATAAATTCAAATTTTGAAAAATTACAATAAGTTTTCTGCAGCTTTAGATGAGTCATGCAATATAAGGACATTGCCAAATTAGTACTTAGGGTGCATTTTTGTCTCAAACGACTTCCAACTTATACAGAAATGTTGTCAATTCATAGCTGGAAAGAACTGAACTCGTGGCATAGATACTTTGGAATCTTCTTACAACTGTCAAAGAAGAACTTTCACTAGATATGGAAACATAAAGCTTCTATTATACTAGTGCTCCAGCTATGTTGGGTCAAAAAAATCGAGACTTACTAAACTTTTAAAATAGGAGACTGGTATTTTCCTCTTAGTGCTTCATTTGAAGCACTATTTGACATTAACTTGTAGCTTGTTTTCTAAAGCACAGCTTATGAAAACTGTCATGGATATCATTGGTAAAAGTATTTAGTATACACATATAAATGATATGAATTACCATCAGTTTATAAAATTACTGAAATAAATAGAAAATAGTTAATACAACGATCGTGTGTTCTCTGCAAGCAGATCTTTGGTTGGGTCATGGAAAATTTTTACTAAGATTCATCCTATACTTAACTCCAATTCAAGATTTTCTCTAAACAAAAAGAATCTTGCCAAATACTCAATAAGGACCAAAAAAAAAAAAAAAAGGCAGTGTGAATTGTTTTCTCACAGATATCACAGTGTATGCACAAGCTAAAATGGAAGCTCCATTAAAAGATAAAGCTTTTTTATTACCTTGCCAAACAAGTATGAAAATATAAATCAAAATTGATGCTTTTCATAAATCAAGTAAAAAATAATGTTTTGTACATTTTTCTAACTTGCATCAATACACAGAAGATCAAATTGAAATAAAAAGCATTACTGAAATTGTCTTCAAAATCTACAAGAAAAATTAGAACACTTTATGGAGATTGATAAGATTGTTTTTAATTTTTATAGTATCTCTTTGAAGTTAATGTTAACAATTTTGATTTGGCATAAGAGTTAATGAATTTATATAACTTAAGCAGACACAGCTTCAAAACTGATAAGCTTTTGTTTCAAAAATGAAATCAATGTTTCTAAAAAACACCAACTACTTTTGTCAATTGAAATGCAAATATTAAAAGAAAATGATTTTTGGCACTTGATTCAGTTATTGGAAAACTTAAGTATGTTTGGGACTTTGTTACACAAATCTCTTTCAACTATGAATTCTATGAAATCTAAGTACAGACTAAGTATTTCAGATGAAAATGTATCTGAATTTAGATCTACTATAATTCTAATATACACAGCAAATTTTAAGACTTAGTGCAATAAAAAGTCTCATATTTTTATACTGATTACATGATAGCATCTGGGATTGAATGGGTTAAAGAAAATGTATTATTAAAATTAACTTCCCTTGGTTTCTTTAATTATTTCAATGTGACTACTAGAAAATTTAAAATTAGATATGTAGCTCACAATCTATTTCTGTTGAATAGAGACTCTGGCTACTCAAATAGTCCTTTCCCAGAAGCATCAACATCATTGGAAAATCTCGTAGAAATGCAGACTCTCAGGTCCCAGCCGAAAACTACTCACTAGAATCGGAATTTTATTAAAAATTCCAGGTTTGGCCAAGATGAAGTAATAGGAAACAGATCTGTGCTTTCAGCTGAGACAAGAAAAGAAAAGAAAAAATATGTGAAACAATGGTTTTCAGGAGTCAGGACATCAGAAAGTAAATGAGGTGAGCCTATGATTATTGTCTCATCTTACTGTCTTAAGAGATTTCCTGGCAAAAACATAGGAGGGGAGAAATCAGGAAGAGCCCACTGACTTCCTGAGTTGAGGATACAGAGCTGAGAGTCTTAAAAGACAAAGAGTTCAGGGGACAGAAAAGAGCGGCACACAGAGAGAATTTTGGAATCCACAGAGGCTCCCCTGAGGAATCAGCTCAGTATATCAGTATATGTGTGCGAGCAAACTACCTGTGGCAAGTGTAAGAGATACCAGAAAGGATTAGAGGTAACACTGACTGGTGCTCACACAGGGTTAAGAACAGTACCTGTTTCCACCAAAAGACTTGAAAACCTCATCATTCAGAGACATTTGGGACTCAGGAAAATCTTGCCTCTGTAGTGAGAACAATTAGCCCTAGACTGAGCATTGCTCCAGTCCCACCTAACAAGACTTGTAAAGCAAGACACAAAAGAATCAACTGTCTCCATCTAATTTAGCTATGTCCCAAAACAAAACTCAAGAATATTTTATTAATACAAAACTATGCAGCACCCAAGAAGATAACATCACAATATCTAACATTTAATCAAAAATTTCCAGGCATGCAAAAAAGCAGGAAAATCCAACCCATAATGAGAAATGTCTATGAAGATGCAGAATTAAGACAGATATTAGAATTAGCAGACCAGGATGGGTACTCATGATTTTAAGCACATACATGAATATATAAAAACAAATCCAATTTGTAGAGATGAAATATGCAATGTGGGAGATGAAGAATCATTACATGGAATTAATGACAGAAATCACATACCAAAAAAAAAAAAAAAATAGTGAACTTGAAAACATAGCAAGAGAAACATCCAAAATTAAAAAACAAACAAATAAAAAAACCCCAGAGCATGAATGAACTGTGGAGATAGCTCAAACAACTTAATATATATGTCACTGGAGCCTTCATGAGGAGGAGGGGAGCAGAAAATAATATTTGAAAAAAAAATCACTAAAAATATTTTAAACCTAATAAAAATATAAACTCAAAGAAACAGGAGCTTGACTAACCCTAATCACAAGAAACAAGAAGAAAAATACACCCAGGCACAGCATAATCAAATTGCTCAACACCAGCAATTAAAAATAAATCTTAAAAGAAACTGGAGAAAAAGAACACATTGAAGAGGAACAAAGATAAGGATGACAGTAGATTTTATGTCAAAAACAGTGTAAATGACAAGACAGTGAAGCAATAGCTTTAAAGAACTGAAAAAGGAACCCTGCCAATCTAGATTCCATACCCAGCAAAAATATCTTTCAAAAAATAAAAGCAAATAAAGACTTTATCAGACATATAAAAGTGAAGAGCTTATCAGTGGCAGTCCTGCATAACAAGAAATGTTAAAGGAAGCCATTTTGAGCAGAAAAAAAAAGACATGCCATAGAAATATGGATAATAAAGGCATGAAGAATACTGGAAATTACAATTACTTAACATATAATAGTTTTTTATTATTTAAATATTAAAATAGAAGTGACTTCTAGGGGCACCTGGGTGGCTCAGTGGTTGAGCCTCTGCCTTCAGCTCAAGTCGTGATCCCAGGGTCCTTTGATTGAGTCCACATTGGGTTTCCCACAGGGAGCCTACTTCTCCCTCTGCCTATGTCTCTGGCTCTCTGTGTCTCTCATGAATAAAAAATAAAATCTTTTTTTAAAAAGTGACCTCTAAAAGAAAAATGGAAACAATTTATGTGGAGGTAATTACAATATGTGGAAGTAAAATGCATGACAATGGTAATAGCCAAAGTGGAAGCATACTATTATAAAGTTCTTATACATGAAGAGTTTAACATCACTTAAGCGTAGACTAGTAAGTTCAAGATGTAGACTGTAAACCCTAAAGAAATTATTAGAATAACAAAACAGAGATGTAGCTGGTAACCCATCAAAGGAGAGGAAATGGAATCATGAAAAATGGAAACATAAAAGCAAGAGCCAATTATAAACTGCCTACAAGAAATGAAACATAAAGGCACAAATAGATTAAAAGGAAACGGATAGAAAACGACATACAATGATATCACCTCCAAAGAAAGCTGAAGGGGCTTTATTAAAATCAGACAGGAGGGGGATCCCTGGGTGGCGCAGTGGTTTGGCGCCTGCCTTTGGCCCAGGGCGCGATCCTGGAGACCCGGGATCGAATCCCACATCAGGCTCCCGGTGCATGGAGCCTGCTTCTCCCTCTGCCTGTGTCTCTGCCTCTCTCTCTCTCTCTCTCTCTCTCTCTCTCTCTATCATAAAAAAAAAAAAAAAAATCAGACAGGAGATTTCACAGCAAAGAATATCACCTGGTATAAAAAGACATTTTCAGGGGCAGCCCGGGTGGCTCAGTGGCTTAGTGCCACCTTCAGCCCTAGGCCTATGGAGACCCGGGATCAAGTGTCATGTCAGGCTCCCTGCATGGAGCCTGCTTCTCCCTCTGCCTGTGTCTCTGCCTCTCTGTGTGTGTGTCTCTCATGAATAAATAAATAAATTTTTTTTAAAAAAAAGACCATTTCATAATGATAAAGTAACTAGAAGCAAAAACTGATAGAACAGCAAGGAGAAAGACAAATTCACAAGCACAGTCACATATTTCAATACTGCTCTGTCAATATTTAATAGGAGAAATAGACCGAAAAATCAGTTAATACATAAAGATTTGAACGAGATCCCCCAGCGGTCAGAATGCATACTGAAGTCAGAGAAGCTACACTACTCTCAATGGATAGACAGTCCATATTTGGGTAAAAACTAACTTCTGGTAAGTTTTTCTTTTGGCTTCTTACTGGTATCATAACTGGTGCTCTTTTGTCTGACTTCTAGGCTAAACAGGAGTTAGAGAAGGTATTTCCAGGAAAGCTAACCTTGAAAAGCAAACCACAGAATTTGGAGATGGTAGAGGTGAAAAGCTCCAAACTTTTTTTTTATAGAGCTGGAAATAAAATCAGCCCCACTGCTTAGATTTAAACTCCTTGAGATTTAAGGTACTCATCTATAGAACTACACTTTAAGCTACTGTGAAGTATTACGTAGACAATGCTTGGCATGTGGCCTAACACAGAACACCTGCTCAATAACACATGCTTTTCCTACCTTTCCCACCACACTGACTAGTCAGTATGAACATTCCTAGTGCAGAGCTGAACTTTCCAGCACATCTGCTTGAGTAATCTCAGAAACGACAGGGAAGGGTAGATCTTCAACAGCAAACCATGCTGGTATCTCTATTTTGATCACTGAAAATTCTGAGACACACAATTCAACTAGCCGATACTTTTCCTTTTAACCCTGAGTGAAGACCTTTATTTACAGCTATTGCCACACATCTCAGAATGGATTAACAGAGAAAAGTTGGGTTGGACGCCTTTGTAACAAAGCTTCAAGTTGTGGCAAGTATATAAAAAATAAATATGACTAATTTAATTTTTTTAATCCCATTGGAAAATCTTTATCACTTGTTATTGACTCAAATCAAGGGAGGTAAGCCTTAATTTCCTCATTTATTAAAGAAATATAAGAGACAAGCTCTGTTCATCTTACAGAGTACCAAAAGAATTAAAAGGAGATGCATACAAAACCCTTAAACACACATAAGTGCAAAGTATTATTTCCAGTGATTATGGTCATTGGTTCCTTCTATTAATATAGAAAACTAAGAGATATTTGGAGGAGGGAGGTAACTGTTAAACATCGAGCTACTAGCTTTTTCTCCTTTTTAGATGTGTGCACTCAATACAGTGTCACCAATCATGAGTTTTTAAACTCAAAAATTTTCCAAATTACTACTTAAAGGTTTTCTCTGCAAGTAATAAAGAAATGTAGCAATAAAAAAAGTTTGAGTAACTTATCCAAGACTATATCATGAAGCCCTAGGAGTTAAGAAATTTTGGCTTAACACTGGCCCAAACTTTTACCAAAAATACCTTACTAGAAAGTTAAGAAAAGAGTGGCAACATTATATTTAATAAAGCTAGAAGAAAACAAACAGTGGCTGTGACCTTTGGAAGATGCACACAGTAAAAGAACAACAATCAGTGTTTTCACAATGAGTTGGCCACAAATCTGGAACAGTCCATGTCTTTAGCAAAAAGCAGGCAAATACTTGAATGGATCCTCCAAGCCCGATGTGGACTAAGGGCATTAAAAACTCCAGCCCTAATCTGATAGTTTTATTCTTAAAATTACATTAGTGTCAAGCTGCACTTCTGGAATCCCATTCTATGGGTGACCTTCACTGTGATTTAACTACGGTTTAGTTATTGGCTCAATGCACTGGAAAGTAAGCATGACCTTAGAGTTGGAAGATCCATATTTAAATCTGAATCCTGTCACCCACTAGATAAATTATTTTGCCCAGTCACTGTACCTTCGTGATCCTCAAAACTCATCGTAAAATGCAAGTAACACTACCTACTTGGTGATGGTGGTTGTAATTACATGACATTAGTTATGTGAAAGTGCTTCGCACCGTGTTCTGCCCACACTGGTGTTCAGAAATATTTATAAACTTGAATAAGCATCCCTTACATTTAAATGATGATTATTCTCGATGAGTCATTTTCATAGTACTTTAACTGAAACTTCCAAATATTCACTGTTATGAAAAGGCTTTACTCTTAGCAAGAGCTGATGTCCTACCAGACCATGAATGATACTTCAGGGAATCATAATCATAATAATCCTAGAAAAAAAATTTTTGAGAGGGAAAAATTCTGTCATGCTATGCAATCTTTTCCTCTTTTAAACTGTCTCCACTTTCCTGTCTGTACTGAAACTAAAACATTAAATCCACAGGCAGGCATCCTGTGATGATAACTAACTTGGTAAGCCCAACCACAATGGGGGCAACTCTCCCGCAGGCTCATTAACTCTCCCCAGCCCTCCCAAGAATTGATAACGATGGGGAAACCATTTGGAAAATACAAGTTGAAACAGAAAAGCCATTCTTCGGTAACTGTCGGCAATCCATGTGAACTTGGCAACAAAACAGAATAAAAAGCTTGGAGGAGAAAAAGGTATAGTGACGACTTCGTAAACAGAGCCCTCAATTTTTGAAACCCAACTTCTAGCTGAAATGGGAAATGATGGAGAAGAACTTGTGTATTGGAGATCATGGTTGTGCAGGTAGGAAATAGGAGTGGGCTTATCAGTGTTAGTAGTTGTACAATGAGAGAAGATGCTACTCTTTGAACCTAGAACCAGTCTCTGTGCTCAGAATGAAAGTGGGTTTTCCATAGTAAGCTTGCGGTTTCCTCTGTCTTGTGTGTGTGTGTGTGTGTGTGTGTGTGTGTGTGTTTTAAGAAGCCTAGACACTAGAGATGGAACTAATTTGTTCATGGAAAAAAATATATAAAACACTTTCACTGCTTATAACAAGCTTGTGTTTTCTTCCAACATTGTGAGAACCAAGTGCAGCAAAAAATGCCATGCGATGAAAGCCTTCAGTTTGTTAAAGTGATGAGGAAGTTTTTTTAAACACACACAAACACACATATGTTGGGTTTACATAAATAATCAACCAAAACATTTTTCTACCGTATAATTTTCTTGTCAAGCATATATTTTTCTTTTTCCTGGAAACCCAATGTCAGATGCCTATGATGATGATTATTTTTCAACAGATAATTGGATAATTCTGGGGTCAGAATGAAAAATATATGTATAAATTCTATTTAAAAGTCTTATATCAAATTCATTTTTAGGAACAGGATGGAAATAGTCTAACGTTGCTTGAAGTAAGTTGTCTCTGTACTTGACCTCATGGTCTATCAATTTTTCCAGCCTAAGAATGTAGGTTCTTAGCTTTATTCTTAGAGCTTTTGGATTTAAAATCCAATGGACTAAAAATTGCAGTATTTTCTTTAAAAAAAAAAAAAGAAGAAGAATGTTTACTTCTAAATATTCAAGCATGGAATTTCCTCATTCTGCCACATAGTTCAAGGACAGAGCTCTGTCTTTCTACTTGCACTACTATCAAGAGCTACATCTGAAACATATAGACATGGCCCTAGAGCAGAGGGTGCTTGTGAAGATTTCTTCTTGAGCCCCAGAGTGATTCATTCTAAAGAAGGCCACCCACTGTCCACACAGACTCTCTCTAGAAGAAGGCAGGATCCGATTTCCCTTCTAAGCTTTTCCTTTCCTTCAAGAGTGGTAGGTTTCCTCCACCTGCCCAGCCAGTATTCTTACAATCACACCTAGGTTTTATCAGAAACACAGACTAGTAATCCTTAAAAGGCAGAAAAGGAGAGATAAGAGCCAGGTAGCCTGCATCATGCTGGACATGAAGACAAGACTTCTGAGAGCCCGTACAGGGTGCACTGATAAGTTTCTGCTTCACAAGGAAGCTACTCTTTCCTTCAACAGGCCTGAAATAGAACCACTCTCCTCAGCCAAACACAGCTGAGGACAGCGAGGCAGAAACCAGAGGCTGCCAGCTGCTATGCCCAGCACTGAGAAGTTGAGAGCTGTGGGGTGCAGTCCCTCCTGGGTGACAATAAGCCTGGCAGCCAGTTTCTGCAAAGCCTGGCAGAGGGAAAAGAAAGACTCTTTAGAAATACAGTTGGCAAAACACTGAATATAAAGGGTACTCTAAGCAACTGCATAATTACAGACTCAGAGTAACTATCTAAACTGGATCCCCATAGTATATCGTTTGTATGGCAGCAGAGTAGGCTAGACCCCCACTGCACATCCTTTCACAAAATGGCTCTCTGGGCTTCCTTCTTTCTTCATTACAACAGTGATGGAGATAGACGGAGAGGAAGAAGTCAACCCAGGAAAATACCGATACGTCCTCTCATCTATTGCATAAGGTGTAGGATTTTGGATCTGAGTGCAAACCCTGGCTCTACTACTTACTGTCTACTTGTATTACCTTATTTGAGATACTTAACCCCAGGCTTTCCATTATAAGACTGTGCTGATGATGAGAGGTACAGCATGTCAAGCCTTCAGCGCAGGGCCTGGCACATGGTGCACCCAATCCACAACATTCTTATCAGCAACAGCACCCACCTTCACCCCTGCATCCTCTGTGTCCCCATTACATCTGCAATGTGCATCCATCACAGCACCTAAGACACTTTCCTAGGCTTTTGTGTTGACAAGTCATCTCCAGATTGTAAGCCTGGTACAGGCAAGGGTCATTATATTCTCAGCTCGGAGCATGTACACATACATGCACATGCTTGCATGCACACATACACATACATACACACACACCACCATGAGGTTAACAAATGTTTGCTCAACAAATGAGTGAATGGACAAACAGACTGTTAGGTTACTTTCATTGTTTATTTCTATAGAATTCCAGTTTTAAGAACCTTTCTCCAGATGTTGTTACAGATGGCTAACTAACTTGTCTAGGCTAACTGAACCTGCTGACCACATTTGGATTCTGCTGCAACATCCAACTCAAGAAGGTCGCTAAATCAAAGGTCCCTCGGTCTGATGAGCCAGTCTCTACTAACACAAGCTCCTGTCCCGGTGCTATAAACAGATTCCCATATCTACTGGGGCAAGAAAACTGTGCTCCTTTTTAATTGGGAATTTCTACAGCCAAACTCCATTTTGGCGCAGGTAACCATCCTTTCACTTTTTTCAGAATTTTAAAAAAGGAGAGTGAAAAGAAATGTAAATTAAGTTGTTAGCATATACATACACATGAAAAAAATTTCCAGAGAAAGAGCAATTTCCCTGCAGTGAGCAAGTACCAGGTGGGAGGATGCCAGAGCTCATGGCAAACACTGCCAAGCAGGAGCTGCACCAGCCATGGCTGTTCACCCTGAAGCTCTGGCTCAAGGCAGGGCAAGGACATCCCTTTCCACCGCTTCCCAACAGCCAACTTGCTCCATTCCTTACCCCTCCTTGTTCATAGCTTTGGACAGAAAACTAAAGATTCCTAAAGCAAGGATGTCCACAGACTTATTGTCTAGTATCTCTTCATGGACTAGAATCACAGCTAGTAAATACCCCTGAGGAGCCTTTAGAACAAAAGGCCCAGCACGGTCATAATCCACCCAAGACTTCCACACAAGCCACACTGGCCACAAAGCACCAAAGACCTTTCAGAAATATAATTTGGAAAGGAGAAAAAAAAAAAAAAGCAAACATTAATTCTGCCCTGTGTATGAACAATTTCCATCTGAGAAAAGGTTATCCCAAAACAAGCCCATGTTTCAGCTACTTTCAAGGTCCTGCCATGTAAAAGAAAAGCCAAAATAAATTTCAAACAGTTTTCCCCAAAGTTCCAGCCTTTGAAATACCCTGACCTGACCAGCTTCAAAACTGGTGTTTCCAAGTTCCAATTCCAAAGAACCTTTTTTTTTAAAGGCAACATTTCCTCTAAATAAAAACTGTGATAGTTTATGTTTAATGCAATGATTTTACCTGACGCAGAGAATGCCAAACAGGACTGGCTGGCAACAGGCGCAGAAGAAAGAGCCTGCAAATGGTGAAGAACAAGAGAAGGAAGAAGGAATCATCTACCTCTCAGGAAACACTGTCAGAAAAGGGGAACCAGACCTTTGAAAGTTGCTTAGAGAGTAAATCCTTAAAGTTCTCATTGCTAGGGAAAAAAATAATAAATTCTGTAATGTGTGGTGATGGATGTTAGTTAGACTTACTCTGCTCACAATTTAATTTCTACAAATACTGAATCATTAAGCCGGATACCTAAAACTAAGGTAACTGTTTGTTATATGGCAATTACAGCTAAGTACAAAATTGAGAGGGTTAAAAAAGGGGGGGGGGGGGCAAGGAGAAGAGAGAAAGAAAGGGCAGGGCAGCCCTGAGAGAGATAAAGACACACTGGAAACCCAGGGAAGTGAGGACACAAATGGGCAGCGGCAGCGTGCAGGAGGAACCCACATGGGGTAGCCTGATGGGCAGGAAGACAAGCTGACAAGTCATCAGAAAGGATAGCTCCCCAGTGTCAAAGAGCGGGCTCGATGGTGGGGGCAAGCAATTAAACACCAATGACAGATGGAGATAAGGGCATCCAAGGCGGAGTGTCCCTAAGACACTTGAAACCGAGGGCTACCGGGAGGTGGCCAGGCAGCAGTGACAGCACAGCAGCAGGAGGGGTAGCATGTCAAAGAGAAAACAAAGGGTCCCAGAATGAGGACAGAACTGCCGAAGTTTGGGGGCTGGAAGAACAGCTCTTGGGATGGTCATGGGGAGGAGGTTGGTGGTTGGACAAGAAAAACCAGAGCTGTGCGGAACAAAGGAGGAGCCCTCCACAACTCATCAGCTTCATTCTCCTACGGGGAAGAGTTGTTTCTCAGCAGTTCTCAGCTGAGCAGTTCTCAGTTGTTTCTCTGAGGAGCCTGATGCTGAAGGGACAATGTGGTCCCCATTACCAAGGGCTGCTGGCTCATCTTCCAACAGTCCCCCAGTGGAAAAGACCAGACAGGTTAAGTCTGACATCCATCTGTATCTGGTAACCACCAGGAAGGCTGTAGCACTCCACACCATCAAACAGGAATAACCACGTGGACACAGTCATCTTCTGAAAGGAGTGAGGCTGAACGAAGGCAGACAATGTATGTACGTATATGGATAGGTGTGTGCATGTGTGCACATGTATGCGTGACAGGAAAGAGGGATGCATGTGTCAGAAAGCTGCAAATGCATTTGAGAGCCAAGACCTAAAAACACAATAGAAAAACAATTATAACATGCAGCAAAATGTGATGAGGAAGACAGTCGCTCCAGGGAAAGAACCCAGTGAATACCCCAGTGAGGACCATGGCGGTGGGGACATGCACAGTGAAGCCTCAGGAAGGGGGTGACTCAACTTCTAGCTTGGTACAAGCTGATATTTCCAAGACAGCCAGCAAGAGGGCAGAGTTGTGAGTTGGGAGATTTTCTGTTCTAAACCCAGCCCAGGCAAGACCCTCGACGGCTGAGCCTCAGTTTCCTCTTCTGCAGTACAGAGTGCCCCGGCCATCTGCCCTCAGAACCAAACAGAGCTCTTGAAAAATCTCAAACACAAATGGCAATAAAACCAACTAAAAGCCGAAACACTGCACAGATCAAAAACTGCTGTGAAAAGGGACCAAGTAAGAGATCCGGGGATGTGTAAATGGAGCACAGAGGGGATTAAGGGCTTAGAACCAAGAGTCTAACTCAGCATCTATGAGTCGCTTGGGGATCTGAAGCAGTGGTGGTTTTCAGTGCAAGAGCCCCTAAGAGTTAGAAGAGCTTCGGTCTGGGTTTTATACACGTCCAAGTGATTACAGTTTGTTTTATAACCTTTTATAGAACAATGGGATTGCAGCTGACTGATGCTAATAAAGGGCTGTGATTTATGCTGCTGCTCCTAGAGAGCATTTATTCACTTCCATGCACAGTGACCAGGAGGCGGAAGGCATCTGAGTCCTATGCAGGAGTCCAGGCACAGTGAGGCTCTCTCCTCAGATGCAAGGCCTTCCTTCTCTAGTCCATGTACTCCACACGTGATAAACCACAGAAGTCCATCTTCCTGCACACAGACTCCCCCTCTCAATTTTAAACGGTGCATCAACTTGCTACTTTGGCTTTATCTGAGCTGCCCTGATTACGACACCAACATGATTACACAAAAAGGTGCTGCCTCCTACCACAACCCACACACTGCATGGGTTTAGTCTGTTGTTTCTGAACTGTGAATCCAGCCAGGGCTGGGCTCAAGCCCCTCTTCATCTTTATAGGTTCTCCAGGCCTGCCACATTGTCAACATTCAACAGAAGATTTGCTGAATTAAACCAAAGAGCCAGATCATCTTGGATAAGTAACAACTTCGGGGAAACTCAAGTTTTGTCATGGATAAGCTAAGGGATGTGGGCAAAGCACCATCCAGCAATGGCAAATGCCAAGTAATCTAACCTTCTGAAAACAAAAGAGCACTTCCTGAATACACATCATCCTTTTTATGTACTTCATGCAAAAGGAAAATGCATGTAATTAAACCTGATTCATATGTCAATTAAAAAAACAATTTTAATCTTAGACCCGTCCCTTTGTTAGTCAATGAAACACAAAAGCTGTGTGGGTTTTAAGTTATGAAAAAGCTATACATACTGGTTATCTCTGAAAAAAAATTTATTCAGAAAAAAATGTTAATTCTGACATTTCCTTTAAAAACGTTCTCCCCTGAAAGACCGTATCTAGAATAACATTGACCTAACAGAAACAAATAAGGCTATTGACAATGGCTACAGTTTAACAAAGGCGTCTGGATTTTTACCTTCCTTGGTTACTGCACAAAAGCAGCAAATGGAAGTACAGTTGCCCCAGCAGCTGGCAAGTTCTCTCCCATAAGCGAAGAAGTTGTGAAACAGCTGGGGAATGCAAGATGCTTTTGAACAAGCTGCTATGTGATCCAAAATAACGTGCTGCCTGTTCGTCTTCTGTACAATGGAAGCGACAGCCCAGGGCAGGTCTGGCGCATGCCCTGCAGCTGCTTCTTTCTTTGCAGCCGGGGCCCAACAAGTGGCTACAAATGGAGTAAGACACACAAAAGCGGAAACCTTGCTCCTAACCCTTTGCATGCTGACAGTGCCTGCGGCTCATTTTCCAGTGTGGGAGGAAGCTGCATTCTATACCCAAATGTAAAACCTCCGTAAGGCTTTAAATGGCAACACCCCCCCCCCTACTCCAGACCCATGCACTTCTTGGGGACATCTTTCACAGTGGGGTGGTGTTTGATGACATTATACGGTTTCTGGTGCTTTTGCCCGTGACTGATTGCTTAGAAGATAAATGCCCAAGAAAAATCCGCAACTACAAAGTGGCAATGTTAAAGAGGTCCTTCCAAAACAATCTGACATAAAAGAAAATGAGTTCTCTACTTGTAATTGCCAAGTTTAAAGCTTTGGGGTTTCATAACATAGGAAAGAGCTATAGTGGCTGTTTGTTAGTTGTTCGGCCTAAGCATGGCCTTACTTCTTCGTATCAGCTTCCAAGATTATAGTTCAGCCATTTTCAGATCATACATCATTTACCATATTTAGGCAAATATTTTTGAAATGTTATCACAAAGTCTCCTCCCTTCTCTACCAGTCTGGTGGCTCACCTTTAAACAGACTCCAGGAAAATACTCTATTTCCAAGGAAATGTTCCCTCTTGCCCAGATTGGACCAGCACAAGTTCCACAGAAGCATATATATTTTTCTTCAGTGTTATAAATGGCCAGTGAATGAGCAAAGAGAATGCTCTCGTCCTTTGCTCCAGTGTGTTTGGTTTTGAGTTTGTTTTTTTCTTTAAGTCCTGTCATCCTAGCCATTAGGATACTGGCTTCAGATTTAAAGGAAAGATAAATGGCTAGAGGACTGACCACAAAATTATACAGCGGTAAAATGAGGAAGAAAGTGCTGCAGTTCCGGGGCCCCTTGTAAATTCCTTGGGCAACTGGACAGAATTTTCCATCACTACCTGCCCTGCCCCCCACCACCCGCTGATTCCCAAAGAGGGATCACTCACTACACAGCTGTTACCTAAGAAGAGTGGCAAGTTCAAGGCAAACCATCAACTATTTTACCTCTCTGGAGGAGACAAGGGAAGAAAGAATCTGTTCTTAAACCCATGGTTATTATTTAACATTTGTTGAACAGTTACCATGTGCTACACTCTGTGCTACTAAGTGCTTTGTATGGATTATCAAATTTACCCCTCATAGCTTCAAACCAGGAGGGGCTATTATTATCTCTGTCCTAGAGGAGGAAAACAAAGTTCAGAGAGGCTGAGCAAGTTTGCCCAATATTACAGAGCTGTAAATGGTGGAGGTGACGTTTCAAGCCTACCGTTGTGACTTCAGATGCCTGCCCTTAGTCACCATGCCTCGCAGTCTCCACAACTGGCATTGCCCAGAGGCATTCGGAGTCACAGACTGTCATTCCAGAGTTTAAAACACCTTTCTTTAAGGCAATGCGTTTTAAGTACACTCAAGACAATACGAGCATCCTAGATCACAAACTTGAGCTCAATGATGCATAAATGTGCAGAGATAAAATCATGTTGTTAGATGCCTAAAAGGCATTTGAGTTTTAACTCATTAGGCAGTTAATTAAGGTTGGCCATATTTCCAAGGCAGCGTTTATTTTACACAGATATCCAGCACGGCGGCCAAGTATATCACACCGCTTAAAAAGGGTGGGAACTGCAGCTCCTCCCAATCGGGAAGGCAAACAGAGATTCATGCCATGTGGAGCTCCTACCTCAGGCCCACCTGCCTAATGAGACAGCACATGAAGCAAAGGACAGCTATTTCTGACTCTCTTTGGCATTGTCAGAAAATTCTCTGGAGTTTTGGGAGAAGCCTTAGTTGTCATACACCTACAACTCTAAGACTTGGTTTAGTTTTGGTGCTGGTCCTTAAAAAACCAGTCCTATGTAGAAAGTCCACCTAACCCAAATGTCTAACATAAGAAAACCTGAACCAACCCGGGCTTGTGGCATCAATCAGCAATCGCTAAACGACTCTTCGGTACCAGCCTTAGCCAAAGACACGGGGAAGAGCAAACAGCACTCTGGGAGCAAGCCAGACTTCTGTCCCATAAACCTCTTTAAACCTCAGTTTACTCATCTGCAAAGTAAAAATAACCGCCTCAGGGGAGGAGAAGGGTGAAGATCCTTTCAAAGTGTGTGTGAAGACTCTGTCATCCAGCAGGCACTTTATAAAAACCAGTTCCTGCGCTTCCCTGGCTACAGAAGGGAGAGGAGGCAGACCAGAGGCCTGTGAATTCTACCCACTGATGGCCGGGGGTACGGTTTCACACGCACACGCCAGCGAGCGGAGCGCCCTGGGTTCCCGCAGAGCAGCTCCTCCTCCCGCGTCCAGAGCCCGGGGGCCTGGTGCGCGGCGGCGGTGCTGCCCAGGCCACTTCAGCGGCAGGACCTGCGCACGGGCTGGGTTTGCACAGGCTCCCGCAAAACACACTTTCCGGCCGTCCTTCTCTCCGCTGCACGAGGAGCTTCCCGGTGCGGTGCACGGTCAGACTTCCCCAGGGCTGTCACGCCTTCGCCGGAAGCGCTTGACCCCGCACCCGACCCACACTGCGGCCCGCCCGGAGCCTCCCGGCCGCGAACTCGCAGTCCTGCAAGCGCCGCCGCTGCAGCCGCGCTCCGGGGGCCGCGGCCCGGGGCCTCGACCGCTCCCTTCCGGGAGCCTGCGCGCCGCCCGCCCTCCAGGGAGGGGCGTGCACCGCCAGGCCGGCCGCGGCGCCGCTCGGCGCGGGGACTTCAAACCCGGGGCCCGGGACCGCGGCCACCCTCGCCGCTCGCCCGCGCCGCCCGCGCCGCCCCCTTCGCGCCCCTCCTCCCGCCCCAAGGCGCCGCGGACCTAACTTCCCCAAACTCCGCGGAGGGAAGCCCTGCCCGGGCCGGCACCTCGGGGCGGCGCGCGCCGGGGACGGAAGTGGGGGGAGCCGTGGCCGCGCCTTTGTTAGGGCTCGGGACCCCGCGGGCCCCGGCGAGCACCCCGCCGCAGGGGACGGGGACGGGGACGGGGGGGGACGGGGGGACGGGCGGGGCGGGGGGGGCGGGCGGCCCGGGGTCCGCCCGCCCGGGGACGTCCCTCACCTTCCTGCGCCTCCCCCGCGCCGCGGACGGGCCGAAGCGCGGTCGCCTCCGGACGGCGGCGGGCGGCCCCGGCTCCTCGGCAGCGCCACGGCCACTCCCCGCCGCGGCGGAGCGAGAGAGCACTGGGCCCTCCTCGCGGGATGACTCACGGCGCTCCTCACCTGGAGGCTCCAACAAGTCCCCTCCCTCCTCCCCTCCCCTCCCCTCCCCTGCGCCGGCCCGCGCGGCGGTCGGAAGCGCGCGCCCTCTGCCGGGCCACCCGCGGGATCACCGCAGGGCCGGGGCGCGGGGCGGGGGCGCGGGGCGGGGGCGCGGGGCGGGGGCGCGGGGCCGGGGCGGGGGCGCGGGGCCGGGGCGAGCGCCCGACCCTGGGGCCCCCCGCGCGCGGGGCCGGCGCCCACCACCCGTCGCCGCCAGTGCCCAGCGCGCAGGGCCATCCTGGCCGCCGGGTCCGCGCCGGGCAGACCCCGGGACAGGGCGGAGGCGGCCCCGCGCCCCGGCCCCTGGGCGCCCGAGCCCCCCGCCTGCCGGCCAGCCCCGCCCCCGGCCGTCCCCACGGAACCCGCCAGAAGCGCGTCCGCACCCGCGTTCGGAACACCGGAAAGGCGGTTTCACCAAGTGCGAACAAAGTTTGTGTCTTCCATCCCCGCAGCCTCCTCCCGAGCGGATTAAAGAGGCGGAGGGGAGGGCGGCGGCTGCCGCATCTGCCCCCACCCTCCCCCCGCGTCCCGGCCTAGGAAGCGGCCCGGGGGGGCTCCCGGCGCATCCGCAGCCCCGGGCCACGGGAGCCCCCGCTTCGGCTTAGGGCGGGAGGCCGGGGCCGCCGAGCCACGCACCGGCGGCCGGGAGGAGCGGCTGTGCGAGCGACTCGAGCTGCCGCCGGAGCGAACGCACTAGCGGCAGGTGGGCCGACCCCCGCCCTCGGTGCTGAGCGAAACTCTGCACGGGGCACACGGAGGGGCACACGGAGGGGCACACGGAGGGGCAGACGGGGGGGCAGACGGGGGGGCACACGGAGGGGCAGACGGGGGGGCACACGGAGGGGCACACGGAGGGGCACACGGGGGGGCACACGGAGGGGCACACGGGCGGGCACACGGAGGGGCAGACGGGGGGGCACACGGGGGGGCACACGGAGGGGCACACGGGGGGGCACACGGGGGGGCACACGGAGGGGCAGACGGGGGGGCAGACGGAGGGGCACACGGGGGGGCACACGGGGGGGCACACGGAGGGGCACACGGAGGGGCACACGGGGGGGCAGACGGGGGGGCACACGGAGGGGCAGACGGGGGGGCAGACGGGGGGGCACACGGAGGGGCAGACGGGGGGGCAGACGGAGGGGCACACGGGGGGGCACACGGGGGGGCACACGGAGGGGCACACGGAGGGGCACACGGGGGGGCAGACGGGGGGGCACACGGAGGGGCAGACGGGGGGGCAGACGGAGGGGCACACGGGGGGGCACACGGAGGGGCACACGGAGGGGCACACGGGGGGGCAGACGGGGGGGCACACGGAGGGGCAGACGGGGGGGCACACGGAGGGGCAGACGGGGGGGCACACGGAGGGGCACACGGGGGGGCACACGGGGGGACACACGGGGGGGCACACGGAGGGGCACACGGGGGGGCAGACGGGGGGGCACACGGAGGGGCAGACGGGGGGGGCACACGGGGGCCCGTGCGGGGCGCGCCTCCCACCGGGCGCCTGCACACCCGTACCCCACTCACCCGCTCGGCGCGCCGGCCGCGGCCCCCACCCGCGGGGCGGGCCCCCAGCACACGGCCCCGCGGCGACGAAGGGGCGGCCGCTCCGCAAGGGCGCGGGGCGGGCGGGGAGGCGCGCACCGGCGGGGTCCCGGGGACCGCGACGCAGTCCCCACGCCCGCCGCTCTCGGCGAGGGCCGGCACGGTCCCTGCAGCAGCCGGAGGGAGCGAGTCGCCAGGCAGGTCGGGCCGACCGGGAGCCTCCGTCCCCGAGCGCGGGCGCGGGGCAGTTCTTGCAGGGCCCCCGGCTGTCGGCCGCCGGGCGCTCTGAGTGGCTCGGACCGCTCGCCAGGCCCGCGGGGCGGCGCGACCCACCCCCTGGGCGCGCACCCGCCCTGGCCCGGCCCGGGGACGCGCGCGCGCACGCGCCCGGCGGCTCCGGGGCTCCCGCGGCTCCCGGGGCTCCAGCCGCGCTCGGGCCGCGCCGCCCGGGGCCCGCAGGGGCGCCGCTTACCCGGGAGGCCCGGAGTGGCCGCTCCGAGTTTGCACCGCTGGCGGGATGAAGCCCACCGACGCGAGCGAACGTCGCGGTCCCCGGCGCTCCGGACAGGTTGTCTAGGAGACCGTGGAAAAGTCTCGTCACACACACACTGCCCAGCCCCGGCCGGGGACGCCTCCGGACCAGGGACCGTGCCCTGTGTCCGTTCTCAGCCTTACACGTGAGCCAACCACAGTCCTCCGAGGTTTGTTAAGGCCCGGGTGGCTCTTGCCTCCCCTCCCCCCTCCCCCCTCCTCCTCCCCTTTTCTGATTCTTTAAATCTAGTAAGGGCCCCAGAATTTGCGTTTCTTACAAGTTCCCGGGTGATGCTGAGGCCGTTGCGAACGTCAGATCGGTTCAGGCTTGTGAAGTGCCTGGTCATCTGCAAGGCAGTAGGTACACTTATGCTTGTTAAACCCACTTGTGCTATTTATCTGTTGCAGTAGCGAGTGTTCACGCTTCATGGCTTTCCAACCCCGGCTGCTTTTCTCGATTTTCCTCTTGACTATGCACCAAGCTTTTGTGTATACCGGCCCCCATCAGAAAAGCAACAGGTGAGAATATTAGTTTGCTAGGGCTGCCTTAACAGAGTACCACAGTCCTGGTGGCCTTAACAACAGAAATTTATTTTCTCACAGTTCTGGAGTCTAGAAGCCTAAAATCAAGGTGTCGGCATGATTATTTCTTCTGCGGCCCCTCTCTGGCTTGTAGATGGCCATCATCCCTTATAAAGACACTGCCTATGTTGGATTTTAGGGCCCACCTATAAGACCTCGTTTTAATTTGATTTCTTCCTTTAAGATCCTATCTTTGAGCACAGTCGCCTTCTGACATGCTGTAAGTCAGGACTTCAACAGATGAATACAGCTCAGCCCGTAACTGCGCTTCACTGCCTCTAAGAACCTAGAACAGACCCTGAACTCTACCTTCCCACCCCTATGCCTTCTGTAGACCCACACACTATGGCCAAGTGCTCTGCTTCACAGCTGGAAGAGCTTAAAACCTAGTAAAGAAAACACCCTCTCAATTGAGTGTATATGTTCCTCTAAAAGACAACATCCAGTGTGTGAAATGAATACTGGGAATCTGTCAGGAATCTGGGACCTCCTACCCAGCAAACATTTCAGAATGAGCTTTTTGTGAATGACTACCTAGCTATCACCTCTACCTGGCACCTGTGTCATCTCCAGAAGTCTCCAGAAGGAAGGACTGTATCAAATAAATACACTAAAGACTCTTCATTCCTCCTGCTATCCGTGAAAGCTCCACACTTACCCGAGTCATGAGAATGCCTGATCTCCAGCAAAATAGTAATTGTCCTAAATTAGGGGCCTCATCCCCAGTCTTCCGATTCTGTCCTAGTTCATATACTTTGCCTTGTAGCTTTCTTTGTCTAACAAGCCAGATCAGACTTTTCCCCAAGCCCTGGATCCAAATGGCTATTAGATCACCATAGTTTCAAATTCACCATACCCATCATTGAACCCTTCCCCTCAACCATGTCTCCACCTGCTGCATTCTCCATCTGAGTGGATGGCCCAAACACCACTCTAGTTATGCCAGCCAGGAATCTGGGAGCCATCTAGGATGTGACCTACTTTAATCTACCTGCTACTGTGTCCTTAATGTTCCTCAGAGGCCTCCCCTCTTCATTCCCACCACCATTACCTCAGCCAAGGCCCTTTGAACTATTTATCCTCTGGTGTTTGATACCGGACTCCTAACTAGACCCTCTGTTCCAGTGTGGCTTCTTGGCCAGCATCCTCTACACTGCTTCTCCAAGCATCTTTTGAAAACAAACCTGGTTATCCTCTGTCCTTCTAAAACCTCTCGATGGATTCCCTTCATGTCTCAGGAGAAAATTCAAGCTTCTTTGCTCACCTCCCTCCAGAGGCTCACTTTTGATCATTTCCCCATCCATATTCTTCCCTATAGTCAGGGACCACTCAAGAGCCTCCATACTTTCTGAACACAAATACTCATAACTTTCTTGGTCTAGAGAGAAGGAGTCATCCACCCCTTTCTGAATTAGGGACCCCCTTGCTTCTCTCAAAGCACTCCGTGTGGGTCTCAGGCATAGCTGTTAGAACACTGGGGCAAGATTACTAGGTCACTTTTCTGTGTCCTCCATGAAGCCATGAGCTCCTGAAGGACGAAAACGTCATCCATTCTTCATGTGTGTGAAGTCTAGGTTGGAGTTGATGCTTAGGGAAAAAAGTTTGCTTTAAGGAATGAATTAATTCTTAGGAATTCAGAGGATCTGGTCAAACCCAGCATTTACCTACAAGTACCTTACTTGGAGCAATCTTCAGTTTTCTGACAACACTTGCTGAACACTTTTTTAAAAAAAAAAAGAGTTATGCATTTATTTATGAGAGACACACAGAAAGAGGAAGAGACATAGGCAGAGGGAAATGCAGGTTCCCTGTAGGGAGCCCAGTGAAGGACTGGATCCCCAGGATCATGCCCCAAGCCAAAGGGAGATGCTCAACCACTGAGCCACTCAGGTGTCCCACGTGCTGAACACTCTTAAGTCACCCCCTGTTTGAATTATAGATTCATCCTTTAGAATCTCTAACTTCTATGCTTCCTAAATACCCAGAGTTCTCTAGAGTTTTTCAAACTGCCAGTCAGAAGATCAGTTTTTGTGGTTAAAGAGGAGTATTTTTGTTTTGTGAAATCAAATTAGAGTTAAAACAGTCAACTGCATCCTACATAGTAAATATTGTTTTCATGAAACTTTTGTTTTCGTTAACTGTATTTGCAAGGGGTATGTGCATGTGTGTATGTGTACAGGGCTGTTGTATCATCACATTTATTCCTCCCTTTGGGTCATGGTCAAAAACTGGCACAACAGTATCTTAGGCAGTGCTGCAGCTGTGCTCACCAGAGGACACATTTATGGAGTCGTTAGAGAGGGTGGTGTTAAGCAGAGAACATTTTCTGGAAAGTTATTCAGAACCACTCTTTTAATCAAGGAATTGGCAGAATGGAGAGTGAAACACAGTCGTCCCTCAACACATAGTAGGCGCCCCGTAAATGCTTTCATTGACTGGTGTGTGCATGGAGATGGGCGAAACAGTACAAGATGTGTGTGGGAAGTTCTCCTGGCTGGAGTCTGACGGAGTACGAAGAAATGAGATCAGTGACACAGAGAAGAGGGAGAAGCCTGGTTTGTCGCCAGACATTGCTGGTGTTCCCTGAGGTTTCCAAATATGAGCAAGAAGTACGGTGACATGGGATTTCCTAACCCGGTTTCCGTCATGGGTGTTCCAAAATCAAAAGTATGTTATTAACTGAGCCTTTGCTGAAATAAAAGTACCACTTTCTCTGTGCTGGAGTTGGAAATACAAGAAGCCCACAGTGATCTGTAGGGCTCAAAGCAATGTGTTCAGTTCGAGAGTCAGATTTTCTCATCTTGATAGTCCACTAGTCTGGAAAGCCTATTGCAAGAGGGGCAGAAATGAGATAGGATTATGTAACAAAGGAAAATAACAAGTGGCCCTTATAAAACTATAACCTTGAGAGTTATGCCAAGCATTTCCATCCATTTTGAATGCCTCCAACCAAGGAACCTAGATCCAGCCCACAAATATTTAGAAGGCAGTGTTCTTGCTCCCAGGTCTAAAGCTTAGAATCTGTTAAAGAAGGTTGTCATGTAAATAAAGAACAAGTATTCCTACTCCTTTTTTTTTTTTTTTTCATTGCTTAAGTCATTCTGGCCTGGGCAGAATAGAAGAATAAAAAAAATTGGGGCCACGGGAAGATAGACAAGATTTTTAAAAAGAGAGAGAAACGGGAAACCAGAGATAGCCAAAATTACAATAAGAAAGAAATTCTAGAGGACAACTTCTCTACTCTCTAGCTTCCAAGTATAAAGACACTTGGCCATGAGTGTTATTAATAGAATTATATTTTGAATTTGGAAGATGGACAAAATCTGAAAGAAATCAGACTGTGGCAAGCATGAGTTTTAACAAAACTTTAAGATGCATTCCAAATTCTATTCGGCTTTAGGGAAAAACAAACAAACAAACAAAAAAACCCACAATAGGATGGGTTAGGAAAAAGAAAATGTGGCTTTGAAAAATCCCTGGAGGCTGGAATATCCTTTGATGTTATTTAGAACACTGGTCATGTCTCAACTACCCAAACAACCAGAGGGATGGCAGTTGCATTTTCTCCCTGAAATACAGAGAAGATTCTTTATCTATATTTAATCCCCATTCCTTATCCTTTGAAATTTCACAGTTAGAAAAACCATAGTTAATACCTTGAAAATTAGCAGCAGTTTGGGTAGTTACTAGTAGAGGAGTACGTGACCAAATTTTCCCACAAAAGTTGAAAGTAGAGGTGGGGCAAACTCGCTTAGCAAAAGCTGTTCATCTCCTTCAAAGTAGCTGCTCTAGGAGGCCATGTGGTTAGTTCCTTTGTGCTGCTGCCTTCGTGGACATGGGCAGCTCTGTTTTAAAGAGTCACATTACATTGGTAGTGAACCTTCATCCCTTGACCGCTTGGTTTTGCCTTCTCTCTGCCTTGCCTGTCGCTTCCTCCTGGCCTCCTGTCAGCTGCAGACTGCATCCCAATCTGGTGTTGCAGTTTCCTGCCTCTCCAGCCTCTGAAGGTTGCAGAGCCAGCCCAGTTGGGTGCAAAGCTGTGTTACTTTAAGCTTGTTAATTAACCTTTCTGTTCCTCAGCTTCCTCACCTACAAACTGGGGTAATAAGAGAACCCCCTTCTTAGGAACTGTTGTAAAGAACTTTGGACGATATTGCAAACACGGTAAGTGGGGCATAAATGTCAACTATTGCTCTTAGTTATTGCAAGTGAAAACTTCAGCTGTAATTCTCTTAGCTGATCACTTATTGAATGAGAACCCCTGGGGCACCTGGGTGACTCAGGGGTTGAGCATCTGCCTTCGACCCAGGGCGTGAGCCTGGAGTCCCGGGATCGAGTCCTGCATTGGGCTGCCAGCATGGAGCCTGCTTCTCTCTCTGCCTCTCTCTCTCTCTCTCTCTCTCTCTCTCTCATGAATAAATAAGGAAAATCTTTAAAAAAATAAAATAAATTGAATGAGAACCCCTTCGGACTTTGCCAGTGTCGTGGGCAGTCTGTGGACATGGGTGCGGCCCCTCCTTGCCTCTCATGAGCATTTCACTTGTATGTTGCAACAGATTTTCACCGAGCTTCTCGGGCCCCTGTGCCAGACAATAGGTAGAAAGTTGTAGGCTGGCATCTTTGTATTTGAGATAACAAAGGAAATCATTTGCGGTCACCAACAGGTGAAGTCTGAGGATGTCAGAGTTGTATTTCCCATGCTGCCTTTCCCATCAGACTGTAAGCCCCTTGCAGGCTGACCTCCATTGCCTTGACTAAAGGGAAACTTGCTTTGTCCAGGGTTTCCTTTCTAAGTAACGCCCAGGATCCCCAGAGTTGCTTAGCTAATATTCTGCTACAAGCCAGGGCCTGGACCCAGGTGTGTCTCATGGTGCCTTGTGACAGCATTTAAGCAGAGGCATAAAAACAGAGGTGCCAGGGGGTACCTATAAGAGATGAAGTAGTGACTGCCACGTAGAAATTACCCAGTGAAGAAAGACAGGAAGAAAACCTTGAGAAGATGTTCTGCTAGCATTCCAAGGGGCTCGTTACATGAGCTGTTTGCTTCTGAGAGAAAACATTCATTTTTATGCCAGCATAAAACCACCTGACTGACCTGGAAAATACCATCTCTACTTGCTGCAGCATTGGATCAGGTGATTGTTTCTGCCTCCACAAGACAGATGCGAGCCCTGGGGTGGTCCACTCCCTGCAACTGGTGTTCACTGCAATCATGATGGACAGACGCCACCCCAACAGCAACCTGGGCTACTTTGAAAATTTCCTGAACTTCTCTAAAGCCTATCTGACCCAAAGCCTATATGCCACAATTCAAGCCTGTTCCTTCCAGTTCTATTTCTGGGAGAGACAGCAAACAGCTGGTTGTTGATCAGTGCTGTGGACAACAATTCTTCACGTAGCTGGAGGTCCTCCTGATTCTATTGTGTTACTGAACTGCTACAGAGAGAGCACATTTCTTATCATTCCACTCTGTTTATTAAAAACAACCCCTTTGTCTTCCTTATAAAACCTTGCCTCACTCTAAACCAGGATTTTATTTAATATGGCAGGATGAAAAACAAGTCATTCTTCCCTTCAGGATGAACTAGAACAACACAGGAAATAAAAGACTACCCATGCAGTCAGAGGCTCACAGAGCCTTTTCCTGCTGAGAATATTGATCTAAGACGTGCCTTCTGACTCTAACCTGATATGCCTTAGAGAAGATGACTTGAGAAAAGACTTAAAGAAACTAAAGTCCAGTAAATTAAAACCAATCAGCTTGCGTGGCCATGGCACAAAGTGCATTGCAAACACTCAGCCTGATCCTATGGAAATAAAAAAGCCTCTCCTATGACAATTGGACACCATCTGTGTGCAGCAGCTCAACAATTGGGAGGTTTGCAATCGTGCTACATGACTGTCTCATGACCTGGTCTTGGAAACTGTAGTTAAACCCAGAGGCACATCCTTCAAGAGGGATCAGAGAGAACCAGCAGGAAATCTGCACTGAAGACCAAAATCTGGGGTTAATCATGGGTCTTAAGAATAGTGCCTTATTCCAGACAGTGTAATAGATCTTTCCTAAGAGATTAAGAGTTTCAGAATAAGTCAGCAGAATGTACATGTTGCCAGGGCTCATGGCTAAATTTGGTGGTGGTGGTGGGAGGGGGTGGCAGATGGGTGTGGTGGCAGACCTTAGACATTATGCACATATTCTGACTGTTGCCACTGCTGGTTTCTTACCACCCATGGTGCTAGGTGTCCCAATTCTGCTCCTTCCCCACTCTGTGTGTATACCCGAATGTTCCTGATCTGAATGCACTGCCTTTATTTCTCTAGGAAAATATCTAGGAAGATAGCAGTATTGTTAGGTTGCTGTGGCTAAAAGTAACAAAAAATTCTTTTCCTGTTAGCTTTAAGAGAGAGGCTTCATTATGGAAAGTCCAGAGGGTTTTAGGGTTCACTCTATCCAGTGGCTCTAGGTCTGTGGTCTTTTTTTTTTTTTTTTTTTTTTTTTTGAGCTTCTTCTTCAAGTTGATGGCAAGAAGATGCTCCAGCTGGTTTCAGGCCTCAGAGTTGTGCTTGACAATATCCACAAGACAAAAAAGAAGTCTATTCTAGAAGCTCTTTAAGAAGACTGAAAATGAGTTTCCCTTGAGCCTCCAGCAACTTAAAACCTTTGTTTGAATGCCAATGGCCTGAGTTATTTGTGCTCATTGCTAAGATAGTCACCAGCAAGAAGGGTGGAAGTGCCCTTTGACCGGTCAGGCCTGCCCCCCATGTCAAGGTTGTCAATCATATTCTCCTTGGAGCTCCATGACTCTGGGCAGGGGGAGAGAGACCTAAACAAAACTGGGGTTCTATTATAAAAAAAAAAATCATAAGAATGCTGAACAGGCAGCTACAATGTCTGCCATAGGATACATTATTATAATTTTTAATAATAGTAATAAAAGCTATGATAATCACCATGCTGTCCCCAAATATTCTGCCTCCCTGCCTTCTGAGCATATGGTAGTATTGTACTTCTTGGCTCCCTCATGGGGCCATGTCACCGGATCTGGACAGTGACCTATGAACTAGAGTGGTATACTTGACTTCTGAGCCCATGCACTGAATTGTCTGTACTAGTTTCTCCTGATAGTTCTTTTCCTCTGCCCCAGGAACCAGTGACACTTCAGATAATGGCTGCCCTGACAGCCTGTGTCCTGGAGTCAGGACAGTGCAGAGCAGGGCCTCCAGGCCACTGGCAGTGGACAAGTGACATGATAAAAAAAAAAAAAACCTTTGATATTTGAGCTAATTTGTTACAACTGCAGAAGTCTTGTGTACTTTGTTACAATAACTAGTATCTATTCAGTGTTGACTACGTTCTAGGCATGTGTCACTAGTTCCTGTGGATATGAGACATCAGGACTGGTAGAGCCTCCATCCTTTTACCCACAACACCAAAATGACTTTATTCATAAGCATTTGTACTAACTGGCCTTTACCGAAGATGTACTTGAGTACGAATTGCCCCACCACACAATGGATAATTGCCCTAGGGATTTGGAGGCAGAGAACAAATGAGTTTTGGTGTGTGTGTGTGTATGTATAGGGGCCATTAGAAAGAGATGGAGGGGGACGGGCAGCCTGGGTGGCTCAGTGGTTTAAATGTCTGCCTTCTGCCCAGGGCGAGATCCTGGAGTCCCAGGATTAGGTCCCATGTTGGACTCCCTGCATGGAGCCTGTTCCTCCCTCTGCCTGTGTCTCTGCCTCTCTCTCTCTCTCTTTCTCTCTCTGTGTCTATCATGAATAAATAAATGAAATCTTTAAAACAAAACAGAAAAATAAATAAATAAATAAATAAATAAAACAAAACAGAAAGAGATGGGGAACATTCAGGTATACACACAGGGTGGGACTTCAATGAGAGGACAGAGGGGCAAAAATGCTACTGGAATAAAATTATCTTTTGTTTCAGCACATCTTACCATCAGTGCACTAACTGCATCATTTTATTCCAATTATCTTTTTAAGGATGTTTTTATAGCACACAGCTTGGTGATAGAGATAATGTCTTCCCTAGAATAGAGCAGATTTGCCTACCACCTTGGAAAGTAGAGACAGTATCTTTCCCTGAAGCAATGGCAGGTATATTTACAATCTAGTATAATAAAAATAATATGTCCCTCTAGCAAAGTAAATGTGTCTAGTGCCCATTATAAAAAATTCAGGTTCCCTAAACCCAGGGTTCCTCTCCTGGAATGCAACTCCCTATATGTGTAGCTGTCATTGCCTTGTGGGAATTAACACTTGTGGTGTAAAAATTCTGATATGCTAGTTAACTGCTATTGCTATGGGTAACGCAGTGTCCTTTGTCTCTGACCCAGGAGTCTTGTGTTCCCTGGAATCACTCACAAAACTGTGGTAGGCTCGCAAATGGGGTATATCTCATACGTGATTGTTTATGGATAGGTAACATTCCAAAGTAAGTATGTAGATAGGCATTAGAGAGAATCCTTGCTTATGGAGACTTTACCCAGAGAAAGTAATCATTTTCCAAGTAATATTCTTTATATTCCTTTCTTAAACCTTGCTGACTCAGATCATTAAAACTCCCAAGGTCAGGTATGGCCTTTGGGCTGGATTACAGATGTGCACAGCTGCTCCCACCTACTGTCACCTGTTAAAAGAACATTTCTCTGCAATCTTGACATCTACCTGAGAATCTAGGCAACTGGCTTCTGAAAATAAACCATACTGCTATCCTAGAGCATCACTCTCAGATTGCCCAAATAAAGCTTTGTCTGCTTTCTGTTTTCAAATATCAGGAAACCTTGGCACTTCAAGTTTCCAAATTAAAAATTAAATCTGCTCAGTGAAAATCCTATTTGAACAGAGAGCAGAATTGATTCTAAGGGTTTGGTATAAGCTTCAACATCTAACTTATAGTATGTCACCTGCCATGTCCTAATGAAACAAACTTATGATAGACAATCAGGAATCAGAGCAACAAGTTGTGTAGAAGCTCTTCATATCTAGTCACACATTTCCCCCCACAATTCATGTCACAAGTTATATATGGGATATGGAAACACATATATTTTTTACCATTGCAGGAAACAAAGACAAGGGATGCCTGGTGGCTCAGTGGTTGAGTGTCTGCCTTTGGCTCAGGGTGTGATTCTAGGTCCTGAGATCCAGTCTCGCATTGAGTCCCCGAAGGGAGCCTACTTCTCCCTCTGCTTCTGTCCCTGCCTCTCTCTGTGTGTCTCTCATGAATAAATAAATAAAATCTTTAAAAAACAAAAAAGAAACAAAGACAAATAAAACACTGTGCATGTAATTGAGACCTCCAGGCAATAATCTTTAGATCTATCCAAGTCACTGAGTCAGACTTCAATGATTTTTTTTTTTTAAATGAATCTAAATTGTTTCAAACTGTCAACCATATCTTATCTGGATCTATGAGATTCAGGGGAAAATTTTCTCTCAGAGTAAAAATGAATCATCAATATGGCATTTCTGCAAAGATCTCTACCCATTTACTTTCAGGTATTAAGTTTTTTATTCATTACTGCAATCTTAATAATTTACTGAAGGCTTCCTAATGTGCTAGGCTAAAACAGATACAAACCCTGCTCTTAGAAATGTTCACACAAGAAGGGTTTAATTTTGAAATATGTTAAGTGCTATGAAGAAAAAGTAAATAGTGCTTTGAAAACTTATAGTAGGATCCCCAACCACTTCCAGGTGGCTCAAGGAAGGCTTTCCCAAAGATAGGCATCAGAGCTGAGATCTGAAGGTTTTTTTTTTTTTTTTTAATTTTTATTTATTTATGATAGTCACAGAGAGAGAGAGAGAGAGAGAGAGGCAGAGACATAGGCAGAGGGAGAGGCAGGCTCCATGCACTGGGAGCCCGACATGGGATTCGATCCCAGGTCTCCAGGATCGCGCCCTGGGCCAAAGGCAGGCGCCAAACCGCTGCGCCACCCAGGGATCCCAGATCTCAAGGTTTTAAAGGAATTTACTGCACAAAGAAATTGGGGATGGAATAATGATGATGAGGAAAGTTAGAAGATTATTCCAGGCTAACATAACAGTATGTTCAAAGGCCTCGTGGCAGATGAATACTTGCTACTTTCAGGCCAATGAAAAAGGTCAAGTCCAAAATTTGTGACAATTTGAGCTATAAAATAATAATAGCAGATTATAACTTATAGAATAAAATACGTATCCATCAGTCCAAAGTGATAATCAACAATTGAATAAATAAACAGGGGAGGAAAGCTCTTCCTTACAGTAGAATCCCAACTAATAAATTAAAATGGATGATGGAAATAGAAAGTCACCTTTGCAAAACAGCACAGTAATAATGGTCACATGAAGGAATCATCAACTGATGATAAAATTGGTAAGTAAAAGTATAATAAGAAACAATATTTACATATATTCAAAATTTCTCTTTTCTTCACCCTCCCTCCCTCTTTCCAATAAAAAGTAACTTTACAATAATGAAACTTGGCTGATACCATCTGAACAAGGGCTCAAAGGTAAGTTAACATCACCAATAATGAGACATTGACATCACATGCCTCCTGATATAATACACTGAAAAGAATGCAACATCACCTCTGTGATAATCTTGCCAAATTATGTATAATCTGAATTTAACATGAGAAAACATCAGACAAACCGAAATTGAGGATTATGGTACTAGATAACTGCCCTGTGTTCTTCAAGACTGTAAAAGTCATAACTAACAAAGAAAAGAACAGGTCACTCCAGACAGGCGATGAAGGAGATATGACACTCACATGCAATGAGAGGTTATTGATGGGATCCTGAACCAACTGTGGAAATCCAAGTAAGATCTGTAGATTAGTTCCTAGTATTGCATGTGAACATTAATTTCCTGTTTTTGATAATTACACTCTGGTTAGGTAAGAAGTTCACATTTAGGGAAGCTGGGTAAAGGGTACATGGGAAATCTTGGTAGTATTTTTGCACCTTTTTTTTTGTCTGTCTGAAATTATTTAAAAATAAAAAGTTAAAAAAAAAAGAAGGATCTAAAGGAAAAAGGGTAGGGCAGCTAGAGCATAGGAAGTGAGAAGTGGCTGTTGAGGTGGACCAGCTTGAGACTACACAGGGGTTTATTTGTAGGTGATGTTAGAGATTGAGTCTTGACTCCAAGAGTAAAGAAAGACATTGAAGAGTTATAGGCAGGGCAGAGATTACATTGTCTGCAGTGGGGTAAATGGGTGAGAGGCAGGCTAGAATATGTGGGGGGATCAGTAACAGGACATTGCAAGCGTGCAAGAGAGAGGCTGCTGCCAGCTTGGTCTATGGTGATGACAGCAAGAATGGATGAATATGAGGAGAGTCTAGAGGTATTTAGGAAGTAGAGTCATGGAGTGATGTGGGTGTGAAGAATGACTGGGACGTGGGTGTCAACGATATTGTACATTTCTGGCTTGCCCAGCCAGAGAAATAGAGAAGCTATTCACCAAGAGAGAGCAAACACTGAAAAAGGTAGAGATGTCATGAGTTCAGCCTTGGGTATTTTCAGTTTGAGTTCCTGTTGGTGGACCCAAACATAGATGTCAGGAAAGGCAGTTGGATTTTAGGGGAATGGAGTTCAGAGGCAAAGTCTGAGATGGAGATAAATGATGACCGTTGAAGCAACCTGTCCCTGGAATAGTGGGGGAGAAACAGGCAAACAAGATAGTTGTGATTTATCATAGAAAGTACAAAACTTGAGTTATGATTAAAGTTCCATGTGAGCAGAAAAGAGGGGCAGCTACTAATGTGGGGAACTGAGAATGGGTTTCATAGAGGAAGTGCTGTTGAGATGAGCTTAGAAGGATGGACAGGAGTTCATTAGGCTAGTGCAGAGGAATTTTGGGAAAATCTGCATGAATAGTCCTATATTTATTTAACTGATAAGCAAGTCAGCCTGACAAGTCCTGCTAATAGGCAGTAGCTGTTAGTCAACTATGTGGGTGCTATAATGCAGAAAGAAGGCAGTACATTTTCTGTTCTCCAACTGATCTTTCTTTGCCAAAATATTGGGCATATTTTGAACTTTATTTATAATGTATGAATGTTCCAGAGTTTTTCTTATTTCTCTCCTACAATGCTCCTCTCATCAAGAGTCCCCCCAAACTACAGAGCACTATAGACTGTTTCCAAGGTGATTAATCACTCATTCAAGTGTTAACTTTTGATAACGACCTACTTAGGCTATGGCCCTTGGGGCATTTCCATGGCAATAAGGGGTTGAAGCACTCTCACCAGAACTTGTTTTAAACTATAGGACTTTAGCTTTATAGCAGGCATTACATACAGGTTCAGACTTTTCTTCAGAGCCCCACTCTAAGTACCCATAGTGCAAATGACCCCATGTCATTTAGAGCTATTTCGCACCCCTACATATCTTCCCATCAATAACTTGGCTCAAGATCACAGTGGTTATCAAAGTGGGAATAGAAGAGAGGATACATGCCTGTAGATTGAGTATCTAAAAGCTTCTAGTGATTCTGGAAAATTGCCAAGAGAAATCTGAGAAGCTTAGGGGAAGAACTTTTTCTTTTTCCCCCAGGTTTGTGAGCCACTGCCCAAGAACCCTTGATTCTTTTTCGCACAGAGTCAGGATTACTGAATTTGGCACTCAATGAGCCAAATGACCGAATGGAGAGAAATACTATGTACCTGGATTGGAAGATATTGTTTTCATGTTAGTTTTCCCCAAATTGATCTATAGAATGAATGCAATCCCAATAAAAATTCTAGCAGATTTTAAAAATATATAAATTGACAAGCTGATTCTAACATTTATATAGAAATGTAAAAGATATGTAATACCTAAACAATCTTAAAAGAGAAGAGCAAAGTTGGAGGACTTACACCACCTAATTTCAAGATTTACCTTCAAACAATAGGAATCAAAACAAGTCGGTATTGGTGTATGAATAGACATCTAGTTTGAAGAATCAGAATAGAATCCAGAAGTAGATGCACACACACAATTGATTTTTGACAAAAATGCCAATGTAATTTAATGGGGGAAGTGGTAATCTTTTCACGGTTCCAGTCATATATACGTATTTGAAATACATATGATAATGTGCTTATAGCAGAATGCTTAAGAACTCTTCAATCTTATTGATAGAAAACAATCCAATAAAAAAAATTTTGAAGAGACATTTCATACAGGAATGGCCAATTAGCACATGAAAAGATGTTCGTTATCATTAATTATCAGGGAAATGCAAATTAAAAGCCAAGGAGAAACTACTACACACCTATTAGAATATCTAAAATTAAAGACACACCAAATTGGAAGCCAATGTTGGCAAGGATGTGGAACAATGGAACTCTCATACATTGCTGGTGGGAAAGAAAATTGTGCAACCACTATGGAAAAGAGTTTGGCAGTTTCTTATAAAAACACACTTTAAAGGATAACACCCAGAAATCCTATTCCTAATATTTACCCAAGAGAAATGAAAACATATGTCCACAGAAAGACGTGTAGACAAATGTTCATAGAAGCTTAATTCATAACAGTTAAAAAGTGGAAACAACCTTAATTTCATCCATAGGTGAATAAACACACTGACGTATATCCATGCACTGAAATGCTGGTCAGCCATAAAAACAGAATGAACTACTGCGATATACAATGACGCGGCTGGATCTCAAAAACATGCTGAGTGAAAGAAGCCTGACACAGAAAGAGTACGTACTGTATGATTCCATTTTTATGAAATTCCAGAAGAGACAAATCTAATCTACAGTGACAGAAAGCAGATCAGTGGTTGCTTGGAGCTGGGGGTGGAAGAATTGACTGGGAAGCAACACAAGGGAATTTTCTGAGGTGAAGCAAATGTTCTGCATCTTGATTATAGTGCTGGTTACTTGGGTGTATAAACTTGTCAGAACTCATCAATATGTACATTTTAAATAGATACATTTACTGAATTAAGATTATACTTCAACAAAGTTGACTTAACAGAAAAAAACATTTAGTGAATAGAAAATACTATGCTACACAAATATCAAACTGTGAGAAGACTACATATAGACAGGGAGAGAGGAACTCCTGGGAACCTCAGCCTGTAAAAGGTGCTCACCATAATGATGACGCCAAGTTCTTCTGAGAGCTGCCTTATGCCTGGTGTTCAGCGTCTTGGCCACCATGAGGCACCATTGTTTGTGCTGAGTCATGGGATGCCCTGAGAATTCTGTTCTGGCCCTTGGTTGAAGGACCTTGTCCCCTCTTGCTAGCTCTGGTCTGCTACCTGACTTTGTAGTCTGCTCTCTCTTCTTCTCTGTCTTCCCAGAGCTCCCAGGGTGTGGAGAAAGTCATGCTTGCCCAGCCAACTCTCACCTGGGCGGAGGTCTTTTAAAAGTTCACAGAGAGGCAATGTCACTACTTTTGCCCTCATTGGCCCTTTTTTCTCTTCTCCTCACTATTTTGTCCGTCAAGGCCCCCAAATCACACCCTATTTCTATTGGGTTCTGCTAGAATCTCTCTGTCTTTTCAGGTCTTAGCTCCCATCCCTTGATTCCATGTCTCAATAGCACATAGCACAGGAGAAAATTCAGAACATTCCCTTTGATTTCAGAGTGACATGGGGCCCAGGAAAGTATGGGATAGCCTCAAATCAGACAGCAGCCACCAGCGCAATGCCTGTCATATTGAGACTTAACAGTAAAAACCTTTCTTCAAATAACAGCCATCAGCCATTTGCCCCAAAATAATCTATTTAAATGTGATTACACTTTGGCTTGTTGCTTATTTCTACAAGATAGAGTTCAAACTCCTTAGCATTGCCCACCAGGCCATCATAGTCTGGTCTTTGCATAGGCGGTCCCTGCCCTCACTTGTCCCCATCTGCTTGGTAACACTTCAAACTTCAGCTGAAACAAGCCCTTGTACATGAAGTCTGACCTGCACTTCCAGGTAAGCATGAGTCAGCCCTCCTCCTCATTCAGGTCTTCACCTGTCTCTGTTATAGGACTTCTCACAGGCCCACAGTGATTCAACTGTCTGACCCTCTCTCCACAGAAATGTCCGGCTTATCAAGGGCAGAAAGAGCAGTGTGGTTATTTTTGTTTAACTCCTGTGCCAAGCACTGCTCCTAACCCATAGTAAGCATTCAAATAGTTATTTTATTACCACAGTGCTTGGTGCTGTAAGAGACACAAACACTGTCTAAAGTCTGGTTTCTTTCTGATGGAGCCTGTAGGCCAGCAGGAAAGCTGAACATTCACATAACTGTAATGCGAAGGAAAGTGTGAAATACTAGCTCAAATGTTGAAGAGGTTTGGAAGAGCAAGGGAGAAGGTTTCAGGTCAAACAATTGGCACAGATGTTTGAATTTATCTACTAATTGCTAATTTTTAGTGAGTACTTTCTCTGGGCTAAAGACCAGCTTGGGACATGCTACATTAGTTTCCTGTGGCTGCTATGACATAGAACCACAAACCAGGTGGCTAGAAATAAGAGAAATGTATTCCCTCATGGTTCCGGAGGCTCAAAGTCTAAAATTAAGGTTTCGGCAGGGCTGTGTTCCCTCTGAAGGCTTTAGGAAAAAGTCCTCCCTTGCCCCTTCCTGCTTCCAATGGCTGCTGACAGTTCTTCACGTTCCTTGGCTTGTAGTGCTTTACTTCCATCTCTGCCTCTATCATATCCCCCTCTTCCCTGGGTGCATGCACATGCCTCTATACATCCTCTCCTTCTCCTACAAAGACAGCAGTTATTGGCTTTAGGGTCTGTCCTAATCTAGTACTGCCTCATCCTAATTGATTGCATCTGCCAAGGCTGTAGTTCCAAATAAGGCAACATTCTGAGGTTCCAGGTGGACGTGAGCTTTGGAGGGATGCTATTTAACCTTCTATATGTGAATAATCACATTTACTCTTCACTGCAACTCTATAAAGTAAATATTATTGTAATACTCACTTTGTACATGAATAAATTGAAATATAGGGAACTTAAATGGTTGCCCAAGGTAACATACCAGGAATGCAAGGAATTCTGATGTTGGAGCATTTTATCAGACGACCCACTGTAATTCACCTCTCTTAAAACTTAAGAACAAAACACAAACTTTTAAAACTGTGAAATACATCATTTATTTACAATAGTGTATGTACAGATGAAGGAGTATTAATAAAATAAATGCCTATCTATCACCCAGTTTAAGAAGTCGAACACTACCCGTCCCTTAGGCACACAGTCCTGCTCTATTCCTCTCACCCATAGGTAGGAGTCTGTGATCACTCCCTAATACATTTTCTGTACACCAACTTCCATCGCTGAATCAGCTTCCCAGGGAACAGCCACTGAGGGTTGGCACCAAACTTTTCCAAGAAATCACACTTTAAAGTGGGGTTTTAAACAGCGATATCCGAAGCTGGGACTATATGACCATGAGGACACCATCGCTGATGGTAGGTGGGGTTGTGAAGAGTCCCAGGCACGCTGTGGTGGTGGTAGTGGGCCTGCTGGAGGCTGGGAGCATGCAGGATACGTTTTAGAGTCTAGAGGATTGTGAATTAGTTAAATGTCTGGGGTGAGAAAAAGGCGATAGATTGAGATACTTAAATATAATATAGTAAGATACTTAAGATATATTAAGATACATGAAGTCGCCACACCCCAAATCCCTGTGGCTTAATACAACGAAATTCATTTCTAGCTCACATTATGTCTCTAAACATCGGTTGGTAAATAGCAGGGGGAGGGGCACTCTATTCCACACACTGGTTCAGGGACTCAGGTAGATAGAGCCTCCTTTACCTTGTGGCGTTACCATTCACAATGCAGTGTCTATGTGACTTCTGAGGCAGCACAAGAGAAGCAGAAATATGAAGTGCAGTTTCTACCCGTAATTCCATGACCACTACTTGACTGCAAGGGAAGCTAGAAAATAATCTTTCTGTGTGCTCAGGGATTGAAAAATTAAGTGTGTGTGTGTGGGGGGGGGCACCCCAGTGGCTCAGTTGGTTGAGCGTCTGACTCTTGGTTTTGGCTCAGGTCATGATCTCAGGGTCGTGGGATCCAGCCCCATGATGGGCTCCGTGCTTAGTGGGGAGGATGCTTGAGATTCTCTTCCTCTCCCTCTACCCTTGCCCCATTTGTGCTCATGCACATGCATTCTACCGCTCAAATAAATAATCTTTTGAAAAAGGTAAAAAGGAGCTGCCTGGGTGGCTCTGTCAGTTAAGCATCTGCTTTCAGGTCAGGTCATGATCCCAGGGTCCTGGGACTGAGCCCCACATCAGGCTCCTTGCTCAGCTGGGAGCCTGCTTCTCCCTCTCCCTCTGCCTGCCACTGCCCCTCCTTGTGCTCTTGTGTGCTCTCTCTGTCAAATAAGTAAATAAAATCTTAAAAAAAAAAGGTAAAAAAAATGAAATGGGATACACTGAAGTATAGAATGTTATCTCTGCTACAGAAATGGATCTGGATTTTTGGCTTGAGCAATTAAGTGGATGGTGGTGCTGTTTACTATGGTAGGAAAGACAGGTTTTGTGGTGGTAGTGGTGGTAGTGGGGTGCGCTGATGAGCACAAATGGATGGCAAAACTTTCTGTAATAAATTGAAAAGTCAGAAGGACAGAAGGATTTTTGAGGACAGTAGGAAAACAGGCCCTGTTGGATAATATGGCTTATGTTCCTTTCCTTCAGACTTGGGTGTGCTATTTGTGGTCTGTATGTTCTATAGAAAAGAGGAGTGTGGAAATTCTGAGCATGACCCAGGAATTTGCAGTGTCACTATTTCTAAAAAATGGAAGCCAATTTTTAAAAAACTATAAATGTAGTACATGCTCATTTTAAAAACTTCAACAGTAGAGAAGGATATGAAAGATGAAAAATTAAAAAAAATTCCCTCGTATACCCCCACTTTCTAAAGGTAACCATGGCTAATAATTTCCTATATATCCCCTGTTTGAAGATTTTGTAACTGAATATTAGTGAATGCACAATGTTTAACTGCAGATTGTGAACAGCTGGTTGTGTGAACTGCTTAACAAAACTAGATTTAAAAAAAAAAAAGTAATTTCCTATATATCCTGCAGAGTTTTCCATGCACGCATAAGCACTGAAAATACATATTTTAATGTTTGTATACACTATTATGAAACTTACTTTATAAATGATTATTTTTACTTGTTTAATTATATGTCTTGGCATATTTTATTTCAACACATACAGACTTGCTTTATTCCTTTTAATGGCTACATAGTATCATTTTTACAGATATACTTTCTATTAATGGACATTTAAGTTACACCCAGATTTTTTTTAATTACAATGCTGCCGTGAACATTTTTTATTTGTACATTTTTGCACACTTGTGCAACCATATCTGAAGGATAAATTCTTAAAAGTGGAGTTGCAAGTCAAGTGGGTATATTTGTAAAAATAATTTTGCAGATATTACCATGCTCTCCATAAAGGTCTTCATGTTTGACTAACAATGTGTGAAAGGGATTATTTCCCTACATCCTCATCTCTCCTGGGTTTTATTAAACTTTTAAGTCTTTGTCAATCTGATATGTAAAAACAAAACAAAACAAAGTGTCTTTTTGTTTCAGTTTGCATTTCTTCCTTAAGTGTCTGCACTTCAATCTTTTAGCAAAAATAATACACAGGATGTCATTCGGAGTTCATTGCAACTACAAAAGGAGTGATTTGTTTTCAGCAGTATTTTGTGACTTTTGACCTAATTATTTCCAGTGTCCAGAGATTTTTCATGGAATAGGTAGCTTTTGAGCAGATTCACAAAGGCAGAGTAAGAGATGGGTTACTCATAAACCAGTGTTTTGGCAAAGAACCGCTGATGCCAACATCCAGACACAACCCTAACCCTGCTGCCCTCTTACTCGGTCTGCACTGGTGCTGACTGCATGGATGTCATCGACAGCTAGGACACTGCTCATAGTACTGACCTGGCCTTGGCACCCCAGCACAGCCAGGTTCATTGGATGCATGCTCTCCTAAAGCAGCCTGTTGTTTTCACTTTTGGGGGGCGGGGGCTGGAAGGGGCTGTTCAGAGTTTCATAAATAAGGCATGGATCACACTGAGCTCATTTTCTGTATCTCACTGCACCTGCCCCCAGAGTGATCCTGTTGGGTGCCATATTGGGTATAGAATGAGCAGATCTAGGGGAAGGGATATGTTGGGGGGAACATGAACCTGTCGATCTGTGCACAGATTTCCAATTGCTTGACATATCCGTTGGTCATCTTTGGAGGATGCCTTTGTATCCTTGGATGCGACAGGGATTGGCACACAAAGGGCTTGCTCACCTGCATGCCTCCAACTATATTGGGACACTTTGAAGGTGGTCCCTTAGGTCAGAGCATCAAACAACAGGCATGTTTGAGTTCCTTTGTAGGTCTTAGAGACACAGTAGCTCAGCAGCAGCCTTTTCCTTCCCAGGTGCTTTTCTTGGGCCACATAGAAAAATCATGGCATAGTGGTTAATGGTCAGGCTCATGAATCTCATATGCTGGGGTCCAAATCTCAGCTCATCCAATTAATTGCTGTGTGGGTTAGAGAAACTATTCAACCTCCCTGTGCCTCAAATTTATAGATGGTAGTCTTACCAAACCCAGAGGCTACGAGGCTTCCAATGAGATAATCACATACAAGATAAGTGCTTGGCCTAAGGCCCTCATTCAATAAACTTTGGCTGCTGTTATTACACCTGGCTGGTGAGACTTCACCTCTCCTGATACATAAAATCTGTACTCCATTTTCAGATTTGAGTGACACTGAATTAGTAACTCCAGGATTCATCAGACATCATTTCTCTCTCCTTTCCCACCCCCTTTGTCTTGACTCTGTCTACTTTGTCTGGTGTATTGCCTCACTCACTTTTCATGTAGAATATTCCACTATTTTTAGCAGCAGGACTAATGAGGGAAGGTGCTAAGACTCAGATGAGTAGTATCGTGGAGTTCTCACACTGCACATGACTGCAGTCTCTACTACGCTGCCCACCAAATGTGGTTGTGGACTAAGGACAGCTACACTCATGAAGCAGCTCAGAGGAAATGGTGTGCAGATGTGGGATCCGAGGTAGAGGAAATGCCCTGCTGTCTGGGTAGGATCAGGCTGAGATTAAGAGTTAGACTTTCCTTTAGGATCAAATATTCCCCTTTGCTTCCAAGCTCCAGTTAATTGTGTTCATGGAATTAGGGGGAGAAGGCAGAAATCAATGATGCTTTTCAGTGATTTGTGCCGTGTTCCAGTCCTGAGATCATTTCTTTCCAATAGGGTGCCTTGCATCTGGTGCAGAGTCAATCCACTCCCAGAGGCAGCAAAGGATGGAGATAACCACCATGCATGTGGTGGCTAAATAACAAAACATAAATTCAGTGGACTTATGTAATGTGGGAATGTGACTGAGGTGAACTTTCCCAGAAGTACAGGTTCAATACCATGGAAAGTCACTTTATGCCCCAGTCCCAACTTACAGTTTAGAAAAAATAGAGAGGACAAGGGAAGTAAAGTCCACCAAAAGGCACAACAGTGGGTATTTCCTGGAGAGGAAACATTCTACAGGTAAACTGGCCTGGATTCTTCAAAAAGTCAACATTCTAGGAAGAAATGAGAGACTGTCCTAGATGGAAAGGGGCTAAAAAGACGTAAAACCCAAGTGCAAGGTGACAATCTCAATTAGATCCTTCTTCAAAAAAGTAAAGGAGAACAACCATAAGGGGATATTTGGGGACAATTGGGGGCATCGAGGCAGGGGCTGCTTCTTAGGGGGTACCATGGAATCCCTGTTGATGTTTCTGGGCACGATAAAGCCATTGTGGTTACCAGGAGAATGTTCTTGTTCCCAGGGAATATCTGCCAAGGTAATTACGAGTCGAGCATTATGATAAATGCAGGCAACTTTCCATCAATGAGAGAGAATATGAGTGAGAAAGAGTAATGTGGCACATGTGTTAACTGGTGACTCAAGGTTGTTCTAGGTTGAATCTGTGGGGAGGTTATCTGGCTATTGATAGTGGGGTTTTCTTTTCTTTTACAACTTTTCTGTAAGTATGAAAATTTTCAAAATAAAAAGTTGGGAAGAGGGGCATCTGGGTGGCTCAGTGGTTGAACGTCAGCCTTTGGCTCAGGTTGTGATCCCAGGGTCCTGGAATCGAGTCCCACATCAGGCTCCCTGCAGGCAGCCTGCTTCTCCCTCTGCCTATGTCTCTGCCTCTCTCTCTGTCTCTCATGAATAAATAAATAAAATCTAAAAAAAAGAAAATGTTGGGGAGGGAAGGAGAGTCTATGAATGTAGGAACTTGCACACACTTGGTGGCTTTTGTATGATAGCATAACCATAAGTATGGGCAAGCCTCTTTCCTTGGGAAAGGAGGAGGCCTCTCATGCCCATTCCTGAATTGCGAATGGTCTTGCTGTGGGCAGCCCACCCCCTGAGGTTGGACCAAGAGGATACCTTCCTGAATCAATGGCATCTCCAGACCCCTGAAACTCTGAAGGTCACCATCCAGGCTTTCTCTTCCTTCTGTCCTCATCTGGCACATAGAATAGAAGACTAGCTTTGCCTCTCCTTTCAGCATCACCATGTAGAAAACAGGATTGTGTGAGAGTTCGCTGTCAAAGTTTATTTACTTTCAGTGTGGAACCTCTTCTCATTGCTCAGCCATCCTAAATTCTAACATTTATGCTTATTGCTCAGAATACAAGGTCATTTAAGAAGTAGATTGAACATTGTGTTTTTCCTCTATCTTCTACTTGCACTCCAGGAGCCAGAATAGTTTTATTCAAGGAAAGAACTCTAATAGTGGGTCTTTCAGGCATAGACACAGGCTCTAGAGAGAGCTTTGGGGTAAGAAGGCCTTGTAGCAGAACAGTTCAAATCACTGGACCTTGAAGGCAAACGCATTCCTCGATGAGAAATGCCCAGCCGTTCTGAGTGGCAGAAATTCACACTGTGCTCTCACCAAAAGATGAATCTTTAACCGGCTATGGGAAACTTGCTTATCACAAAGCTAATAAACCTTAACTGGTGTGGGCAACCAAACAGGTTGACAGCAGTGGAAACCAGTACCTGAGGCATCGTTTGAAGAAGAAAGCCAGAACCATGATGCTCGGACATTAGCGCCTAATAAAATATTCATTAAAAGAAGGAAAGAGAGCACAGGATTGGCAACATTGAGTTTTTTCATTAAAGAAATGAATAAAACCTATCATCTGCTCTTTACTATAATTTCATGAAATGAGGTATACTTTAATTCCAAATGAGGAGTAAGGGCATGATTGGAGAATAAAGGTGCCTAGGCAAGAGGGCAAAGAACCCAGATGGGCAGGAAAACCAGATAGGTGAGGGGGATCAAGGTGTTAAGACCTTCCATTAGAATGCTGTCAAAAAAGATGAGCACTAGGTGTTATATACAACTGATAAATTATTGAACACGATATCTGAAACTAATGTATTCGATGAGGGCTAATTGAATTTAAATAAAAACAAAACAAACACAAAAACAAACAGAAAGACTCATATAACCATACACCAAAAAATTAAGGAAGGTCATGAATTATTTAAAATTCAAAGTAATAAAAAGTATTTAAAATGGGGGAAAAACAGAGCAAAAATCATCTCTAGATCAAAGCAGGAGATGATTATTTTCAAATATGTTTCTGACATCATCTTACATTGCTGAGAATTAATAAAGAAACATTAAAGGTTTTCTCTGCATTAGCCAACAGCTATGCCACATATTTCACGATGCCAGTAACAACCCCGTGTGTGTATGAAAATCAGTTTATATTTTTTAAATGCTTTTTAATTCATTTAAGCTTCAGAGCAGCAACATGAAGTTCTTACAGTAAATTTGATCATCCCACTTCTCACTTTACATTGGGAATCTGAAGCCCTCAAATGGATTCCTGTTGGATCAGCAAACACCCAAACATTCGTCAATAGTCAGCTGGTCAATGGGTCTGAATCTGAACTTCCTGGGCAACACTTGGCCAACGGAATCCAGACTTCTAAAAATCGGAATCACTGTAAGCCTTCTTGAAGTGTTTAAAGTACCTTGCAACCATACTTCAACTCCAATAAACATAGAATCCAAATGAAATCGTGCAGAAGCAAGTTGTGGGCATAAGTTAATTCTGGACACAAAACATGTCTAAAACAGACATAAAAAAAAACATATAAAGAGGTTCGATCATCACTGCAGCCTTTGGATCTTCTAGAAAGCAAAGCCTGAGGCAGGATTATTAAGGAGTCAACACTCATGTGAGAGGTGCAAACCCAAAGATTTGGGAGGTGAGATAGAGGGGAAGTAACACAGTCAAGGATGCAGGGCAGTCATGTGGGGCATTGCACAGCAAGCCAGAAACAGTGGGTGGCACAAGAGCCTGATCACCAGCATTCTGGATTTTTCTAGAAGGCTCTGCAAAGGAACCACACCCCAGTGTGGGCCACAGAAGAGAGCAGGTAAGGGGACTGCCTGCCCAGCTCCCTCCTATCCCCCATGCTCACCATCTCATCCACCAGGAGCTTATACTGTACACTTTCCCATGTGTCTGTAGCTACTCTGGAAGCCAAATCCTAAGCCCTGTGATGTGGTGTTTTATACAGGTCTGAAGGAAAAGGGACTTGGTTCTGAGAGAGAGAGAGGGAGAGAGAGAGAAAGAGGGAGGGAAGAGAGAAAGGGGAAGGTGAAGAACAGGGAAGGGAGGGAGAGAGAGAGAAAGAGGTAAGCCAATCTTAAGAGATCTGTGTCCTGTACAATCATTATATTTCCTGCTACTTGATTATACACAGAATTTTCTTTGTCCTATTGGTTGGTACAGTACCAGTGAAGACATCAAGAAGCTTGATGATAGCTTTCAGTGCTCAAAGATCCTTAATAAAGGATTCAGTCAGTAAGAAAACATGGAAATGTCTAAACAGACCCAATTCAATTTTAATAAGAGCTATGAGTGGCCATTTAAGTCGAGAATTCTGCCAAAATTGAGGATATTGAAAATCACTTAGGTCTACATTACCGTGTAAGAAAACTAGAAGTTTTTATATTTCAGCTTGAATATTATTTGCCAGAGATATTATATTGTCTCAGTTTGGGTTCCCCCAGAAGCTGACCCAAAATACAGGGGTTTGAGGACACGTAGTTTATTTAGGAGGTGAAGGAGAGACAATAGAATAGAAGAAAGTGAGAGAAGAGGGAAAGCAGGTTATCAGGCAGGTCATCACTGTTAGTAGTTGGATACAGTGCTACTGGGGACTCTGGGAGCCAGTGCAAGACACACTCCTCAGAGTGATGGCATCCCAGGGACAAGGGAGCTGGGGTATTTATATACCAACTCTGATCAGTGGTTGGTTGAGGACTGTTCCCAGGGGTGTTAAGTCTCCAGACCTTACAGCCTGCTTTGTGGGAGGAACACAGAAACTCCTCAGGCAAAGAGATGCAGATGCTGACAGCTGGCGGTCAGGCCTTTGCAATGCAAGGTGGTATGGGCAGGGTGCCCACAAAGCTAGAGGTGATCTGTGCTACCTTGTCACCTCTCAGGATGAGATGACTCAGCACACGCCTTCAGATGTTATGGTAGTTTTAAATTTCTAAAAATGCTTAATATTGCTAACAAAGCATCTCTTTCTTTGTGAAGGGGATGCTTTATTTTTAAACTACTTTTAGAGGCATTGTCATGCATTCTATCAAGTAGAATGCTTTCTTCTTTGGAAAACTAAACTTAAAAAAATAGATTACTATGTAGGTAGCTAAAACCAGAAAGCTTTGGTTTTGGAAAATTTGTGACATTTTTTTTCTGTACCAGGAATATTCCTACAAAAAAATACTTCAAGACGTTAACTAAACTTGCCAGTTATTTGAATTGTGGAGGTAGGAGATTATTCAATCAGGCTAACTAAATTTAACTAGGGAGGGAAGCTGACTTAGCAGACACATCAAAAATAGACACGCTAGCAGAGGACTCTCAGCCTCAGTGCCAGCAGACATCACCCCAAAGTTCAAGGCATCCTGGTCAAGGGCCCGTGGAACGCTCCTGGCCACACTGCGTTAGCATAGGATGGTGGAGCGGTATTAGCGAAATATTAATGCACCTAATTTATTTTGTCACAAGCACAAGAAACACTCATGTTTTTTGCAGAAAGGAATCCAAGGACTGAAGTGGTGTCTTTAATGGGAAAGTCAATACTAAGGGGACTTCTGAGCATGATTGCTGCTGTTTTCATTGCTTGATGCATAAACAGCTCTCAGATGTTCTCAGACCAGGGGTAGGTAAAACCTTCCCAACACTGGCCTCTAATGAGCATCTGCAACTTCTGCAACTTGCTCATCTCTGTTTTTCATGTTTTCCACTGGGATCTCCCACTTAGAGTCCATATTCCCTGAGCAAGGGCTCTTCTGGCTGATGATTGTTGACTGTTCTTCCCTGAAACTTGCCTGTGATCATTTCAAGTCATTTTGTTTTCCTGGCCTCATTTCTGATTTTTCTTCTTGTTTTTCCATGTTCTCTGCTGGTTTGGTCTCTATCTTATCACTCCTCTACTATTTCATAGGTGTTTCCTCTATGGTGCTTCCGAGTCTTGTGCATTGTTTAACCAAGTTTACATTTTAAAAAACAACAACAAAAACTTTTAAACCTTTAAGCAAACACATACTCGAAAAATGTGTAAAAGTAGCCAATTACATAAATAAGTGCTCAGAAACAAGTGCAACTGTTATAAACACTTTCATGAGCTGTATTAAGTTGGAAATGGGTGTTGTAGAAATTCTAAAATTAAAGAATATGAAATAAACAAATGCTTCAAGATATAAGCACTTCCTCTGAAGAACCACTACCCACATGTCATCGGTTTGTAAATTAACAACCAGAATGATCTCTCCAAGCTTGTGCATTCATTGGGAGAATGATCACACAAACTCTGATCTGAGTCTTGGTATTTTTTCCCACCTATTAAATGGGAATATTAATAATACCTACTTCATAAGTTTGTTGTGAGGATTAAAGAAGATAAGGCTTATAAAACACAGTGCTGTGCCCAATTACTATTTTCAGTCACCTATTATTATCTAAGATATTTTTGTACTCATGTTTAAAGTAAAGCGGAAGGGATAAAATTTTTAAAAATCAGCTTGTGATCACCCTTATCTCTGATTCTTCTGGAAAAGGCTGATGTTGTGACAGACATCCCAACAATGCTCAAGGAAGCAGAAGAATTCAGAGCCTTTCCAGAGCCATGTGCTGGTGTCCCACAAGCCACTCCTAACTATTGAGCTATATCTACCTTCTCTTTTACTTCCATGGTCAAAAATGTAGTTGAGAAAAGAGAAAACAACTCCTGCCCGATGAGGGAGTGTTTGGATTGACACCAGGACCACCTCGGTCATATTTATGCTTAAGTCCATTTAAAATATGATAATGGCTTCGTGGAGGTAAGAAGAAACCATGCATTGCTCACTGCTTAGACAGTACAGTGGGTTGAACACTGTCTTCAAAATTTACGTCCACCAAGAGCCTGAGATTAGGACCTTATTTGGAGTCATGTCTTTGCAAATGTAATTAGTTAAGGATCCCAGGATGAAATTGGTTCCTAAACCCAATGGCTGGGTCTTTATAAGAAGAGGAGAAGAGGGCAGCCCAGGTGGCTCAGCGGTTTAGCATTGTCTTCAGCCCAGGGCGGGATCCTGGAGACCTGGGATCGAGTCCCACATCAGGCTCCCTGCATGGAGCCTGCTTCTCCCTCTGCCTGTGTCTCTGCCGTTCTCTCTCTCTCTCTCTCTCTCATGAAAAAAGAAAAAAAAAAGAAGAAGAAGAAGAGGAGAAGACACAGAGGGTCCATGTGAGGGAAAAGGCCATATGAAGATGAAGGCAGAGATTGGAGTGTGTCACTTGCTACAAACCATGGGATGCCTGGGCTGCCCCAAACTGGAAGAGGTAAGGAAGGATCTCCAGAGGGCCTTCAGAAGAAGTATGGCGCTGCTGACACCTTGCATGGGACTTCTAGCCTCCAGAACTGTGAGAGAATAAACTTTTGTTGCTTTAAGCCATCAAAGTTTGTGGCACTTTGTTATAGTGGCCCTGGGAAACCAATACAAACAGAGAGATACAACCTGTCTCCGCTTTGTGAAAATTGGAGAAATAACTGCTCTCCTCTGTGACCCTGGCCTCATAGCACTCATCGTAGTCCAGTGCATTCCTTGCTCTTCTTTTTGCTTGTTTTGTTTCATTTATTTGTTTTGTTTTTGTCTCTCCTTTAACTAGAATCTAAGCTCTACGAGGGCAGGGATTGTCTGTCCTGATAACTGATGCTTCCTGGGACTATGCCTGGCATAGTAGATACTCCGTAAATATGTGTCAAATTTATGAATAAATGCAAGCACAAAATAGGCAGGATTCCTGTGATTATCTAATGTCACTTTTTCTTCTTACAAGGGACAAAACTGAGAAGCATAAGGCATTCCAGGAAGAAGGAGCGAGAAATGTGTGTAATGGCTGATGGTCAGAAAGAACAGAGCAGCTCAGAGAACACTTGAGAGTTGAAGGTGGACAGTATTGACCAACTTCCCAGGTGGGAAGGTGGGATGTGAGCTGGAGAGATGGATTGGGGCCTGTGTGTGAAAGGCCTTACAAAGTGGTCAAGACTTTGGATTCATCACAAAGCAGTGAGAAGCCAAGCCAACAGGTTTATTTAAAGCAGAAGAGTAATACAAAAGTTTTAAGGAGTTGTTTTGGAAGAAGTGGCAGCAGTTAATTCAAGAGGTGAGAGATGAGTGGCAGAAAGCATAGTTAGAGACATCTTTGCCCAAGGGAAAGCCATTCCATTCTGAAGCGTATGGATATCTTGGTGAGGGGAGGGAGACAAAAATTCAGGGAGCAGCTCCACATGGCTCCCACGTGTCTTGCCTGGTACTGGAAAATATAAGAAATGGAGCAAGTTTGAAGTGGCAAACATAAGTTTGGGTGATCCTGGAACATACGGATGCAGATGTCCACTGTCATCTGGACAGATAGGTCTGGAGCTCAGGACAGAGGTGATGGAAGCTGAGGACTCATCACTGGGAGACAACAAAGATGAAGTCAGGAAAGTATAGGAGACCACACTGGTAGGGCTTTGAGAGAGAGGAAGCCTGAGGACAGGCTTCTCAGGAACAGGAAGGAAAGACATCTTCTGTGTGAGCATACCTTACTCCAGCGCAGGGGAAAATGCAGCAGCCATATTTTGGAATGCAGTGTTAATATTTTTAATGACTCTGTTCTCTTTGTCATTTATAAAACTTACAAATAATAAACTAGCATTGCTCATGTGGACAACATAACAGGCTCCACAGTAAAAGATAATTATAACAAGAAGAAACATCAGATTCGATCACCCAAAATAAACAGGAAATAGGAGTGATGGGCACTAAATTTGACACAGAAAACAAATGGCTTCCTGTTAGTGAAAGGAAGAGAGTAACAAAAAGAACCAAAAATGTTTGAAAATAGCCTTTGTCCTGGAGGGATGGTATGGTTCAGTAATCTAGCCAGGGTCTGGTCCGAGGGCTATCCAGTTCCTTCCTGTGCAGTGTGGGAAAAAAAAATCATTCCTTTCATAACCCTACCTGAGCCTCTTTGCGGTTTTATGATCATTTGTCACCTGTTAATAAGCTCTCATTAAATGAGCCCTGGGTGTTATATGCAACTGATGAATCACTAAATGCTTTCCCTGAAACTAATGATACAGTATATGTTAACTAAATTGCATTTAAATAAAGAAATTTTAAAAATCAAAAAATAAATAAAATGTTGTCTAGATGAGGCAAGTGGGTTAGTCCTTTTGCATCTGACACAGGGATTTGCGATTTGACTTAGAATCCTCCCAAGAAGAGGGCTATAGAAAAGGAGAAGGAAGAAGAGCACCTGTCCTAGGTTTGTTGTGATTCCTACTTCCTGCTACCTCCTCATCCTTCAACAGTGAGCTCAGGAGTCACCTCTCCTGGGAAGCTGCCCTTGTCACTACACTGCTCCCCGCGCTACCCACCATCTAAATGCCCAGACATAAGATTAGCACATCTTCTCTGAGACCCTATCAATCCTCTATACATATGTCTGAAACTGAATTCATTTCATAACCATCTGCTTACCTACCTTATTCCACCACTAGACACGAGTTCATTGGGACATGAATCAGACATCGTCATCTTTGCAACCCAAACTGGTGCCATCCCAAAGCTCAGGAACAGTGATACTGACAACCTGCCCACTGCCCAACAGCAGCCCAGGGGCCTCCGCCTCCTACACAACTTCTTCTATATAGTAAGGCATTGTTTCCAAAGGACGCTTCTATCAATTACCTTGTTGATCTTATTGGAATGTAGGCTGGGTATTACTCTTGTCACTTTTTATCACGGAAAAGTTCAAACACAAAAGTAGAGACTTTAACAGTCCCCACCCTGCACTTTCCTTCAATAATTATCCACATTCTGCCAATCCTGTTGCATTTATCCTCTATCTCTCTTCCTTTTCATTATCCTGAGAGCATTCTAGAGCAAATCCAAGATAATGATATTATTTTCACAATGCCATGATCACACTCAACAAAATTATAGATGATTCCTTTATATCAAGTAAAAAATAGTCAATTGTAGAATAAGTATTTTACCCATTTTTCTTTCTTATCCATAAGAAAACTGAGGCTCAAACACAAAAGTGATTAATTCAAGGTCACATGGCTGTAAGGAAGGGCACTGCACCAAACTGGGTTCCTCTGACCACAAGTCCAATGTGTTTTCCACCCTAGCTTCCATGCCAGAGAAATAAAAGTGGGGAGCAGAAACAGAGCCTCAGAGGCAAGATCCAGCTGGTGTGTTTCCCAGGAGGTAAGATATTACAGCTGCAACCCTTTGTTCTTTGTGAAACTTGTTTAGATCTTTTCCCAGAATCAACCCAAATACTGTATTGTAGACAGAACACACAGCCCCTGCTGCTTAGCCTCTGGAGCCTTCCGGTATGCTAGGGTGTTTGGACGCTCATACTGCTTGTCAGGGAAGGAATGGCTCCATGTGGTGTTCTCTGAATCTCAGGGACTCTCAGCTGTTTAGTGACTGTATGAGGTCCACTTCCTATACCCCATCACTTCCTGGAACTTGGTGAGTGCTGCCAGGAGAAAGGAAAAAAGTCTAGGAGAGTGAAGGGAAAATCCATGTGCAATCCAACCTTTCCCTGGAGAAGAAGGAGAGCATGGTGGCCAACCTGGAGCCCTCCCAAGTAATCTTCAATTAATTATGAGATCCTGTCTCCTGGTCAGGGCCCCAGCCTTGTTTGTACATTCCCTTCCTTGTGCGCCTGCTCTGGTTCTTTCTGAACAAGACAATTGTTGGGATGCTTCTCCTACACAACTGATGTGCATTGATACAGATATACCAGAGAATGAGAAAGGATCCAGGAGGAGGACAAGAAGGAAGAAGAGTTGTTCAGAATAGCCTGTGACTGGGAAGTCCTCAGCTACGAAGGGTGTTTATTTTAGCCATCCTGAGTCATCAGCTTCACAGGCTTCCCAGCTGCAAGGCTGTGTCACTCTCCATGTTGACAAGTGGCTGGGAGGCAGGAAATTTCAGAACAGAGGAAAGGTGGTTTTTAAATAACAACAACAACAAAGATATGCTAACTAGGTCAGGGGGCCAAACTCTATCCTCAGCAGGTTCTAAGAACCAAAGGACATTTTAGAGCACAAAAATGTCTAACATACTGTCAGCCAAAGGGAGTTAGCTAGGGAATGAGTAGTGTGGTTTTCATTTTTCTCTAGGAAAAAGTCCAACTCACTATTATATATTTAACATTTAAAAGATTTAGTATTCATGCTATTATGCTTCGTAAAACACACACATACATACATTCTTTTGTACGTATCAAATATTATATTAAAAATATTATAAGCTGCTGGGAAGTTAAAGTAGCCATATGTTTCCTATTTTTCCCATTAAGTACAACTAAAAGCCCTGGACATGACATAAAAAACATATAAAAGCAGAACCTGAAAGGTGGAAAGAAGGCAAACTGGCTGGGGACCTCAGGACCTGAGGAACAATATAGCAGTAAGATCTCTGGGTTGTCTGCTGCTTCATATTTCCAAGACTTGGAGCTGAAGAACCTTGCAATCGAAAATGACAATAGGCAAAAACAAAAATAAAGCTGCAACAGAGCTTGCTCTCTTCAGACAAAGGAACAAGAAATGGACAGCCTTGTACGACAAAAAACTTTTAGACAATAACAATTCGAATATAGCCAAACCCAAAGAAAAGATTGTGTACCCACCTTTAACCATACCAGCAAAGTCTGAGTGAGGAGCCTGAATTTTGCCTCCTTACACCCCACCCAACAGTAATGTGGTGCCCCTCCCCTGCCCCACTGAGGAGGTATGAGAGGAAACTTCACAGAGTCAGCACTGCTACTACCACTCAGGGGTAACTAAGTCATGGTGTCAGTGGAGGCCACATGAGAAGAGGAAATGAGAGATTTCTATACCTTTCAGCCAGGGAAGTATCAGGGGAGGCCTGGAGGGAGCCAGAACCCCTACACCTACCTTCCACTGTCAACAGAGCCCAAATGGGGAACCTAGACTTCTATTCCCATGACCAGGAAGCATCCACCCCTTCTCTTGCCAGGGGCATGTTAGAGAAAGTCAGCTAATACAGAGGGTTAAATAAGGTTCATAACAAAATAGGCTCAACTCCAGGTTTCAATAGAACATTACTTCTTATATCAATAACTAGGAAGATTGCAAACTGAATGAGAAAAGGCAGTCAACAGATATGAGTAGCAAGATAACAGACATGTTGGAATTACCTAACAAAGATTTTTAAAGAAGTTATCATAAAAGTGCTTCAGTAAGTAATTGCAAACACACTTGAAGCAAATGAAAAAAAAAAACCTAGAAAATCTAGCAAAAAAATAGAACATCTCAGCAAAGGAATCAAAGATATAAAGAAAAACCAAATGGAAAATCTAAAAGCAGAAAATACAAGAACCGAAATTCAAAAAGTCAATGGATAGGGTCAAGAGCAGAATGGAAAGGAAGAAGAGTTTCTATGAACTTGAAGAGAGAATAGAAACTATGCAATCTGGGGTACCTGGGTGGTGCAGTGGGTCAAGCATCTGATTCTTAGTTTCAGCTTAGGTCTTGCTCTCATGGTCACAAGATTGAGCCCTGTGTCAGATTCTGATTCTCCCTCTTCCTCTGCCCTTCCCTCTGCTTGTGCTTTCTCTGTTTTTCTCTCACAAATAAATAAATAAAATCTAAATAAATAAATAAATAAATCTTCTAAAAAGGAAATTGTCTCTGAACAACAGAGAAAATTGACAGAAAAAAATAGATCTTGGAGAGACCTAGGAGATGATAACAAACATCATGTCATTGGAACCCTGGAAGGAGAAGAAAAAGAGGGAAGGGCTGAAAATGTATTTGAAGAGATAGAGGCTGAAATGTCCTGCATTTGGCAAGAGATACAGACCTACAGGTTTAAGAAGATGAGCATATCCAAACAGGAAAAACCCAACGAAATCCACAAGACACATCATAATTAAACTTATGAAAAGTAAAGACATGGGAAACTCTTGAAAGCAATGGGAGAAACAACACCTTACCTCTAGGGGAAAACTATTTTAATGACTGGATTTATCACAAGAAACCACTGAGGCCAGAAGTAAATGGCACATTTTTCAAATGCTAAAGGAAAAGCAATTGTCAGCTTAGAATCCCAAATCTAGCAGAAATATCATCCAGAATTAAGGATAAATCAATACATTTTTTCAGATAAAGGAAAATTAAGAGGATTCATCACCAGCAGACCTATTCCTAAAAGAATAGCTATAGGAAGGAAATGATGAAAGTAAGACTCTTGGTACATGAGGAAGAGAAAGGAACAAAGAACATGGTAAGCAAAAATATGGGTAAATACAATTGATTTTCCTTTCCTCTTGAATTTTCTAAATTATGCTTTATGGCTGAAGCAAAAATTATAACATTGGCTGATGTGACTCAGAAGTATGTGAGTATTTAAAATAATTATAAGGAGAGGATAATAGTCTTAAAGGGAAATAGGGCTTGCACACTTCACTAAAATGGGTAAAATGATGACATCAGCAGACTGTAATAATTTATATCATATATATTTCATATAAATTTAACATTTTAATATTTTATATATTTATACATCATACATAGAATAATAAATATTATTCTATCATGTTATACATAAATCAAAACCAAAATGGAATTCTAAAAAATGTTCAAGTATCCAGTAGGAAGAAAGGAAAAAGAAAAGAAAACCAGAGACAACAAACAGAAAACAAAAAATTAAATGGCAAATTTACTTTTAATGTAATAATCACATTGAATATCAATGGACTGAATATAGCAATTAAAAGTATATTTAAAAACATGATCCAACTGTATTTTATCTCTATGAAGCTCACTTAACAATATATAATATAAATATAATGATATAGGCAAGTTTGAAGTAAAAGGATAAAAAAAAGATATGTCATGTAAACATTAATCAAGAGAAAGCCAGAGTGACTATATTAATATTAGATAAAGCAGATTTCAGAACAAAAAAAATGTATAATGATAAAAGGATAAATTCACAAGGAAGACATAGCAATCCTAAATGTATATGCCAAAAAAATCCAGAGTTACAAAATATGTGAACAAAACTAATGGAACTGAAATGAAAATAGACAAATCTACAATCGTAGTTGAAATCTTCAACACTCCTCTGTCAACAACTGATTGAACAACCAGAGAGAAAAATTAGCAAGCGTAGAGAGTTTAATAGTGTCAACTAACAGGATCTAGTCAACATGTATAGAATACTTCACTCAATAGTATAGTACACATTTTCTCAAGCACCCAAGAAACATATACAAAGATAGACTGGCCATATCCTAGGTCTTAAAGCAAATCTTAACAAATTTAAGAGATTTGAAATCATGCAGAGTGTTCTTCAAACACAAAGGAACCAAGCAAGAAAGCAATAACAGAAAGGTAATAGAAAAATCTCCAAACACATAGGATCTGAAAATACATTTTTAAACAATGCATGTGTTAAAGAGGAAGTATCAAGGGGAATAAAAAATACATTGAACTGAATAGAGATGAAAATAAAATATATAGAAATTTGTAGGATATAGCTAAAAGAGTGCACTAAATTTTTACCTTAAAAATAGGAAATATCTCACATAATAATACAAGCTTCAATGTTAAGAACTTTGGAAAAAAAGAGCAAAACCCAAAGCAAGCAGAAGAAAGTAATAAAGAGCAAAAATTCAATGAAATTAATAGAAAAAAAAAAACAATGGAGGAAATCAATGAAACAAAGAACTGGTTCTTTGAGAAGATCAATAAAATTGACAAGCTTCTTATAAGACTGACAAAAAAAAAAAAAAAGGAGAAAACCCAAATTAACAATATCAGGACCAAAACAGAGGCTAATACTCCACACCCTACAGAAATCAAAAGAATAATAATAAGGGAAAACTATGAATAAGTCCACTTACATCAAATTGACAACTTAGATTAAATGAATCAATTTCTCGAAAAACACGAACTATCCTAATTTACCCAATATAAAATTGATGATTTGAAAAGCCCTATGCTATTAAGGAAATTGAATTTTTGATGAAAAACTCCTTAAAAAATGCAGCCAGGCTTTGATAGTTTCCCTTAAGAATTAGACTAAAAGTTTAAAGAGGAATTAACATCAATTCTATGAAATCTCTTTCAGAAAACAGAAAATAACACTTCCTAATGTATTTTATGAAGCTGATATTACCCTGATACAAAACAAAAGACACTACAAAATCTACAGACAAATATTCCTCATGAATATAGATGCAAAAATCTTTAACAAATATTAGCAAATAGAATTTTGCAATATATAGAAAGAATTATTCAACATGATCAAGTGAGGTTTGTTCCAGTGATGTAGAACTGGTTTAATATTCAAAATTCAACAAATTGTACCATATTAACAGGGTAAAGATAAAAAATGATGTGATCATATTAATTGATTCAGAAAACACATTTGGCAAAATTCAACACCTATTTATGATGAAATGTTCAGAAAAATAGAAAGAGAACTTTCTAAAACTTGATAGAACATCTGTAAAAAACCTACAGAACATTATACTAATGAGGAAAGACGAAGTGTTTTCCCTCTAAGTTTGAGAACAAGGCAAGGATGTCCACTCTCATTACTTTTTTCAGTATTTGGCTGGACATTCTAGCCAGTGCAAAAAAGACAAGAAAAGAAAGTATAAATTATACAAATCAAAGACAAAATAAAACCCTGCCCCTATTTCAGATGACATGATTTTCTACTTAGAAAAAGCCAAAGAATCTATGTGAAAATTCCTAGAACTAATAAGTGAATTCAACAAGACTGAAAGATATGAGATAAACATTTTAAAAATCAATTATGTTTCAATATACTAACAATGAATACATGACCACTGATTTTAAAAATACAAATTTACAGTTGCTCAGAAAAATGAAATATTTAGGTTTTTATTTAACATAGATTTAAAATACAAATGGGATATGCATGCTGAAGAAATAAATAAAAGATCTAATTAAATGGAGATACATCCTATATTAAAGAGTTAGGGGGCTCAACATAGTAAAAATATAAATTCTGCCCAAACTAATATACATACAGGTCTAATGAAATCCCTATCAGATTTCTAGCTAGATTTTTTTGTAGATATAGAAAAGATTATTCTAAACTTTATATGGAAAGGCAAAGAAAATAGACTGGCTAGAATAATATGGAAAAAAAAAGAGAATACAACAGGGGGAATCAATCTACCTGGTTTCAAGACTTACCATGTAGGAACAAAAAAATGAAAACTGTGTGGTACTGGCAGAGAGAAAAACACATGGATCAATGTTAGTACCCAGAAATAGGCTCACACTGATTATATATATATATACATATATATATATATATATATATATATATATTTTTTTTTTTTTACTAAGGTGCAAAAGCAATTCAATGTGGGGTGGGGGAAAATAGCCTTTTCAACAAATGATGCTGGAGCAATTGGGCATCCAAAAGCAAAAGGATAAACCTCAAAGAACCTCAACATAGGTCTTACACCTTACACAAAAGTCAGCTCCAAAAGAATAATGGAGTTAAATGTAAAATACATAATTATAATTTTTCTCAAGTCATCGGAGTTTATTTATTTATTTTTAAAATTTATTTATGATAGTCACACAGAGAGAGAAAGAGAGGCAAAGGCATAGGGAGAAGCAGGCTCCGTGCACCAGGAGCCCAACGTGGGATTTGATCCCAGGTCTCTAGGATCGTGCCCTGGGCCAAAGGCAGGGTCTAAACCTGGGCCAAAGGCAGGGTCTAAACCGCTGCACCACCCAGGGTTCCCAACCATCAGGGTTTAAAATAAGCTTCTAAACCTTTTTAAAAACATGGGATAAATCCTTGGGACTTAGGGCTAGCCAAAGTGTTCTTAGGCTTAACAACCCAAAGCCTGATCCACAAAAGCAAAGTCAATATATTGGACTTCTTCAAAATTAGAACCGTTTGCTCTTTGAGACAGCCTGTTATGGGGATGAAAATACAAGCTATAGACTGAGAGAAAATATTTGCAAAGCAAATATCCAACAAAGGTCTAGTAAACTTAATAACCTAAAACAAACAATCTATTTAGAAAATAGGCAAAATATATGAAAAGATACTTCACCAGAGAGTATATACAGATGGAAAATAAGCCCATAAAAAGATGTTCAACATCATTAGCCATCAGGGAAATGCAACCTGAAACCACAATGAGATCTCACTATCAAAATGGCAAATAATAAAAAATAGTGACAACACCAAATGTTGACAACGGTGTGAAAAACTGGATCACAACTCTATTTCTGATGAGAATGTAAAATGGTATAGCTACTCTGGAAAACAGTTTCACAGCTTTTTTTTTTTTTTTTTAAACTAAACATGAAACTACCATTTATCTAGAAATTATACTCCTGGACATTTATTCTGGAGAGATCAAATTTATGTTCACACACAAAACCTGTACACAAAGGTTTATTACAATTTTATTTTTTAAAAGCCCAAACCCAGAAACTATCCAGCTGTCCCTCAACAGATGGAAGGTTAAACAAACGGGTACAGTACACCACGAAATACTATTCAGCACTAAAAAGAAAAGAATTATGGATACATGCAATAGCCTGGATGAATTTCCAGAGATTTACACTGTGTGGAAAAAAAGCCAATCGGAAAGGGTTACATGCTTGGGGCATTTGGTGGCTCAGTCCCTTGAGCGTATGACTCTTGATTTCAGCTCGGGTCATGATCTCCAGGTTGTGAGATAGAGCCCCCATCTCGCTCTGAGCTGGATATGCAGCCTACTTAGGATTCTCTCTCTCTCTCTCTCTCTCTCTCTCTCTCTCTCTCTGCCCTGCCTCCATACACCTTGTGCGTGAACATGCTTTCTTTCTTTCTAAAAGAAAAGAGATACATGCCTTATGATTCCATGTATATAACATACCCAAAATGAGCAAAGTGTAGAGATAAGGCACAGATTAGTGGATTAGCGGTTGCCTGAGGTTGATGAAAGGGTGGGAATGTGAGAGAAGTAGGTGTGGCTATAAAGGGAACAAATGAGGTTTTCGGGTGGTGATGGAAATGTTTTGTATCTTGATTATATCAATGTCAATATCCCAATTATGATATTATTCCATAGTTTTGCAAGATGTTACCATTGGAAGAAACTGGGTAAAGGGTACAGGGGATCTCTCTGTATTACTTCTTACAATCGTGTGTGAATCTAAAATTATCTCAAAATAACGAGTTTAATTTATATATATATATATAAGCGCTCAGGCCTTGACCCTGAGGTCCTGGGATTGAGTCCCACATCAGGCATCCCCACAGGGAGCCTGCTTCTTTTTCTGCCCATTTCTCTGCCTCCCCCTCTCTCTGTCTCTCATGAATAAATAAATAAAATGTTTATATATATATATATGATCATATGTATATATATGCATATATATAATCAAGAGGGGTAAAGATTCTTGGCTGCAATATTAGAAGCAGCTGGGGTGGGGAGGGTAGATAAAAAATACTGACTCCAAGGACTTTCTCCTCAACCAGAGTACTATACTAGTTCATTTAGTCTGCCTTAGACCCCAAGGATCAGTATCTGCTAAATACTTTTAAAGTCAAATTTCAAAAATATATACAGAGGTAGAAACATATAATGAACTTTTTTGTACCTATCATTCAGGTTCAGTAATTGTTAATATTTCCCCTAATCTTGTTACATTTGTTGTCCTCTCCATCTTCCTTGGTTGCGGTTAGAGTATTTTAAAGTAAATCCCAGATATAATTTCTTTTTTTTCAAGATTTTATGTATTTATTCATGAGAGACACAGAGAGAGGCAGAGACACAGGCAGAGGGAGAAGCAGCCTCCATGCTGGAAGCCCGATGTGGGACTCAGTTGCTGGACTGTGGGATCATGACCTGAGCCAAAGGCAGATGCTCAACCACTGAGCCCCCCAGGCACCCCCCAGGTGTAATTTCATTTTGACTCTAATACTTCAGTATGTATTTCTAACAGATAAGGGCAAAGTGTGTGTGTTTTTGTGTATGTGTGTATACACAAACATAATGCTATAATCACACCTAACAAAATTAACAATAATTCCTTCTTACTACTATATAATAACCAATCTCATGTTCAAATGTCCATGACTACTCAAAAATGTCTTTTTATAATTGAATTGATCGCTTAGAATCAGGACCCAAACAAAATTCACATATTATATTTGGGTGAGACCTCCCTTAGGACTCTTCATTTGTAACAATTCTTCCTATTATTTTTCCCATTCATTTGTGGAAGAAATCAGGTCATTTGTCCATCTTCTGCCTTATTTTTATTGCTTACTTCTTCCATGTGGGTATTTATCTTGTTCTTCAGCAGCAACATTTTACAATCTCCTCAAGTGTTTGACATTGATCACCTTTAATAATAACTGCACCTAAGCTTATAAAAGTCAGATTCACCCTGTGGCTGCAAGCCATTGGGCATGATCTGTTTCTTCCATGTGCATTAGTTGTGTGACTCCAGTGATTGTGCACAACTCTGGAGGGGCTCTTGGTTTGTGTTTCCCTTGAGGTTGTTGTTCAGTTGGTCTTTTTATTTTTTTTTAAGATTTTATTTATTTATTCATAGACACACAGAGAGGCAGAGACACAGACAGAGGGAGAAGCAGGCTCCATGCAGGGAGCCCAATGTGGGACTCGATCCGGGGTCTCCAGGATCAAGCCCCAGGCTGCAGGCGGCACCAAACTGCTGTGCCACCGGGGCTGCCCTGTTCAGTTGGTCTTATTGCTTAGTCAAAAAGAACTTATTTTTTCTCTTCTTCCCCTAAGCTCAGACTATTTTATTTTTGAAGGTGTACCTTTAAGGTGTGTGTGTGTGTGTGTGTGTGTGTGTGTGTGTGTGTGTGTGTAAGAGGACAAAAATTGGGGAAGAATAAATAAAAGTCAGCAGGATGATCAGCCAAAAGTCCAACTAGATTCTGCTGGGACTTAGAAAATGTCCACGCTCATTCTCTTTGCAACTCCCCTCTTGCTAGCACTGATTTTCTGGCACCTACTTCTGTTGCCGTAGACCCCTCCCTGCCCACCTCTTCCTCCTGGCCATCCTTAGTCCCATCTGCACCCCAAGTGTCTTCCTTTCTTCGTGACTACTCATCCTGACCCTCCACTGGTCCTTACCTATTCCAGTTCTCTTTCTAGTAATCTCTATAGTTTCAAAGAAAATGAGGGTGTCATATGATTTTCCTCCTAATATTATACTTAAAATTATATTTTCTGGGGGAAAACTTTGAATCTGATCTGACAAGAGAACATGATATTTGAAATTTGGTGGCTTCCCCCATCCCACAATTTTGGTTGTTTAGCCCTCACACTTTCTAGAAAATGTTGGTGCCTTTCTAGATTACTTGGAATATTGCAAATATTAATGTGTATGTATAGATGTATATGTATTTAGATACATCATAAAATAGAATCCTAAGAGTGGTCTAGAGATTGGAGACATAATTTTAAGCTGGAAAATATGCAAAGCCCTTCCAATTTATTCAAGATCTTTAGGGAATGATCTGAACTAAGTCAGAATCCCTAAAGTTAGATATTGGGTATTCCTAAAGACGACTGAGGCTGGTAAGACAAGGAAAGTTTCAACGTTGTACCTTTTGTTATAAGATAGCAGGTAAAGAAACACCTGAAAATTTTAGAGATTATAGGCCTAGCAAAATACTTTTGTATGGAAAATTATCAAATGAAATAAGAAAAATTCTGGGGAATATGTTTCTGAGTTCTAAAGCCATTTTTATTAAATAAGATGGCTTATATTTAATAAGTTTGATCAGTCCCATGCAGTATACTTTTCTGAGGGTTAGTCTTACAGTGATGATTAAGCATGGGTCTTGGCTCCCTTATATATGGGACACAAAGTAACAAGGTGGGGAATTATGCTTTCAGGGAACTCTATCAACCAGGGGCATAGGAACAATTTCAGAGGGAGCCAAGGGAGGCTTCCCTCCAGAGAAAGTGGCAGTGGTATGAGTATGTGTCTCCTAGTTCTCTGACTTCCACAGTCATGATCTTTCCCAGGAGCTGGCTTCAGGCTTTGGCTCTAGGGCTGAAGGGCTAGTCATTCAACATCTATTGACCTTATTTCTGAAATGAAAATAATATTAGCATGACCTTTATCTAGTATATTATGTAGGACAGGATATTAAAGACTATACCACTAGCTCCGTGTCTAGGATACTCCGCTGTATCTGATATCTAGTTTCTTCCTCGTAGAAAGATAGTTCACATAGAGCTCATTATGTCATTCTTAGACAAAAACCTCACCAATTTCTTGGCCCTCTGATTTCAGACATAATCCCGAAATTCTTCAAGTCCAGTTTTTGACTCCTGGAAGGCTCTTGTAAGTTAAGAACAGGACTCACCTAAACTAGTTGCACTAAGAAAGTTTGTCATCTGTACCACAAGCCCAGGTAGAAACTAAACATGACAAAGTGACAGAGGCTTTCCAATGAGTTCATCCCCTACAAAAATCCCTGCATTACTCACTTCAAAGGATTTTACCTATCACCACTTTTCAGAGTTTCTTGGAAAAACTATTCTGGCATCCTTTCCTCCAGGACTTGCTTATGAGAGCACTGCTTTGCCTCTTTTTCTACCAGATCTGGAACTTATGTCTCCCAAGGCTTGGCTGAGTTAAAATGCCAATCCTTTGTTAAACATAAAAACAATATGGCTTTACTTTTGAAGTAATTCCCCTTAAAATACTTACTGATTACCAAAGGGAAAAAGCCTGGCAGACATTGTCTGCATCGCGTGATCAAAGTGCCCATCCCCAGCAATAGGACAAACTGAAATATCATGGATTTCACGTGGGATGCTGTGACGAGAACACAGTATCACTCGTGTGATATTCTTGCCAAATACACATAACCTGAATTTAATTATGAGAGCACATCAGACAAACCCAGACTGAGGAGCATCTTATAAAATACCTGGCCTGTCATCTTCAAAGGTGTCAGGCCATGAAAGTTGAGAAGAGACTGAAGAACATTCCAGAGTAAGGAAGACTAAGGAGACATGGTGACAAAAAGCAATGTGTGACTCTGAACAGACTCCCTTTGCTATCAAAAACATTAGAAAAATATGGTAAAATTTTAATGGAGCCTGAGGATTAAGTGGTAGTAATGGATCACTTGATTTGCTGCTTCGAATGGAAGAGAATATTCTCGTCCTTATTCAGTGGGAATAGGGCATCGGATTAAGAACTCACTCTCAAATAATCTAGGGGGAAGAAGTTACTTATACTGTACTTACACCTTTTCTGGAAGTTTGTGATTGTTTCAAAATTTAAAAAAATATTTTAAAAAGTATGTCATATATTACAGAGTCAGAAGAGAATGTTTATAGGGTTTTTAAAATTTGTTTATTGTTTTGGGATTTTGTTGGCCCCACTAGCCTGGAAAAAGGTCTTCTTTGCTAAAATATCTTTCTCAGAGCTGGCATGATACAGCTCTAAGCTTAAAACACTGACTTCAAAGATGGGTTCAGCATTGAAATTAAGCAGACAACTGTGAAAAGAATTCACAACTGTTGGAAGTACTGGCCCTGGCTAAAAAGTAAAATAAAATAACCTAATGTAGCTTTTATGTGTTATTTCAGACCAGGGCCTGGTTCAGGAACCACAAAGTATGTGGTGTCCCCACTGTCATGCTGGACTCTTAGGAGCTGCTCACTAATTAATGTCCTTTTCACTTTACCATAGTTCTCTCAGCTGAGGGATTGGGGCAGAGAGAGAGAGAGAGAGAGAGAGAACCATGTTCCTTTGACATTACCCTTCACAACAAAGCACTACCTCTTCCTAATAAGGCTCTCTACACCCTCAGACAGAATTAGCCACATAATGCAATTCAAGTTCTCTGTGCATGGAATGTCAGACAGCAAGACAAACATCTATTTATATGTTTAGTGATAATGATGCTTATCTATTATTTAATAATTTCTCTTACATTTTACAAAAAAGGCTGTGTTCTCGGTAATGATCTTGGCCTGCATCATTCCCAGCCAAACATGGGGAATGAAAAAGCCACCAACACACTGCCTGAAGTTTCAGCTTGGTTTCCAATTTTGCCTATTTTTACCATTTTAAAGCTGAATATCACAAACAGTTAATGAGTCAGGCATAATCTAAAGGTGGTGGTAGCAAAGAATGAGTTTAATTTGGCCAGAGGCCTAGAACTAAGTCTCTTTTCTCTCGAGAGTCACATTTTATTATGTTTGAGGTGCATTCCCTTTCTGGTTTGTCCCAAACTAAATTGAGAATGGAATGTGCTCCAGTACAAACAGAATCCAGCTTGACAATAAAACCCGGGCTAGGCCTGCTGGTAACATATTAAAGTGTTATCATCAACAATCTTTCTGTAGGAGAAGGAAAAAGTCACTGTCATTGTTGATGTGTGTGGAAACGAGGGGTTGCTCAAGGCCACCAATCAGTCCCTTCTCGTCCCAGTGTCCTTCTCTCTGGCCACACAAGTAGACTCCCTGTACCTCTTAGTCGAGGGCCTTGCATTGGTGGTGGCGTTCAGTACATTCTCAAAGAGCAATCATCAGGGGAAATACAGGGAACAGCGGAGGTAAGAAGTGGTTGGGACAGGAAGAGATAAAAATCAAAGCGGTCAGTGCTAGGGAAGGCAGGAGGGAAAGTCTTCTAAAGGGGTCACTGGAAGGATTTGAGAGAGATTCTTTGGATCCAAAGATTCCAGGCAAAGAACAAGTTTGTTTTTCCTTTCCTTAAAAGAGACAGGTGTCATGGGAAGACTTTGGCTTGGGAAAAAAGTCTTTTTCTAGTTCTGAGTCATACAAAGAGTATTCATTCATCAGGCCAGGTGGGAGATATCCCAGAAGAAAACAATAAAACACTAACCAAAGATGGAGAAGCCTCTATGGTCCAGCCAGCATAGAACGCTGCAAAAAAACCCAACCTGGGCATCAGGCCCCTGCCCAGATCCCCTGGAGATTAGCTGGAGCTATGACCACAGAAGATTGAAGACTGTGACTCAGTTTCTCCACCTGTAAAATGACTGACTTGTCTAGGATCTTTCCCGGATCTGTATTTCCTGACTCTGGTCATCATGAAGACCCAACACAGCAAAAGGAAGATGCCATTCCTTGTGGAGTCCTGCCTCCCATGATTCTGAAATGGGGAGAAATAGGGTTCACAGAACTCCGTTGATGCTGTAGGAGGCCAAGACTCAACACCAGCCCTGGCTTCGACTATTGCTTCCAAAGCCCAGATGGAAAAGACAGGCTCTTCTTCGCTGATGGGAACTCTAGCTAGAATCTCACTCACTTTGTGACAAAACTCTGAAGTAACCTCACTACTAGAGCTACAATGAAGATGCTACCACCTACTGAACCCTTACTAAGCACTTTCTATATTAACCCATATATCCTCTCAATAAATTTCATTTTCAGTTTTACAGATGAGGAGACCAAGGCATGAAAGGTTTGGGCACCTTATGTTAGGTCCTGTAGCTGAGAAGCTGGGGGCTATGATCTGAAACCTGACAGGGGACTGCTGTCCAAGCTGCTCCCACCTCCACCTTTATACTACTTGGTGACATCTCTTTGTATTGTCTTATCAATACCCTTTTGCTTAACTCATCAATGACTCCACATCACTGACACTGCAATAAAATCAAACCCCTTGGTAAGGAGCATCAGCCCTATGTGATCTGTCCCTAGCCACCATGCCTGGCTTCCCTTGCCCCACTGTCCACTTGCATGGGAGGCTTCAGACATGAGGAGTTGTTTCCCTTCCCCTGAGTGGACCATACTTCCTCCCTGCCCTGTTTCTTTTGCCTCATATCCAACTCACTGCCATATCCATCTAGTAAACTCCTGATCAGACCTCAAGTCTCACACAGGGCGACACCTTCTAGTTAGATATTTCTGACTCTTCCAGGCAGGATGAATTACTCCATCCTATGTTCCTCTATATTCTTCTGAAGCTTGTGCATTTCTCTGTCACAGGTCTGAGCCCATAGTAGCAGAACTGCCTGCTCTTACCCGTCTGTTTCTCCACTGAACTGGGAGTCCCATTGCATCTTACTTACTTTTGTGTTCCCAATGCCTGGCACTTAGGACTTTCAATAAATATTTGCTGGATTGAATCATATTACTAGGTAAGTGTGGATTTGTATATCTTCCCAAAGCAAAATGTAGGACATAAATCCTTGGAAAGCAAAAAGGACCCTCCACTAGAGCACATGAACTGGTGCTGGGGGCTTTGCTAATGTTAAGTAAATATTTGTGAGGCAGCTGAATAAATGAACAGATACTTTGTGGAAAAGCTTTGACATGAAATGAGTAAAAACAAAATTTTGATTCAGTTATCAGGAGAAACACCCAAATTTCTGGATATTATCCACAGAATATTATCCATAGAAGTAGCCAATGAAGCTAAAAATGGTGCACAGTGAGAAACAAATAATTTCAGAAACACAGAGCAACTAAAAGGTCAAGCAGGGAACATTGCTTTTCGGATTAAGAAGAGACTTGATAATATAATATTAATTGATATTTCAATGACAAATCTGCCTCCATTTTTTAATTTTCCTCTTGAGTTTATAGTATTTACATTAAAACAAAACTGGTTTTATGCGTTAGTGCCAATGGCTAATCTTTCCACTAAATGCCAAAAAAGAAAATGCTCTGGCAGTCAATAGAGACAAACCCATCTTCTTTGTTTTCTCTTTGTCCAATTACATGCAAATAGTTTTATGGGTCTACAGAATACAAGGTGATGAGATTTCTGACCATGAGAAAGGAGTTTCACAATTTACAAATATAAATCTTGGAAAGTTATGCTAAACCACGGAGGAAATGTTTAAACAATGACAAAGTCCCTTTTCTTCTTCTTCTTTTTTAAGGATTTAAATTTCTTCTTAATAATTCTTATTTACCATGGTAAAATTTTATTGTAGACCACAACTTAATTTCATTACTCCCTAGAAACACCCTAGCTTCAAAGGTGGCCTCAAAATTTGGCTGGGAGTTTGTTGTTGCCTTTGTTTTTAGGTAGCCACTACCTCTATGTCCCTTTTATTTACTTCTTTTTTACCTTAAAAGATACAGACCTTGAGGGGAATAAATGAGCAAATCTAAAGTGTGTTTAAAACATGTTCTTAATTGTTTCTGTATGTCTCTCTGGAAAGAAGGACTTTTTCAGAGAAAAACTAGTCACGAACATTACTGGTAGATAGAGTCCATCTGGAAAAGTGTATAAAAATCACATAGTTTAGTCCTGGCAGGGATTGATGATCTGGCCCTACTTTTTCAGATGAGGAAACTGAGGCCTTTTAAGGGTCTTGGGGAGTTTCCAGGTGCTGGCTGAGTGGGGTCCACAGTCCAGGTTTCCAATGCCTAATCCAGGGAAATAGTTCAAAGCCCCACAGAATGCAAAAAGCCTCCTACTGACTGTGACTCTGAGGAGACTGTTGGTTTAGGAAAATTCTAACACCAGGGAGCATTCTTTGTTAAAGAAGATTCCGGGTAATAAATCTACTTTACAAGAATATGTGCTGTTCAATGGCAGGAAATATAGAGTAAGTAGCACAGCAATGAGGCCAGTCATGGGAGAGAGTTTAAAAAAAAAAAAAAAGACTTTTAATGGGGACTTTTTGAATTCCTAAATCAAATGATTCCCTTTCCTCCCCAAAAGGGGCAAATCACCCATCAGTAAACAACATAATGGACTCCCCAATTCTCAGAAATCATAGAAAATGGACCAAATAAGTAAGTTATAAAGTAAGAAGGGAATGATAGAAATTTGGAAATAGGTGCAAGTTAGCTAAAGAATTTTCATCTTAGACCTGAATAGTGGGAGTTAAGATATTTCATTACAACAAAAGCCTTGAAGGAGTTAGAAATGGATAATGTAAAATGGGCAGAAAACTTAAGGTACCTACTCCAGGTAAGCTAAGGCAGAGAGGAGAAGCCCCACAAACGAGATATGGGAAGTGTGGTGTTAGGGACCTCCAGAAAGCGCCAGCCAGATGGGGGCAAACCACTTCTTGCAAGGAAAGTACTTTCCTGTGTCACTAGAGGACCTATCTCAGCTGTCCTGGAGGCGTCTCCATGAAGAATGGACTAGAGAACAATTCAATAATACATAACAAAATGGAAAATGTGTAGAGCCTCCATCCAGCAATTCAACACCACAGGATTTAATCTATAGATATACTCACAAATACACACCACATACCCACATAAGCATGTATTCCAGTGCTGCTGTGTAATTACAAACAAGGATATGACCTAAATGTCCATCCACAGGGACTGGCCAAGTAAGGAGATGTCTGTATGAAGGGTAGGAGATAGAGATACATATGAGCTGCTATGCAGAGGAGTGTGTAGAACCTGTTACCTCTCATGTAAAAACCTGGGCATGTACTTATGTGCACGTATACAATTTCCAGAAGGCTACATAAAGAGCCGTTATCTTTGGTTGTCTCAATGTCTTAGGAAATAACAATAGTGACAATAATATCATCTGTCTCTCAATAGAGCTTATATATGCTCTTTACCTGAATTAACAGATTGAATCCTCATGGCACTTCTCCATGGTAGGTATTGTGCTCTCCGTATTTTGGACAAGGAAACTGAGGTATAGAGGGTTTCAGTAACTTGTCTACACTCTCCCAGGCCTCAGTGGAGGGGCTGGGCTTAAATCCAGGCAGTTTGCCTGCAGTCTGTACTCCTAATCATTGCACCATGAAATTTCCTTTTCATATTATATCCTGCCTATTTGAATTGTTTCAGTTACCATATTTATGGTTTTATTTTTTCAGTAAAAAGGAAAAAATACAAACAACAACTAATTAAAAAAGAAACTAGTTGTCTCCTCAGACCCCCAGAATGGTAGAAGGCCCATAAGAAGGGAGCAGCAGTGCGGGGAGGGGCCCAGCGTGAGGAGATGTGGAGGGGAGGGTGTCTGCCCAGCACCGGGGTATTGTGGAGGGCACGCACCTCCATGGGGAGCAACTTGCCCCTCTACAAGCTGCGGTTCATTTCTTTGATTACCACTCTCTATCTTGGCAGAAGGTTTGCTATTTTGAATCCTGCTGTAGGACATGCAAAAATTTGCCTTATGTAGCTAGTTTCATTGACTTTTGGCTCTTCTTTCATGTGGTCAGTGGTCAGAAACCTCTTCTTCCCTGTAGAGGTGGTGGGGGCATTTGACCTTCTTATGCCAACCAATGACCCCAAGAGAGTTAACTCTAAGAGAGACTGCTGGTACATGTCAGGTGGAGCAAAGGCAGTACACCTGGTCAACCTGCCTGATGTCAGAGTAAAAGCAGGAAAGGGTGCCCTGGTGATGAGCGACACAATCACACATGCTGCTGTGATTCTGGGTTCACCAAGCCAGACAAGGAAAATGTCCTGTCCTCTTCCTAGACACCCATTTTTCTCTCTGGTTTGATATACTACAAAGCGGAAGCAAAATCCTCTTGAAATTTTACGATAAAATACCGAAAGTTCACATTGGTACTGTGACTTCTGTGTATGCCCCTGAGCATTGGAGATAATCTCACTGGCTTTCGGGTAGGATTAGGCTGGTGGAAATTCCTGAGAAATGTCCCCAGCTCGTTTGTTGGTAGGATCAAAGAAGATAGGGTGGGAAAGGCAGGGAGGACAAATTGTCAAGCCCATGGAGAGCAAGGTGACAGGTAGGCTGGGATTGGCTTCCTTGGAGCTTTGTGGGTCATAGTGCAGAGTTACAGTGGGAGCTGCAGGAGGGTCTTAGCAGATCGGTGATAAGACCAGATTTATGTTTTCTAGAAGGCCGCCCTGGCAGTTGTGGAGGAGGAACAGTTGGGGAAAGAGTGGAATCAGAGCAGTTGGGAGGCTGTGTGATATCCTAGGTGAAAGACGCGGTGGCTACAGTGGCAAGAGCTGGGTTTGGGGATGGTGAGAAGTGGATGGACATGGGGTAGGTTTGGGAGTAGAGCCGTTAGGATTTGCTAATATGGGAGAATGGAGTGAAAAGGAAGCATGGCAGACAACTGGGCATGTGGACGTACCACATACTTAAGACCAGGGAGACTCTGGAAGGGTCAAGTTGAGGGACGGAAGAGGAGGAATGAATCTGTTCTATTTGGGTCCTGTTCAGTTCAAGATGACTATTTGACAGTCAAGAAGAAATGCCAAACACGGAGCTGAGAAGATCAGAGCTAGAGACAAGATCTGAGAGAAAGAGATCAGAATTACGCAGGGTTACGAATGACTGACTGTCCCAAACATCCGTAGCTCACACAACGACAAGACTTATTTCTCTCCCACCTAGCAGTCATCTGGAGGAGGTGTGTCAGGGATGCTACGGGTCCCCACAGTGCCATCAAGGACCCAGGCACCTGTCTTCCTGCTTTATCATCCTCAGTGCGTGGCTGCTCTCCTCAAGGCCATCCATGGTCTAGGATGAACTGTGGACCTCTCCCCATTACTTCCACGCTCTAGGCGGCAAGGAGGTGAGGGAAAGGCACAAAGCTGGGCCTTCAGTTGACTCAGTGCCCTTTGAGAAGTCTTCTTCACATTCCCCCTTGCATCTTGTTATCCAGAACTTATTTATATGGCTGCAGGGGGATGTGGGAAATATAACCTCTACATGGGTGCATTGCCTCCCTTAATAACATCCGTCACTAGTCTTCTAGATAATGGGTACAGTCTCTGCTATAGAATCATCAGAGTATAAATGGTATTTCTGGCCATCATGTTGGATAATGACATGGTCAGAGAGGGGAGGGCCAGTTACAGGGGTAGCATAAGCAACTGCAAAATGCCTCTGGAACATGGAAACATGAAACACAGGAGCTTGGCTTGGCTTGAATAAATCTTTCTGTGTCTTATTCCTTGGCCTTGTGTTGTTAATACCTCTTATTTTCCCTTTTCCTGTTGACCCATTTCACACTTACACAATTTTGTTGTGTTTTATACGGACCCTTTCTAGAACAAGATTGTGTGCCAATAAATAAATCTTTGACGTGTCTTCCTCTGGTAGAACAGGGAAAAAAGGCAACAGAAATAGAGAAAGAGAAGCAGAGGGAGGAAAGGACCAAACTGGGAGCAAAGTGAGTGGTTGAGACTTTCTCTGGGCAGAGGGGAAAGGAATCCCTTGTGATGTGTCTATGTAGACGTGTCCTTTTTGAAGTGTGGAGTCCAGATTCAGACTCTCAGAGCTTCTCTTGAAACACCTGCTTCCTGGGGTCTGTCCAAAGAGATGATCAGGGGATAGCACTTGACTAGGAGTAACAGTTACGTGGGCAGCGGTTGTTGGCAAAGGGCATATGCATTTTTTCTTGATTAGCTGTGACCAGTGGTTTGCATCTCACAGCAGAACCTCTTAATAATGGAAACAGAGGAGAGCTCCACATATGTAATTATATAAAGAACCTTGTGATTCTGGCCATGGCAATGATCTGTGCTCCTGACCTCCTCCTCTGTTTTCACCGATGGTAGCTGGAACTGAGGCACCAGGGTCCAGGTGGGTGCCTAGAATAACTCTATACGTATATAAGAAGTTAGGACACACTCTGAAGTCAAAGAAAGATATAGGAAGCACATAGCCTCGTTTGAAATACGCTGTGCCTTCCTCAAATCTTGCCTCAAGGACACCATTAGTAAATTCTGCAAATGAAGGATCCTGTTTTGATTCTGTGATTTTGGGGGCAGAACAAGTCACCTCAATTGCATTGGGGCCCAGGGAACCCCCCAAAACCAGAATGACTAGGCTATAACTGAAGTCATGGACTGCTGGAGCTGGAACCAGAGAGGGGCCTGGGTACTGGGGGAATCAGCCGTTTTTAAGCCTCACACTCCTTTCTCCAAGGCAATGATGGAAGGGCCACCACCTGGACCATGCGAGTACATGCAGTCCAGCTGTGCAACTGTCAAAGAGCATCCTTGCCTCTGACAGGTGTGACCCCCATGCCCAGGGTCAGGTGAGTGTCCTTGTCGTGAGGGCAACCTTGGCTCTTACCTACTTCACATCCCCTACCTGTCACAGATTGGGGCTGTCCTGATGCATCAGGTCTTCAGAGTGGCAGACTCTGGCATAGAATTCATCGTGTTGAGTATTTATGGAGAGTGCACTTGAGCTCATCCGCAGTGGATGGGAAGGGGCAGATGCAGGCAGAAGGAGTCAAGCTGCAATGAAGTCCATTGTCAGTTTTGGCCAACCCCACAGGGAGCTACAATGGTTCTCTCAAGTTGGACCAACATGGTCAGGCCTGTGTCTCCCCCATATGGATCAGCCACTGGGTGTGGGCTGCCCTGGAAAGGGTGTGATTTGGGGTGAGGCCATTCTCTGCAGCTGAGGTGATCTCTGAAGTGGCTGAAGCTGACGCTCAGCACCAGTACTCCCAGCCGCAGGGTAACAGGTCCTTCATTGAAGAAGGATCTAGAAGGCCCCTCACCTCACCCCAAGGCTATTCTTTAAAATCCTATCTTTTTCTTTGAAACTGTCTTTGATATTAAGTTTAATAAGATATCAGCAGTATACTAATATACAAGGGGCAGAGAAAAAAATCACTTTTCCACAAATTGTCTTAGGTCTTGGGTTCCCTTGGAAAAGCCAAGCCTTATGATGATACTCAGAGAAAGCTGTCTTATTCTAGTCTTGGACTGGACCTTTCAGTTCTGACCCCAAATTAAGCATGATGCTAAAAGAAATGTTCAGAAAGGGTTAGGAGGGGCAGGAGTTCACTGGCTGCCCTGGTGCTGGCTCTCACAAGGGAACGCAGTCCCCGTGGGGTCTCTGTGGGCACATCCAGTTTATCAACCACTGTCTTAGTTGCCTGCATTGGCTCTGAGATAGTCATGCTGGGAAGTTCTCACAGGGATCTCATATTCAGCCTCAGGGGAGAAAGCCCAGTGAGAGACACAAAAAGGAAGTTGGCGAAGGGGCTCTAAAGGGAGGTGTGGTTGCCACTGCTTTATTCTGGGTGGCTAGGGATAGGATCCCTGGAAATATAGGTGGGGGATGAGGCAGGGTATTCTCATGGTGAAGCTCTGGATTTGGGGCCAGACTCCCTGGTCAACCTCTGGCCCTGCTGTGCATTAGCTCTGAGGCCTGGGAAAAGTTACTTAACCACCCCATGCCTCGGTTTTCCCATCAGTGAGATAAGGAGTAATAACCTACCTCACAGGGTGCCTGTCAGGATCAACACATGTGAATCACTTAGTAAAGGGCCCAACACATAGTCGGCTCAGGAGATACAGCTCTGAGAAGATGGAAGGCAGGAAGGATCCTGCCGATTTGGGGGTCAAATCAAGGCCAGTTCCTCCTACACAGAGCAGTCTTTATTGGAAGAAAGCTGCCCATGAATTCAACCTCAAACAAACTTCTGGGAAGTTTTCAGATGCTTCAATGTGATTGTTTATTTGGTTAGAAGTGATCCGCAAGGCAAGTTTTACTCTTATAAACAGAGCAATTTTCAAGGAGTTTTGGTTTTTATTCTTGGAAAAAAGTGTTTTATATGCTACAGAGAGGCAAACAATGATACATACCCCGAATCAAGGACACTAATTGGTGAACCTGAAAGACTCAGCCTCAAAATTGCTTTTTTACTGAATTACTTTCTTAAACAAAGTTTGGTTTTAAGCAATGTTTAACAAACCAATTTGAGCAGGAACAGAACTCCTGTGAACATAAGAGGTGGGATTTTCATACAGTAAAAAACAGCATAGTTTAATAGTTAAAAGCTGTTCTCTTGAATTCAGCTGCCTGGGTCTGGTCCTCACTTTGCCTGATACTGGCTGTGTGATCTTGGGCAGGCTACCTAACCTCTCTGAGCCTCCGTGTGTCTCAAATATGAAATGAGACTCTAAGAGTAGAACCTCACCCATAGCTTGTGGTAAGACTTGAAGAGGGCAGTGTGCATAAAGCACTTATCACAGTAAACCTTCATTAATTAGTAAAGTGAGTAGAGTAGCAATACGTATAACAAAAACCCAAACAAACATACGTGCCTTTTAAAAACTCCATTTGCACTCCGCACTAGGAGGTATCACAAAGGCAATGCCGCAGTAACAAAATCCTCCACATCTCAGGGGTATAGGAGACAGAGACTGAAAGAGATTGAGGAGCATGGGGGCAGAGAGAGACAGAGAGAGTTCCCTGTCAGACCTCACGTCTAGCACACACTGGTGGTGGGCAGAGCTGTCTCTGGGGCTGCAGGTGCAGCAGCAGGAAGGGGAGGTGGAGAAGTAGGCACAGCCTCTCGAATGTTTCTACCCAGAAGTGACACACTTCTGCCACTTCTGCTCCTGTCCCACCAGCCAAAGCAAGCCCTCTCTCCCTATGAAACCTCCGGAGAATTGTAGCATGCACTAGATACCCCACACCCAAGAATGCGTGCCGAGCTCCCCTGACAACATTGCAGGTGATTTCTGCAGCCCAGGAGGTGTGAAACGCGAGTCCCCCTCAGACAGAGGACGCCAGTCTCTACCAGTGATTCTCATAGGCCCCCCAGTTCACTGTTCTGCCCCAGAACGCATCTGTGTGGTTTTGTAAAAAAAAAAAAATTTAAACAGTTACTTATGCCTATAAAGTCATAAAATGGCTTTAAAACCTGTTCAATAGGCAACATGTTTAGTGATACCCTAGAATTCTAATTTTTTACTCTAATTTTATTAGTATGTGATCTACCCTGTTAGAAGTCAGAAAAAAAATGCTGAGAACTTGATGCCAACAGATTCTAATTTAATACTTAAAGCAAAACATAAATCTAGATAGTCTAACAATTAGCTCTATAATTTTTACTTTGTATTTATTTATTTATATATTTGAGAGAGAGAAAGAGAGAGAGTGCTCACTCACAAGTGGTGAGGGCAGAGGGTGAGGGAGAAGCAGGTTCCCTGCTAAATAGGGAGCCCGAAGTAGGACTCAATTCCAGGATCCTGAGGTCATGATCTGAGTTGAAGGCAGATACTTAACCAACTGAGCCACCCAGGTGCCCCCTCCCTTTTACTTTTTAAGACTCATCTTAAATCCTCTTAATTTTTAGGTTTTACATAATGAAGATGTCAAACACACTCCAAAGTAGAGATAATAGTGCAATGAATCCCTTTAGACAAAGACTTGATATCATTTCACCAGTGCATACTTCTGTACGTATCTCTAAAAAATGGACTTTTAAATTTTGGAGGGACTTTTTTTTTATATAACCACAATGCCATTATCACACATAGCAATTCTTGGGGTCATCTTATACCCAGTCTGTGTATAAATTTGCTCAACTGTCTAAAATTTCTTTTTGAAGTTGGTTTATTCTAAGTAGGATCCAGATTACTTTTGGTTGTGTCTCTTAATTCTCCTCTAAAGTAGAGAAGGCCCTGGGTCTCCCTCATGCATGGACTGATTGCAGAAACTTGGCCATTTGTCTTGTGGAAGGTCCCACTTTCTCGATTTGTCTGCTTCCTTTCTTGGGTGTCATTTACTTTGTCCTTTTAGGCTTGTCTTTCCTGCCTAAGGAAGTTGGCTCTAGAGGTTTGATTTGGTCTAGAATCACCTATCTTGGAGCTTTCATAGGTAGTTTGGGTGGTACACATGGCATCCCAACAGTAGGTGCCTGATGCCATGTTACCCACTCATGTGGTCTTCAATCAAGCAGCAGGGGCAAGTGGTCATGACCCAAGTCTTCCACCGTCAAGTTCCTCATTAGCCCTTCATCTTGTTTGACTGTAGTTGGATCAATCTTTTCATCAGAGGTTGCAGCAAGCTGTTTTTAAGAATTCATTAGCTTTTCACATTGATTAGATTCCTTCATCAAGTGATGTTTCCCTCATCAGTGAAGGCTATTTCATTATCCTCAAATATAATTAGTGCATAGGTGTTTAATTATTTCCGTTTAAGTGCTCATCTTCAAAGTAAGGATTTGGTGCCCTACCTAACTCCAGTGATGTCCTAAGAATTTTTTTGGTTTTTAATTTTGTTTTAATTTGTTTTGGCTTTCTTAGTGGGGGGATGAAAGACTGTCTCTTGATGATGATAATGATGATGATGAACTCTTGTTTTATTTTTTTTAATGTATTCAATGTGTTTTAATCAATGGCATTCACTAATCATTTTTATTCTTATCCTGCCCCATCTTTGGCCAATGGGAGTCCTTTGGTGTTGACCCCTGTGTCTTTTTCATAAGACTCAAAGTCTCCGCTTTCTGATGTTACTACACACCACATCTCAGCTCCTCTTGTAGATTTTCTGCCTAGACTTGGACGTAGTCATTCCTCCAAAGAGTCCTGCTTCCTTCTAGTGCGTCTATTTATTACATTTTAAAACACAAAATACATGTCTCTTTCTGTTCATCAGCCTGGACATGAAAGATAGCATCTATTCCTACAGCACCCCTCCCCAAAACCTCTTGCACAGTGGCTGTACTTTATCCTGAAGGACTGGAATAGACGATGTTTTGTGGTCCCCTCAGAAAGCCCCATTGCATTCCAAATGTGTAAATAATTTTATTCTTGCATCTCTGATGCAGCTGTGAGTCTGATAGTGAGATGTAAAATAAGGCAGGAGCTAATCAAAGAGAGATGTGGAGGTACATGCTCATGGGACATTGGAGGTCAAGGGAGCATGAGACTCAGGTGAGGAGTCAAAACATAAGGTGGCAGCAGTTCCTGCTCTGAACACGTGTGCCGGCCCTGAGGGACTGTTCCCTTTCTCTGGGGACATCACCCTCTTGGAAAGAGACAACACAGCTTCTAGAAGGGTTCCTAGGGAGCAGAGAAGGAGAAAGGGGACCCCTGACCAAGATCCGCTGAATATACCCAAACCATCAGTGTGACATCAGACACAGACCCTGTTGGGTTCACACCCACTAGGAACCAGTGACTCGGGAGACCCACTGTGCTTTGAAAAGTCAAGGAAGCTGAAGCAATGAATGAATAAGGGAATGTTCATGTCAAGTTCCCTTGAACCCAAGTAAGGGAAACTTTATACAAATTATAAATATCAATAAACTAATTGTCAATTAAGTTCTTGGATCACTGGCTGCTTGAAATCCAGAGGAGAGCCCTTCTGAAATGCAGCACTGACTCTCCTAGATGGGCAAGGCCAGACAAAGATGGGATTTAACCATTCGGGTTCTCACTCAACCCAGCAGATTATGTGTCAGAGAAATGCAACATTGACTTCTTCTCTTGGACTTTGCATTGGGAGGGGGAGAATCCTCACTCCACAGCTGCAGTGCTAGGATAGACTGAGGATTGAGAATCTAGCTAAATTTATGCTCTGGGCTGCCATCCATCCGCTGAGCCACGTTGTTCAATTAGCAGATCTCTCCTCTGTAAACCATGAGACCTAGTGCATGGTGTATTTGAGCCTTTGCCATCCAAATCATTTTTATAAGGGCAGTCACTGCTCAGTGTTCTGCAAGTCATTTCCCTTGCTTAAGACCATACAAGGTTAGGGTTTGTGTCTACTGCGTCTCCAAGGTTCAGCTAGCTAGGTCCTGCAGGATTTCACATACAATTCAGAGGAACCCAGAGTTCTGCTGTTCCCGGGAGAAGAAATGTGAGCAAATAAAACCTGTGGTTGACGTATGGGAGAAACGGACAGGGAGACTGAACTCTCTCTGAGAGTTTGTCCAGGTGGGCTTTGTAACATGCTTTGCTCCAAAATTTCCTGTTCAGGCAAAGCCCAGATATTTTCAACGGACAGAAAGTTGGCAGAGAGCTCCGCCCCCGGCGCCCCCTGAATGACAGGCCCGGCTGATGTCATGTTATGTGTGCCTGTGACAATCTGTTTTCTGAGAGCACAGAAACAAGCCCGAGATGGTTTTGAGATAAGCACATTCAGGGTGCACTGATTTGCAGTGTTTGTGATCGCAGTGCTCCTGGGGACAGAGATCCAAGGAGAAAACAGCACCTGGCAGCCTCTGGGGGTGGGGTGGATTTTGTGCCCTTGGCTGATCATTTGTGTTTCTACCGCCTGTACCCATCTCCCTCCTCCTTCCTCTTCAAGTCCTCCCCACCCCACCCCACCCCAGGAAAATAACTGCCAAGTTTGAGCAGGGGCAGCTTCTAGTAGGTCCTAGAATACAGGTCCTAGAATATGTCTAGGGGAGTACAGAGACTGCAGGAGTGGCAAGGAGATCTCCCTGGCAGGGGCGCAGGTGGTAATGGGGAGGCTTTTTAGAGAGGGGGCCCCCATCCCCACATTGTCCTGTCAGAAATATACTTTAAGAGACAACCAGGAAAACGTTCTCATTTTACAAGTGTAAGATGCACTTTCAGCTGGTAGAAGGCCTCCACTCCTACGTCGCTAAGAAATTACAAGCATGTGGAGCAAACAGCTGTAGAGATGGCTTCCTAGCTAGACTCCTTGACCTTGCTTTGTCCCCATGCAAGAGGCAAGTTGCAGCTGACGCAGCTGGCACCTTCGCCTGCCATGTAAATGCCCCAATTGCCCTGCATTCTATTCTGGAAGCTTTCAGGAGGGTTCAGGGGCCCCCGAGGAATGTGGAAGGAATGCCAAGGCTTGCTTCAGACTCCTCTGGAAGGTCAGTGATATCCAGCACAAACCCAGCTCTTCACAGCCTTGCCTTTTTGGGCCCCCACCTGGGCTGGAGGCAGAATTAAGTGCTAGTGGCCAGAGGCCTGTTTCACCACTTGCTTCCCAGGGCTCAAGACTACACACACCCCTTAGGAGTGTGCTTGGAGCACCAGGCAGCCCAGGACACACATGGGGCAGGGCCTGCAGGGGGCCTGGGTGCGTGCTCAGCAAGATCTGGTGTCTGGTGCCCGGGTTCAATCTCATCTCCTGTACTCATCTACTTATCTCTTCTCTCTTCTGGCCTGATCCACATGGGCTGTTTCTCCTCCCAATCTGCTCCCAGTCTTGCATTTTGCGGCTTCTCTCCCTTCCCCTTCTCCCGGTTCCTGCTTTTTCCTCCTTTCCTCTCTCTACCTGTGATCTCTTGAGCCTGCACCACCTTTAACCCCCAGGCCACTTAATCAGTCAGTTCACTGGGCACCTACTGTATGTGAGGACTGTTCCCAACACTGCCTTGGGAAGAAGACAGAAAGGTCCCAGACCTCCAAAATGGATGTGGTGGGGAGATGGTGCGACATGTTGTCCCCAAGGAAGTGGAGAGGTGGATATGATGATTTTTGATAACTGAGAGATTCAGTAAAGAAGATAAATGAGAGAAATGTGACAGAAAGGGACAGTAGGGAGAGGAACACTGTTTCAGACAGTTTGGTTATGGAAGGACGTTTTTGAGAAGGTGATATATATACTTCAGACTTGAATTTTTAAAAGGAGAATATTGTATGAAGATTTAGGAGAAGATATGTAAGTAAGTACAAAGGTCCTGAGGCAGCAGGGAGCACACTGTATCTGAGCCAGTGTGATTGGAGCTGCAAACCTACAGTACAGAGGTAGAAAATTCATTTCTAAAAGTTGTAATCTGGGGTGCCTGGTTGGCTCAGTTAATTAAACTCTTGATTTTGAGTTAATTAAGCTCTTGATTTTGGCTCAGGTCACCACCTCAGGGTCATGAGATCAAGCTTACACACAGAGCCTGGAGCCTGCTTGGGATTCTCTCCCTCTCCCTCTGTCCCCCTGCCCCACTTGCACATGTGCACGTGTGCTTTCTCTCTCTCTCTCTCTCAAAAATAAATAAACAAAAGGTGGTCATAAGCAAGTGCTTGGGGTTGATTCTGGAAGTTTCTAAACAAGTGAGTGGTGAGGTAACGTTCATGTCTTAGAAAGCTTCTGTCGGTGCAAAGAGGAGGCACCGGTGGCCAGGTGTAGCCCAGGGCTAATGGGGGTGAAGCCACTAGTGTAGCAGAAGAGGGGCTAACGAGAGCACAGATTTGCGATACATTTGGGAATTGGCTTGGATGAGGCAAAGGGATGAAGAGGCAAGATTTCCTTTTTTGTTCCTCCCCTCTCCTCCTCCCCAATTGACTGGTGCCATATACTAGGTGTAGTGGGTCTGAGGTGGGGAGAAATCAAGAGATGTATCTTGGCCACCACCACAGCCAACTCATAAGGCAACTTGGTGGGTATTAGAAAGGGCGTGGAGTATGAGGCCAGGTAGCGGCTCCAGGGTGCAGAGTGGTACGGAGAGGGATGCTCCGTCCAAGTTGGCTGGGGAGAGAGAACTTTGGAGAAGCTCTGACAGAAGAGAGAGAAAGAGGGGGTGGGGTCTGGGTGGGCTTTTTAAAGATGGGTGATCTTTTAAAAAGCAGCTCTCTATGCACGGAGATGGTCCAGGAGTGAGGGCGGAATTGACGATTCCAGAGAGGTGCAGAGGTGCGGGGTGCAAAGAAGGCCCCTGGTGCTGAGTGCACCCGGCCACCGGCAGTGGCCGGGTGGGTGCAGGCCGTGGCCCGCGGCGTGGCTCCCCGCCGTCCCTCTCTTCTCAGTGGCAGCAGGCAGAGCGACAAGAGGGAATATGAAGTAGAGACCTCAGGCTCGGGAAGGGACAGGCCTGGCAGTGCAGGAGGACTGCGGCCCGGGTGCGGGCTCCCCGCAGCCTGCGGCCCCTCCAGCGGGCAGTGGGAAGCGGGAAGCAGGCCACGGAGGGAGGCGACCAGACCTGAGGGTGTGCAGGAGCATGGTCAGAGCAAAGGACACAGCCTCTTACGGGAGGAAAAAGGAAAGGCCTGAAGTAAACAGAGGAGAATATAATTATAATCTCTGGGCAAACAAGACCTTTCTTCGCTCAGCCACAAAAGCAGAAAGTATTAAAAGAGGACTTTTTACCCAAACAGTATACCTATAAAAGATAGCGTAAAGGAAATCAAAAGTCTCGTAAAAGGAGACTTCTTGAAGCGCTTACTAAATCCAGGCCCTATAGTAAGAAGTTTATAGGCATTCTTCTCGATTAATCCTCAGTACTGCTGCTCTAGCACAAGCTCAGGACTTGAACTGGAAAAACCCACGCATTTAACCTTGTTTTAAGGCTTCCTCACACTTGGCAAGAATATTTACAAAACATAGATGGCAATTTAGAAAGATTGAATACCCACTGAATATTAGAAGCTTCTATAAATCAGTAAGGAAAAGAACAATCCAACAGCAAGAGAAGCAAGGAGCTACCAAAGACAGCTCACAAAAGAAGGAAATCCAAATGACTAATAATCACATGCCCCTCATCCCTGGGCATCAGGAAGATATAATAAAGCAAATTACAATGATAATAAGTCCCTATTAGTTTAACAAAGATGACACGCATACTGGCAGCCCTGCTGTCAGTTTTTATTTGAACAGAGTTTAAGTTGGTGCCTTTGTAATGAGCACTTGGCAACATTGGAGGCTCTTTTCTCCCAAGAATACCTCTTGAGAATTTATTTTATGGAAATCAAGCGTACAAAGATATATCTTCAAAGATTTCTGTTATTTCATTATTTGTCATTGAAAAAATGGAAATGGCACAAATGGCCACGGATAAGGAATTAGTGACATAAATTGTGGGAAACAACGAAATACAAGGGAAAACTTAAAAATATTGCAGTTGAAACCAAAGAACTGACCTGTGGAAAAGTCTGTAATGTACTCCTTAGTGAATAAAGGAAATTTTGTACGTAGACTTACCCTCTTTAGCCAACTAGGTACTTGTTTGCATACGGAAAAAAAGTATACAAAACTGTTCCTGTTGTTTGGGGTGCAGCATGGGGGGAGGCTTTCACTTTTGTTTTCTCTATTTCATTACAGAATTATGTGATGATAAAGAGATGGCATTTTTCTAGCCATAGAAAAGGGAATAAAGTGTCTTATAATTAAGACAGATCCTTCAGGATGGGAGTTCCCTTTTGTCGATTTTTACCAATCTCCTTCCCTCCCTTCCTCCCATCCTCCCATCCTCCCTTCCTCCCTTCCTCCCTTCCTCCCTTCCCACTCTCTTTCTGATGATTCCTCTGCTGGCTCAGGTGCGTGGCTGCATGCCACCCTGTAAAGCCTCCAGCTGTGTCACCTGTGAGGGGCCCTACCTGACAGGTGTTCCGTCCCTGGCCCCATGCCCAGCACAGCCCCAAGCACAGCAGCAGCCTCACTGACTACCTCCTGTTGGGCCGCAGATTCAATGTTGTTTGCTAACACATCTGTTTTTGCTCACTCTTGGGAGGAGCGTGGCTCACAGCAACACTTGCTCGACCCACTGTGAGTGGAGAACTTATCACACCGAATGCTCAAGGTAAATTTGTTGAAGGTTCACAGAGACCTCTGGGTAGACAGAGATGTACATTTGCGTCAGCTGCTTATCTGGTGCTCAGCACAGAAGTCACAGCGTACGGGGTCCATAAACGGAAGAATGAATGGAGGAACGAATGAATGAATGGCAAAGTATTTCATAGAACATTTGCGGTTGCTGAAAGGTTCAACATTCAAAGCCATCATGCAGAAGACCCTTGCTACTCAAGTGTTTGTGGTGTGAGGACCAGCAGCATTGTTATTGCATGGGAGCTTGTTAGGAATGCAGGATCTTGGGGGCACCTGGGTGGCTCAGGCAGTTGAGCATCTGACTCATGGTTTCTGCTCAGGTCATGATCTAGGTTGTAGGATCTCGAGTACCATGTCAGGCTCTATGCTCAGCAGGGAGTCTGCTTGAGTTTCTCTCTTCCTCTCCCTCTGCCCCTCCCCTTGTTCTCTCTTGCAATAAATAAAATCTTTAAACCAAAAAGAAAAAGAAAGAAAGAAAGACAGACAGACAGGATCTTGGGTACCATACCAGCCTGCTGTATCAGATCTGCATTTGGACATGAGTCTCACTAACATATGCATGTTGAAGTTTGAGAAGTTCTGCTTTAGAGAAAAAGTATCTCCCTTTAAAAAAACATATATTTCCAGGCTTCATGTTCTCCCTACCCTCCTAAAGTCCAAATTATAGGGCTTTAGAAGTTTTGCTTCAGAATAGCCCAGAAGAAAAGGCCCCAGATAATGGCAAACTTTTGCCAGCCAGGAGAGACTTTTCAGAGGGATTTTCTTTTTCATCAAGGATGAAATGTCTGTGTTCCCACTATGTGGCTGATCCTGCTTTAGCTTTGCCTGGTTCCAGCTAACCCCAGGATGGTCAGGATTAAAGCAAGAAGGCCCCTCTCTTTAGGTGCGTGGAGCAAGCTGGCTGTTTGCCTTCCACCGCCTGTACCCGAAGCAAGGCCTGGTGGCCCTAGGAAGCCACCGGTGGTAGGGTGTTCTCCATCAGAGCTCAGCTGCCAAGGCCAAACGCGCCCTCTGTGCTGCTGGCCACACTCTGAAATCCCCATGAAATCAGCCACAGCCAGATGGCTCTTCACAGACAGGCGGGGCGGGCTCCACTGGGGTGTCCAGGATTATGATTGAGGGGCCCTGGCAGGGAGGAGTGGAAAATGAGGTCCTGGTCCAAAGCCCGAGTTGTGGTTGTGAGTCCCTTACTGCTTTCCAGCGGAGCACTAACACACGTCGCTCCCAGGCCGGGTTGAGCCCGGCCTCCCAACCCTCCTGAGCAGGCCCAAGCCAGTCTCTGCTGGGGGTGGCACCTTCCAGGGAGGAAGGTTGCTGTGGCTCTAGGGCAGGTCCATGGTGAATCTCAGGGACACCCGACTCCTGGGTTGAAGAGCTCTGGAGGTAGCTGCGCCCCCCCTTGTCCAGCTCCCTGCCCCCATCCCAACCCCCACCGCCCCCTGCCTTTCTCATCCCATTTATTCCAGGGCAGACAGAAGCGAGCTGAGCTGGGCTGGGATTATTCTGCCTCCAGCTGCAGAACTTGACTTTGTTACTGAGACGGTGCTGTCAGGGTAAAGATTCTAAAAAGATGGCCTCTTGGCCATCTTGAACTTATTGAATGAACTTAATGCCAGTCTGCCTGGAATAGCGGAGATAAGTATAATCCCATTTTAATTGTATCCAGGGTTGTCGGATAAAGTTGGAATTTGATAAACTGTTGCAACATGGGAAGCGTTTGGGGAGGCTCTGGAGCTTATTGTAGATCTACCACCTGGAAGTTCTCGCTAGTTCCACAAACGGAGCATTCCACAAATATTATTGCATTGTTTCGGGTCCTGACCAAGGTAGGCCCAATGGCCTTGCAACCAGTGACTTGAGCTCCTAGAAATTCAGCTTGTTGCTTGTTACTCATCTGCTGGGGGAAATCTTGATAAAGGCAAGAATTCACTAGTTCTCCAAAAGCAAAAATGATTCTGGCACTCAGGATACCTCAGCTGTTGAGACGCAATGCTGTTGAGAAGCAAGCAGCCCTCTCCATGAGCCCTCCGAGTGAGAGGGCACTGCGTTCTCCCGCAGGTGACCGCTGGGGGGCGAAGAGTGGTGGCGGACCTGGAGGCAGGTGTGCCAGCAGGTGGTGGGCTCAGGGCAGATCCAGCTGTGCGGGTCATTTGAACTCTGCCCCTGGCTGACAAGCTGTGAGACTGGCCGACAAAGTTCTTTTCAATTCCCAGCTGCTTCTTCAGTGGTAAAATAAGAATAGTGATACCCTTTACAAGTTTGTTGATTAAATGAGGAACGTCCATAAAACACCAAATTATGTACCTGTCACACTGCTGCTGCCAGTACAATTAGTTCTCTTTATTAGCATCAGAGATTCTCCGTGGAGATGTGAGAGAAAGAAATGGGATAGCACAATGATTTTTTTTTTAAACCTACCTCCCTCTATCCCTCTAACTCCTCACCTGCCCCAAGTCAGGTATTCAGATGTGCCTCCCTCCGACCTCCCCCCACACCCAGGTCTTGGAAAATCATGGCCATGTGTACGTGTGCCCCTCATGGTAGTAGCTATTTCTCAGAAGTGCAAGCTCTCCTTGGAGGAGAAACATGCTAATTTCCAACTCCCTGCATGGTATGGATGCATTTCCCAGATGTGCACCCCAACCCCCAGAAGTGCTTTGGCTTCAGGAGAGGACTGAGTGAGGGTGGGAGTTAGTGGCAGCTAAATCAGGCTCATTGTAAAATTGGGGCAAGAGAGAGAGAGACCACAAGAAGGAGACATAAGCATCAGAACATTGATATGTACACTCTCACTTTCTCTCTCTGATGCTAAATCATTTATTTTGTGGATGATATACCTGATGCTTTTACAGTGGAAACTCTTCCTTCACTGGCCATTAGACTGTGTAATGATTTTCTAAATGATCTCAGCAGAAACCCCAATTTTACAAGGAGCCAAAATTTCCCCACAGGATGCTATCTTGAAAAACATCTGTCCATTGGTATTCCTGGATATGAGCTTTCAAAGCCACCATTTTCATATATCACAAATATTAAGAAAAAAAAATTTAGAAGCATTTAAAAAAATCTGTAAATCTTTACTTTTCATCTTTTTATTTTTTTTTAAAGATTTTATTCATTTATTCATGAGAGATGCAGAGAAAGAGGCAGAGACATAGGCAGAGGGAGATGCAGGCTCCTCACAGGGAGCCCGATGCAGGACTGGATCTCAGACACCAGGATCAAGATCTGAGTCAAAGGCAGACACTCAACTGCTGAGCCACCCAGGCGTCCCACTTTTCATCTTTTTTAAAAAAGATTTATTTGTTTACTTTAGAGAGAGAGAGAGAGCACAAGCAGGGGGAGGTGAAGAAGGAGAGAGAGAATCTTAAGCAGACTCCTCGTTGAGCACAGAGCCAGACACAGGGCTTGATTCCAGGACCCTGAGATCATGACCTGAGCCAAAATCAAGAGTCAAATGCTACACAGTCACCCCTTTTTGCTTCCCATCTCAAAAATTTGTTAAATATTTAAGACATTCAAAAAGGAAAAAGATATTATGAATGTAGCAATATATGCATCAACCGATTTCAATTTTAGAGTTAGAAACAACAAATATATTTTTCTAGAATAAGCATTGATGAGACAATAGTGTACAAAAAAAAGCAAGAGTAAATGAATGTAGACTTCAGGATGGTAGTGACTCCATGTGGGGAAGGTGAGAGAGGAGGATGAGGAGGACCTCAGAGGGTACTATCCAGGTCTTAGCCTTCTCAGAGGGTGTCATGAACCAAAGTCCATTAAAAAATTTTGCCTTCGAAATCCTATGAAGTTTTCCCAAAAAGACTTAAAGCCCAAGACGCTCCGTGAGAAGAAATTCTAGATGTCTTACAAAATCACAGGTCTAAGGGACGCCCGAGTGGCTCAGTGGTTGAGCATCTGCCTTTGGCTCAGGTTGTGATCCTGGGGTACTGGGATCAAGTCTCACATCAGGCTCCTCACAGGGAGCCTGCTTCTCCCTCTGTCTGTATCTCTGCCCCTCTCTGTGTCTCTCATGAATAGATAAATAGAATCTTTGAAAAACTTAAAAAAAAAAAACACAGGTCTAAGAAAGAACAGTATGCTTGTGGAGATGACCATCATTCATTCAGTAACTGAATTCAGACTCACAAGGCAGTAGGCCACAGGTAGGACTAGGGTTAGTGAAATGACCCAGATTTTCTATACTGTACTTTTGGTGCGCAAAACAAGGGAATGCCAAACTGTGCCTCTTCTATTTTAGGTGAGGAAGGAAGAGTTCCATCACACAACAAGCACAAAATAAAGCCCATGTGAGCTGCACACATGTAGTTTTACACTACAGATCACTTCCACTGCTTTTCAAAGCAAAGGCATTTTCATAAAGTGAGTGTGTTTACCACACATCTGGAATCAGACCTATTCAAGATTGCTATAAAAAGATTATTTACAACTCAACAGCTACGCTTGTTTACTACATGGATTACATCATCATTCCATATTGTTACATTACATCAATGTTTGCCCAGCTTTTGTTGCATTTGTTATCAAGCCTGTGGCTCAAGCAAAATGCCTTAAAAAGAGAAGGCCACAATGTAATAAATAACAATTCCAATCTTTGAAGGTTTCTTCCAGCTGGGCCACTCTTGGCCTGAAGAGAAGGCCTTCTATCTGTTTCCATAGGTTTTCTTCCCTCTTTTTTTTTTTTTAAGATTTTTATTTATTTATTTGAGAGAGAGAGAGAGAGAGAGAATGAAAAGCAGAGACATAGGCAGAGGGAGAAGCAGACTCTCCTCGGGGAACTTGATGTGGGACTTGACCACTCAACCCATGAGCCACCCAGGTAGCATTTCACACAAAGGTGTCTTCTTCTTCTTCTTTTTTTTTTTTTAAGATTTTATTTATTTATTCATGAGAGACAGAGAGAGAGAGAGAGAGGCAGAGACATAGAGAGAGAAACAGGCTCCACGCAGGGAGCTCGACGTGGGACTCTATCCCAGGACCCCAGGACCACGCCCTAGGCTGAAGGCAGGCACTAAACCACTGAGCCATCCAGGGATTCCCCAAAGGTGTCTACTTTACATAGAGGAGGTGGAATGAGCTCATGAGATGGGTTTGGGGGGAGATTGTTACTCAAGGCACTATGCTTCCCTCTAGTTAAGGGACAGTCATTGACACAAGCTAGACCAAGTGAGTTCTTCACAATCCAGAAGCATCTCTGAAATTTGAATTGCAATACTTTCTTAGGGAAGTGGTGGGAGAAGGGACAGAGGTGAAAGGACAGGAAGCCACTGAGGTTCATTTATTTATGTGGCATACTTGGATTTGTTGAAAAAAATTTCTAGGCCCAAGATGGAGCTGCTCCTGCTGGGGGTGCCATGTCGACAAACAGGAAACTTAACAGAACTTTCGTGTCCCTGTACAAGTTCCACTTGAGCAGACACTCAGTGTACGAAGTCTGTTAGACCCCAAGTGCCACACAAACTCTGGGCTTTACACTTATTTCCTGTTTTTTATTCACTTTCTTTCTCTTCCTTGTTCCTTATTCTTTATCCTGTAAAATTTTCTGTCATCTGCCTCATTGTGCAGTTCTCTGGACTCCTGGGAATGGAGACCACCCACTTTGTGAAGTGTTCAGTAAGGAGTATTCGTATCTCCTAAGATGTCGTATTTACTCAGTTTTTAGCAGGTTAGACTGTCACCAAGTCCTAGATCTGAGTCCTTCCAGTGAACTTGCTTTCTTGTGAACCAAGCTAGAGTTTCAGTCTAGGGCTTGCAAAGACCTCAGAGTCTGAACCCTGGGGCCCTACTCCATATGCAGCTGTGTGGTCTCAGACAACTCAGCTCTAAGCCACATATTACACAGCCTGTGCTAAGGAGTAGATAAAAACCAGCGATGCGGGGTCTTCTCTCTGGAGAGAGACGAGACTGTGTTCACATTCCTTCACAGGCACTTCTGAGCCACCTCGAAGCTCTGTATTGTGTATTGAATCAATTCCAAGTGCAAAATGACTGCTCACAGCACCATGAGCTCCTCCTGTTGTGTATATGCTTCCTCCCATTGGGAAAAAAAAAAAATCAGTAGTAATCTGGTTGTCTCCTTCCTGTAAAGGAATTCTGAGGTGAATCCCGAGGTGAATCCCCGGGGTTGCTCTGTAAACTTCCTCATGTTATGGTTGTCCTCCCTGACCACCACCGTCTTTGGAAAAATGATGGGCAGCTATTCATTCACTAGTAGCAGGAAGCTTGGCCTCCTGTTTCATCTCCTGGCAGTTCCAGGAAACAACCACAACAAAGGGGGAAGTTGCCACCATCAGCCCCTTCTAAACCTGGCTGGGGAAGTGTCCCAGGGCCCCACTACCTTCATTCAAGCCCCTCCAGGACTGGAGAAACAAATGCTTTCATGAAAACAAAACCTATAGCACGACAAGGGAAGCTGGCTATGCACTGGGCTTTGTCCAACCTGGAGTCACGCTCTCCAGGACATTTGTACCTGGCTGTTCACTAGGGCAGGTCTTTGTTCTTGTTCTTTCTTAACACTCACTTCATCAGCCAAGTACTCCATATTAATCCTTTAAGCACAGATGCCAAAGCAGCGTTCCAGTTACTAATCGGTGTGAAACAGCCATTTTATGCTGGTTGCTGATTGGGGCAGAGGAATCAGGACAGACCCCAGGGGGGTTGACTCCTCCCTGCTCCTGGGTAGAGGGGTTGGGGGGTGGGGATGCTGGGCTGGGCTGACTCAGAAGACACAGTCACTCAGGGGGAGGGGGGCTGAGCCAGTGACTGGCAGATGGATGGGATGTGCTCCAACATGGACTATTCACGGTCGTGTAAGTCTGGCCCCGGGATGGGGACAGCTGGAGAGCCAAACTCAGTGGGATTTCAGCTGCCGAGCCCAGCAGGAGACCCAGGGATGTGTGTGACTTTTACTGCTACCTGGCCTCCCTCTCTTGCCCTGACACTGCCTGGCCTAGGTTCAAGGAGAGGGGTGTCAAGGAATTGGGAGCCATGTTCAAAGTCACCAGGAGGCTGGATGAAGACTCCAGGAGAGTTGCTGGTGAAGGCAGGAGGGAACCAGGAGAAGCCTGGGTTCAGCCAGTTAGTGTTCATACACAGCTCCCTCATTTCCCCAAAAACAACTTTCAAAAGAGCTCTCTGCCTTCCTGCAGCCTGCCAGGGCCAAGTGCAGTGATCTGAGGACCCAGGTGCAAGGTCAGCCACAGCTGGCCCACATACTGAGGCTCACAGCACCCATACTTTCCCATATTGGGGAAGCGGGAGGTGAAGGGGGATGCAGTGAGGGCTGAGCCTAGCAAAGAGTGACGTGTGAAGGAATGGTCCTTTCTCTCCTCTGTCCCTGATCTCTTCCATGCTGCCCTTGACTAACCTGTCTCCCAGGCTCCACTCACATCTGGCCTTAACATGCATGGACTCACAGAAGCACCTCCAAACTTGGGACTCCTGTGGCTTTTGCCTGCTGAGTCTTCAGGCCCCATAACCTGCAATCCCTTCACTAAATCTCTACCACCTGAACTTATTCCCTCTGCTCAGCCCCAGGATTAGTGAGCCTGTGCGAGGATTGGCGGATGGTGCACAGGGGATGCTCTCTGGAAGGGTGAACCTAGAGAAGGCCTGGACAGCCACTGCCTGTCTGTGTGCAAGGGCAGCAGTGCCGGGCGCCGGGTGGGTATGACAACCACGCTGCCACTTGCCTGGCCCATCTTCTGGGGCTGGCTAGTTCACATGCCACTTTAAGTAGAAAAGGAAGGAAAGGATATTGGGAATGAAAATCGTGGAAAAAGAGTTACAATCAGGGCTTTTGAAAAAGAATGAAACCCCAAACGAGGAATGAAATTCTAGAGGGTTGGTGGATATAAAATGTGAGGGGATATATGTCTCACCCAGAATCCCCGCCCCTGCCAGAACCCTGAGGAGCATATGTCGGTGGGCTCGGAGCCCCTTGATGCCAAGCAAACCTGGCCATCCCTCAAGGCTCTCTCTTTCCAGAGTGCCCAGTGTGCAGTCAGTCCTACGGGCTCTTAGCAACTTTCCTCATAAGATGAACTGCATCCTAGTGAAAGGCCACGGCCTGGCCCTTTGCCCTGACATTTCCCATAGGTCCAATTAGGCACCAAGAAATAAAAGCATAAGTACAGAACTAGGCCCAACAGGAAATTTATGTTACATAAATAAGACTTGCATGCTGGGGGTGCTCCCCAGCTCCCAGCCACAGTAACAACGAAGGCTCAACCCGACAGCTCTGGCTCCTTGGGTAGCTCTGCATGCAGACTGCTGACAAGCCCGGCACACACCAACCATGTGCTTTCATCCCCGTTTCCAACTCTGGTGGTGAGACAAAGCATATTCTCTGAGTTTTCATTCTCAGCAATCTTTTAAAAAGCTTAGTTTTGTGGTCTGGCAAAGCTCAACTCAAAATCCTAACCGGGTCCACTCAAGCTGTGAGCCCTGAGCCTGTCGGCCCCACACCACCCACCCCCACCCTTGGCTGTCTTTAATGGAATTAGCCTAAATGTTCCTGTTCTTTGGATCTCGCCCATCCGACAGCTTGTACCCTGGGGTGGATTGGGTTGCCATCCCAATTCTTCATTTCCTTGAATGTAATTCTGTCACTCAATCCTTCCCATGGAGATTTATAGTGTCGGCAGAGTAAGCATCCTTTCCCCATTAGTGCTGGGTTGGGGGAAACTGACTTGCTTTGCCTCGTGGAGCGGGTGGGAACATAATATGAGCAGGCTCTAAATGTGTGCGTGTGATTTGGTTTGCTCTTTTGTGCTCTGGTTCCAGAATGAAATACAGGAGGAACAGACCTTAGCCCAACTTTTAGCCTGAAGCAGAGGAGCCCCAGCCAACCTGCAGACCCATAAGCTAGAAAAGTTAAAGTTTATAAGCTATGGAATTTGGGGTTTATTTGTTATACAGCATCTTTGAAGGAAAAGCTGATTCATACAGACCTCATGGAGAGAAACAGCCTGCATTACTGCCAGTTTCATTACCTTTCTGAATTTATGACTGCAACTGATGGCCTCCGATGAAAGGTCACTAATACCAGCCTGCTCAGGATCTTTCTTCAGCCTTCCTTCCTTCCTCAACTCCCTCCCATCCCCTGGGCTGGTGGAGGATGCCAGTCTACCTTAATACCAGTGTACACAGTTTTTGATGGATGAGGCTGGTGGTTTGCAATGCAGATCACAAAACATATCCAGAGCTAAACACCTTTTGTTCGACCTTCTCCTCAGGGGAGTTCCAGTGATGGGGAGAGGTGGAGGCACACTTGTCTAGTTCCTCCTGCTGGGGGTGTGATCTCTCTTCTCTATGGAGTGTGCTGCTTTTCAAAAATTACTATAAAATATATATAACATGAAATTTACCGTTGTAGCCTTGAGGGTACAGTTCTGTGGGTGGCATTGAGTACATTCATATTGCTGTGCAACCATCACCATCATCCATTTCCAGAACTTTTCATCTTCCCCAGTTGAAAGTCTGTACCCATTAAACACTAACTCCCCATTTCCCTCACCCCTAGGCCCAGGCAACCACCATTCTTTTTCTATGACTGTGGCTATTCTAGGTACCTCCCATCAGTCGAGTTAATAATATGTGTCCTTCTGTGTCTGGCTCATTTCACCTAGTGTAATGTCTTCTAGGTTCATCCATATTATAGCATGTGTCAGAATTTCTTTCCTTTTTAAGGTTAATAGTTCATTGTGTGTATACACTACATTTTGTTTATCCATTCAATCTGTCAACGCATATTTGGGTTGCTGCTACCTTTTGGCTGTTGCGAATAATGCTGCTATGAACATGGTGTACCAAAGCCTGGTGCCTCTTACCCCTGGTGACGAGACTGGAGGGCAAATACCAGAAGTCGTATTTTGGGGGAGTGCTAAAATCAAGGCTGGGAAATGAATCAAACCATGACATTCCCTTGAAGCTTCTCTCATGGGGCTTGAGGTGAAGGAGAAGTAGAGAAAGAAAAGCACCTCAGCATTCCAACAACCTTTTCAGAAGAAACTCTTGTTTCTGATTTCTAACCTCAAACATGTTAAACTTTTGGTGGGTACAGAGCTAAGGACTGCACAGAGTCTGCAGTCCCCCATACACAGGTCACTGTCATGTGTCTTTTCCAAAGGTGGCCACCATCACTGCCATCTCTTCCTGGACATGTGTCCTGAACCACTCCTCAAGAAAGAGGAATCTTTTTTCTTTTTAAAATTGTATCCATTTTATTGAAGTATGATTGATTATAAAATGTATATATTTAATATAAACAACTTGATGAATTTGGAGATAAGTATACATCAATGAAATCATCATCACAATCTATACCATAAACATATCTAGCACTTCCAAAAATTTCTTCCCAGAAAGAAGAAACTTTATTATTATTTATCATTATAACTTTATTATTATTACGATTATTATTACTTTTTTTGTTTTTATCCAAAGTCTTTGTATTAACACACGATTTTACCAATATTATGACATGTAGTTATAATATAACAAAACAAACCTATAATAATTACCGTGTATGACATTATATCTTTTTCTTTTTTAAATTTAAATTCAATTAATTAACAATAACATATTAGTTTCAAAGGTAGAGTTCAGTGATTCCTCAGTCTTATGCAACACCCAGTGCTCATTCCATCACATGCCCTCCTTAATGTCCATCACCCAGTTACCTCATCCCCCTGCCATCCTGCCCTCCAGCAATCCTCAGTTTGTTTCCTATAAGAAAGGGGAATCTATTCTTACCCTGTGTCTTCCAACCTGCCTGGCCCTGTAATGAGCCTTGAATGTGGTGGAAGTGATGCTGTACCAGTTCTGGGCAGAGCCTTTACAAGACCTGGCATCTGCTTTCTCCCCAAGAGGAATTCAGAAACAATGTAAGAAGATGCACTACCAGGTCCACCATGATGAAGCCCAAGCCAGCCATGTGGAGAGGGCATACAAAGAAGCAGCAAGGAATCAAATGGACAGATGAAGCAAGGCCCCAGTCACGTGACCCCTGTTGAGCCATCTCAGCCAGCCCCCATGCCTGCCGTTTGGGGCATTCCTGCTGAAGCCCATGTGTTAGTGGCCAAGGCAAGCCATTTCTTCTATGCCATGTACAAATGTCTGACCCAAGGAATTTGTTGGAAAATAAAATTGTTGTTTTTAGTATACTAAATTTAGTGCACTCAGTTTTAACGATGCAGCAATAGACACCTGAAACGGTGGTCTAGCACTTCACTTTGGATTGTGGGAACACTTAGCATTTACTGTTTTACTCTCATCCTGTTAGAACTTCAGCAGACAATGAGACAAGTGAAACCCTATCTTGTTACATATATTTCAAGATATTTCTGTGAAGATTTAGATGTGATGCTTTGTTAACCTGTAGCAGCCTTTCTTAAAAGATACTATCATCAAGAGGGAGCCTCTAAAAAGAAAATTCTAATGATCAGCAAACAGCTGGCTCCTAGCCTTTCAGAGCCTGGGGAAAGAGTACAAATAGAGACCCGCATACCATATGTCTAAATACTTAAAGGCAATAAATCAGGCTAATAATCTCTTCAATTAAATAAAGTATGTTCTATCTTGCTATTTTGAAAAAAATACCTTCACAATAATCTTGAAGACCAAGTTCAAATTTCCAATTTTCTCCTCTTTGGAATTCCACATTGGAGTCTAGTAGTGTTAGGAGAGCTGGCTCTGGCTCCTGGCCTTTGTTCCACAGACTGTGACTTCCCATGGAATCATGGGTGGCATTACTTCCTCCTGGCCATGACAAGAGGCATAGAACATTGCCAACAGGGAAGCCCACAGGAGTCTTTGGTGTACATTGTTTTGATGGCACTCAGTCACATGCTGCCCATGTGGCTGACCTTTAGTCTGCAGTCCCTCTTGGAGGCATGGGCTTTGCATGTTGGAAATGATATGGTATGTCCCATCATAAATCATGTGATGTGCAGTGGCCAAAGCCTCCATGCAGACATAGACCCTCTTATTAGGCAGGACATTCCAGAGGCCTAGAGATTACCTCCCAGTAACCAAGGACGAACACCAGACCTCTCTGTAGGCAGGGCTAATTCTTTGCTACATGGGGGCCCAGAAATGATTCCCTCCTGCCTCGGTTTGGGGTGGTATTAATCAGAAATACTCCCCATGAGTGACATAATCCCAATGGGCGTGACACAGCAACAGAAGCAGTGTGGTTGCATGGTAAGTTATCTAAGAAATCCACATTTTAAAAGGGCATGGGGTGGAAGGAGGTTCCCAGTGCAAGAAGAGAGACTCAAAATGACACAACATGGCAGTAATAATGTCAGAAGAGCCTAGAATGAGCTAGGCTCATGAAAATCACCAGAAAAAAATAGCTGTTTTAGCCAAATTCCAGTGAGAAATGCCACAGATGACCTGCTCTGGGTGATGGTGTATGACACTGTACATCTGCTCTCCTGCTCCGGAAAGCTCTATGGAGTAGGGAAATCTGTTCACTTGTCCAATGAGAACAGTAAGAGAGCTAAGAGAAATTTATTTTTTTCACATTATAAACCAACCATCTTATTATTTTGTTGTAAGATGTATAACTCCTACTGTATGGACAGATGTACCTATGTCAGCATGAACAGTACTTCTTCCTAGAGGCAGTTATGTGGAAAACCAAGTTAGTATCAAGTTACTTGGCAAGTATGGAATCCAAACAAGGGGAAGCTAATCTTAAAACCTACACCTCCCTCATCCAAGAAGCCAGGGCTCACTTTCCCTTCACAGGAACAGCCCAGCCTCCAGAGTCAGCTGTTGCCTCTTCCCTCCACATCTTGCTATGGACAAGCACTGTCACCTCCTACAGCTTTGGGATCAGCCAGCTTGGCCTCGGAGTCATAATGCTGCTCACTGGTTTTTATCAAAACCTCTGCTATTACTGACAATTAAGGTTCTGAAAGGAGCACATCAGTTGCTCCCATGTTCCAACTACAAGATGCAACAATCTTGCTGGGATGCTCTCCCAAGCTTACCCTACACCTAATACATTTTATAAAGGTTCTTCCCATCTCCATTAGCACACACAAAGGTCACCTATGAATTCACCTGACTAATGTAACCTAATTCCTACTGAGGACTGAGGTTTTTAATTATACTTTTTATTCTTCTGCTAAGAAAGCTAAGAGAAATTTAAAGTCAAAGAGAGCAAAAGGCTAAGGGAATGCCAAACCTTTGTATCCCATACATGGATTTGGAGGAGAATCTGAAAGACTCCCTCATGATGTCTTTTGTGAGTGAGCTAGGGAAACATAGACTAGGTAGGTGACAGTGTCAGTAGGTAGGTTTATAGCTGGCCTCTATCTGGCTATAGATCCCTGTGCCCAAAGGTGGATCACTGTCCACTGGGAGGTCACCTTTGATGGCTGTTTGGGTTCCTCATTTTTATTGACCACTTGGATCTAAAAACCAAAGCTTTTTTTTTTTTTTTTTTTTTAAATCACATTACAGATCACACCTGAGTGGTGGGGGTGGGGAGCAGATTACTGACTGATAGAAGAGTAGGAATTCAAAACGATCTTAACCATAACAACAAAAGTTTAATTGAGATAAATATTATGTATTATTTATGTATGTTATATATTTCCATGCTTAGGCTGAGGCAGACCTGGTAATAGGAATTCATAAAAAGAATCCTGAAGGGTTTTTAGTTACTGTGAGCTCTGTATGATCACACAATATAATTACCCCCAAATATTAGCATGACCTTAGAATGCATTGAGAGAAATAAAGCAAAGAAATCAATGAAAATAGTGACAGTTTGCCACAGTCGGCTCTGGGCAGAGCAATCCTGGAGGACCTGTGTCTAGTATTTCGGCTTCATTTTCAATGATCAGGTGCAGAAGAGGTGACTCAAAGTGAGGATGACTCTGGAAATGCTATCATTTCAAGTGGGCTAAGGAAGCTCTGCATTTGGAGTCTGAAACAAGAAGGCTTAGTGGAGGTTTGCTTGCTGTCCTCTAATGTCTGAAGGGCAGTTATGAGGAAAGGGTGATAGATTTATTCCATGGTGCTCAAGGGGACAAGATTAGGATGAATGAATGGAAGTGATAGGAAAGGCTTCACCTCAATACAAGGAAGAATTTTCCAAAATTAATGTCATATAGTAGTTAGTTTTCTGTCCCTGGAAGTATCCAGTTAGGGAAACTGCACGGAAAGTTTTTGGAATCCAGGGAGATACAATATCTGAACAAAATGGAGGATCCCTAATGGTGGAAATTTCAAGTGCCATAGCAGGCTGCAATGCTCATCAAATTAGACCACGAAGACCGCCGTCTCCTGCCCCTACAGTAACGAAAGAATGGCTCTGGTCCCAGAATTGGATTACTTTCCCCCCTTAGTTTTGAAGGTTTGTAATAAATCAATAGCTTTGTTGCACCCAGACTGAGGTTCTGGCTTTTCACATTGGCAGCAGCAATCTCTCATTTGTCTGTAATGCAACTGGAATAAAATTAACTCACTTTCCATATGGTCAGGTGTGCAGAAAGTCCATATTCTTATTCATTTTTCCTGGATTGTAATCCTTTGTATGTTTCAAACATCTGCACTGCTCGAGGTCTCCTATTTATAGCTGACGAGATGCCGCGATGGCCCAGAGGCTGACTTCTTCTACTTATTCCTCCATAAGACTCACAGCAGCTATAAAAACAGGCTGTTTTCTAGAAATTGTACCTCTATTATTTTTCATATACACAATGTGGCACCTGCAAAGATGTATCTGTGCTGACCTTGCAAACGTGTGACTTGGCTTCCCTTTTCACCACAAAGAGCACAGTTGATGAAAATCAGATGGAGTTTGAGGTCATAGGTGGTAGTTTGCCAAAGAAGTTGTACTTAAGGGATGGGAGAATAACAATCATAGATGCACATGTCCTCAGGCTAAGACACTAATTATTGTGAAATGGACACTTTCTGAGGCCGCAGGAGACTGTGTACATTTGTATGAACTTGAGAAAGCTCTCAGGTGTTTCTGGGCCTGCGAAGTTGCATAAAGAGTTCCCCAAAACTTACGAGGCTGACTTTCCTGAGAACGCAGCTCACTTTCCCTAATTGCATGTACATATATGTCATTGTGACTCTGGTAGTATGGGCTATGGCAAATTTGCAGAGGTTATCAGGAGAATCAGTTGAATATTATTCTTATGCTGCTGCTTCTGTTCCAGACCTGAGCTGAAGACAGAAGCGCGCAGTTTTCATTACCTGATGTCAGGACATCAGGGTGAGGCTTATAATGCTTGGAAACATGACAAATCGTGATGGCATTCACTTTCACCTCCGACCTTTTTTTTTTTCATGTAAAATGGATTCCTTTTTTTTTTTTTTTTTTTTTTTAAGATTTGTTTATCTATTTTTAGAGAGAGACAGGGAGAGAGCTCGAGTGAGCGAGAGAGTGGTGGGAGGAAGAGGGAGAGAGAAGCAGACTCCCCGCTGCACAGGGAGCCGGTCCATGGGGCTCCATCCAGGACCCTAAGATCACGGCCTGAGCCAAAAATCAAGAGTAGGACACTTAACTGACTGAGCCACCCAGGCGTTCCAGGTTCTCCATGTTTTAAGAACTTCTAATAGAAAAGAAACAACTTCTGAGATGCCGCACAGAGTGTTTTACCCAATCAGTGAGCTTTGGGTAGGTACTAATTGGGAAATAGACTCAATCTTTTCAAAAGGTCAATCAAGAATTTAGCACATGGCCTGAGGGACACTCCTGCCCCACCTCCTTTCTTAAATCCTTCAAGGAAGGAAGAGAGAACAATCTACAGCATGCATTGCCTTTGGAAGTTGTCCTGTGATGTGGCATTGTGGAAACCTCCAGCTGTCTGAGTGCAGACCCACTGTGTGCACCTGTAAAGGCCAGAGGTGTGTGTAGGTGGACTGGGCCACTCTCCTGGCAATGACCAATGGGCAAATACAAGGCTTCTTGGCTCCTATCTTATGCAGAGTCTGAATTTAGAACTAAAAATGGACTTTAGAAATGACTTTCCTCCATCTTAGACTCTGCTTGGGAAGCTTTGGGGGGGAAAAAAAAACCCAACACAACCAAAGCCAAATGCCTGGGCTGTAAGTCAGACCACTTGAATAAGAATTTCTGGGGGTAGGGCCCAGGCATCCGTATTTTTTCAGCTACCCGAGGAACCAATGATCCTGGTCCAATTGTTTTATCTTACATATTGTGGTCACATAGTTAACTAGGGCCAGAACTGGAGGCAGATTACTCAAGTATTTTTTTTTTTTTTCAAATATAAATAAGCTAGAAGGAGGAAAACATAAAGTTAGATTTTCGTGTCTTCAGCCTTTCTCTGCTTCCACATTTACTTCTTTGGTTATGTCCTCATTTCCACCCAATTCTCCTGGGCTTCAGTGCCCTCAAATTCCTCATCTTCTTGGCATCTTTTAGTGCTTAGGAAAGACTCATTCACTGTCATTGTGATTGGTGTATGTTTACTACTAATAACTCCTGAGGATTTCTCTTTCTTGGATATATGCATTTGAACACATTACAAAGCCTTTAATGTCACTTCACTCTTCTGAGATTTCAGTTTGATTGCCTGAAAATAGAGTTTGAGGTTCAAGAATACAGTTCTCACCATGGAATTACAGGTAATGCAAATGGATAGAAAAGAAATCTGATCTGAGGAGGAGACGTTTTGTAATCCTTGAAATCACACGTGGCCCACATTCCACATTTTACTAGGACTGGCCCTGACATGTGCCAGTCCACAGCACTGGTTTAAGTGTACCATTGAGGAAGCTACATACAAGCCCAGTCCTCAGGGACTCATGCCATCCCTCATGCTGTTCTACCGAAACAAGCTCTTCTGTGCTCCTTCAGGAAATCTGAGGGTTAGCTGTGAGCCACCTGAATGGGAAAGATTGGCTACATTTTTTTTCCTAAAGGAGAAAAATAAGAAAAATGGTAATTAAAGGTAGAAAAAGAAGAATTTTTAAATATGTTTAAGGTTATCTATGAATGGCAAACTGGCAGATGCTTTAAGTGTGTTTTTTCCTTATTCATTGAATTGCTTTTTTAAAACAAATTTGTACAGAAAAAAATTCCATAGATCATAATCTATACCATAGAGTCTCCCTGTCCTGGATGCAGGAAGCCACAGGAAGAGCGGGCACAGGCAGTTGTGCTCAGCAGAAGTAACTTCTGCTTACAGATGACATGCAGGATGGAAAAATATTGAGTTCCCCTTGCACTTCACTGTATTTTATACGAAATATGACCTTTTTATTTTAATTTTTTCTTTTTTAAAAAACTTTGTTTAAATTCAATTAATTTTTAAAACAAATGTATAAAGTTTGCACAAATAGAAAAAGGTTGCAAACTGCAACCAGGCTTGGCAAGATAGCAATTCTCCCCGCCCACTGACCAAAACCAGAGGTATGATTGTTCCATATTTACATGTGCACTAGAAAGAAACATTTTTAAATTTAATTTCATAACTTGGAATTTTCTACAGGCATGCATTATTATTATGATTATAAAACATTAATTTAAAAAGAAAACATTAATTCATATTTTAAGAGTCAGTGCCGTACTGCAGGCTTATTATGGGGTTCAGAGATCAGAGATCCAGGCCATCTGGTGGGCCAGCCCCCTGCCCTCTTGTCGATGCTGACATGTTACCGGCAGGTCTCCACTCCTCTGACTTGAACTTGCCTGTTGGAAGTACAGCTGCTCTTGGGGAGGAAAGATGTCAAGCCTCAGCATTCACACCTCAGTGTGGCAGTTTGTGAGATTCTGTCTTGGGAGCAGTTTTGGTAGCTGGGAGGTGACAGTATGAAGAGCTCGGGTGGTGGAACGGAGGCCGGGGCCAGGACTGGATAGGGGCTCTCAGGGCTGCTGGGCTGCTGATGTTTTCTCATCCTCTGTGAGCTGGGAGAATGTTCTACCTGCTTTGGAAATGCACCTGCTCATGGCCGGTGAGTGAGGATTGACTTAGATCAGCCCACTTTCCCCAAGGAGATGGAGGGAGATTGCTGACTTCCAGATGGTACAAGTCAGAGAAGTAATGAGGAAAGCCTCGTGCTCTCTCTGCATGTGAACATAAAGTGACTTTTTCTGTAGAAACAGCTGAGAAAAAGAAACATGGGACACATGGCAAGTGAATGTGTGCTAAGGGTCATCTGTGCATAACAAATCTGTTTAATAAATATTTATTGAAATTGCACTTGAGATGTACGCACCCAACAGCCAAACCGTTCCTCGAGTCACATTTTAGGGCAGGGAGGAGGGAGACAAACAACAAATATAGCAAACAGGAACATGATATGGGATGTTGGAAGGTGCTAAGTATGTAGAACAGGTATGAGGCGGGGAGAGAGCAGAACTGAAACAAATACCATGGAGTGTCCGGTGGAGAAGTCAGTTCCCTGTGCCTTCCTTCCAGGTTTTGAGGGGAGTGGGGCACAGCCAGAGAAAGGACTGGTCTTTGGAAGAGGGCAAATTCCTCTAAGGCGGGGGACAGGGGAGTTAGTGGCAGAGGGATGCAGATGTCCGGGTCAGGAGTTTCATTCTTGGGCTGGATGACCTAATAAGGCTTCTTCCATCTTGCCCGCTTGAGTCTGGACTGAGAGAGGACTCCCTGTTCTCTCTGGCAGGCATTGCAAAAGCCACAGTGTTTAGGATTTCTGAGCACCACTGAGTGTTCCAGCCAAAGATCCTCCATGTGACTTTCCTCAGGGGTGCAAAGGGGGGAGGGGGAGGGTCTAGGGGTGGGGGAGGGGAAGGGTACTGAGAGGGAGAGGGAAGAGGCGTGGGTGCAGGGAGGGAGGAGGACAGTACAGGAAGGAGGAGGAGGGTGCAAGAGGTAGGGGAGGGTACAGGGAGGAAGAAGAAGGATAAAGGGGGGAGGGGAGGGTAGAGGAAGCAGAGAAGGTACAGGGAGGAAGGCGAGGTTGCAGGGAGAGAGGGGAAGTGTACAAGAGGCAGGAGAGGAAAGGGGAGGGTGCAGGAGGCAGGGGAGGTGAAAGGAGGGAAGGGGAGGGTACATGGAGGGAAGGGAGGGTGCAGGAAGGGAGGAGGGAGTGCAGAGAGGGAGGGGGAGGGTGCAAGAGGTAAGAGAGGTACAGGGAAGAAGGAGGAAGGTGCAAGAGTGTCCACGGAGGAAAGGAGAGGGGTGCAGGAGGGAGGGGAGGGACGGGAGAAAGGGAAGGGTGCAGGAGGGAAGGGGGTTCAGGAGGGGAGCCTCCCGTTTCAGCCTCCAGCACCAGGCTATCAGCTGAGACAGGGCAGACCTGAGAGAGGCCTCAGGGGAGTGCAGGGCCCCAGGGACATGGGCAGCTTTTTTAAGGGAGTTTAAGCTGCAGAGAAAGGTAACTGAGAAAGTGAGCAACATAAAGACCCGTTGAAGCAGGATCTGTGCGGGCTGGGGGGATTTCTGTAGCGGTTTTGTGTTAGTCCCAGCATTTCTTCCGACTGTGGGCCAGGGCTCCTGGGTTCCACTCGTCCCCCACTCCCCCATAGTGGATGACGGGGGAAGGGATTCCTCCACCTGGAGCAAAAGTGATTTGTTTCCTGTATCTGCTAGTGGCTCTGAGCTGGAGGAGACCAGAGCCACGCAGGGCTGGCTGCCCGGGTCAGCGCAGGCTGGCTTCCCGTAACGGGACTCCCAGGGTCTCAGGTCTGATAAATAAACAAGTGGACCATGGGTTTTTGCTTGTGTGTGCGTATTCTTTGCCCTTAAAGAGCATTTTTTGAGGACTAAAGTGTCCTTGACACCCGGGAAGTTGAGGACAGTGAGCGCTTTGCTGCCTTTCAGATGTCTAAAGTAGGATGGAGTTGGGGGCAGGCTATCTTAGAGTTGGGATTTTATTATATTTTTATTCTTATTTATTTATTTATTTATTTATTTATTTATTTATTTATTTATTTATTTATTTTTGAGTTGGGATTTTATATTCAAGCAGCCTTTATCATCTTTCAGAAGTAACATCTGTGATCTGTGAAGGGCCTGCGGGAGCAGGCAAAGCGTCCTCTCCATGCACTTGTCTAGCTGGGACAGCTGTTTCTTCTAGTGCAAGGGGTACAAAGTGGGTTTGTGCAGGTGCTGCTGTAGCAAGCGGGTTTGCGCAGGTGCAGGGCTTCGGTGCCTGCCAAGTCCTGAGCGGGAGCCTAACTGGCCTCTGTGTGGTCATTACCCCGCTGTATGACCTTGGGCGAGTCCTTTCACCTCCCGGTCCCTTTGTTTCCCACCAGTGCGGGGAGGGGTGAGGTTAGACTGGTGTTTCTGGAACCCAAGTGGTGGCCAGAAGGCAGGTAAGAGAGGGCTTAGGGGAGGGGACCCGGCCGCCCCCTGGCTTCATCCATCCGCCTTTCTCATATAATATGATACAAAATGTGCTATGTGGGATGTGGGATGATTGGTCACATACCATGATAAACTTCACGGCAAGCTTATGTTTGAAAGAAGGATTCCATTGCCTAATCGGTGTGAGAATTCCTGCCCCAGGTGACTTCTGAGCTCCATTGCCTCCACATCTGTGATTCTGTTACTCATTAAACAGCCCTGAGCAGTACCAGAGGAGACTGGCAGTGTTCACTGTGCTTATTTAGAGGCCCAAAAGAAATGCCAAGAATTCACAGTCAGAAAAATACCCGTTGGCTCCTCATTTATTTGGAGAGCAAAACAAACTCTCTTGACAGATTGTGTAGTTCTAGTGAAATGCCAGAGTGAGAGAAACCCTCTTGCCGCCGAGGGGCAGATATTATTTCAAGCCAATTCTACACTCACTGTCACTGGGACACCTCTAAGCAGGTGAGGCAAGCACCGGCCCTGGGGTGGTGGGTAGAGCCAGAGGAGGCCAGCCAGACCACGTCCACTGCACGCCCACAGCTGTCTGGGGTGCATGTGTGGCACCTTCCTCTCCTAGCTTTCTCCCTGTGAGCCAGGGCTGAGGCTGAGGCTGGGGCTCATTCACGGTCACATTGTATGTAGAATTACATCACTGACGGACTTTACTCTTAGGCCTTACCAAGGAAAAAAATCTGAATTTCAATCTGTTGGACCAATGCGTGGGAGCAAATTGCTTGGCCAACTCAGCATTTGCATCGTAGGATGGTTTTATGGTTCTTTACTTCACTCAACAAGTATTTATTAAAAGCCTGCCATGTGCTTAGCAATGTCCTAGAAGCTGGAAAAGCTTGAACAAAACAGACTACAAATTTGGGTTTCCGGGAGCTTCTATTCTATTGTGTCATTCACTTGCTGCTCGCTGGGCTCTCCCGAGGGGAGGTGTTACTTGAGTGTCTGAAGGGGAAGTGATGGTGTGGAGGTTATGGGGGGTGCGGGCCAGTAACGGGACTCCCTCCCGGGGCTGTGGAAAGATTTGGTGACCCACTGCAGGTGCTTGGTGCGACGCCTGGTGCATAGTAAGTGCTCGGTAAGGTGGGCCGTGTCTCTGCTGTCATTTCTCTGCCCGTGTTCCGTGGGTCCTTCAGGGCCTCAGGGATGGTGCTGTCGGTCCTCTGTTTGGTTGCCACGGGCACTGTGTCTGGGGAGAGCTTCGGGAGGACGTGGTGCCCTCCGTCAGACGTTTGCTTTTCCTTTGCCCCGTGATTGATCTGGCGAGCAGGTGCTGTTGTCTGGGAAAGAAGAGGCCGCTGTCCGCAGGCCAGAGGCCACTGTGCCCGCCTCCTTGGCCAGGTGGTCAGGGGGCCGCCTTCATCCTCAGGCCGCCTTCCACTCAGGCACTTTGCTTTCGGACTTGGCAGGACGCCTGTTCTGGGTGCGAAGCCTGACATTCCTCCTCTGCGTCAGGGCCTCTGTGGCCTGAGTGCTACGACCGGGGCGCAGTCCTGCCTGGAGCTGGCTGTGGGACCTGAAGCCAGTCGCTTACCCTCTCTGCTCTCAGTGTCCTCATGGGCAGAAGTGACAATATGCTCACTGCAGAGGGACCCCGTGCAGGTCAGGTGAGACAAGGAGCTGAAGGACCCATACCCACTGCAGCCGGTACTGGTTTCCCTCACCCAGACACACCGCGAGCCAATTTTTTGCCCACAGCTTTGCCCGCAGAGATCTTGCCGTCGCTCACACCTTTCAGTATTACCTTCTCGTCTTGCGTGTGACCTCCCCTGTGATCTCAATGCCAGGCAAGACCTAGGCAGTGGAGATAGCATCCACACCAGTTGGACTGAAGGCTTCTCGAAGCAGGGTTGGCTTTATTCCTCTCTGTGGCTTTCCCTTCCTCTTCCACGGAGCCTAGCATATAAGCTCAGCACATGTCCTGTTTATTTTGTGTCACGGAAGATGCCGTGTCTGAAACTGTTTGGTCAGAAGTCTAAATTTAGATGTTTCTTCTGCCAGGAGCCATGGAATGGGTCTGAAATCTGTTCCTCAAGGCTTGACTTTTTTTCTTGGGCTTTCAGGAGCACACCCAAGTAGCCAAGTCTCAGGCAGCTTTCACTGAGTCTGGGAGAAGGTTCTGGTTTGAGCACGGATTTCTTGTGCCATCACCCAAGCTTCAGGGAATGTCTAGCACCCCAGTGATCCCACAGGCTGGCCTTCAGTCCATTCCCCGACCACCAGTGCATGCTCCCCAGACCCTCTGTCTTGCGCTCTCCTGGCTGTCAGGGACTCCTAGGTGCTCTTCTCAAGGACGACTGATGACATTCCTGGTGGCTCAATGGGCATCATTTATCTGGGAACTGAACACTGCACGGGGTTCCCCTGATAGCATCTGCCAGGTGAGCAGGGTTACAGAAGCCATTGGTGAAAAAGGCTAAGGATAATGTTTCCAAAGCTCTAACTTTCACCTGATTATTTGAATGATAAAATGAAGACATTAATACCTAATATAGGAAACAGCATGCCTCGAGGATCAGGTTAATTACTTTAATCCTCCATTCCCTGGTTTTAGTGAGAATCTGGTTATAATCAATCATGTAATAAAGAGTCACCAGATTAATCTGGGCAGGGGGAGTGAAATGATACATATAGGGACAGTAGATACCGATGAGGACTAATGAGAAAAGAGAGCATTCACTAGTGCCACTAGGATTTAGTGAAATGGAGTCTCTGGATGGGAGAGGAAATCCGTCTCATCACACAGGTTTTTCACTGGTTTCCATGTGTTGTTGCTGGAGCCAGAACCTCTCTTCTGTGCTGATAGAGCAGGAGGAGAGATACATTTGCAGAACGGCACACTCAGGCTGTCATGTTGGTCAAATAAGACCATGGCCCTCCATAAACCTTGCCTTAGAGCCCTTGGGAGGTGCCCTCCTCTTAAATCAGGACTGGTCCTATCATTTGCTTTAGCCAATAAACTGATGGAATTTATATTACACTAGTTCCGGGCTTTAGCCTTAAGAAGACCTTGTAGCTTCTGCTTTATGCTTTGGGATGTCCTGAACCTCTGTGTAAGAGGTCAAGCTACCTTGACAGGGACCCCTGGAAGGACACATGGAGAGATCACATGGAGAAAGAGGCCCTGACACTAGATACGTAGAGAGAAGTCCAACTATCTCCACATGCCAGCCGAGCCCCGCCACTAGCGACCAGCTGAGTGCGCCCATCCAAGTGACTCCCAGAACACTAACAGAAGGGCCACACCACTCAGCTGTCAAGACGTCCGAGAAAAAGTAAGCTAGTTGTTGTTTTAAGTGACTAAATTCTGATGTAGTTTGTTTTGCGGGAATAATTACGAGAAAAACCCAGTTCTCAGGAAAATATTGTAACTTCATCTCTGACGGGTATACTCGCTTGAGTATATTGTCATCTGTATTAGAGTTCTTTGCTGAAGCAGAACCAACAGGATGTGTCTCTGTATAGGAAGAGATTGAGTTTAAGGAGTTGGCTTACACGATTGTGGAGACTTGAAGAATCCAAATCCGATGGGTGAGGCCAGCAAGCTGGAGACGCACCAAGTTGTAGTTGAGTACAAAGGCAGAGTTTTTAACAGAGTTAAAAACCAGGGAGTGTGAAAACTTTTCTGGAGTGTTCTCTCTTACTCCCAGGATGTCAGCCTTTTGCTCTATTCAGACCTTCAACTGATTGGATGAGACCCATCCACACATGGAGGGCAATCTGGTTTACTCAAAGTCCACCAATTTAAATGTAAATCTCATCCAAAACACCCTCATAGAAACATCTAGAATAACATTTGGGATATATATGCACATGAAAATAGCCATCGAGTCATCTATTTTGGTAAAAAACTAGTTTTCTTTCTTTCTTTCTTTCTTTCTTTCTTTCTTTCTTTCTTTCTTTCTTCTTTCTTTCTTTCTTTCTTTCTTTCTTTCTTTCTTTCTTTCTTTCTTTCCTTTCTTTCTTCTCTTTCTTTCCTGGATTAATCTATCTGTTTGTGTTCTTTCATCTTATTATCTCTTAGAGGCAAGTTTAATAAGAGTTTTGTTCTAATTGGCAAACCTCACGTTAATCACAAATATATTCTTAAACATACCAAGGACATATAGCTCCGTCATTCTATGCCACGGAGCAGAGAAAATTAATTCTGAAAGGATCACAGGTCATTAGATTAATTATTTTTATCTCAACACTAAATGCTTGTGTGATTTACTATGTAACTCTGTGATTTTCAAGTAAACATCCTTTCAAGATTGTAAAAAAGCATTTATGAACACCTAGAAGAAATGTGCCGGGAAAGAACGTCAGCTGCTGTGATTTACAGGGGTAGTAGTGGGGGTGAGTGCGGCCTCTTTGACAAGCAGTCCGTTTCTCCTTGTTGGTGGAGCCACATTTGGTTTGGGGGCTTGTTTCCATTCCTGCTCAGGGTCAGCTTTGGTTAATCTAACGCCAGTCAGAATAATCCTACCTGTGGGTTCAGGGGAAGACAGGTGGCTTGAATTATTCCAATCAGACTGAAACTCAGAAGTCTTTACTGGTGCTAGGGGGAAGAAAAAGTGTCTTTTCTGTGTGTTGTGGTAGGAATATTGATACAAAGCCTAGAATAACTGTAGCCATTGGCTACCAAGAAGAAAGCTAGACTGAGGTCTAAGCCAAGGGGCAGAAAAGAAAAATGGCACCAGAGCCCTGATCCCTCCACATTTAAAGTCCATTACACATCTGGACTTCTGTGGGTGAGACCTACTAAATTGTTTTTAATTTCTAGGTCATTTTAAGTTAGAATTTTTATTACTTCCAACCTAAAGCATCCTGATTTGTATGTAATACGCCCCATCTACCTTCCAAGAGTTAGAGTCAAATTTCTACCTAGGTCTCCTTGTTGCACTTTCCTCTCTATTTTGAGATTTTATAATTCACCAAAGGGCTTACATGGAGCTAGAAACTTTTATTGCTATCAAGTGAGGGTCACACCTTTGTGAAATTTCCTAGGAAGCAGGAAAAACAGATCACAGTTACAAAGCAGATTTGGGGCAGGGCAGGGCAGGGCAGGGCAGGGCAGGGCAATACTATTTAAACAAGTCTCTGGGGGCAGCCCGGGTGGCTCAGTGGTTTAGCACTGCCTTCAGCCCAGGGCGTGATCCTGGAGACCCGGAATCGAGTCCCGCGTCAGGCTCCCTGCGTGGAGCCTGCTTCTCCCTCTGCCTGTGTCTCTGCCTCTCTCTCTCTGTCTCATGGATAAATAAATCAAATCTTCAAAAAAATAAAATAAACAAGTCTCTGGGAACCCGTAGAACTGTGATGTCCACTCTGCTTTCTGAACCTCCTAGGAGGAATGGCTGTCTGGCCAGGGCCACGTTTCTGTCTCTTTCTATGTATGTGGAAGGACTCAAGCCACAGTAATTATGTCATATGGTTTAATGTTTAGAAATTATATAGATTGGGCATCAGGGGAGATTTAGGAAAGCTCTAAAGTTACATTTTTCTTCTGAGTTGTCTGGCCCTTCCTTTCTTCTTTTATTTCATTCCCCAGCTTTCAACCAGGTAGTAGGTCTTCACTGCATTTCAAAACCTTCTGTTTGGAAAGTATGGAACATCAGCCACATACCCTATAGTATAATTAATGTAGGATCCTAGAATCTTAGTTAGAAAACCCTTAAGTAGCAGCCTGAATGGTGATGCTACAAAATATGTGCCCACCTGGAATTTCGAATGTGACCTTATTTGGGAAAAGGGTTTTTGCAGATGTAATTAGGGATCTTGAATGAGATCATCCTGGATTTTTTGGGTGGGCCCTATGTCCACTGACAGGGGTCCTTATAGGAAGAGAAGACATAGACAGGAGGAGGAAGAAAATGGGGGAGGCCATGTGGTGATGTAGACAGAGATAGGAGCTCCAAAGCTGCAAGCCTAAGCCCACCAAGGACTGCTGGCAGCCACCAGGGAGTAGAAGAGAGGCGCGGGGCGGACTCTCCAGGATGAGCCTCCAGGAGGAGTCAGCCCTGCTCACACCTGGCCTCCGCAGCTGGAAGGGAATCAACCTCTGTTGTTTTGGCCATCCAGTGTGTAGTAATTTATTATGACAGTCCTGGAAAACTAATATATATTCTGTCCTTCACCTTATCCTTGGATTCCTTGTATCAAATCCCCTCAGTGACTGTCCACTCTGTTTGAATATATCTGGTGATCCGGAAATTTACTTCCATCTGGTAGGACCCACCCCGTCTTCAGACGGCTTGGGTGTGTTGATACCTTCTACACACAGCACCATGTGCTGACACTGGTTTTCTGTCAGTCCTTGAAAAGGTCCAGTGTTTCCCCTAAAAGTCTCAAAGGCTTTGTATTTGGTGTTTCATCTGCTCTTTGCTGGGTCATTCTTTCAAGTCTCAGCTTAAATATCGGCCCCCAGGAGACAGCAGCTGAGCCCACGTACTACCCCAGTTAGGTGTGCCTGAATCTCTCCCCGGGTCCTGGTTATGTTCCTCACATCCCTGGAGATCTGTACCCCTGCTCAATCCAGCCACTGGTTCATGTGTGCAGGGTCTGCCCCATTAAAGGGGAGTCCCAGGGGTCAGGGTTCCTGCTTATGTCATTCATCATTGTATTGCATAGAATGGGTATTGTATTCGTAGACAGAAATGCCAAATTTCACTTATTGTAAGATGCACCTTTTCCCATATTTTAATGAAAACAAGATGCATTTGATGTAGTGTTAGATTTGGTGACATCAGCACAAATGAACCTTTCTCTCTCATTATTTCCTGCTCTCCTCTATGCTCTTTCAGATATTCTTTCCTCATTCCTTCAAGGGAGAGGCCTGCATAGGGTGGGAAGTGGGGAAAAAAACATCAAATAATAAAAAACCCTTGGATTCTGTGTTTTCTCAAATCAGAATCATTAAAGAAGTTATGCCAGGTGCCCAAGAGACGTAAACATCTCTCTGTGAAGGAGTGGCTCAAGGAAAGAATCAGAGAAGCAGTTAGAAAGGTAAAAACAGTGATGACAAGCATGCAGCGGTGCGGGAGGTCCATAAGCAAGGGTCTTGTGCCTCAGGTGGAAGGTCCTGTGTGCCACACATTTCTTCTAAGAGCTTTGAGTATCAACTCATTGGGCCCCTACTGCAATCTTGTGGGTTAAGAACCACCATTCCCCTCAAGTTGCAGAGATTCAGGCAGAAAAAGTATTTGCCCTAGTTACACAGCTGGCAGCTGCCAGAACAAGGATACAGGCAGCTGGATCTAGAGTTACTGCTCTTAACCACTATGCTAATGCTGCCTCTCCACAATTTCAGAATGTTTCGGGGGACCTGAGACTGGGGGGCCATAGCCCATTTTGCAAGGTGGAGTCCTGGGGAGCAGCAACACTGTGCACATATTGTGTCTCTGTCACATTTCTAGGCAGGCAGGGTGAGAGACAGACTTGCAGAGAGTTCGGTGTGGTCTCCCCCATATCCACCATGGCACCTTCCCTTAACATGGCCCAGGGATGGTGCAGAAGGCCAAGGAGGTCTCCTGGTCTGCAGCAAGGTTCAGCTCTGCAGCCACGTGGCTCACGGCCAAGGCTGAGAATGGGAAGATCCCTGCATGGATGTATAGAGTGGGCATCGAGGACTAGACATCCCCTCAATGTCTTGGCATTGAGAGAACCTACTGGAACTCAGACACCACCTCAGGGAAAATGGAAAACCTCATGTTAATTAAATATTCCATTCTCTGCAGAATTGGCTTTTTAAATAGAAATTCACCTGGGTGATAGAAAAGCTAAGCTATCTTTTTTTGTAAATCTGAGAGTTAAAGACCTCTCTACGTAGGACTTTCAGTGAAACTTTGTTAAATAAATGATTGACACTGGGACCCCTGGTGGCTCAGCAGTTGTCTGCGTTCGGCTCAGGGTGTGATCCTGGAGTCCCGGGATCGAGTCCCACTTCGGGCTCCCTGCATGGAGCCTGCTTCTCCCTCTGCCTGTGTCTCTGCCTCTCTCTCTCTGTGTGTGTCTCTCATGAATAAATAAATAGTCTTTAAAAAAAATGATCGACATAAATACATTGAATAGAAATCTGTTTCATGTAATATGTATGCATTTATTCTTGTTCTACTCCTCAGGCCACACAGAACTACCTGAGTCCCTTTTCTACCAGATAGCTCTTGTTTTTGCCAAACCAGTCTTTGAATGCCCCATCAGAGTGTTCCACATGTCATTCTTTTTTAAGGCCAGTATTATTAAGATATAATTTATATGCAATAAAATGTACCCATTTTAAGCGTATAGTTCAATGAAGTCTGACAAATGTGCACGCCCATGTAACCACTAGCACAACAAAAATGTAAGAGTGTTTCCATCACACCCCACATCCTCACATGGCCTTTTGCAGTCACCTTCCCCCTCAGTACTGGTCTGAGGCGACCACTTTTCTGCTTTCTGTCACCCTAGATTAGTTGTGCCTTTCCAAGAATTTCATATAAATGGAATCATATGTCATATTTTAAGTTTCTATAAAATAAATGGAAAAGCCAGAGAAGCCCCATCAAAGGGAATGGGTATCACTGAAATGAACCTGCTTGGCCAGCTTGCCTGGCACTGCCTGAATTAGAAACGGCTGGTCTTGCAGAGCTGCCTTCGGGTCCTTCCTCCCCTCACATCAGCTCCCTTCTGTGTGATATTCACCCTGTATTCACTACCATTCCCTTCCCTTGCTCTTGGAGCCGTATTTCCCTTCTTGGACCACATTTGCCAACTGAGAACGTAAACAACAAATGAAACGTCTGGAAAAGCATCTTTGCTGAAGAGGTTGCTAATCTTTGGGGAGAAGCAGACAGGAAGTGCATCCACTCAGTTCTTACTGACATCCCAGATAACATAAACTCCCCATTTCCTCTACAGCTGGCTCAGGAATTGGCCTCTCTGACACAATGAAGGCAGTTTCAGTTTCTCATTATTTAACAGTTGGACACCCCTTTGCTCTCCTGGCTCCTAGTACTATCTTTCCCTCTCTTGTCAAGAGTTTTGTTTTCTTAAAAAAAAAAAAAAAAAGTTTTGTTTTCTTTTCTTTCTTCATCTTGTTCACTTTGAGGCTGAAAAGAGTATGTAAGAGAGAGATGGTCTACTCTTTTGATCATTTCCTCTTCTCCCTAAAGCTGTCTGGTTCTTCATCCATGTGCAGCACATTTTTTTGCGTGTGTGCCCAAGTAGATAGCTTCTAGAATACAGCTATCAGTTGACATACTGTTGTTATTTTTCCCAGCAAAAAACACTTTCATAAGAGAGTGGTGGCTGGTGGTAACAGAATATGTCTGTAGAAAACAAAATGAATATATGCAATACATACAAACCAGAGAACATTACCCTCCTCTGGTTCTCTGGAGCATCTCAACACGGGCAGGAGAAATGGCTCTGCCTTATGCAGTATGTGGGTTGGACTGGTGGTTCTCAAAATGTGGTCCCCAGACCAGGGTATCAGCACCACCTGTTAAACTTGGTTATCTCTTGCTGTGTAATAAATTACCCCCAAACTCAGTAGCTTTAAATACCAATAAACTTGTATTATTTCACAGAGTTTCTATGAGTCAGGAATTGAGAAGTGACTTAGCTGAGTGAACCTGGCACAGGGTTTCTCATGAGGTCATAGTCAAGGCATCTATCACCTAGAGCTGCAGGAATCTGAAGGCTCAACTGGGGTTAGAAACTAATGCTCAAAGAGAGAGAGAGCGCGCGAGTGTGAGAGTGAGACTTGTCCCGCAATCATATGCCATCACATCCATCAAATATACTTAGAAATGAGTCACTAAATCTAGTCTGTGCTCAAAAGCATGAAAGTAAGAAAGACACCCCCCCCCCATCTTTTGGAGGGAGGAATGTCAAAGAATTTGTGCACATATGTTAAAATTACTATACCTGGCTGAGAAATGCAAATTCTTGGGCCCCACTCCAGACGTACTGAATCAGAAACTCTGGGGTTTGAGTCCAGCAGTCTTTCACAAGCCCATGGGTGATATGATGCTGGCTAAATCTAGAGAACCGCCAGGTGAGAAAACCTCACCTCACTTGTGGGTAATTCCAGTGAAGCCTACCAACCAAGGCTACCTTTTAGAAAACCAGGTATTAATGAATTTAATGAAAGGTACTTCATTGAAGGCCTTACTTCAAGCTAATCTACAACAAAGGTGGGGTAGGCAAAATGATGCCTCCCACTTCAAGGAAACCCATGACCTAGAAAGCTGTGAATATGTTACCTCCTAATTTGTGGCTATGATTAAACTAAAGTTCTTGAGTTTAAGAAGATTATCTTGGGTTATCCAGATGGGCCCAAGGTAATCATAAGGCTTCTTAAAAGAGGGAGGCAGGAGGGTCAGAGTAAGAGAGAATCAGAAGAGAAAATGTGATGTTGGAAACAGAGAGACTGGAAGATGCTATACTGCTGGCTTTGAAGATTGAGAAAGGGGCATGCACCACGGAATGCTTGCAACCAAGCATTCTGGAATTTCTTGAGAACCCAGAAAATTCGAGAAGACCAGTTCTCTCCTAGAGCCTCCAGGAGAAATGCACCTTTGCCAACACCTTGAGTTTAGCCCACTGAGACTCACTGTGGACTTCTGACCTCAGGAACTAGAAGAGAATTAAGCCGTGTTGTAGTAATCTGTTGCAGCAGCAACAGGAGGCTAATACAGAAGGGCTCTCATCTGAGCCTCCCTTTTGGTGGAACAGACAGGAGAATAAGAAGAGGGGGTGATGGGCTTCCTCAGATGTTCCCACAAGGAGAATAGACATGTATTTCATTACAAACTCTGTCCTTGTAGTTCTACCTACAGAAGAGAAATGCTCTAGAACTGCTCTGCTCTGTAGTAGCCACTAACCATATGAGGCCATGTACATTAACATTTAAATTAATTAAAAGTACATAAAATTTAAAATTCACTTCCTAATCTCGCTAGTCACATTTCAGGGGCTCAGTAGCTAAACATGGCTAGTGGTGGATGTATTTGGTAGAACAGACACAGAACATTTTCCTCATTGCAAAAAGTTTTATTAGCACTACCCTAGAGTCTTTGATCTTTTTCAGTTTGAAATAAGCTTTTTCAAAACTCTTGTTTCATGTCTATGAGTCCATGGATTCCTCTAGCTCCTTAACTTTAGTTATTTGTGGTGCTCATTAACTAGGCTTTAAAAACTTGTGCCTTAGGATGTCTGGGTGGCTCAGAAGTTGAGCGTCTGCCTTCGGCTCAGGACATGACCCTGGGGTTCTGGGATCAAGTCCCACATCAGTCTCCCTCTGAGGAGCCTGCTTCTCCCTCTGTCTATGTCTCTATCTCACTCTCTCTGTCTCTCATGAATAAATAAATAAATAAAAATAACTAAGGAGTCCCTTAGGGACTCCTGGGGCGGGTGTGTGTGTGTGTGTGTGTGTGTGTGTGTGTGTGTGTGTGTCTGTGTGTCCTGTGTGTAAAGGGAAGTTGGAGGAACAGGACCTTAACTGTACCAAGACCTTCTCCCATGTGTTTATCTACTGAGCTCAAGCCATTCTATTTAAAGAAAGAGTCCATGGTCTTAAAAAGAAGAAAAATGTTAAAAACCTTAAGGTTAGAGGGAGGACACCCATCCCACTTCTCCTTTGTCACCTCCCATAATCTCCTGTGAATTTGGAGAAGATTCCTTCTCTCTGAAGACCATGACTAGAAGCAATAAGTCATTTGCACTTGAATATTGACACGGATTCATTATATGGAGTTTCTGTATTTGTGAAGAGTTCTCTAAAAATTGATCCAAAAATTATTTTAGAGGATGCAGTTAGTTTGGAAAGTGGTTTATTGGGTTGATCATTTTTTTCTTAGGATTAAGTCAACTATTTTGTAGTTCTAGTCTCAGAAACATCATATTCTGTCTTATTTAAACACCCACACCCATACTTTACAGAACATACTATCCCTGTCTGTTGCAATAAAGTTTTATAGTGTTTCTGGCCAAAACCAATAAAGTTTGGGTAAAAAGGGAGGACCTTTCAAACCATATAATCTTCAACCTCTGAGGGATGTCTTAGCAGAACTGATAGCCACGCTTGGTAAGTGATAAGAACCTCATGTTTGATAGGTAAAGCTACTCAGCTTCTTATATTTTAAATGTTAAAAGTATTGAATGGGTAGAGATCCCACTTCTTGCCTCTGACACTAATTTCACTTTTATCAGCTATCTTGCATTAAATATATATAAATTCCCTAACAAGAGCCAAATCCCTGGGAATGATGAACACACATCTCTTGGGCAGAATAAGCGTCAACAGTGCCCTGCTATGGACAAGAGCCTGCCTCTGGAGCTTGCCTGGGTCAGACAGCTTCCCGGAAAAGCCAGAAAGTTTGTGGATCGGTAGAACTGTGGAGTTCTCTGATTCTGTGATGGCTAAAAATAATTAAAATCAAATAATTCTGAATTTTAAGGTAAGAAGAGAAATCCATCATGTGCGATGGTAATAACAGAGAAATTAGGCCATATTTAATAGCAAGCATTATTTCTGTTTAACTGTGAGTGCATCTGCAGCCATGTGTGAATGAGAGCAAGTCTCATTGCAAAATGCCACTGAGCAGGGTAGCGCTGGAGGTGGGTTTCCTGCTGCTGAGAAAGCCAACACCTAATGGCTCCTCATTTCAGCAGACCCCTTCCAGGGTCCTGCAGGGGGCCTTTACGATCTGATTACGTCTTCATATCTTTTATAAACCTGGAAACATGCAATTATTTTAACTGGAATCTGTGAGACTGCCATTTGCTTCCATTCCTGACTCTTCAGCTCTTGGGTGGAGCTGAGGTGTTCTGGGACTTTTGGGGGATCCACCTAAGAAAAGACGAGTTGGGGGTACACTTGCTTTGAATTTAGTCAGATATATTGATGGAGGTCACTCTGAGGAATCTCGAAAATCACTAAGAGTTCAGAGTTTTTCCCATTTCCCCACAGCCTCTCATGGAGGGGTTAATAAAGCAATTGGTAAAAAGTCAGAAAATAGAAAAGAAGAGGAAAATGAAAAAGTCTGAAGGAAGAGTTTATCTTTGAATAATTGGTCCTCTTTCGATAATCAGCAGCACTTAGGAATTCAGCATGCTGAGGTCAAGGGCTTTGGGATCAAGTTGCGTTCAAATCTCAGTTGTTCCAAATGTGGACTGGGTAATTACAGATAAAATATTTTTCACTGGATCTGTTCCCTCACTCATTAAGGGGGCACACAAATATCTGCCTCCCATGGTTGTTGTGACCTTTAAATACTATAACATGTATGTGTACAACAGACATAGCAGGCACGCTGTAAATTATAGATTTTTTTTTTTTAAATCACTCCATGGAATGTTCTCTTATAGTACAGTTAATTTGAATATCAAAAGTTCTAAGCAATGGAAAAGATCTACTTTAGAGATTGTGGAATTCGGGAGGGGCCTTTAGATGTTTCAAGGAGGAAATTGGGGCTCTGCCAAGCTATGACCTACACCCTAGGGAGTGGCAGAGCTGATCTTAGAACCCACACGTCCTAACTGGGAGCAGAGTCAGAATAAGTGGGTTCCCTTATATTGAAAATAAATCAAGGAGATCCCTGGGTGGCTCAGTGGTTTGGCGCTTGTCTTTGGCTCAGGGTGCGATCCTGGAGTCCTGGGATCTAGTCCTGCAACGGGCTCCCGGCATGGAGCCTGCTTCTCCCTCTGCCTGTGTCTCTGCCTCTCTCTCTCTCTCTCTCTACCATAAATAAATTAATAAATCTTTAAAAAAAATAAAATAAATCAAGAAGTGAGTGTGCTGCACAAAAGGCTGAGCATGAAGCACTCCAGGTGCTAGCTAAGGAAAGACAGTTATCTTTGATCAGTGCCTAGGAACTATACATTATTATAGTGTAAACCCTGCCACTGCCCTACCAGGTAGTTGTAATGTGTAATTTCACAGATGGAAAAACTGTGACCCAGAACAGTAAAGAATTTGCTCAGGATCAAACAGTAACAAATGACATAACTTGAATTCAAGGTCTGTATGTCCCCAAAGCCACACTCTTCCTTCCTCCTATTTCACACTATCCTTTAGGACTCAGTCTATGTCCACACCATTCTTTCCATCTGACCAAACTGTGACAGCAAAGCCACCCACTGTAACCTACTTTCTTCTCTCTGATAACAATCTTGGTGATGGCACTTGGGCCAGCATCTTTTGTTCCCCTGGACACCACAAAAGAACCTGTCCTATTTGTGATTTCCTTTCAGAGGTATACAAACTGTCACAGTTTTCTCAGAAATATTTTTATAAAGTCAAAAAGTTAAAGGAAAAACTCAAGAATTTGTTGGACACACATCTGAACCCAAACTTCTGCAAATTTCTTTCCTTTAAAAACACCTTGAGTTCAGTGGTTCTCAACCTTGGCTGACATGAGAACCACTTGGGAAGCTTTAAGATGATACCATGCCCAGGTTCCACCCGAGACTAATAAAATCAGAATCTGTAAGAGTGGGATCCAATATTGGCAATTTTTAGAAGCTCACCAGATGACACTAGTGTAATACTGCTAGGGTTAAAGATTGGATGACCTCCCTCAATAATTCTTTCCAATGCTAAATTTCTGACACTCTCAGAGAAAAAAATTACCTCATTCTTTTAAAAAAATTTTTAATTAAATTCAGTTTTGTTAACATATACTGTATTATTAGCTTCAGGGATAGAATTTGATGATTCATCAGTTAAACATAATACCCAGTGTTCATTACATCAAGTGCCCTCCTTCATTCCCATCACCCAGTTACCCCATCCCTCCATCCACTCCCCCCAAGCAACCCTCAGTCTGTTTCCTATAGTTAAGAGTCTCTTAGGGTTTATCTCCCTGTTTTCAACTTATTTTATTTTTCCTTTCCTTCCCCTGTGTTCATCTGTTTTGTTTCTTAAACTCCACAAAGAATGAAATCATGTGGTGTTTGTCTCTGACTGACTTATTTCATTTAGCATAACACCCTCTGGTTCTATCAACATCATTGCAAATGGCAAGATTTCATTCTTTTTGATGGTGAGTAATATTATATATATATATATATATATATATATATATATATATATATATATATATCTATCACATCTTTTCTATCCATTCACCAGTCAAAGGACATTTGACTTTCCGTATTTTGGCTATTGTGGACATTGCTGCTATAAATACTGGGGTGCATGTGCCCCTTTGAATCACTATGTTTGTATCTTTTGGATGAATACCTAGTAGTACAACTTCTGGGTCATAGGGTATCTCTATCCTTAACTTTTTGAGGAACCTCTATACTGTTTTCCAGAGTGGCTGCACAAGTTTGCATTCCCACCAACAATGTAAGAGGTTTCCCCTTTTTCTACATTCTTGCCAACATCTGTTTTTTCCTGAGTTCTTAATTTTAGCCATTCTGACTGGTACAAGTTGGTATCTCATTGTGGTTTTGATTTGTATTTCCCTGATGCCAAGTGGTATTGAGCATTTTCTCATGGGTCTGTTAGTCATTTGTATGTCTTCATTGGAAAAATGTCTGTTTATGTCTTCTGCCCCCCAAATTTCCCCATTCTTAATCAAGATCTCTTCTGTGATAGCTAAGTTTCCCTGGCAATTTTACACAGTGTGGAGGTATTGATTAGTACACTTTTTTTTTTAAAGGGCAATTTGTTACTATATTATCAAAAGCTTTAAAAACTGTGAATTCCTTCATCCAGCATTTCAATTTCTAGGTCTTTACCCCAAGAGGAATTAAGAGATGTCTGCAAAGAATTGCATATGGAAGTTCATTAAAGCATTATTTATGATAGCAAATTTTGGAGACAGCTTAGGTATCCAGTACAGAAGGTGATTGTTCAAGAAATCTACAGTGTACTCATATGACAGGATGCAACCATTCAATTTCTATTTAGGTTTATTTTAACCAGCACAGGAAATACTGCAGTAGGAAGAAGATATGTCAGTTTTGGGTTATAATACATGTATTTTTCATTGACATGGAGAAAAATATTGAGTTTATTTATTTTATTTTTTTTATTTTTTTAAAATATTGAGTTTAGTTTCAAGCAAATTATGTCACAAGTTGTTACCTTGGATGGTTGGCTTCTGTTTTCCCCCCAGCTTTATTGAGATATAATTGACAAATAATGTGACAGATTTTTGTAATGCTCTTTGGGTTTTTCCAAATGTTTTATTCTGAGTATTGTTATGTTTAACTGGAAACAATAATAAAGTGGTCTCTAGAAAGTGGTAGATTAACCTGCAATCTCAAAATCTGCATGCCTCCATGGCTGACTTACATTTTGTGCATTATTTTTCACGGCAAACTTAGCTAGCTAGTATTTCTTTGCTGGAACAACTGTTCAACTGTCTTCAGAAAAGGACATCCTCCTATTTTGTTGTTGTTCAGTTCAGCTGTCTTTAGGACAGACTAGAACATTCTTTCTCTCTTTTTTTTTAACTATTCAGATACCCCTTGACTAAAGTCAATATCTAAGGTCAAATAAGCATTTAGAAGAGTATCAGCTAGACTCTTGGAGGAGATGGAGAGCTGCTGGAAGGAAAATCTACCAGATAGCATTGAACCCAGCCTTTGGTGAACAAGTGATTGTTGAATAAATAAATGAAGAACATACTTGTTAACACTCCTAACAGAAGAAAACATAGAGAAAATCATGTTTGTAGCGTTCCAAAGAAAGAGCAAGGATTTTTTTTAAAATAGCTGCACTATCCCTTTAAGAACTAAGGTGTCCAGTAGAGCACTCAGCAGGGAAGTAAGCAAGTGTAGCTGAAGCTCAGAGGGAGCTCAGAGGGTAAGCAGACATTCCTGTGGATTCATGTCAGAGTAAAGCACCCTGCCCTATTTCATGATGGCATTTAAAGAAAGTAACACTATTTTTTAAAGCTTGGAGACTGGAATTAAGGCCTAAAGTTTTAGCTGAGGTACACAAGGAGATGCAGTAAGAATTAATATGCCATTAAGTTCAGATGTGGTTGGAAAGGAGAATGAGGCAGGGGAAATGACAATTGCATAGAGTGTGTTCAGTGCACCCTCCCTGGAGGAATTTGGTTCCAGTGTCTGGTCCACAGAAGCTGCTTCCCTGTCCTAGACCGATGGGCCTGGGCGCAGGAAGCAGGGGGCAGTGTTTGGCACCTGTTTACATTGCAAAAGGTGAGAAGTTAACAAGGAGGATCGCTTTCCAATTGACTTGGGCAAAGGAATTTCTGTTCTAGGAAAAGCAGAGCCCCCCTTCCCCCCAAAAAAGAGCAGAGGCCCCTTGTACATGGTGGCACCTGCAGAGAGTGGCCTGGAGGGAGGGGGAAGGTAAAGGTCACTTGGGAGTTGTCAGTTGCCAGGGGACCCTCCTTCCATCTGAACCGAGTCACAGCACATTCACTAAAGAAAATTTGCTCATAGCTTGATCAATACTGATCTGCTCTGGGAAGTGCTCTCTTCTTAAGCCAGGGCTTCTCTACCAAGAGTCACCGTGGCTGATGGCAAGGATAGGGGCCATTACACATGACTTCTTGCCATCACAGATGCTTTTCTCAGTCCCGTCTGGGTATGACTTTCCTAAGGTTGGGCGGGGTGAGTGAGACTCAGTTCAGGTTGTCGGCATCGCATCGCTGACAAACAATGTAAGCACATCTTAGCTCCCTGCTGGCAAAGAAGACAGATGAGTGCCCCAGAGAAGTGGATCAGAGCATGGGATGTGATCTCAGCCAGTCCAGTCGTGGGTTCAAATCCCAGCCAGGGCAGGAATAAGGATCTGACAGGACTGGGATCAGGATCAGGCAAGTAAGGCTGGGTCCTTCAAGTAAAAGTTCAAATCCTGTCTTTTTTTTAGAATTTCACTATTTTGTCATCAAGGATTTTTTTCATTAATTTCAATTTTCTAAAATATTCCATTAACCTATTCTTTGTCCTGATTACTGAGTTTTGGGGCTCCCTTTTACATTTTGCACCTAAGGTGAGCACCTCACTGGCCTCATACAATCCTTACTTTGCCCAGCCAGGTCACTCACCAGCTCTGTGAGGTTGGCCAAGTCACTTCAAGTCTTGCTTCCATTGTCCATAAAATGGGGTGGTTGTGAGAGTCCATTTTACAGGGTTTTGTAAAGTGAAATGAGTTAATGCATTTAAGTCCCTTAGCACAGGGCCTAGATTGCAGCTGGTACCTTTACCTTTGCAAGAAAATGAGTCAGTGCCCCGAAATGCATGTTCTTGCCTATAAGAACCACATCCTCAAAGACACAAAATAGCTTACTGATACTGCTCAGACTGTTTCTAACAATGATTTGGCATCCTGTTGTTAAAAAAAATTTTTTTTAAATGGAGCAAACCCGGAGTTCTCAGGGTAGAAATGCCCTTTGCCAAGCATCAAATCAAAACTGTGGTGTGTGTTGGTAAACAGCAGAAAGTGCTAACATCCAGGACACTCGCTTCAATTGAGGCATTTACCAGGCATAGGTAGGAAACAGGCCCTGAACTCCTTATGAACACACCCACCAGCCGAGGCTGCTCTATTCCCTCCAATGTACAGAAATGCATGCTAGGAGTCAATTTAGAATGAAAGATATGTTAAGAAACTACTTTCAACCACATCCATCCTTCCATACATTCTGGGACCTAACAGTTTATGCTTTCAGTGAATATTTTAGCATTTCACAAGAACCATTGTTGGGTGTCTCATATAGAGATATAACAGTAAAACTAGATAGATTTCATGTTTACCACTAGAATTGAAATCATCTCTGAAAATTTTGGAAAACTTTCAGCCAAGAAATTCATTGTGGAGTAGTGCAACTTGTGGGATTGTTCTATGTTTTTGTGGGGTTTTTTTGTATATTTTTTATTGGAATTCGATTTGCCAACATATACCATAACACCCAGTGCTCATCCCGTCAAGTGTCTCCCCCAGTGCCCGTCACCCAGTCACCCCATCCATCCTCCCATCCACCTCCCCTTCCACAACCCCTTGTTCATTTCCCAGAGTTAGGGGTCACTCATGTTTTGTCACCCTCACTGATATTTCCCACTCATTTTCTCTTTTCCCCTTTAATCCCTTTCACTATTTTTTATATTCCCTGAATGAATGAGACCATATAATACTTGTCCTTCTCCGATTGACTTACTTCACTCAGCATAATACCCTCCAGTTCCATCCACTTTGAAGCAAATGGTGGGTATTTGTCGTTTCTAATGGCTGAGTAATATTCCATTGTATACAGAGACCACATCTTCTTTACCAATTCATCTTTCGATGGACACCAAGGCTCCTTCCACAGTTTGGCTACTGTGGACATTGCTGCTAGAAACTTTGGGGTGCAGGTGTCTCGGCTTTTCACTGCATCTGTATCTTTGGGGCAAATCCCCAGTAGTGCAATTGCTGGGTCATAGCAAAGCTCTATTTTTAACTCTTTGAGGAAGCTCCACATAGTTTTCCAGAGTGGCTGTACCAGTTCACATTCCTACCAACAAACAGTGCAAGAGGGTTCCCCTTTCTCCACATCCTCTCCAACATTTGTTGCTTCCTGTCTTGTTAATTTTCACTATTCTCACTGGTGTGAGGTGGTATCTCATTGTGGTTCTGATTTGCATTTCCCTGATGGCAAGTGATGCGGAGCATTTTCTCATGTGCTTGTTGGCCATGTCTGTGTCTTTCTCTGTGAAAATTCTGTTCATGTCTTTTGCCCATTTCATGATTGGATTGTTTGTTTCTTTGCTGTTGAGTTTAATAAGTTCTCGGGAACATGACAGGGATGTCCACTCTCACCACTGCTATTCAACATAGTACTAGAAGTCCTAGCCTCAGCAATCAGACAACAACAACAACAACAAAATAAATAAATAAAAGGAATTCAAATTGGCAAAGAAGAAGTCAAATTCTCCCTCTTTGCAGATGAGATGATACTGTACATAGACTCCACCCCAAGATTGTTAGAACTCATACAGCAATTCGGCAGCGTGGCAGGATACAAAATCAATGCCCAGAAGTCAGTGGCATTTCTATACACTAACAACGAGACTGAAGAAAGAGAAATTAAGGAGTCAATCCCATTTACAGTTGCACCCAAAAGCATAAGATACCTAGGAATAAACCTAACCAAAGAGGTAAAGGATCTATACCCTAAAAACTACAGAAGCCTTCTGAACGAAATTGAGGAAGACACAAAGAGATGGAAAAACATTCCATGCTCATGAATCCATGAGCAGAATTAATATTGTGAAAATGTCTATACTACCCAGGGCAATTTACACGTTCAATGCAATCCCTATCAAAATACCATGGATTTTCTTCAGAGAATTGGAACAAATCATCTTAAGATTTGTGTGGAATCAGAAAAGACCCCAAATCCCAGGGGAATATTGAAAAAGAAAACCAGAGCCGGGGGGCATCACAATGCCAGATTTCAAGTTGTACTACAAAGCTGTGATCATCAAGACAGTGTGGAACTGGCACAAAAACAGACACATAGATCAATGGAATGGAATAGAGAACCCAGAAATGGGCCCTCAACTCTATGGTCAAGTAATATTCGACAAAGCAGGAAAGACTATCCGTGGGAAAAAGGACTGTCTCTTCAATAAATGGTGCTGGGAAAATTGGACAGCCACGTGCAGAAGAATGAGACTAAACCATTCTCTTACACCAGACACAAAAATAAACTCAAAATGGATGAAAGATCTAAATGTGAGACAAGAATCCATCAAAATCCTAGAGGAGAACACAGGCCACACCCTTTTTGAAGTTGGCCACAGCAACTTCTTGCAAGATACATCTATGAAGGCAAGGGAAACAAAAGCAAAAGTGAACTATTGGGACTTAATCAAGATAAAAAGCTTCTGCACAGCAGAAGAGACAGTCAATAAAACTAAAAAACAACCTACAGAATGGGAGAAGATATTTGCAAATGACCTATCAGATAAAGGGCTGGTATCCAAGATCTATAAAGAACTTATTAAATTCAACAGCAAAGAAACAATCTAATCATGAAATGGGATTGTTCTATGTTTAAGGCATTTTTTCATTGAAAGCTTCTGTCCTATTTCCTAGGGTAGGATTCAATTCTAAAAGGAATGATACAGAGGGAAGAGTTTGATGAAATTTTGATTTCAAACTTCTTTACTCTCTGGAAGTAGATTATGATAGGTAGAATAATGCCTCACCCCACAGATGTCCACATCCTGAGCCTGGGTTATGTTACCTTCTATGGCCAAAGTAATTTTGCATATGTGGTTAAGTTGCAGATCTGGAGTTAGGGATATTTTTCTAGACTTCTTTGGATACAGCCATATTAATCGAGAGAGATGTGCTTGTGGAGGTGCAACCTTGTTGACCTCTAAGAGCCAAGAAGTGGACCCAAGCCAAGGAATGTGAGCATCTTCTAGATACTGGGAGAGACAAAGACATAGATTATCTCCTAGAATCTCCAAGAAGGAATGCAGCCCTTCAAACACCTTGATTTTAGCCCAGGGAAATCGATGTTGGGCATCTAACTTACAGAATGCAAGATAATAAATTTGTGTTGTTTTAAGCCACTATATTTGTGGAGATTTGTTACGATAACAATAGAAAACTAATACATAGCTGAAATTATTTAACTTTCATTAGTCATTTTTATTGCATATTATATATATTATTATATATTTAGAAGCAAATATAACATAATATATATTATTATATAATATAATATTATAATTAAAATTTAGAAGCAAATATAATATAATAAAAATTTAGAAATTTAGAAGCAAATATAATATAATATATATTATTATATATTTAGAAGCAAATCCTACAATGATGTTTTTAAAATTTTAATATGTTGGATCTTGAATTCTAGTTTTCTTCTCCTCATTTATCTCAGGATGGTGTGCTTTTCAGACTCCTGATGAGCCTCTAGATGTGAAAACGGAACCTGGAATTATTCCCTAGGAAGCTCCTCTTTCCAAACCCGAGAGACGAGGAATGTTGCTGTGCACAAGGACATGCCCAGTGAGATTAGAGGCTATAACCATGGGAACTGGGCCATATAGAGCAAGATGTAAATCCTTGAAATCATTTTTAATGAAACATAAACATTGAGTTAGCATGAGGGCCACAGTTTCTGGGTGGTTGGTTCTAACTTTGGCAATCAGGATTTAGAGGGGAAATTTTCCGGTTTTAATAGGTTCCAGATGTTCTGTTCCCAGTTGAAAACTTTTCATCATTTATGGTTAATATTTTTGTCAGCAGTGGAGTTTTGTTGTAGTATCTGCAAATTGGTGATAGTTGTCGTTAGTCATCAAACAAACTCCAAATGAGAGTTTAATCTTGGGGTCACTTTAAGCATCCCATCACACTCCATTTAATCAATAATTACCTAATAGTTATACTAGGATTTTGTTTGTACGATAATGGACTACATGATTATCTGATGACAGTCAGTCACTGAAATTAGCAATGAATGTGCTATTCTCTTTTAACAATGGCTTGCACCCTGGCCAAAGTCTAGAAGAAGGAAACAAGGATGTCGGATGGCCGTCATTTTGGACAAATAAAGAGGCAAAGGTTTGTTGCAATTTATAATGAACATCATAGAATTTAGATTAAACTCACGTTAATTGAGGAACGTTGAAGTGGTTACTTTTGAGAAGCTCTCAGGAAGTTCAGATAAAAAAAGACAACTTCTGTTTTTAGGTGTCATGACCACCTACACTTAATAAAAGATAATTCCACAATATCTCTTTTAGGATATGGTTTTAATTATGTAAATAGTCTAAAACTAAGCGCATTACTTCTGTTCATGCTTCAATTTCCTCTGATGAATGAGAAGAACACAGTCTGCTTTTCTAGAAATCATTTTTGAGAATTGCTATCTATGCAGCATCTTGAATTCATAAGGAAGGGGGTGCAGACTGCATTTGGTGATTGTGGTTATGCTAGAGCAGGACCTGTGGAATTAGTTACGTTGGAAAGGTGTTTGAAAGACCTGCTGTTACTTGCCTATTTAGAAAGGGCTTGATTTATAACTTGCTAATAAGCCACATCCAGGTTAACCTGGAGCTTTTATCAAGTACTTGTATAGTGCTTATATTCATTGGTGTAACTAGATAATTTTTGAGGTTTACTTGCTAGAGTATATGGTTTCATGGTTAATTAGGAGCCTGGATTAGAGGCCCTCACGCCACTTAGCAAATGAATAATTTGTGACTACTGACAAATAATAGAATCTGTTTAGGCCTTTGTAATTTTTTTAACTGATAAATCATTTGCATCTGTACTCAATCGGCAGAATACTTGAGGAATTTCACTGCTAATAAAGGAAGGATCCTTGACTGGAATGTTGAATGTTAGCACAAAAGAGAGATTCTAAATAGGTGTGCAGACTGCTCACCTGGGGAAGATATCCTGCTTTCCTCATGTTTCCATGCTCCTCCTCATTCAGGGTCCAACAGACAGAGCATCCATGGGAGGGAGACATAGCAGTGGGCCCAGGCCCACTGAGGGTGACTGGCAGGGCTCACAGGATCGACAAGGTTTTAAAAAAACATGTTTTGGCTTTCACAAATTGTCTCATCTGTTGATAAGTACTTTTGAAAATGTAAATCACAGATTCATTCTTTTATGACACTTTTCAGCAACTATTCACTATGTAAAGTCTTCTCAGACTACCCCTATACCCCTTTGAAGCCCAAGGCTCATTCCAGTGGGTAATTTCCCATCAACAGTCTCACAGACGGCTCTGTCATTACCAATAAGCATTGGTCCCAGGTGCCCGGAGGAAACAACTCTCTGGAGCAAGGAGATGCATCCCTTTTGCTAACTGAAGTCCTGGATTTGCCTCTTCAACATCAGCATGAAATAGTTTGCCAGCTCCAGATGGAGTGATATGATGTGATACAAGAGGTAGCAGGAAAGAAGTTCTGTTCTAATATTAAATACCTTTTTGTCTTCTCCACCCCCCCCAGGTGGTATTATTTAAAATAGCAATAATAATAACAGAATAATAGCGGTGAAGAGAGCCAGAATTCCTTAAGCCTTGATTATGTGTCAGACACTCTGCTAAGCACATTACCTTTACTACACTCTCTAATCCTTAGGGCAACCAAGGAGCAAATGTTGTTATAATATATTCACCCCTATCTTATAGATTAATCTGGAATGGCTAAGATATTTAACTGTTGGGTCAGGCATAGCATACTGTTTTCTCTTGCTTTTAAAATGTATTTATCTATTCTTTTAACTAAGGTTTATTGAGTACCTACTGTGTCCTAGGCCCTGTTTTAGTCTCTATATAATTCCGAGAAAGATGTGATGAACTCAACAAATTCCTTTGTTCTACAAGAAGAAAGAAGATGAGAGCAGTGGGCTTCTGAGCAAAGCAGGGAATGCTAACTTCATTTACTGGCCTCCTGCTTCTGCTCCGAGGGACAGGAATAAGAACGCTGTCTTGCAGGTGGATATATTTGTCAGAGTCACCTTTTCAGCTGGGTGGAGAGAATGACATCCAGAGAATGTGGGCTGTTCTTACTCCAGGATTTCTGCAAAGATTGAAAGGGGAGGTCTGGCCTGAGAAGAATGATGGGGGAATTTCCAGGTCTGAGAAAACTCACTAATGAACTTGAAATCCTGAGATCTCCATTTAAAAGGGCCTCAGAGCCTTTGAGTCCAGCACTTAGACCAAATTTCTATTCAATGCTAGATCCCCTCTTAATACATGGTCAGAGTACCTCTGCTTGCATACTTTCGGTGCTAAGGAACTCTCTACCCTGCAAGCAGTCCATTCTTCATAATACTAAGCCAGCAATCTGCCTCCATATAACATCCACTCATGGGTCTCAGCTCTGTTCTCTGATGTCATGACAAATATATAGTTCCTTTTTCTAAAAATGTCCTTAAGTGTCTGAAATCAGCAATCTTGTCCCCACTAAGACTTTTGTCTTGCTCCTTCAGTCTTCTCTCACATATTATGTTTCCTCAATCCTTCCCGCTCTTAGCTGGAGCAAGAGATACTGGAAATGGGTGGGCTGGGCCCATTCAAGGCTCATTGGCCAGAGCTATGAATAGACACTACTTAAGTGACAAGAGGTTGTGAAGGAGGAGCAGGGCGTTTCCTTTGGCTGTGAGGACATGGACAAAGCATCTTTAGAGTCCCAGAGGTTTCTGAGGTCAAGGCTCATCTGGCTGGTACTTGAGCCGCTAAATAGTGCTTAGGACATTGAGAATAGTCTTTAGAGGGTCAGTCTATAGAGTCTTATATATTACTAGGGAAGCAAATCTAATGGCTGTAGAACGTACTTGCTCCTGGCAGTTTATACAGCCATCTCTGGGGAGAATTTTATTTACAGGGAGGAAGGGATGGATAGAATTAAAGCTTATGGATTCTTCGATGCTCTAAACTCTCTTAGAAATGACAACTGCCATCAATCCCAACTTGTTCACTCCCATAAATCCCCATGTTTTGTAAAGAACTAAAATTGAGAAAAGACAACCAATGGCCCCCTAACAATGCCCCATCACAACTGATAATACCCTGATGCCCAACATGTTCCCTCCTACCCACTCTAAGAGTAAGTTTTTTAAGGTAGTGTTTTAATGATAAAATCAAAAGACCCAAATGTAGGCCATGTAGGCTATACCATCACCAGTAACAGAAACTCATGTTTAGTATTATCTATATATGATGGTGAGTTATTTTATTGTTTGCCTCACTGATACTTTCAGAGGAATTTATCTTTGCTTGGTACATAAAGCTTGGTTACAACCAACCTTGTAGATTCAAAGTCATGTTAATGATGCAGATGTTGCTTTATCATGATTTCTTTTGCCTCCCCTTATTTGTTACTTAACTATATTAGTTGCTACACTTTGCCACCAGCTTTGATGATGATGATGCATTCTGTAGGATACCTAGATAGAAGGGTGAATGGCATTATCTCTATGTTGCTGGTCAGACAGCTGATGCTGAGAAATGTCCAGTGACTCGTGGAAGGTTTTGTGGCTCTGAATAACAGACCCCAAGTAATGTACTGGTCTTCTGACCAGTGCTGTTCACCTTACAGAATTCTTCAGAACATGAGTGAAATGGAGATGCAAGCATTAAATTCACATAGGCACAGTTGAGTTCCAGACCAGTGAAAAATACTGATGACATTAATTAGACCTATCTGTTGAACAATGAAAAAAATAAAATTTAACTTATTATCTCTTAAACAAAATCAGAAAAAGGCAAATGTATGTATCTTTGAAAATCTACCAAGGCTACGTTTTTCCAAGATAATGGTTTCCTATGGCATGTGAGCTATTCTGGGGCAAAGTAAGCACTCAGTCATCCTTAATTTTGTAGATCTACAGTGTTTTCCTTCTTTCCTTATCTAATCCGTCTCTAGGAGTCTGCTAAGAGTAAGGCACACAAACTGCTTTCATTAAAGAAACATTTTGGTGGTCAAAAGATTAATATCACAGGGATGAAAAACAGACCTATTACCAAAGATTGGTGACTGCTAAGCCAAAGCCACAGATCTGGCTAACCTCAAACTGGTTTCTTAATTCAAGAGTAAATTTTAAGGAGAGCTCATGTAATTCTTTGGAGGTTTAAGATGGGCTCTTGTTGACTATGACAGTAATCTATAGTTTGTGGGGCGGGGGGGAGGTTGTAACTGGAAATAGTCTTTTCACTTTTATGTAAGATATGTGTTAGTCTTGGCTCTAAAGGAACATTTCATATCCAAGATTCTCAAGGAACTCTTCTGAGATTAATTCATTTTGGAAAAACATAACTTCTTTGCTTCTATTCCACAGAGACTTAAATGAGTACTGGCAGGAGAGGTTTCTTTTCCAAGGAAGGTGTAATACACTAGAGGCTGAGCTCTCACACAGCTCAGAGTTGGTAATCCTCCTAATGGACACTCCTCCACTTCAACTGGAAATAGAAGAAGAATGTTAAAAACCACACTTTATGTTCAGAGCATGAATTTTAAATATTGATGTCATATATACCTAAAAGAGGTATCTGAGCAATTGCTGGCCTAGTGCCTTCATCTGATCATCTACCACCCAGTCATCCATCTACCATCCATCCCTCCCTTCCTTCATCCATCCATCATCTACCATCTATCCACCATCCATCTACCGTCTATCCATCCTTTATCATCTATCCATCCATCCACTATCCATATGCAATCCTCCATCCATCCATCTACTATCCATCCATTCATTTATTCATTCACTGTTGGGTAATGGTTAGTGCATGCATTCTGGAGTCAGTCTGGTTTGAATCCCAACCCTCTCACTTACCAGTAGTGTGACTTTGGGTAAGTTATTTAAATTCTCTATGTCCTAGTTTTCTCCTCTGTAAAATGAAGATCATGAGAGCATGTACTTCACAATATTATTGTGAAGGCTAAGTAAGTTAATATAAGCAAAGTGCTTAGAGCAGCACATCAATAGTACTGTTCAAATAGTTGTTATTGTGTTATTATTTATATTACTGATGAAACAACTCTGAAAAGACAAGTAACCAAACTGTAGGTATAGAATAAATACATCAGGAGTTAGAGAATCCTCTTTCTTCTTTGATTTTTTTTTTTTTCTCAGAAAGTGGAGGGGAAGAGCCAAGGAAGAGGTGTCATTAGAAGAAGGGAATTGGAGATCATTTTCAGAGGACTAAATTGTTTTGGTTTAATTTTGGCATGAGAGCTGAGTTCTAGGGAGGGTTTTGTTTTCTTCCTTACTGTTGTGGTTAGTTTTGTTTTGTCTTAATTGCTAATTATTTCCAAATCTCCAAAAGAAAATTGAAAAGACTCATTTACTTATTTATTTATTGCTCTGATCAACTCGACCATAAAACGCCCATGGACATGAATTGTGGTTTTTTTTCCTGTCTGACACCCCCATGCTATAACCCCAGCACTGGATCTTTGGGATGCCTGAGGACTGAATACGTGAGAATGTTTGCAAAGAAACAGCCCAGAGACTGGGGGAAAGGATACCCTCTGAGAAGATTTTTTGGAGTAGGAGCCAGGGAAAGGTGTTAGGTCTGTCTCCAGGTAGCCCAGAAGAGCATCAGGCCCCCATAGAAGAGGACCGGCCTCTCTATCTCCAGAGGTCCTGCAGCCAGGACACACAGCTCAACCCTGAATGGAGGGTAGAATCAAGGATAGATTAGCAAAGGAGAGGTGTATCCCAGAGAAGTGTGCAAGGGAAGATGAAGCAAAAGGATCTTGAAGAGGATGAGGAATGTTCTCCTTAGTCAACCCAATTCAACCCTGCCCCACAACAACCCTAGGACAAGACCTGCTACATAAAGTCCCCGTATTTATGTAGCATCTGGAATGGACAAAACACTATGCTGGGGATATTGTGGGACCTTGACCTGTGTGTGCACTGGGAGAGAGGCTGCTTCTGGATGAGGATCCAGGCCCCGCTGGCGCAGCTCCCTCAGCCCCTCCCTGCGGAGGTCTGGAAGCTCATTACCTCTTGTCAGCAACTCAGCCCTTCTCAGATGGCACCAAACCCACCTCAGACTGTTGGACGTTTAAAGTTTGCACTTAACCAGGGACACAGGAGAGCTGAGATCCAGGAATAAAGGCAGGAACTGTCATGTTGACCCAGAGTGACCAACCATCCCAGTTTGCCTGGAACTGTCTTGGCTTTAAGAGCAAAAGTCCTCTGTCCCAGGCCAGTGGGACAGATGGTCACACTATTTCTACTTACTGTTGGTAAATGCTCGGCAGGAACAGTATGGGAAGAACTGCCTGAGTAATACATAGTTTGTTTGTTCTTCTTAAGCCTATTAAACTTGCTTATGTTTATTTAGCTTATTATTTTCAATTTTTTTAGCTTGTTTATTATTTATACAAAGAGTAGAGAGATGTGTGGGTGAGTTGCATAGTACTTGTCCCTGTGGAATTATTTTTACTGAGATTCCCTTTGTTTTTTGTTTGTTTGTTTGTTTCTTTTTTTTAATACATATTTTTTAGAGATTCATTTATTTATTTTAGAGAGAGAGTGAGCAAGTATGAGCAGGAAGGACAGAGAGAGAAACTGAAGCAGAGTCTGTACTGGGCACAGAGCCTGACATGGGGCTCAATCTCATGACCCTGAGATCATGACCTGAGCTGAAACCAGGTGTCCGATGCTCAACCAACTGAACCACCCAGGCACCCTGAAATTCCCTTTGTCAAGACACTCTGGGGTATCGACAGGCAGCTGTAGGAAAGAGCCTTGGAAGCTCACTGTATTATTTCTTGTACAGAGATCACTGAGGCTTAATTTTATCAATTGTACAGTGTCCTGGAGGCCCACAGGACCCCTGGGGGGATTTCAGGACTGGGGATACTCACACCCTGCCTCTAGGGAGGTGGGTCCTAAAATAGAAATGGCTGCTCAGGTCTAGAATCCTATGAGGAGCCAGCCACCCAGGATCCCATGGCTATCTGTCCCCAAGCAGACCATGAAAATAGCTGAAAGAGAGCGAGGGCCAAGGAGACCTCAGGGATGGTACCTGCCTGTGTGAACTGAGGCTGGAGACCACAGCAGATCTCCGAGGATGGCTTTGTGGGCTGATGACAACCCCAGGACAAGACCTGCACCCATCTCCGACCCCCAACACCTTGACCACACAGAAGTCGTCCCTCCCCGCTCACAAGGAAAGGAGGTGACCTGAATTTCCAGAGATGCATTTTGCTCCAAATGGGGGCTCAAAATAGACAGTAAATTCAGTTTTAGAAAAATAGTTGTGCATTTCCCTCACATCTGCTACTGTGGGCTGAGACGATGCTTGCTTGGGTAGAACAGTGATGATAATGGCAGCTCATGTAGTGTTGATGTGCTTGTCTCTCTGCTAAGTGCTTTACATGGATTAACCCATGAGATCCCTACAAGGCAGGTAGCACTAAATTCCCACTCTGGAGGAAATTGAGGCACTGAAGTATTAAGTAACTCACTCAAGGTCATGTAGGGATTGAACCTGAATACTCCTAATGACCCTTAGCAACACACTTCATGTTTACAAACCAGTTGGTCAAAAAGTCTTTCCTAATCTCAGGCTAAAGACTTCTTGTGTTTAGACCATTCTTTCTTATTTGGTACTTAGAAAGAGCTAATAGCTACTCATGTGATCCATATCTTTTCTCCATTTCCTCCTTTTCTGCCCAAATGACCTCAGTTGCCTTAGCCTCTCCTCAAGGCTGTTGCGATTTCATGATTTCTGATTTGCCCACTGCTTGAGTGTCTGGGCCTGAACTGGAACAGAGGTCAGTATGTTATGAATACTCTAGGATGACTGTATCTTCATGATTTTCCAAGTCAGTGCACTCTGGTGTTGAATTTAGCAATTTCTTTCAACAAGAAATAGTTTGCTCTCTTGATTTTCTGTGGTTCCAGGTCTGAGTCTGCCACACTTTTACAAAGAAGCCCCAATGATCTTTTTCTACATCTTCTGGGAAGTGAGCTATTTGGCCTTATGTACATGGCCAGTTGCCAGGCCTGTTTTCTGTCTATCTAAATTATGGTGGCAGAGGAGATAAAAATACAAAGACAAAAAAGTCATTTTTCTCTCCCCAAAACACCAAAATTCTTTGAGCCTTTCATTCCCTTCTGCTTTTTTGCCGATAACAATGAATAATGGTTCCTGCCGCTGCTTTTATTGGCTTAGCATTTGGGGTCATAAGAATGTAAATGTTTCCCTAAGGAAAAATACATTTGGGGGATTAACCAGACTGTTTCTTTTATTTTAAAAATTTTAGTTATAAAAGGAAGAAGGAATCTGCTGAACTAAACTAAGTTATGATCCCAAACAGAAAAGACAGAGCAGAGATCACCATTCACTTGAGGAGGAGCTCCCAGGATTTGGGTAGGTCAACCCTGGGTGTTCCATTTTAGTTGGCATGGGTTTAAAGAATTCTATTTTAAATCCAGTCACTGTCATATCTGAACATATTCATATTTAGGGTCAGGTCACCTCATCAGTAAAACTGATTTTGTTTAGTATTTTATTCCTTTAACTCACCATTACTATTCTTACTCTCTTTTCATGCCAACTTCTCAGTGTGAGGTGGCTTTAGCAAATGGCTATTGCCTTTTCTTCATTATGCATGTCCCTTATAATCTGTCATTTACCCTCGCACTTCTATTGAAACTGCATTCTTAGAAATCAGCAAAAATTTCTTTAAGGTGAAATGGAAAGAACTTGTGTTCTTCTTTGTTGCTCTACCTGAGATCTTTGGCACTTGTCCTCTCCTTCACACATCAATTCTTGGCCTCTTTGATACTTTGTGACCATTTTTTTCTCTCAGGAGGTTCCATCCTCTCTAGAGCATTCTCCAAAGCTTGGCTTCAGTCTCTAGACTTAATTTTCTCTATATTAAACTTGACATAGGCTCAATCTTTAGCTGTCAACATTATTTGTGTAATTCCCAGATCCACATCTCCCAGAACTATCTCTCTCTGAGCTCCCAGCTGGTATCTCCATCACCTGCAGAACAATTTCATTTGTTAATTTGCTTTATCCTGGCACCTGAAGCACAGTAGACCACCTGCCAAAATCATCTTTTACCTCTAAGTTTATTCTTCCTCCTGAATTCTCTCCCAGTGGCACTATCATTTCATCTCCAAATCACTCACACTGGACAGCACACGGTCATTTTTGGCTCCTTTCCCTAGACTTTGAGCACCAAGGGGAGCAGAGCAGAAGTAGTATCCACCTTTTCCACCATCTTGCTAGAGCCTGGCACAGTACTTGGCACAAAGGAGGAACTTAATATTTGCTGAATAATTGAATGGATTTTCTCTTTGATTACTTGTATTCTCTTATTCATCAACCTAATTAATTAATCAACCAGCCTATATGTGTTTGTGGAGACAGTGTAGAGTGCTTATTGGGATTTGGAGCTCTTATGTTGGACTGCCTGGGTTTGAATTATGGCTCAGCTTCTCCCTAGGTGGGTGGTTTTGAGAACGTTACTTAACTACTCAAATACCTTAGTTTTGATCTGTCTGTAAAGTGAGGGACATAATAATTCCTACCTGAGTATGTTGATGTGAGGATGAAATGAAGAAAATCTCTATTAAATGGATATAGTAAGTGTTCAGTTAACCTCTTGGTTGATGATAATGGTGGTGATAATGATGCTGATGATTGATGATGATGATAGTGATGATGATAATAGTGATAGTGGTAATGACAGTGGTGATGATGTTGGTGGTAATAATGGTAATTATGATGGTGGTGATGCTGATAGTGGTGATTGCGGTGGTGATGAAGATATTGACGGTAGTGATGATGTTGAGGATGGTGATGATGATGGTGGTAATAATGTTGATGATCCTGATGCTATGGTGGTGATGACAGTGATGATGGTAGTGATGATGGTGATGATGATAATGATGGTGGAGGATAGGCATGAGTGGGGAGTGGTGAGGTTTGGAAGCATATAAGGTGCTATGAAGGCCATCGTTTCAGGGTAAAGACAAGCAACAGCAGTGGAATGCCAAGGTCCAGTATGTGTTTGGGCAGAAGGCTGAGCCCTGTAATGGGCATGAAGAGCAGTGGGAGAAAAGGCAGACTGAAATTGACCTGGCAGAAAAATGGGCTCCAAGTGTGCTCAAGGCCCTGGCATTTTCTTGGAAGGGTCTCAGAGACTCCATGGTTGGGGGAATAGGGACAGAGTGGGGTGTCTGAAGGACTGGAGACTAACATGCCTGGAGAGGGAAAATGTCCTAGGACTGTACAGATTTGAGCAGAGGAGCAGAGATGCTCTGCTTTTGACATTTTACCTCTTGGTCTTTAAGGTCACCTTTGAAGAAAAGGTCCTGCTGCTTTTTATAAAAAAAAAAAAAAAAAAAGGTCTGAAAATCACTGGTATATGCCTTGAAGGCAAGCTGAGGCCCCTGAGCTTCACGTGGTGAACTGTTGGGAAGCTGTGGAGATGTGGATGGCAGAGCAAGCAGTAAGACAAAGCAACGCTCTTTTAGAACTCTTCTCAGATTCTTCAGTGGTGTATGGAGTTGCTGGCAAGGAAAACAAACACATTGTCCAGGCAGGGAGGGCCATCAGGATGCCAAATCCTCCTCCAAAATACCTGCTCTGTCTGTGCTCTGCTGAGCAGTCTCTGGGGTGGTAGTATAGGCCAGCATCCTGCCTGAACCATCGCAGTAGCCCTCCGCCCTCTGCCTTCAGACTCTGGGCCCTCTCTTCTGGCCAGCTCTCCAGAACACTATCCCATCATTCCGCTCCATGTACTGCAGCCCCCAGCGGTTCTTCCTTGGTTGTGGGAGAAAACCCAAACTCCCTCGCTTGTCATACAGGATCCCACAGCATCATAAACTCTGCCTTTCTGCTTTCTGCTTTCTGCTTTCATCTGCTACTCATCACCTTTCTGCCCCAGCTGGCTTCACCTTCGTACAGTACCAGATACCCCCCAAACATAGTGCATATTTTCTCTTGTATATTTCAAGCCGTGTCCAGGTCCTGTGATGCACCCCAGGCCCATCCCCCCACACCCGCCCCCACACCTGTACTTAGTACACTTTCCTTGTGGACTTCACACAAATTCCACCAGCCTTTCTTGACCATGTTCGGTCATATCTATCTCTCCTCTATGAATGCCCAGAGGAACTCTGCCTCTTAAGTACTTATTCTGGCAGTGATTGGTATTTTTTTTTCTTTTCTTTTCTTTTTTTTTTTTTTGGTTTCAAGTGTCACCTAACATCATGCGGGGCTCATTGCACACCAACACACCAAAATAATTTATTGTAGCTGTAATGGGAACAGATTCCTTTTCTCTCCAACAAGATCCCCATCCTAACCACCCTTCAGTGCCAGATGCCACCTTGTGAACTACCCCATCATGGCTCCCTCAGCACCTCATTTCCCAAGCCCAGCCTGTGACATCCTTTTGGGTCACAAGGGGTTTGTGCAGCTGCCTGTTCTCAGAAGTGGCTTGAGCTCAGCCAGCATTCCTTCTCAACTGAGACTCTTCATGAAATGTCTTCTTGACAAATGTCAGCAGGGGTGAGATTCACCACACTGTTTATTAAAGGAACAAAAGCCCTGCCTGATGGGCCTGTGCAACAGGCTTGACTCGCCCTGGGGAGGGGGGGGTGCGGGCAGTCAGCTGAGGCAGGCTGAGTCCTTGAGTCCTTGCTGCTTGGGTCCCCTTGGCCTGCATTTCCAGTCAGAAGCTTTGGAGAAGCTTCTAGCCAGGCAGTAAACACCCTTCTCCTCCCCACGGACAAGAGTGACCAGAACAATTTATGACACATAGGTGAGGCAGAGAAAAAGCATTTCCTTCTGCTCACTTGGCCCAGTCCCCCATTCGTGAGCCCCAAGCAGCACCACTTGATCTATAAAAAAACTTTCTTTGCTCCACCAAGTGCCAATGTTCTAGCGAGAGACAGACTCTTTATAAACCTGTGTCACTGGCTTCCTCTTTCGAGACACAGGAACCACGGCATAGATGGCTGGGTCAAGGGTGGCTCCTGCCCAAGGACCTTTCTCAGCTGTGCTAGGTATAAGGCATGCCAGGTATTAGATGTGCCAAGTTTCAGTCCTCAAGGGGCTCTAAATTCAGGTGGTGTGATGGGAGCTACTATAAAAGAAAAGGAAAGAAATAAACAAACAAAATAAAACAAAACAAAGTTTCCAGCTAGCTCAGCCTCAATGCCAGAGCAGTTCAGAGAGAGCCAGAGGTGGAGGGCACATCGCTGTGCCCTGGCTTATCAGGAAAGGGTCCAAGAGTAAGGATAGAAGGGACTTGAGTTTGACCTTAGGAATTAGCCTGAGATCCACTGGGGCAGGTGAAGAGACTGGATTCCCTCCCCTACCCACACCCCGACATTGTGTCCAAGATTAGGAGGGCGACTCAACTGATTTTTAAATGTGATACGTTTCTTCTCTGAGCATGGAGAGAGCTTCTTTCACAGCGAGCAGCATCTGCAGTGGGATACCAGCATTATGGAAGAGGGGACCCGAGGGCCCCCATCAGAGGATGGCAGAGAGGAGACACAGAAAAGTCTTGACTTATTCTGGTCACATGACATATTTTTGATTTATGGCCACGCTTATCCTGTGCTACCCAGATATCAACAGTGAGGCCCAATGTTGTGAAGAAGTGTCTGCACCTCAAATTAAGATGAGATTACAGTCCCTTCAGCTGTCACAGGTGGGGCAGGTAAAGGAGAGGTGCAGGAGATATTGTGTGAAAAGCCACAAGACTGCTAAGAGAGTAGCTTCCTACCTTATACACCTTCCATGCAGGAATCCCATATTTTCATGGGGCGCTTACACTTAGTCAGCTCTCAGTATTTCCACCACTGGGAAAAGGAGAAGCATTGGAAAAACCAATCCATATACAAATCTCAGTCCCAAATTTCAGAGTTTCCAACATCTTCCTCATAAAATTTTCCCAGAGGTATCTTGAAATGGCAAAACTGTTAGGTTTCCGTATTATCTTTCCATCTTCAATTAATAAGTTGGCTGACCGTGGGCAAACCAGTTTGGTGCTCTTTCCCATAGTATCATAAGGATGACACTAGTGTGAGAGCCTAGGGGTCTCTTCTAGTGTGAAAAGTTTATGATCCTATCCAAATGACTCTGCTCCATCTGCTGTGCCTGTACATGGGGGCAGCAACGGAGCAAGGCAGTTGGGAGCAGTGGGCAGAGCCCTGCCTCTGGAGCTGGGCAGACCTGGCTCGGCCGTGAGGCCTCTCTGGGCTCGAGCACCTTCCTCTCTGACGGAGGTCGGCTGTGAGCCTTACACCGAGGAAACGTGTAGAGCTTGTTTAGCAGATGGCTGCCTCAGAATGGGCGCTCACCCTGTGTGAGTACAAAGACAACAAGAGGTCAAAGGTGCAAAGAAGGAAGAAGGAGAAAGTAGTCCATCAGCCAAAGCTCCATTTCAAGTCAGGCTTGAACAGAATCAGGGTAAACATTGTTTCACAGACTTGGGACAGGATGGGGACCCAGGCTCCATCTCAACAGTGTAACACTAGGAGAAAGACTATCAACATTCTTATAAAAATACAATGTATATAAAGACAGTAAGAAGGAGGTAGGCCTTCTCAGTGTGGGTAGGCCGCCGGGGGATGTAGTGGCCTGTAGCTCACCATGTGGAGGCTCTGGGCCCGAGGACTGGCTTGGGAAGAAGCCCCCGTGGCGGAGCAGCTGAGGGTGGGAGAGGGCCAAGTGTGACCCTCTGCTTAGTTAGGAGCAGACAGGAAGGAGGCAGATCTGTGAGGGAAGGAATCATCCATGGAACCTTCTTACTTTCCTGTAGGGAGAGGACCTTAAGAATAAGAAGAGAAAGCTATCAATTCCTTTTTCCCCAAAGCAAAGGACACATTTTTAAAGATACTTTTTTCTGACTGTTTCCTCTCAGTGCTGGATCTGAGGTCCCTTCCCTGCTCCCAGTTTAGACATTTTTTTTTAATTGGGAACATTTTTATTAGAGTCACAAGTGCAAGGCATTTCCAATCACCCAGCAATAACTTAAAGCTAAAAGGGGCAATTCTAACTCTCAGCAAGCCAGAGGCTCTGACTCCATGCTGGGCTCGCCAATGAGGCCCTCAGAGAGGCTGTACTGTGTGTGTTGGGCTGGGGGGGAGGTGTTGCGTGAGAGATGGCGCCCACAAATCCCCCTCCGTCACAGGCACATCTGTTTCCCACCAAGTGGGACTGGCCCTGGGGGTTCCTTTTCAAAGCCTGCCTTTTTAATTGGGACTCCCTCCTATTTTATAGGGCGGCAGCTCTGCTTATCTGTGAGCTATTTGTCTCCCTGGCATTGGTTCTCCACCCGTGGAGCCCATCTCATGCTTCCAGCGAGGCTGTTCTGTGGGTAGCTGCACAGGTTTTGTTTTTTATTTTAATCCCCAAAGGGATGGGGGAAAGCGCAAATAAATTACAGCCCTGAAACCGTCAGTTAGGTTTTCTTGTCCAACATGCTTTACAGCAAAAGGATGGGGAATTCTGTTTTAACTTAGAAGCAATAAGTCAGGGAATGGGATTCTAGAGAACTTTAAAGGGAATCCAGCAGGTTCTGACATGCCTGAAATGAGGATGCATTTTGCTTTGAAGTTTTAGGATACAGAGGGGGGCTGCGCCCCAGGAAGCTGACCCTGGTGGGAATGTTTGAGGCAGAGGGCCTGAACCCCAAGCTGGTCAGACACAACTGTTGCTTGACTGGGAAGTCCTGTCATTGGGAGTACTGGTCATTATTTATGTCTCTGCCTGCCCCTTGCTTCCTGTGGAAGCTCCATGATGATTTGCACTTGTGTCAAGAAAAAAAATAAGGTTTGGGGGAAAACATACATATACAGTAACAAGCTGAGAAGGCTTGAAGATTCCTAAAGTTCACTGGTTTTCTGGAGAATGAGGCTGGGTAGGAAAGGAGTTGTTCATTCTGCAGCTTGGCCTACTGGCCACATGGATTCTGAGCACATTGCTCAAGGTCAGTAGCAGGGTTTTCAGCTGTCTCCTGGTGCACATGGCTGCACTGAGGCCTTCTCAGGGATTCAGACCCAGAAACTCCAATGTCTGCCTTCCTTGGGGCCTAGCAGAATACCTGGCACCCAGCCACCACATGATTGAATGCAAACTGAAATAAAAAATTAAATTGAGGGAGAAACCCAGACACCCAAGTAGGATTGAAATTCCCAGACTGGTTCCAAAAGGGAGGTGAAATTCTCCCCCTATGCCCAGGAGACAAGTGTATGGGATGCTTGGGATGGGATGGGATGATAAATCTCTTCTTGTCTGTCAAGGATGGAAGTTTCTCTTGGATGGTCTCCAGGGCCACCAAGGAGCATAGGCCTGGATTCCTTGATGGATTTGGATTTTTTCTCTAGAGAAATTGGTGCTGGGTGGGGGGGGGGGGCGGGGAGGAATCTCTAGACTTAATATTGGTTGCATCCCTTTGCTCCAACCACCTCATCCTTGGCTTTTTTTTTTTTTTTTTCCCTCAGGTTGGCAGGGGAATCCTCCCTCTGCTAATTCCTCACGATTGTACGTGAGCCAAATGTGTTCACTGCGGGAGGCAGGAAGTTGAAAGACTCTGCCTCAGCCTGTGAACTGATAGAACTGTAAGCCAGGCAGCACTGGGTGTTCACTGTGGAAGGAAGCCTCTCTGGGAGGTGAGATTTTGTCTGGTAGATTAGAAGAGTGATCCTCATTGATGGGGGAAGATGAGTGTCCACAGGACACTTACCCAATGAGATACTATGCCAGAAAAACAGGATTCCGTGCCCAAGTAGGTTTGGGAAGCAGCATCCTTCACTTAGAAATTTGTAGTGTATGTTAGTGCACTGAAGTCTGAAAAGTTTTGCCGTTGAACAAGCAAACCAAGAGAGGTTTAATTTTGTCCATTACTTCCCAGATATGCTTGGTCACAATGCCCTTGCTCGTGCGATGCCTGGGCATCACTTGGGAGGTGCCATGGGTGGGTGACCCTGGAGCTAGGTCCATGCCTGGTGGGGAGGAAGGAACCACTCGCTGGACAGAGGGACAGGGTGGGATGAGGCATACCTCGATGCTTTGTAACACTGCCATGTTGGCCCAAGGGTGGGTCTTTGGAGGAAATTTTGCAAGGAAGTAAGAAAGAGGAAGTAAGTAAACAAAAAAGTAAGGAAGTAAGTAAAAAAAAAAATCCTCAGGAAATAATGCCTGCCTTGTGTGGGCAAGAGAAATGAAGAAAATAGAGGCTCACTCTGTGAGATTAAGAAAAGGTAGTCTATGGGGAGACTGTGAACCTATTAAGGTCTGTCATTATGATAGGTGTTCCTAAAATACATGTTATTATGATTAGTGTATCAGTGATACACCTACCGTGTTACTATTATTATTTACTGTTATTACCATGAATGATAATACTAAGGTTTAACTAATGCTTATTGTCTACCCAATTATTTAAATCTCCTTTGGTCCTCAGAAAGCCTCTGTGAGTTGTATGATGGGCTTTAATAATATTTACTCCGTGAATGAGCTAAGTTATGAGTCAGTTGTTCAAATTTCAAGTACCATTAGATGCCAGAGCAGGGACTCAGAACCTGGGCTAGAAGTTTTGGACTCCTTTAGCAGGAGCCAGCAACTCCTACTGATTCTGCAGGAGAGAACAGAACCTCTGGATTAATCTGGGACCATAAGAGGAAAGGCTCCTCAGATGCTTGTCGCTTGGCCTGCGTACTGTCCGGAGCCAATGCTGAAGGGACGGTGGGAGCTCATGTCCTGTGAGGATTCCTCTGGCAGCCTGAAGAGTTGAGGATGGCTGAGGAGAGGAAGAGAAGCCAGAATGGCATCTCCCATTCCCTCTGTTTACCTCTTTGGTCCCTGCTAGGCCAGTAGAAGTGGTGAGCAAAGCTCTTGCTGTGTGAGTTTTTCTAAAGGCTTTGGATGATAGGCACAAATACTTCCTCTAATTATATCTCAGGCTTTCCCAAAGTTGTAAAGGCTGATTGAAAGGAAAGAAGCCTGGATCCATTTTAAAGCTGTCTTGAGATTCACACAGGGTTGTTCTGGGATTCTGAGAACCTAAGGGGATGGGCTGATTCCAGGATCCAGCCTCAGAGCCCCAAGATGCAAGTGGACCTAGGCCAAGGGAGGAGTTCCATATTTAATCCCACCCCAGCCTTGGGTCATGTATGGATCTTGAAGCCAACCTGGGAAAGCCACAGCTGCAGACATAATTGAATATCGTCCAAAGTCCTGGATAACCCCAGGGAACAATAGGTCTAATCCACAGGCCACCTGGTGTGCGTTTGAAACCTTGGTGAGAGTGGGATGTGGTCTCAAAGCAGAGTGGAGGGGCAAACCTCAAGGCTTTGCCAAGGAAGATTTAGAACACAGAGAAGCTGAAAGTAGAGTCCTTCAGGACAGTGGTATGCAGCCTCTGGAGGTGTGGGATTATGCTGAGTGGGGAGTTAGCTGGAGGAGTGGTACCCAGAGCCAAGAAATGTCTGGTAATAGAGAAAAGTAGCTGAGCATGCTCGGAAAAGGAGGACAGACTGTGCAATATTAGGAGGGGACTCAAAAGGGCAAGGGCCTGTAGGCCAGATGATATAGAAAGCATTAGACAAGTAGGCAGGGAGCCCGTGGGGTGGGGGTGAGTGGATGTGGGCTGTGATTGGGTGGGGGGCACTTGGGGTTGTCTTTGGCACAGTGCTGGTGAGTTTGAATTGCAGAGTATTGGTTGGTATTGTGGTGAGGGAAGCTGAGGGTAGAGGTGTGGACAGATTCGGGAAGCAAGCTCACTGTGCAGCAGAGAGCCTTGAGGAGAGCCCTTCTCAGGCAAGGGAAGGCCCATAGGGTCACCTGGGGGCAGTGGTTTGGCTTCCCTTCACCTGGCACAAGGGAGCACGGTGATGTGAATGCATTTTCTAGACCACAGCTAGAAGTCCATTCGACATAGACCTATGTCAACTGCTCAGACCAGAGAGTGGGCAGAGAAGAAAACTCTAGAAGTGGTCCCGGGTGTCCTCCCTGAGGGGTTCTGTGCCATTCAGCTCTCAGGTCAAGCTCTAACCATCTCGTTAGTCCTGACAGCCCAGCTCCTCTTCCAGAGAACTGTGCTGCCCTGGGCCTTGCAGGTCCAAGGGCGATCTTACAAAGACATTCCTTTTATGCCCATGCCTTCTCAGCCATCTTGCTTCTCATGCTGGGCTCACCTGCCCAAATACCCCTCCTCCTAACTGCACCATCTGCCTGCCTTGCTAAGGAAAGTTATCTACACTGTGAAAAGCAGCAAGGAGGAAGGTGTGTGCTTTCAGTGTCATGCTGGAGTTTGATCCAAAAGGCCCTTCCAAGGATTATTCAATGACCCAGACTGTTGCTGGGCTCATCATTTGCTATTGACCAGGACCTAGATTCACTGAAGTTACTTGTAAACTTATATCAGATAGAGGTACAAATGATTTCGGTCTGGTAGAAAAGATAACCCCAAAGGGTATGATAATGGAGGGACCTAAACCAGTTCTGAAGATCTATCCCAGTAGCTGTCTTCACCCACATTCTTCTCCGATGGCTATAAATACCATACTTCACATGTTCCTTGAGTTGGTCTGTTCCTTTATGAATGACTAAAATAAATTTTTGACACATGTTTACTCTGTTTTTATGCTTTTATGTTTTTGTAACATTTTGGAAATTTGACATCTTTAGGGATTGTTCCACCCAAAAGGGCTCACGTGCCCCAGAAGTGCCCCCACATGCTGCTCAGGCCCAGGAGTGGCCTTTCCCAGGTCCCAAGGGTCTCCACTGGGTTACTGATCACATGAACTAATGTCACTTCTGTGTGATGTTTAAAATTAAGAGAAGTCTAGAATTCTGTGTTCACTAATTTGAAGTATAGTTTTGACAATTTTTTTAAAAAGATTTTATTTATTTATTTATGACAGAGAGAGAGAGAGAGAGAGAGAGAGAGAGAGAGGCAGAGACACAGGCAGAGGGAGAAGCAGGCTCCCTACAGGGAGCCCAATGTGGGACTCAATCCCAGGACTCCGGGATCATGCCCTGAGCCAAAGGCAGATGCTCAACCTCTCAGCCACCCAGGTGCCCTCTGACAATTTTTATATCAACTATCATTGTATCCTTTCTCTAGTGTATCAGCTTAAATATACTTCCTAAAGTCCTTTGTTAACATTAAAACCTTGGATTAATATTAAATCAAAGTAATTAATGGACAGTTTTTGGATACCTGAAAAAAATTTAAATATTATATATAACCTGGTTAAAATATTGGGCCAACTACATTTTAGAAATGTGTTTTTCTTTTTACTAGGATATAATTAAACAAAACAATTAGACAACCAACATCATACCTGGGACATCATCTTTAAAAATAAATTTTATTGGATCAGGTATGTATGTGTGTGTGTGTATATATTTTTTTCATTTTGCACTAAGCCCTGCAAATCATGTAATCAGTTCTATATGTCTGTGTATACATATTTTTGCTTATTATTTTTATACATTACAGAGAAGCTGTTCTTTTGGGTTTTATTGTCAAACAATTTAGTGGCATAGTGCATTCACATTAAGTATGTTAAGTGTTCCAGATGCCTAGCATATGCCTACATTTTGTGTCAGTTTGTGCTGTATCTTTAGTGTACATTTTTTTTTATTGTTGTAAACTATAATACCATTTTAACCACCTTTTTTTTTTTTTTCCTTTTTAAGAGAATGTGAGTGGGGAGGGAGGGGGAGAGAGAGAGAGAATCTTACACAGGCTTCACACTCAGCACAAAACCTGGCACAGGGCTCAGTCCCATGACCCTGAAATCATGACCCAAGCTGAAGCTGAAATCAAGAGTCAGATGCTTAAGCAATGGAGCCACCCAGGTGCCCACATTTTAACCACTTGCGAGTGTACCGTTCCGTGGCATTAAGTCCATTCACATTCGTTTGCAACCATTACCATTATTCATCTTCAGAACTTTTTCATCATCCCACACAAAAGCTCTGTCTCCACTGTACGCTACCTCTCCTTCCTCACTGCCCCAGTCCCTGGCAGCCACCATCCTCATAGACCACACAGTCTGTGAATTTCACTACTCCAGATGCCTCATGTAAGTGGTATTATACTGTATTTGTCCTTTGTGACTGGCTTATTTCACTTAGCATAATGTCCTCTAGGACATAGACTACCTCTAGTCACGTGGTAGTATATGTCACATTTTTCCCCCTTTTAAGGCCAAATACAAATTCATTGTACGTATATATCACATTTTATGTGCCCATTCAGCTGTCGATGGACATTGGGTTGTTTCCACTTTTTGGCTATTATTGTGAATAATACTTTGAACATGGTTGAGTTAAATATCTCTTTGAGTCCCTGTGTTCACTTGTTTTGTGTACAGACCCAGAAAGAGAATTACTGAATGACATGGTAATTCTTTTTAATGTTTTGAGGAATGCCTTGCTGTGTCCCCAACAGCCACATCATCTTACATTTCCACCAGTGATGCGCAAGGGCTCCAGTTCCCTTACCAACACATCTTAATTTATTTTTTTAAAATCAATAATAGAGGGTAAAGTATCTAATTGTGGTTTTGATTATAACCTGATTATAATTAAAAAATAATTATATAACCAAGTTTATACCTGGGTATGTTATCCTTACAAATAAATTTTATATCTTCAGATATGCCAAACTCATCATTAAAGCAGAATAGCTGTGCTTCCCATCTGGGACTAACTCTCATAAAATGTTTCTAGGAAACTCATCTGGTATCTGTTCTATAGCTTGCAGGGTCCCCACCTGTAAATAAGTTAACTTTCTGCCAGCCAGGGACCTTCACAGATTGTGGGGACCCAGAGAAAGAGAGAAAGAAGAATTCACTCAAATGTGGAGCTACTGCATGTGCAACCAATGGTGATGAATTTCTTAGGTATGTTTTCCTAGCTTGGAATGGAAGAGCCAAGTAAAAAAAATCCCCGAACAAAAGAAAAAAACCACTATGAAATAATAGAGATTATAGAGACCATTGAAAAATGCAACCCAGTTGCTTATGAAGTTGCAGACATTTTGTGAGTGTCATTCTATGGCTATATTTGCTAACCATATTCAATGAAGCTTATATATTTAATTGACCTCTCTTCCTTTACTTATGTAAATCAAGACAAAAACACAGGGAGATCAGCCTATTTTTTATATGTGTAATCAAAAACTATTATTGGAGATTATTTATGATCACCAGCTCCATCCAAAACTTGGGAATGAGGAAAATGAGCTGTTAGCACAATTAACAGGCCCACCCCAAGATTTTTTAATTATTGATGGGGTTTCCCTGTCGTTTGGCTCATTGACTGGGTCCCAAACTCTCTGAAGTAATGTGTTAACTTTTAAAGTTTTGCCTGATAAAAATATAAATCATTTAAATGTGGTAGAAAAGAAAACTCCACATGTTGATTTTTTTGCCCTGTAGGACACAAACCACTTTTGAACCAAACCTAGCAGTCTTATTCCAAAATTCTTTCTTCAGCTCTATAAAATCTCAGTTTCTCAAATGTTCCTTGAACTAGCTTTGACTGTCCTCCTGGTTCCCTCATTGATGAGTTAAAGAAAGTTTTGCCACAAATTTATCCTAAACTTTTAAAAATTATATTTCCTGGCCCAGAGCCACTTCTTCCTCTGTCATTCTGACCATTCTGGCAGGCTTGTCTCTTCGAGAATCCACGCAGGTTGTGGATTTCCTTTATCTGCCTGGATGGAGGATTGCTTGAGTTTATGGGCAACTTGCATCAATTTCCACATTTATTCGTCCTCAGCTCACAGAATGTTAGGGGTCAGTGGAATCCCTATCTTCCTCAGTTGTAAAAAGGAAACTGAGGCTGAGGCAAATAAGTGGATTAGGTAAATAAGATGTAAGTACTGTAATTTACTGTCTGGCCATGTATTGACATAATATCTCTTTCTGTCTTACATACCTTTTTTACATGTGTCTGTGTCTTAGATGAAAAGTTCCGAGGCCATAGGGACCAAATGTATGATTCTTTCCGCCTGCATTCACCCCAGAGGTGAATGAGTGTCTTGTAAGCACTTTTTGATGGAGGTGAAACAAAGGAAGAAATGTTTCTGGAAGCAGACATTCTGGAAATTGCCAGAGAAAGCTGTTCAGAGGTCAAAGGGTCACTATTCTTCTGTCTGAAACTGCTTTAAAGAAATCCCTTCCCTGGGGGAATGATTCAGCACATCCCTGTCTTTGAGCTCCATCCAGATGCTTCCCTGAGGCTCTGCATGGGGAAGTATTATCAGTGTCACTACCTATGAAGATTTTTGCTTGGAACAACAATTTTTGTTAGTTTTGGCAGATACATCTAGAGAATGGCCAAGAAAGGATGTGACATGAATTCAACAATTTAATTCTGAAAACCCCGTGGTTTCAATGCTGGTCATTTCTTGTTAGAGCTTTGTTTTTCCTCTTTGGTCATAACAACTGGACTTCCAGGGGAATATTTCGTCTTACAAATTAAGGAAATTTTCTGAGCCAAATTTCAGGTCTTTCCTGATTTAAAGAAAACACAATGAAAGGACAGTGGGCTTGGCTTTGAATAGTAGCCAGGGACACTACACAAAACGATGACTATTATTACACTTCCTAAGAAAGCAGTGTTATTTTGAAATAATAATTTTTTCTTTTGTTATAGAGGAAAATCTAGTACTTTTAATGAAGAGACTCTACCTGGAGGCTCTCAGAAATAATTTTAACTTTTTAGAGGAGATGGAAATAGTGCCGTGCAAGGATTAGATTGCTTTTTAAAGCAAATTTGGAACCAAAACTAAAGATGCACATACAATGGCACTTGACCCTGTCCTCGTCCAAGAGGCTTCCTGGTGTAATGAACTTGACCCAGTTATCCTTGACTACTGGCCATTGGTGACATCAGGGACATTACCACCTGAGCCTCAGCTTCCTCTTTGGTCGATGCTGTAATCACTCCAAACTCAGGGCGATGTTGTGAGGATAAACAAAATAGCTAATTAATTAAATTAGTTATAATAATAGCTGATACATTTTGAGAAGTTAGTATGGGCTGGGCACTGTGTTAAGGACTAAACACGTTTTCTCTCATTTCATCCTCACAACAATTTCCAAGGAAGAACTATTTTTCTTTGCCCTCCAACAGATAGGGAGACTGAGATTAAAGTATAGAGAGGTGAAGTTTCTCAAGGTTTCACAGCTAGTAAGTGATGGGACCCATGGTCAAATCTGTGCAGTCTGGTTTTAAGGACTGGTGCCACTAGGCAATATGCTATATCCTCTGCCCAGATAATGCAGGTGGAAGTACCTAACACAATGTTTGGCACATAATAGGCATTCAGCTAATTTTAATTACATCTGAACAAATCAAGTGCAAACCTAGCATTTCTAGATATATAGCCCAGAGATCTTAGCAGCTCAATGCCTATAATACCTGTGCTATTTACATGGTCAAGGAAAAGGATCTCGATAAAAGTATGTGTCATTAACAAAATGTCATGCAGTCCTAAAATAAAGTTGCAATTAACTTTCAAGTGACAAAATTACTTCTTGGGCATCAGGTAGTGCTTTTTTCTGTTAGCTTGATCTCAACTTCTGTTTTCCTTCTTCCGCTACGACACATTTAATTAACAGAATATTCTCAGTAAAGATCTGTCTTGAATCATATATGCATTTTTGGGGTATCTCTTTTGACTGTTTATAAATGGAATTGACCTTTTTAAATTTATCTTCCATTTATCTTTGTCCCCTATGTATGGGATACCATGCCAGGTCAGTCTTGAAAAAGGTAGAGAAGATAAGTCATATCCAATGGGAAGCTTGCCTTTTAGTGATGAAGTTATAAACCTATGCAGATCATTTAATGTGCTAGAATATTCCTTCTTTGTAGCCTATCTAAAATTATCAGCTCTGCAGTGCTCCTACAGGATGTGGCTCACCCTCATAGAAAGAAGCTCTTTGACTGTAGTCAAATGTCTTTGTTCATTTTCTTCTCTCCAAGGATACTGGCTTGTAACAGGCCCATCGAAGCCTCTTATTTCATCTGTACCAACAAATTCTAGACATGCAGGCTGATACTAGGCCTCCAACTCTGTTTTGATCTGCTCCTCAGCAGATAGCCAGCCTGTCTCTTCCATTTTAAACTTTTCAATAGAAAGGCACCAGTCACATCTCTTGTGTCCCTTATTCCCCTAAATCAGGGACACCTTTTAAAGTCTCTGAGCCACCTGCTTTTAGCTCAAGATAATGGGGGCACAGCCTTCACCTTTCTCCTAATGTGAGGTGGCAGGCTTGCTAGCACAGCTCTCCAAAGAACTTATTCTCATAAATCCTTCCTCTTCAGATCCATTTTTTTTTTTTACTTATTTTATAGCCCCGTAGTGAGGGAGAGGTTTGAGGGTTTAACAATATTTGGATATTTGGCTAATTCTTTTTTTTTTTTTTTTTTTGCTAATTCTTTTTGCAAGCCCTGTAGAGTGGCATATTTCACCTGAAAACATATTTATTATGTCTTGGTGACTCAGTCAATGCTTCCAAATTGATATACTACACAATTATATTGAAGGCATTTGGACTGAGTTAAAAAACAAATAAATTAAGATCGGATCTGGGCCTGGTTCGTGTTTCTAAGATAAAGAAGAGAAATGAGAACTCTGGTTTTCCATCACGGTGAGATGGGGGCCTGAGGAATTTTTATTACACACCAAAGATTGGGTGACTTCATGAGTTCAGAAGATTTGGAAATATACATTCAAGGCAATTGACAGTGGACTCTATCTTGAGTGCAGAATTTTAAACCTGGGTGGAGCCATTTGCATTTTTAAAAGTTCACTGTAGACCAAGTATGAAGGATAGATTGAGAGGATGGACGTGGAACACCAGGAGAAGCCATTATGGTCATCCAAGCAAGAAATCATGCAGAGGTAAATCACTGCAATGGTATTGGGAATAGAGGTAAGAGGGCAATATATGAGACGGTTAAAAGGCATTATTTCCATTAATTGATAAAATGTTAGATGTTGAGGGAAGAGTTACAGGCGATTTCAAGTTTCTGCCTTGGGCAACTGGGAGAAATTTAATTCTGCAGAAGAGTAGAAATATTCTATTTCACTTGCAAACTCATTTCTCCTTTTACAATCAGCTTACATTCTAGCTCTCTTGGAAGATGTAAATCACCAAAATTTCCCCCTAAATACCCACCCACAAGGATAGTTGCATGACCTATGACAGCCAATTAGAATATCCCAGCCCTCTTACACCCAGGGATTGGCTCAGGAATCACTCTGTGTCCCAAGCAGCACCAATCAGATTCTTCCCTTTGGATTGCTCTAAGGATATTGGAAAAGAACAGCTGTCCTTCTTCTGGACTTGCTGGGCACTGAGCGGGAGAGTCTGTGATGCTATTTTGTGTCCTCTGGTGAGACCTTGAAGCAAACTGCCCCTCTGGATTTCACAGTTATGCTAGCTAATAATGTCCTTTTCACATTCTTTTAAAATTTTGTCACTTTCTTGTCTGATTGCACTATGACTTTTTTAAATGATAGAAATGCATTAAGTAATGTATTTCCATGTATTGGACTAACGTTTCTTTCCAACATTTGCTTCAAAATTAGGATACATTTGTATTTATTTATTTATTTAAAAATTTTTTAACCTAAATTCAATATAGTACTGCACTATGATTCTTGGTACACATGCATCTCAAATACCCTAACATTGGAGCATATAAATCAATATGGACTCCCAAGAGTATTCTAAGCTTAAATAAATTAGGGGAAGTTCTGGACAGTAAAGTCCCCTCTTGAAGTTCACAGCATATACTTGCTTATGACAGGCTCTCAGCAGACAATAGTAAAGAATCCTGTTTTGCTCTATTTAATCTCATACTTACAAATACCACAGTCTGGTAGATGCTGTCATATACCTTTTTAGGAATGAAGGCCTCATTGCCCAACTGCTGGCAGTGCCCCAACGGCTTCCACCTTGGCTGTTGGCCTCCTTTGGGGATTTTCTCAGGTGAATAGAGCTACCTTGTTCAAAGAGATGCTCCCTTCCGGCGATGGACCACATCCAGAAACCAACTGGCATGGAGATATAGCTATAAAGGCCTGTGGTCTTGCCCCCAACTCAGGCCAGCTTCAGAGGGCTATCTCATCTTCAGAACCCTTGCATCATCAAGTGAAGCCTCCCCTAAGACTGCACGGTAGCACTTTCTCCCTGTGGCATCCTACTTCTGCCCCTTCTCTCCCCATGGATCGATTTTAAGAGCATGCTCTAAGAATCCTCTTCCACCCACAACTGCATCTCAGCAACTGCTTCTAGGAGAACCCAACCTGTAACAAAAACAACTTCCCAAACATACTGGAATACGGAATATGAATTTGTACAAAACACCTATCTCCCGGAGAAGTATTCACAGAACACAGATTTGGGAAATGTAGTATAGTAGAGGCAAGACTTGCAACCAGAAGAACTGATGTGGATTCAGACTTGTCTACTGACTGGCTGGTTAATCTGGTCAAACTGCCTATTCTGCAGGAGCTTCAGTAGATCATCAATAAAATGAACCTGCTGAAGTCTACCTCATATGAATGTCACCATGCCCAGCACAGTGCTTAGATGATCCATTCAAAAGATTTCTGTGAGGCAGGGATTTTTTTTTTACCTGTTTTATGTACTATTATATCTCAAGTGCCTAGAATTTTTTCTGGCACAGAGTCATCATCTGATAAATGTTTGAATTAACTAAGTAAATAACACACAGCAATCCTCTGCAAATTTTATTGAGGTATGTCCTCAGACTATATATTTGGATAGGTCACAGTTACTTGTAAGAAGGAATTAGTAAAGATTACTTCCAGTGCAGATTAGGGAAGATTTACTAATTGACCTTTTGTATACTGACTGAGCCACCATAAAAAACTATTGGACCATTACTGCTGAGGTATCTTGAATAGTGTCCCACAAACTTTTAAGTACAGCCACCAATTTATTTTGCTGACCTTTCTGGTAATTTTTGGTGTAGGTCATAGTCTCAAGGAAATACGCTAAAAAGTCATTTACGTCGAATATGTTATTAGATTAAAGCAAGCTTCATAAAGTCCTACTGAAATAAATTTTGAAGGTTTATTGATTTAAATTGTAAAACATTCTGACCCTTTTTGAGAAGGATCAAAGTGTCATATCATTTGTGCCTGTTATAGCATGAACAGGACAAGGACATGAAACTTAATTTAGCACATTCCAAGGCTTATGTTGCTAGAAGCAATTTCCTACTGATAGTGACATCGGAGAGCAAGAGTGAGTCAAACTCCCTGATGCTGCGTTGTTTGTATTGGAGATTACATACGCATGACCATACTGAAAGACATACTGTCTTCCCATCTGAAGATTTCAGCTAGCACAGAGCAACAGGAACACTGGCCTCCCTTCCGCATGAGGGAAAGGTTGTGGGATATCGCGCTTGCCTCTTGGGCATAATCTAGTGGGAGAAAACCCAAAGAAGACAAACAAGGAGAGATCCGATCAAGTAGAAAAGGAACACAGAGCATGCTGCTAATTGCAGTGGAGCTTTGAAAGCACTCTGAAAATATGACCTGAACTGTGTCTTAAAGATTAAATATAATTTCTGATGGACAGGGACGTGAGGGAAGGAGGGCACTCCAGGAAAGAAAGAGTGTGGATCTGGAAACTGATCAAGACTGGATATAGGGCGCCAAAGCCTAAGGTGGTAGCTGAGGAGAATGAAAACAGGTTGTCGTGGGCATTAGAGACTTATGAATCCTTCATTCCACACAACTGATTGTGGAGTCAGACACAATCTCTGCAGTTCTCATGTTGTATTCCATGGCCAGAGCCTTCTTTCTTTTTTTTTTTTAACAGAGGCTTCCATTTTGAACGATTTGAGGGCAAATATAAAATCGCATACAAGTAGTTTATCTGAAGGTTCAGCTCTGACATACTTGTATCTTGGGAATACAACCTTGAATATGAAAATGAAAGAGAGGAGAAAGGAGAGGAAGAATAAGGAGGAGGAGGAGGAAGAGAGAGAGAAGACAGACAAGAGGCAGAGCAGAAAGGCCTCCGGGAATTGGCAAAACCCTATTACAAAGCTCGGGTTTAGGTGTCCAGTGACGTAGGTTCAAATCCTGATTCTGTGACTTATTACTGATGGGACGTCCTCAGGTCTGATTTCCTCCTATGCAAAATGGGCATTGCAACAGCATCTGCCCTGGAGGATGACTGAATGGAAATACTCTTGAAGCACTTTGTGTGGTGGCCTTGCGTGGTGACCGGTCAGTCTGTGTTGCCTGCTGGATAAAGCTGCTGCATGCTGGGGCTGACTCCTGGCACAAAAGTTCATGGCTTTTCTCAAAAGACAAGTACTTATTTTGTCACTCAGAGCTTAGTGGCTCTACTAAAATGAGAGTTTTCTTTCCCTGGCTTGTGTGATTTGGCATACAAAGGCAGGGATGCAGAGATTGTCACAGGAAGGCTGCGGATACCATAAGTGATTCCTGGGAGACCCGTCAAGGGAGGACAGAGCCAGCAATGCAGACATGCATCTACAGAATGTACTGGGCATACTTGGCTATGTTTTAAATCATCACAAGGACGTCATTGGTGTATATAACACTGTCTCCGAGTTCGTGTGAAAAGCTAAATTTTTTCATTCAATCCCAGTAACTTCCATTGTCAAAGAATGATGAATGAAATAGGGATGGTACAGATGAAGAAGATTCTTGTTTTAATGGAGCCCAGAAGTTAGAAAGTCTGCAATAACAGCTTGAAAATTTCCCATCCAAAATAGTTAAGATGAGCAAAAAATTTTAGAGATCTGAAAAAAGAATCGCTTGTGGAGGGGAAGTGTAGACGGCTTATTTCCCAGCAGTGTTTGATAACAAGATTATAGAGTATGCTTTGCTAAGTGCAGAACAGGTGCATACAAGTTGCCTGCCAGTTGAATTGGTTTTGCTTTGCTTTTGCAACAAAATCTGTAAAACCACCATGTTTTCTCTGTTGGTAACTTCTCATCATCCAAAGGAATGGTTCTTCCTCCCTCATTCCCTGATCCGACTCTGGACACTGCCATCCTGCATCTTCAGGCTGGACACCTGCAGCCACCTTCATATCTCCCCTTTACCTCACCCCCAGCATCCAGAGCAAGAACTAGTAGGACTAGTAGGTCTGTGGTCTGCAAACTCCTTCTGTAACATTTTGGACATTTGTCCCTGCCTCTTCCTCCTACTTTCACTGCATCAGAGAATTCTTTTCACCTCAGTGATTGCAGTGGCCTTGCAGACAGCAGCTGTGCCCCCATTTCCTTCCAAACCTAGCCCATCCTACCCCCTGTGTAAGAAGTGGGGTCTGCCCAAGACAGTCATACCTGTACTGAAGAAGACAGGGCTTTGGAAACGTCTTTCTTGAGTTCTGTGGGATATTCCAATTGGAATTTTAATGATGTTCAGAAAAGAAGAATGAGAAATATCCCAAAACATTCTCACAATGGAGGGGTTCAGGATGACCGCTCAAGTTGTCCTGCCCAAAGGCAGACCTTGGAAACACAATGTCACGTGACCATAGCCCAAAAAGGGTTATCCTTCTGTTCCATTTCACTTTTTTCTACACTTCCTTGAAGGCAGGCACCATATCTGCTTATTTACCACTGGATCCCCAATGTCTGGCACTATTCCTGGCACACAGTAGGTACTTAATAAATAATTTATGAAGGAATGAATGAATGTTGAATGAAGAGCCACTTGGTCACCAATATATTACTGTAACATATTTAGTTGATTCTTTATTGTTGGATTTTTAAGTGTTCCTTTTATTCCTTTGAACAATGCCACTTTGAGAAGCTGTTATCAATTAAAGATTGTGCTCAGCTAAAAAGCTGGTTAGAGTAGTTTAAACATATAGGCTTTCTTCTCTTTCATAAAGGAACCCAGACATGGACAGCTCTGTGAAGTCATTAGGGACAGTCTCCTTCCGCCTTTCTGCTCTCCACCCCCACCCCCCCCCCCCCCCCCCCGCCACGTGTAGCTTCTATCACCAAGGTCAGAAGAGCTGCTGGAGCGCCAATTTACAGCAAAATTTCCACACAGGAAGTAGAAGCCCCAAACTGATTATGTTTCAAAGGTTATTAAAAAAGATCAGGTGTTATTCAACTATAGCCAAATACGAGGGTTAGCCAAACTTTTCAAATTATTCATTAGTACGGTCTTTCCAATGAGTTCCAAAAAAAGAGAGAGAGAGAGAGAGAGAGGGAGTCTTTTGGATAGACCAAATTTTACCACTCCGTAGTAACTACTATCTCAGTGTCACCAAGATGTAAACACCACAAATGGCCAGTCTGCAGCATGGAAAAGACAGGAGACAGGCCACTTCCCTTGCTAATGGCAGCATTGAAGTGGGTGTCTTCACAGTATCTGTTGAGTTGACGTCGTTCTATAGGAAGGAATGTTTAGTTTATGTCCTGGAGGATGAAGTTTTGTTGTCAATGTCTCAGATGCCTTTTGATCCCCACTGTGGAATGGGTGCTGTCCTACAGACCTCTTTCAGGTTCCCACAGGTGGACTAGTAGGTTCCATTCTGAGGTGTTCCAAGAGCTAGGCCAGAGCTAGGCCAGAGCAAGCCAAGCTAGGCCAGAGCAAGCCAAGCTCAGGAATATCATTAACCATTCCCGGAGGGAGTACCTCTTGCTCTGGGCTGTACAACTGTGAAGCCTCTAGCCAGTTAGAGTCAGCCTTCCAATGGAAAAGCTAATTGTAGTTAATTCCTGAACAAGAGAGAAATTTTTCCTCTGTGGTTTTTGGTTTTGTCTTTGTTTCTTTAATAATGAAACTCTGGTCATGGTGAAGAAACCCTTCGGGGGACACTCTTTCTGTCCTTCTCTTTCTCATCTCACGCAACAAGAAGGTAAAAGAACTGCAGGGTGAATGGAAGGTTTAGGAAGACATTTACTTTTTCAAAAGTTTCTAAAGCAGACTACAAATCAGCCTAACTGATTCCAGTTGTGGGGTGATGTGAGTCTAGCTTGGATATTCTCCGCCAAGCAGATTGGGCAAACTTTTAGCCAAGTCTCCATATGGTTGGTGTTCAATACATAGTTTTTGATGGATTGACGGAGGAGTTCTATTGTGCCAGATCAAGCAGTTTCCAAAGTGAAAAAAATAATTATGGCTTTCTTTTCCTGTGTTAAAGATTACAATGTGTGCAGTATTCCATAGGTCCCTGGGAATTGCCTGAATATCTTCCAGTGTAATCAAATCATTGATTGGTCTGTGCTTAGAGAATGTAGTAGGAAAGCAAAAATGTAATTTCTTGGATTAGATTCTCAGGCACTAGTTATTCTTCCTGAAATCCATGGGTTTTCTTGCTTTCTTGGTACCTGTAACCCTCTTCAGCCAGAAAGGAGGTCCTTACTCTCACAAGTGAACATCTATCTCCTATAAGGCATCTATCTCCTATCTCCTATAAATGAACATCTATCTCCTGTTTCTCCATACATGCAGAAACAGGATTTTTTGAAAGTATACTGAGTAGCTGAAGGAATTGGAAAATCTGAGAACCAGGTTCAGAGACTTCATTACCACAAAAAGGCACTTTGCTGTGGACTAGCCTGGGGAGACAACTACCATCTCTCTCACTGGTCCAGAGCTTTCCCCTTGCTCTACCCTCCCAGCTGGATCTCTACTTATCTGCCCCTGGAATCTTGCTCAACGACCCCCACCTCAAGTGGGAGTAGTTGCCTGCGTCCCTATTCTTTGCAGAACCAATTCTGTCTACAAGGACCAGCAAGGAGAGTGTCTGAAGGGCGAAACCAACATGCCCACTCTCTTAGTGAACACTTGAAGACACGCTATTGTCCAGATTCCTACGACTCAAAGTATGGTTCACAAAGGAATGCAAGTCAGGCATTGTCTGCCTCCCCCTAGGACTCAAGGCTGGGGATTCTCCTCACACAGGAGGGGCTCAGGGGCAGAGTTGCCAAGAAGAGTCACAAATGTCCACACTCCTTAGCCAGAAGCCATAGCACTGTGTCGTTGTGCCCATGTTCTTCTTTGGTCTGTTAACTCTGGCAGGAAGCAATACAGTGTGTCCAGGGAGAAGAGGCTGGGAAGCAGCTGGAAACAGGAAGAGAACATTGTGGTGGAGGCTGAGGAAGAGAAGAGAGGATGATATGATTTCCCCATAGCACCCAGCCAATTTACTTTTCAGTACTCCTGCACTGGATCCTGTACTGAATCCTGTACGGCAATCCAAATAGGTAAGGTGCTCCAGCGTCCACCGAGTGTCTGGCATGGCAGGAGATGGACACTCATTTTGTGCAGACGTTTATACCCCGGTTGGGAGAAACGAGACTGATCTCTCAGATCAGTTGGAGAAGGAGAGAGGACTGTGCCTCCAACGTGGATGCCAACCTCAGGGGGGATCTTGTTAGCCGTGCAGATTTGGGGTGGGAGCTGGGATTCCACATTTCCAACGAGCTCCCAGGTGGTGCTGACGCTGGACCCTAGAATAGCAGGGTGCAGGAGCCCAGTATGTCACGGTTGCCAAGTAGGAGAACACTTAGATAGATCTTAGAGACATGGAGATTCTCAGAGGGGAAATCCCTGAATTCTTCTCTTGGACTTTACTAAGCCTTGACAAGCAGGCAGGAGTTAGAGAGTAGAGGAATCCCCATGCTAGGCCCATGTGTGTGTTAAACCACCGGTGACCAACCGTCCCACTTCACCAGGGACCATCCTGGCTGTTGCATAGAAGGCCTCGTGATCTGGGAGCAAGTGTCATACTTCTGTGATCTTTGACCAGTAACACCCAGCCAGAGGCAGAGAGTAACTATGTGCTATTTGCTTGACAGATTGGCTAACTTTACACTTTATGAAGGTTAAAGTCACAGGGAGTCTGTTTCATTTCTGGGCTTAGTAATGGCTTGGAAAGGAAGCAGCAAAGCTTTAGAATAAAGGCAATCCTATTTCTCTTAATGCTATTGTGATATTAGTCTTCACCTAACAGCGTTTTAGTGGTATTTCTTAAGCAGGGCCTTTCTCTCATTACTCAGAAAATTCTAAATTTCCGTGCATATATCCCAATATGGTATATGCAATGTCAGAAGCAGGGTGGGAGCCCCTAGAAACATCTCAGTACTTCTGGGACCACATCACTTCCTTTCAGCAAATCAGGTGGACCATATCATTGCAAAATTTCTATATTAGCCACAGCCATGGACATGTTGTCAAGTCCCCTGGGTCAAAGCTTAGTACACAGGTTCTGTAAGCAGGCTTGCCCTTCCCTCGGGCAGTAGACCATCCTTACAGCTGATGCTTTTCCTAAAGAAAGTGTTTATTTGCTTCGATCTATTTCCTCTTTCGCCACAACAAGCTTGTTGGCAGCTCCTAGATAAGAGGTGCTCCATTGGGACGCCTGGGTGGCTCAGTGACTGAGCGTCTGCCTCAGGATCCAGGGGTCCTAGGATCGAGTTCCGCATCAGGTTCCCCATGGGGAGCCTGCTTCTCCCTCTGCCTGTGTCTGTCTCTCCCTCTTTCTCCACCACCCCCGTGTGTGTCTCTCATGAGTAAATAAATAAAATCTTAAAAAAAAAAAAAAGTTCTCCGTTTTCTGTCTCACCTGGTGAGCCAGAGAGATACTCATGAAATTTGACATCTCAGTTCTTTGCCCAAAGCAACTCAAGGAAAGTCCAATCGGGAACAGCTGCTATATTTCACGGAGCAAATCCTACAGCCAACTGACAACCGTGTGTGACCTGTGCAGAGCTTGAGGGAGGCAGCAGGCCACCTGAACAAATACAGCCAGGTGCGCTCCTGCGAACCTGCTCCTGCCCCACAAAGCTTTTTTTTTTTTTTTTTTTTTAAGATTTTATTTATTTATTAGACACACACACACACACACACAGAGACAGACAGACAGACACAGGCAGAGGGAGAAGCAAGCTCCATGCAGGGAGCCTGACGTGGGACTCGATCCTGGGCCTCCAGGATCACGCCCTGGGCCAAAGGTGGTGCTAAACCCCTGAGCCACAGGGCTGCCCCCCCCCCCCCCACAATGTTTTGACCCTTCCTGCTGGCTCCTAAAAGCTGCTCTGATCCAAGTGCTGAAACCACAGTTCTGTGAGCACAGATTGGTCTTTTGTTCCCCTCCTCACCCTCCTCCTTCTCCTCCTCCTCTTCTTCCTTCCCACTTTCCTCTTCCTCCTCCTCACCTCCTTTTCTTTCTCCTCTCCCTCCTCCTCCTCTTCTTCCTCCTCTCCTTCTCCCCACTCCTCTTCTTCACTCCCCTCCTCTTTCTCTCCTCCCTCCTGCAGGCCCTTCCTGCCCCTTTCCTTCCTCTCGTGTCTCTCCTTCCTCTCTCTACCACTCACTCCATTCAGGCCTCTCTCAGCTTTTCTCCTCCAGGGCATTAAACTGTCATTGTCTTTTGCACACTTGCTCCCAGGCGCTGTGAAGCCTGTTCCCTTCCGTGTATTTCCTTTGCTCTGAACCAAGGAGAGCACCAAGAGCTAACCTGAAACCCGAGAGGGTGTTTGCAACCTGAGCAAGTGAAGAAAATCCGTGTGTTTCCCACCAGATCTGATTGTAACCCTAATCCCGTAGTTGATTGGAGTCCCTCACTGGGCTTAACTCATCCTTCCTCTTGACTCTGGGAAGTCACCCAAATCAGCTGTTGCCATCTTGGAAGATGGTGGGCAAGATTGGGGGATAACCAGGGGTAAAGGAAGTATACAAACGGCCACTTGCTTGGAGGGAGATGCTGTGCTCTGGGGGAGCTGAATGTTAAGGAGTTTGGATCCATGGGAATCTCAGCACGACAAAGCTTGGCACGTCAGCCTTGACCTGGGTTCCTCTTCATATCGGGCCCTGGGCTCTGATCCTCCTTCCCCAGAGCCCTGCGGGGACCGGGGGGCAGCGCAGAGAGCTCCCTAGCCGGGATGCGTCTGTGTCCAGCCCGTCGCGGCTGGAAGGATTCAGTGTGGACATGAGCAGTGTGTCCCAGATGAGCTAGGCCCAGGTGGTTTCCTCCCACGTGGAAGCTCCAAGTTTCTGCCGAGATTTTCAAAGAATGTACTTAAGGAGTCCACGTTCTGATCTTAGGAGAAGACATCCCCCCCTTCTCTCTGGGGCCACTTCCACCTTTGTTAGGGACTTGGGTCCCTAACCCTCCTATAAGAGGGCTTACTCCTCCTGCCACCCAAATCTTGCAGTGTGTGGTGGTGGTGACCGTGAAGTGCTGCAGGGAAGTGGGGCCCGGGCCTACTGGGCACCGCAACCCAGGGGGAAGGGGCAGCAGGCCCTGGCTTGGAAATCCACTAGGTGAGGGTTGAGTCAGGCAGCACTCCTGAAATCTTACACTCAGGGACCCTCTGCCAAAGCATCCCCGCGTGGTCCTGATGCCACAGGCGGGCCTGAAAGGTTGCAGGGAGCGGTGAGGCCAGACGATGTCGGCTCGCGTCTTGGTGCTAACTAGATGTATGGCCTAGGTCAAACTAGGCACCTCTCATTGCCCACATTCTGTCCTCTGTAGGTTGAAGATAATACTCTTTCAGGGCAGTGATGATGACTGAGTCTGCACAGCTCCTGACCCAGTGACTGGTACGCTGTTGCAGTTAAATGCTCAATACTTGATGCTTTGTGTAGAAAATAGAAGGGAGAGAGCCCCAGGAAGCAGGAAGGGGAAGAAAAGTGGCCAAAATGGCAGCAGAAGAGATACAGGAATTGAGCGTTGTCCTCTGATAAAACATCTGTCGCATGAGGGATACATAGGAGAGGACAGCCGTCTTGGAGCAGCCAGGACAAGCAGAGCTGCTTCTGAAAGTGGCTGCGGTGATGCTGGTAGCAGTAGGAATCAGGTGGCCTGATTTGCAAAAAGGTATGGAAGCCCTTGCAGGAGTGATGCCAACCACTTCCTGGACACTGGGTTTGTAGCTGAGCTTCTCTTTCCTTTCGCAAAGGCAAATTTTGCTCAGTTTGGAACTTGGAGCTGATGGTTGGGAATGACAGGGTTCTTTAAACATTTTTCTTTTCCCAGATGAAGGATTCATTTCCACCTCCACCCACAGGGCTACCCTGGAAGTGTCTGGCCCTCTTGGAATTTCTCATAACAATTCCAACTATCCCAGCTGTCACTTGCAAGTGCCACTATTTTTGCTCCCGAGGGTCCAAACGCCTGGGGTCCTCTCACTTGGAGTCTCGCCCAGTGCTGGGGACAGAGCTGTAACCAGCTGGGTCAGGGATGGGGGGGGGTGTGGGTGGAGAACTGGAGCCTGCCCTGGCACCGTGCACCCGCTCCTGCTCCCACATGCCAGGGTGGCTTCATGCCTTTGAGGTAGCTGGGACAGGAGAGATTTTGCCTTTGCCATTTCTGGCCCATTTATAAAATCACTCTAATCTCTTCTTTTTTCTTGTTCGGTGTTGCTTTTTTTCAACTGATTTCAATCAGTAAGACTGAGTTTTAAGTCTACGCATTTATTTTCATGCAACTTCCCCTATGGGTCCATGCTGGTGGCTTGGGGGAGACAAGTTCTTAGGAGAGCCTGGTCACCAGGCCGTGTGCCTGGTGAGGACCTCACCAGGAAGCGAGGTGACGGGGGCGTGTGGGTGGGGCCATGGCCATGTGGGTGGGGTAATGGTCTTTCCTTCCCCTTTCCCTTCTGAAATGTTCTAATTCTGCACCTCCTTAGAATGAACAGACAGGAGGGCATGGCAGGCGCACACAGACACACCCTCCATGTCTTCTCTTGAAAATTTCAAACACAGCCCTGCTATTTTTAAGAGGCTGGTGGAGCTGGGCTCCAGTTGAACAATGCAGAGAGCTATTTGTGCCTAGTTCCAGCTTAACACGCCTGCCGGGAATGCCAGCGTTTCAAACTTCAATGAGAAAAGTAGGGGCTCAACATTAAGGACCTGTCTAAGGGCTGGGGAGCGGCTGGCGGTGGGGAGTCCCAGCGGAGTGAGAATGGCACAAGCTCCCAGCTAGAGAAACCCTCTTTGGCAAATGGGGGCTGTTGGGGAACGTTTGCCCCTGTACTGGGCTCCTGATGATATTTAGGAAAAAGAGGCAGGGTGCAGCCCGTAGGTTGGAGATCCTATGGAGTCATGATAAACCTCAACAGCGTTTACCCTGTCCCATTTCCCGTTTTCTTTCCCAGCCCAGCTCTCTTACCAAAAAGTAAGTTATGTCTTAGAATAGAATGGTTCCCCCTGCCTCTCTCTCCCTCTGTCTCCCCCCCAGCACCCCCCACCATGTGTCAGTATCCCCATCATAAAAACACAGGAGCATTATACCAGTTTTCTAGGGCATTTTCATAATGAAATACCACAGACTAGATGCAGAACAACAGAAATGAATTTTCTCAGCTTCTTCAGGCTTAAAGTTCAAGATCAAAGTGTTGGCAGGTTTGGCTTCTCCCGAGACCTCTTCCCTTGGCTTACAGATGGCCACCTTCTCCTTGTGACCTCACATAGCTTCTTCTCTGTATAGTTGTCTTCCTGTTCTCCCCACCTCTCCTTATGAGGACACCAGTCATAGTGGGTTAAGGTCCCACCTTTATGACCTCATTTAGCCTTCATCACTCCTTAGAAGTCCAAACTCTGCATGTAGTCTCATTTGGGGGGTTAGGGCTTCAACATATGACTCTAGTGGGGGCAGCACAGTTCATTCTGTAATAGGTATAAAGTAGTGAGCCCCAGGAAGTACACTTGAAATAGGTACACAGATGTTCCTGACAGGGACACTGTACAACCCCCAGATGACACTCACCTCTGTGAATGTGGGTATGTATGTACACATGGAGGCCACAGCCTTCCACAGACAGCTGTGCCAGACCATGAACATGGCCCATGCAGTTATGCAGGCCTCAGCTGATGGGTGGGTGGGCCCATGTGGTAGGAGTTCCAATGGCCCTAGCATTGAGTAGGACTCAGAAACAGCACCTTTTCCATCTTTACCCAGAACTCTTGAGGGCGGTAGTGTAGGAGAGGAGCAGCAGTGAAGAGACTTTCCTGGAGCTAGACAAAGCAGAAGGATCAGAGCCATGCCATTTCAACCTTTGACCTCTCCCCTCCTCCAAGGACTTGGTGTGACTTTTTTTTTTTTTTTTAATGATAGTCACAGAGAGAGAGAGAGAGAGAGAGAGGCAGAGACATAGGCAGAGGAAGAAGCAGGCTCCATGCACCGGGAGCCTGACGTGGGATTCGATCCCGGGTCTCCAGGATCGCGCCCTGGGCCAAAGGCAGGCGCTAAACCACTGTGCCATCCAGGGATCCCGGACTTGGTGTGTCTTAAACAGATGACCAAAACCCTGTGAAAGGAGACACTACCTGACCAGCCTCAGGTCTGGGACCTACCACCAAGTTGAAGTGAGCACCCCTGCCCCTGAGGGCCCACAGCTCCATAGGCTGCCTAGAAAGTGCCCTGGGAAGACTCTGAGGAGGGGAGGTCACTACACTTTCACTAGTGTTCTTCCTTCAGTGCAATAGGCCTCAGGGTCCCTCATTGGAAACCCCAGAAAAAGCCAGTAATAGAAACCATGAGGCACTGTCCAGAGTGGGTTGTCAGAGACATCCACCAGGACTCACCCTGCAGAATTGCTGCCCTTTGGGGAAGGAATTGAATGGAAAGAAATAGAGCCCTGCCCTCCCCCCCACCACCACTTGTTGAGTGAGGGATCCCACAAGGCTACGATTGGGCCTGAGCAAGATGGCTGCCCCTCTGCGGCTGCTGAAGACCAGCAGGAGGTGTTTGAGTTTGGGTAAGCGCTGATGGGCAGTGATTTTCCTGGTCATCGCATGATGTCTTCAAGAGGACAATGGCAAAGTATTGCAAAACATTGAGATTACTGTCTTAGAAACAGAGCTGTTGTAAATACCACCCTAGTTTTCTAAGAGTGTCAGGATGCCACTGATGGTCGTGTTCTCTAGTCATTGCTTTCTCCCAGCTTCTACTTCTTTAATTCCCAAAGATCAAATCCTGATGGAGCTCCCCATATCACTCAGAGGAAATGCCAACAACCTTGAGGCCCCTGATGATGACACCCATGCAGACCCCCTTGCAGAAATAAAGGTATATAAGAAATACAGCCCATCCCATGTAGGCAGAAGCATTTGTCTGCATCTCAACCAAGTTTTCTGTTCAGATTATATCCTGGATGATAACAACTCACCCTTTCTTTTAAGTGAGCCTGTGGCTTATATCATATCAAGTTCTAGGGGGCTGACATTACACCAGAGGAGCTAGTAGCTGCCCCAAAGTGTCATCGGCTCATTTGGTACCCCCTAAAATTTATGGCATCTCATCCAGGCCTTTGTCCTTGATCCATGCAGGTAACCACAGGGAGATCTTTTGTTCCCCTCCATGTAGCCCCTGAATTCTACTGGTTCTGCTCCTCCCACAGCACTCAAGGACACGGGTGCAATGTTACCCCATCTGCCCCATGCTGGGGCTCAGACAACTCTCAGAGCATGACACAGCCCCCAGTCCAGAGCCACTACACCACCAGTGGCTCTGTTCCCAAGTCTGCCTGAGAAGTGGATGAAGGACCCCACCCAGCTTTCTTACACCTGCCAGGGCCTAAGAATCTCATAAGATCTCCTCTGTCACTCTGTAAAAACAGGGTTTCCTCTCACTGGTAGCAGAAGGAGAAGGCCAAGAGATTTGAAGACCGAGGAGGATTTCATGGGCCAGGTCTAGGGAGCTTGAGATAGACCCCTCCGTCCTCCCCCTGCCAGGCCCCAGATTCTTCCAATGACTTGAAGGAGCTCAGAGGTGGATCCTTCCCCAGAGGCCCCAAGGAAGAGCTCCATCTGGCTAGCACCTTCATGTCAGCTTGGGAGACCTTGAGCAGAGGACCCAGTTGAGCCCACCCAGACTTCTGACCTGCAGAACTGTGAGCGAGTAAGTGGGTGTTGTTTTATGGCACTAGGTCTGTGGTGGATTTGTTATGTAGCAACAGAAAATGAATGGGGACAAAAGTCAAAGCCCCTCTGACACCGAGAAGGCACCACTTAGTAAATTCCCTGTAATCTCCTCCCCCTTTTAGTTCCTAAATGTGTCATAAATACACTATGGCAGGAACAATGTTCCCCAAACACTACATGTGCTTTCTGTGTTTCCCGTTTCCCAAGCTTTCTTGCCAGTACACTGAAGCCAGATCACTAATTTTGGCCAGCGGATCCTAAGTGGAAGTGATATGTGCCGTTGCTGAGCTGAGGCAACTAGAAACCAGGGGGTTTCATCTGCTCCTTTGGTCCCCTTGCTGGAGAGCACATGCACAGATGGTGCAGCTGCCAGAGCCAGCGCGGCCCTCCACCAGGCCCTGAATGTCTTGTGGAGCCAAGTGCCCCGTCAGCCTGCACGACTCGTGTTGTAGACTTACCGCTGCTGCAGCTCATCTTAACCCCAGTAATGCACACGCTCCTCCCATAAGAACACTGCTCTGAGAGCTTGCAAAACAGATGTAGTAGACAGAATTCATTTCATAAGTTCCTTCCAATAGCAGGGTCGCTAGCACAGTTAGGCTTTTCTTTATAGGCTTCTAGTAAGAGTGGTCCGAGAAGAGTTTTGAGAGGCATCGCCAAGGGAAAAATCAAACTTGCTAAAAATGAGTCATTGGGGGCAATGTTAGTTTTATAAATTGTATCTAGAGATGTTTTTCTACAGCCCTGAACCTCTTCTACAGAGTTGGGCTCATGTTTAAAACCTCCAGCACCCTAGCCCGTCATCAGTGTTTGATGGCCAGATCTCTAGCGTTGCTGTTCACCACCCCACGTTACCACATGAGGTTTACATTCTATCCCCAAGTGTTTCCTTGTGATCCCTGGAGCCACTCCTCTCCCACGCCACTCTGAGCTCCACCAGACAGTGACCTCCTGGGAGGTCAACCAGGTCACTTCACTCCATGCTTGAAAACTCTAGCAAAAGGCCAAGCTCCCTCCACAACACACAGGGATTCGTGCATGACCGTACCATGCCCCCTTCTCCCACCTCCTCTCAGGCCACAGCTCTCTCTCATTTCTCATCCTGGAGCCACCTTGGTCTTTCCTCCATTCCTCACATATGCCTTAGGAGGTGCGTGCTGTTCCCTCTGCCTGGCCTCCTTGGGCCCTGCTGTTCACATGGTGGTTCTGGCTGACTCCCTCTTTTAGACATTTGAATGGTGCCACTGTCTGCTTAGTTGGTACCACTTGTGAGAGGTCTTCCCTTACCACCCATCTTTGCACCCCTCCCTGCCCCTCATTCTCTGTCTTAACCCCTGATCTGTTTCCTGCCACTTTGACAGTTTACAGTTACTTAATGTGTTTACAAGTTTGTTCTTCCCCAGTTAGAGGGTAAGCTCCATGAGAAATCTGAAGGATCTGAGGTTTTACTCTACTGACAAACTAACAAGTTAGCCTGCCACTGGTTAGTGGATGCTGGGAGAAAGCATGAGGCTCCTGGTCAGAGACAAAGGCCTTGATAGCACGGGAGGCAGCATGAGTTTTGTGCTTGGGGATCAGTTCCCTTGGCTCCTCAAGTACTGATGGAGACATCCAGGTGGATGTCATACACGCAGCAGGTTAACATCACAGCTCCTTAACCCTGTGCTTAGGGAACTCCCATCTTTTATCACGAGAGGCAAGCAAACCCTCTCATGACCGTGGCTTTGGAGGGAGCAACCTTTGCTGTACTGTATAGTAAACAAGCTTGCTTTTTCTCTGGACAGAGATGCTATCTTTGTCTTTCAGGCTATTTGCTGTAGAAACATCCTTGAAAAGGTAGTGCCTCTGCTGCCAGGAAGTACAGAAACGTGAGACACCATTGCAGACTGTCTCCCTACAGAAGGCAGAGATCATGAACATGCTTCTCCCTGCCCTGTCTCATCAAATCAAGCAGCATTCTCAGCTGTAAGCCCTGGAAACTAAATCAGGGGGCACTGCATGGGCCAAGCAGAATGGGTGCCTTTTTCAGAAGCACAAAGGTATCATATAGGTTAGCAGCGACTCTGTGAAAAGACATCTTCTTTACTGCTTCCCTGCATCTTGGAATTCCACTCTGGAATCTGTCTTGGCTTGTCTTGACAGAAGAATGAGATAAAGTGCTGCTTAAACTTAAAATAGACATGATGGAACAGATTTGTCTCTGGGAGATGCTTTGAGTATGATGGTAGAAAAATCATAATTTTAATGACAACTTTTGTTTAAGAAGCTCCCAAGTTTAAGGCAGATATTGAATAAGGAGGGAGGGAGAGGGCTCACAAAGAGAAATCACTGAGGGAGCGGAAGGGTGGCTATAAGAAGAAATAATGTTGATCTCTGCTTTCTGAACAGTTAAGACCTGGAGTAGCTCCTTGAGCAGGTCATCAGGGAGGAGACCAAAGTCTGCAAAAACTTCACCAGTCCCCCATGTCCTATGCCTAACCAATCAGAAAGCCTTGTCAAATGCTCCTCCTAAGTCTTTCTTTCTTTCTTTCTTTCTTTCTTTCTTTTTTTTGAGAGAGAGAGAGAGTACAAGGACTGGGGTATGGGGAGTGGAGGGTAAGGGGGAAAATCCTGAGCAGGCCCCCTGCCCAGCATAGAGCCTGACATGGGGCTCAGTCCCATGACCCTGAGGTCATGACCTGAGCCAAAATCAAGAGTTGGATGCTTAACCAACTGAGCCATCCAGGCACTCCTCTCACCCCTGAATATTTCTTAAATCTGTCCATTTGTCCTTATCACCCTGGCCCCCACCTAGTTCAGACCACTTTCTTCCTCTAGGATGATTTCATCAGCCTTCTAGCAGATCTCCCTGTCTCAACCCATTGTCCACACTTCAGCCTTGGAGGTCTTTCTGAAATGCAATTCTGATCATGTCACTCCCCTTTTAAAACTTTTGTGTGATTTCCAATCTATCTCAGGATAAAGCTCTAAATTAAAATGGCTTATGAGACCCTCCCTCTTCCTATGACATCTATCTCTTCTACCTCATTTGCCTGACTCCCCCTCTTATTCTTAGTTTCAGCCACAATAGTAGTGTTTACCTGTGTAGGAATTCCTTCTCAGTCATTTCTGGGGAATTTACATGGTTTTCGGAATCTCAAGAAAAATCAGCTGAGAAATCGGGAAGTCATAATCTTATAAGAATTAAAGCTTAACAATGAACGTTAAAGACATAACTATTTGAAGGAGTTGAAAGCAAAAGAAACCAAATTGAAAGCCAGAGTTGGAAATGCTATGTAGAGTCAAAAATTAGGGTTAATATTGCTGGGAACTTGGGTAGAAGCAAGTAGAAAAATTGTGGCAATCTAATCAGCCACGTGAAAAGTGTGTTCATGGTTCTGTCTTCTGCCAATGGATTAATTCTTGTGAATAGAAAAAATTAATCACTGTATATGCTTGGTATACCTAATACCAATCTTTCGAGTGGTGTTCCAAGAATGAACAAATTATGGGGTTTCTCAGAAGGCCCTGTCATAACTACCAATCCTTCATGCCTCAAGTTAATGCCTGCTTCTCCAGGAAGCCACTGTTGACCTGTAAATCTGGCTTAGGTCCCCCTCCCATGTGTCCCTTTAGTTCTGCTCTGGTAGTATTCATCACACTCTGTGAAGGATTGTTATTGGTGGCCCCAAAAGAACCACATCTCCTGGTTTTCATAACCTATGTGGTTCTTTCCCACATTGACTGTGGGCTTGGTCCTATAACTTGCTTTGGCCACTGGAACGTTAATCAAAATGATACAAGCAAATGATTGCTACAACTTGCACATTGGGGCTCATTCTCTTGGAGCACTGTCCCTTGGAAGCCAGCCACATTGTCAAGAAACCCAAGATAAACTACCGCATGACCCTGGAGAAGCCATCTCGAACCTTCCAGCCCCACCAAGCTCCCAGCTGAAAGTAGCTGCTACAACTGAATCCAGTCTACCCATGGAAGTGTAACAAAGAAAACTCATTGGTTTTTCTTCAGCCAGTGAGTATTAGGATGTTTTTTACACAGCAATAGATAACCAAAACACACTGCTTTGTGATCACCTGTTACTTCTCTCTTTGCCAATACACTAAAGTTCTAGAAAGACAAGTTCAGAATCTACTTTGTTCTCTATGTAGTAGCGCAATAAACAATTTTTTTCTTTTAAAGATTTTATTTATTTATTCATGAGAAACCCGGAGAGGAGAGAGAGAGAGAGAGGCAGAGACACAGGCAGAGGGAGAAGCAGGCTCCATGCAGGGAGCCCAAGCTGGGATTCGATCCTGGGTCTCCAGGATCATGCTCTGGGCTGAAGGTGGCGCTAAATGGCTGAGCCACCCGGGCTGCCCTCAATAAACATTTTTTGAATGACTTCTCTAGTCCCTCAGGTTAGGTCAGACTCAGCAGCGTTGCTGGCCACCTGTGGCCAGCTGGCATTAAACAGAGTGATTAAGCATTTTGATTCTATTTGAATAGAAGTCATTAATGAAAAGGTAGCAATCCATGGCTTTCTGTACTTCCTGCTGAAACAGACACTGCATCAAGTAAAAAGGAATTATTGCTTTAAAAAGCTGCTACTTCTTTGAACTTTCTCATTGTTCTGTGGAAGCCAGTTTAGATGGAACCCCCAACTGACAATTGTTCTTTGAACTTTGCTTGGAAAACATCTCTACTTCCAAATATCCAAAAGATCTGGGGAGAGGGGAATGGAGGGTGAGGAAAGGGTGGAGGGAAAGCTGAGCCCATGCTAAAGTTTTTCATCAAGTCAGCCTCTGACTCAGCACCCCAGCATGAGGTGATAACTACTTCTTTTGAACTCCTTGAAGGTTTTTATCCCCTGCCCTCTGGCAATTAATCACTCACCACCCCCCTGGCATCCTTTGTCTTTGCTGCATTTGGTCCTGCCATTTAATTTTCCACATGTTTATGTCTGCCTCTTTACTGAGCTCCCCCAGAGCCTAGCACATTGTAAGCAGGCAATAAATAGCTCCTACAGAATACTTTTGCTCCAAGCAACCCTAACAAAAAGTAGACGGGAAAGACCTAGAACAGCCCAAGGTAGGAACACAAATACAGGGCTGGAGTGAACTCATGTTTGGAGACGGTGAGCATTGGCCTGACGGCCTCGCTGCTAGCCTTAGTTTCTGCTTCCCTGCCTCAGTTGTTCCTGGCATTGGGAGAGTTAACTTGGTTTGTACCTTGGTCTTTGGAGATACTCCAACCCTAAACTAAGGGTACCTTAGTCTTTAAGATGAGGAATGGATGATTTACAAATCTCTGCCTCTCTTTGCCTCTCTGTAACTTCCTGCTTCTCACTCTTTCTCTCTCATCTGTGAATCCATGAATCATTTGCTCTGCCTTCACCAAGGCTGCAAAAAGAAGAAACACTAGCTTGAAGGATTTCAGTCAAATATGGTTAGAGATCCGAACTAGGGCAATAAGGTCCTGAAACAGCTCGAGGAGTCTCTTTTAAAGGAAGTATCCCTTCTAAATGAGGTCTTTAAAGGGGAGATAACTTCTCTTCTGGCTGGTATGATTTCCATCCCAACTTCTAGACACCTCTCGATCTGATAATGCCATGTGTCTCAGAAATAGATCTGGGCCACGTTAGTCAGAAAAGCAGTATTAAAAACAACCTGTTCTGCTCCCAACCCCCACCCCCCTGCCAATACTTCTTCAATATACAGCCGTTCTTTTTTAAAAAAATAACTGAAGCATCCATGATTCTAAAGAAAATTCAGGAAATAAACCTGGCTAGACCTGCTTTAGCTTTACCCCACTTCCTCTTTCAAAGTCCTGTCACTTTAATGGCATTTTCTAGAAGCCAAGAAGGCGCCAAGGCCTCCTGCTAACTGTGGGCAGCCCCACCCTTGCCCCTCCCTACCACCCAGGCTCAGAACAGTTTCTCCCAGTGGGAGGCCAAGTTCTAAGAATGCTAAGATGAGCCCCAGGATTTGATTCCATTGCTGGTGTACATATCCTGTATAACTCTCCCCCTGAAGAGAGTGGGACCTGTGAATATTATGGGATAACCACCCCCAGGATTAGGTTACATTGGATTGGTAAAGTGGTGGCATACTTGGGTCACAGTACATGTGTTGCATTGTATAAGGCTCCTTGTACCTGCCTGGAGAGAGATTCAAAGGGAGAGCCATTCTCCTGCAGCTTTAAGCATCCATGCTGTGGGTGAGCAGATCAGTGGCAGGACCCAAGGGGTGGCCTCTAGAAGCTGAGAGTGACCCCTGCCACCAGTCCACAAGAAAATGGCACTGTCAGTCCCACCACTGCAAGGAACTGGATTCTGCCAATAACCAGAGAGCCTGGAAGGGGACCCTGAGCCTCGGATGAGTTCACAGCTCCTGTGGACACCTTGATTCCAGCCTGGGGAGACCCTGAGCCACCTTGGGTTTCCTGAGCCCCAGACACTGTGAGATGGAAACCATGTGTTGTTTTCAGCCTCTGTTGGTGGTAATTAGTTTCACAACAGAGCATGGGTGTAATCCCTCCCCTCCATCACGGCTTCCGGCCTGTTGGGAGGAGGAAAGTGCCCACCAAACAGTGGCCCCTGCCTCAGGGTGGTCATTTAAGCAGTACTTTTCCCTGAGCAAGACAATGCTTTCAGTCTTCTCCCCTTTATACCACCACCCTCTCTTGCAAACCCAGAATATTCTGCAGGCACCACCATGGCCAGGAGTGCCTGCACTGGAGTCCCATGGAAGCCTCACACCGTTCCTGCCTGTGTGCGAGCCCACAGCTCACTGACACTGCCCTCCAAGAGTTGCCCTCTTGCCTGAGGCCTTAACACCCACAGCATGGACCTGGAATCTGGGTTTCTCCAATTCAGAATTCCAGACTCCTTCTGCTGTGTGCACTATGCAATTGCAGACATTTTTTGAAGACTTGATATCTCTTTCGAATTTTATAGAGGGGGCATCCCCAAATCACAAACTAGACTACCGTGTAAGATCCCATGAGCTAAGGGGCCTGGCCTTGGGAAGTTCCTGGAAGGGGGCCACTGTGTGAAGAATGGTTTCTGCTTCTCTGTGGTCCTTATCTGACCTCACTCCTCCCCAGAACACACACACACACACACACACACACACACACACACACATACACACACGCACTTGTTCCAGGAAACACTTTCCCTTTGGGAACGGCTTGGAGGCTCCCAAGATCCTCTGGCCTTTGCCTTCTTTCCTGTGGCTCCACAACAGCCCTATCTCAGGAGGAAGCAGTGCCCCTGGACAGAAGGACAAGACGCTCCTCTGCCTCCCTCAGGGACATGATGGCCTGTTTCTGGGAGACAGTGAATCCAGACAGGAGGATCTGAGAGGAGAAAGAGTGGTGCTTCCTGGCCAACCCTTCCTTCATTACCGATCCCTTCAAGAAGCAAATAAAGGAAAGGGGAATGCTGAAGGAAGGATAGGAGAAGTGAATGTCCCTGCCCTCAGTGTGGATGGTGCAGACACGGAGGGAAAAAGAAAGGACGTTGCCAATAAGTGACAAGATCCAAAGAGCAGTCAGCATTACGTCTTCCTTGCCAATCAATCACTGCAGGGCAAATTATGTTGTTGTTTTTTTTCTTCTTTTCTTAAAGATATGAAGAAATAATATTCAAATGGTCAAAGTTCAAAATCTGTGGATTCTTGCTGAGAAACACTGAAAACAAGTTAATGAAGCCTTAATTCCTGGAGAGATTAGCCTCCATGCTGGCTCAGGCGCTATCTTTCCTTTACACGGCTTGTCTCTGCTGATAACGTGGGCTAATCTTGTGTGAGGTTGGTGGTACATTTGTGCTTTTCCTGCTGCCTTTCTGCAGGTGTTTGTTTTGTTTTCCCCCCGGCTTGAACAGGGACTTGATCTTTTGTCTCCAGTAGTCTTTCTTTCTGTCCTTGCCATAGAAACATTCTAGGCTATCAAAACATGATTCACAATGGCCCCGGCGCCAAGCCCTGTGCTTCTTACTGATGCCCAAGGCCTTCTGGAAGGGAAATGAAGGCGCCTGTTCTCTTCTGCCCTCACCTTACATGGCTTTTTCTCCCCAGCATTTTATTATGAAAATGCTCAAACATACACCAAACTTGAAAGAATTCTATAATGGACACCTACCACTAACATTCTACAGTTAACATTTTACTGTGTTGAAATCATACCTTTCTGGCTCCCTATCTGCTCACCAATCTCTTTTATTTTTCATGATGCTCTGTGAAGTAAATTACACTCATCAGTACACTATCCTCTATTTTTCCACATGCTTATCATTAATGAGAGTTCAGTATCTGTTTGCAGGGGGTTTTTCGATGGAGAATTTATGTACAATGAAATGCACAGGTCTTCTGTGTGCATTGGCTGAGTTTTGGGATATACATACATGCTCGTAACCCAAATCTCTAGCAATACAAACAACTTTTATCGTCACCCCTGGAGTTTGCACTGTGCCCCTTCCCAGTCAATTCTCACCTCCGCTTAACTCCCAGAAGAACTCCTTTCTGATATGTTTCCACTATGGATTAGTTTTTCTCTCTTCTAAAAAGTTGTGGAAGTGGAACAACAACATTTGTGCTTTTTTTACTTAAAGCTTCTTTCTGTCCATACAATGGTTGGAAGATCCAGCCCTGTGGTTCCTTTCTTTTTATTGCTTCTTTTTTTTTTTTTTTTAATTGTATTCTTTTGCATGAATATGCCTCTGCTTGTTTATCCATTCTTTTATTGTTCCTGGTTTGAAGCTATCATTTACATGTGTTGAGGGGAAGACCAAACTGAAATAGGAAAAGTTAAACCACCAACAATAAAACCTAAAAATACCCAGCACACTCACACAAAATCTTAACATTAGGGTGGTATTTCATCATTTTTTTCTTATATATAGTTACCAATAGTGTATATTAGTTAACATGATATATAGAGTAGAGATTCTATTTGATCAACAGACAAGAATTATAGGTAATTAACAACGTGATTTTCCTTAAATAAAAATGGGTACAAAGTGGCAGAAAACAGTCTCTTTTTTCTAAGCCCGCTGGTGTTTTAAAAGATACAGTTTAGAGCAATGAGAAATGGTCCTCAATTCCTAATTCATGAGATCCAAATGGAACATAAAGGCATAGAACTACTCTGCCCTCTAGTACAGAAAAGTGATGCCAGTATACAGTTTTACAACTCTCAATCCTTCTGTGTGTTTACCAACACTTTTCCACGTGAGAGGCATTGCAACGTCTTAGAAAGAGTGCCACACCAAAGAAATCTAGACTAAATCCCATCTGTGCGGCCTCAGGACATCACTTACCATCTCTGGGCCTCAGGTCTTGTCTTAGGATGAACAACTTGGAACGGGACATCTTGAAGGTTTTTTTCAGACATAATTTTTTCAGATTTTATGGTATTTTAGGTATTTTTGTCAAGGCCTATCGATTTTTAAGGGACCAAAAAGCCATTAAAAATCACTCAAGAAAGAGAGGTCTGGGGAACTTATTGTAAGGCCAAAGAGAAAACAACCACAGGGCTCTCTTACAACATGCCTTCTGATCCAGTTGTACCTTCTGATCCAGTTTGGTGAGGCCGGGGTCCACATTGGACCCCCCTGAGCTCATCCTCTTTCCCTGCAGACTGTTCACTATGAGTGGCTCTCTTCCTTCTCAAGATTTTACCACAGCAGCTGCCACAACAGAACTGGGAACATGAGGTAGTGTGGTGGGTCATGTTGGGGACTATGTGACTGGTGGTAGATGAGGACACATGCCACCAAAGGCCGCTCATGCTAAGTGGTCTCCACAATAAGGTTTGCTTGTGAACTGAACTAGAGGGATCCTCAAGTTAGGCATGTTAAATTGTACTGACATTGTGCTAATGTTTCTGACATCCCTGACGGAAGGAGACCATTTCTGTGGCTTAGGAGAGTCCTTCTGCATGAGACAGGGATTCCAGGAAGTTCTCACAGAAACATCAATTTGAAAACTTTGAGAAGTTTTGACAAAGAAATTTCCAAATGGGAGCATGGGAAAAACAAGGAGATACATAGAACAGTCTATCAATTTCAGTATGAATTTACTGGATAATGTCCCAACACCTTGGAGAATGAGTGTAGGGCCACCCCATCTCAAGTGTTTTCATCTGCGGAGGTGCCTTTAGTCCAGCAGGCTCTCTACAATACTCAAATGGTGCCAGTGCCTGGGCTGGGGGTGCTTTCCCTCCTCACATTGAGAGGACTCTATTTTTTCCTTTCAGAACTTTTTGATAAGAGTAGTCTGTATGAACGTTTACAACTTCCTCATCTTTTATGTATCCTCCAACTCCTAGAAACCTAGCTTCCTCTCCCATCTTTCCACTGCAAAACTCTACTTGCCAAACTTTAATTTTTTTTTTTTATTTTTATTTATGATAGTCACAGAGAGAGAGAGAGAGGCAGAGACACAGGCAGAGGGAGAAGCAGGCTCCATGCACCGGGAGCCTGATGTGGGATTCGTCCCCGGGGTCTCCAGGATCGCGCCCTGGGCCAAAGGCAGGCGCCAAACCGCTGCGCCACCCAGGGATCCCTACTTGCCAAACTTTAATAGACTCTTTGCTCTTGACTCAGCTGCCCCTCCCGCCTCGCATCTTCCTGCAGCTCCTCTTCCTTCACCCCTGAGATTTTGTTGCTACCTGTGTTAGCTTCCTGGGGCTGCTATAACAAAGTGCCATGAAATAGGTGTCTTAATAACAGTAGGAATTTGTTCTCTCACTGTTCTGGAAGCTGAAAGTCCTAAATTAAGGTGTCAGAAGGGCCATGCTTCTCTGAAGGAGATTCTGTCCCATGCCTCTCTCCAGCTTCTAGTGGCTCCTCACAAGCTTTGGCATTCTTAGCAAACCATGGCATGTAGAAGATGGCGGAGGAGCAGGGTCTCCAAATCACCTGTCCTCAACAAATTACCTAGAAAACCATCCAATCATCCTGAAAATCTACGAATTCGGCCTGAGATTTAAAGAGAGACCAGCTGGAACGCTCCAGTGAGAAGAGTTCGCGCTTCTATCAAGGTAGGAAGACGGGGAAAAAGGAATAAAGACACAAAAGGCCTCCAAGGGGGAGGGGCCCGAGGAGCCGGGCTGAGGCCGGGGCGAGTGTCCCCAGGACAGGAGAGCCCCGTCCCGGAGGAGCAGGAGCTGCACCGACCTTCCCGGGTGGAAAGGGGCCCGCAGGGAGGTGGAGCAGGACCCAGGAGGGCGGGGATGCCCTCGGGCTCCCGGGGACACTAACAGAGGAACTGCGCCCCGGAGATGCGCCGAGCTCCCTAAGGGCTGCAGCGCTCGGCGGAACCCGGAGCAGCTCGGAGGGGCTCGGGCGGCGGCTCCGCGGAGGGGGCTGTGCGGCTCCGGGAACAGCTCGGAGGGGCTCGGGCGGAGGAAGAAGCTCCACGGAGGGGGCGGCGCGGCTCCGGGAACAGCTCGGAGGGGCTCGGGCGGCGGCTCCGCGGAGGGGGCTGCGGCCGGGAGCGCGAATCCAACAGCGCAGGCCGCGGAGCACAGGGCGCCGGGACACAGCCCAGGATCCGGCCTCCCCCCGGGACAGGCAGAGGCCGGGAGGGCCCAGGACAGCGAGGACGCTCCTGCCCCGAGCTGAGCAGATCAGCGGCCCCGCCCGAGAGCCCCCAGGCCCTGCAGACGGAGAGCCCCGGAGCTACTGCGGGAGCTGACTCCAGGGTCCCAGAGCTGCCCCCGCCACTGTGGCTTCCTCCCGGGGCCTCACGGGGTGAACAACCCCCACCGAGCCCTGCACCAGGCAGGGGCAGAGCAGCTCCCCCAAGTGCTAACACCTGAGAATCAACACAGCAGGCCCCTCCCCCAGAAGACCAGCGAGACGGACCAGTTCCAGGGGAAGTCAAGGGACTTAAAGTATACAGAATCGGAAGATACTCCCCGTGGTTTTTGTTTTTGTTTGTTTTTGTTTGTTTTTGTGTTTTTTTTGTTTTGTTTTGTGCTTTTTTTTTCTTTCTTCTTGATTTCTGATTGCTTCCCCCACCCCACCCCCCCTTTTTTTCTTTTTTCTCCTTTCTTTTTCTTTCTTTTTCTTCTCTTTTTCCCTTTTTTTTTCTTCTTGCTCTTTTTTCTTTTTCTCTTTTCTTTCCTTCTCTCTCTTTTTCTCCTTTTCCCAATACAACTTGTTTTTGGCCACTCTGCACTGAGCAAAATGACTAGAAGGAAAACCTCACCTCAAAAAAAAAAAATCAGAAACAGCCCTCTCTCCCACAGAGTTGCAAAATATGGATTACAATTCAATGTCAGAAAGCCAATTCAGAAGCACTATTTTACAGCTACTGGTGGCTCTAGAAAAAACCATAAAGGACTCAAGAGACTTCATGACTGCAGAATTTAGATCCAATCAGACAGAAATTAAAAATCAATTAAATGAGATGCAATCCAAGCTAGAAGTCCTAACGACGAGGGTTAACGAGGTGGAAGAACGAGTGAGTGACATAGAAGACAAGTTGATGGCAAAGAGGGAAACTGAGGAAAAAAGAGACAAGCAATTAAAAGACCATGAGGATAGGTTAAGGGAAATAAATGACAGCCTGAGGAAGAAAAACCTACGTTTAATTGGGGTTCCTGAGGGCGCCGAAAGGGACAGAGGGCCAGAATATGTATTTGAACAAATCCTAGCTGAAAACTTTCCGAATCTGGGAAGGGAAACAGGCATTCAGATCCAGGAAATAGAGAGATCCCCCCCTAAAATCAACAAAAACCGTTCAACACCTCGACATTTAATAGTGAAGCTTGCAAATTCCAAAGATAAGGAGAAGATTCTTAAAGCAGCAAGAGAAAAAAAGTCCCTGACTTTTATGGGGAGGAATATTAGGGTAACAGCAGACCTCTCCACAGAGACCTGGCAGGCCAGAAAGGGCTGGCAGGATATATTCAGGGTCCTAAATGAAAAGAACATGCAACCAAGAATACTTTATCCAGCAAGGCTTTCATTCAAAATGGAAGGAGAGATAAAGAGCTTCCAAGACAGGCAGCAACTGAAAGAATATGTAACCTCCAAACCAGCTCTGCAAGAAATTTTAAGGGGGACTCTTAAAATTCCCCTTTAAGAAGAAGTTTAGTGGAACAATCCACTAAACTCATATCTATCAATAGTAACTCTGAACGTGAACGGGCTTAATGACCCCATCAAAAGGCGCAGGGTTTCAGACTGGATAAAAAAGCAGGACCCATCTATTTGCTGTCTACAAGAGACTCATTTTAGACAGAAGGACACCTACAACCTGAAAATAAAAGGTTGGAGAACCATTTACCATTCAAATGGTCCTCAAAAGAAAGCAGGGGTTGCCATCCTTATATCAGATAAATTAAAATTTACCCCAAAGACTATAGTGAGAGATGAAGAGGGACACTATCTCATACTCAAAGGATCTATCCAACAAGAGGACTTAACAATCCTCAATATATATGCCCCGAATGTGGGAACTGCCAAATATTTAAACCAATTAATAACCAAACTCAAGAAATACCTTGATAATAATACACTTATACTTGGTGACTTCAATCTAGCTCTTTCTACCCTGGATAGGTCTTCTAAGCACAACATCTCCAAAGAAACGAGAGCTTTAAATGATACACTGGACCAGATGGATTTCACAGATATCTACAGAACTTTACATCCAAACTCAACTGAATACACATTCTTCTCAAGTGCACATGGAACTTTCTCCAGAATAGACCACATACTGGGTCACAAATCGGGTCTGAACTGATACCAAAAGATCGGGATAGTCCCCTGTATATTCTCAGACCATAATGCCTTGAAATTAGAACTTAATCACAACAAGAAGTATGGAAGGACCACAAACACGTGGAGGTTAAGGACCATCCTGCTAAAAGATGAAAAGGTCAACCAGGAAATTAAGGAAGAATTAAAAAGATTCATGGAAACTAATGAGAATGAAGATACAACCGTTCAAAATCTCTGGGATGCAGCAAAAGCAGTCCTGAGGGGGAAATACATCGCAATACAAGCATCCATTCAAAAACTGGAAAGATCTCAAATTCAAAAGCTCACCTTACACATAAAGGAACTAGAGAAAAAGCAACAAATAGACCCCACCCCCAGCAGAAGAAGACAGTTAATTAAAATTCGAGCAGAACTCAATGATATCGAGACCAAAAGAACTGTGGAACAGATCAACAGAACCAGGAGTTGGTTCTTTGAAAGAATTAATAAAATAGATAAACCATTAGCCAACCTTATTAAAAAGAAGAGAGAGAAGACTCAAATTAATAAAATCATGAATGAGAAAGGAGAGATCACTACCAACACCAAGGAAATACAAACGATTTTAAAAACATATTATGAACAGCTGTATGCCAATAAATTAGGAAATCTAGAAGAAATGGACGCATTCCTGGAAAGCCACAAACTACCAAAACTGGAGCAGGAAGAAATAGAAAACCTGAACAGGCCAATAACCAGGGAGGAAATTGAAGCAGTCATCAAAAACCTCCCAAGACACAAGAGTCCAGGGCCAGATGGCTTCCCAGGGGAATTCTATCAAACGTTTAAAGAAGAAATCATACCTATTCTACTAAAGCTGTTTGGAAAGATAGAAAGAGATGGAGTACTTCCAAATTCGTCCTATGAGGCCAGCATCACCTTAATTCCGAAACCAGACAAAGACCCCACCAAAAAGGAGAATTACAGACCAATATCCCTGATGAACATGGATGCAAAAATTCTCAACAAGATACTAGCCAATAGGATCCAACAACACATTAAGAAAATTATTCACCATGACCAAGTAGGATTTATCCCTGGGACACAAGGCTGGTTCAACACTCGTAAAACAATCAAGGTGATTCATCATATCAGCAAGAGAAAAACCAAGAACCATATGATCCTCTCATTGGATGCAGAGAAAGCATTTGACAAAATACAGCATCCATTCCTGATCAAAACCCTTCGGAGTGTTGGGATAGAGGGAACTTTCCTCGACATCTTAAAAGCCATCTACGAAAAGCCCACAGCAAATATCATTCTCAATGGGGAAGCACTGGGAGCCTTTCCCCTAAGATCAGGAACAAGACAGGGATGTCCACTCTCACCACTGCTGTTCAACATAGTTCTGGAAGTCCTCGCCTCAGCAATCAGACAACAAAAAGACATTAAAGGCATTCAAATTGGCAAAGAAGAAGTCAAACTCTCCCTCTTCGCCGATGACATGATACTCTACATAGAAAACCCAAAAGCCTCCACCCCAAGATTGCTAGAACTCATACAGCAATTTGGTAGCGTGGCAGGATACAAAATCAATGCCCAGAAATCAATGGCATTTCTATACACTAACAACGAGACTGAAGAAAGAGAAATTAAGGAGTCAATCCCATTTACAATTGCACCCAAAAGCATAAGATACCTAGGAATAAACCTAACCAAAGAGGTAAAAGATCTATACCCTAAAAACTATAGAACACTTCTGAAAGAAATTGAGGAAGACACAAAGAGATGGAAAAATATTCCATGCTCATGGATTGGCAGAATTAATATTGTAAAAATGTCAATGTTACCCAGGGCAATTTACACGTTTAATGCAATCCCTATCAAAATACCATGGACTTTCTTCAGAGAGTTAGAACAAATTATTTTAAGATTTGTGTGGAATCAGAAAAGACCCCGAATAGCCAGGGGAATTTTAAAAAAGAAAACCATAGCTGGGGGCATCACAATGCCAGATTTCAGGTTGTACTACAAAGCTGTGGTCATCAAGACAGTGTGGTACTGGCACAAAAACAGACACATAGATCAATGGAACAGAATAGAGAACCCAGAAGTGGACCCTGAAATGTACGGTCATCTAATATTCGATAAAGGAGGAAAGACTATCCATTGGAAGAAAGACAGTCTCTTCAATAAATGGTGCTGGGAAAATTGGACATCCACATGCAGAAGAATGAAACTGGACCACTCTCTTTCACCATACACAAAGATAAACTCAAAATGGATGAGAGATCTAAATGTGAGACAAGATTCCATTAAAATCCTAGAGGAGAACACAGGCAACACCCTTTTTGAACTTGGCCACAGTAATTTCTTGCAAGATACATCCACAAAGGCAAAAGAAACAAAAGCAAAAATGAACTATTGGGACTTCATCAAGATAAGAAGCTTTTGCACAGCAAAGGATACAGTCACCAAAACTAAAAGACAACCTACAGAATGGGAGAAGATATTTGCAAATGGCGTATCAGATAAAGGGCTAGTTTCCAAAATCTATAAAGAACTTATTAAACTCAACACCAAAGAAACAAACAATCCAATCATGAAATGGGCAAAAGACATGAAGAGAAATCTCACAGAGGAAGACATGGACATGGCCAACAAGCACATGAGAAAATGCTCTGCATCACTTGCCATCAGGGAAATACAAATCAAAACCACAATGAGATCCCACCTCACACTAGTGAGAATGGGGAAAATTAACAAGGCAGGAAACAACAAATGTTGGAGAGGATGCGGAGAAAAGGGAACCCTCTTACACTGTTGGTGGGAATGTGAACTGGTGCAGCCACTCTGGAAAACTGTGTGGAGGTTCCTCAAAGAGTTAAAAATAGACCTGCCCTACGACCCAGCAGTTGCACTGTTGGGGATTTACCCCAAAGATTCAGATGCAATGAAACGTCGGGACACCTGCACCCCGATGTTTCTATCAGCAATGGCCACAATAGCCAAACTGTGGAAGGAGCCTCGGTGTCCATCGAAAGATGAATGGATAAAGAAGATGTGGTTTATGTATACAATGGAATATTACTCAGCAATTAGAAACGACAAATACCCACCATTTGCTTCAACGTGGATGGAACTGGAGGGTATTATGCTGAGTGAAATAAGTCAATCGGAGAAGGACAAACAGTGTATGTTCTCATTCATTTGGGGAATATGAATAATAGTGAAAGGGAATATAAAGGAAGGGAAAAGAAATGTTGGGAAATATCAGGAAGGGAGACAGAACATAAAGACTCCTAACTCGGGGAAACGAACTAGGGGTGGTGGAAGGGGAGGAGGGCGGGTGTTGGAGGGGAATGGGTGACGGGCACTGAGGTGGACACTTGACGGGATGAGCACTGGGTGTTTTTCTGTATGTTGGTAAATTGAACACCATTAAAAATTAATTAAAAAAAAAAAACCATGGCATGTAGCTCTGTCTCTGTCATTACATGGTCTTCTTCTCTGTGTCTTCTCCAAATCTGTATGCAAATATTGCTTTCCTTTCTCTTATAAAGACATCAGTCATTGAATTCAGGGCCCATCCTATTCCACTATGACCTCATCTTAATTTGATTACATCTCCCAACATCCTATTCCCAAATAAGGTCATACTCACAGGATCTTAGGGTTGGGGGTAGAATATCTTTTGGGGGGACACAGTTCACTATATAATATCCCCCAAGGGTCTATCCATGCCCCTCTTCTCTTCTCACTATAAATTTCATCCCTTAAAACCCCAACCATTCCCATGGTGTTACTCATGCTCTGTATAGGGCTGACTCCCTAATCTATAGCTCTGTCCCTCATGATTTTCCATTTTCTGTTGATTATTTCCCTGAAAGCCCATATCCTATTCTCAATATGTTCAGAATGAACTTGGTCAGTGCCTCACCTTGTTGCCCTCATCTGCCCTACTTTGGCTTGTCCTTGAGTCCTCCTTAAAGTGATTCTTCTTCCTGTATTCCAGATCTCAATTTGTGGCTTCACCACCCACATCCTCAATTACATACAAACCTCAGAGTCATCTTTGATCCATCCCATCTCCTGCATTCAGTTGGTCACCAAGAAATTGTTATCCTACCCTAGAAATGGCTAACAAATCATTCCCTTTTCTAGACTTCCAATTTTGATGAAGACTCTAGTAAAAGACAGGCATCTCTTTGGCCTCCCTGTCTGTGGTCTGTTTTCCAAACTCCATGGATTACGTCATTGGAAGTGGTGAAGAGTGGTCCCTAGATCAGTCCTATCAGCATCACCTGGAACATGTTAAAAATGCAGATCTTTAGATCCCACACCAGACTTCCTGAATCAGAAACCCTCTGGGTGATTCCACTGCACAATAAACTCTGAGAACAATTGACTAGAGGATCTGATCCTGTTACTGTACCATGTTCAATAGGGATTTATCCTGTTGGCCTCCTGAAGCTGAGCTTCTTCATAGAGCACTGAAGGATATTCTCAGTCACCCCAATCAGCATTCACAGTCTCCTCTTGCCCCCTTTCCCACCACACTTCCTGTGTTCTCCTCTATATTATGTAACATTTCCCTGACTACATTTTTTTTTCCTGTTCAGAGGCATCAGTTCTCCCCCTGCACATAATGGCCCCTTACTTCCCCGAGGTTTGTGAACACAATTCCCCTGGGATTCAGCTCCTGTAATATCTTACATTTCCCATCTGAGAGTTCCTGTGATGCCCTTCTCCATCCACCATCAGAATCTCTCCACCTTATTTGTATCTGAGAAGAAATGATGATACAACTTTCCCCACTGCCCCTGAAGCTCATCAGGTTTGGATTATAAGCAAATTCACACAACATTAATCCCCACATTTGAGACAGGGCATTCATTTCCCCGACTTGCTGATGCAGGACTTTCGGCTCCATGTGAGACCTCCCTCGCTTTTTCTCTGCCCTCAGCATCCCCAGGAGGTATCCCACAAAGACAAACACAAGTCTCCACTCAGGCCTCAGATGCTCTCTGGGGCTTGTCTCTCCCCCGCAGCATCCACAATCCTACCCGCCACAGTGCTACTGCTTCTCACTTTGCTCAGTGGCTTTCCTGTGGGCACAGTGATCCTCCACCGTGGCCCACAGGATGCCGAGGCTGAAGGGCAGTCTGCGGCTCCTCCAAAACAGCCTGTGGGCATCCAGTGTGTTAACAACATTGGTGTTTTTTATTTTCTTTCTCCCAGAGTTCCAAGTGCCCAGCTAGGGTGGATTCTACAATAAACCATCCCTGTGCTCAAAGCCCTTATTCTATTTTGGTGTGTTTATAGTTGACAGGGTTGTTCTTGTGTGGAAACGTCCATGTGATATAATAGATGGAGAAGCACTGAGTTCACTGGCTGAGAGAGTTTGGGAAAATTGCTTACTGTCTCTAAGGATAAGTTTCCTCATGCAAATTAAAAATGGCCCTCGTGAGCTTTCACAGGATCAAATGAAAGAGCATATATGAAAATATTTTACATCGCCTGGGTTCAAATCCCACTCTGCCACTTAGGCTAGGTGACCTAGAGCACATTATTAAATTTCTGTTTGCCTCAGTTATTCTCAATAATAAAAAGTTATATAACTCACACGGGGGTTTGTGTGGATTAAATGAGTTAATATATATTACAGAAAATGATATAAATTGTAATTACATATTATACAAATATATATTTGTATTCTGTGCGTGTGTATATAATTTAGAACGTTGCCTAAAGTATACTAAATTCTACATAAGAATTTACCATTGTTATTATTTTCAAAACTTAAACAGATGTGATATACAATTATACTGAAAAGCATCAACCCACAGAGACATAGTGTAGCAGTCGGAATTCTGGGAATTCTAAACAGAGAGCCTGAAAAAAATGGGGAACAGGAGAATTCAGAGAGTGCATTAATATTTTATTCAAAAAGAGTTACACCACCTGGAAAACAGAATGCAGACTGGTACCCTGGGAAAACCAGGTATGTCTCTCTACAGACCTCGTCTGTTTTCTGCTCTAGCCAGGAGGGCAATGAGGGGAATGTATTATGACGAATAATGAGTTGTAGTGGGGTGTGACCCAACTGTTAGTGAGAAGGAGTGTTTCCAAAAGACAGCCTGAAAGTGCAACTTACTAAAGATTCTCCATATGCCTATACAGAAGAAATCCCATTAAAAACCATAGAGGACAACCTTGAATCTGGAAATGTATCAATATAATTTATTATACTAGTAAATTAAAGGGAAAAAATGATCAGATCAAAGATACTGACTGAATCCAGCTATTGTTCTTAGTAATGACTGGAAGAAAAGAAGAATGGAAAGAAGAAGCTACTTAAGATAAATACCACACACCAAAAGTCAACTGTGAACATCATTCTAAGTAAGTTCTGTCCAAACAGATTTTTTTGTGATGGTGGAAATTCTCTGTATCTGTACTGCTGCTCTGTACAGTAGTCACTAGCTCACATGACTATTGAGTACTTGAAACGTGACCAGTTGGACTGAGGAACTGTATTTTTTATTTTATTTAAGCTTAATTTAGATATAAATGTAAGTGACCACTTACAGTAACTGGCTACCTACCATATTGAGAAGTGCAGTTCTAAATGGTGAGAAGCTAAAGCCATTTCCATTGGAACAAGATTATTTTCACTTATTATTCTTTCAGAGGTCCTAGAGAGAATGAAATAAGAACAATGATATAAAAATCTTGGAAGATAAGATATAAAATGATTCCTGACAGACGAAAAATTGAGAAATATACAACAAATGCAAAAAAATACAAAATTAGAATAAGTTGCATAAATCTTTTTTACTCCGGAGTAAAAAGAACTTACTGTAACTTGGTAAGTTAGCTGGACATGAAATAAAAACATAAAATTCAGTAACAGTACTTCAGCAATAGTAACATAGCAACAGAAGTGGGTGGGGGAAGTCTTCATTCTTAATAAAATTATATCTGAGATAGATTTAACAAGAAAAGTATAGAAAATATGTCTTTATACTGCATCTAAATACAGAACAAGGTCTGAATAGATGAAAAGTTATAGCATGTTCTTTAATGGGAAAACTGAAAACACAAAAATGCTAATTATCCCTAAGTTAATATAGAAATTTAATACAATTCCAGTTAGAATCCCAATGGCTTTTTCTTAAACTTGGGAGGAATTATTAAATTATTAAAGCTTATTCTAAAACCATAAATGATTAAAAACCAAGAAAATTATGAAGAGGAATTACCTCAGTGCAGATATTAAAGCATATGCTAAAGCCACTGTAATAAATACAGAATGGATTTAGCATAAGAACATATAGATAGATCAGTCGAACAGAAATAGAGAAATCCTGGCATATACAAGAATTTGATGTTTAACAGAGGGATCTCAAACTCAGTGGGAAATAACAATTTTATTTGATAAATGGTATAGGTAAAATTGGCTCTCCTTTAATAAGAAAAAGAAGTAGATCTTACCTCACACCATACACAGAAGTAAATTTCCATTATATTAAAAGATTTAATGTAAAAGTAAAACAATAGGAAATAAATACAACTTTAAAAATGAAACAATATAAACTTAGAAAAGTGTTTTGCAGATCATCTTTATAACCTAGGGGTTGTAGAGATCAAATAAATTGAAGTAAAGACAAAGAACTCAGAAGCTTTAAAAGGAAAAATACTGTTTGGCTACAAAAGAATTAGTAGGACTTTTTAAATACTGTTTGGCTACAAAAGAATTAGTAGGACTTTTTATTCTTTGCATTTTTTAGAGACTTTGAAACAGAGTCAAAAGAAAAATTATGAATAGAGCTTTTAGGTACATACGGCAGATAAAGCATTGATAATATAATAGATAAAATGTCTTACAAGTCAGAAACACAAAGACATTCCATAGAAATGGAAAAGAAGTATGAATATGCCTTTTTAAAAGAGCAAACCCAAATGGCCAATATGTACCCCAAAAATGATCAATTCAATTAGTCTTTGGGGTTTGTGGCCTATACAATATTTTTTTTAAAAAAATTACTGCCAGCATTTAGTGTCAAGGAAACCAACAAACAAAAAGACTTCTAGTTTTCACCTCCTTTCAGTAGGTCAGAAATCTGACAACACTCAATGTGTGTTCCCACAGAGCAAGGCCCGATATATAGTTTGTATGGTCCAGTGCACAAGGAGAATAAAGGGCCCCCGGTTCAAAAAACAGGCAGAAAGTAGCATGAAAGTATTCATATGTGACACTTTGTCCTTTCTTGTGTGGTCTCTCTTTGGCCCTTTGATGGTGCTTTTCATTTGCTGCGTTGTGCTCCCCTGGGGTGCAGAGACTCTCATGGGGCTGCGTGGACCCTCACAGACACACGGAATTCTGCATGGAGACTCGATGAGCATGGCCCACCTGCTACAGGGTCCCCTCTGCTACAGCCTGAGTATGCATGGTGTCCCAGCCAGCCTAGGAAGGCCAGTGCCCCCTTCCCAGTGGCCTCATGCCCAACCACTACTGACAGTACTGCCCACAGTCCCACTCCATGGGATTGCAGCCTCTGCACTGGGTCACTATTGGTTCCTGGACTGAGGGTGTGGGAGACGCTCCCCTGCATTGACTCACCTGCTGAATGCACTGTGGTGCTGCCAGCTTAGGGTGGGTAAGGTCTCTGTGTGTCCCTGTCTGAGACCCCAACCTTCGTGGTGCCCAAATCTCCACCTTCAACCAAGGTGGAGAGTACAGGAGGAAGAACATCGGATGCCTCTTTCCCGCCCGTGTGGCTTGGTTGCCACCCAGGGGAAGAGTAACAGCTGTAATCTCAGCAGGGGTAGGGAAGGGGAGGTCCAGTTGGTCGTGGGAAGTCAGAGGGTGGGGGATTTAGGGGACCAGGAACTCTCCTGGGCGGTGGTAAAAGAGCCATCAGTGAGCTGAGGCTTCAAGTTCCCAGGGCCACCTCCCTTTTCCCATCAGACTTCATTGCAAAACACAAACCCAAAACTGTGGCAATTAAACAATTATATTAAAAGTGTTATAATCCAAATGTGGAGCCCTTCCAGGCATGGAGCCCTGTGCACCCGGACTGGTTCCTTGTCCATGAGGTACATGAAGTTTTCCAGTGAGCCCTGTCACTCAGCAACACTTGAGCAGAGCTAGAGAAGCCACAGAGCTCAGTCACATCTGCCTCCTCACCTTGTCTGCTCCCGTGCCCAGGCTTCTAGAGGAGTCTGCATTTGTAAGCCCTGGGGTCACCCTTTACGAGTCAGAGGCAGTCTTATATCTTCAGAGTCTGGCCAAGCACTGGGATGTGTCTGATAGGCTGCCCAACGATGTCTGCTGTAAGTAATTGACTCATGTGCATGGAACCTTCCAGCTTTTCCTCTCTCTTACCAGTTGGTGGGAATTGCTCCTTCCAAGAGCTGCCTAGCTGAGGCACAGCCAGGAGTTAGCCTGAGAAGCACTCCAGGGATCCTCCTTCCGAAGCGCCTGGGGGCCAGGGAAATCTCTCCAGTTTCTACTGCCAGAAGACTGTGGTTATGGTTCTCACCACCAAAACGCACAGAGGGCTCAGGGGAACTTAGCAACGCGTTCCCAGGTCATTTGCTTTTCTCAAATGTACAAAAGGCAGATGTGTTAGCAGGAATTGATTAAGATGCTGCCCTTTCCACTCAGCCTTCTCTTCGTCTTACTTCTCTTCTGGTTAAGTGGCACTGGACTGGCTGTGGCATATTTGGAGTCTGGCTTGGGGAAATTGAGATTTCAGGAGCATCTTAGTCTGTTTGGGCTACTATGACAAAATCCCACAGACTAGGTAGCTTAAAAAAAACAAACAAACAGAAATTCCTTTCTCACCTTTCTAGAGGCTGGAAGTCTGAGCTCAGGGTGCCAACATGATGGGGTGAGGTCTGTCTTCTGAGTTGCCGATTTCTCACTGTGTCCTCACATGGCAGAGGGACAGGCGAGCCCTCTGAGATCTCTATTACAAGGACACTAGTCCCATTTACCAGGGCTTCACCCTCCTGACCTTATTACCTCTGTAAGGCCTCAACTCTAATACCATTACACTGGAGGTTAGTATTTCAACAGAGGAATTCAGATGGGGGGTGGGGCATGAACATTCAGTCCAAAGTAATGGGATATATTGATGTGCTTTGCAGACACTTCTATATATCGTCAATCTATTGGTAGCTGGCTTCCACAGGATAGGAAGTGATGGGGTTAGGGTTTAAACTGAGGTTCCTCTGACTCCAATGGTAATTATCTAAAAAATACCCTCTAATGCTTTTCATAGTTTAGTGGCCCATCTACTTCTTAAGGCCAAGATGGTCTATCCTCAGCCACTTGCCAGCAGTTGACACCGTATCACACCTCCCTATGAGACTCTGGGCTTCTTGTACACTGCTGCCTGCTTGCCTATTAACTCAGGGCTCTCTGCCTTTGCTGGCCTATATTCCTCTCCTTGCTGTTTGCTCTACTGACATGACTTTGCCCAACTTTGCTTCTACAGAGGTCCTCCCTTCATTCCTTGTTGATTTGACCCAGAGCATAAAATCAATGAAAATAACAGAAAAGTCATAACTGTCTCTAAAGGATACACAAGACAAACTGGCTAATGAATGAAATTGATTTTAAATTTTAACAATTAGTTACTGTGAAGAAAACTTGGAATGCTCTGAAACCCTACAGCTCTCATATGAAAGAGGCTCAATACAGATTTTCCAAAATTTGACAATAATTTTAGCAATTTGCTTGTCATTACCAGTAAAGAATTGTGAAACTGAAAGTGACATCAATAATAAAAATTTAAAAATAAAAATAACAACTAATGTGTCAGAGGAAAGATTAAAAATTTTCCCATTCTTTCTATTACAAATGATAATACAAAAGTGTGTTATAAAAAGGCAAAGAGTTTGCTACAAAAATTTTTGGGAATAAGTATTCTAGAGTGGATAATTAATAAAAAGTATTATATTACTTTTCTGGACTATTTTTATTGAGAAAGAATTGACTTATATTAGTTTCAGGTATGACATAATGATTCATAGTGATGAATGACATATGGCATTCATAATGATGACATAGTGATTCAGTATTTGTATACATTACAAAATCATCACCACAAGTCTAGCAAACATCATCATCATACATAATTACACAGTTTTTTTTCTCATGATATTAAAAATCTACTCTGTTAGCAACTTTCAAATAATATGGTTTTGTTAACTATAGTCAATACTTACATAGTCCTCTGATCTTGGACTCTGTTTTCATATTGACTATATATATAATATGTATCACATTATATGTATATACACAGTCTATATTATAAAGTATATATACTATTATATACTTTATATAATATATACTTTTAGTTGTTCCCACTCTGGCTATCATCAAATCTGTTCTCTGAATCTATGAATTTGTTTTTTGTTTATTTTGTTTTTTTGGAATCCACATATAATTGAGATGGTGTGGTATTTGTCTTTTCTGATTTATTGCACTTAGCATAATGGCCTCAAGTATATAGTTAACTCTTGAACACCATAAAGTTTAGGGATCAGACCCTATATAACTTTTGACTCCCCAAAAACCTAACCACTAATAGCCTACTATTGACTAGAAGCCTTACCAATAACATAAACAGTTGATTAACACACATTTTTATTATATGCATTGTATACTGTATTCTTACAATAAAGTAAGCTAGAGAAAACATTATTAGGAAAATCGTAAGGAAGAGAAAATAGGTTCACTATACTGTACTATGAAAAATCCACATATAAATGGACCTGCACAGTTCAATCCCACATTGTTCAAGGGTTGACTATATGCATACCACAGTTTCTTTATCCATTCATCATGGATATGGATACTTAGATTGTTTCAATATCTTGGCTATTATAATCAGTACTGCAATGAACATGAAGTTACATAGAACTTTTCAAATTCATGTTTTTGTTTTCTTTGGATAGATACTCAGAATTCGAATTGCTAGATCATGTGGCAGTTCTATTTTTAAATTTTTGAGGAAAGTCAATGCTGTTTTCCATAGTGGCTGTACCAATTTACATTCCCATCAATAGTACACAAGAATTCCCTTCCCCCCACATACTTAAAAACACTTATTTCTTGTCTTTTTGAATAACCACCATTCTAACAAGTGTGAGGTGCTACTTTATTGTAGTTTTAATTTGCATTTCCCTGATGATGAGTGATGTTGAGCATCTTTTAGTATGTCTGTTGGCCGTCTGGATGTCTTCTTTGGGGAATGTCTACTCAGATCATCTGCCCATCTTTCATTTGGATTGTTTGGGTTTTACTACTAATTCAGTATGAGTTATGGAATTTTTGATATTTATGTATTTGTCAGCATTTATAATTTGTCACCATTCAAAAAAATTCTAAGAAATATTTGCTTTCATTCTGAATTTCTTTTTTAATGTCTTGTGTTTTGAAGAGGGTCTCCTAATGTTTATATTTAAGCTTTAGACTCAAAATCTGATTCCTGATGGGTCTTGGACAGCCAGTATCTGGGGATGGAGGACGCCCACCAGGCCAGTGCATGGGGATTGAGGTTGGGTGGGAAGGTGAGAAAGGGTCAGTGAAGTTGTACAGAGAATTGAAAACCAAGTCCATACAAGATCAGAGGCGAAAAACAGGGGTGAGTGTTGAGATGAAGGGCAAGACATGTGGTTTGTCTGTTAATCAGAGGCAAAGTAGAGAAATCATTAATAATAAAAAATTATATATGATATATTTATTAACTGTTTTACTTTAACGCAGTACAAACATACCTTCGTTGGCCAACCTTTGGTGCAGGGCCAAAGTCTTCTCCTGGAGTCTGGACCTGCTGGATGAAATTCCTCCATGGCTTTCTGGTATGAACCACACCCATAGGGCCTCACCCATAATTTGGATTTCTTCAAAGTAGAGAAAGAAGTTAAAACCATATGGGAAGCATTTTGAATGCAGCACCCTTCTGGACTGTTAGGCCTTTTTCCTCTTCTTTTATAATTTTCTCACCAATATATAATTCAGTAGGAAGGCATTCAACTTTGTTTTTCCAGAAACTGCTCTTTTCTGCACTCATATTTCATTAGTTTACATATAGGCATACCACAAAAATATTGAAGGTAGGTTTCCAGACCACTGCAATAAAGCAAATATTGCAATAAAGCAAGTCAAATCCATTTTTTGGTTTCTCAGTGCATATAAAGCTTATGCAAATACAACGCTGCACTCTATTAAATGTGCAGTAGCACAATGTTGAATAAACAATGTATGTACCTTAATTAAAAAGTTCTTTACTGCTTACAAGTGTAACCATCATCTGAGATTTCAGTGCATCACAGTCACTGATCGCAGATCACCATAACAAATATAATAATAATGAAAAAGCTTGGAATAGTGCAAGAATTACCAAAATGTGGCACATGAAGTAAGCCAGTGCTGTTGGAAAAATGGCACCAGATAGACTTGCTCTATGTAGGATTGCTTTAAACCTTCAATTTATATTTTTAAAAGTCTGTGAAGTGCAATAAAATAAAGTACACCTGTGTTATTAACTAAATTACATAATTGTTATAAACAAATGCAACTGACTGAATTTTATCTGGTTGCTAACACATCAGACTCTTGGCACCCATACAACTGGACCAGTAAGAGCAGAAGAGGGCCAGGCTCCTGGAGCGCTGCTAACCAGCCTGCATGCTCTGTGGATTATAAGCTTTAGTCAGTGTGTTTTCCTGAGAAAAGAGAGGTTATGTTTTATCTGGGGGTTTAGGGGAAACTTGGTGAAGAGTGCTTCTATTGTGGTGGTAAAATAACCTACAAAGAAAGCAGTAAAAAGGTAGGACTGTTGAACCAACCTCCCTGCAAACGGGGGACATACAGCTCGAGATTGCCTTTCTCTCAAACTACGGAAGCTTCACATAGGTTAGTTATGACACATTTTCCATAATACAAGCTTTCCAAGAAGGCAGGAATGTTGAGGATCCTGGAAGAAACACTCTCCTTGCATTCAGGTTAAATTGGCAACACAGCCTTCGTGACCCACAGCAATGATCAGTACCCCTCCCTGGGCTTCTCCTCTCTCTGGGCTGGCTTGTTCTGACCTCCTAGGTTCACTCTTTGGAAGGGAACCCCTGGCACTGGCCAGAATTTTCTGAAGTGACTAGAGGGTAGTGTGCTTCCTTCACATCTTTCCTGGTCAAAGTGAGATATAGAGATAGCCTAGAATTATCCTGAATTTGTTTGAACAGCAGTGTGTTCTGAACCCCAGTGGGGTCACTTCTTTCCATGTGCAAGGAGAAGCACAAGCAGGATTCAGGCTTGAGCCCTCTGCTCCACAACCCAGTCAGCCTTCCTGCACCCCCTCTGCAGCCTTCAACCCCCTTGGAACCCTCCCCACTCTCCAGACACACCATGGGCTTCCTCCCACACGAGATATTAAATTCAGTTCTTTGGGGGAAGGTAAATCTTTTCCCAAGATTTACTACCTGGCAGAGCCTGATGCCTGCTTCAGGTCATGCTCTCTTATCTCTGGAAAGAACTTTTCTCTTCTAAGGGATGTTTTTCTCAATGCTCTCACCTCCTTGCTTCCAATATCCAATACTTACAAAATCCTCTCAGTTTTTCCTCCTAAATAGCATGGAATTTTGCTGCCTTCTCTCTATTCCCTCTACTACCACCAGTTCCAGCTGTGGCCCCCTACCCCCATCTGAACCCACTGCCAAAAGCTCTTAGCTTGTTTCTTTGCTTCTCGACTATTCTCTACCCCTTTGCAGAAATGCCAGATGTAAATCCAATCAGCTACTTCTCTGTCTGAAGTTCTTTGCAGTAAACCCCAGCACTCATGGGATAAAGCCTGGCATCCTTAGAGCCACAGGGCCCTCTAAGATCTGGCCTTGCTTTGTCTTTCCAGTCTTAGATCCTGCCATTTGAAGCACAGTCCACCTGTCTCACATGAGGCTTTCCTCTTTCGCAATGCCTAATTTCACTCATCCTTTGAAATCATGTCCAGACTTCATTTCTGGAAAGCCTTCCCTCTGTACCCCTCTACCCTCAGCCCAGCTCTGCACTCTGCTCTGGGTCTCGCCCAGGTCTGTGTCTCTGGTAGCACTGATCACAATTACTGTGGCACACTCCACAAGGGCAAGGACTATGCCTTTGCCTTCCGTACCTAGAGCACATTGTGGAAATATTCAGGTTTACGGCACTTGTTCAGAAATATCCAGAGAACTATTGATTGGGTCACATTCCACCTTTGGAAGATATTCCCCAAAAGATTTCTTTTTTTTTAATTTGGCAAGTCATTTGTTTCATGGAAGATATAAGTTGAAATTTTTTTTATTTTTAGAAAAACTTACATATATTTTTAAAAAGCCCAAAAGACTTTTTAAAAAACAAGTTTGCCTGGATCTAGCCCAGCCTCAGGTGCATGCCAGCTGAAGCACTGCAGTGTTGTGAAGCCTTTCACCTTCTTTGAGAAGTCTGGAAAATTCTCTCAGTAGGCTATTTACAAGAAAAAATTTACAAGTAAAGATGGAGTATGATGCTTCAGCCTCCTTATCAGTGTGGTGGAAGGAAGGACAGTGACTCCACAGAGGGTCTGAGAAAGACACGTCTTGCCAGGAGACAGCTTTCTTTTGCCTGGGAAGCCTAGGTGATTGTCAGCCTTCCAAGGAGGATGACTCTGTAGGGGCCAGTGGAATTATGTCGTATTCCTAGAATAGGGTAGCAAAAGTCCCTCTGTTGAGCAAAAGTCACTGTGCTGAGATGAAGGGCTCTGCTGACCCAGGACAGAATGTCCCAGCACAGGGATAGCTATGTTAGATCACTGCTTGTGAAAGGGACGGGTGCCTCCGTTCTCACCTACAGCACCAGAGAAAAACACACCAGCCAGCTGCCTAAACAGGTCTGAGCTTCCACGCCATAAGCTTTCATTGCTCACCCTCAGTCTGAGGATTTTTCTGGTGAGCTAACCAAGAAGGTCTGAGGCAAGCTAGCCAGGAACAGAAGCCTGCTCCTGCAATGAAAGCGGCCCTGCAGAGGGGACGCCGGCTGTTGCCACCTCGTCGGTGCCCAGGAGGCATCCAGCATGATTCACTGTGCCTATTTGGGGTAGATGACCTGAGCCCGTGTTTCACAAGGTCCTTTGTGGACAGTTTCTCTCACTGATCCCTCAGCTTGTAGCCACAGTTGGCAAAGTCAAAGCCATGGCTTCTGCTGGGATTTCCATGGGAAAAGTGTCCCCCTTTCCCTTTGCTGTCTTTTCGCTCTCCCACACTCCATGGTTTTGACTATTTTTTATAAACATTGAGTCAGCAGCTTGCAAGGTCAAGAACCTATAAGAACTCCAAGGTCAGCGCCTGCAGAACCTGTCACCACCTGCAGCTATGGGCCTGGAATAAACGTGAGGTTCCTGGGACAGTCAGCCTGCCGAATGGGGACAGTGTTTCATGCCAGGGTAACCCGCCTGTACTGGATGGCCTGGACTGTCTCGGTTTTAGCACCAAAAGGCACACATCCTGGGACTCTCCTCAGTCTTAAGGCAAATGGGGACAACTGATTGATTGTCCTGCTCCTAAGCCCCCTGGGCCGTGTGCCCTCCTCTCTCCCTAATATCTGTGCCTGTCCTGAGCTGATGAGCCAACCTTTACTTTCTAGACACAGTAGCTTAATGGAACTGGCAGTATTTTCCTCTTTACACTGGCTTAGAGAAGTTCCAGAGCCTAATTTGTGACCTTTCCTGAACAACCATAAAGGGTACATGGTCACAGTAAAATAAACCTGATTTGGCACATGGAGCAGAACCACTAGTCTTAGCATTTGTTGCTATATACAGGGGTATTTTCGCAAACACTGGAAAAGTGTGTAAGAGCTTAAGAAAGAACACCTAGCGCTCAAATTGTGCTCATATTCTAAGTACACATGACAGTTCATTCTGTCACAGTGCGAGGATGAGTGCGAGGCCAGCTGCTACCCCGAACTATCACTACTGAGTCTTCCGTGCACTGATTTCTCTCCAGTTAGAAGGCAATAGCTTTCCACGCACAGGAAATTTGGAGTAGAAAACCAGCTGTTTAGATTTCTTGCATTGGGCCAGATGAAAACAGCCGCAGGCAGGCTCTGTGCAAACAACGCTTGGTCTGAATGGCAGCTACTGTTCGTCTGGCTTGGATGAGGTGTGAAGAGATGTGAACTCCACAGGCCACACTATGTGTTCTAGAATGGGAGCCTGCAATTCACTGCAATTCACTGCTATTTATCATTCTTTGCCCTTGGCTATTTTGATTCTCAGTCTGAAAGGTGCTCTTGAGCTAATTAACCTCTTCCTTTGGCCCTGGTATGGGAATCCAGATGCTGTTTGGCAAAGGAATTCGGATATTTCTCCTATAGTAGGATTTGGACACAGGATCAGTGAATCTTGGAAAAATCCTTTTGAAAATGTAGCCCAGGTCTATTTGCTAAAATCATTCCCTTTTTCATTTACCTTAGCAGACTTTCACTTTCCGACTCAACCACATTCAAATAACAAATTCATCTTTAGGCCTGAAAACACATGGATGGCAGCCACAGTACACTGTTATCTGAATTGTCCAAATGGTTCCAAGGAAAAATTGAGGCTTATTTGACTGATTTCTCTGACATCTCAGACAGATTGTGATTCATTGGAAAAATGTTCCCTGTGGCTTTTAGAACATTTTAAGCAACACGCATGCTGAAGAGGCCTCTGGGTATGAAAACTAGTTTCTAAATGATACATAATCGGCCTAGTTGCTGAGCAAAAGTTTCATTTTGAAATCTGAAACCCCAGCTAGCTCTAGGTCCAAGCAGAGCAAAGAGCCTTAGCCGATTTCACCCCAAACTATCCCAGACCTTTGACCTTTATTACAAATCACAGTATTAAGCCTTTGCCCCACTTTCAAAATGAACTTTTGCTTCCCCATCAAACACTGTGGTTGTACAGAAAAACTTGGCTGAGACATCAGGTTTGTGTCCAGTTTAGGATAAATGTGCTGGATGTGATGCATTCAACACGATTTGTGGTTTCTGTTTCTCAAGAAATTCCTGTGACAGTACCTGGAAAGCTCACCGAGCCATTATGTAGAGTAACTGAGCCAAACCAAAATCCCTCTTAGGGTCTGAGAATCCACATTCCTGGTGGCTTGAGGCCCATCTATGAAAAATGGGTGCAAAGCCTATTACCCATGCCAGTGCCCAGTTGGGTATAAACTGCCCAATCCGAAGCATGGGCTCTGGTCTTCTCCAGTAGTGGCTCGTGGGGCTTTGCGAGTCTTCTCCAGGGAAGTGGTAGTGCCTGGGAAGTCATCTTAACCCCATGGGGGACAGGTCAGAGAAGAGACACTCCATAGAACATGCAGATTCCTGGCCAGTGTGGGCAGAATGTTCTCCCCAGATCCAGGGCTTTTCTTTTAAGGAAAGAACAGAAATTAAATGTATTGGAGTAGGACGTGGCACTACATGCACGCACACTTTCTTGGGAGGCTGAGTAGAGAGAAAAGGAGAATTTCCCATGGACAAGTGCCCAGAATTATTCTTCCCAATACGAGGCGATGCTGAGGGGGGTTGAACAGCTAGAAGTGGGGGAATAATTTGAGAACTGGATAGAAGCCACTGCCCACTTCTAAGGCAAAGTAGAGTCATAATAGCTCAGGATTATAGAAAGCTCTGTGCAAGATTGGTTTTAATGGTGACATTTCACTACATCTTCATACTCTAAAGTCTTAGCACCTTCCATGTTTCTCTCCAGTCCACCTCTAAGCTATGACATTGTTAACAGGGTTCATCCCTGAAGGCTTACAGAGTATCCTGATTCGTGTTGTAGAGACAAGTAATCCAAGGTTCTGTGGATTTTGTTTGTTTTCTGGAGCACAGAACTCTAATCCAGGAGGCATTGTACACTATGCAGTGTTGTCAGCATCTGCCCTGCTTGGTGTACGGTGTGATTTTCTTTTCTTCTTCTTTCTCAGAAACATGGCTTGCTGAATACTACTGGCAGATGAATATATTGAAAGATGATGAGTACAAAGTGGCTTGGCTGCCAGCCAGGGAGTATATTAAAAGGATGGCATTCAAAATACTGGGAGTAAAAAAAAAATACTGGGAGATGAGTAGTACTGTATGGAGTTTTCTGAACCTGAAGTTTCAGGCTGTGATACACACAGACACACACACACACACACACACACACACACACAGACACACACACTGGAATATTATTCAGCCATAAAAAATGAGGAAATCCTACCATTTGTGACAAGGATGGACCTTGAAAATGTTACACTGTGAGTAAAATAAGTCAGACAGAAAAAGACCAATCCTGTATGATCTCACTTCTATGGGGCATCTAAAGTAAATCAACTCATAGAAAATTAAATCAGACTTGTGGTTATCAGAGGCGGAAGGTGGGGGGCAGGGAGAATTGGAAGATGTGGTCAAAGGCGCACACTTCCAGTTATGAGGAGGGCCGGGGATGGAGTGGACACCATGATACTGCAGCTCCCACCACTGTGTGATATATAGGGAAGTTGTTAAGAGAGGTGATCCCGAGTTCTCCTCACAAGAATAATTTTCCTCCTTTTTTCTTTCTTTTCTTTGTATTGTATCATCTGAGAAGATGGATGTTAGCTGAACCTATTACGGTAACCACTTCACAATATGTGTAAATCAAACTTTTATGCTGTATAGTTTAAATTGACACAGTGATTGTATGTCAATTATTTCTCAATGAAACTGGAAAAAAAAAAAGAAAGATTTGCCTCCCACGACCCTTTGTTTAGAGGGTATTAATATAGCTGTGGCTCCACTTGCCAACCGTGTAAATGCTGGGAGCAGATCAGAGTGGAGTCTAGACGAAGCTGAGTCACATGTCCCGGGTGGGTGTGGACAAGTCCTGCAGCTGTTGCAGCTCAAGTAACAAACAGAGTGCTGTTGGAGGGCCAGCAGGCAGCCTTGGCCTTGGGCTCTGTCACTTGAGCCTTCTTGTCTCTCCTCCCTTTGATAGGAGCCCAGGAATGAAGCATAGCAGCCAAGAGGAAACCACAGCCTCCAGATTCCTTTTTTACAAACCATTGTCCACTTTATTTAAAACACAAGCAGGACATGCTCAGGGCATTCAGCGCTGGCCTGACATTACAATACATATAGCTATGTGCCAACAGCCCACCCGTTTTCTACACAACCAGGGATTAGAAAATTTGCCATGACTCCTTTCTGGTTAATCAAGATTATCACAAGTATTTTTAAAGAGGACAGCCAAACATTTGTCTGGTTTGTCTAAAAAGGGTGTATGTTATTTTCCCAGTGATATATACCTATATTATATATAATATATTCAATTGTGTTTGAATTAACCAAGAACCCAAGTGATGTCCCCACCCTCACCTCAGACCACCTGAATCCCAAACAGCATGAAATTAGAGTTGGGGGAAATGAACAGAACCGAAGTGTTCATCTTGCTTTAGAAGAGCACCTGCAAATGTGTTGAGGACTATGCAAAAATGTGTTAAATTGATATAAAATCATAGGAGTTTTTCTTAATAGTACCACGGCAATGATGGGTCTCATTTTTAGTACCTCAGATCCAGTAACCCTGACCTCTGTAAAGCAGCCAATGTCTTCCAGTCACTTTACTCACCCAAAAGTGAGTCCCCCCCTTGAACATTTTTAAGATGATATCTACATTTTTTCTTCATTAAGTTTAAATAGCTGCAAAAGATAGAATTTCCACCATAATGCAGATGTTGGCATTTTAAAATAAAGGAGTTCATCACTCTTTCAAATATCTCTAATGGAATGTAAGCACCATAGTGATTTCATGTCCAAAAGTCATCCATTTAAAAATACAGAAACATTCTCTTCTTTAGCCATTGGAAATGTATTATCTTTAAATTACATTTCCATTCCCTCTTCAACACAGGATTTTATTCCAGGAATATATGGTTTGTATTACTGAAAATCTTTCATTGATTGCCTGTCATACTTCGTTGCCACAGAAAATGTACAAAAATGGTAATTAAAAAATTATTTTTTCCAGATTTAGTTATTTTAATATCAATCCACATTTGATCAAAACAAATATATTACAATAAACTGTGATGAAAAGAATTATTAAATATAAAAAAATTTTGTTGCAAATGTATCTTTAACGAGATGGTTAGGGGTATCATGATGCCTTGATTAAGGGATATCTTGCTGATACCAATATTTTTAATGATCCCATTTTTGGCACTCCAGTGTAGTCTCCACTTTTACCCACCTCTTGCTGTCTACATGATGTGTAATCCCTTCCCTAAAGGTGGGAAGAATCTGTGACTTGCTTCTAATCCACAAAACATGTCAAAGGTGAATAGGATTTCACTTTTGTAATTGTTATACAGGCTTGTAACTTCTGTCTTCCTAGCAAACACTCTTGATTCTCTCCCTTGCTGGCTTTGGTGAAGCAAGCCACCATGTGAAGAAGCCTGTGTGGCCAGGAACTTGGAGAATCCTGTAGTTTAGAGCCCACTGGGAGCCGAGGCCCTCATTCCAACAACCTACATGGAACCAAATCCTGATCAAAATCACATGAGCTTAGAAGCAGATCCTTCCCCAGTTGAGCCTCAGATGAGACCCTAACCCCCAAAAACCCTTTGAGTGCAGTCTCATGAGGGATCCTGAAGCAGAGGACCACCCAAGACACACCTGGACTCCTGACTCACAGAAACTAGGAATCATAAATGTGTTATTGTGTTAAGCCATTAAGCTTAAAGTAATTTCTTATGCAGCAATAAGTGATAGGTACACCCCAGACAAGCACTGTAGTAAATAGTTGAGCTAAGGAAAAGGCATAGCTTTCTCTTATAAAGTGAGAGAGAAGGGTGTTTGTGACAGGGAGGGGAAGATAGGACTAGCTTGATATTTCCACCAAGAGATTGGTCTCTTGCAAATATTTGAGAAAGGAGTACATTTAGAGGCTGAGACTCTAGAAATTGATTCCTTTAAATCTATAGTGTCCACATATGCCTTGGAAGATCTCTGAATCCCCAGAGGTTGGTTCGTTTAGTTTCAAGAGGATTATAGAACTTGAGCCATTTTACAATATTGTGATTATAAGGAAATATATATCATTTAGATACCAAATATACATTTCTCATATACATTTGGGCTATCATCTTTCTCCTTGGCTCCTGACTCATGGGAATTGGAACTTCCTAAGTGATGAGAGTTTAAAGATGTCTATTTTTTTTTAGGCTAATGAGATGATTTGGGAAAGCACCTAAGGGTGGGACTGGTTGCCAGTGGAGCCAGCCATGTGATTAGAGGTTTGAAACTTCCAGGCCCACCCTATGCCCTTCTTAGAGGCATGAGGGGCTTAACCAATTATGCCTAAGTAATAAAGCCTCCTTAAAAGCACAAAAGGAGATGGTCTGGGAACTTCTGGCTTGTGAACACTGGAGATGCAGAGAGGCTGGGGTGCTCAGAGAGGGCATGCAAGCTCTGCACCCCTCCGCCCATACCTTGCCCTGGGCATCTCCTCCACCTGGCTCTTCTTGAGTTTTAGCCTTTTATAAGAAACCGTTGATCTAGTAAGTGAAATGTCTCTCTGGGTTCTATGAGCTGCTCTAGCAAATTCCATTAACCTAAGCCAAAGGTTATTGGCCCCTCTGATCTATAGCTGCTCTGCCAGAAGCCCGGATGGTAGCCCGGGCTTGCCACTAATGTCTGAGGCAGGGAGGGCAGTCTTGCAGGATGGAACCCTCACTCTGTGATAGCCGATTCTGCCTCAGGGGAGACAGCGTCTGAATCAAGTCCAGTTGTAGGACATCCAGCTGGTGTCAGAGAATTGCTCATTGGTGGTGGTGGAGAAGCCCCACCCCCACACTGGAACTGGGTCCCAGAAACTCAGAGACACGTGGAAAGTAGCCACCAAAGCAGAAGTAATAGGACGACTACACTCTTTCCTATTAAGTTTTCTCCTCATCTCCCTAGACCTCTCCTTTCTCTGGGCTCCTGGGAAGGATGCACAGAAATCTCTAGGTTTGGAGCATCTCCAGCCCTCCCCTGCTGTCCTTGCCAGCCGCTGCTGAGACTGGAAATGAGCAGGTGCTTGCCATGAGCTTAGACATGATTACCTGGGCATGTTTAATAAGAAGGAAAACACCTGCTTCAAATCGGAAACTTCTCTTTTGTATGCCTGGGGACTTTCGGCATGACCTGCTGAAGTTCTATGCGATGGACTGATTTCTCTTCATGTTCCCCACAGCATGGGCCCTGGGTCTGGACCTGCGGGGCTGAGACCCTGCTCCCCCCGCCCGCGTTGGCCTGGCGCTCTTGGGCCATGGCACTCAGGGAAGGCGGACGCTGCCCGGACAGGCCGCGCAGGGTCCCTGGGCACGGGGGCAGGCGAGGCCGGGCAGGGCTCTGCCTCCCGAGGAGCTGCAGGTAGCACCCACAGGCACCCCCCCGGGGCCCAGGCCCTAGTCCCAGGGGGATGCCTCTTGTCTTCGTCCCTGCAAAACGGGGCATCCTCTCTCACTTCAAACAGTTGTCAAGCCAGCTGGGCAATGTTTTCCCACTTTGTTCTGTCTCAACAAGGTGTTTTATCAGGGATGAACATGTTCAAAGAAAGAAGGTATTCACAGGGGGAAAAGTCAGCAGAAGAAATAAGCAATCTTTGTGCAATGCACATAATCGGGATGGCTTTAGAGTCCTTGTTGGAAGCACCTAAGAGACACGTCTCAGAAGTAACACACTCAGAGAAGAGATTGGGAGACTTGTTCCAACGACACTGTCTCCCTAGATGTTATCAGTGTAAGGTGAGCTGTTCATTTGGCCACAGTTTTCACTCAGTGAGCTCACCAAACTGAGGGAGGGGAAGTGGTTTGAGGGCACAGAAAGGATGATGGTTGTCATCTTGGGCTCAATACAGACATTCACGGAGATATTTCTTGAGCACCTACTATGTGCAAAGTCTTCTGTCAGGCACCATGGGAGGAAAAAGGAGATAAAGAAGACCATCTCTGTGCATAATCTGCATGTTGCCCCATCAGAGAGGATGCTTTCATTTCAGGATGCAGTTGTACATTTTCCTCTGCAAGTAGGAAGTTCCCAGTTCTGCTCTGATGCCTGAGCCCCCACCTGCCCATCAGACGGCGCGGGTGCTGCCAGTTCCATCTCTGCTTCTTCCCAAGCCTCCTGCCTGCCCTCACGGGATGGCCCCAAGCCCCTGTCTGCCTGTGCCCCGCAGCAGGAGAACTCCCGGGCCTCCTGTCTCATTTCCACCTTGTGATGTCAGAGGGGGCCCCAAGTTTAAGATTCAGATCAGAATACCGGGTGCATCCCTTATTGGCAGCATGACCGCAAACAGATTTCTTAGAGCTCTGTCTCGGTTTCCCATTTTGTCAAATGAGGGCCAGCCCAGGCACCTTGTTGAGAGGATTACAAGGAGGACTTGCCCAGCAGGGTGTCCCTACAAATGGTGATTTCCTTCTCTCTTCCCCAGTGCTCCAGATCCCCTGGGCAGAACGGGGCACTTTTCCCTCTTCCCACCAGAGGTTTTGAGATATGGGAAGAACTCCTTATGGCATGAGGATTTAATGAGTAAAAGTACAGTCGTTATTTTTAAATTTTGGATCTCAATTTCATTTTCGCTCTGGCAGGGTGATTTATGCCATATCATATTTCCTCCTGCAGCCAGAGCCGCTTTTATTATGTCATCAATTATACATGGATGAATGTCTGTGTTCACAGGCTTTTCCAGCGACCTGCAAGAGGAGAAACAGCGTGCTCAGGCTACGGCATATGGGGACTGGGACACCGGGACGCATGCCGCTTGCTTGTCCGGACCCGTGAAGATTATAGATTTCCTGTCCTGTGTTCAAAACTGCCAGCAAAGGCAACTGCACAGAGCCGAACCTGCACTGAGAAAAAGGGATCCAGCCTCTGTAAGTCAGGGCTCTGTGAGAAAACAGACTCATCCCTGGAAGACTGATACGGAAGGCGGTGGTGGCAATTCCACAGCTCGGGAGCCCGGGGCAGGCTGCCCAGACACCAGGCCCGAGGGCAGTGGGGGCGCGGGGGCAGAGCCACCCATGGCCTCAGTACCTCGGGCCGTATTGAAGGGGAGGTCGTGCCCAAAGTGAGGTTGGCACTTTCTGGAAATCATCAGTCAAACAGGACACTTGGTTCTAGGGAAGAATGTTTCTGTCACTCCCTGGAACTACTCACGGAAATGCCATGGCTCACACGGAGTCCACAGATGCTCACGTCCTGAAGTAAGGGCTTCGGTTTTCTACATCAGCCCACATTGCAAGTGAGAAGGCGGGGGTTGGGGCACCTTCGTGACAGCCAGGGACTGCTCTTGGGGGAGATCGAAGAGCTTTGAATGCATTCGTTTATTTTGCTACGAGTGGAGACCCTCTCCCTCAAGGGGTATTTGAGGGGCCATTCTGGAACATGTTCTTGCCTTGGGGGGTGTTCAACTATTCTAGGATGTGTCTAGTCAAACATATGTCAGAGAAACTGAGCCCTGTGGGGTGCTGACTTGGAGTAGCTGCCAGGCCTGGGCAGGCATCCCGGGATCAGAATTCCTAGGGGTGGATCTAGCCAGATTGCTTCTTCCTTTCCTGCTCGGCACTAATTAGTTGAGAAAACAAGGCAGACGTGAAAAATTTAATTATAATACAGACCGAACAATGCCAGAGATGCCACAAGGCAATGGGCGACAGATCCCACATAGGGGACAGGCAGTGGGTGTCTGGATGGGTAGGGAGGGTACTGTGGGGCTAGTGGTCAGTGGGGCTCCAGGGGTCCAAGGGCAGTTGACAGAGCGAGGTCAGGGCTCCTGGCTAACCCCACCCCAGAGAGTCATATCTCTGGAAAGCCAGATAGACTTCTAGGGAAACATTTGAATGAAGCAGGAATCAGAAAAATGTTTCAAGCCAAAACACCAAGGATTTCAACCCAAGACAGAGGAGGAGCCCTGGCTACTGGAAACAAGACTTCATCCTGCAGAATGGGCCTATTGCAGCTTATAGAGTAGTGTCGCCCCCGAAGCCAGGCCGTCGGACCACAGCATGGGCCCCATCATGGCTGAGAGGCAAAACCAGGCTCACGTGAGTTTCATGCTCAGGCTTGGAGTGGAAACCAAGTGACAAACCTGCAGCCTGTGAAGGCCGCTCCCAGCCACCAATCATAGGTCCAAGGTTTATGAGAGACTGTGCTTCCAAGCTCCAGCTGGTGACCCTCACCAACCCCAGCAGCCTCCTTGGTTGTCTGCCCTTCCCCAGCTGTCTCACACGGGTCAGCTCTCATACTGCATCTGGCGCTCCTGCTGCCAATGAACCTGAGCAAATGAAAGCACGTAAGATGTTGGTGACACCCACAGATGGCTGGTGGAAGTGGCCAAAGCGATGTGCCAGGACTTGGTAAAATATGCTCCCCGGAGAAATTCCTTGAAAGGGATCTTTTGAGCCTGGGTATAAAATAATCATTGGGGGTAGATCTAGAAAATAAAAAGCTTTCTTCGCTTCCTCTTCTTCAAGTAGAACCCATTTTTCTATTTGTTTATAAATCCATTATTATGTACCCACACATATTTCTTCTCAGTTTCTTCTCAGCTTTGTTGGCCTTGTGAATATTATAGCACATGTTATTGGCCTTTGTAAGCACGGCGATAAATTAGACATTTAAAATATACATATCTCTGAAAATAATTACTCGCGTTTTGGCTAACAGAGAGGTATCCCCAAGAGAAACATCAATTTCTTTTGTTGGAGAAAAGGCCAACATTTTTTATGAAAACAATGCTCATTCCACATACTGGTAGATGTAGGAGTATACACAAGAGACGATGCAGAACTTTTCCCAGGCAGCTGAATTGAAAAACTAGACAAATATTTTGAACAGCTCATATGTCAAAGAGACATGTGCAGGCTCCTCTTATTAAAATAATAGTGGTATCATGGTACACTGATGTGGTGCTTTTATCTTCAAAGTAGTGTGTGAGTGTTCATGAATTGACTTGGGACAAAAGATCAGAAATTGGCAGGAGGTCCTGGTCCTATGATTTTGAGAAGAATGGATGGGACAGAGATCAAAGAAGTGTCCCTCCGCCCCCCATGCTCTGTTATTGTGTCCTTTTGGAGCCTAAAAGGAAGCCTGTGATTTGGCACGGGGAGGGGGAGCGGTTTCTTCTGAACTGTGGAAGCTGACAATTCAGTGACAGGGTATATGGTTGTATCCATTTTCACCAAATCCCATCCCCCTGGCCCGTCTGGTCACTGTCCTAGAACCAGGGCGAGCCAGGGCGTACATTCCACACCAGGGTCCCAAGGACCACCTCATACCCAAATGAGAAAAGAAGTTTCAGATGCTAGTCCTATATATCATTTCAGTTTTTTGAGGCCAGGATGATCCCACAGTCTGAATCTGATGCCACAATAGTGATACTGTTACTGTATGCGATGTACTCTTTCTATGGATGGTACTATGGAATCCACACAACTGCTCTTTGCTATATGCCCTCCGATTTCCCCCATGTTATAGATAGAGATGATGGGACATAATGCAGTTCTGGAACTTTCACCAAGTCAACAGCTAGAGGCAGTGGCGTTGAGATTCACACTCGGGAAGTTGGCCTCTGGATCTCATGCCTTCCACCCTGTGTGGCCTCCACAGGGCAGAGGAAGGAGGAAAAGTAGTTTTTAAACATCATTATCCTATATAGAACAAGCTTCTTTAGGCTTGTCTTCATTTGCTATGCCACCCAGTGGGTTTTTAAAAATGTTATCAAGAAAGGCAAAAAAACCCAAGTGGCTTTTCAGCACACTGCCTATCCAGGATCACTGGGAAATAAGCATCAGACTTTTGATCTTAACCAGCTAGGTTAGGAAACAATAAGAAAACTTTTAACTGGACTATGGTAACGTGTGTTTCTGCAGACATTGTCTTGACCCAGATGTCTGCCTCCCCGTCCTGAGCAGGCCACTTGCTCCTCTGCTCTCTGGGGCGGTCCTGATCACCCCCTTGGCCTGACACTTGTAGCTGTCTTCTTTCTACACACATCTGTCACCCAGTTCCCACCTCTCTCTGAGTTGAATGACACTCTCAGGTTCTTGGTCACTCTGTGTCCTTGTGATTCAATCCTTTCTATTACCCTAGCTAATGATGGAGCCTTGGGAGAAGGGCCAGTTGCATCAGATACATCATGCCTTGATTTGATTCCGTGTGCCTTAATGAAGTTATCTATAGAACACCCACTGTGTGCCAGGCTCTTTACTAGGTGCCGGAGACACAGCTTGAATAAGATGGTCACTGCATTGCCCTCGTGGAGCTGATGGTCTAACAGGAGCCAGGTATCTGACAGATGACTGAGCAATCCTTCATCAACAGAAATGAGCACGATTCAGGAAAATTCTGGGGGAGCTGAGTCAGCATGCTCGGGACAGGGGGTCCCGACCTCATCTGGGAGTCAGGAAAGGCTCCCTTGAGAGAAAGCAATATTTGAGATGGATGTGAAGAACTCACTAAAAGGAAAGAAGGGTGAGGGTTGAGGCAGAGTCCAGAAGCCAGAAACTGCTGTGTGAAGGCCCAAGATGGCAAGGAGCCAGTGAGTCAAGGGACTGCAAAAAAAAGCCAATTGGCCAGGACCTGAAGACTGAGGCGGCCAGAGGAGGCAGACAAAGAAGTGGGCCAGGCCCTGCTGTGTTCCATGGGACACAGGGGCAGACTTGGATGTTCATCCTAAGAGCAGCTACAAGTCATCAAAGAGGAAATGATTTGATTTATATTTTTAAACCACTCTGGCTTCTGTGTCGAACTTGATTGTACAGGGCAGGCCTGGAGGAAGGGAAGCCCAGTTAGGACTCCGTTGTAATAGTCCAGGTGAGAGGATGGGCTCAGATTCGGGGTGTCAGATGAGATGGAGGGGACTGGCTGGACGTACGTTTCTGCAGGCCCAAAATAGAGTCTTTGCATATATGCTCAGCCAATAGTAAGTGTTCTACAAATGTCAATCCTCATCATTCTTGTTATGGTTCATGTATTTTGTTTGGAGATATATAGACAAATTAACATAGCATCAGTAAGTGAAAGGAAACTGCTTTCTAGATCAAGAGCCTCCTAGGCAAAAGAAGTGCTATAAATAGATGGGTACAGCCAGTTATATTGTTGTGCTATAGGATTGATAAAAATAGATAAAAATAGAACATGAAGGCCACTGGTTCTGGCATTTTATTTTAGATTGATAAGATATTCTGGATGAATATACTAAGGAAACTTTGACCAGACCCTACAAAGTTCCAGTCGCTCGTAGGCATTGGCACCTAATAGAGGGTGCTGCCCATTGCTGCTCTCAGAAGCTCCCAGCTGCGTGACAGGTGGGAAGCGGAGTGATACTCATGTCTGTGTCTGTTGAGGTATCTTGACATCTTTGCTCCTATTAACAGCAGGCTGAATAAGTCAGGCTTGAAAGCATTTCTTGAAATAAAATAGTGGGATTGGCAGCTACCAGGAATTTTAAAATGCTTATATCCTATAAGGCTTACACAAGAAAAAAAAAATGCATCCTATCAGAGTTATTTTAGTTGGTTTCCCGAGAAGTAAAAATTATCAGCTACTTTGGGCAATGGGAAACTTTGAGGGATAGAATCCTCAGCTTTATGTGACACAGGTGACAGAGAGGTCACCTGTGGAAAACACATGGTTTGGTGTGGGTGGTCTAGGCTTCACTCTTCATCAGCTGTGTGAATTTAGAACATTATCAGAGTCTTCCAAAATCTTAATGTCCTCATTTGTGAAATAAGGAAAATAACACTAACCTCATAGGGGTATTCCAGTAAATATTTATGGAATATCTGTTAGGTACTAGGGACTGTCCTTGCTTTGAAGAGTAGAATGGGAATAATCAGATGGTGTCCATCCTTACAGGGCTTGTGGAACAAGAGAAGACATGAAATGTGTCCAGCACATTCAAAATCTCTCTGTAAATTTAGTTTTAGAAATTACCCATTTCACCAAATTATTACCCTAGACCCTCTTCAGCAACCCAAGCTTTCCAGCTTGGGGCTGTCTGGGAATTATACACAAACTCAAAGTTGGACCATGGTCAGGAGAGTGAGGCACTCATCTCAAGGGCAAAATTTCAGGGGAGACCAAAAATCTCTAATTAATACAACAACCATAAAAATAAAAAATAAAAAAACAAGGCAGGAGAATCCATGATGAATAAAATGTCACAAGTTTAAATAAAAATGGTATCATCATTACCGAATTTCCCATCATTACCGAATTGGCCTCGGTGTCCAAGATAAGCTTCACATATTGCAGCAAGCCCCAAATTTGGGGCTATTTGCATATAGCCCCAAATCCACATTCCCTCCCTCTGCTCTTGGGTGCACCTTACAAGGTCCCAGGGCCCAGACACGTTTCCTCTCTTTTCTCTAATAGTGTAACTATTAGCAAAAACCCCCAGTTACTAGGCATACGTTTAGAAACTCCTGTTTTCCTCTCCTTCAGATGCTTCAGAAATGCAGTTTTCACTATTTTGTTTTGTTGATATAAACCAGAGAGCTTCCCGTTGTTATTGGCAGAAGCTGAGAAAGTAAAAACACATGAATAATTAAAATGGCACCCCGTCAATTTAGACCTGCAGCCTCAGAGGCCTGTGGGCCAGGGAGGGTAGAATCAGATCTCAACAGCCAGGCCCATGGAACCCAGAATTGAGACCTAAAGCACTATATCCTCCTCCTGCCAGATCCTTAGGCCTCAGTGGACCTCTTCTTCACATCTAACACACACACACACACACACACACACACACACACACACACACACTATTTGAATATTTGTGTTTCCCAGAAAAATGAAACACACTTCTAGGTGGTTAAAACAAGAAGGATTCAAATGATTCATGTCATTGAGAATATATATTCATAAGAAAGTTTGAACAAATAAAGTAGTGTCTATGCACGTGTGTGTGTGTGTGTGTGTGTGTGTGTGTGTGAGAGAGAGAGAGAGAGAGAGAGAGAGAAAGAAAGAGTGAGAGAGATCCAGAGGCAGAGAGATGTAGAAAAGCCTCCAAGGCACCCAGCAGATCCTGTGAAGTCATCTGGCCTGACATTAACACGGTGCAGATGTGGGGGTTCGGAGCCAGAGAGCCTCCCAGCCACTCCCCGATGCCCTGATGACAGTGAGCAGCCTCCATATTGTTGTTGGCCTCACTAACAGCAGCAGACACTGCCCAGTTTCACATTTAACGCAGCCTGCAGTCCCAATTCATTAGAAGGAGATTTATGGGTGTTAGTGTTCTGCTATAGATTTTGTTTCCAGGAGCAGAGCCTTCTATGTTATAGACAGAAGAAAGGGAGGCGTTCAATTCATCAAGTCCAAGTTGAGCTACATGATAACGAAGAACATTCAAGCAGGTGAGGGTGCAATGCAAGGAACATGTGGCTCATTGGTTTTCCCATTTGTAAAGCACACCCTAGAAATTAGCAGATGGACTGGATGAATTATTTCTCTTGGCAAATTATATGTCCTTTATTAAGGAACAGCCACCTGTGGCTTCCTACACTGGAAGCTTTGAGGAAAAGGGGCTAATGACATGAGTCCTGCCTTCAAGAGGCTAGTTGTATAGTTGCTTGACTGTAAATGATGACACTTCTTGGGGGAATGGTTTGTGGAATCCATTTTATGAGTTGGCACCATCCCTTCTACTGATACCACCATGAGTGGGCACACAGAACTGGTAGTGGAAGGCACACAGCACACCCACCAACTCTGTGACCATAGGCCAGGTCTTCTCAAAGAGTGGCCACTGATGGGCCACAGCAGCATCACCGTCACCTGGTTGCTTGTGAGAAATGCACTTTTTCAGGGCTACCACAGACCTAGTGAATCACAAGCTTTAAGAGTGGGGCCCAGCATGCCGTTTTAACAAGCCTTCCAGGTGATTCTGAAACATACTTAAATATAAGAGTCATGGCCTTTGGCAAATCCCTTTGTCTCTTTGGTCTTACGTTCCTCACCCCCCAACATGGTAAAAATGATATGTCATGGTCCAGCCACCTCACTAAGTTGTGGGGATCAAATAAACTAATCAAAGCACTTACAGATAGCAGAGAACATTAACAAATTATCAATAAATAACAACTAATTATCACCAATGCAACGCATACAACATCTCTGAAGGAGATCAGCGACTTTTGGCAATGAGTAGGGCTTTCTGATTCAGGAATGGTCTTCATCGTGAAGAATGCCAAGAAGTGTCCTCTGTACAAGACCATGTTTTAAATACCCACAGCATGGTAAAACCTATCACTCATCCTCAGCAGGGTATGTTCAGTCATTCGGCGGCTGCAGAGTCTGGAGTGGGAAGGACTCCAGAATTTCAGGTGCGTAGGCCCTGCAGGTGTGGGCACCAGGCCATGTTACTTCAGGCCAGACAAGTTGGAACCTTTTTCTTCAGAGTTCCTGAGAAAGGAGTGGTAGTAAACCCAAGAGAGAGACATTCAGGGGGGTTTGAGAAGGCTTCCCTATCACATGAGAGGCAAACCAAATATACAATGACGAACAGAAGGAAGAAATCTATTTTTTTTTTTAGGACCTTGAAAAAATATTACATAGGTATTTCACGAAAAACGTCTCTTCTGTCAAGTGTTAAATCTAAAGGCAGTGCAGTCTCAAAAAAAAAAAAAAAAAAGAAAAGAAAAGAAAAGAAAAAGAACTGTTCAGATAGGAATTCCCAAACAGACCAAATAAGAATGTCTCTTTCTATTATCAATTTCTCACATGACAATTTTATTCCTTTTTGTATTGTGGCAAAATTTACCATATTAACCATTTTTAAGTGGCATTACGTACATTCACATTGTTCTGCTACCATGACCACCATCCATCTCTAGAACTTTCTCATTCAGTCCCCATGAGACACCAGCTCCCTATTTCCCTTTCCTGCCCCTCGACACGACCATTCTACTTTCTGGCTCTATGTTTGACTATTCTACAGAGCCTATATAAGAGCAATCAAATAGTATTTGTCTTTTTGTGACTGACTTATTTTACTTTGTGTGGGTCTTCAAGTATCATCCATGCTGTAGCATATGCTAGAATCTCCTTCCGTATAAAAGCTGCATAACATTCCATTGTGCATATGGATCACATTTTGTTTATCCATCCATCCATTGATGGAGAGTATTTTTACTTTTATTCTGCTATTTAGTAACTACATCAAAAAGTAGAGAATCAACAAGGTGTCCGTGAAACACTTAGCACTACGCTTAGAACCATTATGTGCTCAGCAGGGAAGCATTGGCATTTTTTTAGTAGCTCTCGAGTAAGAAATGCATGTTCACGCGTGGATGTGAGGACGCCCTGGCCTAACTGCTCAGCCACTAGCAGGGGGAGACCCCATCCCAGGCAGCAGGGGAGCTGATCCAATGTCACTCATGCCAGCTTGAGAAGGGGGTGGAAAATGTGACCTCAGTGTCTAGAGAAAAACAAACATGGTCGGGGTAATATGACTGGTAATGTTAACTTTTATATTAAGAAGCTCTGGCAACGATGTTTTGAAATACCAGAGATAATGATGTGGTCATATAGGCCTCTCTGGCAGATATTGGCACACATATGCTGAGCCCACTAGCAGTGACTCTGAGGATACAGTTGTCACCGTCAATGATCCTGCTCTCCAAGAAGTGTTTAGCCAAGCAGCAGCGACTGTACATGGCGAATAAATGTGTTGAGGAAGTAAATGTACAAAGTGCTACGTTTGAGAAGGAAACGATTTGTTTTTGCTTTCTCCTGTGTTCCACAGTCCGCCTTAGGGAGGCCCTAATAAGGAGTGCAGTTTTTGCTCAAGTAAAAGGGAAGAAGCGAATAAACAGTGGTGACTGGGGGGCTGGCCACGAGTGTGCGCTAGCTCGGGTGTGCGTGTCAACCAGTGACAGCTGCGCTCTCGATGGCAGTGGGTGACATGAATCTCTGTGAAACCTCCCGGTGGCCCCCCTTCAATAGGAAATGAGGAGGAAGAGGGGCTGGCTGCCTACCGCCTGCTGTGCTCCCCCCGCCCCCAAGACCAGCTTCTCTACCCTTTGGCTCAGGCTGCAGAGTGAATAGGATGCAGGTGTTGTTAGTCAGGGTGTGCTTACTAAGCAGAATGAAAGGGGGAGAAGGAAAGCTAAACTCCACATGTGCAGGAGAAGCGAATGGCTCCCCTGGGGACAAAGGAAGCCCTGAGCAGCGCTAGCCTAGGCAGTGCTGTGTGCGAGGTGGAATATTTCATTAGTACTAGGGAGGCAGCCAGAGGGTGACAAACATCATAGTCACATCCAATCAGCAACCCGGGTACCTGGGTGGCTCAATGGTCGAGCATCTGCCTTTGGCTCAGGTTGTGATCCCAAGGTTCTGGGATCGAGTCCTGCTTCGAGCTCCTCACAGGGAGCCTGCTTCTCCCTCTCCCTGTGTCTCTGCCTCTCTCTCTCTGTGTCTCTCATGAATAAATGGATAAAATATTTTTTTAAAAAATCAGTAACCCAAGGAAACAGAGAGAAAAAGAGAGGAGAACCCTCTCCATTCCCAACAGGATTCCCACAAGAATGTATAGAAGGCTCTTTCCTCACTTCTCCCCCTAGAGATCCTGTACTCATGACTCAAAATGGTTCTCAAACTCTAGCTCCTCTGTGAAAGCTCCCTAGGTCTGCCTGAACGTCGAATCATATTCTCTTCCCTATTCCAAGTGCATTTACCAATATATACGCCTACGCTACTGCTCTAGAAGCTTGCTCACTGCACTGAGCACTCACCCTCTCGTCTCTCTTTCAGAAGACAGTGTTTCTGGCCTGGAGATGAACAGTTTGTATGGCATACAGTCTGTAGTCGGTAGGTATTTGTTGAATAAATGGATGGTAAACCATCACATATCTCCACCAAAATCATCTGGAATTTCAGAACTGGGGCATGGAAAGGGGTGGGTCATTAACCCACCAGCATATGTCACAGGTTCACAACGATGAATTCAGCAAGTTAGCTGGCTGTCACCTGGCATCAAACAGAAGCGTGAAAAAAATGGGGCTAAGCAGAAGGGAGAGACTTCAGCTCTGGCCTGAGAGAAACAGGTCCAGAAGGGCATCTAAGCAGGAACCCTGGATGGCCAGAGCCAAGTGCCAGCAATGACTTCTCCTACAGGAATGGGTAAATCTAAATTTAAACATGTTTTATTTGACTGTATGTTTCCAAAATAGTATTTTTACATATGATCGAATAAACATGGTAACGGAGATATGTTAAATTCTTTTTTTTTTTTCATCTGAAGTCTTTGAAACCTGGTATGTATTTGCACTCAGCATATCTCAGTGGGGGCCAGCCACATTTCAAGAACCACATGTGGCTGGGTGCTACCAAGTTATTCAGAGGAGCTTCAGAGCAGAATCTATACCAACACTGATTAGCCTTCAATTCCTGGTTGGCCAAAAGAAGTGAGCCACAGGACAGAAGAAATTATCCATCCTGGAATAATCAGTAGTTTGTCTGAAGAGCTTTTGGCATGACAAGAGGTTCAGCTCATGCCTGATGATAGATGAAGACAAGAAGCATCAGGAGGAAGGAATTCTGGGCTTCCCTCAGTTCAATCTAACAGATACTTATCACACATCTGGACTGAGAGAGGGGTTTTTCCTGTTTTGGTTTTTTTATTTTTTTTATTTTTATTTTTTTATTTTTCCGGCTTTTTTTTTTTTTTTAAATTCCTTACATATACTGTGTTCTGTACCCTGCTGACATGGAAACACAAGAAAACGCCAGACACTGAGCTATGGGGTAACTTTATAATGAATTCAATAAATACCACAAAATATCTGTCCCTCTCCCCATATTCACACGTAAACTCCAATCACTATGGAAGTAGAGAATTTTAAATTTTAAACTATAGAAAATAAAGACTAACATACAAAAGAAAAATTATTTCAATAACAGAAATCAGCATATGAAAACTCTTGCTGTTTTTCTACTTGCCAACCTTCTCTTCTGCGAAGTGACATCAAACACAGTATTTTCTTAGCGAATGTATTCTCGTACTTAGGCTTCCTATATCTGTTTCTACGTGCTCCTGGGCTATCTTCACGTAGCTACACTGACGAGCCTGAACACTTTGACCATCCATTCCAGGAGGTATTTTGCTGCTATGACTTGTTTAATAAGTGTCTCTGTCCTGCCTGACAGATGACCAAGAACAACCAGACAGAAGACAGGGGTGATCCCAATCAGAGCTTGCACAGCACCGAGGGTCTTCCTGCTAGGCCACTACAGCCTGGAAGAAATTCAGAGTGCTGGAGACGTGACAATCCTCTCTACCTCTCAACCAGCTTATCATAAAAGCAAGCCTTGACCACATTTTACCCCACTTGGAGACATCTATTAAACATGTTTATTAGCATGCAGGCCCCACGTGGTTTAGATAACTAATTTGAAAACCTGATGAAGGTTTTGTTTGCTGCCTGTTTAGATGTCCAAGTGTCCCCTTGCATGAAAAGCTTGTTCCAGGGAAGACCATATTCTATGGACAGAATCTGTGGGCACCAGCCAACAAAGATATCCTCCTAAGAGTCCATCAGAAACAAGATCATTGGGGCCAAATCACAGAACCATCCCTAAGGGTACAGACCTTCCTTTTACAAGGTGAGGAATATTTCTAAAATATTTTTTCCTATCCACGTAGCTCACATATCTTGACCTCCTTTCATTTCACTAAATGAGGGCTTGTGGCTAACATTTAACATACTGGTTGATAATCCATTTTTTCAACATTAAAAATCTGATTTCTGGTGCTCATATGCTAAAGCAAAGTGTGCCAGTTGATCAGGAATGGATAACAAGAGCTTGTAGTGGCCATCTTTAGACCACAGCTTTATCTTTCCCTACTTTGTTGAGATATAACTGATAAAGAAATTGTATATATTTAAGGTATACAATGTGATGATTTTATAGATGTTTACATTATGAAATGACTATCATAATTAAGTAACACATCCATCACCTCACATTGCTGGGTGTGTGTGCGTGTGATGAAGACATGTGAGGTCTACTCTTCCAGCAAATTTCAAATATACAATACAGTATTATTGACTGCAGTCACCGTGCCGTACATTAGATCCCCAAAGTCATTCATTTGATAATGAAAATCTGTCCTCTCCATCAACATCCCCCCATTTTCCCCAGCCTCCACTTCCAGCCCCTGGCAACTACCATTCTAGTTTCTGTTTCCATGAGTTTGACTTCTTTTTAGATTCTACGTGTAAGCGAGATCATACAGTATTCTTTCTTTCCTGGCTTATTCACTTAGTGTAACACCTTCCAGCTCCACCCATATTGTCACAAATGGCAGGGTTCCCCTTTTTATGGCTGAATAATATTCTGTGGTGTGTATATACTCATCTTTGTTAGTCATTCATTGACCAACACCTAGGTTGTTTCCGCATCTTAGCTCTTGTTAGTAATGCTTTAGTGAATATGAGCGTGGAGCTGTCTCTTCGAAATACTGATTTCTTTTCCTTTGGACAGATACCCAGAGGTGGAATTACTGGGTAATATAGCAGTTCTGTTTTTAATATTTAATGGAACCTCCATACTGTTTTTCACAGTGGCTGCACCGATTTACATTTTCATGGACATTGCACCAGGGTCCCCTTTTACCCATATCCTGGCCAACATTTATCCCTTGTCTTCTTAATACTAGCCATCCTAACAGGTATGAGGTGGTATCTCCTTGTGGTTTTGATTTGTCTTTCCCTAAAGATGAGTGATATTGAGCAGCTTTCATGTACCTATTGGCCATCTGAATGTCTTCTTTGGAAATACATCTATTGGGATCTTTTGCATATTTTTAAATCAGATTGTTTGTTTCTGATGTGATAGATGATTGTACCTGCTTAGGCCCCAACTTTTCAACTAATGGAAGTCCACAATAAGTCCACACTGTTGCTATGGACAATTTAGGAATTTAGGAACCACAAGACACACTGTGTTAGGAAAGAAGTTCGGGGATCCATGGGGCAAGTGAGCTAAGGGAGCACAACTAGTCTGGCGGGCACGGAGTTCCTCTGTGAGGTGACTTACCAACAGAGACTTGAAGGATGAATAGGAATTAGCCACGGGAGAGCGGAGGGCGTACTGGGCAAGGAGGAAACCGCTTGCCCCCCAAATCCAGGACACGGGCACAGATTTCTATCTGTAAGGGCAGGCTTTAATTATCTGGAGGCCTCAGTGTCATTTCCAGGGCCCAGCAATCACTCCCTGTTCCTCACAACAGTGCACTTGGGCTGCAATCTCAAGGTGAACAGTTTTGAAACACATTTACATGGAATTTTGCACCTCTGCTTTGTTTTCTATGCTAAGCTTAAGTGCTAGAACATAAAATGTAAGTGCTGAGCCGCTTTTTAAACACTCATTCACTGCTCATCTCCGACTTAAAAAAAAATGATGCCCTTCATTCCCGGAAGGAAATGGATTTTTGAAACTGATATCTTTTGATGCAAAAAATTGCTTCTGAATCTAATTTCTTTTCCTCAAAATTTTCAGCCAGATGATCATTTTCCCACCACATGGGGTGGGGAGCATATAGGAAAGAGGGTCTATAATTATCTGGAGGACAGGATCACCTACTGAGGCAGAGGGAGCTGGGTTCACACAATAGGCTGAAATGGCTCCTCAGCCTTACAGATCAATAATCAGATGTCGGAAATACCCTCTGCTGTATTTTAATTACCTCAGAACCGTCAGCCTATTCAAGATACTATCTGCTGGTTCAATCACGATTCATATATCTTTTGTTTGCTGAATCAATAAATATATCGGGACAGATGGGAATCAAGAGAGAGATTGTGACAGTTTAACAAAGCTGGTGATTTCACCTGCAATGGGCTGCCTTAACAGGTGAGAAGCAGCATCACACAAAGCCTCTCCTGAAGAGCAAGGAAGAGAATTTGCTTGTTAAAGCACAGGCTGCTGGGCCCTACCCCCAGAGCTGCAGATTCCTTAGTACTAAGGCTGGGGCCCCAGAATCTGCAGTTCTGACAAGTTCCCAGATGAGGCTGATGCTGCTGGTGCAGAGAATACACTTAGAGAACTTCTAGAAAGAAAGAAGGAAAGAAAGAAAGAAGGAAAGAGAAAGAAAGAAAGAAAGAAAGAAAGAAAGAAAGAAAGAAAGAAAGAGAAAGAAAAAAGGAAGAAAGAAGGAAGAAAGAAAAAAGAAAGAAAGAAAGAAAGCAAGAAAGAAAGAAAGAAAGAAAGAAAGAAAAAGAAAACGAGAAAGAAAACCCATGAGCATCAACTAGCAGACTGGTTTTCTTCTGTGAGGACTCTTGGCTTCTTTTTAGTTGTCTCCAATAACCATGTAGGCCTCCATAGGCAGAGAAGCAGAAAAATGGGGATGGTAATGGGGTTGGTGACACAGAAATGGACATCCAGAGACCCAGGCCAAGCCCAGGAGATGGCAGTGGAGCCCATGGGCAGGATGGGGAGCTAAGGCAAAGCTGGGAAAAAAAGGCAGGTGAGCCTGGCAGGTGGAGGGGAGACCACAGAGCTCTAGAATGCAAATGAATCATTCAGAGATTTTATGACCATGCAAATTCATTAGGGCTGGGGTGGGACCAGAGAGACTAACAAGATCCTAGGTGACATTAGTATTGCTGGTCATATTTTGAGTAGGAAGAGTCTAGAAGGCACAGGTGAGAGGTCTTAGCATTAAACCCAGGGCACATGTACAAAAAGGAATTGGAAATAGTGTTTGCCAACTTCACCCCAGAAACTGCTTGTACTCCTGGCCAACACAGAGCACTGCAGCGCTCCAAGCCTACAGCAGAAAAGACCGTGTGCGTGTGTACAACAGCATGGCCCACCCAGAAGCAAAAGCTTGAATGAGGAAAGAAGGTGGATTCCATTGGTCATTAACTCACAGAATGACTTTAGTAAAGTCTTTAATCTACACAATATCTTTATCTGAAAATCGGAGAGATCTATTTGAAATGGGAAATGCTTACAAATGGCCTTTAAAAGTCCAAATGAGGAAATGTTACTTTTCAGGTGACTACTCTTGAGGCTGAATTGCAAAGTCAAAGAATCACAAGTCACAGACATCTTAAGGACCTCAAAACTAGAAGCTCCTACATGGCCTGGTATTCCAATCATCTGGAATAATTTGATAAAAACATGGGTCCCGGGGATCCTTGGGTGGCTCAGCGGTTTTGCGCCTGCCTTTGGCCCAGGGAGCGATCCTGGAGTTCCGGGATCGAGTCCCGCATCGGGCTCCCAGTATGGAGCCTGCTTCTCCCTCTACCTGTGTCTCTGCCTCTCTCTCTCTCTCTCTCTCTCTCTCTCTGTGTGTGTGACTATCATAAATTAAAAAAAATTTAAAAAATCAAAAACAAATCCTCTATGTCTATCATAAATAAATAAAAATAAATCTTAAAAAAAAAATGAATCCTATGACCCAAGCCCAAGAGAATTTGAATCCACTGAAAGCACACAGGTTATTATTACATCCATTTCTGCTTTTCAAATCCCACTTCAACATTGTATTTCAAGCCTGGCCAACCTCATTCCCAAGCATTCCCAAGTTAATTTTTTCAGTTACCTTTTTTTTTGAGCCAATATTGATGTATTATTAAAGTTCATAGTTGACCTTAGAGTTCACTCTTTGTGTTGCACATTGTATGGATTTTGACAAATGTATAATGACATGTATCCACCATTACATTACCTTCATCTGTTAATCCCTCCCTGTCCCAACACTAGCAACCACTGATCTTCCATCTCTACAGTTTTGCCTTTCTAAGAATGTCATGTTATTGGAATTGTACAGTTTGTAGACCTTTCACTTCTTTTACTTAATTATATGCATTTAAGATTCCTCCATGTTTTTTCATGGTTTTGGTGGCTTATTTCTTTTTATCACCGAGTAATATTTCATTGTATGAATGCACTGTTTATCCATTCACCTCTCAAAGGAGTGCTTCCAGGTTTTGGCAATTACGAATTTGTGTGCAGATTTTCATGTAGGTGCATACCAAATGAGTTGAAAATACCAATGAGTTGAAATACCATGGAGCCCAATTGATGGACTGTAAGTTAGAGTATTTTTAGTTTTCTAAAAATCTGCCAAAGTGTCTTTCAAAGTGGCTGTACCATTTGGTATTCCACCAACAATGAATGAGAGTTCCTGTTGTTGACTAGTATTTTTCAAATATTATATTGATCTAGTCATTCACTTGTTCAAAAATCTTCCGTGGCAAAATAGCAAATGTTGGCAAGGATGTGGGAAAAAAGGAGCATTTGTGCACTGTTCATGGAAATGCCAACTGGTGCAGCTATTGTGGGAAACAGTATGGAGTTTCCTCAAAAAATTAAAAATAGAACTACTCTATGATCCAGTCATCACACTATTGGGTATTTACCAAACAAACAAAAAACCCTTTAATTCAAAAAGATATGTGCATCCTTAAATTTATTGCAGCATTATTTACAATAGCCAAGATATGGAAGCAGCCCAAGTGTCCATCAATAGGTGAATGGATAAAGAAAGTGTAATATATGTATATACACATATATGCATTATATACATGTAATGTATATATGTGTCTGTGTATATGTGTGTGTGTGTGTGTGTGTGTGTGTATATATATATATATATATATATCTTATTCAGCCATAAAAAGAATGAAATCTTGCCATTTGCAATGACATGGATTGAATACAATGCTAAGCAAAATAAGTTCGCCAGAGAAAGACAGATACCATATGATCTCACTCATATGTGAAATTTAAGAAACAAAACAAATGAACAAAGGGAAAAAAGAGAGAGACAAACCAAGAAACATACTCTTAACTATAGAGAACAAACAGATGGTTCCCAGAGGGGAGGTGTGTGTGTGGGGGGGGATGGGTGAAATAGGTGATGGTGATTAAAGAGTACACTTATCATGATGAAAATAATAATAATAATAATAATAATAATAATAATAATAATAAAAAATCTTCCATGGCTACTTGCTGCTTCTGTATAAAACCCTGGTGTGGGGGATCCCTGGGTGGCGCAGCGGTTTGGCGCCTGCCTTTGGCCCAGGGCGCGATCCTGGAGACCCGGGATCGAGTCCCACGTCAGGCTCCCGGTGCATGGAGCCTGCTTCTCCCTCTGCCTGTATCTCTGCCTCTCTCTCTCTCTCTCTCTCTCTCTGTGACTATCATAAATAAATAAAAATTAAAAAAAAAAAAAAAACAACCCTGGTGTGCTGGAGACAGATCTCAGCACAATGTCAGTGTTGTTTTGGTTACTTCCTCTTTCTGTAGCTTTGACTCCAAAATCCTCCCATCAACCCAAAGGACTATTCCACTGGAAATAGAAATAGAAACGCAGACAGTGGAGAAACACTGCCCTGGAGGCTCTGTGCATTTCTTCTTTCCATCTTTCCTCACATTGCTTAACAGCTTTTTGTTTATCTGATGTTATCTGGCTTCCCAGTCAAAGCAGAAGTATCATTGCCTCCCAGATGTCCCTAACTGCTTTCTCTTCCATCCACCAGCACTGACTGCTAGCATCTCCTGCCATATTTGCAGTCCCCTCTTTGAAACTTCATGGGAACTAGATTATTAGGCATTTTAAGAACTTTCTCATAAATTAGGCTTGAACCGGTGAGTCAAACTCAAGTAATGGATATTCCTACAAGTATGTGCGAAAGATAAACATTTAAGTGAGCATTATTTATCTCTAAGGGAGTTAGTCTGGTAGTCCTCTTTGAGTCTTCAGTACTAGTTTACACTCCTTAACCCCTGAGACTTCCAGAAAATTCCAGCATTATTGGAGACAATGCTTGACTCCTTTCCGGATAACATCTTTATTTGATTGTACTGGTTTTAAGAGGTGATAATTTTATTTTATTTTTTTAAGAGGTGATAATTTTATGTTTAAAATCAGTTCTGCTTCTTTATGGTGCTCTCCTGCAATATTCAATGAATATTAGAGGTAGAAGAAGAAAAAAGAAAGAAAATGAATTATTTCTTATTTAGAAGCAAAAAATACTAAATAATTAAATATACATGAAAGGAAAAACAAACTATTTTAACACATTGAGATACTTTAACAAGTCTAAGGTACTTTCTATGTAAAACATCATAAATTTTTATAATAAGGTCTGTTATATCCCTATTTTCTAAGGTCTGGAGTTAAAACCATATTTCTGAATATCCCAGAGACAATCAAGATAGAATCCAGGCCTCCTTTCCAAATCCCATGATTTTGGAGCTCACCATCAGATTTGATATATTAACATGAATAGTCAGAACAGGGTCTGGTTGCCGTAGAGGGCCCAACACTCCCTACAGAGGGGCACATAACATGTGCTCTCCATCCATTATAAGAAAGAGACTCACACCATCGCTCTCTGCTGCTTCACAATTACAGAGTCTTCTTTGGGTGTACAAATCTCTTTTATTCATGGAAAAAGGTAAACACTTCTGGAAAGCAAATATGAAACTCTGGCAGCCATATTGAATTCATTATGGGGGAGTCTGTGAGAAACTTTACAGGAAGTCTTCCAGGGGGAAAAAAAAAAAAATTAGAGTCCCAGGGCAGTGAGACAAAGTGGGAAAGACCTCAGGAAGAGGAGGCAAGGAAGAGAGGAGGCAAGACTCTGACTTTGTGATGGTGTGAGCCCTTTACTGTGTGTGGATGACTGTCTGCCCGGCCCACTGTCTTCTCCTATTCATGGACCAGATGGGGGTGGGGCAGCAGAAGGTGGAGCTGAGGGGTTGGGGTGGGGAGTGACAGGCTGTGTCTTCAGAAATGTAAGCAAAACTCCGAGCCTCCGGCAGACTGTATGGTAAAGCCAGGTTGATAGCACTTGGAATGATTTCTCTGCTTTATACAGCTTGACTTGTTGAGAGAATGAGGCCTTTTAAAATGAGCCATTAAATATCACGGGGCACCTGAGTGGCTCAGTTGGTTGAGTGTCTGCCTTCGACTCTGGTCATGACCCCAGGGTCCTATGATGGAGCCCCACATCAGGTTCCCTGCCTGCTTCTCCCTCTGCCACTCCCTCCGCCTTTGCTCCCTCTCTGTCTCTGTCTCTCTCTCTCAAATAAGTAAATAAAATCATTTTTAAAAATACATACACTACTACATATACAGAGGCAAGTATTATATAGCTCTTCTTTAAATACACCTGCACATATTTGCAAAGATACGTATACATTTACCATTGTCTTGATTTTCATAAATGGTATCACACTATACGTATAGTAACAACTAACATTTTTTGGGGTATTGCTGTCATAAGTCCTTAACATGCACAACTTGTTTTAGTCTCAGAATAGCCCTGTAAGTACTATCTGTACCCCATTACACAGATGGGGGAAAAGGCACACAGAGAGAAAGTGGCTTAGGTCGCATAGCTGGGGAGTGGCAGAGCCAGGATTTGAGCTCCAGCTGTCTGGTTGTAGAACTCTTGCTTATGACCAAATCATACCATCTCTCCCATCGGTTCTATAACTTTACAGTAACTATAAAATTTTGTACATAAAATTTTATAAAATTTTTTACATAAAAATGTCTTTGGAGGTACCTGTGTGGCTCTGTTGGTTGAGCATCTGACTCTTGGTTTTCGCTCAGGTCCTGATCTCAGGGTCCTGGAATTGCAAGCCCTGAGTGGGGAGTCTGCTTAGGATTCTCTCTCTTCTTCTGCCCCTTCCCCCGCCCCACTCACAAGTGTGTATGCTCTTTTCCTCTCTAAAATAAACAAATAAATCTTTTATTTATTTATTTTTATTTTTTTAAATTTTTATTTATTTATGATAGGCACACAGCGAGAGAGAGAGGCAGAGACATAGGCAGAGGGAGAAGCAGGCTCCATGCACCGGGAGCCCGACGTGGGATTCGATCCCGGGTCTCCAGGATCGTGCCCTGGGCCAAAGGCAGGCGCTAAACCGCTGCGCCACCCAGGGATCCCCAAATAAATCTTTTAAAAAATGTCTTTTGTAAATATATTTCCCTATCAGTTCATCTCATCCTTTTAAATGGCCGAATAATGTATAAAATTCCATTCTGCATATACTCTGTATTTTACTTAATCATTTCCCATTGATGTTTAGATTGTTGTTTGTTTTTCACTCAGGATGCTGCAATGAACATCCCTCCTCCATGTACACAGGTCTGTGTGCACACATATACACTCCTAGAACTGATTGCTGGAAGAGACGTTGTGCCTCCTAAAACCTGTAATCAATTACTGCCAAATTGCCTCCAATGTACCCTCTCATCATCTGCGTGTGATAGTACCGATTGCCTCCCCCCCCCCCACAATAACTCTGGATTTAGTCAGTTGTAGAAACTTTGGTTTAGCAAAGCAATTTTAAGTCATCATCAGGCTTTATTCCCTTCCCTCAAAAAGGGACAAGAGGAGGACGTTGTGTGAGTGCTTACAAAAGACCCAGCACTTCAGCTTCTAGATCCACACCACCAGCCCCTGCTCTGCAGCTCTTGCATCCCCACACACCACTTACAAAGAATAAATTGGAATGGTTTTCTTTTTAAACTATGAATTTATTTAATTGGGTTATTTAAAGTAAGGGACTAAATACTTACAGTAAAGTATGTAAAGTGTCCTCTGCTTAAGCATGCAGCTTGGTGCATTTTACATTCGTAATTGACCTGTAACCACCACCAAAGCTAGACATGGGACATTTCCAGCACCTCAGAAGCCCCTCATACCCCTAGCTCTCTCCCCAAGTGGCCACTATTAGCTTGGCTTCTGTTATTATAGATTAGATTTGCCTATTTCTTTTTTTTTTAATGATTATTTATTTAAGAAAGAGAGAGAGCGCATGAGCAGAGGTGAGGAGTGGGCAGAGGGAGAGGAAGAAGCAGACTCCCTGCTGAGCAGGGAGCCAGATGTGGGGGTCAGTCCCAGGACGCTGGGATCATGACCTGAGCCGAAGACAGCTGCTTAACTGACTGAGCCACCCAGGCACACCTGCCTGTTTCTTAACTTTATATAAATGGATTTGTAAAATATGTCCTCTCTGTGTCTGGTTTTGATCATTTAATATTGTGTGTAAAATCCATTCATTTTGTCACAGGACTAGGCTGCTTGTTAATCTTCATTGCTGTGTATATTTCATTGCATGGATATACCGTAATTTAGTTATCCATTTGTATTGTTTCTAGTTTGGGGCTATTCTTGTACATCTTTTGATCAATGTATTGGGTATAGACTGAAAAATGGAATTACTGGATCCTAGGGTTCATGTATGTTTCAACAGATACTTGCAGCCAGTTTTCTGAGGCGGTTGCACCCATTTACAGACCACCGGCAGAGCTGGTAGTTGGCATTGCTCCATCTCTCTCCAACACTTTATATTGCCAATCTTTTAAAAAATTTGTACCATTCTAGTATAAGTGTACAGATACTACGTTGTGGTTTTAATTGCATTTCTTTAGTAATTAATGAGATTGAACGCTTTTTCATATGTTGATGGCCATTTCAATATTTTCCTCTGGTATGCATTCAATATTTTTGTAATATTTCTTTGGGTTATCTGCCATTTTCCCTTATTGACTTGTAAAAATTCTTTATGTATTTTATTTTTTTTTCTTTATGTATTTTAAATCTAAGTTTTTTTTGTTGTTGTTGTTGGAACATGTATTGCAAATATGTTCTCCCACATTGTGGCTTGCCTCTTCATTTTCTTAGTGGTAGGTTTCAACTGACAGAAATTCTTAATTTTAATATAGCCCAATTTTTTAAAAATTTTTAAGTCAGTTTTTTGGTGCATGCTTAACAGTACTTTGCCTACCCAAAGTCATGAGGTATTCTGTTGTATTAGCTTGTGGTACTTTATGATTTACCTATCATAATTAAGTCTAAATTCCAACTGGAATTGGTTTTATTAATAAACATAAGGGAAGGATAAAATTGATTTCTCCCTTACATAAATATCCAACACCCCTAGGCACAATTGATTGAATAGAACATCTTTTGCCACTGCACTGTCATAAATCAAGTGACCACGTAGGTGATGATCTGTTTCTGTGCTTCTCCTTCTTTTTCATGGGTCTATTTTTTTTCTCTTGGGCTAACAATTATGTAGCATTGTAATAAACTTGATATTTGATAGTGCATACTTCACAGCTTTGTCCCTCAAAATTGTCTTGGCTACATTTCCCTGTAAGATTTAGAATCAGCTAATTTCTACAGAAAATTACAGGTGTTTTAAATGGAACTGCATTGAATCTATGTTCAGCTTGTGGAGAATTGGGGAGAAAAGTGTAGTCTTTATGATATTCAGTCTTTGTCTCAATACATGAACATGAGATACCCCTCTATCTATTTAGGTTTTCTTGAGTGTCTCTCAATATTTTGTAGTTGTTGGTGCAGAGATACTGAATGCCTTTAGTTCCTAGATATTTGACTTTTTAATTCTATTACAAATGTAATTTTAAATCTAATTTTCTCATTGTTTGTTGCTATAAATACAATTGAGTTTTGAAAAATTAAAATCCAGTAAGCTTAAGAAATTCACTTATTTATCTGAATAGTTTAATCATTATGTTCAAAATCGTAATGCCTGCAATAATGAAAGTATCATTTCTTATAAAAGTGATTTATTTATCAATTTATTTTTCTTGCCTTTCTGCACCTGCTAGGACCTCCAGTAACAGAATGAATAGAAGTGGTGAGAGCAGTCTTCTTTGTTTCCTTCCTCATGTCAGCGCCTTCAATATTTGACTACTAATAAGCCTGTTTGCTGGCGGTATTTTTAGAGTTACCCTTTAGCATATTAAGGAAGTTCTATTCCTAATTTTCTGTTTACCACGGATGAGTACTGAACTAAAAGTACTACATATTTTACTTATTTTGTTTGTCTATATTCTTCACTAGAATGTCACCTTGCTGAGAGCAGGGACTTCTGTCTGCTTTGTTTCTGTTGTTTCCACAGTGCCTAGAATAAATACCTAGAGTAACGTTCATGAGGTTGCGGGGCTAAATGAGATAATGTACGTAAACCAGCAGGCATGACATCCAAAGCACAACAGAACCTCATGAATGGTAGTGGGGTTGTTGGTTTTTTGCGTTTTTTTTTTTTTTTTAATCATTGTCCTGACTGTGTTGTGATAGTCTGTAGCTCAAATTCTGTCCAGGGGCATACCTGGGGCTGTCCACCAAGAAAGGCTCCCACAAGAAATGTGAAACAAGGTACCTGTTTTACCTCTTCAGCCACGAGACCTTTCTGAAGCCTCTCTTCTTGCCCCTACAGCAATTGCTGCCCTTTGTGCCACCCAGAGCAGGGCTGGAGAGACTCCCACAATCACACAGGTGCTGTTCATTGACATCTGGCATCTCATTATCAAAATCGTGCAGGACCAGTGAGGGAGCAGCAGTTAGAGAAGAGCTCTGGTTCCAATCAAGACAGCTGACAGGCTGGTTTACAAGGCATGGCTGGAGAAAGGACCACTGAGAGCAGAAGATTCCACCAGGAGAGCAACTATCCATGTGGTGCAAGGCTAGCAAGAGGAGGATGTTTCTTGAAACACTCCAGGATAAAACCAAGGAGAGACACTTTGAGATTGGCTGTTGTGGGGTGTCCCTGACAACAAGAAGCAGGTCAGCAGAGTTCTTTTTTGAACAGGAGAGTAGGAGCATATGTCACTTAGCAAAAAAAATTAGACAAGATAAAACACCGTTAATTATTGTTGATGAAACTTCCTCAACCAGCCCAGGATTGACCCAAATAGGACATCTTTGGTGTCGTGGATACTAGTACATAAAGGAAATTGTCAAGGATCCATGATCTTGCCATCTTGAGCTTGATTGGTCCAAAGGATCAGCAATAGCAGTTTATGTAACTTACTCGAATTAAAACTAAAGTAAACATGTGAAGGTCAGGGAAAGGGCTTGGTAGAGTTCTGGAAAGTTCATGTACAACTTCACCTGCTAATCTACTCTCAATAACCTATGTCTTAGAGCAGGGGTTTTCAACCTCAGGACTATAGATGCTAGGGGCCAGAGATTTCTTTTCTATGGGGACTGTCCTGCGCATCATAAGATATTCAATGGCATTTCTGCCTCTACCCACCAGATACCAGTAGCACCCCCCTTCCCCATCCTAACAATCAAAAATATCTCAAGACATTACCAGATGTGCCCCCCTGAAGGACAGAACTGCCTCTGGTTGGGAACCAATGCCCAAGAGAAAGTAAGCCTGAGAATCTGCTCTTTGCTCCACCTCAGAACCCAAATGCTTGTCAAAGTGTGAGTATCTTGTCACACTAAACATGATTCAAAGGCATTTCTTTGGGGTGCCTGGCTGGGTCAGTTTGAGACCTTGATCTCAAGGTTATGAGTTCCGGCCCCACATTGGGTGTAGAGATTACTTTAAATGTGTGTGTGTGTGTGTGTATATATATATATATATATATATATACACACACACACACACAGAGAGAGAGAGAGAGAGAGAGAGAGATTTCTTCTACTACATGACTTGTGAATGCAACCCAAACACTTTATGCAGGATAGATGAAAAGCTGGCCTGTGGTGGGCTTATTAAGAGGAACTCTTGACATAGAAAGGCACTACCAGACTTGTCAAGCGGTACTTGACTCTACATGATCCTTGCTTTATGCTCTAACTTTAGATCCAAACCTCTAAGTAGGATGTCATTTCATTGTAAGAACCCTCTGCTGCTCTGGGATTATAAGGAAGATACATGGATGGAATTCAAGGCATTTTGAAAATAAAAGTATACAAGTTGCCACACTTGGGAAGACAGGCATGAATGGCTGCACGAGGAGTGGACCTAGATATGGGGCATGTGGTCCATGAGATTTATATGGTGAGTGAGTTCATTTGGGTAGAGGCTATTCACTTGTAATAGAGACCCCAAAATTGGTGCCATAAGGAAGACAGATGCTTCTTTCCCACTCATGAATAGCCCTCACACTGGGTGACCAGCTCTGTGAAACAAATTAGAGCTTTGACCCCTACTGTCAAGGACCCAGATGAATGTCTTGTGACCCTGCCATCTCCTAGGATGCTCTCCATGCCTGCAGGACTGAAGCCAGGTCACAAGATGTTACTGAACGGGAAGGAGTGCAGGGCAGCAAATTCCTTCTCGAGCAAGTGAGGCGGGAGTGGTGCATACCTCTCTCTTCACATTCCACGGGTGACAACTAGCTATGTGGCCACACCCAGCCACAAGGCAGGCAGAGATGTGTATACATGACTTGAGTTGCATGGTCATGAACCCAGAAAGAAAGAGAGAACAGATCGGGGTGGGAGAACAGTGACTAGCGTTTACCAAGTGAGGAATTCCATTTCAAATTCTGAAGTGGTGAATCTCTACTTAATGTGTTAATTAATCTCCAATTAATGTGTTTTTTATAATCTCCCTAGATTGTACTTGATCTCCTCAAACTTGACACATTTTCCTTGATTTGGGACCAAAGATTGTTTAAAGACAGGCATCTACTTTTTCCTGAAACACAGTCCAAATTGGCATGAGGGAATGCCAATTTGGTAGGTTTAGGGGCCTCCCTAGCAATGCGGGGGATGTTCCTGAAGGCGATATGGGGCAAGGACTGTGGGAATGCCAACATTGGGCAGCCTAACATTTTTTTCTATCTCCCTAAAGAATTTCTGTGCTGAGGGAATTAATAATCTTCCCACCTTCCTCCTCTTCCCCCCATCTCCAACAATCAGAGCTAAGTGTGCATAACACAAAGGCCCAGGAAAAATGATAAAGACAAAGGGGCTTCCCTTGCCCTGGGTTTTTGGTTCAGGTACCTGAGCAAAGTCCACAGACCTACACCTGGCTGGGCTGGGAAAAGGAAGAGAAGGGAGCCCTCCCCTTACCTCCTGAGCAAGATCAGGAAGAGTAACCAAAGGAAGAGGTCTGTGGCAAGAACAAAAGGCAGAGGTGAGGCAGGGGGAGAGAGCAGGACTTGAGGCTTGTGTTTCCTATGAGGAACATTGGTCCCCATTCCACCCACAGTCAAGACTCCCTTAGGCCAGGTTAGTAAAATGTCACAGCCTGCTCATCATTCCCCCACAGCCAACGCTCGCCCCATCACCTGCCCTTGGGAGTACCCAGAGGATGGTAGAGGGGGGATGTGTCCATTATGTGATGAACACAGCCTGGCCCAGCCAGGGCAAACCTTGATGCCTGATCCAGACCCCCGAAAGTTCTGATGAAAGGGTCTGGGTGGAGACATGAGCAGCAGTCTTTCTAAATGTGTAGCCAGAACTGGGAACCATTGTCATCCAGGACCTCAAGCGATCCTCTGTTACCCCACTGAGAAAAGTTGGGAAGTTTTATAGATAAGGAAACCATCTCGAAAGTGAGATGGTTTGCATAAGATCATCACACACTAGTCATTCCATTCTTGTCCGGAAACCACAATTTAACTGCCCCTTGGAGGGAAAAGAGAATGTTTATCAGAGTGGATTCACTGGTTGCCCCTGCCTATGTGGTTTCTAGGGATAATATGATTTAACTTTACTCTTGCCATAGTAACTGAGGGAAAGTCATTTGAGTTCCTGGGGCCCCACCTGTGTTCTCTGTCACACTCGGGTGAGCCTGTGTGCAGGAGAATTAGGACATTCAGTCACTGGTTCACACGTTGCTAATGCATAAGTATTTGGGCCACAGGTTTTTGGTCTCTCCAGAAAGCTCAGCTATTAGACATTTGTGTCTTACTTTTTTCTTATCTGGCATAAGGCAAGGGCCTCTCCACTCTGGAGAATCCAACTGTCTCCTTCTGCTCTCAATCATTCACTGCCCCCTTCTGCAAGAAAATATCACCTTGGGGACTGAAAGCAAGCTGTGTGCTGCAAAGCCAGGGACATGTGAACCACAAACGGGGTTTGAACTAGAATTTCCTACTTGAGACTTCTTGTGGGCATCAGAGGACATTTGTGTACAATTATGGAAATAATCTGGTGTAGAAAGACCCGGCACAGCAACAAGACCTTCATTGTCTGGGGACCCTGACTTGTAAACAGAGGACTCCTCCCACAAGCCCAGCAACTGCTGCTACAGGGATGGGAGGAAACCAGCAAGCTAAGGACACTATCGTCTCTGGAATGTTAAAGCAGGTGAAAGTGTTGTGCATCATCACCCCCCACTGCAACACATGGTCATCCCAACACACATAGTACTCGCAAAACACATGCATATGTAATGCACGCTCATGCAACAAACACACAACACATGTTCTTGTAACACACACTCACACAACCTACACTGCATGTAACACACTCTTGCAATGTATATACATACATGCACGACACACAACACATGCATGTGTAACACCTGCTCATGCCACTCAGAGTACACACACAGTGCACGTAACACACTCATGCAATACACAACACAGAGCACATGCGCATGTCACACACATTGATGTAATTCACAGTATACACACGTGAGCTCACATCTGCACCAAAGTTGCTTGAGGGAACCTCACCAAGCATTTACAATGATCAACCAGCAGGGGACAGCATTGCAAAGGCTTTGCAGGACCAGGACTTTGCATCCAGAGGCAATAAGCCTGGAGGTTAACTTTAAACCTGCGTCAACTGATGGCCTGCTGTGTGCTGAGCATTGTGCTAGGTGCTGCGGGGGGGCGGGGGGGGGGGCACAACCAACACAACCAAGACAGCAGGAATATCTCTAGCTTTGGGACTAAGCTTCCTTCTGAAACTCTCACACGTGGGGCTGCATCTAGAGCCAGCGTGTGGCCTACTGACTCTCAGGCCGTCGTGGGTAGTGGCGGTGCTGCCTTAGATGGAGCCCTGCACTCCACAGGTGTGTGATAGTAGGCAAGCCACTTAATCTCTGCCCCTTTTCTGGAACACAAAGTGGCTGATAGAGCAACAGCATCCAGTAGAAACACAGTATGAGCTACAAATGCAAGCCATGTTGGTGACTAAATTCTCTAGTAGCACCCTTGAAATAAAAGAAACAGGTAAAATTGATGTTAATAATGTGTTTAATTTAACCCAATATATTAAAATAACATTTCGATGGGTAATATAAAAATACTGAGCTATTTTACATTTCTTTTTTGCCTGAAGTCTTCAAATCCGGAGTGTAGATTCCACTGACAGCACATCCCGGGACAGGCCACAGCATAGGTGCTCCATAGGCACATGTGGCCCCTGGTCGCCACGCTGGACGGAGTGGCCTGAGGCCTTGTGGGGTGTGAGAACCAGCTGGGGAGCTACTAAAAAGTCACAACACACAACAAACATGGAGCCCAGGCCACACTGTACCAGTTCTATTCTGTCAGAAGCCTGAGGTGATCACCAAGTGCCAAATGCCAGGCTAGCCCTCTCTTTTCCCTTTCCCTAGTGTTTACACTTATCCTTCCCCGCCACACGTAGATACACAGACACACACAAATATACACACACATACACACAAATATATGCACACATACAGACACACAGACACACACACAGGTACACACGGACACACACACAGGTACACACGGACACACACAGACACACACACAGGTACACATGGACACACACAGACACACATACAGGTAAACACACACACAGGTACACACAGATACACAATGTCTGGGACTTAAGTCAGAGGATTGTTAAAGTTTCCTTTTATTAAAAAACACAAAACAAAGGGATGGAGAGATAATCAGACTCGGGCATCGCCGCGTGGCTGCCCTCTCAGCCCCGCTCGGCCCCCCGGGCTCGGGCTGGGGTCCCCTGGGAGAGCTCGGTGCTGCCCCGCAGAGCCCCTCCTCCGCTCCTGCGCCCCTGCCTCTTACCTCTGCCCTCCAGGCCGCACAGGCCGGACGCCCCGTTGCTGAGGAAGCCGGGAGTGCCACCACGGCCTCTCGTCCCCTGACTGAGCTCATCCCCCGCCCTGCCCACTCCTCTGCACCCACAGGTGATTTTCAGGGTCCCCAGGCATCCCCATGGTGGAGGGAGCCCTGCTGGCGGGTGTGGCCCGAAGCTGTCACCTTGAGGCACAGGTGTCCGGGTGTGTGGCCGGCCCAGGGGCCCCCCGCACCAGGGAGCCCCATGCAGGAGGGTGGCTGAAGGAAACCCCGTGTCCTCTGGCCCCTGGGGCGACAGGATAATAAAACAAATCCCATCGGTACTGCTTGTAGAAGCCAGCACCCATGTGACTCCCAGCCACCCCATCCAGGTTTGGGAAGAGGAGAGAGGTTTGGGGCAAACACTGTTTTCACTTATCACTGGCCCTGGAGATGTCCCTAAGCTTCCCGAGCCTCTGTGGCCTCACCTGCAGAACGGAAATCCCGCTGTGCCTGGTGCTGGGGTGGGGGTGAGGAGCCTGAAGGACCCCCCCGCCCCGGCTCAACCTGGTTCAGCACAGCGAGGCTGCGGACTGGGCCTTCCTGGGAAGCTGGCCGGTGAGCCTGCCCGTCCCTGGGGCGATGGTGACGACACAGACTCCCGGGTCCCACATGAAGGACTCTACTGCCCACAGCTATGGCAGCCGGCAGGGCAGGGACCAGCGCTTCTCACAGGCATTCCTGGACCCCAGCCCCCACTGGGAGCCCTGGGACCCGCCCAGGGCGGGGCTGAGGATGGGCGGGGAGCCCAGCTGAGCTCCGCCCCAGAGGGACACATTCTCTTCATTCTATTGTGCAGTGCACAGACCTGCCTTATGTGCAGACAGCACTGCCTCTGTCTTCCCAGGCTGTCGGCTCCGCAGACACCCTTCAAAAGCTGGTCCCGAGCAAAGGCCAGAACAAAAGCAGTCAGCTCCTCTGTGGGCAGGAACAGACGGGCAGGAGACCCATGGAGAATGTCTCCCCACAAAAGTGCTGTGTGAAGGGTGAGTGCTGTGCACACGTAGTGTCCTGCTTTGTTCATTCTGACAATCGCCCTGAGAGGAGGAGAGGCAGAAATCAGCATTTTGCCTCTTCTGTGGATCTGGAGCCTGGCGTAGGAAGAGGTTAAGTGTTGCCCATGGCCACCCAGCCACTTGGTGAACTGCCATGTCTAACACTGAGGAGTCTAGACTCCAGGCCACTGGCAAGACGATCTCTCATTCATTCGTCCCCACTACAATCTACAAATTGTAACACCCGGGAGCACTCAGCAGTAGCTGCCGTTAGAATATTCTGAAGCTTCCAAGGCTGAGCTCATTTGAAAACAGGTGATATGGGCACTAAATAACTAGGCTCTGTTCTGGGTTATCAGAATGATTCCAGGGGCTGCCCTGCCAACTTGGGCGTCAGAGGGATGGGAGAGAGCTCACAGCCACCCAGGAGCAACCAGGCCCCACGGGAGATCTGCCCCCATGAGCCAGCCTTCTGAGCAGGAGCCGCGTGGAGCCTCCTGGGAGGAGCAGGTCTGTGGGGGGGGGGGTGGTCAGCTGGCACCCAAACCTCTGCTCCATCCTCAGGGGTCGTACCCGGAGGGGTTCCTTCTGTGCAGCCAAGATTGCCAGGCTCAAGAGGCCCTGTGGCCTGGGACTGAGGTCTCTGCTTCCACACATGTGGTGCCCTGGAGGGGCTCTCACTGCACCCCCTACAGGGATGGGTTTGTGCAGGAGCAGCAGCCTGCCGGCTCTCTCTCTCTTCAGGAGGCTCCTGCCCAGTGGGGGCTTCTTTCCAGTCCACCGGTATGACTGCTCGCTAACACTGGTTGAGCAGGCACTGTGACAAGCCCTTGCATGCATCATCCTACTTAATCCTCCCAAGAGCCATTTCTGCGGTGACATGCTCAAATCACACGAGTAACAAAACTCCAATTCATCAGAGTCTCATCCACATATGCTTCCAGCCGAGGGCTTGTGGGTTATCTGCGCGTTTCCACAAATCAACTAGGGGGCCGGGAGCAGGATCCCTTAAAAGTCTCTCCTCCGTGCCAGCCCGTCTGGGTCAAGTTCCTCAGCTCAGCTCCGTAGCTGAGCTGCTGCTCCTTGGGCTCTGGTTGCAGAAAGGCTGCAGCCACGGTCACGTCCAGGAGGGACCCGAGCAACCACGTCCTTGGCATGAGCGAACGCTGCCCTCTAGTGTTCAAAGAGCGGCGCGTCACCCGCGGGCTCCGGGCGCGCAGGGTGGTCTTCCCTGGAAGGGCAGGACCCACCACTTTCCCCCTCCCAAGACTGGGCCCCTCGCCGGCGGGCTCCCCCGCACCCACAGCGAGGCCCCTGCGTGGGGCTGGGGCTGCCGGCCGCCCCCTGCACGCTCAGCTCCACCAGAAGGGATGTTTCTCTGACGGGGACTTTTGTGGCTGTCCTACAGTCACCTCCTTTATCCCAACGGCTAATGGCAAGTGTTGATATGGAAGTATTTTCAGCTTGGATTCCACAAACCTCAAATATATTTCCTATTGTTTCCCACATCACCATCTCTTTTGGATCCTAGTTCTAAAGACAATCATCTGTACGCTAAGGAACAACACAACTCCTCATGTTAGGATTTTAGAGAAATGTTTGAGTCGAAGAAATGTAAGAGGACTAGTCTGAGTTCTACTTGACCACCAGGAATAAACGGAGGCGGGGGTGCGTGGGGAGACCTCCCAAGGCCGCATGCCTGCATTAATCTAGCATTCGAGTTTCCAGAGCAGGCTCCGGATCAAAGGGCAGAGAGAGAGCCTCTTGAATACACATATCAAGAATTTCCAGAAGATTCTTGATACTCCTGCAGGCCCTGACCTCAGGCACATGTTCCCCTTGGATACAATGATATATAAATAAAAAATGTTAACTAGCCCATGTGGCAGTTAGCAGCACTGCCATTGTAAAACTGTGTAACAAGTAAGCACAAGCACTTCAGGAACGAATCCCAGGGAGCATTTGTTTTTCTCATACATCTGTGGCTTAGCTGAGCTGACCCTACCTCAAGCTGTGCATCTCCACATTGACTGGGGTGGCCCACCTGTCTGTATCTCTCATTTCTCCGGAATGAGGAGCTGCCCCGGGCACATTCTCCTGGCAATGGGAGAAGCACAGTAGGGAAAACCCAACCATGTGAACACATTTCCAGCCTTTGCTCCAATCACATCTGCTGATACCTTATTGGCCAAAGCAGGCCATGTGGCCAAGCCTCAAATCAGTGGCCTGGATTTATTCTTTGTCTTCAGAGTGTGCACTGAAGGGGAGAGTGAAGATCCGAAAATAAAGATTTGTTCAACTCTGATCCAAACAATTACACCCTTTGGGACGCCGATGTGCCTTTGACTTAATCAATGGGTGGGACACACATGGCCATGTGGAGGTGATGCTGCACTGGCTGTCCGGTGGGTGACTATTTGCTATGTACCAGCTTCAGATAGGGGGATTTACTTATGACCAATTGCTGCTCTTCATAAAGACCACTCAAGAATAGACAAAACTGTTGAGGCCAAGTTGGCAAGGGGGATGGTCCAGTTTCCTAGGGCTGAGGGTTCAGGGTTGTCAATGAGGGGCCGTCTGTGGAGATGCTGCTCTGTGAGACTCCTGGTTCTCATCCCAGAGCTCACTCCTCGAAACGGGCAGCCTGGCACAATGAATAAGGCATATTGGAGAAACCTGCATTTTATTAACATTTTATACTTTTATTTGCCATACAAAGACATTTTCTCTGTACTGTGTGTGATACTGGGATCTACACCATGGTTCTGTGACCTTGAAACTTCTCTGGATTAAGAAAAAACCTAACCCCTCCACAGGCACCATCCACTGGAGGTACCCGAACTTAATAAAGATGGTCTTTTATAGATAGAATAATTTGATAAACTTCAGCTTAATTTTTCTTCATGGTACAACCTTACGTATATGGGATGGGTCCGAACCAGAGATAATATGGGCACAAGTATAACTCTGACAGGGAATCTTCCATGTAGCAGACCTTCATCATAAAGATGGTCATTTTTAAAATAGTGGTATAAACTGTGCGGCCCGCAGGCAGGATTCAAACTCAGCGTTCCACCCAAGTGCGTGCATGCAGGGCTTGTCAGAGGCAGAAATGACTCTCCTGACAGCTCCCACTTGTTCTTCCAGAGCTGAAGCCCAAAAGAGCCAACCCTACAGTGAAATTATGAAGCTGTCAAAACGAATCCTCCCAGGCCCCAGTCTGACATTTCTTCTTCTTTTCCCAATGGCGACCACAAGTGTCCCTTTGCCTTTTGACTTCCTTGCTCAGTTTAAGGTCAAACATCCAGGATCAGATTTCCATTTCTGCAAAACAAATCACCTCCGAATGCAGCAGTTGAAAAGAACGGTACACATTAGTTATTTCACCTCATTTCTGTCAGCTGAGCCTGGGGGCTGGGCGGAGCCCAGTCTCTGGAAGGCTCCATGGGGCGAGAAGTTCTGCCTCCACGGTGGCCCCCTGGCACAGCAGGCAAGCTGGTGCCGGCTGTCAGTGGGAGGCCTCGGCGCCCCCCCAGGGCTGCGGGCACGTCCCCCTGCCAGGGCAGCAGGCTTCCCTCGAGGCATCCAGGAGAGCAAGTCGGACACCACAGTGGGGTTTTTTATGATCCAGCTTCAGAATTCACACACCATTAAGTTTTGCAACATGCCGTTGGGTACAAAGTTCAGCCTTCCTTCGTGTGGGAGAAGGCTCCATAAGCACGGGAATAATTTAGAGCCAAGAGCATTGGGGCCATTTTGGAGGCTGGCTGCCAGGCCTGCAACTCACTGTCAGGGGCCTTTTAAAAAGAAATCCCTTTCTCCTGTCCAAATGGAAATTAAAATCAATTATTGACACAGGCTCCCCGGGCGGTTAGATTTCAGAGTGAATGTCAGGCCACAGTCGCATCAACCAGCACTAGCAGCACAATCCTTATTGTCATAAGAGGTTTTGCCCCCTACTGAAAGGATATAGGAATGCACCGAGAGAATGGGGATGGACCCTAGCGTCACTTCCTGCTGACATAAATAAGGTCGGATGTGAGGGGCAAGGGACTGCCCCTTGGGATTGGGATAAACTGGGATAAGCTGTGTGGCATCTGCCAGCTTTCTGCAGTGGGGGCCTTCCCTTGGGCCCTCAGGACCCACCGGCAAGACTGGTCAGAGCCAGCCCAGGCTGCTTGGGACGGAGGGGAGGGAGGCTGTACCTGCTCAAGCCCTCTGCCCACTTGCCCTGCGACGTGGGGACAGAGCTGCGACTTTCTCTGTGTTTAGAAGTCTCCAAGGGCCTGAGTCTCCCTCCCCAGCAAGCCCCCTTACCCCATCCAATTTCCAGAATTCCTACCACCTCCATCCACGCAGGCACCTTTGGCCCACCCCCCACCTCAGGATCTAGTTCAACTCACTGTCCACTGTTTCTTCTCTCTCTCTCTTTTTACCCGTCCAGGCTTGTTTGACATGGTGGCTGCTCCATGGTGATGACTTCCTGCTCTCCTGAAATACAACAGAGGAGTAGCCTCTCCTCTTCTCTTGCATCTTACTTCTGAATGTTTATTGCTAACCTAGGTCGTCAGTATGTGCAAGGGACTGTGTTAGGCTGTGTGGATGCACAAGACGGACATGATGCAAACCCTCAGAAGCTTGTCACCTAGGACAAAGAGACAGTGACATCTGATACTTAAAGGACGCTCCATCACAGTCATTATGGTCAGTGCCTTACAAGAGAAAAGCATCCCTTTGGTCTTAAGAGTGACCCTACCTGCCTTAGCCGTCTCAGGCTACAATCACAACACCCACAGACTGGTGCCTTACAATGAAAATTGATTTCTCACAGTTCTGGAGGCTGGAGGTCTGAGGTCAGGGTGCCCACGTGGTTGGGTGAGGGTCTTCTGCTGGGTGTTAGACTTCTTGTGTCCTCAAGGGGCAGACGGGACAAGGGCGCCCTCTGAGGTCTCTTTAAAAGGCTGCTAATCCCATTCACGAGGGCTCCACCCTCCTGACCCCGTCAAGACCCAAAGGCCCCACCTCTTAATCCCATCACACCATGAGGCTTCAACATATGGATTTTGGGGGGACACTTTCATACCATGCCACCACCTCATGTGGCCAGGTCAGGGAAGCTGTGGCAAAACCTGAGGTTTCATCTTAGAAATGAAAGGCCCATGGACATTGTCCAGGGAAGAGAAGGGGCTCTGAGTTAGGAAGGGTAGAGGGAAGCTCTGGATCTGCCCTTTGAATTGCTTCTGAAGACTCCAGAAGAGTTTCCTCAAATGTCTGTGGGACAGTGGACTTGGAAATTACATGCCCACTGGTTAAAGAAGTGTCCTAGTTGTCACTCCAGAAGCACTAAAACTAAGCCTCTTTTTTTCTTTTAACAAGTTCCAGGAATTGGGCTACACACTCAAGTTTGGAAGCCACAGCCTGGGGGCTGCTCCTCATGCACGTGGCCTGCATGCTCTTGGAGGGCAGGCTGGTCATTCCAGAACCATCCCCGCAGGGCCTTAGCTAGGGAGAGGGGGTGTTCGTGAAGTCTGGGAGAGGGAGTGAAGGCCAGTTATTGCATCTCATCAACTGGATGGGCACATCTCTTTCCCCCATCTCTGAAATTGGGATGAATTTATAGTCAAGGGCAACTAATAATTTAACTGACAACATTTTCTTCCCAACAAATAATGACATATCTCCTAGGTTTGTCAAAATTTGGTAATCATCTTTCCCTACCGTCCCCTAGCTTCTCCTCCCTTGCTTAGCATAGCACACCCACCCAATTTGAGCTCATCTCTTCCGCCCCTCTTGGGAAGACCCACCAGGGAGAGGATTCTACATCCAGAATGTTCGCCACCGTGCTGCTGGACCAACAGTGCCACCTGCCGCAGCTTTCTCCCCTGACCTCTTGAAATGTTTTCTTGTGGCTCCTGTTTGATTTTTGTCTTTAGTCATGAAGTCTGAGTAAAAAATAAAAGAGTTCCTGGGGCACATCTTCTTCCATAGAGCCACATCTATAAACGCAAATCTCCATACCCAAGAAAGGGCTTCGGGAACCTTCCCTTGCAACGTTCACTGGCTGAGATTATTAACTAGAAAGGCAGAAGATTCTGCTGTAAACCCTGCTATCTGAACTGCTCAGAGCTCCATTCCGGTGCCCTTGTGGTAGGCCGCAGGGCTTCCAAGGCTGAGAGGGTCCGTCTTGGGCAGGAAGGCATTGGCATAAGCCCTTCAGGGGACCCTCCCACAAGGATGTGGGAGGCCGAGCTGCTCCATCTGTCTCCATGGCGTCGGCCCCAGGCTCGCCCACCAGGCGCCCCTCCCCCTTCCCTGGGGGGCTTCCCTAAGGACTGTTGGGTCCTCAAGGAAGATAGTCCAGAGTTCAGTCTGTGCCTCTGGGCGGAAGGTGTGATGACGCAAGGGTAAACACAGTCTGTGGTTCTCAGAACCCAGCGATCATCTGCACCGGTATCTCCACTCCGGTGTTGGCCATTTGCCTCTCCCCACATTTCCTTGTTGTGAGTACGAAGAGCACCGACGTGGAAAAATCATTTCCTTCCCCTGAGCGTGGATCTCCCGGAAAGTGAGGGTTTGCTTTTGTCAGACCCCAAGAGTGGACTGCAGGGGTAGCTGCTTACAGCTGCTCCTTTTGGCTTGGTGGTTGTTCCCTTCTTGGATTAAAGGCACTATTAAAAACTCTCCACTTGGGGCAACATGTTTAATCTTTCATTAGACAAAATCTTCGGTGCTGTTTGTGAAGTTCTGCCACAGAGCTTTCCACAGAGACCGAGAAGGCGCATGGACTGCTGTGCTGCGGCTGGTGAGCATCCATCTCCCCGGGGCTAATGATGCCTGTAGGTAGTTTAACTGCAGCAGAGGCTGCTGGTTGCCAGTCAATAACTATCATTACTCTCTTTGCTACTAATAGAACTTTGATTTTATTCAGACCTGCGATGTGCCCAGTTTAAAAACAAAACAAAAATCCCTGCATTACCCAGCCTCCCTTGCAGCTATTTTGACAGTGTGACTGAGTTCCAGCAAATGGAATATAAGCAGAATGGTGTAAGACACCCTGGATGTCTCTTTAGGGGAAGCTAACTCATTTGCAAGGAGGATTTTTCCTCCTGTCAGCTACCTGGAAAATGTTTGAGATGGCTGGTACCCTGGTAGCCATCTTGGACCATAAAGTTACCTTGAGGATGGAAGCCAATGTGAAGACGCTGCATGGTTGGTGCAGGATTTCTTTTTCTTTTTCTTTTCTTTTCTTTTTTTTTTTTTGGTGTCTACAGTTCTTGGTCACATTGCTTCAAAAAATGAAGAGGTTGACCAGACAAAGAGTGGTGGGTGAAAGAGCAAAGTTTATTGCATGATAGTACAAAGCTCTCGAAGATAGAGGGGACCTGAGAGGGCTGCCACTGGAGTTTCTAAGCCTAGGAGTTTTTAGGGACTTATTGGTGGGCTGTTTTAACCCGATTAACCCTCCATGAGCCTGTCACTCAATCAGGTTTTTATCATCTACCTATCACATGGGAAAGGGTGGAGGGCTCCTTGCAGGGTGGTGTAAAATCCTTTAAAGGGTGGTTTCCTTTTGTCACTGTCTTTCTTCCAAATATCCTTCATTCCTGACATGCTAGCCCTGAACCCTCTGGTTCCTTTGAAATGTGAGAGAAATGAGCTTCCATCTCATTAGGTCACTGTTGTTTCTAATTTTTTGATGTAAGCAGCTGAATCTGATCATAATGAATGTATTTAGTATTGTAAACTGTTATCCTTGAATTTCCTAGCTGGAAGATCATTGTCCATCTTCCTGGGATGCAGCAAGCTAAGGTGAGCAGCATGGACTTTAGGGTAGAGAAATCGGCTTGAATCCCTGCTCTACTGCTAGCCACATGCTTCAAGTTTCTGCCTCCCCTTCTCTGTTTCTGTTTATCTTTTGTAGAGTGACAGGCATTAAATTAGTCCATGCATACAACATACCTGGTGCACCACAGGGACCTAACAATGTTTGTTTCCTTGTCTTCCCTTCATCTCCGTGTTGAGCATTTTATTTTATTTTTTTTTTAAGATTTTATGTATTTATTCATGAAAGACACACAGGGAGGCAGAGACACAGGCAGAGGGAGAAGCAGGCTCCCTGCGGGGAGCCCAGTGTGGAACTCGATCCCAGGACCCCGGGACCACGACCTGAGCCAGAGGCAGACGCTCAACCACTGAGCCACCCAGGTGCCCCGAGCATTTTATTTTAAACACTCAAAAGAAACTCTAGGTAAATGAACATTTGAGTTTAAATCTCCACAAGTTGACCCTGCTGTCATGGCTGGAGAAACACCAGTAGGGTTAGGCTAGGTTAAAAAACAAAACAAAACAGGGACGCCTGGGTGGCTCAGTGGTTGAGTGCCAGCCTTTGGCTCAGGGCATGATCCTGGAGTTCCAGGATCGAGTCCCACATCAGGCTCTTTGCATGGAGCCTGGTTCTTCCTCGCCTGTGTCTCTGCCTCTCTCTTTCATAAATAAATAAAACCTTTATTTAAAAACAAACAAACAAAAACCCCAGCCACAGTTAAGGCCGTGGGAGCATAGGACACAGGGAAGTAGCCCAAAGAGGAAGCCAGTGGAGTCTGCATGTGATCCGGCACAAATCTCTCATGTAAAGAAAAGTGAGACTATCCGGCTGAAACCAAACCAGTGGCCCCACTAGACGTGGAGAGCCGACGCTCCCAGGGTTCCATGGAGTTGTTTTCTCCCAAATGCTGAGTTCTGGGTGATTTGACAGCATTTCCAGCCTGTGGGACACAAGCTGACCCCCTTGGGAAAGATTTCTGTGAGGGACTGAAGCAGAGAGGCCAACTTAGCTGGTAAGTCACACATTATCTCCAAACCCAAGTGCATTTAAAGGGACCCCGAGCAAGCCAATTGTGAGAAAAGTGCTCTGTGCAGACGCTGTAGATGAATGCTTTGGGCTGCCAGCCAGGACCATAAACACCCAGTGCCCTGCTCTCACATAAGAAAAATATGTTTGGGAGAATTCAATATTGTCAGTCTCTTGGCTGGTCCCAAACTATGAGAAGGGGGAGAGAAGTATGATAAGTTATTGGAATGGGGAAAGGACCACCCTGGTGAAAGAAATAATGGCAGGGCTCCCTACCCAGCGATGACCCGGTCGGTCCTCAGGCCTGTACAGTGGTTTTCACATTATTTTACTCTTGGACCCTTCTGGCAGGACAAAGACCCTATGGACTTCCAATTTTGCCAAAAAAATAACTACATAATATTAGAATTGGAAGAAACCAGTTAATTTAGTTCAATCCCACTTCTCCACTTGTCAAGTGTTCCAGAGAGAGCAGGGGAGGTGGCCGGAGTCACAGCTAGTTCATGCAGAGCTGGGCCCGGACAGGTCCCCCGATTCCTAGGCTGTGTGTTTCATCTTACAGCATTAATTTGGTCAAGGGACTTCTTTTTCAGTTTTATTTTCTTATGCGGATTCAATTACCAACCAACTGGGAATAGCTCTTACTTTAAAACCCGCATTTGAACATGATTTGAAATTTCAGACTATTGAGAGGGCCTGGGAACCCTCGAGCGTGGAGACCCACACATGTGGAGACTCAGAAGGAATGAGGACAAGTCTCCAGAAGCAAATGAGGAAGAGAGGGGGGCTTAAGCTGGAAAGAAGGACCAAATCTATTTTTTTAAACTCAGACACAACTGCTTCTAGGTTTCCTGGGCTACTAGAAATAAGTTGAGAGCATGATGCGGTGCCGAAATTGCATCTGCTTCCGGAACTGGGATACTAGAAACAAGGTGAATCCCTGTAAGAGAATGACGGCCTGGCTTTCAAAACCTACAAGCTCCCAGACAAACAGTTTCCCCTTACCCTGTACGGCACAGGTCAACCTCCATTTTCCATTCGTTGGACACTCACAACATGGGCTTTTCTAGATGCTTGGGTCTTATTATATTCAAGGAGTAGGAGAGGTGCGTGGGGAAAACAGAAGCCAGGAATGGGACATGGGCAAGACCACTTGGCTAATAATGGAGCCCAAACTCAAACCCAGTCCCCAAATTGACCAAAGGCCTCTTTCCACCCTGTAGTGAGTCTTTGCGGGGTAGATGTCAGAGTTGCTTAAACACCCAGGAAATACTTGGTGGAGGCCAAAAGGTGCTGGACCTCCTGGGACCACCGGTCCCCATATTACGGCATCTGAGCAGCAGCAGTCTGTGCCACCTGCTGCCCTCTGAGGACCAGCCTTGAAGGGCTCACAGGGCAGCTCCTGCTCTCACAGCCAAAGACAACGGACAGAGGTACTTCCATGCAAAATGTTTATTTGGAATGTGTGCTACGAGCAGGTCAACCATCCTGAAATAGCAAGTCTTTACATTGTGCAGAGATACAAGAGCTCCTGGAAGACATTCATCTGTGCCCTGTGGGCATGACTACCCATCTCCACCGCTAGTCACATTAAGGCCTCTGGTGCTGCTTGATGGGGGGTGGGGGGGGCGATGACCCGCAGCTGGTGATTGGCCATTACCAGGTGTGTCTTTTCCTGGAATCCTCTCCACCTGCCTTATGTATCAGTGGCACTCAAAGAAATGATGAGCAAAGTTTCTGTGGGGTTACAGAGCCTTGTTTTCACCACATTTTGGAAGTTTATTCATTTATTTATTTACATATTTGTTTTTTGAGATCCCTCTGCCTAGCTTTCCTGACACATCCGAGTGTAGTGTGAGGGCTCAAATTTCAGCTGCCCCAAGTGGGAGAGTAATTCGTTGATTTTTATAATCTGTAGGTTACTGCTTTTCTCTCTGGCTGGGACATATGGTTTTCATTTCTAATTTCTGCCATATGCTTCTCAACTTGACTTGCCTTTGTCTCGCTCTTGCTGTGACAGGGAGTGTCACACGTGTTGGCCCTGCCACAGGGTGGGCTGAAGGATAGCAGGAGAAAGAAGTCTTGCTCCTTCGGCTTTGCTGCAAGCCCCAGCAGACCTGGCTTCTGTATGGAAGCAGGGATGGGTCATCTTATGGGGAGAGCTTCCTCCTCACCCCCCCAATCAAGGCAATGGGACGAATGGTTGGACAATCTGGACTTGCCTTTGGGTTCAAATTTCAATCACTGAGCAGAGGCCACAGAACAAGGCCCTCCCTGTCTTCTGTAACAAATACAAGTGTGACAGGGGCTCTCAAAAGTCAAAGCCAGGAATCTGCAGGCACTCTGCCCACCTCTCCGCACTGCTGATGAACCCAAGGACTGTTTCAATGGGCAGTTGGTTAGACCATATTGACCTTTTTATGAGGTCTCGATCTGGATTGTATTCTTAACCACTTTTTTCTTCTTTCTTTCTTTCTTAATTTCTTTCTTTCTTTCTTTCTTTCTTTCTTTCTTTCTTTCTTTCTTTTCTTCTTTCTTTTTAACAAAATGTGAAGGCTGGGGCCCTATTCTCTCTTTTTAAGCTTATTTTACCATCCCCTCCTTCTTCGCTTGGTGGGTCCCAGAGTGGACCAACCCACACTCCTGGAACAGGACCTCCCACCATGCACTCTTAAAGGTCACTTGGAATCTGTCTCTTAAATCCTGTCCTGAGTAGCAACTCTCCTCCCACAAACAGATGTACAGAATCTGCAGTTAAAAACAAAAGAAAAAGCAAATGTGAAAATCCCCCAGGCGTGCAGGAGCAGCCTGAGACTCACTCCCACCCCTCCTTCCATCCCTCTAGCACAGATGGATCTGCAGAAAATGGCCCAAACACTGCAGCAACTGCTCACCAGCACTTAGAATACTGAGAGTGTTTCTCTAAGCCCGGCTATTTAGAGAGTGGGAACTCTGCTCTACTGGTCACTTTCCAAGAGCTGCTAACCTGACACTTAATTGTGTCCTACTTCATCATTTTAAACAAAACAAAACAAAGCAAAACAGCCAAGACACACAAACACAGTCTTTGGCGGGGGGTCCCAGACGAAGTGGTGGCCTCATCATATTTTCCATCGGTTCTTTCTGCTCTGAGCTGGGAAGCAGTCGTGTCAACAGCAGGTCAGCTTCACCCTTCCTCCTCCAAAGCCCAAAGCCAAGCTGCCACCAGAGTCAGTCATCCTGCTGCGGCAAAAAGCGGTCAGGGGCTAGTTCCAGAGTCATCTGAGTTTACGCATAGGAACTTCCATGAACAGAAACACTCCAACCAACAGTCAAAGAGGATAGAAAAAGTTCTACTTAGAATTTGCCCATGGATCAAAACCCTAACCTACAATTCTAGTAAGGAAACCAGGATCTCCAAGAGTAGATGCATTTTCAGGGACTTTTAAAGAATTCCATGTGACAGGCAGCATGGAACAGAGTTCTGCAGACATGCGCCAGAACTGCACCCCCTTTAGTGGGAAGGTTCCTGCAATCCACAGAAACCTGAGGTCGAAAATGATAATGAAGATACCTGGTTTTTGGCAACCTGAAAATTTTCTTCAAAGAAAGGTAATTAGAGCCAAATTACCAACATGTTCTCTTTCCCTTCTTTTGCAAATCAAAAAATACAAATAAATTTCATAGGCAATTCCTCATGTAATGTTTAGTCCAAATGGTCAAAGGTAGAACTTTTAATTTCATAAGCCCAAAATCATGAAACACCAACAGTTAGCATACATATGAGAAAACAATGACAAAGACAAGATAGGAAAACTTTTTTTTTCAGGCCACAAATAATAATGGAGAGTTATATATGCATCAGAAGTAGTAATAATAAAATAATAATTAGCATTAAGTTCAAAACTTCTGGGAAAGCTATTTTGGATTACAGGATGTATTATTTACCTCAGAATGTGCAAGCTTAAAACTCAAATTGTCAAAGTTATCCCCCAACACACACCAAAAAGATTTATATACAGGCTTAAGTCCAGAAATTAAGGTTCAAAGTAGAAATACTGATAATTTCAACAAAATTCAGAATGGTTTCAGAAAGATGGTACAATTTAGAATAAAAACCAGAAGACCATCATTATATTGCTTTGTGGTATACATAGGTTACCATGTTTTTTCTCTTCAGGATCCTTTTCTTTCTCTTGAGGAATAAGCTAAAATTTGATTACTTTCATTTAAAGAAGTTTTTAGATGGGATCAACAAATTTAAGAAGTCAGAGTAGAGTTAATAGACATGTATATATGTATGTTTCTATATGTGTACATACATACATATACGTACACCTCACCTTCTTCCATTTGTAATTTAAGGAGGGAAGCACACCCCACAAAGACCTCCAGGTAGCCACCCTCATTTGGTTTTAGCAGATGACTTGAGTGATTCACCAACTATTAGAGTAACTGACCTCTTCCCTATTAAACTTTTCCTGGGGAAAAAGTTTCCGCCATTCCTAATGCTAAGACTTGGCCCATCTCATTTGCTGGGAAAGCAAGAGCCTAGTACAACTTTTCACAAGAGCCAAAATCTGGAAACAAGTAATAGAAGACTGCATAAGAGAGGTAAGGACCAAGAATGCAGATAAGTGTATTTGAAACAACTGTTCAGAACTACTTAGATTCTGTGTTGTTTATTATAGTCCAAATACATGAAGTTTTTATGAAATAAAATCATATGGTACAGATAAAAATGGGCCATGAAAGCCCAGTCGGAGTTGTTTGCAGGCCAAATTGCAGACCACCCAACAATTTACATTTTAGGAATTTGAAACATCTAAAAATAGAGAAGGTGGTTTCTCAAAAAAGAGAGAGGGAAGGAAGGAAAGAGGAAGGAAGGCGACAAAAAACCATTCAGGAAGTGTTAGCTAACAAGATACCCTACTTAGAAAGAAGGGACAAATGCATAAAAATGCTTAAAATTTGTGCAGGCTACTGCAATAGTAAACACAGTAGAATACATAGGCCTCGTAGTACTTTTGTATTGGCATATATATAATGTCTCTAGCACTTTTAAAAAATATGCAGAGACTAATAATTAAGGATCATTCTAGATAAAAATACAGTATTTCATAAAGGGGCAGGGGGCAGTGGAGAGGAAAGTATCGTCTCAGGGGAGATCCCCACAGACATACCGAGATGAAACTATGTTTTTTGGTAATTCTAGTGGATATGGCAGCAAAAATAGTTGTAAGGATGTTGGCTGGTTTTGAGAGGGTTATTTTCAAATATAACCTTACAGCTACATTTGCGAAAGCATCTTTGTGAAAAGTTCATTTTATTAACCCTGTAATACAATGTCTATATTGACATCTCTTTTTAAGATAACATAAAAGTAGCTGAGCTGTGAAGGGGTAAGGGGTGTGTGCTTTAAAGCAAATGTGAACCCTTTCTGGGTTCCTCTCACACAAAGGGATACAGACTCTTAAATAAAATAATACTTCCTTAAAAATCTGCCACCTCATAATTGTTTACATCATAGAAAAATAGCATTTTTGTAAAAAGAAATATAGTTACTTTGTTAAAATGGTCTATTTTAAACCAGCAATTACTTTTCATATAAAGAATTTCTAAACATCCATACAGAACATAAAAATAGATAATACTGAGGGCAAAGCAGACGATGGCATGTTTGCGAATGATCAAAGTATTTCATCGCCAGATAAATAATACTCTGAATACATTATGGTACAATTTTTAATCTTTTAGAAACTTAAAAGATATTGCTTTTTATTCTCTGATGGCAAGTTACTTATAAATAGAGTTACTTGCAGCAGCAGAAGGCCAAATTGATTAGAAACGGGCATATAGATTCATCCCATTTCCCCTAAACTCAAAGTGCTGGAATGCCAGGCAGTTGGCCCAAGTCCCAAACTCCTTAACAGGAGCATGGGCCACAGGCTATGGAGATGCAAAGGGGAATTAATGACATTCACAGTCCCTTCAAAACCATTCCCGTTTGAATTTTACATGGAACCAGATTAACACCAAACTATTTACCAGCTTGGCTAAATCCATCACTAAGGAGAGTTTATGCAACTCCTCTCTACATACAGGCATTAACTCTTCATATTATAAAAACAGATGGTTTCAATAGACTAATGCTTTATTTCCACAAAGTGATTCTGGAGGGATGGTGAATTTCTTGGTGGCAGTGGTAGAGGATGCGACAGTACAGTACAAGCCAGCAGGCGCCAGCCAACACACGGGCAGGCGGGGCGGACAGGCCAAACAAGAAGACACCCAGTTAGTAAACTCTAGCGATCCGGTGCTTCACTGGCAATCTCCTCACACCCTCTCCACTCTGCTAGGGTCATACGAATCTATAAAAGAGAAAAAAAAAATTACTGGTATATTCAATTAGAGTGTTTTCTGTTCAATCCTCAGACATAAATAAATATTTTGAGGGAACAAAATTCACAGGTGTAAAGTGAACGCTTAGACATTTAAACAATATGGTTTTCACTGAGGAGTAAGAAACTATCATCAAAAGGCTGTTTTAAAAGGACACTGTATTGGTCATTGTACATTGTACAATTGGTACATTGGTCACTACCTAATCAGAGAAATGGAACATCATTCAACTTTAAATGTAACACTAGTAGGGCACCTGGGTGGCTCAGTGGTTGAGTGTCTGCCTTCAGCCCAGGTCATAACCTCTGCATCCTGGGATCGAGACCCGCATCAGGCTCCCCGGTCAGTGGGAAGCCTGCTTCGTCCTCTCCCTCTGCCGCATTCCTTACTCATTCTCTCTCTCTCTCTCCCTCAAATAAATAAAATCTTTAAAAAAAAAAGAAAACATGAAATCTAGGATTGGTACAATTTGACAGCTATAAAAACTATTGTAAAACGATTTCTTCTTAAATGTGCCTGGACAACTGTGCAATACGAAGGCCGTACCGATCCCAATTTCTCCAGCAGCAAAACGCCCTACCACGTCTGCTGACACAGTCTCAGCTTAGCCATGACATGCTTACTACCCAGACGACACACCTGTGATGGCTAAGACCGTGCTTACAGCGCTGAGTCAGACATTACAAACCAAATAGGACAACAGTGCCTGCATTTAGGAAAAGCAAGCGGCCTGCTCCTCCCCAAATGTGATTTGCTGCACCAAGTGCCTGCGTGGCTAAAGCAAGTGGAGCTCAAGTGGGTTGGCTGCCTTCTGATTTTTTACACTCAGCAACACCCAGTGTGATAACATCCGATATGAACAGCTGAGCGCTACATTTTTGTGCTCAGTCAGCCTCATTGTGTGTGGATTTGGAGGGGGACCTCCTCTGAGCAAGAACAGTTTTTTCTCTGCTGGAGATGAGGGGGGGCGGTCACTTCCAGCCGGTGAGAGGCCAGAAAGACGCTGAGCATCTACTGAGCATAGGTTACATCCAGTGGGCACCGAGCAGTTCACCTCGGGCCAGGTACAGGGGGACACCTCTGCAGAACAAGTCCACACCCCACAGCCCTACTGATGCAGCTAATGGCCCGGAGCCAGGGAGCCAGGGAAAGAACTCTGTAGAACAATGGGCTCCTTCTGCCAATCACGGACAGTGTAGGTCCAATAAAAATATAATGTGAACCACATAACATTATTTTAAATTATCTAGAAGGTGTGATAAAGCAAGTAAAAGGGAACAGGTGAAATTAATTTTAATAATATATTCTATTTAACCAAATACATCCAAATTATTATTATTTCAACAGGTGATCAATATAAAAATTGAGAAACTTAAAAAAAACTTTTTTTAATCCTAAGTCTTTGAACCCTGGTATGTATTTTACACTTGCAGCACACCTCAGTTTGGATAAGCCCCATTTCAAATGCTCAAGGCCCCACATATGACCAGGAGCTACCATCCTGGCACGTGGAGATCTAGAGGACAGAGAGGCTACTCTGAGTAGTGAGAATCCTGGTTCCAGTGGGCAGGATTTCGGGTAGAGACAACACACTAAGGCCTGCCCTTGTGGGTGTTTTGTGCATCAACATGATGGAGAGCTACATCCAGCCTTCCCACAAGTGGCATTGCTTGGCATCTCACACCCTCCCAAGATGCACCCCTTTGGGCCCAAAGCAGTCTCTCCTTGTTCTCCTCCTGCACCCAGATGGATAGAGTATGCCACGGAGGTTGACAGAACCAGGGTTCTGAACACTACCAGTTCCTAAGATTACACTTCCAAACTGGAACACGATCCATCTAGCAGAGATGGCATTTTGTCACCTGAGTTAAGTTTTGAGGTGCTGACTTCTTAGCCAGAGGCCCAAAAGACCACTAAAAAGATATCAGCTGAAAGGACCACCTTCAAGGATCACTGTGTGTGGAAGGGCATGTGCATGTGTGTATGCTGGGCGGGGGTTAGATATACGGTGGCATAAACTTATTTTCAAATTCCAGAACAAAATCTGAATTCTAAGTGGGCTGTGAATTCGGGAATAGTGAAGTGGTTCCTACACACTGGGATGACAGGGGCAAGGGTGGGTTGGGGGATGGAGATGTTGATTCTTATGTATAAAATGATAAACTATATCAAGAAGAAAACATGTCCCAGAGTTTATCAGCAAAAAAAGCAACAAGGCTTTATTCTCACTTGTGAAGCAACAGTGAGGAGAAGGTAAGATATCTCAAGTTTGACTGTCATAGTCATATGATCCACATTCCTCTCAAAATGATTCTGGATACGCCTGGTGACCATCACATGAAGGAGGTGCACCCGAGCTCCTCTTCCTGCATGAAATTGTCCCTAATGGTGTCCTGCTCTGCCATTATTTAAGAGTGCCAGAGGGGACTGTGTGCATCATGAGCAGCTCTCTGCCTTTAGATTTGTGGTCACTTTATTATGTATTAATAAAAGCATCAGATGGAGAAGAGGAAAAAAATATTTACTAAATGTCAGTAACTACAGTTTATTTTTTATTTTTTATAGATTTTATTTGTTCATGAGAAACACACACACACACACACAGAGAGAGAGAGAGAAAGAGAGAGAGAGAGAGGCAGAGACACAGGCAGAGGGAGAAGCAGGCTCCATGCAGGGAGCCTGACCTGGGACTCGATCCCAGGTCTCCAGGATCACACCCTGGGCTGAAGGTGGCACTAAACCACTGAGCCACCCGGGCTGCCCAGTAACTAGTTTAAAAAAAAAAGTAATGGAAGAGGTGTTCCTAGTGGTTAACATTAAAATTGGCATTACCTACATGTTTGCAGATACCTGTCCAACCCTCTTCACGTACCAAATGATCTAAACCCTCTTCACATGCCAAATGAGCTAAAAATTGAGGGAGTACTTTATTGAACTAGAAGTTTCGTGTCATGAAACATTCCCTGAAATATGTGGCCATGAACTGAGAAAGAGAAATCTTGACAAACTGGTAACAGGATTTGCCTCATTTAAAAATCCTTACAATCTTCAGGATGAGACCAGACTGATGAAGAAACTCATTTTAACTCACACTCAAAAGCGAGTGGGCATATTTTGCATGGGAGGAGAGAGGACCCATTTATTAGAGCTGAAGCCTAATCCCAACAGCTCAAAAAATGGGTCGTATAACACTTTTTCCCCACCATTATGGCAAGAGTTCCACATCTTAGTGTTCTCTTGGCAAAGACCTTTATCAAGTCAGATGATCCAAGAGGGCCCTGACAAATGGCTTATTTCAATAATGTATTTCATGTAAGAAACTAAGAAACACTGGCCAACACTAAGAATCATACTGCATTCGTGGGAAAATTTAAGAAATGCCACGTGGATGTTTTGCAGAACAAAAATTCTGGATTTTTTTAGCTGAAACAAGTAATCTTGTCCACTGACAGAGAAGAGGGAGTAGGGGCGCTGCCCCACTGGGGGTTGCCTCAGGAGAGGGGCTGGGGGCCCAGGGTCAGCATGGTCACACACACAAGGGCAGTTTCCCCCTTGCTGTAAAAAGGTCTAAATGAATGATTTGAGGTCCCTCCCTGTGTGTGGCTTATGATGCAGGCCTTCTGACATATACCTCCACTCTTTTTCTAATCAGTGCTAGCATAAATGATTTCTAATTGCCCAGCCTCTGAAGAAAATGCTGGAAATGGAGATGCCTGTCTGCATCAGAGCTGAGAGGGTGAGACTGTTTGGGGACAATCCCCGTTGCTGCCCCTGATAACCTGCCTGGTGGTTTGACCTGGAGCAGCTCTGAAGGCATTAAGGTGACAGAAGGGAGAGGCCCAAAGGCCTGGGGGTGCCCTCTGTCCTGGGCTTAGCCCTCAGACCTTAGGAGACCTTATGGGACAGAGCTAATGGGTGAAACTTTTAGGGGTGGGGTGCTGAGAAAGTGCAAACTGTTCCTTCTATCTACTAAACCTTTTTAAAGTTTCATAAATGGTGTGGTAGCAAAAACAGATAAAATGGGACAAAGGACTTTGGAAGGTTCGGTGTAAGACACAGCAGCCCGGCTGGGTAGTTTATTTAATTATCTGGGTATCTCTTTCTTATTAGGTTAATAAAGAACATGCAGGTGGTCCGGGTGAATGTTGTTTGGGAGAGAGTGCAGAGCATGTGCGGCACGGTCTCTACAAGGTTCATCAAGGGGTGGCACCAAAGCTGGGATACTTTACTGATTTACCTCTTCACAGTCAGGGACCCAAGATTTATTTATACAGATAATTGTATATAATTGTTTGCATAGGTAATTTCCATAAAGACATAATCATTTATGATGTACCACGGGATACTGATTTTTAAGGAAAGCTTCTGGATGACTCTTTGGAAAATGAAGAATCTTCTGGTATGATAATTCACAAACTCAGCTTTACCAATACAGGATTTTCATCATCTGACAACCTGGTATTTTTTTTTTTTTGCTTTTTGTTTTTTAAGATTTTATTTATTTGAGAGAGAGAGAAAGAGAGAGAGGGAGGGAGGGAAAGAGAATGAGAATGTGAGGTGGGGAGGGGTGGGAGCAGATCGAGAGAGAAGCAGACCCTCCACTGAGCAGGGAGCTCATGCAGGGCTCAATCCCAGAACCCTGGGATCACTGCCTGAGCTGACAGCAGAGCTCAACCGCTGAGCCACCCAGGCATCCCCAACCTGGTGTTTTTTATACTCTAAGACCATGAAATTAATACTGAGCCCTGCCTGCGGCCTGCCTCCTCACCTGGGCACCAGAAGTCCTGCTGGACAGTCTTCTCTCTCTGTGATGCTGGATGCCCGTCTTCTTCCAGCGAGGGGGCTCCCTTGGAGACAGGGAGGGGGTGCCCAGCCTTCAGGTCCCCCGCATTTGGAGATACCGGGCCTCCGGGTGGCACCCTCTCGGCCTTCAGGTCCTCGGCCTCCTCCACGGAGTCGGCGCTCCGGGAACTCAGGAGCCTCATCCGAGACACAGAGCTTACCTCCTTCATCCTCATCAGGCGGTCGGGGTCTGCTCTCCGAGGGGGGGAGGCCAATTTCTCTTGTAAACTTTCGATCACTTTGGAAGTGCTTCTGAGCCTCTTTTCTGCGCCTGCCACGCTCGGGGTCCTTTCTATAAAGTGGAACAGAGTGGACCTGAAGGGTGGTTTTGTCTCCGTGTCCCTGTGATCGCAGGATGTGAACTCCTGGGGGCTGGGCTGAGGCTCAGGACTGGGAGCCTTGCTGGGGACAGTCCTGTCCACACTCACGTGCTCAGCAGTCGGGGCAACCCGACGGGCACCGTCCCTTTCCCCTACAAAGAGAGGGCTTTCGGTCCAGCCACACTTCCTCCTGCCATAGAAGGCGTCCGTGGACACCGCGGGGTCATCTGGCTGTGCTGAGCTGGATGCAGCCTCCTTCCTGGGGGCCTCTGGCCTGCAGACACTTCCATCGGGCTCAGGGTGCTTGTTCTGCCCTGTTCTCTGGGCACCTGGCAGTAGGGACTCCACGGCCACCTCGATGCCCAGGATCCTTGCAGCCCTTGCTTGCAGGGACTCATTTGGGGGGATTTCTATGGCACTTGCTTCCCCTAAAGAGCCATCTGACTTCTCAGCACTCCGCTCTGGTGCAGGTAGCAGCCCCACAGACCTCAAGTCTGGGGCGGACAGTCCTCGGGCTTTGCTGGCAAGAAAGAGTGGGAGCCGCGGCCCCTGCTCCCCTCCACCACCAGCCTTCCGAGGGGCTGCTGCACCTGGCCCACCAGAAATGGACATGCCGGGCAGCTCCTGACTTTCCCCGGGCTGCCTCAGCTCAGCTGGCTCAGACGAGAGCACTGGCTTCATGTCACTGGACTTAGAGGACGTCACTGCGTTCACAGGACCCAGGCTGACTGCTGGCTTGTTCATCCTGTGCTTGGCCTCCTGGTCTCCATTCTCGGTGACCGGGCTGGTGTGTGGAGACAGTGAGGCCGCAGCCCTTCCACCTACCACTGTCACGGGGCCCAGGGACCAAGGGGGGACGTGGGGCCGGCCCAGCTTCTGCTCCTCGCTCCAGCTCTCGGACTTACTCTTCACTCTTCCCGACCTGGGCCTGGGCTCCTCGGGTGCCAGCATCCCTAGGGCAGCCTCAGCTCTTTGTACCTGGCCTGCCTCACCCAAGCCCCGGCTCTTGGCAGTGGTGTCCGCGTGGCCTTCACACCGCCACTCCGTGTCACTGTCCTCGCTGCTCCTGCCACTGCCACTGTGACTGCTCTCCTCCTCCTCCTCCTGAAGCTCCTTGTTAAAACTTTCCAGCTGGCTTATCAAATCCCAGGGACGCCGGCTCACTGGCTTCAGGAGAAACTGGCCAAAGAGCTGCTGACTATTGCAGGGGCCGGTGGTCTCCCCCTTCACCACCTCGCCCCGGGGCACAGGGCTGGCGTCGCGTCCGCGGCCATCCACGCACGGCTGAGTGGGCCCTGCTTTCAGAATAGGTGCGTGGCTTATGCAGGAGGAAGTCTTCGAGAAAGCGCTATTGCTGGAGGGGCTGAGGGACATCTGACCTTTCAGGTGATGAGCATGTGGCCTCTGGCTCTGGTGGCTGGAAGCTAACACCCCAGGCAGGTGAGCTTCGGAGGCAATGGGATCTGAAAATCTGGGTGTCAGTACTGCTTTTGGGGACCCTCCCGGCTTCTCGCATGGGAGGGGCAGAGGGCTTTTGGAGTCCTCGGTGAAAGTGGTTTGTGTCTGCTGATCTCTGTACTGGTGCCCTGGCCATGAGCCAGAATACTTGAGCTCTCTGTGCTTTGTAGGGTGAAGGAATCTGAGGTCATTTGTTTGTTTCCCTTCTTCTGGTTCCCCCAGATCTTGTTTCTGGAACTCTGTTCTCCCAACCATACTTCCTGTGAGAGCTTGCAGCTCCAGGTCCGTGGAAGACATGCTCAGCAGACTTTGTTCTTGCAAAGCCGGGCTCTTATCAAGCCTATTCTTTTTATCAGAGCTCTGTTTTAAGTCATTGTTGTTCGTATCTATATCTGGCAGATGTGATTCGGATTTAACTGGGATGGAAACCAAACAAAATATCGTCTCGTTCATTTTTTTCTTTGAACTTTTCTTGGTCTGAATCCCAGTTTCAAACTTCTTGAGCGTGGTTCGAGTTTCGCAGGTACTCTCATCCTGCGGGCTTGGGGAGGGGGCCGGGCCTTCTGGGTGGCCACGCGGGCTGCCACCCACAGCAGGCCACTGTCCTCTCACAGCACCATGGTCTCTTTGGTCAGGAAAGCTGCCATTCTCTGCATCCCCGGGGAGATGGCCCCATAGCCACCGGGGACCAGGACTGGCTGGGGCGGAGCTGCTGGCGTTGCCTGGTGGGGTCCTCACGCTCCGTGGGCTCAAGACGGCGCCGTCCTGTTGACTGTTGCCATGAGCAGGTGCTGGGGCAGTACCCGGACTCGAGCTGTACAACATCTCAGCAGCCTGTGTTTCTGGATGGAAACCCTGGGGCTGGGCTAGTTTAAAATGTCGTATCCGGGGATCATCAAAGGGAATATACAGGACAGAGCTGTCATAAGCGGTGGTTGGCCGGGGCTGTAGAGGGAACGCTCGAGGAGAGCGCGGACTCGCACCATACTCGGTCCCGGTTCCCAGCGGCCTGGAAGGAGGCTGACCCCCGGCACTGGGCACCTCCGCGGGATGCTGCTGTTGACGGAGCCCAGCACACACGGGCCTGGGGGCCGCATCGTCCCCGTAGGGGTTGGTGATGTGCTGCAGCGGTGACCTGTACGACGGCGGGGGCACGTACACCGGAGGCTCTAAGCCGGAGTCGGATGCACAGAGCTCCAGCCTGGGCTCGTTGGCTCTGCTCAGGTAGGAGGCGCACAGGTCTGCCTGCTGACCATCCGGAGAGTCGCTGCTCTCCATGCCCACTCGGGAGTTCTGGTGAGAGTCGTAGGACGGAGGCTTGAGGGGTCTCCCAAACTTGGGCCGGGGCAAAGGGGCCGAGGAGCCACTCTTCTCGAGGTTCCTTGTGGATTCCAAATTGGGGGCACAATTTGGAGGGTAAAATGGCATTTTAGGAACACTTGGAAAATGTCCATCATTCAGTGGAATGGGAATCTCCATGCAACTCAGGCCCTCGGGGGAAAGAACCCTGGGCAAGGACTGGGATTTCCCTTTGCTTTGAGAATTCAGCACCTGTTCTCCTTGCATGAATGGGTACAGATCTTGAAACAGTCTCTCCCCGTCACCATCAGACATCTGCCTCCCTAACTTCCTTGGCTGGTGCCAGCTCTCAAGGCTTATAGTCTGCCACTTGGCAGGTGCTGCCATTCTCAGCTCTTCTTCCCAAACTGCCTTCTTCATCACATTCTCTGTCCTTCCTCCAACTTCCCATGGACCCTCCCTCATGTGGACAGGCAGACTGTGGGCTTGGGCCATTCCTCTGCCCTCCAGGTCTTCTCGGTCCCTTGGCCCAAGGAAGCCACCAACCTCCTGTCCTCTTCTTCTCCAGTAGGCGTGGTCGTGAGCAGTCTGGGGCTGAGAGGACCACCTTAGCACGGGCTGGTGGTAAAACCTACAAAACAGACAGGCACAGAAGTTATAGCCGGGGAAGACCCATGCAGGAGAAGCATTCCTTCGTCTGCTCTATGACTGGTGCTCCCAGTCAAACACAGGTCAGTGCTTCTGCAAAATATATTCCCAACCCAAGTACTTATTGACTTTAAAGAAAACATGTCCCACTAATTATGGTTGGAAGGCAGCCATGTGTTTTGCCACCAAGGGCCTAGGAGTGGCAGCAACAGGCTGCCCACAAACACATCAGGACATTGGTGATACTTGAGAGATGTCAGGGCTCTCATAATGTTCAAATGCCCAAGGGAACAAGGGTCAACTCAAGAGTAGTATTTCTCAAAGTGTGGTCATGGGCCACTGGGAGTCCACTCTCCCCCTGAGTCCTGACCACTGAGGTCTCCTGGGAATTTGTCTGGGAACTGGCTTTTTAGAACCCCACCCTCGGGCAGTGGTTCTTAACCTCAGCATGGGCACGAATCACGAGAAAGGGTTGTTCAGGCACAGACTGCTGGGTCCCATCCCCAGTTTCTGATTCAGCAGTTTCAGGTCGGACACTACAGTATGCATCTCCAACACGTCCCCAGGCGATGGGGGTCCCAGCACCCCACTCTGAGAATCATCACCGCACGTTAGACTCTACAGGGACTTCCCAGGTCTTGAGGCCCAGCCAGCATCCCTGCTGCATCACGCTAGAGTCCCAGAGGCAGGAGACTTGGCATCGGGGTTTCTCGGGCACCTTAGATATGCCCACTGTGCAGCTAGACAGAACCATGGCTTCGTCAGAGTTCCTGCGATTCCCTGATGGCAAGAATCTCCCCATGGGCTCACTAAATACACGTTACCAAGTCCCTCGGGTAAAAATCCAGATTTGGTAGGTCTGGGTTAGGGTCCAGGTGCCCACATTCGTAGCAAGCACTCTAGGGGAGTCTCACCTCAGGTGATGTGGGAAAAACTGCTCGGGCTGATTTCGAAACTCAGCCGGAGAAGAGGGGCTCTGTCCATGTGCCAGAACCCCCTGCCAGGCAGGACACAGTAGCACCAAATGCCAGCCTGGTTCCAGCCTGCTGCCCATCACCTGGCCACACGTCAGAATTTCCCTGTGAACCTTTAAAAAATATGAAGGCCCAAGGCCCACCAATCTAGCAAGCAGCACACCCCCAATGTATTCCGACATCATCCAGAGTTCAGAATCACTGTTCTAAGGCAGATGAGGAGGAAATCAGAACAGCCTTGTTAACCCTGCACAGAAACAGTCAGCTGCTAAGTGACAAGAGACCAGGACTATGACATTGGAAAACCCAGAAACTGTTATTTTGATATATATCCCATAGTCTTGGTGTGGGTGAGGGTGCGGATTTTCGAAAAGCCTTGGTTCTCTACCAGGAATCTGGGTTCTTGGGGACATTAAGTGCTTCCTGCTTGTTAACGCACCCTCACTCCGCTGAGACAGGTACTGCTGCCATTCCCGTTTGACAGAGGAGGAAACTGAGGCACAGATGGTAAGTCATTTAACAGTAACATGCACTTGGCACTTATGCTGTGTCAGGCACTGTGCGAAGGATGCCAAATGAGCTGTATGCATTTCCACTGTTTGTTCTCCCTTTTAAGGGACTGGGGCATAGAGAGGTTTAACATCTCTCCCAAGTTGCACAGCCTGGAAGTTAGTAGGGACAGCTTCAAATGCAGTCAGTGTGGCCCTAAATAAAGCCCATTCAGGTAGCCATTCCATTTCACAGCTCCCAATGTCATGCAAAATTCCTCAAGTGAATAATTTTAACAGATGAATAGTATTGTATCATACATACAGGATTACTTTAAGGGCCTCTCTGTAGATGACATTCTAAAACACTATGAGAAACGCTATTGCTTGCAAACACTAAGCAGGTCTCGGGTTATTTAGAATAAATCCTTAGAAAAGGAATTAATAGATCAGGGGCTTTATATTATCTCTATTGTCAAATCTGCCCTTAGATCAGCGGTTCCAATCTACTTTCCCACCTGTGGTGCAGAGGAGGGCCAATCTTGCCAGACCTTTCCCATCTCTGGTTATTACAATTAATTTGTTTCCTTATGAGATAAGTGGAAATAACTTCTGATTGGTTTTAATTTGCATTTCATTGATTACAAGTGAGGTCAGCTTTTTTTTTTTTCATGTGCTCAGGTGTCATTTGTGGTTCCAAACGATTTCTACAACACAGCCCACTTTTCAGCTGATGGACAATGGAGGGAGGGTGGTAGGAATAGGAGGAGCTTTGGGGCCACTGGTTCTGGGCAACAGCGGGAGGCCTGGGAGGCAGGGGAGTAACCTCCAGGGACAGGCTGAAGGGGGACCATTCCCAACACACTTGATGGAGGCTGCTGTCCTTTAGGAAGGAGCCTGGATGGTCAATGAAGAGCGAATATCTATGATGATGACATTACAGGCATACCTCACTTTGTTGTGTTTCACAGATATTATATTTTTTACAGATTGAATGTACAAGACTTCAGTGGAAGAAGTTATTGCAAATGGGGTGGAAACAGCAAGAGAACAAGAATTAGAAGTGAAGTCTGAAGATGAGATTCAATTGCTGCCATCCTGTGATAAAACTTGAATGGATGAGGAGCTGCTTTTTATGGTTGAACAATGAAAGTGGTTTCTTGAGGTGGAATCTGCTCCTGGTGAAGATGCCGTGAAGACTGTTGAAATGACAATAAAGAATTTAGAATATCATATAAACTGAGTTGATAAAGAAGCAGCAGGGGCTGAGAGAATTCAGTACAACAGTGAAAGAAGTTCTACTGTGGGTCAGATGCTATCAAAAAGTATCACATCTCTCGGAGAAATTGTTCATGAAAGGAAGAGTCAATCAATGTGGCAAACTTCACTGCTGTCTTATTTTAAGAAATTGCCACAGCCACCCCCACCTTCAGCAGCTAACAACCTCAAGGCAAGATCCTCCTCCAGCAAAAGGATGATTTGCCGAAAGCTCAGATGGTGGTTAGCATTTTTAGCAATATTTTAACTTTTTAATGTTTATTTTTTTAAGTAATCTCTGTGCCCAATGCCGGGCTCAAAGTCACAACTCTGAGATCAAAAGTCGCATGCTCTATCGACAGAGCCAGCTAGGTGCCCCAATTTGGCAATATTTTAAATTGAGGTATATACTCTGCTTATTTAGACATAACACTATGTGCATTTAATAGACTATTGTATGGTGTACATGTAACTTTAATATGGATTGGGAAACCAAAAAATTCATAACTGAAGCAGCAACATCTCCAAGGCATGCCATCATTAGTGTAGTAATAGTAGTAGTTAGTATTTTGGAATTACTTCTTTGCCTCAAGTCCTGCTCCCATCCCCACTCCAGATAACTTTTTAAGCAGCCACTTAAAGCAAAGCTGAGTTATGAGTTGAAAAAGCAGAAAATATTTAAAATCAATGTGAGGTAAAGCATTTGCCACCGAGCAATCAAAATGCTTCTGCATTTATTACTTTTTTTTTTTAAGATTTTATTTATTTTTTTGAAAGAGAGAGAGGAAGAGAGGGAGCAGCAGACTCCCCACTGAGCAGGGAGCCTGATTCAGGGCTCAATCCCAGGATCCTGAGATCATGACCTGAGCTGAAGGCAGATGCTTCACAGACTGAGCCCCCCAGGCACCCCTGCATTTACTACACATAGTGTCAGCAGTCTTGCTGCTTTTGTTGTTATCAAAATCTTGTTTTGAGCACTTAGGATTTGAATGCTTAGCAGAACACTTCTTGGATCAGTTTCTGTAAGGACTGGTCAAGGTGGAAGCCATCATCTCCACCCTCCTTGCACGGCCCCCACCCCCTACCCTGGTGAGCCAGCGAGTCGCCAGCATGAGCTCTGGAAGCTCCAGGCTTTTCCCTGAGTAAGTCCTCTGTGACTGTCTGTCCATCACAGATGTCCTGAGAAACACCAGAAGATGAACTGATTGTGGAGTCATAGGCTCTACGCAGGTCCTGAGAAACACCAGAAGATGAACTGATTGTGGGGTCATAGGCTCTACGCAGGTCCTGAGAAACACCAGAAGATGAACTGATTGTGGGGTCATAGGCTCTACGCAGGTCCAAGGGCAAGACTTAAACATTGCAACTTAATAAGAAGTGACAATTGCCACGGACCCAATTAGGAGAGAGTAAAGAATCTCCTCTCTTGCCTCTGTTCTTCAGCAGATGGTGAGTGGGCTTTATATACCACATGGCTTTAATGAGCACCGTTCTTAGTGCTTATAGGCCTATAAACATTTTCCTGGGGCACTCAACTTTGTAAGAAAAACCACATTGTGTGGCTTTTGCTCATTTCGAGTGGATTATTCTGGTTTCTCAGTAAATATGTGGTGTGCTTAAGTGCCAAGAGGTGGCTGGAATCCCAAGGTGCTATTTGTCTATGTACGTGCTACGAGCGTGATCAGAAGACAAATAAAGAATGACATAAATAGGGCAAGAATACAGTCAGACCTAATCCATTTTCTTCCCCACATAAAAAGGTTACATTGTATCACCTTCACCTTGTCAAAACTGCCCTCTGGAGCCAAATGAAATGGCTAAGCATTCTGGGTTCAACTTTTTTCTATTAGTACAACACACCAAAATCCCAATTTAAGATAAATACAGGTCATCTGAGAAATATTAAATAATCTATATAATTGAAAACGCTAAGGAAGGTATTTAACAAACATCTATCCTGTACCCAATATGAGCCTGACTCTGACAGGTTCAAGTGGCCTCCACATGGTAATAGTTCCGCTACAGTTCTCCCTCAGACAATTTATCAAGCATGGATATCTACTGGCTTTGATATGTGATGTCCATTCTCTATTAAATTGTGTGTTCCCTCACGTGGCTTCAAAGCCAAGAACAGATTTTCTCATACCTTTGAGGAAATGAGATGAGATCAAATTTTTCTTTTTAAAAAAATGAGTCCTAATAATTTACATCTTAAAAAAGTGAACAATGGGACGTTTTACAAAAACATGCTGAACACACGTATTAATGTGGGGAAAAGGGTGGGAAAAAGATAAGAAAAACAAAGTGGAATCTAAGAGCTCAAATAAATTGTGTGGACAAGTTCAAAGAGACAAGCAGGGTCTTTATGCAGAGCCCCTGGGAAAGCACAACAGAGGTGAGACACACGTTACAGCTGCTAACAGCCCCACGCCTTATCACAGAGAAGAGACATGATATCAACAAGACAACTGATAAAAACTGTTTGGAAAATATCTGAAATGTGAACATGTGAAAAACAACATGTCCAAAGGAAAACAGGCAAGCCCATTCGCTGTATAAAAGGTAATGATGAAAAAAATTAGAAGACATTTCTATTAGTGCACTCATGACTCACTTTCAACCAAAACAGAAAATAGTGTCCTTCTTTTTTTTTTTTAAAAAAAGTAAAAGCCTACAATAGAATGACAATATTTGACATGACTTGTAACCATGGTTTCACACACCCCAGGACCGTCTTCTCATTGGACCCCGAGATCCTTAGAAGCTGCACCAAACTTGTTATCATCCAGGCACACTACAGCCTAGCTCTGCATTGATACTGGTGGGCATGGGAGAGATGTCCTCCTTCTTCCATGAACGAAGTCCTGAACCCAGTTCTCCGGGGGCAGATCCCAAAGTCTAGCCAACTGTGCTTCCCTGTGGAGGTCCTGGTGGAGGGTGGGAGGTTCCACTAAAGTAGACTCCAGGTCCTGTGATTTCTTCCAGTTGGCAAGCCCACCAGCCCAAAAGATGGTCACATCCTACAGGACGTGGGAGACAGTTGTAGCACTTTGCCAATGCTATTCCTTCAGAAGCCACTCCCTATTCCAGATGGGTCCATCTTACCCAGATGCATAATCTGAGCATAAAGGTCACTTAAAGAGCCTTCTACACCTTGAAGGAGAAGCTCTCTTCTACTAGATTGGCAAAGGCATTGGGGCATCTCTTTAGAGTGGCTCATATTCACCAGTCCCTGTGTGAGATGTTTGATGTTTCTGTGATGGAGTCAGCCATCTACTGCTACAGGATTTGCTCTTAATGTTCTCTGGGCCTGGAAGCCTGCAATTTTATTTTTCAGTGTGCCTTGGTATATTGAATATAATATACTGTGTAAATAATCCTCTGACCCAGGGTAATAGAAAGGTAATTTTGGAAAGGGGAAATACAAGGTCAAGAGAAGATAAAGACTCACACATGGAGGGCAGCATAAAGATCAGTCAGAAAAGATAAGGCTGCTCTGGAAACATTATGGATCAATATTGCTTATCAGCAAAAATTCAATCTGAACAAGGATTATTAGTTGTTATTTACTGTTGGTTACTAGTCACCTCCTGATGAATTTCTTAGCTGTCAGGAAGACAGGGCAGCAGGGAAAGAAGAGTTGGTGCCTGCATCCAAGGAGGGTTGCTCCAGGTCAACAGGATGGTCATGGTTGTGGCTCCACAAAGGGCTCAGGGAGCATCAGTGGCTTTAGGCTTCTCAGTGGCCAACAGGGTGAGTGTGGCAATGCTACCAGGGGAGTGTGAGCACCTGGCCCGGACACTGGCTTTCCAGCCTATGCCTTCCACAATAGAACGTCACTTCAGTTTGTCTCCAATTCTTCGTTTATACTCAAGGGACGGGAATAGTTCCTTCCTTCCTAAGTTTGCTGGGAGGGCTTAATGAGATAATACATTCCAACTGTTTAGTGAAGTGTCTAACACACAATAAGCCCTCTTTTTTTTTAAACAATTACTACTATTATTAACTCAATTAAAATAAGTTCTCAGCAGCACAGATCATTTTGAAACTCTTTTCCTCACATCGTCCCAGGAAGGAGGTGAGGGGCACAAAGGAAAGACAGAAGAGCTGAGTGTTTGTCTTATGTGATGGTTATTTTAGATCCGTATTGTGTTTTTCAAAGTCATAATCAATGGGCCTTCACAATAACAGGAAATAATGATATAGTTGACTGTCATAACAAGACTCTGCCCCTCCGGTGATAGCTGGTCTCTAAGGAAGAAGCTACACCCGCTTCCACAATGATGATGGAGAACAAACCAATATTTAGTTTATTAAAACAAAGCGGAAAGAAGAGCAAGCTCTGATACATTTTTCTTGCACATAAATGCAATAGGTGAGGCAAATACTGAATTTTCCTGTTTTCTCTTTCATAAGGACACACTTTTACTGTGAAAATATCTTCACCAGTGCAGTCTTTATGGTGTCATCATCAATAATGAAAAAAAGCACCCCAGTTTCTTGCTTCTCTTTCATGATTCCATCACCACCCCCATTGTGCTCATGTGGACATGTGGAGAGTGCTCTCTGTGCCTAAGAAGCTAAGCTTACAGCAGTGAAGATTGGGGGAGGCAGCCACCAAAGAAGGTAAGCCAGGGCCAGAAGGGGCTAGAAGGAACTAGTCTCGCGTCTGCATAGACAGATGAGGACACTGCTTCCACCATCACGTATAGCAAGTGCACATCAGTACAGCAGCTAGACCCTCTAGGGTTCTTTGTACCTAGTCAAGAACTCAGAGGTATCATCATCTCTGAAACAAAGTGAACTGGAACTGAAGATGCACTCAGGGCTTTCTGTGGACCCCCTTAACCATCCAGTGCCCTCACTTGAGTATCTCCTGGCTTCCTTAATGGACCCAATTCTCTAGCAAAAGAAGGAACTTGACTTACAATGCTCCTCTTGATGAGGACCCAGCTTCCCAGACAAATGAAGTTCTAGGCTGTGTTGCTGGAGCCTTCCATCAATTCTAGAGGTACCCCCCTCTTCCCATTGCTGTTCTTCTAGAAGTCACGTGTTCAAAGGGTCTAACCTGCTTCTTGTTGGGAAGAACTGGTAACAGTTGAGCAGCACGAGAGTGCATGCTGGAGAGGGGACTGGCTCCAGGCACTTCTGGATGGTGGCAGGGCTGACCAGCAAGGACAAGGCATCTGAGAAGAAAGGTTTATCAAAGACCCAATGGAAAACAGAGGGGGTCGGAACCTTCACTGTGTATTCCTGAGCTCACCAGCTCAAACAATCTATACTTTTTTTCTGTGGAGGGGTCAGAATACCACCACCTACCTAATAAGGAGAATATGAAGCAAGCAGCTAAAAGACAAATATTACTAGTGGAAATATAATTTTGTAAAGAAAAAGATATACATGGAAACAGATGTTAAACTTGAAGCCTTCCTTTCTGGAAAACCATTATAGGCAGGATGTGACTTGAGAGAAGTTTAAAAAGCCTCTGAAAAAGTGACTATTTATCATATCCAGTAGCACCATCTAGAACAGACGTTTGCTGATCAAATGTAAACCTCCCAAGATGAGGCCCTGACCACATCAGAGACTCGTCTGGATTGCTATGTCTCTACTTAGTGATGCCTGCTGCTGATGACAAGACATAATTGTAAGTCAATCTCATAGTTAACTTTACAAACATCTTTACCAGAATTCCTAGGGCCAAGCAGAGAACAATCTATTATGGTATGACTTTCAGATCCAAACTCCTGCTATGTTAAGTTATTTTACAGCTTCCTCTGTTGTAGTCTTTCAGAGGAAATGCAGTAAGGAAATCGTGAATGCCCGAGAACAGTCTTCTACATATTTTAAAGGTAGCTAAATATTATTCAGTAATGGCTACTTACATTTTAAGAATGCAGTTTCCTCCATGTATAGATAACAGCTCACTTTTCCCCTATGCGCACTTCCTCTGTTCCCTCCTTAATCTTGGGGTATGTGTGTGCGTGTGTGTACGCACACATGTGTGTGTGTTGGGAAGCAGGCCTTTCTTGGAGCATCACAGTATGTGCAACAGTAGCTAAACTTCGTGCAAACTGATGAACTAAAGAATACTCCTCATTATAATCTTTGAACACAAATATAAATGTAAGCTTCCAGAAGCATCCTCTCCATATTGCCAGAGGGAGGACAGAGATGCCAACATATGATGCACTCGAGAAGTATCTGTCGTTGATTATATGGCAAAAATTAGGACATAGTAAAAAATCTCACAACAAATCATTGGTTATATGGCAAAAATTAGGACATGGTAAAAATCTAGCACCAAATCATTTGATGTATAGAATGCTGTCTGCAGTTTTATGACATCTATGGTTTTCCAGCTATGAACCTATCAATCCTGCAGTGACATCTGACATGGCCTGTGAGGTTGCTCCTGTACTATCAGAGTGACTTTTGTGCAAAGCCTACAGCCAGCTGCATCATCACAGTCTGCTGACTGAGACCATTTAGGAGTGGTTTAACATTGCGATAAGCTTTCTGGAGTAACAGACTTAAGCGGGAAATGCCACATCTCTGGAGTTACTAAGTGAAGGACTGGTGAAAAGAGCACGTTTGGGGTGCATAGTCAGCACTCACCTCCCTCACCTACAGCCCCTTTATGGAGGGCAGGTAAAGATCAGACACCTATATTGGTTCACCCCCTCCTTCCCACCCACCGTAACCAAGGTCCCAGCCCAACTACTGATTCCTTCTCTCAAAAATATAAGAGGCATGGGCAGTGGTCACCAGGGGAGCTAAAGCATCACATAGAAGCAAACATAGAACAAAACTCACTGTGAGCCAAAGTCACTGCCAAGTAAGGGCCGCCGGTGGAGGGAAAGCAGAAGAAGCACAGGGAGATGCAAAGCCAAGTCACAAGGTGGGACAGAGAGGGAACAGTCCCCCATGGGAATAACCCACAACCCTGAGAAAGGTCGACAGACTCCCAGTCTTGGGTCCTCGTTTTCTCATTCCCACGTCACTGAGGCCTGGCTCATCTTCACTTCCTACCTGAGGCGGCTCCATGAGACTCTCCTTTATAGTCTCACGACAACTTGCCCCTTATCACTCTGGCGGCTGATGTCTTAGACCCGCAGAATCTACAAAGGAGGGGAACCTCCCCCGCCCAGGCTATTCAGCCTCATATGAGTTTTGCTGAGTCTGTGTCTGCTCCTTCCTTCTCTCTTCCTCCCTGGCTGTCCCCCAGGAGGCAGTCCTGTGGACAAAGCCATCAGAACTGCCACCTCGGCTGCCCGGCCTGGAAAGCCAAGCACCCTTCCTTTCCACAATGGAACCTTCCCAAACCAGCCTCACCTGGGTCCTCTCACTGGAAAAACCTCCTCTACTTCACATCTTATCTTCTCCCAATCTTCTCCCAATGTCTGAGATACTCACACTTCCACAACTGCCTTGGCATAGAAGTACTAGGTTTCATCCAACTTATTAAAAAAAAATTGGTTTGAGTGTTTAATAAATGCAAAATTCCTTAATAGGAGTTAGCAAAACCAGAGATGAATCTGCAAGGGTGTCACCTTTCAGAGAGTGGACCATCCTGGGGACCAGGATTGGGTGCTGGTAAGACACCGGGGCACAGGAGCGAGGCCTTCCATCTGGGGGAACCTCAGAAGCCCTTACCCTGATTGGAAGGGGTGTGGTGGGAGCTGGAGAGGGGGGCTCTGGGAGCTTCCAGGCAGGGTTCGGGCATAGGGAGCACCTGGTGGTTCCACACACTTGGCATCCTGGAAATGGGAGAGGACACAGGACTCGGGCTCGGAGGAGAACCTGGGGGGCCCATTCAGAGCTGGGGGCTGATGTCACAGGCAAAGGGGGCCAGGGAAGGGGCTGAGAGGCCCCTCCGTGCTTTAAATGCTCATACAGCCTTGACACACACAGTGCAACACCCCATGGTCGCCCTGTCCTCACTATTTCAGATACGTGTGTCCAAGTAAGAAGTGACTCTTGGTTCTGTTTCCACCACCTGCATACAAGAGCTCCTCAGAAAGCCAGAGGGTCACTCCCCTCTGTACATAGCACAACTGTTGCTCTCTTCCCATCTTGGGAGCTCAGTATCACCTGATCTGGGAAGAGTGCAAGCTCAAAGCACAGCCTCTTTCACAAGTTGGGAGACGTGCATACTGCATGTTTGAAAATCGAGTCAAGGTTCCATATCTGAGGGGTCTGTTTCTCTGAATTTTGCTGCATATAACCGGCCCTTACGTAAGAAACTCTGTTGGAAGCTGATGTTAATTATTGAAAGAAAGAAAGAAAGAAAGAAGTGCTATCATTCTCACCAGACAATCCTGACATTCAAGGCCTGCCCCAGATGCCAGACAGTACTGCCCTTAACAACACACACAGAGCACCGGCATTGTGTGCACGCATCTAATCGAGGCACGACAGGATGCTTTCCTTCTGCGGCTCCTCAGACAGGAAAGGGACGCAGCTGTGCTCTGACAGCCACTGCATATCCACACAGGCCACAGGACAAGGAAGTGAGAGAGGACAGTCCCCCTCAGGGCAACTGTGAAAGGAGCTCGGAGAAGCCAATGTCCATTCCAATGAGGACAGGTCTTGGGGAGAGCTGGCCCCACCTGACACTCTGCAGCACAGCACCCACGAGCCTCCCTGGTGGCCCAGAGCCTGAGGCCTGAGCCAGGTTTCCCTCTGCTGTGGCACCAAGTGAGTGGCCCTTACAGAGTCACCACTGAACTCTGGGCTTTGTGTCCTTTGGCTATAAAATAATGACACTGCTCACATGCCATCCTACCAGAATAGAGCAAACCAGTCTTCTTTTTGGTCCCTGGGGCCTTCTAAACCACCTTGACCACCGTCTTCTCCTGGAAGCCCATGGGACCTTGAGGACTGGCCCATGGTGTGGGGCAAACCTCAACCCACCTGGGAAATGCAGGAAGAGGAGGCCCTCGTGCTGCTTCCTGGCCTGACTGCTGGGAGCTGGGGCCCCATGCCCCTCCAGACCTGGGGAGCAGCCCCGCAGAGTCACCGTGTGGGACAGGCAGGCAGCAGGACTGCAGCTGCTCCAGTCGAGAGGCTGAAGGCTAGGATTTGGCAGAGTACCACCGATTCATCCAGATTCAGAACTCACATAAGCCAAAGTATTGTTGGGTTTTCTTTTTCTTCAATTTCCAGGCTTTAACTACTAGCACCTATTTACTTCCTCTCAAGGCACTTATTTTTTCCCTGAGAATGCTCCTGCCTACCTGTTTGTTTTTCTGTTTTCAGTTCTCTCTAAGTGACTAAAGAAAGAAAACATCTTTTCAGTTCAACCCAGGAAGCCCTGCAGCTGCTCTCTGAGGCTCTGGGCACTGGCACAGAGTTCTGCGGACATGTATGCATACTCTCCTTTTACCCGACAAGGCAACCTTCTATCCGAAGGTTAGAAGCCAACCTCAGAAATGGGGGGAAAATGGCCAGATCAGCTGAGAACTGTGTCATCTGTATAAAGACATGCCCGTGCTACCTAAAGCCACTTATCTGAGCACTTTGCTCATGACAGAAAAAAAGACTGACTACAGACCCTCGTATGCCTCCCTACGTAGGAGGGAGACTGAGCTGTGAGTGCTTGCGGTCCTCAAAAACCTGTTAGCACAAAGGCCCAGAAAGTCCTGAACAAGTTGTAGATGAGGCTGGGAGCCACACAGCCCACCCCGCCCCCAGAATTCTGGACGGGATTTTACTGCCCCCTACTCTGATCTCTGATCCAGCCCTCTGGGACTGAGGGAGACCCACACTGCCTACGAGGCCCATCTGCAGGGACTCCACTGCCACAAATGGAGCCTCCTGCTTTTTAACAGCTGTTATAGTGGTGGAAGAAAGAAGCGAGTCCACAGCACGTATGAAACACTGTGTATCCAACACCACAACAAGCTCTATAGCCAAGGGAGGAAGGAGTGGACCAGGGACAGCCTTAGTGCCCTGAAATCCAAGGTGGAAGGTACAGATACACTCAGCACCAAGCTAGAAGCTACGGAAGGCAGGAAGAGAGTCGGGCACAAGCTTGTGTAGTGGTAATTAAGGCTGCTCTAACTCTCTGCCAACTCCTCTGGAAGCGGCCTCTCCCAAAATCCAAGGTGGGCATGGCATGTTTTTCAGGAAATGTGGCTGAAAAGGGACTTAAGCCCAAGACAGTCATGGGCACAAGTATGAGTCTGAAGGGCAAGGTTTAAGCCCTTTCCCATTTTGGGTTTCCCCCTGAGCCCACAGAAGTGGTAACCCTCACCTCTGGCTGAAGAAATGGTGCTGACATGGCAGCAGACGCCTGCCCTGACCACACTGGGCATCAGAAGACCAACCATCTTGGCTTTTACTCATAACCAAGGTGGCAAATGCTCTAAATTTTAAGAATAAAATCCCTCCTGTCTTCACCTGAAAGCCATCAGCCAGCAAGGAAGATCCTTTCCGTGAAAAGGGGACCTTCAACCCTGGAAGGCTGGCTTGTTCCCTTTAGACAGGAATTCACTTCCCTTCTTGTTTGCTTGGTTTTTTGTTTGTTTCCCTAGAAGATGGGCCTCTGCTTCCATTTGTGTGTTGGTCCATTTCTTGTCAGTTATGCACAATTACATAACATGATCTCACACCGACCGGCAGGGCTCTCCTCCCCCAGGCTGAGCCTGGTCCCAACGCAGCATCAAAGACAAACACACTTTTATGAAGTGATGACACGGGCTTCCTCTAGGTTGGATAGGGGTTGCAGGGGCTCCCCTCCCATGCTGGCTCTGTGGCAAGCTGCCCAAATTCCCTTTTTTAACCCCTCTCCTCCCCCAGCCAACCTGCCCTCTTTTTTGTTGTAAGAAAACACCCACCGATACACCTGTATTCAGATGGGACACCCACACTGGGGCCAGCGTGTGCAAGGGAAAGATGGGTCAGAAGCCAATAGAATCATATGAATATACAAGAAGAAAGGTTTTCTTCTTCACAAATGGAGGGGGAGATACACCTCTTTGGACTCTCTAATGTACACAAGATCGAAACCCATTAATAAAGCCTAATGGACTCGGAATGTGTGCCTGATGGAAACTAGCTTTTCCAGAGTTCTGAAATGATGCCTAGTGAAGGCAACACGAGGAGCTTATTATAAGGGGGAATAGAGGGTGGGGATTAAAATGCTGCGTGTTTCACATGATACGAGGCATCTACTTACCACTGTTTACTCAGGGCCTCCTATGGCCAGGCCCCGTGCTCTGTGCTGCGGCGATGCCCCAAACACCCCAGTGGGGAGATGTTCTTGTCTCTCACCCTCTCCCTCCAGGCTCCAGTCAAACACAAGGCACAGAAGGATCTGATTTAGGAACCTGCTGCCAAATCCCCCAAACAAAGGAAGTGGTGGGTTCACACTGAGGCTTACCCCAGCTCCGGAGTTCTAGGAGCACAGGCGCTCTGGGGCTCGCCGCGGGCTCTGGGAGCGCGGTGGCTGCTTTCAGAGGTGCTGGCGTGTCCCTTGCCCAGTGACGGCCTGCTGTGGGGGAGGGCGGCAGGGCCATCGTCGCACCCGTTCAGCAGGCCCTGGGCAGCTCGAGCTCGGGCACGGGCCCTCGCCTGCCGGCGGCCCTCTCGCTCCTCCTCAGGCGGCGCTGGGACGCTTCTCGACAGCTTGTAGCCATGAGAAATCAGGAGGTCTTCGACGCTGTACATAATGCACCGGCTTCATCAAAGCTCAGCCCCTGGGAGCAGCGCGCTGGCAGGACCCACACTGGAGGGACAACACAGAGGGTCTGAGAGGAGTCGCCCATTCCCCCCCGAACCCAGCTGACGCCTCCCACGCCCTGCGCTCTGACCAGGCAAGACTTGGGTTATGAACACCGCCTGGTACCCACAAGGACGGGGAGAAGAGTGGATCGCTCCACCCGAGGTCGCTCTCCATCATGTTCCCCCGCAGAGCGGGGCGCCGCAAGGGCGCTGCAGGACGTGGCGGGAGGCCGGGGCCCACCCCCTGCCGGCTGCCTCTCGCAGAGGAGTCTGGAACAGTGTCTAAGCAACGAGATGATTAACGGTGTCCACCATTCCCTGGCCCCCGGCATCTGAAAACAATGGGCAGAAGCAGGAGGACAAAATAAATACAGACTCGGAAGCTGCAATTACTGGGAGTTTCTAAAAAGAGCAACAACCAGCCACGGGCTTTACCTTGTTACACTTCCCGCTTCCACCTCGTTGCCCTACCCCTGCTCTCAGAGGGCGAGGGCGAGGGCGAGCGGGCGCTGCTGGTGATGGGCTTAGGGGTAACCCTCTGCGTGGCCACTACACCCGGAGGCCAGGGGAGCCTCGGAAGGCAGAGCTGAAGTCTTGGGGCTCGCTGGCCCTGCACACCCCGCCCGCACCCTGCGGCACCCCGCATGCTCTCCCCCTGGGAAATCTCTAAGAATCACATTTCTCCCCCAGAACCCTTGGGGCAGCTCTTCCCTCTGTGGGCTGAAGGTGGCCACACCCCCAATCCCAGATCCCACCAGGGTCCACAGGCTCAACAGCGGCCACTCCCCTGGGGTACATGGTCCGAGGCCACAGCCCTGGCAAAGAACAAAAGGAACCCACTGGAGAGCCCGCGTGTAAAAACAGATGGGGCTGCCACAGTTATTTTTACACAAGAGAATCTTCTTTCCTGTATCTGCGGGTGGTTCGTGGGGATGGGCCGCGGCCTGGGGCCTGGAGGGAGCACACGGAGGCCGGGCCCACTTGGCTGCTGCGCGGAAACAGCCTGTGGCAGCCCCGCCAACAATGGCCAGGAAATGCCTGGCAGTCTGTGTGCAGGTGAAAGGGAGACACATGTGCTTCCTGTCCTGGGATCTAACTGGGCCTGCCGTGCAGTTCTGCTGACTGTAAGTCCTCGCTCTTCATCACATGCTAGACGACGGGAGGCAAAAGAGTCCCGGTTGTCAGTACAGAGAGCATCAAACTTGGGAAATTGAGAAGTTCCCATCATGTGCCTACATTTTATGGAAGGTTGACAAGCCCTGGGGTTACTGTACTGGTGGGAACGTCTCCATGGCGATTCTATCATTCCTGACACTCCCGCTACCTGTCTCGCTGGGGGCTGTACCACTAGTGTGCCCCTTGTGTACCACTTGGGTCGTTCTCCTAGGAATGGAAGGGCCAGAGAGGCAATCACTGGTTCTTTGATTCAATTGAGCAAGTCACTGGACTACAGTCTGTGGGGGAAAGTGATCCCATTACAAACACAGGGCTATGGGAACACGGGGGCAAGGCCATGAAGCCAGCGTCCTCATTTTGTTCAGTGCTGTACCCCCAGCATTTAGCACAGAGCACGCTCTCAGTAAATAACTATTGAATGAAGGCAGAAATAAGAGAAAGGGACATGTGATCTGGGTTTTTGAAGACTGATTAGGAGCTCACTAGATAAACTGCATGGGTGTTTGTGTATGAGAGGGAATTGGTATATAGCATAAATCTGGGGTACAGTTACCTCAGAAGTAAAGAGGTGACATGGCCACAAAATCCTAGTAGCCCAGACCAGGGAGGGTCCCCACCGGGACTGGCTCAATGTCACACAGCCAGTTGGCACCACAGCTAACCCTGGAATTTAGGTTGTATTAACACTCAGTTTCTCTCTCTTACTATGTCAGGCTCTTTAAAAGCAAAGTGTACTATACTCCAAGTGGCCATGCGACACACAGAGGGTGGAAGAAGAAAAGGCCCTCGTAAAGTACGCAATGTGGGTCATTTTCCTACTGGGAGAGGAGTTGTCCTAGTTGGTCTACTATGGTCACGTCTGCATGATAATTATATTTAGCAAACCCTCAAGTGGCAATGACAACCCAGGCCAAGTTGTCTTTCAAAAAAAGACTCAAACTATAAGAGCCATAACTTGACCTTACAGGTCTGAAGTCAAAGCTGTATTGATTATTGGATACATCTAACTTGTTCTATCTTCACAGAGGTCAGGAACCTATGGGGGGCAGGAGTACAAAGTACACCAGCTTCCACACACAGGACCTGGAGCGATGCAGGTGAGCCAAGAGGAGAGAGGATGACACACAGGCCTCACAGCCCCAACGAGTGTTCCCAGCCACCATCCAATCTCCCTGTGGCTGACACTCGACATGCTCTGATCCCAACTCAGAGCCCAGAATTCACCCCTTTCCCACACCTGTGCTAAACATCACCACTCCCCTGAAACCAATCTCTGAACAGTTACATCATTTTTCTGATCCCTATCAGATTCAGCTTAGTTTCTTTAGCGTCCTTATCTACTTAAGGCTTAATGGGCTGCCTCAAGAGGCAGCAAGAGGCCCACCATGAACACATCAGTCAGAGCTGCCACCAGGAGAAGACGCTGACATGCTGAGGAGACAGGCATCCAATGAACTGCTGCACAAAAAGATGTCCCTTTTAAAGTTGCTTTCTGATCCAGAGATACCAGCATCCTAAATCAACAGCATTTAATTTGATCACCCACTCACCAATTCAAAGCGTTGCTATAAAGACAAACATAGAGCAAAACTTGACATAAACGTAAGTTATTTTAACATCAGAGTTAACACTGGAAAAGGTATGTGTGCAGTTAAAATAGCACAGTAGCAGGTGCAATCCTTTTAATCCCAGCATTAGTGCTGACACCCAACCCCAGCTATGACCCCTGTAGTAAGTTACTAACTGCACCAAACCTGTTTTCTGATCTGCAAAACAGCAATGTTACTATCTTCCCATCCCACCAGACTGTTTTGCAGATCAAAAAAGAATATGTATAAGTGGAAATCACCACGCAAACATGAGATGATTTATCATGCTACAATGACTCTAGTTTGTCTCTGAAGAATTACTTGCCTTAAGGAAAGACTCCACTTGGCTATTAATTTTCATCATGAAATTCAGACCATTTCCTAATTCCTCTTGTATCATGTAGGATGTAACTTTTGATTTCCAAGGTCATACCTGCTTTATATCACCCACATATATTGTCTTTTGTGAATCGATACCTCAACCTCCATCCAAGTCACTTAGAACAGGATTATTTTATATCCAGAACATTAAGACACAATTCCTGAGTGCCTAATTCACCAGGCACTGAAACTATAATAAAGAATGAGATCCATTCTTCTCCCTTGAGAGTCTTACTATCTTGTCGTATAGACAGCAAGAAAATAGGCAGAAGGGTCCCTAACCTAGTCTCAAGGGGTCAAGGAAGCTTCTGGAAGATTGCTTCAAAGCTAAACAAATCCTCCCCATCAAGGTAGGTCTATGCTATATGATTTTCCAGATAGTTCATTGAAGAAATTTTTTCCTTCCCTACTTTTATTTGTTGCCTTGTATCAAAAACCCATAGTGAACATCTAGGAAGAGTGGTCACAACTGTAGAGGTGTCTAGACACAATCTCAGGTAAGGAGGGGACTTCTAGCATGGGCTGGACCAGAACACAAGACACAAATGAACCCACTTTGAATCTCCTTCTAATTCTATGAATATCTAAACACACATTCACACAGAAGAAACATTTAACAAAGAACAAACAGGTAAAAAGAGAAAGCACACTTTATTTCATCTTATGCTCCCAGGAAACTTCTAAGGTAGCCACGAATGTTTCCATTTTACAGACAAGAAAATTGAGGCTGAGATCTTGGGCCTGTAAGTACAGATCTGAGGTTCAAACCAAGGTCTATGTAGCTTCAAAACCCTTGCCACTTGCTACTCTTTTAGGCTCACCCTAAATTTTCTTCCTTAATAACAATAGAAGTTTACTAATTTACCAAATAATGCATAAGAATAAACAAGAAAAGATGGAACGCATAGTGGCATCAAAATGAAAAAGGAATATTTAAAAGGATATCCTACATTTAAAAGGGAAAAAAAATCTCCTTTGTTCTCTTGGATTCGGATGGCTCTTCTACAGAATTCTTTCCTTATGCACACAAGGCACACACACACACACACCATGCGTGCACACATACATACATACACACACAAGACCTGATGCCTCACTTGACTGTGATGTTTTCATGGCAGTGCTAGTATTAATTTTAAATGCTCAGTAATAGGACTCATGTACAAATAGACCGTGTCATTGCTTGGTGACCTTCAGCAGACCTCAGATCATGTTTGGTTTCAGACTCCTACAGAGCTATTGCAAAACCTGTTGTGTGAATCTGAGAAGCAAATTACATCCATGATAAATGGGAAAGGAGTGAGTAGCTTTTAGGGAAAAAAAAAACCACCCTAAATTCTAAAACAGAAATTATCAACAATAGTCACTCTTATCTACAACACTGATAGAATTTGGACTTCATCTGAGTAGGCAACGGGAAACCACAAAAGTGTTTGGGCAAGCAGGGGAAACACTGCCTGACAATCAATCCGGCTGGAAAATAGAGGATGAGAGTGGTTAGAACAAGGACAGACCAGGGGACAAACAGTTATAAATCTCTTCTATTGTAATGTGCAGGGGTAGTAACAGAGGGGGTGGGGAGAAAGGAATAATAAGAGCAATTTTTGAGAAAGTAATTTTCAACATACCGTGGATTTTAGTCTTTGGTGACTAAGAGAATGGCCAATTCATTTAGGAGAAAGACAGAAATCAGAAACAACTATTGATTGAGGATAACAGGTCATCCCATTTTAATTGAACCAACCTAGTTCCACAAAATTTTATTTTCCCCAAATCAGTGTCAGACAGATTTCCATCAGATTATTTTTCCCATCCAAGAAACCTGAGACTACTTAAAGTAATCTTATTTTGTGGTGGATTTCTAAGTTCTTTAAAGATTAGCCATGATTATTTAAGCATAGGGTTGTCCACCCCTTCACTGTAGGGATGAGTTTCTGTTTCTCCACGTTGCTCAATACATATTGTTGGGTTATGTTGAACTGAACCTGGGACACTGCACCAAAGAAGGAAAACTCCTTGGGCTTCAGTTTTCTCCAGAAGAAGTAAAATAAGAAGGTTCAACTAGAGGTTCTATAGGGTCCTTCTGGCTCTAGAAATCTGTCCCTCTCTCTAGCTTGCTCACCCTTGTGATGAACAGCAAGCATTTCTAAGTCAGCTGGCCACAGTAAAAAGGATACAGCTTGTGGCCATGACACAGAACAAAGCTAAATAGGTCATGTGAAGACAGAACCTCTGACCTTGGCCCCATTAGCACCCAGAGAGGCCAACCAAGAAAGCAGAGCTAAATGGCCACACACTGTGAAGAGGAGGTGGCGAGGGTTGGGGCTGAGGCCATGGAGTTCAGTACCACCTAGCAACTCTCCATCCAGAGCTCCCAGAGCACAGGTATTGAACATTTCTTCCAACTTATGTTGCTTGGGACACTTGTTTTACACTGACTATGCCAGGCACCGGTCTCTGTGCTGGAGAACATAAAGACACAAGCCCTGTCAACTGCACCCTTGCAGATGCTCGATTCTAGGTTGTGGTGTGTCCATCATGGGCATTCTCATCACCAAAGGTTCAGATTGGCAAATGAATGTTACTTTATAACAGGTACCCTTCCTCCTCCTTTACAGTTATAAAAATAAAAATTGTTTTTATTCTCATATTTACAGGTACAAGGCTTCCCAAGACAGTGAAATAAAACTATTAAAAACCTCATTAGATCAACCAAAACTTTTCTTCCTTTTAAACTAAAAATTTTATTTTTAATATAAAAATAACACAAATACTCATTTAAAAATGTAAAATGTTTACTCTCACCAGTAATTAAAGATATGTAAATTAAACCAAAATCCTATTATTCACTGATCAAATTATTGAAGCTTTCAGAAGGCAGTATTTGAAAAACAAACAAAAAACAACAAAAAAAGGCAGTATTGGTTGTTGGTGAGGGTATGATGAGTTGTAAGCGTTCTCCTATTTGTGGGTATATGACTGTGGGGTTGGGGTCTGTGTGTAAATGGGTATTTCCTTTCTTAAAAGTGATCAATATGTTATAAAATCTTCGAATATCTGACACTCTATGGGCTAATAACCTCATTTCTTGGGATCATCCTAATGAAATAATCAGAGATACCCACAAAGTCATCTATAAAGATATTTACTCAAGTCTTAATTATGATAAGTAAAAAATTGGACCAAATAAATGTCCATTTAAGATACGGTTAAAAAAAATCCAGATGCATCCACATGGGAGACTAGAATATGCATACACATGTATAAAATTATGTTTTCAAATATGCTGTGGCACAGGGAAATGCTCATGGTACCACGTTAAATAATAAAGACAGGATTCAATACAGTAGTAATTTCATGCATGTGCACGCGCACACACACACAGGAGAAAAAACACCAAAGGGAAACATACTAAATTATCAACAGTGGTATTGGATTCTGGTTTCTTTTTTTTTTTCTTAATGTCCTTATTTATACTTTACTGCATTTTATGATGTCCCGTGATGAAATATATTTGATACAAGCATATGAAGTTGCCATGTTGCAGGAAAAAAATGGTCAATATAGGTACTTTCATGTACTTTAACTTGATACAATCTCATCATCAGAAAAAAAATTAGGGGGGATCTCTGGATGGCTCAGTGGCTTAGTGCCTGCCTTCTGCCCAGGGCGTGATCCTGGAGACAGGGGATCAAGTCCCGCGTTGGGCTCCCTGCATGGAGCCTGCTTCTCCCTCTGCCTGTGTCTCTGCCCCTCTCTGTCTCCGTGCCTCTCGTGAATAAATAAAATCTTTAAAGAAAAAAATTAGGGGTGCCTGTCTGGTTCAGTCAGTAGAAAGGCAACTCTTGATCTCGGGGTTGGGAGTTCAAGCCCCACATTAGGATAGAGTTTACTTTAAAAATAAATATTTTAAGAAAATAAAAATAAAAATATTTTTTAAAAAAGAAAACAAAATTAAGAACAGTTTCTTAATTAGGATTAGGAATATATATCTTTGAAAACTTGGAACACTTAATGAAAATAAAAGAAACACTGAAGAAAAGAATAAATGAACAGTGAATTCTATAAGGTTCTAAAGGTCTAGTATATGGTACACATGTCTTGTCTGCTACAGAGATTCTTAACCTGTTTCCAGTAAGCCGAAAATTACATGTTCTGCTGATTAAAATCTAATACAAGATTATAAACAGCATTCTACAGGGCTTGATTAGACACTGCTACTCTTCTAGAAAACCTAAAACTTTTCAGTTAGTCACTGACATTCCATACTTAAGATGTAATTAATCCCTCAAATTGTTGGCAGTTAACTGTAAATATTTCTTCAACTGACAATTTTTGGTCTAATGTTATGATTAATATATAACAAAGTACTTTCTTTAAACAAGAGGTAAATAGCTAAGACCTAAAACAAAGCAGAATGGGGCACGTTGCTGTTATATGGACATTTAATGCTTTCTGTAGTTTTTTTTTTTTAATGATAGAACTATGTATTTTATTATGAGCAACAGGACTGCCATTTCTCTTTTCAGTCTTAATAATTAAATAAAGAACTCCATAGTCCCAGCTTATGTATTGGGACAGGAAGTGCTCACACACTGCTGTTAGCTACAACAGTGTGATGGCCAGCTCTTACCTTACCGGAGCCCTCAAGTTGTTAAATCTCCTAAACATAGAAAGCGTATTTAATCTGTGAAGTAATCATTTTAGTAGAGCAAACATCACTAAGTTTCTTTAAGGTGACACGCCAAAAAAAAAAGTTGGGGGGGGGGGTGGAAAGTTTGGGTCTAAGATCAAAAGGATCCTGGAATGCTAATCTTGCTGGGTTGGTCAGTGTTAAGGCATCGATTCCAAAACACAGAGAGAGAGAAGAAAAGTACCAAATGTTATGCACTTTATTTTTTCATAAATATTATCTGTCTTTTCCCCCTGTACATGTGTGAACACACACACACAACTCCTGTCTTCTCTTTCACCTCTAAATTCTGCAACACAATTAGTGCTTTGGTGACCTCTCCTTTTTATGAGACCCTAAGTACCTCATTAACATTTCTGAAGGATTAGCAGTCATTAAGAAAAAGTGAAATTGGTTAAGATTTTTTAAATCTTCTGGAATTTTTGGCTATTTGCAAAAATAACTGTCAAACTTAGATTAGACTGTAATCCCACTACCATCATGTAAATTAAACTTCACACGCAAAGATTCCTGCTACAGTCTATTAAACTTAGAACACACTAATTTTCTTTTAAAATAACGTTAGAATAGGGATCCCTGGGTGGCGCAGCGGTTTGGCGCCTGCCTTTGGCCCAGGGTGCGATCCTGGAGACCGGGGATCGAATCCCACATCGGGCTCCCGGTGCATGGAGCCTGCTTCTCCCTCTGCCTGTGTCTCTGCCTCTCTCTCTCTCTCTGTGACTGTCATAAATAAAAATAAAATAAAATCTTAAAAAAAAAAAGAATCCTGTGAACCTTGTCTGTGTGGAAAATTAAATCCAGTTCACAGACATTTTAAAGAAAAAAAAATAATAAAATAAAATAACGTTAGAATAAAAGAGTCAAGGTCTTATAATAATATTAAGGTTTAAATTATTTCGCATAACTTGTACATTATTTTCTAATTGCAAAAGTCATGTAAAAGTTATTCTAGAAGTAAACATTGAGAAATTCAGTATTTAAGTAAAAAATTAAAGTTCCCAATAACCCCATTGTGCCAAGAGATAACCACCACCAATAGTTGGGTTTCCATTTTTCCTACTATTCCTTGTATACATATAGTTGCTTTCTGTCTCCCCACCCCCTGCCTTTTTTTATTCTTTGAAATATATCTTGGTGTGTCTCTTTTTTTTTTTTTTTTAAGATTTTATTCATTTATTCATGAGAGAGAGAGAGAAAGAGAGAGGCAGAGACACAGGCAGAGGGAGAAGCAGGCTCCACACAGGGAGCCCAACGTGGGACTTGATCCTGGTACTCCAGGATCAGGCCTTGGGCTGAAGGCAGGCGCTAAACCACTGAGCCACCCAGAGATCCCGGTGTCTCTTCATAATAAATTATTCCATTTACATATGGAAGAAACAAGCTTATAGGTAAACTTTAGAGAGATCACCAATAAGCAGCAAATTACAAGGGTATTTTGTGGTCTAATAATTAATCTTTACCCGTTTGACCTGGCTGTTCCCAACTATATGATCTATGGAAAGTTTTTGTAAAATATATTTAAAGAAAGTAAAGGTAATAATCCAAATTTTAAACAAGATACCATCAATTTAAATCAAAATGATTGAGATTCTAGTATCAGAGCGGTTCCTATAGTTTTTCGATGACTTTTAGCATTTAAAGGCTATATCAGAGTATTGGAAACTGACCTCACCTCCCCTGGGCTGCTGGCCTTAGCAAGTGAGTGTCCCTCAGCATTCCTTAACTCAATAGACTCTTGAAACAAAGCACAATAGCCACATTTTAATGAGTGAGATAACCCTTGCCATCCAAAAGGTAAAAAACAACATCTGTTAAAAAACCAAATAAACTGCAGTAATGGGTTCAGCAATAGGCCTGAAATAGGATTTCAGAGACATAGTCTTTGCTTATCAAAATAAAAACCACAACAGAACAATTGTTTCAAATCCAACGCTCTGTGTTCTAAACTCTCCCTAGATTAATTAGTGTGAAGTCTCGCCAAGCTCATTAAAAGAGAAACTCTGGACTCCTAGAGCAGGGTTGGTGTTTACTGTCCTCCCAAACTAGAGGACTCTCCAGCAAGGACAATGAGAACTTGGCGGAACCACAGACTTCTGGGCTTTCTTTACTGATAGCATTTCTAGTTTATTTTTAAACTGCACTTAAAAAAAATTATACTCCAAGGATCTTTTCAGATTTGTGTTTTTTTTTTTTTAACTGAAAAACTGGTCCTTTATTTATTCTCCTTGTGTACCTCCAATCTCTAGTTACATTTTATAGCTATTGAACGATAAGCCCTATGCATCTGGAGTCTGTGACTATTCAGATGGTCATTAGATAACTCTGATTGTGAAGCCCTCCAGAGCATGTGAGCGCTCCTGCACTTTACGTTATATTCCAAGGAGGTAGAAAGACATATATATATAATTTTGTTTTTCTTTTCTGGCACAGGCTTTCTCCACCCATCCAATCCCCTGAAATCTCTTGGGCTTGCCAAAGGCCTGACCTTCCATTCTCTGCAGCACAGGGTGAAGTTTGCCAGGAGAAGGCCCAGCAGATTAAGGCCTCGTTCAACAAATATTTGCTCACCCACTCTTGGGGGAGTCAAACTGTTTGCTACATGCTATCTGCCCAGAGTAACAGTTAGGGACCTTCGGGACTGCTGTGCAGCTGGTGGCCAAGACTGAGACACCTAATATCAAGGTAAATATAAAGTTCAAACCCGTACAGCATTATGAGAAACCAAATGAATTTGCCAAATTCCCAATTTCACATGCAAACTATCACAAGTCCCCCGAAATAAGAATCTGCATGTGATTTCTAAAACAACTATACACGCTTGCCTTGGTGTATGGTCTTAATCCAGTCATCTTAAATTCTAAACCTGCCTGATACAAGGCACTGTTTTCTTGAACTTTAGCCTGTGACCACTTAGGTCTGAATACTGAGTCTGCCGTTTTTTATCTAAGTATTTCTGGCTGCCTAAATCCCATGTCCCTAGACTCCCAGGAATCCTCCCCGTCCGCCCCCCACCCCACCCCACCCTATCCCATCTTCCAAATCCTCATCTCAAATCAAATTTCCTTGCAAAAAGCCAGAGAAGAGAAGACATGAAGATGTAGGGAAAACCTCGCAATTGTGTGGTTCACGCTACTTCATCCCTCTCCCAAGACAAGCCACTGGATCAGGGGAGGCACAAGCGGACAGGCCAGCACGGGAGTAGAGGGAGGAGATGCAGGGGATGGGAGCGAGGGTGGGAGGGTGTGTTGGGAGGGGGAGGGGTGATCTGCCAAAGCTAATTCCCCCAAGTCCTCTGCTCCTCGAGAGCGTCGATGAGCAAGGAATAGGGTCTGACCAGGCTGCGCTGGCGCAGAGTTTCCGTTTTGTGTTTTTTTCTTCCAGTAGTGAAATCACAGCTTCTTTTTCAGCCCCCCCAGAAGAATCCGGGGCGCTGGGCGCTACCTCCAGCGACAAGGGGCAGGAACGGAGCTCGCAGCTGTAGGTGCGGAGCCCCCTGGTCACGGCGCGCAGCAAACCCTGGCAGGGGAGGGTGCCCCGGGGGTCGGAGAGCGGAGACGCGAGCGGCCGGCAGGCTCCGGAGCCCAGAAACGGGCCGATCAGCGAGATTCACAGCGCTCTCGGGCGCGGCTCTTTCCTTTCTCCCACCCTTCTCTCTCTCTCTCTCTCTCTCTCTCTCTCTCTCTCTCTCTCTCTTTTCCGCCTAACCCCCAGCAGCCGAGAGGCCGGGCCGCCCCCGGCAGTGGCCGGGAAGCCGCGGCGGTGAGCGCCCTAATCCCCGGTCCTGACCCGCCGAGCGCGGCGCGCAGGGCCCGGCGAGACCCGAGCAGGGAGCGCGGGCGGCGGGCTCCCAGCGTCCGCGGGGGGCACCGTGGGACCCGGACCTCGGGGGCTCCGGGCAGCGGCTGTCAGCGCCTGTGCCGACGTCCGCGCAGTCGGGGCGCACCGCGGGAGGGGCGTTGGCGGGAGCGGCTGGCGAGGAGGGCGCCCGGCGCGGAGACGGCGACCCCCGGCGGCCCGGCCCCACCCCCACCCCGCCCCCGCCCCCCGCGCCCCGGCAAGGGGCCACGCGAGCGCCAGCGCCCGCCGCCGTGGAGACCCGCACCCGGGCGGCACCTGAGCGGCGGGGACGCCCCCTCCCCGCAGACCGGGCTCCGCACCCCGAGGCCGGGATGGGCACCGTGCGGGACGCCCACGGCTGGGGCGCCGACGCCCCTCGTCCGGGAGCAACGTCCGGGCTGGAGAAGTTGGGGGCGACCGCAGGACACTGGGGGCGAGGCCCGCGGAGCGCCGTGGAAGCAGGCCAAGGGGACGGCGGGGGTCAGGAGGCGCGAGACACGCCGGCACTTACCGAGCAGCGGCTCCCTCATGCTGCCCCGCGCCGCCGCCGCCGCCGCCGCCGATCCGGCCGGCCGGGGACCAGTGTGACCCGCCCCGCTGGCTGCCGCCACGGCCGAGCATGCCCGGAGCCGCCGCCGCCCGCCCCGCCCCTCGCCCCGCCCCTCGCCCCGCCCATCGGCTCGCCCTCGCTCCGCCCATCGGCTCGCTCTCCGCTGCGTCGCCCCGCCCCCGCTCGCCCTCGCCCCGCCCATCGGCTCGCCCTCGCCCCGACCCCGCCCGCCCTCGCCCCGCCCATCTGCCCGCCCTCCGCCGCCTCGCCCCGCCCCCTCTCGCCCTCCCCCCGCCCATCGGCTCGCTCTCCGCCGCCCGCCCCGCCCCCCGCCGGCTCGCCCTCCGCTGCCTCGCCCCGCCCCTGCTCGCCCTCGCCCCGCCCATAAGCTCGCCCTCCGCCGCCTCGCCCCGCCCCCGCCCGCCCTCGCCCCGCCCCCGCCCGCCCTCGCCCCGCCCATCGGCTCGCCCTCCGCTGCCTCGCCCCGCCCCCGCTCGCCCTCGCCCCGCCCCCGCCCGTCCTCGCCCCGCCCATCTGCCCGCCCTCCGCCGCCTCGCCCCGCCCGGATCTCCGCGCCCCGCCCGCCAGGCGGCCTCCGGGCTCCGGCTCCCTCCGCCGAGGGCGGTACCGCGTGGGGAGCCTAGCTCATCGGCTTCCTGCGGGCCCGGCCTGGGTGGGTCGCCTCAAAGCACAGGTGAGCCGGACACCCTTGTCTCTTTTCCTGTCACTTGGGTGTGGGCGGCTTCGCCCCTGCGCCGATGTACACACACACCCAGAACATTCACACACAGATGCACACGCACTCACGAACGGCTACACACAGACGCACACAAACACACCATCTGCAGTCACGCACAGGTGCACACACTCTCGTAGACAGTCACGCACAAACTCACAGTCATACTCACATATACACAGACACACATAAAACACAGACACACACACTTTCACAAAAACACAATCATGGAAGGCGTGAGGAGCAGAAAACTGTGCCGGTGGCAACAGCTTAGTGCTTGGGATTTCCTTGTTTAAAAAAAGACCTCTAAGAGTCTTAGCTATAGGCTGGAGGAGACTTTAGAGGTCAGTCGGTCTAGCCTCTCCTGAGATAGATGGGGAAACTAAGGCTGGAACTAGGATTTGCCTAAAGGCAAAAAAGAGTAGGAGGAGGTCAGTGGGAGAGTTCAGACTAGAATGAACAGTGACTCCAGGCCACTCCATGTTTCTCTGGCCTCAGTGATTGAGACCGCTGCCCCATCCGCTCAGCCATAGTACTGGCACATAGCAAAAGGGCAGAAGCTGGTAATTCCTACCACTGGTACCTGTACTAATGGTGTTCTGTGGGCTGGAGCCACCAGGAAAGGCTTTGTGGGGGGCACCTTGGACGACAGGTGGGTTGTATTCTAGGCAGAGGCAGAGGGTATCACTTCCCGACTGAAGGAGTAAGATGAGAAAAACAGAAAATAAATCACAGAGGCTTTTGAAAAAAGTCGTAGTCCTGTGCAATGGTGCCATTACTTCTTGCCATAAACGCATCTTTCAGGGACAGAGTGCTTCAATGGCATATACCATTCCCATTTGCCCGCAATTTGTCAACTCACTGAAGTAACTTTTTCTTTTCGTGGAACACCTATAGGTGCCCAGCACCATGCAGATACATATGAAGCCAAATGTTCCTGCAAGATCATTTATCAGCCAGCAAACCGATTAGAACAATGTTATATTGTTGGGTTTCTGGGTCAACCCCACAGAAGTTTTATAATATAACTGAAATGCTGTATGTTGCAGTAGGAAAAAAAAACAAAAAACAAACCAACAACCCCAAAACATTGAAGCAATGCTAGGAACTAAGCGAAACCCACCTAAATAAAGTTTAATAAATTATGTTTCAGCAGAAAGGTTGGTAAAGGCAGATTTAATTAGAAGAAGCTAATAAGATTGAGCGGCTACAGATTGTGAAGATGACTTTGCAATTTCAGAGATTTTTGTGGTTTCTGAGCCCTGGCTCTTTATCATGGCAGCCTCATTTCAAAATGTTTGCCTTCCCTCTTTCTCCTGCACTGATACATTACTAACCCTGCTCTATTGCTTTCCAGCCATGACTAAGGCCATTTGAAGTGAACAAGCAGAATAAAAAAAAAAAAAAAAAAAAAAAAAAGGATAGAAAATGGTGGAGGAGCTGGGGAGCAAGGAGAAAGTTGGGAGAGATTTTTCCCGAAGATTTGAAAATAGAATAACGAAGAAGAAGGAGGTAAGGTTAAAAAGATCCAGGAGTCTGAGTGGGTGGTTATCTGAATTACAATGTCAGACAGAGACAAAGGGGAGGGAGGTGCTTCCCCAAATGAGGATAAAAGTTGGTAAGGTCAGTCCCTTGGGCCAGTTTGCCACAGCCTCGAGATGGTGGACATGGCATGAGAGAAACCAGCTCTACATCTGCGTGTAGTCTTATGTTTTTTATATAAGCACATACGAATATGTTGGTTGTTATGCTTTCTGAAAAAAGGAATCTTTTTTTTTTTTATAAGTCAGGACTGGGTAATGCAAAAACCACCTGTGTAAGTTTTATTCTGACTGTAGGAAGAATCACGCTCCTTCTCCTCATCACCACCCACCCTTCTTAATGCAACCGTAGTCTCTTTCTCTTACCTACTTGATTTCAACACAGGGAAAAATATCTTCTCTGCTACTTATGTGATAAGAGATATCAAATGTGATTTAAACCAACTCTGAGCATGATGCTGTTAGAAACCCAGCGCTGGCCGGGGAATGTGTGCCAGGATCCAGCCCCAGGTGCCCAAACATCCCGCCTTTCTTTGAGTCCTGGAGAAGGGATTTCACAGACTCAGGAAGGAACTCAGATTATTGAGTCATCAGGACAGATATATGATGACCAGAGAAAGGGCGTCTTCAGAAAAAAGAAAAAAAAAAAAAAAAAAGGACAAAACCCTTGTTTCTTTAATTCTTTGCCTTTTCAAGGACCTAAGATAACCCTCCTCCCTCCTTGCTTTGGGGCTCTTTTGTGATGACCTACTATAAGGTTTCCTTTAGCTGACTTAGATATTCTTTGATGTTTTTCCTAGTCTGAAAAACACTACCAGTTCTCATTTTTTAAAAGATGAAGGTTCTTGATAAAACCTTGAAGTCCTTCTTGTTGTTTTGTTCTAAAAGTCAGACAATAATAATTATACAAACACTGGAAAGGCTTTTATGTCCACAGGTGCCAATAAACCTTTTTTTTTTTTTTTTTTTAGATACTGACATGCTGTACATTAATTCCGAGGCTATTCTGCATCACTATTTTTAACCATGAACTAGAAATCTGTTTCTCAAAGTGCATTCCATGGACTCCTCATTTTCGATTAACTGGGGATTTGACCAAAAACCTGGCCCCGAGACACATCAGAATCGGAACTTCTAATCTCTACAATTGAGACCCAGTAATCTGTCCTTTAAGTAAATGTCCAGTAAATGTCCAGATGCTTCTTACACATTGGGAAAGTTTGAGAAGCAGGGATAGAGCACAAGAAATAGAAATAGTGTGTCAAAAGCCTAACAGAATGACTGACACATGCTAAACATTCAAAAAACAGTAGTCATCACCATCACTCTATGATGATGAGGAGCAGCAGAGCAATGTCCTTTGGGAATAAAATGCAATAGGTGTTTGTTAACTGTTGATTTAGAAGAATTGGTACCAGCCCAGACCGAAAATTGTAATCCTGGGGATTAAGAGAAGAATAACAAATATTTTTTTAGAACCTGATACCTTCACTCTAAGAAGAGTGAATCCACATGGTTATTACATGAGAAAAATAATTTTTATTTATTTATACTTTAGAAAAATAATTTTTAATTATTTGCTATCTCTTTGTCAGCTTTTTCCTCTGTAAGGCTACACGTTAATGGGAAACAGCCTCTCTGCCTCTCTCCCAAGCCCTGTCACCACCCTTGCGAAGGGTTACTATTTACCAGTGGTTTACAGAACATCCCAAGCATCTCCCTGCCTGTAGTCTGCAATTCTTTGCCAGATTCATTAGGAAAACCCTGCGTTCCTGTCCTCTGGGGAATGACAGTGGCTGGCTGGGGTCCCACTGGTACAAGGGAGATGCACACATGGCTCCAGGAAAACAGTGGTGTGGCCAGCACCAGAGTGGTCCAGACATGGGCATCCCTCTCTTCCCATCACACGCCAGCCAATCAAGAATCAATGAAAAGTAACTCCAGCATTTTCTCTAAGCCCACGTGACTTCTTATTTAAAACATGGGAATTATGTGAATAACAATGAAAGAAGTTGGTTGCCAGTATGAATTGAAAGAAAGAAAAAAAAAGCTTCCATTTGGAATCATGGTGACATATTGGCCTTTTATTAAGTTGGCAATGGCTAGCAAGACAGAAATGACACCAAGTTGTGAGGGACAAGTGTGAACTACCTTTCATTCACTGTTTCTCATGTGTCAGGCACTTGGCTGGGCCTTGTCTTATGTCCTTCCATATATATTACCAGGGTGTTAGGATTTTGAAGAAGTGATTCTAGTTGAGCATCAAAGACAATGGAAATCTCCCATATAAGAAAGCTTTCTGTGACTTTGCTTATTTGCCTCTGTGAAACTCCTAAAGGATTCTGTTTAAGCTGCTAGGTTAGCATCTGGCATGGTCTACCTTGCATTCACTCTATTGGCATATAACATATGTGCTTAGTTCAGCTGCTAGATTCTGAGTTCCCAGAGGAAGGGCTTGCTCACAGCTACCCCCTCACCCTGTCCCAACCATGTTTTCCTCAGTTCTGTGTTTGGCCTCTATCAATTATAGTAAATGGCCAACGTAATGGCCACAGCTGTTTCCAAGCCCTCTGTGATGCAGAGCCCATCCTTTAAAGCACTTCCTTTCCTACCCGCCACACATCAAACCAGTATGTTCCCTGGCTTGGGACGGCCTCTACCCCCCAAAGCCCACCGGAATTATTCAGACCAGCCGATACTCAGCTGTTTCCCTAGCCCTGCCTTGTCTTTTTTTTTTTTTTTTTTTAAGATTTTATTTATTTATTCATGAGAGACACAGGGAGAGAGGCAGAGACACAGGCATAGGAAGAAGCAGGCTCCCTGCAGGGAGCCCGAAGGGAGACTCCATCCCAGGGCCCCAGGATCACGACCTGAGCCAAAGGCAGATGCTCAACCACTGAGCCACCCAGGTGCCCCCCTGCCTTGTCTTTTACACAGAGACCCCAAAAAAAGGCCATGTCTATGCTTTCCCCATGCTCTTTTTCATCTTTTGATGGACACTGGTGCTCTTTCTGTGGTCCTGCATGGCGGGCCACGCCCCATGTTTCTGGGGGAACTGCAAGGAACTTTACACTGACCTTTCCATGTTGTCACTCAGTCACCTTTATACATTAAGACTTGGTACAAATCAGTCTCTCCGTTTACTACAACCTAGCACCATACCTTTGGCATCTGGATGAAACAACTGTCTATTGAATTGAGTTGGCATATATCTCTGAAGTGAAAAAAATGATCATGGAAACTCACACGGTACAAATACTGAGTTATAAACCCTCACCATACAAATGGGGTCGAAATACTCAGCTGAGGATCAAAGGTTACCAAAGGAAAAGTGGCCAGCACTTTTAGCAAATGATGAGGTTTCCTTGGGTTATTTGCTTGTTTTTAAATGTTTTGAGGTTTACTTTTGCTTTTTCCATGCTCTGCCTTAAAAACAGTCTACTGTTCTCAAACTCCGTTTATTAGCCTCTAAGTACCTGGTTGATATATATCTCAAGTAGATTGCATGCTATTTGCCTGTTTGGTTTAATCGAACAGAAATTAAGTTTTCTAAAAGCAAACAATATAAAATATGCAAATGCGAGAGGACAAAGGGAACAATTAGTAGTTTGGAGGAAGGCAACCAATAGGCATGAAACATAATTCAGAGAAAAGAAAACAAATCATTAGCCAAAGTCAGCTTTTCATCAGCAGTGGTTAGAAAGTAACAACGTCCGAACCCAGTGTCTCATCTGGCTAGAATGTTGCTTAGTAAACTCCAGGATAGCTGCGAGGCAAAGTTTCTTTTGTCACCCACCCTCCCCGATGACTTGGTTCATTTCTACCCAGTCCTAGCTGAATAGGAGGGCCATCACCAGAGCCTCTGCCCTGGGTGGGAACCTGGAGCACACTTCTGCCATCAGAGTACAGAGTACAGTCCTGAAGTCAGCTGGAACTGCATGTACTTTCTAGTTTTTGTCAAACTAGTGAGTGTATTCCTTCTCTGTCTAAACATTTCTACCGTCTTTCCTATAGTTCCAGATGCCTGGAATGTGCATCAGACTTTTGCTGAAACCACCAAATACCTGAAGGTTACCATAACTAACTAGTCACAGATGGAGTATTAAATCCGCCCCTATTTTTTCCTTCTCTATATAGCATATATTGGAGCTATAATATTCTACATTCTTGGAACAGATGATATGCATCAACAAAACTAATATCCTATCCAGAGAACACTGCCTTATTCGTGGTCAAGGGCCACCTGTTTATTTTATCAGGGGCCACCTGTTTATCAGTTGGCCCACCTCTATATGAGGTTATGATGGACCTTATAGGTTGAAGGATTAATTTAAAATGTCGAAGAACATTTCCTAATTATGAATTCTTTGCTGCTACCTCATAAGATATTGTCCCATTACTGTTATTATTAACTTTTCCCAGCTTTCCAAATGAACTGTAGTGTGAACAGGGTGCTAGCATGTGTGGAAGGGAAATGCTGATGGACTGAAGAACGTGGGGACGAAATAATGTTGAAGTGATTGCAGGGTGGTAAATCTGATTTTCAGCCATCTGACATCAAATGTTAAGGTCTTAATAACTATGTTTAAAGGAATATATTTAAAAGTTAAAAGACGGGGGCCTGGGTGACTCAGTCAGTTAAGCAACCAACTCTTGATTTCAGCTCAGGTGATCTTGGGATCCTGAGATTGTGCCCCGTGTCGGGCTCTTCACAGAGTCCGCTGGAGATTCTCTCTCCCTCTCCCTCTGCCCCTCCCCCACTCACCTCTCTAAATTAATTAATTAATTAATTAATTATCTTTAAAAGTTAAAAGACAGATTTTTTAGAGGTAGAGTTGAAACACCATTACAAAGACAGTAAGAAGGACGCCCCTTCCCCCAGACACCAATATAGCATTGCTTTGGGAAGACAAAATACTTTCCTCTCTCTTATAAAGGCAGGTGCCGTGAAACATCTTTAGTTCACAGTTAACTCCCACTGCTGAGTTATGACTATTTAACATTCCCACTTTCTAGGTTACAGGCTCCATTTTGTGTTCCACACTACAAATATCTCAAAATAAGGGCCTGCCTTCCTGCAGCATCCTTATGTGGCACAAAGGCCTCCCTCATCACACCAGATTGTGAGTTTCCTAAGGGCAAGATATCTGAGGACAACTGCCATTCATGACATCAACCATTAAGACTAGAAATGTCATCCTTTAAATCTGCTCACATATGAATGGTAGAGTTGTGGGCTGTTGGCAAAAGAATGAGTGGTTAGCTGTCATTGGCCAGGAGCCTAGAGGTGGGGCCCAGAAACCTGCCTTTAACCAAGTTCCGGGATTCTAATAAGCACCCAAGTTTTAGAGTAGCCACCTGTGACCTATCCTAATCTTAGCTTGCTCCTACTGGCAGGTTCTCCTAGTTCTTCGCTGGTTCTGTGGTCTCATTAACCACAAAGTGACTGGTTGCCCCATTTGAGGAGCTGAGTATATTGACAGTAAAGTGCCTCCCAATTCCTCTGCTCATCAGGAGATGACATAACCCGAAGGAAAAAATCTTTAGGCTCCAAAGTCCAAAGAATCTGGGTTGGAGCTACACGTTGCCCTGTATGAATTACAAAGCTTCAGTTCTCTGAGCCCCAGTTTATAAAATAACAAACTATAATCTGGTTATGAGGACTAAATGAGATACTTTGTGAACATCTTCAGCACAGAGTCAGCATTCCATAAACGCAAGCTGTTCTTTTGCTGCCCTCTTCATCGGGTTCATGTGAGAATGAATGCGGGGAAATGCAGAGCACCTGGTGCATCCTAGCACTCTGCAAACGAGAGCTATTAGTATCTTCAGTTTCGGGCAACTAAATATAACTTATGAGCACAGTTCCTTCATTTGTTGAGAACCAAGGGAGGAAACTATTTCTATATTCATTTGCTTTTTATAGGAAAAAATGTTACAGAGATACTAGATGATTAACAAATTTTAAGAAAGACTGTTCCATTTAGCCTTTTAGATGGAAAGCAAGATTGGCATTTCTTTACTTCCTTCCTTCTTTCCAGGCAAGAGAATGGTATGCATTTTCAGGTTAAAGCAAAGTGTTAGAACTTCTTAAAGCTATTGAAATAAAGAATTCAGTTCAGACACTATGTAAAGCAGGGTGTTTAGAGCTACCTTCATTTTCCCAGGAAGCCCAGGTAACACAGGATTCCAAGAGAACACTTCAATAAGAGGACTCTTGTTGGGGCGCCTGGATGGCTTGATTGGCTAAGTGTCCAATTCTTGATCTCAGCCCAGGCCTTGATCTCAGGGTCATGAGTTCGAGCCCCATGTTTGGCTCCACACGGGGCATGGAGCCTACTTTTAAAAAAATAAAAAATAAAAAATAAATGAAAGGACTTTTATTTAATGTGAAATGTGAAGTCTCAGAGCTTAATCTGAGCATATGGCTCTCTGTGTGTGTATGTGTGTGTAGGGCAGTTAAAGAACTAGCTTTCAGGATTTAGAAGACCAGTTTTGGCCCAGTGACGAGAGGATGAATAAATGTGTTAGAAATCTTGACAAAAATACTGTGGACAAAATAGCCATCTGATACTAAGCCAAGTATATCCTTTGAAGTATACATGAGCAGGATAAATTTACATGACTCTTTCTCCAGATATTAACACCTACTGTACCTGTGGCTAGCACGTCGTTACTCCACTGCCTTTCACCCCTTCTTTCCAGTTTTAATGGGAGGGTGCCAAGTAGGCAACTGGCCAAGGCAGAAGTGATGCAACCATATTATAAATCCACTGAAAGTCTCAGTGATTTCAAGATTAAGTGCTCAAATGTGTCTTGGGCCAAATTCTCTGGCCTAAACATCCGGAAGAGTCAGCCTGACAATCTAGGCCTGGTTTTCAAACATTCCCAGGTGGACAGACAGTATCTCACCTTGCAAATGAGTGGGTATAGCAAAGGTGATGCTACTGTGCATGGCTCTGCATCCACCCAAACACACCACAGCAATGGTTTCCAGGGTAAGACAAAATCTGCAGCTGTGTGTGTACCTCCAGCTGCCAGTGATCCCCACATGGAGGAGAAATCTAAAAATGCTGTGGACTCCTCTGAGCAGGGTTGTAGCATATGTTACCTGTGGCATGCCCACCATTCCCTTTACCATACCAATCACTTCCCGATGGGTGACGCTTTCCATATGTGGAGCAGGACCTGCTTATTCTTAGAAGGCAGACCCCCTCTCCGTTTCTCACATCAGATAAAGGCTTTATTTAAATTCCAGTTACAGAAATGGGCGATCTATATAGACTTCCAGGAAGCATCTTATACTTCCATGGGAAAAAAGGCCTTGGAATCCAGAATGGAATGTGGGTCAGGGTTGTCCTCACCTCTGAAGGAAAGAAATGTGCTTTGGAAATGAAGGATATAATGCAAGCACAGTTCTCCTCCGCTCCCAGGAGAAAGCCCTTGTAACAAACTCTCTGACATGTTGCTTTCAATACGTTTTTAGTAGAATTCTTGAGGGACAACATGCTCTTCTCATTAGACCTGTTAATCTGGTTTCATTTCACACAGCTTTATCCCAACTCCATGGAATGGCTTAATTGATTTAACATTCCTGTTCGTACTGATGACCATGGATAACTGTTACATAATAATTGAGCTGATGGCTAACTAAGGAGATGGAACACTCCAAGGTTTGTGACATTGTTGGATTTTGAAGCAAAGTTGTACCCCAAAGTCACTCTAGGAACTTATATTCATTCTGGATAAAAACGTTTCCATAAAATGAAGCCAGTGTCACATCAGAAATGCCAAAAACCAAACACTGGCAGATGCCAACCTGTCAGAATCATGCCATCAGATTATGGAGCAGCACACTGGAAAATTCTGAAGCGAGGAAGGGGGAAAATGCACTCGAAATTAGGGCAGTTTGTTTTTGCTTTACTAATATCTGCTAAAGGGGGAAGAAGTCCCTTGGAAGAATTGGGGTAAATAGCAATGGAGCTGTCATGCCTCTGCATCTGCTGTATTCTCCACAGCCTGCCACTGCTGTATCCTCATTATATTATAACACTTATTCCCAAGCATTGTCATTTGTTCTGAATCTTCTCGACTGAGATGACAAATGGAGTTAGCCTGATGCTTCCTGGGGCATACGTGTTTTCACTTCTAATTTATAAATATGGTTCAAACAGGACTTTTTGAGCATTTGGTGCCTACTCAAAATCTGACAGAGTTACTTCTTTCTAGAGATAGAATGCCAATCCTTCTATTTTGTCAAAACAGCTACACTGTCAGGTGATTGCGGAAACCATAGCTAGAGCTGAGTCCTCCAAGACTATAGTCTTCCAAGACTGAGTCCTCCACTCAGCCAGATGTAGAAACAGGGTTTCATACTTCAGCAAGGGATGCATCGTAGTGCTGTCTGGTTATTCCTTCTCGAATTTTGCAGTGCAGTTGGGGAGGGCTATCTGTGTGCAGTTAGGACAAGATAAGGATACATGTGTAGTCCTGAGTAGCATGGCATTGCGAATCACTAGAGTCTGTTTTAGATGGGGATTGACAAGAAGGCCTGTTATCCTCAACTTCACAGGAGTAAAAAGTCAGCATGAGAGCAAAGCCATCAAGCTTGTCAAGGGTAGAAGGAAACAAAAGACATACTATAAGCTGGTAAGAACCAGCTGGGAAGGCTGAATTGCTCAGACCCATGTTTTATTCATTTTAAAAGGGTGTCTCAGGGAGAGGAGAAGGCACATTCCCCAGCAGAACTCGCTTGCCCAGAATTGCAGGCAAATAAATGGACATGTATGTGATTGAACTTGGAAAAATCTAAGAAGACATTTGGGATTGCAGAGAATATTAACAAGGCTGCTGCAAGCCAGCCGGCGTGGTCCAGTGAGACCTGTCTCCCAGAGTCTGAGCTTCTAGTCTTCTCTGTGACAAGGTGACACATGGGTGTGGCTTCTTTCAAAAACCCTGAGCAGAAGATGGGACACAGAACTGAGCTGCCTATGCCCTTGGCAAGGAATTACACAGAAGAAATGTACTTTTCCACGTACTTCTTCCCACCGTTGCAACTATTTGGAAGCATACAATTCAGTAACAGTAAGTACATTCACGATGGTGTACAAACACGACCACTGTCCACGTTCAGAGCTTTTTCATCACCCCTAACAGAAACCCTGTAGCCGTTAAACAATAATTCACCATTCATTGCTCCTTTCAGCCCCTGGCACCTTCTATCCTATTTTGTCTTTAAATTTTCCTACTCTAGGTACCACATTAGAGGTGGGATCCTATGATACTTCTCATTCTGTGACAGGCTCGTTTCACTTAGCATAAAGATTTCAAGACTCCAGGTTGGAGCAGGTGCCAGAATTTCATTTCTCTTTAAGGCTGAATAATAATAGTCCATTGTGTGTAGAGACCACATTTGTTTATCCATTTGCTATCGATGGGCACGATTGTGAATAAGGCTGCTGTGAACAGTGGTGCAGAAATAGCTGTCTCAGTCTCTGCTTGCAGGTTTCTCAGTATATACCTGTGAGCGGAGCTGCCGATGTTACAGTAACTCTATGTTTAACTTCCTGAGGAACTTCCAGACTGTTTTCCACATTGGCTGAACCATTTCACATTCCAACTGGCAATAAACAGGTTTCCCCATACCCTTGCCAACACATTTTTTTTTATTTTCTTTTTTTTTTAAATAGTCACCTGAATGAGTGTGATGCGGTATTCATGGTGGTTTTGATTTGCATTCCACTCTCTTAATAATTTAGTCACTACAGGAAGATAGGGACGGCTTGTCGGTTGAAATTTTAGTAGCTCGCCCTGGTCAACCAAACGGGGGGTGTATGTGTGAAGCCTATTTTCCTGACAAATCTCGGAGCTGCTCTGCAGGATTCCACCTTGTAGCTGTCACAACCACATAGCGCACCAGGACTGATAGCAATTGTAGAAAGGCAAACATCTGAATCAAGACAGACACTTTGCGCTCCCAGCGGGCCGGATGAAGGGTTTCTTTTTTTAATACGGCAGCATCAGAGACCTGCTGCTTAGTGCAAACCAGGCAAATTACCCATCAAGCCTGTGGAGATGGTTGAAATAGATTCTTTCACGGCTGAAAAGCTAGACAAAAGGTGACCATTGCAGGGCTTTCTGCTTTTGCAGGAGAAGCTGATTGCTCTGACCGGACCGTGAGGCCAGTAAATTATACCTGTGATAATTGGAAAGAGCTGTCTGCAGAACCGTCAATCAGAAGAGTTGCTTCTCTGGTGATCGGCCGGTGGCAGCAGGCCCCTTTATACTGCTGCATAAAAAGGCTACAGGACCACCATGCATTCCTCTTTTGAACGAGATGTATCAGAGCATGTCTCCTTGGTGACACTTAGGAGGATGGTGCCTCTGATGCAGGGACCGGTGCTGTCAGCACTCAGGAAAGAAGGGGTGTGACCAGTGTTCTTAAGTACACCTCGGTAAAGGATGCTGAGATGTCATAGTCATCGTTTCTGAGTGCCTCCGAAGCAGGCAACTGTATCTGAGGTGGTGGAGATGGTGGTAGTAAAAGCTCCACAAATCTGGCTTCTGCCTCTAGTTGTCAGACTCTGGTGAGACCCTTCCGGTCAACATCAGGGAAGTTGCTGGTGATCCTGGTCTAGGGATCTGACTTACTTCTTTAGTAGGTCAAATAATTATAGGAACTTCTGGCTAATTGGCAGCAGCCTACAGAAAGGTACAAGTGAACTTTTGAGTGATGGAGATGTTGCTGTTCTAGATGGGGCTCTTTGATTTTCTAAGGAAGGGAATTTCTGAGAGAAAGAATCTGATTAGTTCACTTAATCACTATCATCTCTGGGCAGAGCTATTTGTCCCCCACCCCCACCCCAAACCTCTTTCTAGACGTCTGACCGTGGATTGGCTGACCGTGTGTCAGCTCACTGACTGGGTTCCCAGGGGCTGTGCCTAGGGGGCTGGCTCACGTGACACACAACGCGACTGCTCCTATTCAAATACTAGAGAGCAGTGGGCAAGAGGGTTTCTGGAGTATCACACCTGTCTCGATGAGTCTAATCCACTCACGAAAACCAGACACTAAGACTTCACATTTGTCTTCCCTGCTTAAAATGTAGAATAATTTCTGCGGATTATGAGAATACGTCATAAAAAGAATTTAGCTCAGGTCTTGCTTGCACAATTATTCCCAATTATTATCCACCATTTGTTTAGTTTTTCAAACAATACCACCCTCCTGAAGAAAGAACAAGAATGAAAATAATACCTATATAGCTCTCTTGACAGGAAAAACAAATTTCTGAGAGGGTTTTCTTAATGAGTTACCTAAGTTGAGTAGTTGAGATGTCTCCTAGAGGGAGTCCAGATGGAATCAACCCTTTTATTTCCAGTGGTTTGATCTAATTGTCGCTAGGTTAAAAAAAAAAAAAAAAAAAAAAAAAAAAAAAAAGACTGTTCTTTCAGAATCCTGGTCTTGGAAGAACCACCAGGTTTCTGAGTATCACTTGAGTCTTTCTTCTGAGAGAGTCAGTGTGGTTCCTCCTCTCACCCTCCTGTTCCCATCTTCAAGGAGCTCCAAGAATGGTGCCCTCCTGTCAGTTTCTGGGGCTCACAGCCTAGAACCAACTCTAGCCCCTCCCTACTTAAATGTCTTTCCCTCACAGAAAGTCATCACTTTGTGTCCTTCTGGCCCGTCCCTTGTCCCTTCCAACATAGTCCTGCAGCTTTGGCAACAATGTCTGGGGCTCCGCCATTGGCCTAACTACTCCCTCAGATTCCCACACAAAGCCTGGAGAACGATCTGACACAAATCTCATGAGGATCACCCAACTCCTCTGTTTGCAAACCTACAGGAGAGCCTCTGTTGAATTCAAATCTTACATCACACACTTCCTGAATTAAGTTCCTATTCATGTGGTTCGTGGATGATCACCCCTCCCACCCCGCTAGGACAGCCCCACGTCTGACCACTCTGCAGTCCACTCTGCTCCCTTCTCAGCCTTTCTACAGGCCATTGCCTCCTCTGGAATGCTCGCTGTTGTCATCACTCTCTGGGCCCCCTTTGATTCCAATTCCAGCAGCAATCCCCAGAATTATACCCCAGGTCTGCATGTACTACAGCCTTCCGTGACCTGCTGTCCTCTGGCTCAGCCTGGGTCTCCTTGTCTGTGGTAATTCCTGCCCAGCTGACTTCCTGAGCTCCTCTCCCACATGCAACCAGGAATCTACCAAGATATGTTCTCGGCTTACAGAAAGAGGAAATTGAATTCTCTTTTCACCAGGGTAGTCCTGCTTTAACGTTGTACCAGGTATCGTTCATATGCCAAATTCACTGAAGAACAATACAACGTATCCTTACCATGGCCAAAATCTCCTTACTGCTGACCACCCATAGTTCCCTAGGTATGGGCACACTCCTCCTAAGGTCGAGTTTAAGAGGTATCTATGTTGCCTGGAAGGGATGAGATGTTATTGGCACCTAGTGAACACATACCACAGACCAGTTTGCCAAGTAGAGTAAACTAGAGAGTAAGGAATAAACTAGATGAAAGGTCATTCTATTTTGATATTTTATCCATCAGTCAGGAATTTTCTTTGCTGAAAATGACAAAAACCCAGTTTGAACTAGCATGACCATATCAGACATTTCATTGGATCACAGGGTTGAAGAAAGGGTTGAGCAAACAAATCAGGTAGGTTAGGGCTTGGAGTTGAATCAGAACCTGGAATTCAAATGCCAGCAGGTACCCCGGTGGCACTAGCGTGTCTCTGACAAGAAGGGAGACCTGTGTAGCAGAGACACATCCCTGCTGTATAGCCACTCCTGGAATTAGCAGACTCATGTTTGGAAGCTGTAACTTGTACAGTCCTCTCCAGCACTTCCTGCAATTCTGTTGTAATAATAAAATGTTATTTTGGTTTTCAGCGATATCAAATGTGTGTAACTAGGAGTCACCACTATATTTGTTTAGATATTATATATTTGAAGCCTAAGTGTAATTGTGTTTTTGCCTTTTTCTTAGAAATGAATAATTATTAACATATATTTATACATCTTACACATGATGGTGATAATAGAAACCTTTAAAAGTGCCGTGGAGCAGATGGTAGTTTTAGAACAAAACAGATCCATTAGCTGTCAAATGCAGCTTTCCAGAAGGATGAAAAACAGAGTCAGATCTTAGGTAGTGCTAAGAAAAGCTCTCACTTATTCTAACCCCTTAGGATATGGATTCTTTTGTAAAAATTCTGCTATGGGAAGACTATGACAACTTGCTATTAAGGAATGTCACAGAATGCAAAAAAAAAAAAAAAAAGGCTTCTGATCAAATGGTCTGAAACCTAATTCAAAATGTGTTTTAAAAGGTGATGCAGGGGAGCCTAGGTGGCTCAGTTAGTGAAGTGTCTTCCTTCAGCTCGATCATGATCCCAGAGTCCTGAGATCAAGCCCTGCATTGGGTTCCCTGCTCACTGGGGAGTCTGCTTCTCCCTGTCTCTCTACCCCTCCCCCCACTTGTGCAGTCTCTCTCTCTCTCTCTCTCCCTCTTGCTCACTCTCTCTCTCTCTCCCTCAAATAAATACATTATATATATATATATTTTTTAAATTATTTATTTATTTATTTATGATAGTCACAGAGAGAGAGAGAGAGAGAGAGAGGCAGAGACACAGGCGGAGGGAGAAGCAGGCTCCATGCACCGGGAGCCTGATGTGAGATTCGATCCCGGGTCTCCAGGATCGCGCCCTGGGCCAAAGGCAGGCGCCAAACTGCTGCGCCACCCAGGGATCCCTTTTTTTTTTTTAAAGGTGATGCAGTTGATTCCAGACCAATTCCAGGTGCACAATCCAGGGCTTCCAGAAATGCATAGTATTACTGTCCCCATTTATAGAAATAGTTTATCCCTTACATTAAGTATAAGAAGAGAGAAAAAAATCTTCTATTTTACAAAAGTAGAGTTTTCTAGAACTGGAGAAACCCTCAGATATAATTACAGATGAAACAACTTACTTGTCTAAGGCCAGACAGTGGTTTAGAGCCAAATATGTAGTAGAAACCAAGTGTCTTCTCCGGTGCCTTTCCACCCCACCTCCACCCAATGCTAAGCAGCCACTTTGTAAAGAACCATTTCTATAACTAGTCACTCATATTAGATTTTCTGCCTGTGTGTATTTATGTGGATCAACTGAATGATTTGATAAAAGATTCTTGAACAACATTTTACATGACCACAAAGAGTTTTCAAGATTTCAAATACATTTATTTATGGGTGTCTCACTCTATTCAAAAGAAACAGCAGAGTTCTTTGTGAACGTCAGAATAGAGGGCTACAGACAGCGGGAGAGCTTCAATTTAATAGTTAAACCTCAAATGTCTATTTGCTAAGTCATCCAATCTGTGTTTAAACAACTCGATCCATAATTTTACATGGGAATCAAATGAAACTTCTGTCTACCAGCCGTAATGCAAGTCAGTCCTGAATCAGTACAGAAACACAGGCATTTAGATCATAAGAAAAAACATGCAATTGGACAAAACAGTTTTAAAGAACCTAAGAAACAGGCCACTTGGGTGGCTCAGTGGTTAAGCATCTGCCTTTGGCTCAGGGCATGATCCTGGGGTCCTGGGATCCAGTCCCTCATTGGGCTCCCCATAGGGAGCCTGCTTCTCCCTCTGCCTGTGTCTCTGCCTCTCCCTCTGTGTCTCTCATGAATAAATAAATAAAATCTTTTTTTAAAAAATAAGGAACCTAAGAATGTCTATTATTCATGAGGTGGGAGAGTAAATTAAATTAATTTGATATAAAATCATTTATGCTCTGAAGTCATCACAGTCACCCAGTCCATGTTCGTTCCGTTCTTTACCTTCATCAGGTCTTCAGACTGGTTGCCCTCACATCTTCCGCTACAAAAATGGTCCTGATCCTAGACCTAGCAGGACACTCCACTCCTGACACTAGAAATGCAGGCCGGTACTCTGCTCTTCACCGTTCTCTTTCTTTCAGTAACATAAACCTTTCTGTTGTTGTTGTTAATTAATCTTTGGTTTCTTTGTGAACTCAAGGTCAGTTTTTACGTTTTCCATATTTTAAGAGGAGGAACATGGTTGTCTTTTGGTATGGCCTAGGCTCTTGGTGCTAAAGACAGTGCCTCAAACTGTTAGTCAGGCAAGGCTTAAATAAAATGATCCACTATAAAATGAGCACATGGTGGCCCAGTTCTGGGCGGGCCATCTGCTTTATCTACCGCTATTTTTATGTGACTTTGTATTGGTCTCTACTCTCCAGTAGTATTACTACATTTGTCCCTTTGTCTTTACTGTAAAGTTCTCTCTAGCTCAAAAATTCTGTAACGAATAAAAGTCATTGACTTCAATACTTTTCCATCAAGTTAAAGAGATTGTAACATGGGACACAGGTTTTGTGGAAACTTGGAGAAGATAGAGGCCAGTGAGAGCCATGAAATCACAAAGGCTACTTGAATCACAAAATGCCCTTATTGGATGGGAAGAAGGAAGGCCTTCCAAGTGATGATACAAAGAAATAAGAATGAGTTTCAAGAACCAAAGATGTGTGTCGGAAACTCTATGTGTGAGCTGGAAATGATGGATTGACATTAAGAGTCCCTCCAGTCACTGCAAATAGGCCAAGCAGCCTAATCTCCAGCATCACTGATGAATAGTTTACCTATTCTGTCTAAGAGTGCCCATGGATCTAAAGTGATGGTGCCCAGTCCATGGGCTTCTAAGTGCCCTGCTCACTTGCAAAGCAGGAATCTATGGCAGCAGAGAGAATTAGTCAAATTCAAACACCCATCTAGGCTTCCCTCTAGACAGTCTATTTATTTAAATGAACTCCTTTGAAAGGTTAAAAATTGCAATGACATGGCAAATTGGTTGGGACTGTAGGGACAAAACATATAAAACCCTATCTCTTCCAACTCTTTTGAAAAATGGAAAACTCAGAATTTTTTTTTAGCATCAAACTGTCCCCAGAAAAATAAACCAGTACATTTACATTTTTTTAAAAAAAGAAATTTTCCTCAAAGAAAAATGAACTCATATAAAGTACACAAAAGATGAACTGCCCAGCAAAACAATTAGAAACAAAGTCTACTTATTGTCTGCCTCTTTTGGGACATTGAACTTCTCCCCCTCCACAAAAGACTGAGTTGTCCTTTGGCAGACAAATCCGTGTAAACGGTGTGTCAGCTGTGCAGGGCATTAACCCAAAGGGTGCATTTTACTGACAGGGCAGAAAATAGAGTCTACTACTGAGTTTGAAATGAGCTGCGTTAGATAAATCAGTCAAGAGGTCGCTTCCTTTGGGTTTGCCTGCAGGATGATGTCAGTTGGCCCAAGGTGGGAAGCTCAGTTATCTTAGCTTCGGATTTGCAGCAGTGACTTTTGTGAGCTGAGAGCCACGTCACAAAGCCAGATCCTTAACCGCTACCCCTCGGGTGTAAATCCAGTCCCGCTATTGAAAAAAACTGGGGACACCTGGGTGGCTCAGTGGTTGAGTGTCTGCCTTCAGCTCAGGTCGTGATCCCGGGGTCCTGGGATCGCGTTCCACATTGGGCTCCCCACAGGGAGCCTGCTTCTCTCTCTGCCTAGGTCTCTACCTCTCTCTCTATGTCTCTCATAAATAAATAAATAAAATGTTTAAAAAGAAAAAAGCTGTTTGATGCTTTTTTCCAACTGACAAAAGGTATCCTTGCTTTTTGACCATGGTCCTTCCCATGGCTCATACCTTGGATGAAGAGATGGGGATATCCACCTACCTTTTCCCAGCCAGTAAATCTGAACTCTTTCTAATCTGAGGCATGTGATTTTAAAATGTTCATACTTTTTATAAACAAAGAAATTCAATCGATCCCATAAGTCAGAAATAGCTCTCTAAAGGGCATATTGCCATCTCTCTCTCTCTTTTTTAAGGATACAGTAAATTTCTTAGTTTTTGGTGGAATTTTATGTCTTGCTAAAGAACTCTGCCGTTCCCTGTCAGGAGAGCAGGGTGGGAACAGTGGACTGAAACCCAGACTTGGGCTCTGGAAACTTAGGCAGAAATCCTGGCTCTTCTGAACTAGGAATGTCTGTACAACGGAGGAAGCCCCATTCTCCATTGGTGACACAGAGTCACAGTCCAGGCTCTCCACCCCCATCTATGCTGTACTGCAGGCACAAGGCAAAGTGGTATGTAGAGTCTGGGAGGAACTGAACACAACTCAACACCTTCTTTCTCCTTCCTCCTGAACCTGCCAATCAACATACACCATGTTAGTCACTCCTCAAGGCTGGTGGTCATGGGTGTTCAATAGCAACACTGTCTGTAGCCAAAAGCAGACCTAATTTAAGGGCCTGATATTAAGCCCACTTGGCCAGTAGACTTGAAACCACGTTCTCCAATATCATTTTATCAGTAACCCAATCCCCCACTAGACAGGTTCCAAATGTGAGAAGAGAAAACTCAGGGGTGTTTTTCCTTCATCCCTATTTAAAAAGACCTAGCATGGAACCAGGAACCTCACTGAACATGAGTAAATTTTTGCTTAAAATTAATGAAGACATGGCAGGGTGGATCTGGTGGGGAAAAAGCAAAGTAGCCTAAGTGTGGACATTATAAACAAACAGTATGAAGCAATTGATCCAGCTTCAAATACCCAAAGATAGATCATTAGTATCAGTGCAGAAAATCTTAGTATTTCTCCCCATGGGAAGTTTAGGATAAAATGGTCCCCCTTAGATGTGCGAGAACACAACACTGTTGTCAGTCTGTGGGTCTCAGCCAAAACTGAAGGAATCCTCTCTGCAGGCTTCCTGACTCCTTTGTTTACTTAGAGCAAGTGGCAAGATCTGCTAGCTCAGTGTTCAGGTTTTAAATCAAATAGTTTGGAAGAAAAAAAAAAAAGTTTGGAAGATAGTAAGATAAAGGCCTTGATTCAGTTTCTTCCTCTTAAAAAACAAAAACAAAAACAGTTCAAAAACACTGTGATTCAAAAGCAGGAACTAGACAAAGTCCATTTGGCTCCCAGGCCTTGAAATCTATCCCAATGAGGGAGGTGATGTATAAAAAGTAACTCTCGTTAACAGAAATCAAGAAGGGTTTTTTTTCCCCCTCTTCAGGACAAATTTTAGAAGCCATGGGTGTCAGAAGGGCTCTGGTTCCTGAGCCTGTGGTTAGCATCTGTGATGGGTACAGTGCCCTGGAGAATGTTAGACTGGCCGCTAGACTGGGAGGCAAGAAACTGGATTTTCCTAAATCATCCCATGTCCTTGATAAGTCACTGTCCCCATCTGCATCAAAGTTTCCCCAACTGTGACATGAAGGGCTGGGCGGCTTTCTTCCTCTGGTGGTGAGGCTGGGCCTTCTGCCTCCAGCTGCCTCTGTGCCGCCAGCCGAGCGGAACCACAGCGGTATTGGGGAGCAGCTACCTGCGAGAGCGCAGGAGGGGCATCTGTCTCTCAGCATCTCGAATAGCACCTCTTCTCTCCCCGCTCCGTTTGGCTGCCCTATTTGGCAGCCACTTGCAAAACTACTGCTGTGCTTCCATCTGTCGAATCTCAGTGGAACACCAGGGAGAAGGGGTGTGAAATGTGGATGCTCCTTCCATATATATTTTTTTTAAGTTGTTGCTAATGGCTATCTAGGGACAGAAATGTTGGAAGACCTTTTTGGAAGTCCTTTCTGAAATACATTAAAAAAAAAATCTAGAGTTCACTGGATGATCGTTTCATAGAATATAGGCTAGCCACCACCATTTACCATTTTTGTAGCCAGTGACACCATCACTGTTCTGATTTATCCAAAAGAGAAGTCACTGTAGATGAGTTAATCACTTGGAATAGAGCAGCAGGTGCCAGCTGTCTAGCAAACAGCAAGACTTTCCTGTACTGGGGGGCTTTTAAAGTATACACACACACACATCAACTCTGCTGTATAAAAGTTATTTGCAAAATATGAAAACACAATTGTTTCAAAAATAAATTCAAAATGACTGGTTCATTTAATTACCAGTTACATTTGTGAAAATGATCCAAAGAATATCTGGGTCCCAGTAGTTAACATCAATGATCCGTAACCTGGTTAACTTTTACCAACAATCAGAGAATAGGTTGATATTTTCCTTCTCAACCTAATAGGTAGTTATTTAAGTATTATCATCTTTAATTTAGGGGTTCTTGGCCAAAAAGCTGCTAGTCCAGCAGTGTGATAAATGGTGTACTGTAGGCTCCTTTGTTTCCAAAGCCAATGACACTAAAAATACTCTAAGAATACATCAAGGTCCAGAACTCATCCTGGACACCACCTGCTTACCTGCTGATTGAGGAACTTTTTAAGAGAAATATTTGCACAGGGGATAGGCAGCCACAGAGGGATGGGTGGATAGAAAAGAGTTAAGGGAAGAGAGTGAACATTCTAGATCTTATCCTTGTCTACTTCTAAATCCCTTTCCATACTCTTTCAAAAGTCCTAACAGCTCATGAGAAGCAGGACCCTTGAAATTGAAAATCAAGTCGCCGTAGTACATCCGGGTCTCTGGGACATAGTTGTCCTCACCAGGCAGAAGGGTGGGCCGTGATTAGCTCATTGTCTGTTAGCTTCTGCTCTAATTCACAAGTTATTGATGAATAAGATCCGGGGCATGAGAGGGAATTGGAGCTGGGCCAAGGCAGGATTAGAAACGGCAGCCTGGCTCAAAGAAGCCCTAGAGACCAGGGAGCACTGGCCTGGGCCCTCCCAGGCAGCCTGGGCCACGCTCATGAATCTCCTTTCCGGGCCACAGGTACCGATGCTTGTATTCATTGTCATGGGTAAACAAAGGCATTCAGACTGGAGGAGTAACAATATGGTGACTTAAGCCGACGAGTGTATTTGTGAGAAGCTCTGCAATATGATTTCTGACAGTTGTTTGGCATAATTAAAAGATCACTAAACAGCACTAAGAAAAAACTTTTCAAAAATAAATGTGGATTCTGGATGAGATTCTAATGGCATAATAGAGTTTCTGTTTAAATTTATCTTTAAAGGAAGTTCCTGTCAGAAGGAGGGGGTGCTAACACATGGGAACTGACGTCAAATTTTCTCGGACGGGTGTAGGAGTTAAGAAGGTGGAAAGGCATATAAAACTATTTGAATTTCCTCCTGATGGCAATAACCATATTCTAAACTCTATTCAAGTTCTCCTCAACCTCCTTTATGTCTAAAATCACAGAGTACATTTTCTATAAACCAGGGGGATCCTCCGGAAGGAGAAAGGTGAGTGGAGAGTGGAAACAGGGGTGAGGCAGAGAGGTGGGGAACGGGTTGCGGTATTTGGGGTTCCCAGTAGGGCATGGTGGCAGGAAGGGCCCAAGACATGTATTTGCATGGTGGTGCTGAACCGCAGCTCCTGGCAGAGCAGGGCAGCTGGGAGCCACCATGGTTGTCAAAACCACCACAACCACCCCTCACTCCCCATCCAACCCCCAAGCCCACAAACAGGAGCCAGGAGGCCACCCTGAGGGAAAGACACACCTGAGGGCTCTCCTCATGGACACCCGCATCCATGGCAAACATCCTGAGCCAAAGCCTCACCTCTGAGCACGAAGCCCAGCACTGTGTCACACAGCCCCCCACCCCCCGGGAATGGTCCAAAGTTTTAAGAAAGAAGCCTTTTCCTTCCTGAGGGCAGGATTAATAGCAGTGCCAGAGCTGGCATGTGGGTTGCTGGGCACTTGCAGCTCGACTGTTGCTTGTTTTGACTCTCTGTGAACATCCCCCAAAGCCTGAGATGTATAATAATTTGTCCTGCTGAGGCACTAGAACAGTCTGAGAGCAACTGTTTGGAGTGAGCCAAGCCATTGAGCTGGTGATGAGCTTAGCCTACTGCTTATTATCTACATTTCAACTCAGTTTCCCCCATGTTTCTGCTCAGTAACTCTTGGTGTTTTTGTTGTTGTTGTTGTTTTCAAAGATTTATTTTTCATTTTAGGGACAGAGAAAGAGCACGCACTGGAAGGGCAGTGGGAGAATCTCAGGCCGACTGCCCTGAGTGCATAGCCCCAGGCCACGCTCAATCTCATGACTGAGATCATGACCTGAGTTGAAATCAAGAGTCTGATGCTCAATCAACTGTGCTACCCAGGTATCCCCAGAAAATAGACACTTTTGAGAAATTAAAAAATAATGGAAGGGACATACTATAGAAGGAATTCAACATCATCCGTGCTGATATGCCAAGGTCCCGGATGTTAAGTCTACTGTACTTTCCAATTTTGTGATGTGAGAGGCCTGTGCTCTGATAAACATCCTGCGACCAAATTAGAAAAGGAATCTGCCTTGAGCAGAAACTGAGGTGTCACTCATGCAGGGCATGGTTTAAATGTGGACAAAACCTGCAGATGGTCTCCTAATTTCTCCGTGTGGATCCCAATGGCCTGCCTATTCCAGGCTGACCTTCTGGTGCTGCTCACAAGCCCATTGTTGGCCACATCTGGACACCCACGTCAGTTTGGATCATTTGGAACTGGCAACTCCTTGAAATCGTTGGTGCAGACGAGCTGCCTGCGGAGAGGTGTCAGACAGACATAAGGCCCACAGCGGGTCCCGTCAGGACAGCAGAATGGAGAAAGGGACTGGGCAGGGTGCTGAGTCAACCAGGAATATCTGCGAGTAGGATTGCTCAGTGCTTTGCCTCCCTGAATTCCTGCAAATACCTCCTGAACTCCAGGCCCTGGTGTGTGACCCTCTTGAATCATCAGGGCAGCACTCTGATGCTCGAAGTCTGGTGGCAGCAGGAGAGCTGGGAGGGAGTCCCAGGGACGGAGTATGGCTTAGGGACGCAGCAACTACTTGGAGTCAAGGCTCTTTAATAAGCATCTCAGAAGTAAGCTCCAAACTCGTCCATTGTGTAGAATATTGTTTTATTGGCTATTACTTGCCCTAATTAGACCCTCGCCTGAGATCGTAGGTATCTGGTTATAGAGGGAGGGGACTGACCTCATGCTATCTTTCATGGCACTTTGCTGGGCCCACAGGGACTCGGTGAGTGTCAGATGGTCCTGCCATGTGAAAGAGAAGAATGTGATACTGCTCTAAGGGTCACTATAGGATGTCATCAGGAAGTTGCCTTCCTGCTTTGTCCCCACTCCTATTGAAGCCGAGGGGAAAACTCATAAAGTGTGGATGGGGGAGGGGCTGCTGAGAAAAATGGAACATATTGGGACACATCAGACCACCAGGTGCCGTGAGGTTGCTATCACTGCCCTAGAAGCTCTATAGAATATTCGTCTTCTGGTTGAAGGCCTGGTAGAATATTCGTCTTCTGGTTTGCTGCTGCCTGCGCCCTCCCTTCATGCCGTCTTGGGGGAGGTGGCTGGTGGTCTTACAGAAAGAAATTGGTCTTCTTCCCTCTGTAAGCTAACGCGCCATCCTGGCCTTCGTGAAGGCCAGCCACCCACTCCTACCTTCTTGTCTTGCCCACGCACCGCAGATTTAGCCTGCCCGTTCTCTCCTTTTCATTATCTAGTCTCTTGCATGAATTTCTCTCCCCCTGATCTTACTGAAGTGTGGGGTAGTTTCCCATCTTTTCCTCCACCCACACTCTGTCTGAAAATCAGCCTCCAGAGTCCCTCACTCAGGAATGCAAAGGAGAACATCCAGTTCTCAGCAGAGAGATGTTGCATCCAAACTGTCGGAGGAGGATGTTGGACCCAGTGGTTCAGACTTCAGTCCGGCTGAGTTCAGGCTGGTGCATCGTAAAACCGTGGTGGAATGCTGAGGAGCCTCTGATCAGTTCATCCTCTTCCCTAGTATTCCGTGTGGCCTTGGGACAAACTTCATGTCCATTCTTTGTGAACTCTGTGTCCTTCCATGGTCCATGCTCTCATTTTCTCTCTCCTGCCTCAAACTTACAGTTCCCAGCATTGCCTGATGGATGAACACGTGACTCTCATCTCTTAAAGTTATTACCTGATCCTGGATCTATTTCTTCACTTCTAGTTCAGTATTGCTGATAGATATTTACTAGTCAATTATTAAAGCTGATTCTGTCCCTTAGTGAACCATGGTTTATAAAACCATCATCGTGGGGATCCCTGGGTGGCTCAGTGGTTTAGTGCCTGCCTTCAGCCCAGAGTGTGATCCTGGAGTTCCAGGATCGAGTCCCATATCAGGCTCCTTGCATGGAGCCTGCTTCTCTCTCTGCTTCTCCCCGCCCCCCTCACTCTCATGAATAAATAAATAAAAATATTTAAAAAAAATTAAAACCATCATTGTATATTAATTCCTGGGCAAGCCTCCCCAGTGGCCCTGTAATGGGTGCCTGTGTCCTAGGCACTTCGTCTGTGTTGCTCAGCACTAGCCGTAGCCTATAGCCTGCTCCTAGCTTGTCCTGTCTCTAAGCTTGCACCCCCACCCAGCCTACCCTAACTTGGAATTTGGGGTTGAAAGTATACACTTGGTACTCAAATCTTTTGCATGTCCTATCCTCATATGGTAACATTTATCTTGTTTTGCTTTCATTATTTGCTGACCCTTGGCCCTCCCAGGCCAGATCACAGACCCCTCTTGGGCAAGGACTGTATCTCACTCATCCTTGGATCCTAAGTGCCTGACACAAGACAGGTACTCAGAAAATATTTTGAGCCACTTGGGTTAGCAGTTGAGGGCCTCTAAGGCAAAGACCTTATAGAATTCAAAAGGCCCAGCCTTGCCACAGCCAGTACTTTTTCCCAGAAGCATTGGTGATGACAAATGACCAAATTAGCAAAAGATAGGCTGTTCACATTCATCCCAGAGAATTGTTTTGCAGGTTTGTTTGTGTCTATTTGCTTATTTGTTCACTTTTAAATAAAGTAGAACTTCTCTCTGAAACTCATGTCGAGTCAGCTGACTACAATAGTCAGAAAAAAAAAAATGCTGTGTTCCACTTTTTTTTCCTCACTGTCAGTAAAAGCCAAGGTTTAGTGCAGGCAAGTCATACAATCACCTGAGGAGCTACAATGAGGAGAAGCTTCCAGAAAGATTCGAGTACCCTGGACCATAAAGGCTTCCTTTGCCTGTCACTCTGCCTTGGTGTGTGCATTTTCCTAACCCACCTCCCAGGAGACTGGGGAGCATGCACCTGAGAGCAGAGCCGTGGGGGCATACAAGTCACAGCAGCTTAGGGACGAATCCCCATCTCCCTGAACCTGTTTCCTCACCTTTCCGATGAGAATGCTGCCTATCCTACAGAGTTGTCACAGGGATTAGTAATCCTGTAGATGTGTCATTATGATTGTGATGATTATGGAAACCTCTGGGCATGGACCACATTCTCAAGCTGACACATACTGAAAATCAAGGCATCTCTAATGCATTATTCATCACACCTTGACATGACTTTTCTATAACATTCAACCAGAGTATCTTCGATCTCTTTCTTTCTCATTTGCTATTCTGAGCTCAGAACATAGGATAACTAGCTCATCAGTTCAACAAGCTGTTTTTTTTTTTTTCAAGCATCTGCTTGTGCCAAGATCTCAGGTTCCCGAATGTACCTTGTTTCCTGAGGTTGAGGTATAAACTGATGGAGGCTCAGGTGGTGTCATGGAATTTCTCAAATAGATCATTAAGGCTGCATAGCATGTATGCAACGTGTGTCTATTTGGAGACACTGTTGGAAGGTGAAGCGAGCAAGAGCTCCGATTTTTCCAGGGAGCAACTGTAGAATTTTAATGAGCTTTGAGTCCATTTCTCTGCTGGAAATAGCAGATCTCTAAGCATTTCTTCAATAGCATTACAGTAATTATAACAATTCTGAAAGGAATAATTTACGGGGTGTATTTTTGTAAGCTCGGAGAAATAAGAAAGGCCACATCCACTTCTTCATTTGGTAAATGCCTAGAGTCACCATCAGATAGATGTTTAAAAATATTAATGACAATAGTGTAGATGATTTGGTTCACGATCTCCACCAACATCTTGAGACAGTACTGCCTAATTCAACTTTCTGCGATAATAGAAGTGTTTGGATTTGGGCTGTCTTGTATGGTGGCCTCTGGCTACATGTGGTCATCGAGCACTTGAAATGTGGTTAATGAGACTGAGGCCTGAATTCTGAACTTTATTCAGTGTTAACTCATTAAATTTAAATAGCTGCATGGGCATTGGCTACCATACTGTACAGCGCAGCCCTAAGGCATCAACTGAAGCCCACTCCAGCCACCCTGAGGTTTAGAGCATCAGTGCACATAGTGGGGGATACCCAAAATGCACCTGGAGAGCCACGAAGCCCATGTACTCAGGCTGAACTGAAGCCTCCTGATTTGATTCTCTGATTATTCTTTCCACAACAGACCAGGGCATTCAACTAGAGAGAGAGGCAGGCACAATGGCAGCAACTGGAATGAAAAAGGTTGAACACAGACTAGGACTCAAAGAGAAAAACTGCCTAGGATAACTGAGCATAAGGACAAGCAGCTTTTATACCTCAAAAGTACAGTCTTTGATGCATTGCACCATCAAAAGAATGTTAAGAGGTCAGGGACAAGAGCCTCAGAAAGGAGAGAAAATGAGCAAGCCTCATCTAAGACCTTTGTCCATCAAAGGCAGGAAAGATGTAGACACCCTGGCACACAAATGGTGAGTTTTGGTTATCTGAAGAGTCCAGCTACTGGGTGCATCTCATTCCTCCCATAAGGAAGAAATTGTAGTTCCCTGTGATGTCCTCCTGCTCTTGGGATGAAACCCTGGACAATGACCATGACTCCCTGGGCTCCTGGATGTGGCTTTGTTGGCCCCTCCCACCCCACCTCATCCCAGCCTCCTGACTCCTTGTTCTCCAGCACCTTCTATTTCCTGAAGGTGCTATGAGCCTTCCTACATAGGGCTTTGCATGTGATGTTCCCTCTAGAAGGATTCTTTCGCCCAACCTCCTTCTTCTCCCCACTCCAGATCCTGGTTCACATACTACTACTTGGAAAGCCTGCTTACACCTTCACACCTCCACCTCCTCCCCAGCCCAAGAAGACATGGCTCCTTGGTTATCATGCTTCCATCTGATCTCCTTTGCCTGGAACACCTACTTGAGCATATATATTCATCCATATATATTCATCAGGGAGATTATATGACTTATTCACTTGTAAACTCTAAGAAGCAGGGATTGTGTTTCGTCTGATTCATCCACATTTGTTGTATCCCCAGTAGCCAGCTGATGCTTAATAAATGCTAAATGAAAGAATGAATGAATTCTGGTTTGTTGGTTAGCTTTTTGTGTGTGACAGGTGTCCTCCAATTCCTAACACATTTACATCTTTTTTATAAAGTCTCTAGTCTCTGGAATGACTCATCTCTTTACCCGCCATGCCAAAGTTCTTCCGGTCCATAACTTTTTGCCATGCAATCTCCAGCCTAAATATTCCACCCACCACTCTGTTATTTGCTCCACTTACTACCTTCGCCCCCGAAGCTTCCCATTTCCTTTAGACAGTTGGCTCTCGTGCTGGCAAGCTGAACTGCATCTGTGCTGCTTTCCTTAACGGTGCATTTTCTTGATTTTTTTCCCTCCCACTGTTTCCTTCATTTGATTTCACTGATAGCCTCTGAACTCCCTGTTTGCAGTCTTCCTGCCAGGAGAGCTGCGTTGTCTTTTGGGATTTTTAGTTCCTCCTCCACCCGGACTTTTTCTATTATTTCTTCCATAGACTTCCTCTTCAATTTTCAACCTGCCTACTTTTTATTCTTGTCCTTCACAGTATTAAAAACTGAAGAAGATGAAATCTACAGTTATCCCCCATTCTTCTTATTCCTCGCCTTCATAATGTAAAACAACAATATGAAAGAAAGGTCTCAGATAATCATTTCCAGAACCTTCAGGGAAATCCTATCTTCCCATTTTTTTGTCTCATTCCAGTCCCTCCCCCCCACCACACACACACACACACACACACACACACACACACACACATCAGGGGTAAAAACCAACCAACCAACAAACAAAACTTCCAGTAGTCCTAACCACCCCCTCCCAAAACCCAATCAACTTCAGGCCTCATTCTCTTTTTCCAAATTAGCTTCCTTCACTGGTTAAATGATTTTCTCTATCTCATAGAGCTTATTTAGTACCAAATTCTTTTTTTTTTTTTTTAAGATTTTGTTTATTTATTCATGAGAGACACAGAGAGAGGCAGAGGCACAGGCAGAAGGAGAAGCAGGCTCCCTGTGGGGGGATCGAGTCCCAGGACCCAGGGATGACAACTTGAGGCGAAGGCAGACGCTCAACCACTGAGCCACTCAGGCATTCCCCAAATTCTTGATATAAATTTCAATTGTCTTTAGCAAGTATTTATTGAGCATCTACTATGCTCCAGGCACTGTGCTATGGAAACAGTAATGAATAAAATGGAGGAAATCCCTATCTTCGTGGAGAGTACGTTTTACAAAGAGAAGTATAATACACATGAGCATAAAATAATTTTACATAGTGAGAAGACTAACAAATAATGTTAGGTGGTCATTGCTACATACAATGATAAAATGTCTGAATTTGTAGCTCGTAACCCACAGGAGTGTGACAATTAAGCGAGCTTATATGTTCATAATGTATAGAGGAGGATTCATTACTCGGTGGAATCTGTGGCTTTGTTTTTGGTTTTTTTTTTAAGATTTTATTTATTTATTCATGAGAATACACAGAGAGGAGAGAGAGAGAGAGAGAGGCAGAGACACAGGCAGAGGGAGAAGCAGGGTCCATGCAGGGAGCCTGACGTGGGACTCGATCTCAGGTCTCCAGGATCACACCCTGGACGGAAGGCGGTGCTAAACTCCTGAGCCACCCGGGCTGCCCTGTGGCTTTGTTTTTAAGCACAGACCCCTGCCATAAATGTATTTAAAATTATTAGTGTTCTTATTATTGTTATTGGATGAAAGGAAAGATTATCCACTCATTCAATTAAGTGATATTTATGGGGCGTCTGCTGTGGGCAAGGTACTCACATGCTTGTGAAATGGTACAATGGAGAAGAGAAAAACTGCCACATGCTGACTTGAAAAGCAGGACTGAAATAATGAGCCAAGTCCACTGTGGCCCCTGACGGGGAAAAGCCAACTGGGGGGGGGGCAGCCAGCACACTACCCTTCAGACCACTCTTGGTGACTCACCTCCTGCCTAGTGAACTTCTTGTGGCTCTAGATGGCAGAGCCCTGGTTATGCTCTTGCCATAATATTTAGAGGTGTATGGGAAGGGTAGGAAGGCCTGTAACTCAGATTCATAGATCCAGAGTTGGAAGGAACTTCACATGTCATTTGTCTATTTCACAGATAAGAGATATATATATTTTTATAAGCATATATTTTTATTTTTAATATATTTATATATTATATAATATACAAAATATTTATATATTTATTACTACATTATATATTATTTATATTTATTTATGAATATATATATATATTTAAAGATTTTGTTTTGCTTATTCATGAGAGACAGAGAGAGAAAGAGGCAGAGACACAGGCAGAGGGAGAAGCAGGCTCCATGCAGGCAGCCCGATGCTGGACTCGATCCCTGGGTCTCCAGGATCACACCCTGGGCCGAAGGCAGCGCTAAACCACTGAGCTACTGGGACTGCCCATATCTTTATATATTAAAAATATTTTATATATTTTAATTAATATGTAAATCACACACGTATACACATGTCTACATACACAGACTTAAATATTCAGTTCTTTGGATCCCAAACAAGCTGCTTCTCTACTGTTACTGGAATGACCTAGAACTAGAGCATCAACTTTTTTTTTTTGAGCATCAACTTTTTGATTCGATTCAGCCAACGTTTTTTGCTGTTCGGTTATGTGCAAAACAGCTTGCAAAGTATGATAGGAGGCATGAAAATGAGCATGATCTTGTTCCAGATTTCAAGGAGCCTGCTGTATCACACAGGAGATAGCAATTCAAAGTGAGCCCGGTTGGTGCTACAGTCAAGGCGCAAAGTATCACGGAAATGCACCAAAAAAAACCTAACTCCAGCTTGACTGGCTCCCGTCAGAACTAATGCGCAGAGAGAGCTGGGGAGGAAAGGGCACCAGGGATGGGGCGACCAGGAGGGAACTCACAGAGGCCCTGGAGCATAGGACTCGTTCCAGAAAGGGCTGTGACTTTAGGAGTGCTGGGGCTGGAGAGGGTTGCTAGTGGGAAGGGAGAGTGACCCAGCTTCGAGAGAAGCTCCCCCACCCCACCCCACCCACCTCACCCCGTGGCACGCTGTAGGGGTTTGCACTTGATTCCATCCCGGGCTTTGAGTGGAGGAGTAACTTCCTCAGAGCTGTGCTTTCTGACTAAACTCACAGGAGGGGAGAGAGAGGCAGGCTGGAGGGTGGCTGAAAGACGGCAGCTCATTCCGTTACTCACTGTTACCTGTGATAATAATAGTTAACATTGATTGAATGCGCTAAGAGCTTTGCATACATTAGCTTCCTTCACTGTCATAACATTCCTGAAGTCTAGGAGCTTTTATTAGTTTGATTTTACAGATCAGGAAACTGAAGCTTAGGGAAGTTAATGTGCTAGAATAAGAGGCAGATTGGAGAACCAACCAAGTAGGTTCTATTTCTAAATCCACCCTCTGAAGGGTGGTGCTATGTTGCCCTGGATTGCTAACTCCAGTTGGCAATGATTTTGTTGAGGAGTACCCAGGGGAGAGGTGAAAATAATTTTTAGACTCTCTTTTATGGCTGGTATCAAAAAGGATGACAAGAAGACAAAAGCTGAGCTTCGCTATGCTTATCACCAGCCCTGTATTGTGGGTGACATTTAACCCCTAAGGGGCTCCTTCTGCCAACTTTCTGGCCCAATTCTTCACCTTCAGGTTGTATGTGCTGAAATCATAAATACAGTTTTAATAAGAAAAGTAAGAATCAGGAAGGTAAGACTATTATAAAATAATTCATATAATACTTTTTGAAGCCCGTGGGGTAGTTGTTTTATGTTAATCATCTGCCATTATAAATTAACAATGGGATTAATTGATACTACTGCTCTGGATAAATATAAAAGATTAAAGGCTGATTTTTTACAATTTATGTGCAAAAGTCCACAGTGGTGGTTTTACATTTTATCTCCTGAAGTGGCTCAGGCCCAGCATTCACCCAAATATGATGATCCTTCCACTCACTTACATCCTAGTGGCAACATCCAGGAAGGGAACACATCACTCCTTTAGGACAAAGCATCCATGACACTAAGACCCCAGCCGGTATTTCTATTCCAACACAATTCCAGAACATTGAAAACCATTATTACAGATGATGTGTTAGACATCTTCTCTTATTTTAAACAGATGTTTTACAACACGGAAGGGTGCATCCTGTAAAAGCAGTGTATTCTGTACAATTTGGTCACTGTGAAGCCTGCAATAGCACAAAGGGTTAATTTGGATAAACACTTTGGGCCCTGTGGATCTTTGAGCTTGGATGACATGCATGGTGCCCATTCTCCCATTTAATTTCTCAGTTATTATCCTCCTGGCTGGACATGCTAGGGAGGTGGCCCCCAACTCAAATGTAGGGGAGGCCAGAGCTATGTGCAAGGAGCCCTCCATGTTGACCACCCCCTGCCCCCCGCACAGTGGGTTTCTGTGCACTTCTCTTCTGTGGTCTCTTTTCATCTCCATGGCAGCCCTAACTCTTTATTAAGACTTGAGAACAGGGACAGGGTCTTATATCTTTCTCCCAGTGGGACTTTTGACTGGCTTTTTGGTGAGCTTACACAAATATTTGTTAGATGAGTAAGTCTTTAAATTAATGAACAATTGACTGAAATTGGAAAATGGTATCATCCAAGGACATCAGTCCTGACGCCCCATCATTTCAGAATGAAGACAGAACTCTTACTTGCTTTTTAATTACATAAGGGGCAACTTCCTGAAAAGTTTAAAAAATGTTGGGCAGTACTGTCTAATGAAATATGTACCCTATCCTGGTAGGTTCCTCTACTGCCTGGGACATCTTGGTAGGTTATGTTCCAGAAAAATGTCAAGAGCCCTGTTTTGTGCCAAGAATAGCTGCATAGGGAGTGGCTGTCGTGGGGTGTCAGTACAGTGTACTTAGCTTTCAGAAGTTTCTTCTCTATTCGGGCTTGGAGCCGGAACAGGATAAGCATCCAGCCTTATGATTAGTGAACACTGCTTTGCAATGGAGAGATGATAATTTTATCAGCAAGACTCTAGGCAGGGAACAATATTATACACTCCAAGTGGGAGGCTCACAGGACAAGGTGTGCCATCGTCCCCAGAATTCAGTTCCTCAGGTAGGGATGATGGCAGGGGTCATCCCCTCCCTGGAGTTTCCATGGAGTCCATGAGAGATTTCTACCACTAAATGTTCTTCCCCAAGTCAGAGTTTTCCATCCTGGGTAATAAGTGCCTTCTTCATAAATACATGTCAGCCTACATTTTGATGGAAGAAAAACCTCCCATATCCTCAACGTTAAAAAAAAAAAAAAAGGAAATTAGGTTGCACATGCTTTGGGCAAGTTCCCATAAACCTGCTCCCCATCAAACACTTTGGGAGTAGATATTGTTTCACTGAATCCGGGTGCAGCTGAGCGTGGAGTCCTTGGCCCAGCCAGGTCTGCTGAATGCACGAACCAGAGCTGTCGACAGAGGACCTCAGAGCTGCTCTCCCACTGTCCTCCAGGGCCCGAGCATCTTCATTCTTCCCCAGGCTGCTGCCTCTCTCACATGCCCTAGTGCTCAGGGATCTTTAGATACTTCGTTGTTTGCACTGAAATCATGCTCTACCAGGGCTCTGCTGAGTGCAGAGAACACCCATGGGCCCAGCACAGCTTTGCTCCGCGGGACAGGAAGACTTCCTATCTCAGGAGCATCCTTCCAAACTCTCCAAATGAAAGTCTGGACTTGACTCACTAATAACCTTTCACCTGGAAGGTCCTGGGCTGCAGGTTATCAGGTGAGGCTAGTTAGGGTGTTTGAGGAGCCTGGGGGGGAGAGGGAGCAGGGAAAGAAGGTGGACCCCCAGGTCAATTGCCAAATCTCTGTTCCCCACTTTCTTGCTTCTGAACAGGTGGCAAGTATTCTGGAATACCAACCCCTCACTGCTTCCTCTTCTTCCTCACGGCCTCCCTGCCCCACCCTGCTTCCCTTTGTGGGTGCTCCCTCATCTGTGTCCTACTTCCCCCTCCTTTCCCCTCTCCCGCCCTGACCCTCTCCCCATGCCCTGCCCCCTGCCCCCCTTTCCGTTGCTCACCCCCCTTCTACCCATCCTCACCATAGCAACACTAACGTGTTTGCCCTCCCTTTCTGTACCTCTCTCCCCTCTCTCTGAAGCTCCATCCATTCTCCGAGTTTCACTGATACCCGGGATCCTTGGAGCCAGGATCTCCATTCCCTCCTCAAGTCCTCCTCTCCCCTTCCAGCGCCAGGGCTGTGTCTGCCGCCAAGAACACATGGGCACAACCCTGCTCTTCTCAAACTCCGTGTAAAGCAAGCCTCCTCCCTGCTCCCAGAGACTCTCCAACTGCCTTTCACCATTAAGGTGTCACCGATTTCCCAGGCTCCCAAGTTCAAAATTTGAAGTTACCTTGATTGACACATCAGCCAGTCATCTAGTTTGATTTTTCCTGAAATCCCCCCGTCCTATGTATTCCTCCCACGCTGATCTCCTTGCTGCTTGCTGCCTTAGCTCTGGTTCTTGTGACCTCAAACCTAGATTATCTCCAAAACAACTGGGCTGCTCCCACTTCTCTCCCCACCATCCGAGGGCTGGCAAGGGCACTGTCGCCCTGACAACCAGGGCTGGTGGGGGTTGGGGGGTTGGGGGGTGGGGGGGTTGGTGGGGGAGCATGATCAGGACTTACTGGGGACCAGCTGTGGCTCTGCCCTCACCGTGCTGCCCCTCTGCTGACCCACCAGCAGGGAGGAGAGGCCCCAGGCCCGGGGCTGGGAACAATAGCCATAATTTGATCTTCAGTAATTCTGCAAATCCATACCCAGTCCCTGCAATACCCAAGCCTACCCCAGGTACTGAGATACAAGAATGAACAAAGCAGAGCAGTCCCTGCCTCATGGAGATTACTCGGTCCCAGGAGAGGTAGAAAGTAAATAAACATGTAATGTGACAGGTGGTAAACCATAGGACGTATGTATCAAGAATAGAGCCAAGGGGCACCGGGGTGGCTCAGGGATGGAGCCGTTGTCTGGCTCCCTGTTCAGCGAGGGGCCTGCTTCTCCCTCTCCCTCTGTCCCTCCTGCCACTTGTACTCTTTCTCTCTCTCAAATAAATAAATAGAATCTTTAAAAAAAAAGACAAATAAGGGACATAAAAAGTGAATGGGACAAATGGCCCACAAACACATGAAAAAAATGCTCGATGTCATAAGGGAAATGCAAATCAAAACCACAACAACATAGCACTTCACACCCACCAGAGCGGCTACAATCAAATGAAAATAGAAAGGAACCAATATTGGTGAGGATGTGAAGACACTGAAGCCCTCATACACGACGGCGGGAACGTGAGATGGTGCAGCTGCTGTGGAGCACAGTTTGGCAGTTCCTCACAAAGCTTAACGGAGAGTTACCACAGGACCTAGCAATTCCACTCCTACACGTTCACCCCCAAGAATTGAAAACAGGTGTTCAAACGAACTGTGCCCATGAATGTCACAGCTGCACTGTTCGTGGTAGCCAAAAGGTGGGAACCTCTCAAATGTCCATCCGTGATGAGTGGGCGAGCAAAATGTGATGCCTGCACCCAACGAAATACCCTCAGCCATAAGGAATGAAGTGCTGATTAATGCTACATCCAAGATGAACCTTAAACCATGATGCTAAGAGGAAGAAGCCATCTACGAGAGGCCATATACTGTACGATTCTGTCCAGATGGAACGTCCAGAATAAGCAAATCTATAGAGATAGGAAATGGATTGGTGGGTTGGTCCTCAGAGCCTGGGGGTGCTAGGGAAGCGGGGACCAGATATCCGATTTAAAGGGTACATGATGATGGAAACGTTCTCTGGAACTAGATGATGGTCATGGTTGCACCGTGTTGTGAATGTACTAAATACCACTTAATTGTGCATTTTTTAAATGGTTCAAAATTAAATTTTATGTTACGTCTGTTTTACCACAACAGGAAGCAAATGGCAGTGGTCACAGCTGCTCCTCTGATAGGAGAGGCCAGGAAGCCTCTCCTATGAGGGCGGAAGCCTCTCTGCAACCTGAGGCAGGAAGGTATGAGCCCTGCACTCACCAGGAAAGGCAGGGAGAGGCACAGCCTGCAGATGGCTCTGAGCACTGTGGCTGGTGATTCGACCCCTTTCCTTGTCTCACCCCCCAGGCCAACAGCACCATGCTGGTCCAGTGCCCAACACCTCTGGCTCTCAGCATCTAGCACTTCCCTGCAGCCCCCCATTGCCACTGCGCTGACCCTCCTCCCTTGCCTCTTGCCCACAGAACTGCCCCTTCTGGCCATTTGTAGGCTGGACAACTGTTTGGGGCCCAGCACACAGACCCCTTCTCCTGGGGCACATGTTCTGATACCTGCCAGAGCATGAGCACTGAGACTTTGAGCATAGAGTCTACTGCGTATAAGCCACGTGAGGCTGGGTACTCGTCCCTTCTCTGGGCTTCAGTTTTGCCCTGTATGTAACATAGGGGCTATTGAGAGAATAATAAAACGACACAACTGCAAAGTGCTGAGCTTAGTACCTGGTGAGGAGTGAGCTCTCAGGAATGGCAGCCCTGTCATCACCTCAATGTCTCCTATAATCTGAAGTTCGAAATTTAGCACTTCGTTTCGGACTGATTGTATTGGGTCATTATTTTCTGTACGGAGGAGTCAAAATACATGACAGACGTCGTGACAGGACTTATCTTCCCCCAACCCTGGTGACTATTCCAATACAGAGCATGTGGATCGAATAAATGTTTGGTGACCGATGATTGATTGATTGATTGATTTGTCTCTATCACCTAATAGGAATAGAACTTTCTTCAAATTAAGACATAAAGGGAAACATGATGTGGGGAGAGGGGAAGATAGAAAAGGAGGGAGACACACACACACACACACACACACACACACACACAGAGGGACAGTGAGGGAGGGAGAAAATCTGCAAGTGAACAAACACCTTTTACAAATAACCTTTAACAAATAGATGTAAGACAAATCCTCAATGTTCTATCCCTGGAGAAAGGTATGAGTTGAAATGTATTTAAAAATGAGATCGCAGGGGCGCCTGGGTGGCTCAGTGGTTGAGCATCTGCCTCTGCTCAGGTCGTGATCCCAGGGTCTGGGATCGAGTCCAACATCAGGCTCCCTGCATGGAGCCTGCTTCTCCCTCTGTGTCTCTGCCTCTCTCTCTTTGTGTCTCTCATGAATACGTAAATAAAATCATTTTTAAAAAATGAGATAATAAGCTACATTTCCCAACAATTTAGAAGTGGGAGACAGACACAGGTAAGGGTGGCACCCAACTGCTTGAGGAGAAAGCAGCGGGGGAAGGATAATCTGTTTGTTGTATCGGGTAAGATGTGATGCCCAGATCAGACGGGGCTCCTCCACCCCTTGCCCCTGTCACGTGACCTACCTCCAGCCACTGCCCCACGTGAAGGAGACCAACCCAACCACTGTTTCCTATTTTTACCACCTCCACAAACCCAAAGGTGGTTTGCTGCTCCGCCAAGGAGACGCATCTGTTCCCCCAAAGCCCCAGCCCGTTCTCTGCCAACAGAGAATTGCCAGTGCAGTTTTCTTTCCGTACAATTCTGGGGTCAGACTTTATTCCCCTTTCAGAGAAGCAGACACAAGCCCCGTTCAAGAGTCAAAAGCTACCAAGCAGCTGGCTTCCTCCAATGTGTGCAGATGCAATTTTCTTAATCATTTCTTTTCCCCTAACAAACCAATGCAAAAGAAAAAGAAGCTGTTTACCTGCAGATCCCTGATTTCTTCTCGAGACGCTAACACTGGGTATTGAGAAGCAACTCAAAAGCACCTTCTGAGACTTCCTTAAATCCCCAATCTGCTTCTGGGAGCAGCTCTAAGTTTGAGCTGTGAATAGAGGCTGTGTGTTATTTTAACCACAAGGTTTCTAGTCAGTAGGGAGGAGAGATGGAAATGAGGTACATTGGCAAGCAGAAGCGCCATCCACCTCGGGTGAAATGAGCTCGCTGATCTGATGTGAGAGCTTGGGGACAACTGGAGGAACCCTCAAACCCACTTTTCCTAAACCAGAGGTTAAATAGCTGTGGAAATTCCAAATGAGTAAGATAAGACACTTCTGGTCTTTTCTTAAAAAAAGACATGTTGGTATGCCCTGTCTGATACTGTCTGAGGGGAAGCCCTGCGCAGAGCTGGCCGGAGCAGGGGGCGGGCAGGGGGCCAGGGCCTCAGCTAGAGGCAGAGACACCTGGAGACAGCTTTGCTCCACACAAAAAAGGAGTCTTCCAGTGGTTAAAAAGTATAGAATGTCAAAGGAGACTGGCCAAGTCACATCTTTTGTATAAAAACATAACCAGTGTCTGGACACCTGGGTGGCTCAGCAGTTGAGCATTTGCCTTTGTCTCAGGGCGTGATCCTGGGGTCCTGGGTTCAAGTCCTACATTGGGCTCCCCACAGGAAGCCTGCTTCACCTTCAGCCTATGTCTCTGCCTCTCCGTGTGTGTGTCTCTCATGAATAAATAAAATCTTAAAACAAAAACAAAAACACAACCAGTGTGATGGCAATCCATATGAAGTTATAGGGTGAGGGGGTAGCTAGTCTGGAATATGTGATCATGAGAGATTAACATGTGTGAGTGTGTGTGTGAGTGTGAAAGAGCATGAATATGTGTCTGTGTTCTCACTTCCCAAACAACTTAAAAAGCAAAGATCCAGCCTCAGCTCAGACCAGTTGGAGATCTTCCTCCTCAAGCGTCTTGGCAAATACAAATGCCTCCTTGGCCTTGGAAGAGGAGAATGATTTATCGCATGCAGATCAAGAGCAAAAACTAGAGCCGCCGGAATGGCCAACAGACCTTTACAGCCAGCCCTTCGCAGATGCCAGAGGGGTTTAACTCCACTTTTGGAAAAACTCAGCAGTGCTCCCATTAAACAGGGTCATAACTCAGTTTTATATAGAGTCTTTCATCTCAAAGGAGCTCGAGGTGGGTTTACACCAAAATATAAATTATCCTGTGCAAAGTCACCTCGGGAGCAAACCACGGCTCCTGCCTAGCAGCAGCTGGCCCCGACGCAAGCAGTCAGTTTGGAGCCGCAGCGAGACAGCAGGCGGGCGGCCAGGAGGCACTCCGCGGGAGGAATGAGTGGGACCTGCCTTTAACCTGGCCCTTCCCGCCCTAGAGCGAGGACCTCTCTGACCCGCACCCCCCGCCCCCGTGAGCCCCGCCAGCGCCAGCGCCCATCCCCAGCACCTGCATACGCAGCCTCAAAGGACCTGAAAACCGCAAGCCAGGAGTGAATGAGGGCTGCGCTCTCAGATCTGATCCCATGTTGTTGGGGTTGGCAAAGCAGGACTCTTGGGCCACATGCACACACTTTGTAAGTAAAGTTTTATTGGTACACAGCCACACTCACTCAGTGGTGGACTGTCTGCGACTGTTTGGGTACTATAACAGCCCAGGGGAGTGGATGTGGCGGAGATTGTAGGGAGGGTGTTTGGTTTTGGGGTGGATGTAAGGAAAAAGGAGGGGCACCCGGGTGGCAGTCAGTTGAGCGTCTGCCTTTCAGCTCAGGCTATGATCCCAGGATCCTGGGATGGAGCCCTGTGTTCGGCTCCCTGCTCAGGGGGAGTCTGCTTCTCCTTCCCCTTGCTCTTGTGCTCTTGCGCTCGCTCTCTCTTTCTCTTTCTCTCAAATAAATAAATAAAATTGAAAGAAAGACAGAAAGAAAGAAAGAAAGACAGACAGACAGACAGAAAGAAGAAAGAAAGAAAGAAAGAAAGAAAGAGAGAAGAAAGAGGGAAAGAAAGAAAGAAAGAAAGAAAGAAAGAAAGAAAGAAAGAAAAAAGAAGAAAGAAAGAAAGAAAGAAAGAAAGAAAGAAAGAAAGAAAGAAAGAAAGAAAGTCTCTTGCAATAACCTCTAAAGATCAACCTGGGGAAGACAAACCTATTCATATCACCCAGCCCATATTCAGGCCCAGAGTCTCCATTTGAATTATTTATCAGAGAAACTCTTTAACTCAGGCATTGCCTAGGCACACTGCTCCAGCTTCATCCCCAAGGAACTGAATGGCTGTGTCCAACTGTTCTCTTCAATAGAAGCCCTGGAAGCACCGTCAGGCCCTCTCCATGGCATCCCCAAACACACCTTGTCTTTGAGACCGGCTCTGAGTCTCTCCAAACAGTCAGTTGCTCCCTCCTGCAGGCTCTCCTCACATTTTGTTCATTTTTCTCTTGTATTTCTTGTAGTTACAGGCTAGTGGTCTCTATGTTTGCCTTTCGTACCACACTTTGTATTTTCTGCAAGTAAGAATGATATCTTATTTAACTTTTCCCAGACCCTAAGACTATAAAAGACACATCAGTAGACTCCACTCCATTAGTGGTTACTACAAAAATAACGGAGTCGGTCTTACTCCACTGGAACCTAATGGCAAAGGAAATGAATGAAAGATTGTCCGACCCTCCTTGAAAATGAGGTGTTCTTAAAATAGCCCTCCCAGGGATGACCCAGGCTCTGTCTTTCTAACACTTGTCCCCGAGTGGGACCAACTTTTACACACTCTTTGTTAGTTGTTTCTTGAATTTTGAATTTGTAGATGAGCTTCCTTGCAGAAATGTCAATGGTAGTTACAAAAAGAATCTTTGTAACAGCTAGAGCTGTTCCAAGACCTGGAAGGATCTGGCCCTGGGTGAAACAGAGGCAGCATATTCTTCTCTAAGCTTCCTTTCTCATGCTAAGGTTTGGTACAGCCTAGTTTCCCTGGTGTGACCCCATCAGAAGACAGAGCTGCCACATGGCTGAAGGATGCAGATTTGCCTCCAGCAGATCTAGGGCGCAAAGGGAACCAGTGTTCTCACGTGACAGGAGCAATGGCACTGTACCATCTCAGTAGCTGTGTCACCACTCTTGTAATTTGTATCCTCTTTAATGGTCACAAGGGTGGGGAGACCTAATAACATTCTGGAGCAAACAAAATTTGGCCATGTGGTCACAGTGGACGGTCATCACATGTGTGGTCACTCAACGTCTTGTGAGTAGTCATCCTTGGCTGAACTTGGGACTTCCTACACTGAGTCCTCATCTCAGTCTGCACAGGTTGCCATGACAAAATACCATGGACTGGGTAGCTTCAGCCACAGAAATGTATTTTTTCATGCTTCTGGAGGCTAAAATTCTGAGATCAGAGTGCCAGCACAGTCAGGTTCAGCAAGAACTCAACTCCTGGTTTGCAGACTGACCGTCACCTTCTCCCATGGCCTTTCCTCGTTGTGTGTACGGGGACATCCCTCTCTTTCTCTCTTTTTCTCTTCTTATAAGGCCATCAATCCTATCAGATTGGGACCTCACTTCATGGCTTCATTGAACCTTCAGAACCTCTTTTCTTTTTCTTTTTTTTTTTTAAGATTTTATTTATTTATGACACACACACACACACACACACACACACAGAGAGGCAGAGACATAGGCAGAGGGAGAAGCAGGCTCCCTGCGGGGAGCCCAATGTGGGACTTGATCTCCGGTCTCCAGGATCCTGGCCCTGGGCTGAAGGCGGTGCTAAACCGCTGAGCCACCTGGCTGCCCTTAAGAACCTTTTAAAAGCCCAACCTTCAAAAACAGTCAGATCGGGGTTAGAGCTTCAACATAATTTTTTTGCAGGAGGGGAAAGGAACACAATTCACCCCATGGTAGTGATCCTTCCTCAAGCTAGAAGCCAGACTTTCTCTTTCAGCCTCCTTTGAAGCTGGGGTGCAGGTATGTGTCACAGGCTGGGCATTTAGCTGCCTTCAACTTAGTAAAGACCAGGAGGAGGCAGGAAAGGGGGTGAATCCACTCTGCGGGAGGTCAGTGCCAGTTGGCAGGGAGTCATCAGCTCTCAGAGACAGCTCCAAGGAAGACCAGTCATGGTGTCTGGTACAGATTATCTGTTGTGTGAGTCCAGGGGCCTGGCCCTGCCTCTGCAACAACAGCAACTCTTCCCTGCAGCAAAACTCGTACTGTGTTCCCTCTTGGTCCTACAGCTTCCACACCTGACATTGGTCTCCTAGAGATTCTGTGACCTATTAATAGTCTTCAATAAATCAGTTTTTAGCTCACTATAGCTGGAGGTACCATTTGCAACTAACAATGCATCATGGCTGATGCGGGTACTTAAAACCAAACCATTTAGTTTTCTTTTGCTTTCTTGGCCAGAACTTCCAGAGGATTTTCTTTATTTGCCTCAGTGCCATTTTGAATGGATATTTGGCAATGTGATTTTGTACTTATTTTTGATTTGTTTGCCCTGGGGCTCATTCCTCATACTTTCTCTACTTCACTTGGGATCATAATGGGGAGGGGGGATGCTCACCGTTCCAAGTTGTGTGTCCCAGACTCTCCAGAGACCTAGTTTCCAGCTGGGTTCAACCAAGGAGAGGTGTTGGAGGGAGATTGGAAGGCTGGAGTGAGGAGAAGCCAGGGTACCCCCCGACCCCCCCACCCCCAGTGCTGTGGATAGCATCTCCAACAGGGCTGCATCTCCTCCTCAGTGACCTTGGCACTGTGGGACCAGGCCCAGTGGGCCCAACTTCTACCAAATGACTCTGGCTCTGTCCTTCAGCCTAGGGATAGAAGTGATTTCCCACCTTCGCTAATCTTTCAATTGCCTCACCAGTCTCATTTGGCTTTGGGGCTTTTCCATTATCTGTGTCACTACCTCATTGTATTAAATGTCTTCTGTTTTAGATACATAGAGTGGTTCTCATTTTCCTGGTTGGTCCCCAATTGGTACAGCTATCTATGCCATCTCTGTTTTAGGTAAAAAAAAAAAAAAAAAGAAGAAGAAGAAGAAGAAGAAGAAGAAGAAGAAGAAGAAGAAGAAGAAGAAGAAAATCTGCCCAGGGGCGCGAGTGGGACTCTGCTGTGCATCATGTCATTCTGTTGGATGAACTTCCTCTTGTTGCTTTGGACAGCATCATGTCTCCAAAGTTGACAACTGCAAGGCCAGTGCTATCAGGCTATCTACATAATTCTTCTGGTCTTTTCAGGGCATTTAAAGATATTTGTTGAGAGAAAAAGTCATGATTAGAAACAGCAGCTAATTCCTTGCCTCACTGACCAGAAGATCCCATGAGGATAAAGCAAGATAAAGCAGAATGGGTGAGCAAAGCCTGATAGATACTGAGTGTGTGTGGAGTTTAGAAAACTCTGCCTGGCTTTTAGAAAACCAAATAACTATAAACACTTTCTCCTTTAATTCATAGGGTGGAAAAGTCTGCATACATCAGATATTCTTGATGGTGCTACTTATTAAATAAACCTAAATGTCCAACAGTAATAAAATTAGAATTTTCATCATGAGATGCTTTGTCCCATGGGCTAATTTACAACCAGTAGCAAAAATAATTATGAAAATGACATAACAACTTGGGAGCTCTTCACAGCAGTGTACAATAAGTAGAATTCACAGAGAAGCACCGGATGGCTCAGTAGATTAAGCATCTGCCTTCAGCTCAGATCATGATCCCAGGGTCCTGGCATCGAGGTCCCGCTGAGCAGGGAACCTGCTTCTCCCTCTCCTCCCCACTTGTGCTCTCTCAGTCTCTCTTTCTCAAATAAATAAATAATAAAAAATAAAATCCTATGTGTTCTTGTCTCTAGATAGGGCCTGAGAGTCACTACAAGTCCTTACTACCTGGTGTCTCAGTATTTCTTCTTTTATTCTCTTTCTACCTTTGTGTCCTCTTCAATATGCCCCGAGTGCTGGTAGCTGGCTGCCACTCGAGTCTGCCTGTCTTCTTCCTGTCATTGCTTAGGGTGGCACAACCAAACATAGATAGGAAAGGAACAAAAGAAAAAGAGAGAGAGAGAGAGAAGGAAAAGGGAAGAGATCAGGGATCATGACCTGGGATCGTGACCTGAGCTGAGGCACATGCTTAACTAATTGAGCCACCCAGGTGCCCCAAACATGTAAGATTTTAAATTGGGGTTCAATCACATGTTGCAGCTTTCACATTTAATGCATTATGTGCACTTCCACATCTGGTCCTCTGGAATTAGCATAGAAGGGGGCAGACCTTCCTTGCCACTGCTAACAGCAGAAACTGGAGCTAAGAGATGTGAAGTGACCTCCTTCATTGTACACAGCTGGAAACATCTTCTCTGACTCGGAGTCCAGAACACTGCCTTCCACACATGGTTCCTTCCAAAAAACAAAGGCGGTGGTTGAGCAATCCAGTGTCCTCGACAATCAGAGATTCTTCTTCTCCTGTTCAGCCTCGAGAGTCTCCTTGAGCTGCTTGGACATAGCTTGTGTGTCTGCTCCTCTTTCCAGATCAAAGTTGTCTCTGCAGTGGGATCTTCTTCTCTCCCACTGGGGAAGCTTCCTGCCTAATGAAGTCTGCTTGCTCTCTGCAAGTGGATTCCCAGGCTGGAGAAGACCTGCTCACAGAGAGCATCCAGCTGCTCTTAGGAAGGGCTGCACAAAAAAAGAGCTTCTGCCGAGAGGGGCGAATTATAGGACCCATTCACAGGGCAGTTGTAGGATTAAAATTTTTTAAATGTGTGTATTGGATTTAGCACAGTGCCAGGCACGTAAAAAATTGGCTAGCTAGCTGGTAGAAAGAGTCTCACTGGTAGTAAAAATGGGAATGGCAGCAATTAACTAGGGATTACAGTTTAAAACAACCCCGTTTTCTTCAGAAATTAGGAGCAAGGAGAAAGGTTTTCTCCTTTATTCTCCCAGAAACTTATTTGTTTCCTCATTCTAAGTCACTCATGTCCTTTCTTTTTAGCCCAAGCTGCAAGAAGACCCCATTAGCTCAGGTCCTTTTCAGTTTTTTTCTTCTCCAACTCTCAGCCTCTTTGTATCTTGCTTCCTATCTTAGGTCTTAGAAATGGTTTGATATTAAATCTGTTTTGGAAAAAGGTGGAATAGAAATTAATTGATTACAAAGCAAATCAGATAGTGACTGTACATAGCTCAGCAAAGGCATCTATACTCAGGCATGTCCTTTGTCTCCCTGTTAGATGGTGAATCAGTGTTTCCACAGTGAGTGTTTATATACTGAAAATAATTTACTTCCTAAATTACTAATAATTTGCTTACTAATAACTTACCAAATAAGTAATATTTAGTAAGTGCTATTAATTTAATTATTACTCAATAAATGATTACTACCAATAAAAAGATTAACCTTAATGGAACTATTTTTTTTCCTACACTTCTCATGTTGCTCCCTGATGAGACAGGTTCATGCTTCATTGATAAAGAAGCTCTGCGTGTGCACTTCTTCTTCTCCTAAATGTGCTCTGCCTATATTCCAAGGCACAATTCCTATCTTAGCACCATCCATACAGTAATTCATTTATTTATTCATTGGCAAGTATTTACTGAGTACCTGCTGTATTCCAGTTTCCATGTCATAGTAGGTTCCCCATGAAGCTTGCAAATGCTTCATGGTCAAGTGCTCCTTCATATCCTAAGGGAGATTACTGACTGAGCCATTCATCTGGTACTTGATGTCTCCTCTGTGGCTTTGTAAACTGCTTTTTAATGAATAGTTTCCTTTATTTACCACCAGAGTGTGGTCCTCCCTAGAGCAAGGATCTTATCTTATGAATCTTTGAAGTCTCAGCACCTACCTAGTACATTGTCCTATGCATATTAGGTTCTCAATAAATGGTTTTATTAATATTGGTATTATGTCATTATGGTAATCTAAAGTAAAATAAATGGATACCACATGAGAAGTGAAATTTGATGCCTCCAGTTTCAGAAAATTTTTCATGTCTACATATTACAGCATATCCTAGGCCCAAGATTAGAGGCTTAAAGAAGCATCCAAACCACAGATTAGAAACACTACAGGCAAACATCTGAGCAAAACTGGCTGTGTGTGTCTAAGGTTAGATTCTACAGCCTAGACTATACCTGAACAAATGAATGGCCCACCACCACATTTAAGTGGGCACTGTCTAGAAAAGCCTCCTGGATGTGGTAATGACAGTGGTCGTGATTGTACCTTCTAAGAGTGGACAAGCACATCATGAACAAAACCATTACTAAACACTAAGTTGAACAGAATCTATCCTGTATGTTGGCCAAGGAGAAGCCATATTTTATAGTAGAAGGGATGGAATATGATAGTTGCCAAGCAAAGCCTGTTCATCTGGATGCTAAATCAAGTGGCTAGTAAGACCAGTGATACTTAGTTTGGAGGTGGATGTGATGCAAAATAAGAAAAGAAAAAGCCAGCATCTTGATGTATACAGTGTCAGAGCAGCCAAGTGTTTTCATGGACTCCAGTGGTGAAGACTCACAGTGCACCTCTTGGGAAGAAAACTGTTTTGGTTTTATTAGACCAAGTCAAAGGCTCAGTAGCTCTATCACCTAAGTACCAAAAACTTGACTTGACACAGATTCCTCTCATCATGGTAGTTCTCAAACTTGGACCTATCATCAGACCTTCATCACCACCTGAACATTAAAAAAAAATTAAAACATGTAAAATATGTAAGAAGCTGATTGTTGGGCCTCTCCTCTGGAGATTTTGATTCAGTAGATATTTTTAAGAATTGCTCAGGTGGTTCTGGAAATTGACTGGTTTACAGTCCACTGATCTAGAGCTCTGCCCTCTGTACTACACACCCCTGAGGGCTGAAAATTGGGGAAAGAGGTATTGCCCCTGGCCCACCTTCAATGATGAGTGATTGGGAAGACAAAACTTGCACATCTGAAGAGGAGAGAATACTGACAGTGAGAAAGGGGGCCTCAGGGTAGATTTAAATGTCTCTGGAGTACAGAGGGGGCAGGACATCCCTGGTAAAAAACAAAAATAAAACAGAATTAGCAAAGCTATGGAAAGAGATGAAGCCAGGAGCAGGGAGTAGGGCCAGCTGACCGGGGTGGAAGGGACACAGACTGGAACAGATGGAAATAAATCTGGTTTCCGTATATTTAACAAGTGGCTATGTAATCTCTGAAGAACACTATTCTGAGACAGTGACCCTGTGGAAAGTGTGACTTGAACCAATAATTCCCAACCAAGCTGGAGTTAGAAGACATTATAATTGTTGGTTTGATTTCACAATGTCCCACTTTTTCCCTCCATATCTCTCCAAAGAGCTCATCAGAATGGAATCCAGACCCTAAGTAGATCAAGGTTTCCCTTTGTGAGGTTTTGAAAATACTTCCCGAGAATGTCCAACTCTAGGATGAAATAGCACTCGGGTGAAAAAAAAAATCTATGAACCATATTTCCATGTGGGTACATACTGCCCGAGAGAAGTCACATCTATAGACCCCCTTCCCAGCCATGTCCATTTGGAAATATGGGAGAGAGGAAGTCTCTCAGGGAATGTCGCATTAGTCCTCAAGGCTTACCTGGGGCCTGATAAAACCTCCTACTTCTAGTGGTGGCTTGGAAAATGCATCTAACAAAGTTTTCTGAAGCTCTACTGTGAGCCAGGCATCATAATGAGCGCTGGGATAGAGAGCCAAACATTCTACCTTGAGGAGCTCATTTTTTGGCCACTAGATTTAAGTCCATATTTGGTTGTGAGTCTAGCACCTTGACAGGTTCAGAAAGATCCTAAGAGCTGAGGATGGTGAATGATGAGTAGCAGAAAGGGCTGAGACCCTGCAGACGATCATGAAGGGCCCCCTCAGCTCAAGTGTGGGGGTCATTCACTCATATGTTTGACTATGGCCATGAGAGCAAGGCTGATACCAAAACAACAGGAAGAGAATGGGCAAGAGTGATGAAGAAATCCATCCCTGACTTGTGGCATTGGCAAGAAGTGTCCTCAATGACAGTCTTTTCAGATGTGGCTTTGGTTTTTAAGAGGGAGGTACGGCAAACAGGAAGGCAAGAACAGTTCAAGTAGGTAATAGAAAGGAACCCCAGGGAAAAGTTAAATGATTGTGATTTCTTTTCAGGGGAGGAAAAGGCAGAAAAGGGATTTAATCAAGCATTTAAATATAGGAGAGTTATTTTAAGGAGAGTACACTTCTCCATCTTAGAGTGGTTTAAATGCAAAGAAATGGCTTTAATTTCAAGAAGAGAGGTTAATTGACTTCTATGGCAGACTTTTGGACTCGAAGGGTTATTACAGATCAGATAACTGAGGAACTGGTGGAGAGACCTTTGAGATGAGGAGAGCCAGACCCTTAGCTGGGGTGACAGTCAGTACTCTCTGGCAGGGGAAAGATGAGGTGGGGTGGGGAGCGCGGCCTTAAAAGTGCAGTGGTTCAGGCTCTGGCATCCTTGGAATTGAAGGTGATTTTCACAGTAATCGCAGCAGTGGTAGCTATTATACGTAGTTTTTGTCTAGTACTTTCCACGAGCCAGTCTCAACTCTAGCAGTAGAAACATTAATTCCCGTAATCCTCCAGACAACGTCATGAGGTCAGTTATTATCCGCATATGACAGGTAAGGAAGCGGACACGCAGAAGTTAAGCTGTGTGTTCAAGGTCACACATCGGGAGGGGCAGAACCGGGTCAGGGCCCCACGGTCAGTTTCTGAATTATGGGCGCTAACCCACCCTGGGAACCTGTACCTCCCCCGTGACTCCAAACAAGTGGTCCCCTTCCCATCTCTGACTCAGTTCTTCCAAAAGCCCTGAATAAGAAGCGCTTTATTTCCCTGTAGTCTATTCTCTATAAACTGTCAAGCTTGTGGTTGAGGGAAGAAATCATTTTGAGACTGAGCCTCACCCCGAGACCTTTCTCTTCTATCCGAACAGTGAACAGGCAATAGTGGTGTGACCCAGGACGTGTAGCTCACCTCCTGATCCTGCTCGGGACCCATTGCTGGCTGTGAACCAGGGTTCAAATCCTGTATTAATTTATCTCCATGCGCCTTCTTCCAAAAATGATCTCAGGCCGTTCAGGGCTAAAAATCAATCCTTAGCTTCAAGTAAACCAATTTCTGAAGGACTTTCAGATATGTTTACCTGTTGCTAACCAGGTCTTATGGAAAACTCAGCTCACATCCAGTTTCGGGTACAATCAGACAAGTTAAGGAGAAGAACAAAGTTCTCTTATCATGGTCATTCTTGAGGAGTGAGAGGTGGTCTTAATCCATCTAAGGCAGGCTGTTTTCAGGTTGGGGAATGGGGTGCGAATGAAGGAAGGATGGTTAAAAAGAACTTTGTTCTCAGATTATTAAGGCCAGTTTTTCTCAACAAAGGACAAATGGAAAAACTGATGAGAATGTCACGGCTTTCCAGACAGTTTGAGAAAAAGAGATTGTGAAAAGTGAAGGCCAGATTTTCATCATGGCACCTCTTAACTCGGGGTCCAGCATGCTTATAATTGTTCATAAATTGAGGGAGGGGATTTCTAACATGACCTCTAATCAGAAGAAAACTATTTATTATTTAGGAACATTTGGTGTTTAGGGTTTTCATTTCCATACCCCTTGCCCCGCTCAAGTTTGCTCCACGTGAAATTCATCTTTCAGCTCCTACTCCAGGAAAATGAGTCAAAATGACCAGAGTCTGACTCGTGACTCTCACAACTTCCCTCTGTTCATGTTGAAGACCATGCCTAAAGGGTAGGTGAGGTCACCTGTGATTCCGAATGAAGCTGCCAGTGAGTCCAGCAGAGAGAGGCAGGGACCCTGGCTCGGCTGGCCCACTGACCCACCACCCCTCACCCCGGTAAGGCCAGACCCTCACACCCTATTGTAACACATCAAAGTGGGCTGGCAAGGAGCCTCCTCGGGCTCTGTGTCCAATGTCTCCATCCAGAGATGGTGCAGAATCCATGGAGAGTTTGGACACCACAGCACATCGCAAGGAGTGTGGCAGCTGGGCAGGTCTGCTGGCAGTCTGAGAGTCAAGGTTGATCGCTTTTGTGACCAGTCACCTGACCTTACCATCAAACAGGCCCTGGATTGGATTCCCATTGATGGAACAAAACAGAGTGGGTAGCAGGGATGGGGTAAGGCAAGAGAAAGCCTTTAGGAGGCACAGACAATGTGGTAAAGTGATATGACCCTGTGTCTTACCATTTTGGAGAGGCACCAGCCTTTCAAGAATCACTGAAATTATGCATTCTTTCTTCAGAAAAAATATACCACACATACCCACAGCATCCTTTTTTAAAGATTTTATTTATTTATTCATGAGAGACACAAAGAGAGAGGCAGAGACACAGGCAACAGGAGAAGCAGGCTCCCTGGGGGGAGCTTGATGTGGGACTTGATCCCAGGACCCCAGGATCATGACCTGAGGTGAAGGCAGATGCTCAACCACTGAGCCACCCAGGTGCCCCTCCCACAGCAGCTTGTGCAGTTTCAGAGGGCTTTTCAGGGACACCCCGAAGCCCAGCTGTGGACATGAACAAGAGCCCCAGTAGAGAACCCCTCCCCGAATGGTCAGACACACTGTCCCTGGGAAGGCAGGTAGAGGTTTGGGCTGGCTCTGTCGGCCCCCCTTCCTCAAACGCTCACTGTAGTCCCAGGGGGATAGAATACTCTGCTTCTGGTGACAGACCTGGCTTGCCTTGCAGCTCAGTTAACAAGCTGTCTGCTTTTAGCCCTGGTCGGTGACCTAGCTGAGCCTTAGTTCCCTCCTCTGAGAAATGGGGATAATGGTAGTGCTTACAGTGTGGGATTGTTTGAAGGTTAAATGAGAAAGAAGGTGCTTTAGCAGGCCCAGCGCTCAGTATGTACCAGCCAGAATCGGGTTCCATCAACATCCCACCCCCTACACAGTGACCATGAAATGATCAGGGCTTGACTGTATGGAACACCGTCATTGGCAGCCCCTGGATGTGACAGGTGCCACCAGACTCACACTCAGGGTGGCCTCCTGTCTGTCCCAGGCTCTGCACACTGTTTTGAGAGGGGCAGGAGTGGCTGAGGATGGGCATGCAGCCTCTGCTGCACCTGAGATGGGGGCGTGTAAGGAAATCCAGGGTCCTGGACAGTTTTACATCACTGTGCTTGTTTGCACAAGCAACACAAAACCCCACAACATGACCTGTAAAGTACACACTGATACAGTAGAAACACTTGAGAAGCTCGCTGCAGCCCCGCTTCGCATTCTGCCAGGACAGCCGATGACAAGGGGAAAGGCATAAGGAGATGCTTCTCGGCTTTTTGGTAACTGCATCCCACCTGTCACCCTGCCAGGCTCCAGAGGGATCATCGTGAAGCCTCAAGCACCGAGGAAGTCCCAGTTCAAGTGATTCTGGCCTTTCCCAGGGGCTCAACTCACTGTGTCCCATTTTTGAAATGTTTCCTTGACAGCATCCATCAGAAGGAGCCCCATTTCTCCCACCCTCTCTTCATATTTAAGATAATCACAGGCCTGGGGGTTAAGAGAACAGGGAGGCAGAGGGGCGGACCACGGAGGAAGAGGGGCAGGGACGTGGAGGGGACCAGAAAGACCTCGTGCACGGACAGAGGGCAAGGCATCCCTCCGATCGGCAGTTTCGGAGTGGGTAGGACTCGGCACCTGTGGTTCTCTAGGTGCAGATTCAGCACGGACCTCCCTAGCCTACGAGCACTTACGAAACAATTTCAGGCTGGAACCAAATTAATCTCTCTTCTGGTGAGCAAGATCACTCGTCCCTGTTGTCAGCAGGAGTGGGAGGTTGAGCCCCACTGGTGCCAAAGTCAGGGCTTGGGGAAAGTGCTCCCAGTGGGCGGCGTGCAGGTCACTCACAGGCAGAGGTGGAAGGCACAGGGCTTAGGGTTAATGAAGGAGGAGGACAATAATCCGTCAAAAACATGCCTCTAGTCCTGGATTCTTCATTCTAAATCTGCTCTCTTCCTCCCTTGAAAGTAATCGTGAGACAAAATCCCCCACAGAAGGGAGAACAGAGGCACCTCAGGCAGCTAGCTTACCCCCAGACCCTGTCCTGGCATTGGCAGTTCACTGCAGTGTTGTCATTCTGGGTCCCACCCCAGAGGAAATTTGACTCAAAATTTTCCAGCTGTTGGCCTGTAGGGCCCTCCCACACTGCAAACTACACGGTGTAGAGACAGCCTTTACGCAACCTCCGCTGACTCTGGGCAAACTGAGGAGGTTTGATCTGGAGACTCTGAGGCAGCAGGCAAGAAATGGGGGCGAGCCCATCTGCGGACCCCACCTCAAGCCACACGACAGATCTCACCCGATCTCTGGGAGCAGGGAAAGCTGGGAAGGCCACAGATGGGAGTGCCACTTGAACCAGGCAGCTGTAAAGAGGCTGAAGTGGAGAAAGCTCACCAGAAGTCCCTGGATGCTTGAGAAAAAGGAGTAAACATTCAGGCCAGGAAAAAGGTGGGGCTTCTCATTGTAGAGCTCAGGAAAGGCTGGTTCGCTTTGAAGCAAGGAATGCAGCTGGCATCTTCCCATCTTGGGGCAGAGTCTTCTCTCCAAGAGGCTAGTCGTAGATCCAAAAGGCACAGGTGCCAGGGGCTGAAGCACTTAGGCAAGGCTGGCTGGATGCTTCTGTGGAGTGACTGCCGAATACAGGCATGAGTTAGGAAACTCTGAAATGGGCCTTCTTTACAAAGCCAAGGTCATCATGTGCATACACACATGCTTACACACACACACACACACACACACACACACACACCCCACTCACATGCATACCACACACTGCAGATACATACATATATGCCATACATAGATACACACATACCACACACAACACAGACACACACACCACACACCAAACACACCACACACCACGTGCTCATGCACTGCACATACACACCACATCACACACATGCAGTCTGAGGCTTACTCTGGAGAAACAAAGTCCTCCACATGGAAAGTCCCCAAGGATTGTCACTGCAGGGCCTAGCCCAATGAGTGGAACCATGTACTCCTAAAGGAGAGCATATTTCATGTAGTTCCTAGTCTCCTGTCAGTCCCAGGGACCTGCTCTGACAAACCCACTTCTTGTAGCCTTGGGCAGGTCACACAAAGGGGCTGCGTGAAGGAGGCCCCTGAGATATGGAAGGTTAAGTGGAGGTAAGGAGCTGGGAGGTAGCAAGAAGTGACCATGTCTCTTGACACATGGTCTGATAAGGGAACAGGTATTTTAAAGTAGAAGTACCCTAGGAGATGGCAAGTGTGTATTGATGTGTATTGATGACATAAATGGTTAATATTTGTTCTCAAAAGTAGCTTTTATTATTGTTGAACCCCTTATTATCTTTCAGGCATTTTGCTGGGCACTTTACATAGATTACCACTAATCCTCATCGCTTGATGAGTGGGTGCTACCATATTTATTGTGTCGATGGAGAAATGAGGGCAGAGGGTGCCGAAGATGTGGCATATATAGTAAAAGCAGAGCTTGAACATGTCTGTCCACCTCCAGAGCCCAAGTTCTTTACTTCAGAACTATAGTGCTGTTGGGAGATTTTGACTGCAACCTATGACACAACGTACCAGTGAAGTCTAGGGAGTGAGATCAAGCAGATGAATGTGGTGTCAAATTTGTTTCTAATTAAACCTGGTACAAATTTTTTAAATACATTGTTATATGCTGAGTCGCAAAACAAAAAATATTTCCAACCGCCAGCCACAGCCACCACTTTCTCGGAGGGTTTTACCATCAGGCTGCCCTTATAGATATCTAAATGTAGAAACCCAACTGCAGAAGGGACTTAACCCTACAGCCCCTCACTGCTGTTTAGGCAGGAACTAGAAAGAGCTCACCCTCCTTTTGTGAAGACCGCTTGTCTGAAAAATACCTGTTGGAGGGTCAACTACATTAAAACTTAAAACCAGTTGTGTCAGAAAGCTGCCACGAAGCCATCTTGCCCTTAACTGATACTTTGTGCTATTAATGGGGTCATCCAACAATATTGGTGTCGACTGCACGCACTTCTAGGGTATGTTTCCAAAGCAGTTGTAGTCTTTTGCTCCTATCACTTAGGTGGCTCGACGTCTTCCACGCTCATGTTGAGACCAGTGATCATCCAATGGGGACAACCCTATGATCTACCATAGTCAGATGTTAGAAGTAGTCTCGGGTTAATGCCACGCATGTGTGTTCTAGACACTGCCTCCTACAAGTCCTCTGTTCACGCTAAGCTGTAGGCAGTAACAGGGTCAGGTTGGTCAAAGATAATACGGCAAGGCAAAAATTTGACTTTCTTTAAAAAAAAATGGAATCAATGAAGTAAGAATCACCAAGAAAGTTCAGCTGGGCTCTTGTAATTCTGACTCCTGCCTCCCTGGAGATCCTTCTTTTTAGAGCTACTTTAGGCCAGCCTACAAGGACCTGCTCTTTCATAAGGCTTTGACCCAAATGTGAACACAAAATCTTTTCATTTATTTCCTACAATGCATTTGCAATAGCACTGGAATTGTAAACTAAAAGGTTTTTGGATAACAAAAGAGAAATAAAGAGACGAATATATGACCAGACCATGTGGCATCTGTCATCTCATCCTTCCTAGGATGCCTGCTTCTTTTTCCTGCTCCTTGCCTGTCTCCAAAGGGCTGAGGTCATATTTGTTGCCTGAATGCATTATCCATCATGTTTAGGCACCTTAAAACTCAAACTCTTGGGAAGAAGATCTAGAGACACAGGAGTTCCCTCTCTCTTATGTCCCCTTGCTCTTATCTAAATGATCCATTAATTTACTCCTTTACTCATTAGATCTTTCTTGAGCATGTACTATGTGCTAGACATTTGAATAGGCTCTGAAGATGAAGTGGTGGACAGACACTTCTGCCATCATGGAGCTGCATTCACTGATCTCTAGGGTTCCTTCACAAGTCATGCTTCCATCACGAATAATTTTGATGTTTCTTCAAAAGTTTCCCTTGGTTCTTGACTCATTCGTTTCCAGTCACTTTAGTCTTTATGTGAAGGGTAAAATTCTGAATTTAATCCTCAGAAAGAATTCCAATGGCCACTTTGGTTTTGATTGGAGTGGGGTTGGTGAGCAACTGGATGGCCTGAGTTTCCTTGGTTCTACATGTCAAAAGCACAGACAGTGCCAACACACTCTCTGAGAGGAGACTTTTTTTAAACATTTTTTAAAATTTTTATTTATTTATGATACTCACAGAGAGAGAGAGAGAGAGAGGCAGAGACACAGGCAGAGGGAGAAGCAGGCTCCATGCACCGGGAGCCCGATGTGGGATTCAATCCCAGGTCTCCAGGATCGCTCCCTGGGCCAAAGGCAGGCACCAAACCGCTGCACCATCCAGGGATCCCTCTGAGAGGAGACTTTTTTTAAAAGTATGTTTTATGATTCTTCATTACAATTCGTTACCATCTTGGCCATACCTGCACCACAATTTGCTCTTTGAGTTTCTTGAGGTTCCAATGGAATCTCACTGGCCTTGGAAATTTGTCAACTATACCAAAATACCAATAGTCCAGGAAGTTAAGTGAGGGCCAAGGCCAAGGAACACTGGCTCTCAATTCAAGTCTGAGACTAGGGACAAGGCTCATCTGGGGTGAGAGGTGAGAAAAGAGCCAGAAGCCCCAAGAGCCAAACCTGGGGAATGCTTTATACAAATCCATAAAGTCAAGGGCAAGCAGGAGTTCTGTAGGACAAGGAATCAAGAGGAGGAGTTCTAAGCTTCTATGTCTAGAAAACAAGCATCTAGGATGATATAGGACATGAACAAAGTGGGTGCTACCTTGGAATTGACTAAGAAGCTAGATTCTGCTGCTGTATGATCTCTTATGCATCTGGAGTGGCCAGACTCGGTTCAGCAGGTGGTGAAGGAGAAGCATAGCACACAGCTCAGGATCAGGGGTGCCTAGGCTCAGTGTCAGCTGAGCTACTACATTTAAGTAGTTCTCATACCCACCCCTTCCCTAGAGGTCAGCCCCAAGTCCCTAGCTCTGTGCTTGGCCTCTCCCCCATGGCACCATGGGATATTCAGAGGTCTCAGTCACACCCATTACTTCTACCAAATGGAAGGAACAAAAAAATAATGGACATGCTTGCATTCCATTTTTCTTAAGTTTCCCATGATATTTCCCATAAATTTACAGCAAGTAATCTTATATTTTATTTAATCTTATATTTTCCTATGTATTCTAGACTATACTGTGTATTTCATTATCTGACTGCCAGGAGGATAACTTCCCATTGGGTTACTAATTACTATTTTTATTGCATTCAAGAGACTTCGCAATTTTTTTTTGTGATTTGTTTTGCCTTGTAATTAGATGTCGTGAATAAATTAGAAGAGTTTTAATGTGATCTTGGGGTTTTCTTTATTAATCACACTGAAAGATGAAAGGATCAAAGAGCCAGCAAGATAAAAATATAGGATATAGTTGTTACCTCATTTTCCTAACATAGCGGTTCTCAAGCTGTGGCCGATGAACCTCTGGGAGTTACTGAGATCTTTCCAGGAGTCCATGGAGCCAAAACTATCTTCCTAATGATACTAAAATGCTATTTACCTTTTCCTTTCTCTTGACATTCTTACGGAAGCAATGGTGGGTACAACTGTTTATGTCTTAGCACAAACCAGTCATTAGCCATTAAATTCTTCATCATCACAAACTCAGAGGGGAGAAAAAAAAGAGCCTCAATTAAGGACACCCTAAATGCAGCAGTAAAATTAGTAATTTTATTACATTTCAAACCTGAAGCAGAGTATAAGAAAGAATTTAATATAACAGGATTTTTAAAAAAATATTTTATTTATTTTTTTCATGAGAGACAGAGAGAGAGAGAGAGAGACAGACAGACAGACAGAGAGAGGCAGAGACACATGCAGAGGGAGAACAGGCTCCATGCAGGGAGCTGGCCGTGGAGACCCATCCGGGTCTCCTGGATCACACCCCCAGCCCAAGGCGGTGCCAAACCGCTACCCGAGCTGCCCTATAACAGGATATTAATAGATCATTGACGTAGTTTTGGATTCTACATTGCAATTGATCTTTAAGAAACTGCCATTGGTTAAATTCTGATGTAGTAAACAGAGAAGAATATCCACAATTATCTGAAAAGGCTAGTAAAATGTTCTTCCCTTTTCAAGCTACTGTAGCAAATATCCAGCATCTTCTATAAGCCAGACCACGAAGGAGGTTTGCAAAGTGTAAAACAATGCTACTCTTCTCCTCACTTTCATTTTGGAAAACACACATTGTACTTATTTTTCAATGAATTACTAAATTAATATTTATACATGTCTCCATTTTAATTTCTAATGTGATAAATATTGATAGATATAACCTAGTTAAGCTAAGGCTTTTAGGGGTACTCAATAATTTCTAAGAGTATAATGGGGTCCTTAGAACAGAACAGTTGAAAACTTAGGCTAAGATGCCCACATGTATACATTCTTCTGTTCTTAGCAGGGTAAAAAAAAAAAAAAAAAAAAAAAAAAATCTTGCCTGATTCACTAAGAAGCAGAAGTCCTTGAACTGTTCGTAACAAGAAGAATCCATCTAAACTAATGAGGGCCAGAATAACATCCTAGTTTCCCCGGGAGCCACCAGCAGTGGGCCTGGGGAGCCTGGATGAGCTTGTCAGAGAGCAGGAATTTGGGATTCAAAGGATGGATGTTGCCAGCACCTTGATGATATCAAGATTGCTTTGAATTATAGGAGCTGTTCTACCATTTCTGTTCTTAAAGTCACATTTCCTCATTTTTACATAATGCTATGGACAACTGGGCCTGGCCTTTCTCCTCACATGCTTGTTACTCTTAAGTCTCCAGGAGAAAAGTTCTAACATCTCCAATGTGCAAAAATATTGTCTGAGACAGGGAATAAATTCTAGTATTTTAGAGAGTCAAGAAAAATACATGACTTCCTTCTAAGATTTACCCCTTGGGGAGACTTTAACTAGTACCTATAGTATAGGTTGGACCCCAGTGCAGAATTAAATAGGCTGCAAACCGGGTGCTGTGAGAGCCAATGGTGCTAGCCAACAATAGGTACATGAGATTCCATACTCTGCTGCATGCCTGCCTGAACCAACACAGGGTTCTGGATCAGTGGTTCTCGAAGTGTGGTTCCTAGGTCAGCAGCATCCGTCATAGCTGAGAACTTGTTGGGAATGCAAATGCTTGGCCCCCAACCCCAACTTCCTGATTCAGAGACCCTGAGAGCAGAGTCCAGCAGCCTGTGTTGGGACGAGCCCCCAGGTAACTCTGATACACATCAGATACGAGTACCACTGCTCTAGACCACCAGGTGAAAGGGATGATGTTTGTCTTGGACAACTCCAATCCATTTCAAGGCATCTTATCCTTTTCCCAATTGTGCTCTTCAACTCCCAGTTATCTCTCCTACTTCATAAGAGGATAAGACCTCATTCTTATCTCCACGCCAACCCTTCCCAAATTGAAATGTGAGCAAATAAGGTATCAAGTTTCATTTAATTAGGAAAGAAACTGCTAAATATGAAACTCAGAAGCACTGCTCAGACAGAGACTGACTACCTTAGCCTTGCTTTTTATCTATGATGCTTAATCATTAGGTTCCAGCTCTTCTATGGGTTTTTTCCTCTTTACAGAAGTATTTATCTTTAATCTCTCTTTAACCTATGTGTAATTAATACAAACATTCCTGACTGAGCAAGTGAACCTTGCACTATTGCTCTAATTTCTTCTGCCAATTTTAGAGCAAGAGGTATGGAGAAGATCCCTCTACATTCATTTGTTGCAATACGGAGGAAAAGAAGGAGGAGCTTAGTGGCCAGCCTGTTGGGCTCTCTTGGCCAGGACCATGTTGTCAACACCTGCTGTATTTCTGAAGTTCATTCAGCATCTGAGGTAGAACTGCTAAGCCTGGTCAGCTGTATTAAAAAATACTCCCAGCCAGTTAAATGCATTACCTTTACTGAAAGAATAATTCACATTTTGGGTTCTCCTGTTGGGGATGAGAAGTCTAACTCCCATGGGAAACAGCACTGGCTTAGAGAGCCAAATGGATCAAGATTCAAGAAACCATCCCCATAGTCTTCTACTCCACCTGACAGTGCTGCAGAGAAGCAAGGGCAGTACTGCTAGGCACCTTCAAACTACCTTCAGGTATGGGCAATTCTGAATCTTCCTGCATTGATGAATACTGTTGGTATAGTTCCCTAAGGCACCAAGCAAGATTTAACTTTGGATACTGGCACATACTAATCTTTCGTCTAAGATATGCCATTGGTTGCCACTTCTGTTTTATTTGTTGCCATTAAATATATAGTGAAATGTCCAGGATAATTTCATCAACATGGGAACCATTTCTGAATCCCAAATAAATGCATATACTTACCCCATCACCTTCTTCCAGAATGTATATCTGCCTGTCACCAAAATTATTGTTGTATATTATTTTGTTGGAGAGGGATGTGGTAGTTCTTAGTCTGGCAAGGCTAAGATATGTGCATAACCCTGAAAGGAAGTTTAATTTTAAAATAGTAAGCAAATCTAGTTTTCCCTCCTTTGGTACCAGAAGAAGAAAAAGATAGGATGGAGGCTGTCAGACACAGGGACTTCTGTGTTCTTAGCCTACACTCTCCCATTGAACATCTGTAGTACACACAAGTCATCTAATATTGAGGAAAAGAAACCATGAAAAGCCATATCTATTGTCTTTTTGGCAGAACCACCCTATGTTAGATACAACATCATTGTGTTCTTTAAGATTCTAGAAAAAGATTTGATTCCTTCTTCTCTTTCTTCTAAAGACACAAAAGAGGACACCTGAAAAATTATGCAGGCTCTTCTTTCCTTTATGATAGCACTTACCTCATATGAGGTGCTGTTGAATCAGGGTTCTTAGGGGCAAGTAATAGACACTGGCTAAGGCTCTTTGAAGCAATAAGGGATTAAGGGGATATTATCTGGGGCTCTCATAATTGGAGGGAAGCTAAAAGAACAGTCTTGGGATAGAAAGAACCATGAAAGACCTAGTGAGAAGCATCAAAATGTATAAAATAAGGCAACAGCTTTGTTATAGGCACAGTATGATCAAGACATCACTGTGACAATGACTGGCGCCACTGTGATGAATCTAACTTCTGAAACTCCTCTCCTTCCTACATCACAGGCACAGAATCCAGAGTCCCCAAGTGTAAGCATCTGATTGGTCAAGCCTAGCTCAGTCACTGACCCAAGCTGACACTCTGGCTATAGCAGAAGGCAGATGGAGGAAGTATTTGGCCCCATTGGCCTCCACTGTGGGGAGAGGCAGGGAAAGGCAACAATCAGGATGGCCTTGTGGCCAAGAAATTCTCAACAAGAGAATGTAATTCCCATTAAGGAAATCGGTGGCTGGTGGGAAGGAAAATGGATATATTATAGCCCGTAACAATCAGATATCCGTCTTTCCCTCAAAGGAATGTAAGCATTGAATATTGTGGTGATAATCAAATCCTGGCATGAGCACTGTGAACTCTTGAAGGGTAGCCTTGGTCCCGTTAAGTTTGATTTCCATGCACTTTGATGGCAAAATTTCCTCATCACACATTTTCCTGATGTTTCTTGAGCTCCTAGATGAGCAAGGAACTGCTTGACAGTCCTCCCCTGTATTACCCAGGCTGCACTGCAAATATTGGGAAATAGTTTGTATTCTATCGTTTTTTTCACTATTCCATCTCCGAGCTTGGCTTCTTAGAAGGCACAGTGATTTTAAAGGCATTTATCAACCTAGTTCTTGATGTCGGTAGCTTCTGTGAGTGTCTCAAAACAGAGAAGTAAGGAATGTTCTGTGGCCACAGATGAATCAATCTGCTGGAGCAGAAGGAAACCGACACAATCCGATGAATCCTACCAACTAAGAATCGATGTCATGTCAAAGGGAGGACCAGTGGGCCACCATAGTGCAAAGCATCTTCTACTTCTCATTGACCAAATGGCACACACATTTCATGATCTGAGAGCCACTATCTATAAGATGCACCATTTCTAAGAAAGAAAAAAACACTGTCAAACTATGAGACAACATTTTCGTATCGTGGAAAGTTTTTACCTTATGTGTATTAAAAGGATGATTTTAGTTTTATTTAAACACAGGTTTTATACTAACGTGCATGTATAAAAGAGGAAAACAAGAGAAATCCATTGAAACATCTTCACATTCCTACTCTAACTCTTCCAAACTGCTTTTTGATTCAGCTTCACTAAAAGCTGTTGTTTTCCTACATAAACTACCCTCTGTGTCATGAAGAGTTTTAATGCCACAGTGCACTCTAAAAGAATCCATCAAAGAGCTAGAAGCCAACTGTACTGATCTCCTAAGCTGGCTCTGCAATTATTTAGATTTGGTCTTCTTTTGAACTTCCTCTTTAAGAATTGCCAAACCCATCTGATTTACCAACTTTCCCTCCCTTTCTCCCCCACCAAAGAATCTGGCCTGTAGGGATTACAAAATGATTGTCCCTGGGATTTTCCAGACTGCTGCCACCCATGCTGCAGACTTTGATGCTGGTATTTTGAAGATTTAGTCAATGACACCAATTTACATTCCCACCAACAGTGCATGAGGGTTCCTTTTTCTCCACATCCTCACCAACACTTGTTATTTCTTGTCTTTTTCATTCTAGCCATTCTGAAAGGTGTAACATGATATCTCATTGTGGTTTTTATTTGCATTTCAATTTCAATTTGAAAATCCATTTCAAATTTCAAATGCTACTATGGAAAACAGTATGGAGGTCCCTCAAAAAAATTAAAAATAGGAATATTATATGATCCAGAAATTCCACTACTGAGCATTTGCCCAAAGAATATGAAAATACTAATTCAAAAAGATATATGCACTCCAATGTTTATTGCAGCATTTTTTACAATAGCCAAGATATGGAAGTATCTCAAGTGTCCATTGTTAGATGAATAGATAAAGAGGATATGGTACAAAATATAATGGATTATTACTCATTCATAAAAATGAATGAAATCTTGCTATTTTCAACAACATGGATAGACCTAGAAGGTATAAGCTAAGTGAAATAAGCCAGACAGAGAAAGACAAATGCCATATGATTTCACTTATATGTTGAATTAAAAAAAAAAAAACAAATAAGCAAACAAACAAACAAAATAGACTCTAAAATTTAGAGAACAAAGCAGTGACTATAAGAGAGGAGATGATTGGAGAGATGGGTGAAATAGATAAAAAGAATTAATAGATACAAATTTCCAGTTATAAAATAAATAAGCTACAGAGATGAAAATTACAGCATAAGGAATATAGTCAATTACATTGTAATAATATAGTAACAATTTATCTACATTTACTGTGACTACATTTATCATAGTGAACATTGCCTAATGCATAGAATTGTTGAATTAATACGCTATACACTAAAAACTAGCATAGCATTGTGTATGCTAATTATATTTCAATAACAAATCGACTATTTAAAAAAAAGTCAGCAATAACAGTGGGGTAACAACTGAAACCTGGTCTACAGTGACTATAAAATACTGATTGTAAGATGCAAATAGTGGAGAAATGTTAAAAAAAAATATGAAAAAAATGTATCTTACAATTCTAAAATCTATTAAATATGAGATGTAAAGGCAACTTTTAAACTCAGAAATGCTACAAAATGAAAGTTATTAATGTTGCCTTGTAACACTTATTGTCATGCAGGACATAGGCAGCACAAGTGCATATTTTTATGGTGCCATTTTGACTCTGCCATTTTGATGAGTTTGTTTTGACATTCATACTTGTTGCATAGCCCTAACCACACCACTAACTGTCCAGTTTTGTGAGTTACCAGGAAATGTAGACAACAGAAACTCACCTTCTCCCATCCCTATCCTATTGCTCATCCTGTTCCTGTTATAGAGTCTAACCTATCCTTCACCCTACTTCTTCCCTGAAGTTGAGCTTCACCCTGAGGGAAGGTGGACTGGAGTCAGGGAGGGAGTAAGGGTGCCTCGATTTGAAAGAGTTGACGTCAGAGAGCAGGTGGGCTTTGGGTGTCAGTGGGCACAGGGAGTGGGAGAGGACCACAGCCTGGGCTGTAAAAGGGAAAGTTTAGGGTTCGGAAGAATGTGGTAAACAAAGATCGATTCACAGGTTAAAGAATAAGGGATTGAATCAAGATCTAGAGTATCAGAGTATAGGTGAACTTGAGTATGGTCAAACCAGAGTAAAGATGGTTGAACTAAAGTCAAAGACTAGGTGGTTAGCATTGGCTAAGAGCACATAGGGAGCATAGGGAGTCCAGTGAGTTAAGCAAATTAAGCCACAGGCAGCGCCAATTAACTGAATACAATGAATCAGCAAGCCTTGGTTAGAGACTTCATATATACCAAGTGCCAGAGCAAATGCTAGTTTGGGCATAGGCTGGCCCAGGTCTAAAGAGATGAACAGTAGGTGAACTACAGCTGGTTGAGGGGAGAGAATTGGGATCCTGATTGAGTCTGATTATTCCCAAGGCTCATGTGGGGTTGACACAGGGTCTAATTTTTTTTTTTTTTTTTTTTTTGAGCATCTTAGTGCAATGAAGAATTCTTTCTCTGGCTCTCAGAATGATTTCCTCATCATTTTCCATGGTTATTCCCCGGAGTCACCCTGACTATCCTCAGCAGGACAGCTAAGTTCCAGATGTAGAAACAACCCTGGATGTGTTTTCATCCAGCATTGTTGAGCCCAATAAAAGATTATGACAACTTGAAACAAAAATGAAACCTTCTTTAAGGCATAGCCACCCCACTTCCACACATGCAGCTGGAGTTTCCTGCTAACGTGATCCTTGAGTATCTATCTGGAGGTCCTGGCCAACTGACAAAACAATTTGCTCATGATGGTGGCTTAAGGACAAAGAGGAAATCTCCTATGGACTGCTGGGGCAGCAAAAAGTGTCCAAAGAACACAGCTTTGTGTTATTGTAGCCATGGGGAACAACAGGTCTAGAGATACTTTTATTTTCCACTGTGACTGTTCCAAAGATGACAAGCTCTGCAGGAAATCCTGGGTTATATATGTGCACATATATGTGTGTATATATATACTCACATATATATATGTATTTATGTATATATGTATGTATCAGCAGCATATATATAAAATAGGAGATATATATATATATATTCATATATTTCTCCTGTTGGTGCTATTCAGTCTTAATCAAGTCTTATATCATCAATGAGTTTCTCCACAATGGAAAAAAAAGACAAACAAAAACCCAGGGTGCAAAACCCTGCACACAACTTGCTTTTGACAGCATTTCCCAATGCTCTCCAGGAGAGAGGAAGCTACGGAAATGTTTGTACAAGCAACAGCAGGGCAGAGAGCTAGCAGGAAGCTTAGTGTTTCAGTGATTTTTTTTTTTTTATATATATAGCTTAGTTTAGTTCATTTTGGTTACTCCTTTGCTCGGGTCACACTGTAAGCTTTGGGCCTATAAGCCAATCTTTTTTACAAGTTGAAGATGAAGGACACAGGGTATAGATATGGTACAATTGAGTATATTCTAATCTCCTGTGAAATAAGCTAAATTTATAAGCAAAAAAAAAAAATCCTCATGGGCTTATTTACTTCATACCAGGCCAGAATAACTTCCATGACTTTTTAAATAATTTCCTTGATATTATCTACTTTCACCTGATAGGAAAGTCACTCCCTTGAAAACATCACATAATATAGACTCCTGTGTTAGCAGATAGTTCTGGAGAGAGAGTCTCCTGCTGGCCTTGAAGAAGTGAGCTACCATGTTGGGAGGGAGCCATATGGCAGTAGACTATGAGCACCCCTCAGCTGTTAGCCAACAGGAAAACTGGACTGCAGTCCCACAGCCACGAGGAACTGAGTTCTGTACGAACTTGGAAGAGGAGCCAGAGCTCCAAAAAGGACAGAAGGCTGGCTGATGTCTTGATTACATTTCTCTATTACAAACCCAGCAATGAAGCACCTTCTATAGACATGTTGGTGTTTCTGAAGGGCCTATCATACAAAGTGGATTTTGTTAATAAATAGTGTTCCAAATTGCCCTCCATGGCTGTACCAATTTACATACCCACCATAACCAGCCATGTTTGAGAATGCCCAATCCCAGGACCCTTTACCAGCAGTTGATATGAACATGTCTGAGATGACTAATGAGGTTGTGCACCTTTTCATATATTTATTGGCCACTTGGTTTTCATTTTCTGTAAGGTACCTTTGTATCTTTTGCACACTTTTCTGTCAGATTATGTATTCTTTTTTACTGATTCATAGAAATTTGTGATAAATTCTAAGTAGCAATCCTTTTTCTATTGTGTATATTGCAAATATATGATAGTTCCATATCAAAATCCATAGTGCATTTTCCCCCTAAAATTTGTGTATGGTCTCTTTTTTTATCATACAGAGCTTTTTAAAATTTTTTAAAAGATTATTTATTCATGAGAGACACACAGAGAGAAGCAGAGACACAGGCAGAGGGAGAAGCAGGCTCCCTGCAGGGAACCCGATGTAGGACTTGACCCCGGAACTCTGAGATCACGCCTGAGCTGAAGGCAGACGCTCAACTGCTGAGCCACCCAGGTATCCTCCTATAGAGCTTTTAAATAACTGATGTGCAGTCAAATTTCTTAATTTTTATTGAATAAGTAAATTTATTTACTTATTAATTCTGATCATTCAACAATTAGTTTTGATGTGGGGTTCCTTTCAAAGCCTTCCTACCCACAAGATTATAAAAAAAGATTCTCCTGTATGGTCTTACAATATTTTTGTAATTTTGTCCTTATGGTTTTACTTCTATTCCACCTGGAATTTCATTTTGCATCACCCACTCCTCCACCCACCCCAATCTGGAGGCCACCCTCGCCATTCACCTGATGTTGCTTTGTGCAAGCTCTCTAGTGATTTCTACATTGCTGAATCAAAAGGCCAGAACTGTTCTGGCCTTGTTTTATTTTACTTCTGAGCAGCACTGAAAGGGGTTGAGCACAGTTTTTTCTCAAACGCTTCCCTCCTTGGCCTCTGGGACTGCATGCTTTCCTAGATTTCCCTTCAATCCCTGCTCTCCTTTATTGGCTTATTTTCTTCTTCCTTTCTCAAAATGTTGGTATTTCTAAGGTCTATTTCTGAGTGTCTTTTCTGTCTTTCCCTTGGAGACCCAAGTTTCATATAATCTCTATAATGATTCCTTAATTACATCTCTAGCCTAGATGTGTCTCCTAAGCTGCAGGCTGTGCACTCAGATTCTCACCTGACATTTCTGCTTGCATAATCCACAGTCATCTAAAATTCCCATGTTCAAGACTGAACTCTTGAGTCTCACCCCCTATTCCAAATTTGTTTTCTCTCTAGGCTTCATCACAATCTACTCCTTTGGCTCAAACCAAGACATCATCCTGGGTTTTTCCCTTTCTTCCACCGCCATAGCCAATCAGTCAATGGGTCCTGTCAACTTTATCTACCAAATATGTCTTGACTTGATCTGCAACTTTTCATCTCCACCAGCACTCCCTCATCAGGCCACTGTTAGCCCTCACTCATGCTTCTGCACCAGCTTCCCTGCTTCCATTCCCTCTCCATGCAGGAATGGTCTCCTTTTAAAAAGTAGGTCATTAGAGTTCCTGCTTTAAACTTCTCAGTGGCTTCTCATTGTACTTAATAAGCCAAACATCCTTCCAAAGTCAGTAAGCCTGCGGAAGCCTGGCTCCTGACTCTCCCCCATCATCTCAGGCTACTCATCACCTTTCCATGGGTCCTCCCCAGATCTTTGAATAAACACAGATCTTCACCTCTGCAGGGCTGTCTTATTTCCTGGGGCTGCTGTAACAAATAACCACAAACCTGGTGGCTTACAACAACAGAAATCACCTCTCTCACAGTTCTGGGGGCCAGAAATCTGAAATAAAGTATTTTAGTGATGAGAAAACAGGGTTTAGAAAAGCCCTCACAGATTAAAGAATCATTCAGATTCTCACCCTCAAAACTAAATATCCACAAGACACAAATCATTTCATAAAGATAAAGACCAGAGAAAAAACTTGTCATACAGAGTCATTCAGTGAAGCAACTAGACTATAACCAGATTTTATTTTATTTTATTTTATTTTTTTCTATAACCAGATTTTAAAAAGAAAAAGAAAAAAAGAAGAAAAGGCTCTATTACTACACATGGAAATTACTGCAATGCAATGTCTGTGGATTTGTTACATTTCTGTTTATACAAAAGGAGAATTTGAGATCTAGAAGATAGGGCTGATCCATATGTATTGCCTCATAGGAAGAGGATTTCCTTAGACATGTTTGAATGTCCAGTTCTGTGTTTCACTCTAAGTTTTGTCTGTCCCCAAGGCTTTTAAATCAACCAAAGAAAGGGATTATAACTATTTATGATTCTGCCTACCAAACACAGCAGGGCTTGACCTTCTTGCAGGGGAAGGTCTGGCTGCATTTACACTTTCATCTCCCTGCGGCTGCTTTGAAAGGGTCTGCTTTTCTTCTCAGAGGCATTTCAGATCTGGACAGGCACACACTTTGGAGTTATCTTCTCTTAAGCAGATAATTCAAGGATTAACTTATCTCAATAAACACAGTGATGCTAGAAGGACAGCTAATCACCTCCCAGGAGACTGGGAAAACCTCAGGGGAGAAAGAGAAGTTATTCTAGGCCTCCCTCATGAAGTAAACAGCATAACGCTCGAGCATCCCAAGAGGTTCTGGGCCACATGCATCCACCCAGTGCCATGGTACAAGCAAGGAGGGCTCTTCAGGGACTGTTTCTGCTCTTCCTTACAGTAAAAGAGCAGGAGTTAGTGGTGATTTCACCATGCGTAGCTGGAGAACATGAATCTGTGGTTTCCTACAGCCCCTTCCCACCTCTACCACTCACCCTTCTAGGGCAAAAAATGATTCCACCAGCCATGGCTGGCATTGCGGGGACCCATGCGAAGGTTTCTGCCAAACCCGGCTTTCCAAATCCCAACGAGCAGCTGGTAGCCAACATTTTCATCTACTTTGTAGATATTTAGTCTGGTAGCCAACATTTTCATCTACTTTGTAGATATTTAGTCTTCAAACTTCCATATTCTCTCACCTTCTATGTGTTCTCTGGGCTACTACATTTAAGGACTCCTGCTGGTTGGGTGGTAGTTGCTTCATACACAGTATAAGAGCTCAGTGGGTGTGGGGAATTTTAGGCAAACAAAGTCAAATCTTTCTTCACTACAGGGTTTCTCTGAGCCTCCAGCAGACTAATCTATATGTTAAATCTTCAAGAGATGGCTATAGTGTATAGGATTTCCCAACCCTGTGTGTTCACAGCACACCCATCACCTTGCAGTCTACTAGTGATGCATAGAGCACAAGGTAGGAAACCTGCATTGGCCTCTCTGTCCTCTGAGCTCAGGAAAATAGGAAGAGAGGGAAGCCTAGTATTTACTTCCAGTCTGTGTATGTCAAGAGCTGTGTGTGCCTTTTGCAGGCCCTGTGATTAGTATGCAGAGTCCTTCAGCAAGACGGGTCTTGTCCAGGCCTCTCCTTAGATGAAAGAGGTTATCATCTGCAGCCATAGGAAGATCCAGACATTTAAAGCATTACAAGCATCCAAATAATTAAACTGCCCCAAAAGAATATTTTCATGATCACCCATTTAAAAACATCAGGCCATTGTACTGAGTAAGAAACAATCTGCCGTGGTGTGTGGTGCATGGCAGTGGTGTGCTCTGCCTGCTGGGCCATGAAGGACCAGTCAATGAGGTCATGTTGGCTTTGGTCATGGAGATGAGGACAGAGTGGGGGTGGGGCACGATGGATACATCACAGATGACTCAGAAGACACTTTGTGCTGCAAAAATCTCTGAACTTCATGGAACAAAAGTCATTTACAACTAAATAGGAGCTACTGCAGATTTTCAGGCTAACAGAAAAATTCTGGAAAGAAAGGACTAGCGGAAACCAACTAGTGCTCTTGGGGGGCACGAACCTGTTTGCAATGGTAAAGGAAAGGAGCATGCAGATGAATTTCTAGATTTTGAAAAGAGAATTGATAAACTGTATTATTGCTTTAAAAAAAACCTTTTGGTTTTAAAAGAGTTTTAAAAAGTTGCAAAGATAATACACAGCCTCATATGTCTGCATGAAGCCTACCTAATTGTTAACATTTGTCAAAATTAGTGAATGGTATTGTTACATCTTTACTAAGGCCCAGACTTGATGTTCTCTTTCTGTTCCAGGATCCCATCCAAGATACCAAGTTGCATTTAGTAGTTCTGTCTACTTAGACTGCTCCTGACTGGGATAGTTCTTGAGACTTTCCTTGTTTTTGATTATCTTGACAGGTCAAGTATTTTAAAGAGTGTTCTTTCATTTGAGTTTGCCTGTTATTTTTCTTATGGTTAGACTAGGGTTATGGGTTTTAGGAGGAAGACAACAGAGGTAAAGTACCATTCTCATGACATCTTATCAAGGGCACATCCTAACATGATTTACGTTGATGTTGACCTTGACCACCTGGCTGTGGTAGTGTTTATCAGATCAGATGTTAGTAAAGTTACTCTTGCTGCCTCCCCCTTCTACACTACTCTTGCAAGGAGGTCACCATGTGTAACCCACACTTAAGGAATGGGCGTTATGCTCCTCCTCCAGAAGGGAGTATCTGCATAAGTTAATAGGTATTTTTCTGCATGGGAGATGTGTCTCTTTCCCTCCACCTAAACAAATATAATGCATTCAGTCATTAATTTGTATCAGGATGGACTCACTCATGGATATTTTTATTGTCCTTTGTACAAATATGTGTAAATAACATTATATTATTTATTTTGTTGTTCAAATTAGTCCAGCTTTGATCATTAGGGAGCTCTTGCATTGGTTTCTGTGGCTCTTAGACATGCCTCCACTGGTCTGTGTGTGTGTGTGTGTGTGTGTGTGTGCATGTTTTGTTTTGTGATGTTGTTTTATTTTTGTTGTTGTTGTTGTTGTTATCGTTGTTGTTTTTTGATCCTGCTTTGCTTTTTAGCACCACAGAAAGCTCTAGGCTCATCTTGTGTATTTTCTATCCCTGCCCTTTTGAGAAATAGCCATTCTCTATGAAATCCTGTTCCCTTCTATCAGAGAATGGTATGAGAAACCAAGGCTAGATCTTGGTTGAATGTGCTTGCTATTACTGGGGAGTCCTTCCTTTGAGGTTCTCCTAGCAAATAGACAAAGAAATCATGTGTGTATGTAGGCATCTGTATCAAAATTAAGCAAAACCTAAATTCATGCTGATGTCCTCACTTCTAATCCAGTATTACATGGATTTATTCTAGCCTTCTCTATTTGTCTATAACCTTACAATCCCAAAGCAAGAAACCTGGCTCATGCTGTCTGCCATACATTCACCTCACTATTCAATTTCAGGTTTTAAGAAAATCTTTTATTTATTTATTTATTCATGAGAGACAGAGAGAGAGAGAGAGAGAGAGAGAGGCAAATACATAAGCAGAGGGAGAAGCAGGCTTTCCTGTGGGGAGCCTGATGCGGTACTTAATCCCAGGACCCCGGGATCACACCCTGAGCCAAAGGCAGATGCTCAACCACTGAACCAGCCATGCGGCCCTCAATTCCAGTTTAAGTACCTAGTGGTTTCAGAACCCTGAATCCATCCTCATAGAAGACAACTTTACCAACCAGAGTTCAGTGATTATGAGCAATTCCTTTTGTCTTTGATCTTATGGTCTTCACTCATTTCCAAGGGTCCATGATCAACACCTTTTCTCCCACCCCCTTCAGTGATGGGGCTTATATTCATGCATGCCTATATTCCAAACTGGGATTCCCTGCCTCCTAAATGATTTTTTAAAATTTGCTTACATTAAAGTTAACTCTGTGCTGTGAAGTCCTATGGGTTTTGACATATGAGTAAGTGTAACATATCCACCGTGATAGAATAGCTTCACCGTCCTAAAAAGCCGAAACATGGAAACAACCCAAGTATGACGGAATATTATTCTGCCTTAAACAATGAGGAGACCTCACCATTTGCAACGACACAGAAGGACCTCAGCACCATGCTGAGTGAAATAAGTCAGGCAGAGAAAGACAAATACTGTATGATCTCACTTACGTTCAGAATCTAAACAAACTCACAGGAAAAGAGATCAGCTCTGTGGTGACCAAAAGAGGGGGGTGGGAGGAGGGAGGAAGGGGAATCAGAGGGAGTGGCCAGAAGGCACAACCTTCTAGCTGGCAGGTGAATCAGCACTGAGGATGAAACGTACGATATGGGACTGCAGCCAATGCTATTGCATGGTACACAGGAAAGTTGTTAAGAGAATAGATCTTAAGTGTTTCCATCACAAGGGAAAAATATATGTATACATATATATATATGTACTTACATGAGATGATGGACGTTAACTTACAGTGGTGATCATTTTACCACATGCATTAGAGCCTTGCGCTGTACACCCTAAACTTACACAGTGTAGTGTGCCAATCCTATCTCAATAAAACTGGAACAAAATGTCTTTATGAGATGCAGGATATGGTATGCCATGTGCTGCCATTTGTGTTAAAAATTAAAGGAGTGAGGGGATCTCTGGGTGGCTCAGCGGTTTGGCACCTGCCTTTGGCCCAGGGCGCGATCCTGGAGTCCCGGGATCGAGTCCCACGTCGGGCTCCCGGCATGGGGCCTGCTTCTCCCTCCGCCTGTGTCTCTGCCTCTCTCTCTCTCTATGTCTATCATGAATAAATAAATAAATAAATCTTAAAAAAATTTAAATGAGTTAGCAAGGAAAAACATTTCCTGTGCTTCACTTTTTGCACCCCCTCCTGTCCTTAGGTGGGTTTTTTTTTCCATCTTCAAAGTGAGCAGATATTTTAGATGAATATCAAATAATACTATATACGTAATGTAATCTTTAATTGTGTACATAATATAGTTGTAGTACATAAAAGGCTGTTCAAAAATACTACTATTATAAAATGTTTTATTTTGTACCATGCCTCTGTAACATATTAGGTACAATATGGCAAAAACAAAACAAAACAAAACCAAAAAAATAAAAAATCCCACAACATTTTCTTTTAGATCTTTGTGCACTTTCAGAGTAGAGAAAGCTTAATTCCAGAACTTTCAGTACTCTTGAAGAGGTCAGAGCCTAGCCATGACCCGGGAGCCATCAACACTGTAGCAAGTGGCAGAGCCAGTGTTTGAATGCAGATCCAACTTTTCTCTGTACCATGTGGCCTTCCAGCATTGCATAAATCTGGGGGCTTTACAACTTAGCAAAGACCTCTTTGCCCTGCAACCAAATCTGGCCCTACCCCATTTTTTAAGCCTAAATTATGTTTATTTACAAACTCTGAGTTTTACAACAAAAGCATCACTATGCCCACTCTGCAGCCAAGATCAGAGCAAAATGCAAAGGATAATTTATCTACCCCCACGCTTGTAGTCAAGTGCTATTTTTCATTGACTACAGCTTTATGATCTCCAGAGCGAGTCTCATGGAGGTAAAACTTTTATGACTTACATTAATTCAGTGTCCTCAGCTGTCATGTTCCTCAGCTTGTTGTCAAGACACAGAAGTATATTTTTAGGATATTTCTAAGGAAAGCAGAGTGAAGACTTATCAGACAAAATTTACAGCACGACTTCCTGAGAAGGTAAAGCAGGTGGATTCTGCTATGCACAGACACAAACACACGGCCTTGTACGTAAGCAGGACAGGAGATAATTTCTTTGGGAAAGGACACACATTACAAGAACGTCCTTTTGAATGTATCTTATTATGATTTTCAGGGCTGGGTTTCCTCTTTGGAAGTCACTTCAAGCTCCATCGGGCATGGCACAAGGAAAAGTATGCTATGTTAGTATGGAAGGGAGGAAGCCAGAGGGGGAAGGGGTAAGACAGAAAGCAGATGGGAGGAAATGAGAAAGAAAAGTGAGAGGGAAGAAGGAAGGAAGAAAGGATGAGAGACCCAGGGAGAGAAGAAGGATATTTCTCAGGTACTTGCATTTCAGGTAATGGGCCGTCTGTTTCACCTACACTTTCTCACCTATTTCTCATGGCAACGTGACTAAAAGGATGACCAAAGTAACATCCGTGATGCTAAAAAGGTGGGAGAGAGGGTGGGAAATTGGTGGAAAAAATCAGGAAAAAATTTTGCCTTGAGTAAAGAAGCCAGAAGAAAGATCCTTATCAGGCAGCAAATCATTTCTCACAGTCTGACTTTTTTTTTTTTTAATATATAAACTCATTAAAAATTTCCAACTCTAACATGTCTTCTACAGTTCATAAACAATAAATGTGTAACTTTATTATTATATTATTAGTCACTAACCCTGAACATACCCAGAACCCTGCGCTCTTTTACCTTCATAGACTCTTCCTCCATTAAAAAAAAAAAATTATATTTTATGAGCTGTTGATAAAAAGACAAATATGTTAATATTATCTATTGAAACATCTTCTCTGACCTAAAAGTTCATTTTTCCCTTCTGGTTTTAAGAAACAGTAAGACATTATTATGGGTCCCCCGAAAGCATTATGGGGCATCAGCACTGCCCCCCCCCCCTTGTGCTGAATGAGTAAGTTCTATCCAGACATCTTTTGCCAACTCCTGAGAGAGCTCACTCATGTGACTACACGGTTCCTGGGTTTTGATTCCTGGGGTGCAGGGTCAAAGATGTGTGAGACCAGGGTGTGAATTTGTGTTGTGAAATGCCTGCCAGGATTTGAGTTCAATTGATTGACCTTCACAAGGTCTTTTCTGAAACACCAGCTGAAAACTGGTGCCACTGATCTCATACGGTTTACAAAAACAGAAGAGCTGGAGTTGACTCCGGAAGACAAGTTCTGCGTGTGGCTGGTGCAGCCCATCTCGGTCCTGTGCACCCTGTGCCCGAAGGAAGGGGACCTCCCAGAGCAGAGCGAAGTGACCTGCAGAAGATAGGATATCAGGAGCAGGGACTTGTCATTCTTCCCTCCTTGAAGATTCTGAGGGCACAGGCGTTGAAAAAACAAAACAAAAAAAGATAAGGTTAAGATAAGCATGCAAGCAAATTCCAGAGATTTTCCTTTTCTTCTTGAGAACTAAATACTGTCCCCCAAAGTCTTCCATAATTTTTGCTATGAGTTATTAGGACAGTCTTCAGAATAAAGCAAGGCATTTGTTTACCAAATTGATCTCTCATTAAAATACAGTATTTACTCTTTTGAAAATCAAATCCCTAGAGAAGTTCACAGAAGAACTTTAGGAGGCATTATCTTTTAAAGTAATAAACCTCTTGTAATGCAGCCCTTCTGTGGGCTGCAGGGCGGACTAGGGGGCGGACAGGGAGTTCCCTTAAAAGCAGACACACCAGAGAAGTACAGCAGAAAGTCGCTGGGTTTTTTTTTTTTTTTTTTTTTTGCAGCTGAACCCCATGTTTCTAGACCACATCTCCCAGATCTTTGCGTGACTCCTGTCTTATCCTTAAGGTCTGGCTCAGCTATTTCCCCTAGAAAGAGAACTTTCCTGACCACCCTACGGTTGCTCTTTATGCCACTTCTGTATTTTATTTTCTTGATGGCACGTGTAATCATCAGAAATTATTTCGATTTGTTGATTGGTGGCTGGTTCACTTTCTTGCTGTTTATCTTCCACTATTGAAATTTAGATTTTTTTGTTCACTGCTGAATTTCCAGGGTTGAGAATCATGCCTGGCATGTATTTGTTGTATGAATGAATGAATGAATGAATGAATTTGAAGTCCCCTCTGAATTTATTGACCATTGAATTCAGGAACCACAGGAAACAGACTTCTGAATATTTTTCTGGAAGTAACAAGTGACCAGATCACAGGGTGTTAGAGCTGGAAGTCCTGGACAGTCATCCGACCCTACTGACTAATCTTACACATGAAGACAGCGCGTAGCCTAAAGAGGTAAGACTTGCCCACAGCAGAGCCACTCAGAGGTTCAGAGGGCCCCAGCTGTTTCCAATTCCTGAGGCAGGCCTCAAACCACAATTTTAAAATAAAGACACATGAAAATCAGAGTACCAACCAAAGTCATCTTCTCTAAGATAAATAACAGTCTATTCTCACGCAGCTGATATTAATCAAGGCAAGACCATCTGAACATCAAAAACAAACAAGAGTCTCTCTTTTTGAGCTTTCAGCTCAAGCCAGTGATCTTGCTCACTCCTGCCCTTGGTTCCCCACTCTGCTTTGCTCAAGACTCCTAACAATGAAAGAGCTTGAATTTACTAAGGGTAAAAATTCAAGAGCTAAAATTTGCTAAGGGTTTGCTGTGTCTTGAACATTATGCTAAGTGTTTCTACGCTCTTCATCTCCAGGAAGGAGATAACTGTTTTCCCCATTTTATAGAAGGAGAATTTAGGCTTAAAGATGTTTGATAATTTGCCTGAGTTCACACAGCTAATAATGATGGAGCTGGGGTATGATCTCAGGCTGTCTGGTACCACAATTTGGATTAAAAGATTCCTTTTTTAACTTAATTTTTTGAATAAATAATGCATTCACTGTGTTCAAAATTCAAAAACTATGTATAGATTTTATTTTTTGTATATTTTTTATTGGAGTTCGATATGTCAACATATAGCATAACACCCAGTGCTCATCCCGCCAAGTGCCCCCCTCAGTGACCATCACCCAGTCACCCCATCCCCCCGCCCACCTCCCCTTCCACTACCCCTGATTCGTTTCCCAGAGTTAGGAGTCTCTCGTGTGTGTCACCCTCACTGATATTTTCACTCATTTTCTCTCCTTTCCCGTTTCATCCCTTTCACTATTTTTTATATTCCCCAAATGAGTGAGACCATATAATGATTGTCCTTCTCCAATTGACTTACTTCACTCAGCATGATACCCTCCAGTTCCATCCACGTTGAAGCAAATGGTGGGTATTCGTCGTTTCTAATGGCTGAGTCATAGCCCACTGTATATATAGACCACAGATGGATGGATAGATTTTCTTTAAAAAAAAAACAAACTCCCTTCTACTCATAGCATAGCCTCCCAGTTTCCCTTCCCATAGACCACCAATATAATAAGCTTCTTGAGGATCCTTTTAGAGATATTTTATGCATATACAAGTCAATAGAGGGCTGTGTGTGTGGAACATGTATATGTCTAACATTTTCAACACCAAAAAATAGGCAAAATCCTACAATGGAACCCATATGTTCCCATCTCACTGCTTCAAGTAGTATAAATGCAAAAACAACCTTGTTTCAACCACACTGGCCTATCCCCTCCCAGACATCATAGCATTTCACCCATAAATATTTCTGTGTATATATCTAAAAGATGACTATTAAAATATAACCAAAATACAATAATCACACCTAAAAGTCAACAAAATTCCTTTATATTAAAAATGTCCAGTCCGTATTCAAATGTCCAAATACTTCACAGATGCCTTAGTTTTTCAAAACCATATTTGAATTTGTTGATAGGCCTTTTAAGGCTTTTTTAATCTCCAGATACTCTCTCTACTTTCCTTCTTTTATATTCCTTGAAATTTATGTGTTGAAGAAATCATTTGTTTGTTCAAAAAATTCCCAACAATCTGTATTATGTGAAAGGGAAAAAATTCTTTTTTCATGGTAGCATAGAATTCATCCTCTTTGTAATTTTTCATTTAACAGACTTCATCAATCTATTGAATGAATAGATTGAGTGCCTAACACTTATTAAGTGCCTAACACTTTTCTAAACACTGGAAATAGAATGGTAACCAAAACAAACACACACAAAGAAAACATCCCCCCTTCATGGAACTTACATTCTAGTGGATTGACATGGGCCAACATAAACAAATCAGTACATCTACACAAACCTGGATTATTGTGTTTATAAGAAGAATAAAGCTGAGAAAAGGAGAGAGGCTGAGGAGAACTACAATTTGAAACAGCATGAGCAAGGAAAGCCTCACCAAGATGGCATTTGAGAAAATTCTGGAAGCAGGTGAGAAGCTGAGTTTTGTGGCCCTCTGAGGGAAGGCCCTCATTAGCAGAGGTGGGGCAAGTGCATAGTTGTGTACACCCTAGGGTAACCAGCCCTTAGCCCATGAACTGCAAACGCCTTTCACTCAGTTTACCTTTTCTCTTTTGCTTCTTATATGGTGATCCTTACCATTTAGAAAATGTTGACTTTTAGAAATGTAGTTGCATTTAAGTCTTCTCTTTCATGTTTTCCTGGGCTTTGCGTCAGAGTCAGAAAAAGCTTAGATTTTTAGTCACCAGGTTACTCTACTGGCCAAGATTATGGAAGTTTAGCTACACTTATAAATAACCACAGACTCTCAATGGTTTAACATAAGAGAGCTAATTTCTTGCTCACACCATATGTCCCGTGCAGACCAGCTCAGCCTCTCATCAATCGGGGACAAACTGCAGGTGCATCCATGATCTCTGGGTCAGGAGGACTTGTGGCAAACTGCACACCAGCACTTACAGGCTTTGCTCACATATCATTGGCCGGGGCCAGTCCTGTGGTCCGCCTGCACCTGCAGGGCAGTGCAATTGCAGGTGAGCCCATGAGAAGGAAGGGTCTGTGAACAGCCCTGATGACCACCACAGGCTCCTCCCCCCTTGCTGGAGTCAAGGTGAAGAACCGCTTTTTGATTAACCCCCATTCTGTGACTTTTCCTAACACATTCACAAGCCAAATAATACAATACAGACATACAAGTAGATATGTCTGACTGGTTTATGTGGTCAATTCGAGAATCTGTAGGGAGAGATGTTTATACAGCAGCACTTGCCACCGTGGCCCCACCATTCTCCAGCATGAGGAGGCTCCATCCTTCTCACTTCAGGAGCCAAGATGACACTGTTGCCCACTGATTAGGTTAGCCCTCTGGGGCGCCACATCTGGAACAAATGCATAAATTAATGCTGGTCACTTTCAGATAAAAATAAATAGCCTGTATCCTACAGACCCAGAGAAAGGTGCTGTTTGTTTAGACAGTGGATTTTTTGCAGATTTAGTGAAGCCAATGGATCTTGGAACTTTCAACATAAACAATGAGGAAACTAAAATAAATCCTTACAGAGCAGAAGAGATAGGAACATTTTCTTCAGCATGAATCATGAGCTAATTATTGCTCCTAAAAATGTAAACTAAATTAATTTATGCTCAGTCAGCAGCTAGAGAACAAGAGGGGTCCAGTACCTGCCTCATGTTCAAATGTAGGATATCTGGAGACATGAGTTGTGTTCAATTTTTCTGCTTGCTGGAATCAATCTCTCTCAAGCTACCTCAAGTAATGGGAGGTTCTTTTGAGGATACATGAGATCAAGAGGGACCTCATGGGAAGGTAAGACTGGAAACCAGCATGCCCCCAGACATCTAAGGTATCCCCAGGATCTCAGCAGCAGCAGGAATGGGATTCTACATAAAAGAACCTCCAGGGCAGAGTGGGGCTCTGAGAGTTAGTGCTGGTGCCTTGCTGGGATGGGTAACAGTGGGAATCTCCTTCATATCCTGCGATCCAGTGCTAACAGCATGGTGTGCGGTGGTAAAGGAGTCAATCAAAGTGTCAGTTGACTTTGAGAATCCAGGCCACATGCCCACTGAAGAGATATGGATGTAAGGGCAGAGATGTTAGATGACCACTTCTCACTTTATTACAGCAGTACGGCATGAAAAAAGACCAACCCCAGTTTTGGGTTAGCCAGTTTAAAGAAGATGAAAAAATCATAATAATAAAGGAATCATGACAGATTGCACTATTGGATCATTTATTCCAAATATTTGCTGTTTCCTTCTTCTAGATTCACCCCTAGAGAGACCCTCCTTGGGAGCCTTCCTCATGGGGGGGACTTTACATGTTGCCTATGGAAGTCAGGTCTCACCAGGGGGGTATCTTTGTCTAATGGAATTTACACCTTGTCTGAACAGATGTTTCAAGGGTCACTGCATGGTTCTGCCTCTGCTTTGTTCCCTCTATCACAAGACTGAGATAGAGGCTCCTCCTTCAGCCCATATCACAGAACAAAGAATATAGAGTGAAAGCCAATGCACTGTCAATATGTATATGAGCAAGAAATATTTGATGTCATAAGGCATTAGGATTTTGGAAGTCATTTATTACTACAGCATAATTTGGCTTAAGCTGATGTATACAGATATCAAGACCAAAAATGTGGTGCTGATCTAGTAAAAACCCCAGAATACATAGAACATTGCCTGAAACAATCTGTTGCCTACAATAAGAAAAATGGACCAAATGAACTTGTGGTTTTAGTTAGGAGATAGAGAAACAAAACATCAGTACCACAAGTTTGCTCTTATTGCCTGTGTTTGACAAGGCACTACAAGAAAGAGATAAGCTTCCCAAAGATTTCCATGTGAAAGCAGAATCAAAATATGAGCAATCCAGTTGTCCCAAAGCCAGTAGCAGAACTGGGGTGAAAATGGCAATGAGCTAAGAACCAGGTGACAGTTGTTTCAGAAGTCATTCATCTCCAAAGCCTTCTTTCACTCTCTGTTCCTGTGCCATTTCTTTCTTGCCTCTCTGGAGAGGGTAAAACAGAAAGTCACAGGACTAATGACACCAGTCCCTGTTGCAGGTAGAAGTACTGAATGCTTACTGCAGACACATCTCAGCCCCTTCCTCCCATTCAGCCCCTGGAACACAGGTGGCCAGACTCTTCCTCTGTAGCCAGCGGATCAAGAGACTTTCTATGGAGAATCTTACCAGCCGAAGAGGAAAGCTCTTAAGATTTTGACACCAGAGGTCCCCAACAAATGGTCGCCTAGGTCACATGAGAGTATGAAAATCAACAATCATGATTTTGAACAGTCATGAACTCGGAGCTTCTAATCAGCCTTTTATTCCTCAACTCAAATTGCGCAGGCCAGAATGGACACACACATACACACACACATACACACACACACACTCACAATACCCTCAGAGGAATTCAGAAGATTTTCATCCATGACATGAAAATGGAGTTTTTTTGAAGAAGGATCATTCAGAGCTCACAAAAGAGATCTTGGAAATTCAAAATACAATTGCAGAAGCAATAATACCAAGCTAGATGGAAGTTAAATGTGATCAAATATCCCAGAGCGTAGTCAAAATCACAAAACATGAAAAATAGTGAAATCATAAAATTACAGGATTGACCAGCTGGTTCAGTACTGATATTTAGCAAGAGTTCTGGAAAACACTAGAGAAAAGTGAGGAAAGCATCAATGAAATGATTCAAGAACATTCTTAGAATGGAAGGACATGAATTGCCAAATTGTGAGAGCTCATTGACACTCCTACCAAAGCATGTCATGTGAAATTTCTAGTTCCAAGAACCATTAGAAGAGCCTACAGGTTTCCAGAGAGGGGGAAAAAAAGCCACACAAAGGACCAATACTCATGGTTTTAAAATTTGAAAATAGATATTATAAGTAAGAAGATATTTTAAAGAAAAATGCTATCTGACCTATATTCTATAGCCAGCAATACCATTGAGTATGAGGGTAATGCAAATCTTCTTTATCTCCTACATATTTCTTAGGAAGCTACTAAAGAAAGTACTGCACTAAAATGAGAGAGTAAACCATGAAAAAGCAGTGTGGGATATACAAAAAAAATTCCACAAGGAGGGAGGCAAAGGGCATCCCTAGGACGCTGAAGGGAGGCCCCAAAATGAAGAGTCAGAGGCAACACAGTGCAGATGGGAGCACCATAACTCCAGAGATGTGCCAACAGACTCATCAGAACATCCTTGTTGGTATCTTGTTAAACCAACTGAGGTCCAGTTGAACTTATTTGACTTATTATATCCATGTACTAATAAAGTTCCTTCTTCCTCCATGACCTACTGCTTGGACCAGCTGAGGTTCCTCATCTCCACCCTCTAGAAATGTGCTCCTTTGACAGACCCCAGGGAGCTGGAGGTAGGCTATGATGAGTTTAGACCCAGGAAATTCTGAGTAGCCTTCCTGCCCAATCACATCACTACTGGGACCCAGAACCAGTTCCACACCAGATGCTTCAAAGTGTGAGCCCACATTCCAGGTCTCACCATCACCTTGCTCTCCAACCTCTCCAGAGGGGGCTCTTTCTATACATTCTGGAATTCTAAACTCAGGGAATCTAAACCCAGAGATTCCATTGAGCAGATCTTCTCCTGGAAACCAAGTATCAGGTTTACTTTTTCTTCCAGTTAAATTTGTGTTTACTGTCAAAACCGAGTCATGATTCCTTTGGGGAATGTATATGAGTTGTAAATCTATAAAGAAAAGAAATCATTACCACCGAAGTTTGGAGAGGCCTGAGCCAAAGGTGGAGGGAAGGGGCTGTCAGTGGGAAGAGGAGCAAGAAGGGTTTGAAAGATACCAACATAATTCTTCTGAGCCTGAGAGAAGACTATGCAGGGGTCCTTTTTGTTCTTTTCTGATTGTACATAAATGTTTTATACTCTTTATGTATGATACTTTTGCAAAAAAAAATTATTCTTCTAATTTAAAAAACAGCCAAGTAGCAATGAATGATGTAAACAACAAAAAAATGCAGAAGCTCTGTAGGGGAATATGGAAGGCTCTGTAGGGTATTTTGTTAGGTGAAGGGAATGGGGGCAGGAGGCTTATGGTGGAGTAGCAGAGGGAGTAGTCAGAGAGGGGACACAACCACACGAGCACCCTTATCTGCAGACACACAACATGTCTGGAAGGACACCATTGATAATGGTGTCCACTGAACCGGAAACCAGGGGGCTGGGGACAGGAACAGAAACTCTTCACATTCTGCCCTTTCATGGTTTTGAATTTTGCAGCACTTGGAAGTTTGACTCATTCAAAGGACTTTGTTGTTTATAAAGAGAAGTCTGACAGAATCAAACCAAATGTTATTGAAGACATGGAGGCACTGCTGGGAAGAGGGCAGGTAGGTCAACCTCGACAAGCAACCTGGAAATACTTTATAAAGTTGGGCTAACAGCAACCCTCCTAGAAAAACTGTTCAGGAAACATACACAGGAGTGTTCAAGAAGAGCACTGATAAATAATGAAAGAAAAAGAAGAAGAAAGAAAGAAAGAAAGAAGAAAGAAAGAAAGAAAGAAAGAAAGAAAGAAAGAGAAAGAAAGAAAGAAAAGAAAAGAAAAGAGAGAGAGAGAGGGAGGGAGGGAGGGAGGGAGGAAGGAAGCAGGCTGAAATTCTCCAAGAGGAAAATGTATTTTCAGAAATTTTGATTGATGTCTACAGTAGACTCTCATAAGGCATATAAATGGATCAGCATGGATAAAAGTCACAAAATGTGGAAAGAGAGCAAGTTACAAAATGAAACATGCTACGTGATGCTGCTTACGTGACGTCCTACCTCTCTAGGCGTGCAGCCAGGTGTGCTGTGCCTGTAAGATGAAGATAGACTCGGGACAGCGGCCACCTCAGGGAAGGGAGTGGGAAGCAAACCGAGGGAAAGGCGGGGGGCTTTGTCTGCGTGGGCCATGCTTGATCTCTGAATCTGGGTGGTGGGCACATTATGTTACTCACCCTAACTTCTCGATTACCTGTTGTACAGTTGGCCCCTTGAACAACACGGATTTGAACTACATGGGGCCACTTATACATGGATTTTCTGATACATACTGTGTAGTATTGTAAATGTATTTTCTCTTCCTTACAATTTTCCTAAATTCTCTACGTACCCAATTGTGAGAACACCATAGGTCATACATATAACATATAAAATATGTGTTAATTAACTGTTTATCAGTGAGGTTCCCAGTCAAAAGTAGGCTGAGTAGTTAAGTTTTGGGGGAAAATCAAAAGTTATTCTGGGATTTTTCAACTGCACAGGGGGTTAGTGCCTCTAACCTCTGCATTTTCAAGGGTCAGCTGTACATCATTTGGGTAAATAAAAATTACCACCCAAACCATCTGGAATACAGCATCTCACTCTGTATCAATGAGTTTATAATAACGAAGATTAACAGAAAGGAGAGATTCCAACAAGTCTGACATTTGTAGGCATCTCTCACTTCACATTTCAGATCCCAGAGGGTATTTTTATTTTGTTGCATCTAGCCAGATGCCCTTGGACAGAAAAAACAAACAAACATAGGAATAAAAATGCCCTGGAGTTTTATGAAGAATCATCAAACATTCAGCATTGTGAGGAATTTTACCAACTGCCTCCTGGCCACTTGTTTTAATAGGAGAAACTGAGGCCCAGGGAGGTAAGAGACCTGCCCAAGGGCATGGGGCAGGGCAAGTCTATGATAGAACCCCAGCCCAGGTCTCCTGGCTCCTGGCTGGGTGCTTTGTCCTGCACACTGTATTCTTATCAGGGAAGGAGCAGTGACTTCCCAAGAAGGCGTGCAGTTCCTGCACCAAAACATCAGCCAAGCTCCAGTGTGGACACCACACCAGTGAGCCTCTGCCTGGCAAACTGTGAGAACAGGATTTCCTAGACAGAACAAAGCAAAGAGTAGAACATCTGAATCAGACTTGAGTCCAGCTATTTCCCCAGAGGACTGACGTGGTTAATGGCCCTGCTGACCCACCCGGCATCAACGGTCTAAGGCTCTAGGAATCCAGGGAGAGGCTGGTGGTGTCATGGGGTATGGCTATGGCCCCATCTCATCTCTGAGACTTTGCCAGTACAGTGCAGGGCGTGGCGCTCAGGAGCATCGGTGCTAGGGGCAGAGGGTCCCGTCACTCCTGCTTCCACCACTTACTAGCTGTTTAGACTCAGACCACTTCTTAGCTTCTCTAATTCTCCACTTACCAGAAAAATGAGGTAATAATAGTACCCATCTCATATATTTGCTCTGGAATTATATATTGTGAAGCATGTGCGTGTGTGTGATCTAATATAGATAGGAGCTCAATGGCTGGTTCTATTATTATTATCTTTTAAGGAGGGAAAAATCAAAAGTTTTCAGACCCTAAAACAAACGTGCTCTGGGTCAGAGAACAAGAAACACGGCACTGAATCTAGGCCTTCAGCTATGTGTTTCTTTCCCGGGCCTGCTGAAGTGACGCATGAAGATTTGTGCTTTCCCAACCCCTCAGAGAGCCTTGATAGACACCAAGGGCAGAGGCCTGATGACAGTCAAATCATCCTCCCTTTATCCCCAGATATGTCACCACCTTATGTGGTTGGGGACACCATAAACAGATTTTCTCAACAGCCCTTAATCTACGAACCCATCAGTCAATGACCCAGGTAATCCTTTCTCATTACACCATGTGCCCAAGAAAGGCCAGCTCCAAGCCAGGCCCTGTGAGTGGTTCCGCAGGAGGACACAGGGTTCTACTCAGGAAGAGGAACAACATAAGATGAGCTGTGTGAAGAATCAAATCAGAATGGCAGGCCAGGAGTGAAGAAAAACTTCAGAAGAGGAAGAGATCGTCAAAGCCTTGAGAGAGAGCAAGCAATGTCCCAGACTTTGAGAATATGAGTAGTAAAGCATTCTACACCCAACTCCACCCTGACAGGAATGGTCAACACCTGTGCAGGGGAGGGGGTTGGCAATTGTCAGACATCAGCTGAGTGTCCTACAATTCAGCTCAATTCTTGAACCATCTACCTGGAGACAGCATCAGATCCCACTGGTCAAGGCCTCCGTCCCATAAGATTGCCCCTAACCCCCACACTGGAAGCTCTCTACACCCTGTCTTTTTGAGTTTTTATAGAGCCTTCATTACCCAGGCATGACTGATGAAACCATTGGCCATTGGTGGGTGAGTCAATATCCAGCCACTCTTCCTTCCCAGGAGGTTGAGTAGAGCTGAAAATTCCAACTCTCTAATCACATGGTTGGTTCTCCTGGCCAAAGGTCACCTCATTCACCTAACAAAAGATGCCTTATTATTTAGGAGATACCAAAAGTTTTAGGAGCTCTTTGCCAGAAAAGTCAATGAAGACCAAATATAATTGCCACATGACCAACACAGATTTGATCTACACGCGTCTACCTATTCACGCAGGGTTCTTAATAACACTTTCTTTTCTCTAGCTGACTTTATTGTAAGAATACAGTACAGAGTACATAAAACATAGAAGGTATGTGTTAATAGACTGTTTATCTTATCGGCAAGTAGTGGTAAGTTTTGGGGAAATCAAAGGTTCTACGTGGATTTTCAACTGCAGAGGGGGTTGGCACCCTAGTCCCCACATTATTCAAGGGCCAATTGTATATATTTTTCATGATAAGTCACAATATCATGGGTAGGATTGGGGTCCTCCTGCCACGCAAGCCTTCTGGGCCCTCCTCTTCCCCATCTGCCTCACAAACAACTCCTCAGACTTCCTGAGCAACTGCATGCCAACTTATCCTCTCTGAAGCTTTTTGTCCTCTGGGGTCTGGATTTTCAGTTACCCTAAGACATCTCTGCCATCGGGTTGGATTTCCTGAATCCGGAGCGTGTGGAATTAAACTGGGTTATCAACTAGATTTTAACAAGATGGTGCACGGAATTCCATCCAAGATGGTCTGAAAGGCGAAGTCATCAGTGCTTGACAGAGGAATGCCATGTGTGTGCAAATCTTCCACTACCGTGGCCCTCCCTGCACACGCTCACTCTCCAGAGGGAAACACTTCACACCATCGTGTGGCTTCGGGGACCCACCCTCAGAGCCTTGCCTTCTAGCACTTGGGAGCCATTCTGCAAAGCTCCCTGCCCCAGCCGCCTGTTTGCTTTCCCCTACACTGAGTCACCTGCACGGCTGCTTGCAGTTGGTTGTTCTTTCCCTGCTTCTGGCCCTTTCCCCCCACTTCCAACCAGCTTCCCAGCAACCCCCCCCCTCCCCTGCCCCGTGCAGTTTCCTCCAGACACTGCCTACACCCTGGAACCCAAGCCTCACTGTCCTGCTGCCCGGGTGGGGAGGCTTCTCTTCCTCTGTGTGACATTCCACCAGCAGGGCCCAGCTGTGCGCTTACGGGAACCACCCATCCCTGGGCCCACAGCCCCTGCTCCCAGGAGGACTGGGCCACCAGCCTGCAGCAAGCTGGACTGCAGGCAAACTGACAACACACAGCAGGCTGACCACATGCCCCCTTTACCCCCGAGACCGTCTGTCTACCTTCCCCTTGTGTTTGTTCTGAATCAAAGTTGTCTGCCATGCACCCCCACCCCTGAAGATGAGCTTTTTCCCCAAGACTGCTGATGTGTCGGGTCAGAGGTCAGGCACACTCCACCAGTGTCCAGGGGAGCAGGGTGTTGGCCACCCCCGTCAGAGTGCCCAGTGTGGGCAGCCTCCCTCCCGTGAGCCTCCCATGAGCCTCCGATGAGCCAGCGGCCACAGTGCGAGTGTGCGCTCCGCCACCTGGGGTTCAAGGACTGGTGGGGTGACCGCAGGGACCTCTGCACAGCACAGCACAGTCCCGAGGCCTGGGGCTCGGGGCGGGCTGTGGTTGTGAAGCCTCTGCAGGCTAGCCCGGGGAGCAGCAAGCCTCCTCCGCCTTTTTTGGAGACCGGGAACTAGGGTGTATGTTCTTGGGAAAGATACGGTAGAGAATATGCTTCTCGCTACATTCCGCGGAGGCAGAGGAGCCTCGGGGTCAGGCCCGGTCTCCGGGTCTGGATGTCCTCGGAGGGGCCGCCGGCTGCCCGCCCCCCTGGGCCCCCGCGCCGTCCCCAGGGCCCAGCCCCCCGGGGGGCGCAGACAGGTCAGAGCCGCCCAGCCCGCTCGCCCCTGGCCCGTCGAGGCACGCGCTCGCCTTCTGCTCTCCGTGAAGTGCGGCTTTGCCTACAGACGACGGAAACAGAAACGGGAAAACCATCGGGGTCCCTCCTGCAAAAACCATCATCATCCGCTGAAGTGAGCTCTTCGGAACTTCGGGGTGGAGCGCACATCCCTGCAACAGCGGAGGAACGCAGACGGGAGTCCTGGCGGCCGGAGGATGCAGCCAAGGCCTGGAGTGTCCGCGCGGGCGGGGGCGCGGGCGGGGGCGGGGGCGCGGGCGGGGGCGGGCGCGGGCGGGGGCGCACGGAGCTCCAGCTGCGGCCCGCCCCGCGGGGCTGCCCACCCCACCCGGCTCCTGGCCGCCCGCCTTCTCCCGCTCCAGGTGGGGCCTTGCGGAGCCCGGCGCTGCCCGGGGAGGAGCCCCGCGCCCAAGCCGCTGGGGGGGCCACGCGGGGGAGCCCCGAGGTGCGGCCTCGCCTCGGCTTCCAGGAGGAGCCCCGAGGGGAAGGCACCAACCCGCACGCGGCTGCGCTTTTGCAGGAGAGAAAAGACCGCGTCTGGGACAGCGGCTGTGAGCTCCAGGCACCCCTCAGTAAGGATCGGGGAGGAAGGGGTGACCCGGGCCTGGACGACGTCCCCCGCCTTTTCTCCTCCGGTGACAGGTGCCCGCACTGCCCTTTCCAGAGAGCCGTGCAGATCTGCATCATACGCATGTGTGCGCGCCTTCCAGTGGGCCCACGTGTGTGTTGAAACCCCACCGTCCCTCCTCACCCACTGATGCCTCTAATTCCACACTTAATTCCACACCTAAAGACCCATTACCTTCCTCTCTCTTAAGAGGCCATTATCTTGGAGAGAATAACACTTCAGGCTTGATCAGTAATTGGCATCACAGGGGAAATTAGCCCATCACACCCTCCTCAAGAGAAGGGCTGCACGGGAAGAGAATGAGAACACCGAGCTCGGAAATGGGAGCGGAGCATGCGGAGAACAGGGTCAGGAACAGAGATTTAGCTGTGGGGGTGCTGGGAGTGAGTGGGTCACCACCTTCCTGCCCTCGGGGAGGGGGCAAGGGTGCACTCCCAGGGACACATTCCACGTCAGTGTTTCTCAGGGAAAAGTCTCTGCGGTGATGGTTTCTTTAGATCTATCCGAGCTCCCAGTAGTCAGGTGGGCTTTGACCCCCCCCACCCCCCACTTCCAAACACCATCCTATACTTTCCATTCATGGACACTCACTGTGACACATTACTACTCTGAAAATGCTGTGACTTAACTTCTCACAGGTCCTCAGGGTGCTATTCACATGCTGGTAAAAACAAGCAAGTGTGGCACAGCCACAAGTGTGACAACCCCAGCCCTGGCCTCAGATTCCCGGGCAACAATGATGGGTGCCAGGCATGCACAAACACACACACGTGCTCATCTGCACACACGTTCAGACCCCTATCACATCCCGAAACCCAGCTCAGAGTAAGATGCCACATTCAACTTTTGGGGAACAAGCACCCAGATAGACACTGTAGCAGAAGGGACTATTTTCTGAGACCGTGTGGCCCTCGGACTCCTGGAGGTCAGCTACAGTACACACTGTCTTGGTGTGAGTGTACAATCAGCTTAATCATTATGTTACAGTCAAGGTCTCCTTCATTTTTCCCAGGCTCAGAGCAGGTGCCGATGGCTCTGGAAGTGTCACTCTTCTGCTCCATGGTGGAGGAACACAAACTTCTTGTCCTCCCAGTAGGGGAGCTGTTTATTTACTCAGCTCTCCAGTCAGCTCACCAACAGTGCCAGAGTGGTGAGCTGAAGGAAACCAGAGCAGCCAGGCTGCCTGTGCTGGGAGGTGCCAGCAGCCTGTCCCACCAACGCCTTTCCTGAGCTCAGAGCCGCTGTGCAAGTCCCATGGCCAGGAGGGCCAGGGTTCCTGCCAGGGTCCTGAGAATCTGCCTTGCCACACGCAGGTCCCAAGCCAACCCAGCAGAGACAAGGGGAACTGCAAACCAAACAGTGGGCTCCAACAGGTCACCAGCTTGGAGCATCAAAGCTCCACTGGATTTGTTTTATCAGGTTAGTGACGAAGTTACTCATCACACATTGCTCATTTTCTAGTCTATGCCACTGACTACTTGCATTGGAATTTACTGTTATTTTGTGGTCTACATACTAGATTTTAAGCAGGGATTCTTCTTTCTGATTTTTAATATACAGTCCCATATAGCTCGTTGAAAATGCTGAGCACTCATTAGGCCATCTGGATATGATAATGTTGGGTGGGCAAGAGGACTATGGGATTTGTCCAAAGCTATCCGGGGAATTTTAAGAATTTAAAAGACTAGACTATCTCTTAGCTAAAAGCTCCTTCTTACCTTTGGAGGTATGCCTAACCAATTCAGACCCCTGGACAGTGTCCGGTAACTCTGGGTCACCTCAAAATAAGAGTCAGCCAGAGCTAATGAAGTCAAGTGCCATACTGTGAATTTGATTGGTTACTAATGTGGTTTGAACTAACAGGGAAAAGTTAGTTGATTTTGGTTTGGGGATCTGGCCCACCCATTGCTTGGTGACCACAAAGTAAGGACCCCCGGAACAAGTGAAGTAACGTATGTACAATAATAGGAATAGCTAAGACTTAGATAGGAGTTACCCAGTGCCAAATATTGTTCTAAGCACTTTGCATGTGTTAACTCATTTAATCCTTGAAACAACTGCAAGAGGGAAATTCTATTCTTATCTCTCCATTGTGCAGATACGGAAATGGGAAGAGAGAGGTAAGTCATCTTCCCTGAGTCACCCATGGCTAACTAGACCACATACAGACCCCAGGCCTTGTCTCCTCTTCTACCCTGGGAATTGCCAACCATGATTATTAATTAACTGGACAATTAGTGGAGCTGATTTGCCATGATGTGTGCTGCCACCGTGAGGAGGACACTCCAGCTGGATCAGTTAGAAGGTCAGGCACTCAGGAGAGAGAAGGAGAATGGAGCTGGGGTCCATGTCTCTGCTCAAGGAGCAAGCTGCAAAAGCGGTGGGCCTCTATCCACCTTCCTCCCAGCCGTGTGTGGCCTGGTGGGCAACTAGGTGGAGGAGCAGAGCAGACCTCACGTGGCCTGCAGCGCACGGGACCCAGCGTAGAGTCCAAGGGCCAAAGTGAAAGGAAAAGCCAGGCTGGCCGTCTGGCCGGGTCATCTCCCGAAAAGATTAGATGGCACAGAGGAATGCACGTTTGAGTCAGCCAGCTGGACACAAGGACTCCAGAGTAGAGGCGGGGCCTGGGAGAGGTGGGGACAGACCCAGGGCAGTCCCAGAGCCTACTGAGCACTCCAAGCAGCTGCTTCTGGGAAACCTGCAGGCCACTGGGTCTCTGGGGCAAAAGTGGGGGACATTCAGCTCCTCCTCTCATCCCTGCCTTGGCCGGGCATGGTACCAAAGCTAGGCTATGGCCCTGTTACTAGTATGTTCTAGGAAGACATGACCAGGACACTACACACACACACACACACACACACACACACACACACACACGCTGGGATTCAGAGAAGCACAGTTGCATAGTAACAGGAAGAAAACCTTTGAAGCCACTTAAATCTGGGCTCAGACTTCAGCTCTGTTGTGGTCTGGGACAAATTAGTAACTTCTCCTAAGCCTCAGCCTCCTGGCTGTAAAATGGGAATAATAGGGATGCCTGGGTGGCTCAGTGGTTGAGCATCTGCCTTCAGGTCAGGGTATGATCCTGGGGTCCTGGGGTTGAGTCCCTCATGGGCTCCCTGCGGGGATCCTGCTTCTCCCTCTGCCTATGTCTCTGCCTCTCTGTGTCTCTCATGAATAAATAAATAAAAGCTTTAAAAAATAAATAAAATAAAATGGGGATAATAAAACATGTAAGCCACTGGGTTAATGTACTAGTTAAATGAGGTGACAGGTGCAGGGTGGTTTGCATTATTCACTGTGCAATAGCTAAGCTCTCTTCCTGCTGTTACAATCAGTGTTCACAGAAGTTATTGACTGGAGGACAAAGCTGTCACTCTCTTTGTGGGGCTCTATTTTCTCCCCCTACTTCCAGCTACGTGGGCATAAGCCCTTCCAAAGGATTGCCCCTTCTCTCTTCCCCTCAGAACCCCAAGCAGGTAGTAGGTACTTAAAAATCACAGGGTGGCCAGGCCAGAGGAGACCGTTGTTCAGCTCCCCCGCCACCTCTCATCTCGGTTCCTGCCTCGGCTGAGGAGCCAACCTGGATCCAAATGGTCCTAAGAAAGCTTTGCCATCTTTGATTCCTAAGACTGTTTTCTTCACCTCAGTGAGCTGATGGGGAGTCAGGCTCCAAGAGGGAAGGACAGCTAGGCCCAAGCATGCCTGGCCCAGGAATGCCCCAGGTAGCCACATGCACCATTGGGGTAAGTGTCCCATCTCCTTGCAAGGCAAGACTCAAGCTTCCAGATTTTAACCTATGAGGCCCAAATCTGTGTTTATGTGTTTGGACAAAACTCTCATGATCTTGATTAGGTATCCTACCTCCAGTTGATCCAGGCTGTGGATCCCGCACTTACCCACTGACACCTAGGAACCGAGTGGAAAGCCTGCCTCACCCCTGACACCGCAACTTCCTGCCAGAAGGTCTTTCCACCTATCAAGGAGCATCACTGATGCCTGGGAGGGCTGGGCACTAGGCCTACAGCTCACACCACCCCCTGACCAGCCAGGCATGAATGACTTCAGGATACAGCCATTAACAAAGGAAAATGTGAGGGGAGCCTGGTTTTCCCAGCTGCCTAAGAGGGAAAAGGAAGCTGGACTCGGTGAGTCATACAATGGCATCAAAACAATTCAAGGAACTGTCCAAAGGAAATGACCAGAATAGCCTGGCAGATTGCTGCAGGCTGGGGGAGTAAAGAAAATGGAAGCCAGGATCTCTGTGGTACTAGGAGGGGGACATTAGAACAAGAAAAGAAAGCTTCCCCACAGTGGGGGAACTGCTCCTTAGAAACACTTACTGCAGTGAAGTCTGCTGATTCCCAGGCTCAGGAGGGAAAGAGGGGCAGAGGATGGCAGAGGTGGAGGCTGCATGCCAGATGGAGGCCAGCCGCCCGAGCACTGTGCCCATCTCTCCGCACCCAGTGCTCCATGGGTGACATGGTGGCTCAACTAGTCACACCACAGAAATCAGCAATCAGCAAGTGTCACGCGCTAGGAGTCCTCTCCTGCCAAAGACAAGGTTCCAACAGGTGCCAGCACGGGGCTGCTTGGAGAGGCCGGGAAGGGACCCGGGGGGGCAGGTAGGGGGACCTCCAGTGGGTTTAGGCTCGATGTTAACACAGGGCAAGAGGGGTCTGTGGCCTCAGCTGTGTGACCCGGGGGGGGGGGGCACCTTGTTTGCAGGGAAGTTTGAATATAGATGCTAACCAAGTCTTGAGGTCTTTCCCCCCTCTCTCTCTGTTCGAACAGAGTCAATTCTGAAAATCACTCTTAAGGAGAAGGAGGTTTAAAGTTTTCGCGACCCAGCTAACTAAACATGGAGCCCAGGAGAGGCTAAACAGTCATCTGCTATCATACTCATTATCCACGGCTTCAAAGGACTCCGATGTGTTTACAGAAAGAACACGAGAGTTCTCTATGTTTATTTTAAAGTATGGACTTTAATAAACAGTCTTTTTTTAAAAAAAACAACCCCAAATAACACACAGGGGGAAACAACCTTCTTTCTTTGTTTTATGCATCAGTCAAAACATAACACTCCCTTGGCTTTGGCTTAAATGAGTTGGTTTCTTCACAAAAGTTCACCGTTTATAAAATACATACACTTTATTGACTTTGATCTTTTCACTGGCGCAGCTTGAGGTTGGTTCAAAGTTCTATAGAGTTAAGCACAACCACATGTCACGGGGCAGCTCACATGTACCACTCGCCAGTGCAGGCCAAGGCAGCGTCAGGGTTGGAAACGGTGGAGGGGTGGGCGAGGCCAAGTCGGAGGGTGAGCGCTTCGCCCCGAGGAGACCTCAGCCAGATGCTCCCTCCTCCTGGCTTGCTCCTGCTCAGCCAGAGCTCGTGCCTGAAGAGGCAGCCACGCAGACCCGGCTCGGACCACGCTGCCTCTCCGGAGCCAAAGCAATGCCGGCTGGGCCAGCTCACGGCAGCATGGGTCCTTCTCATCTTCCCTGACATGCGATGCCTTGATGAAGATGCAAATCTTGGAAGACTCGAGAAAAAGAAAACGTAAAAACACACACCCTTAGTTACAAGAAGTCAAAAGTATAGGCATTTTAAACTTGCATGTACGTAGGTAGGTAGGTAGATGATAGAGATCGATAGACATATAGAAGGAAACTCATAGCTAATTCTGATTCCATTCTTCCTGCAAGAAAATTCCCTTTTCTGCATTCTTTTAGGCAGATGCTGGGGCTGCCACCCTGTAGCCATCATCCTCATCTTCCACGTTGTCAGAGCCCTGGTTAAATTCCAGCATCCACTTTTCCTCCTTAGGACTCAGGATTAAACCTCATGGCACTAACCCAATCACGGTGGCACCCCTCCCCTCCCCGAGGACTGGGTTACTATTTGGTAGGAGCAGTTCTAGTCCAAGACGTATGATCCATGGTTAGCTTGGACACCACTGGAAAAGGCTTTTCTTCCAGAAATAAAGAGACATAAGAAAAGAACACTCTCTTTTCTGACCCCGAGGTGTCCGAAGCTGCTGTCACTGTCTTAAAATCACGAGGGCAGCTAACTAAAAATGGCAGAAGGGGAAGATGAAGAGAACCTCGGTCTCTGATGACATGGTTAAACTGCTGAATTAGTCGACCGCTGCGCTGACATAATTCTGGACACCTTGTTACAAAAGAAAGAAACTCCCTTATTATTTGAGTAATTTTTTTGGTAATAAGAAATTAACATATGATTCACATACCATAGAATCCACCAACTGAAAGCGCACCATTAATGGTATTTAATATGTTCACAGAGTTGCACAACAATCGCCATAAATCACTGTTAGAACATTTTTACCATCTGCAAAGGAAACCCCATATACCTCTTGGCTCTCACTTTTCAATCCTCCCATTCCTCGCACCCCTAGGCAACCATTATTTTGTCTTTATGGAATTGCCTATTGTGAACATTTCAAATGAATAGAATCATACAATAAATTGGTCTTTTGTGCCTGGTTTCTTCCACTTAGCATAATGTTTTTGGGCTTCATCTACATTGCAACAGATACAAGGACTTCATTCCCTTGTATAGCTGAAGAACATTCCATCGTAGGGATACACCATCATTCTTCATTTGACGAACATGTTGGTCGTTTCCACTTTTGACTATTTGGATAGTACCGCTATGAATGTTCAGATAGTTGGATGGATGGATAGATAGGTACATAGATAGATAGTTATGACTGTTACAGTAGAGAATTGTAAGAGGAAAGCCAAGCTAGAAAAATAGAAATCATACCAAATATTCCAACAGATTTATTAATACAGGGAATTGGTGACACAAGTGTTAGAAGGCTGAAAGAACGAAATGGAGATGCTAGAATAACCCAGAAATTGGTAACTGCAGAAGCAGTCTGGGGGAATAACATGGAAGAGTGACGTTACCAAACTATGGGCTGGGATGAGGGGCTTTGCAGCACTGCTGCATGGACCTCTGGATAAAAGTCCCACCTCACTAATATGCAGACAGTGAAGGTAGGAGTTCTCGGGAGGTTCCTTCCCCCTCCTCTTCCACCTTCTACATCCTCTCTAGGGCTTGCCATTAACAGAGCTAACAGGAAGCTGGCCAAGGAGGTTGGGAAATGTAGTTTGTAGGGTCTCAGCCCCAAAGCCACAGAGCAGAATATAAAAAGAATATAAAATATAAAATGGCCTTAGACTAACAGACAAGAGGTAATTAAATGGTCCCTTGGCCAGTAACATCCAAACACAATATTCTATCCTCACTTGAGATTTCATACATCGACAACTTGCTTCTGTGCTGTAAGATGTATGGGTCCTTCTTACACTCTCACTATCTTCTCCAAAAAGGTGAAACATGGGGTCCTGACTGTCTTCTACCCGTCTCAGATTCTGGTGAATTCCTTTTCTACCTCAGTCACAATACCACATGGACTTCCATAACCTCGAGGTGAAATTATAGAGGCAACCATGGACAGCAAGTCTTATATACAATGATGCAGTGACAAGCAAAGGGGAGAATGCACAGCTGCTATAGTCTTCATTTCTGTATGAGACACACGACCATTGATGGTTTCTAGAACTTCTCTCTTCCACAGGCTATTTCCCCACAGTCACTGAGCCCCTCAGTGGGTCAGCATTCTCTACTTTGTTTGTTTTACTTTTATTTCTAAGGGACTGGATCTTCTACAGTCCTGCTGTTCTTAGGTTATGCAGAGATTGTTACAGGACTTAATTGGGACTAAGAGCTGCCCCCCAGAGAATCCTCTAGGCTCCAGAATGGTCCCTCCTGCCCCTGGAGTATAGCAGCAACCTTTTCTGCTTGGTAATCAGGACCAACTGTTCCAGCCAGTATCCTATTCATTCAGTGGCATAAAAGCTCCAAATGTCCAGGTGAAAGTTTCCACTTTCAATTCAATGGGATCATTGTGTCCCTGGTGAAAGCATGCATCTGTTGTTAACTTAGAATTCCAAACCCAAAGTTGCTGACATGGGAAGGGAAATTTCTCCAGTGGGTTTGTTAGTGATAGGAGCCAAGTCTATCTTCGTCTTTGGTTTCAAGACCCTTATACTCTGGTTATGGGGGATACAGCACCATATATCAATTACGACACACTGTAGAATGGTGTTCCCACATCTCAAGTGTTGTCTCTCAACTTGCAATGTAACTCTCTCATCTGGGGGCCATTATGATATTCTATGAAGCCAGGTACTTCTAGGTGATGGGGCACATGGTAAGACTGGTGAATTCCATAGGCATAAGCCCACTGCTGTATTTCTTTTGCTATAAATGAGTTCTTTGGCCAGAAGCAAAGTTGTGAGGAACACCATGACAGAGAATAACACATTCCATAAATCCATGGATGAAGATGTTGCAGAGGTATTACAGGCAAAAGACAACCCTCCCCACTCTCCATCTAGAATAAGGGCTTATTCCAATAGTATAAATTGCTTCTTCCTCCTTAATGGGATAGAAGGGATCCAACATAACCACTGTGCCTACAGCTGGCCTTCAAGAATGACATTGTAGGACAGCTAGGGTGGCTCAGTGGTTTAGTGTCACCTTCAGCCCAGGGCCTGATCCTGGAGACCTGGGATTGAGTCCCACATCGGGCTCCCTGCATGGAGCCTATTTCTCCCTCTTCTTGTGTCTCTCTCTCTCTCTCTCTCTCTCTCTCTCTCTCTCTCTTTCTCTCTCTCTCTTTCTGTGTGTGTGTGTGTGTGTGTGTGTGTCTCATGAATAAATAAATAAAACTTTATAAAAAAAAGAATGACATTGTATCAGGGGCTCAGCATATGCTTCTGCTATCAGCAGGTTAGGCACTCAGTGGTGGCAATGGTCAGATTAACATTAATGAGGAAAATTCCTTTTGTGAAAAGATGATAGGCTTCCATCTCTGCCAACAAGACCACTTTAAACATGGACCCACTGACTAAGCACCATGTGCTTGAGGGGAAAGGGTGTTCAGCATCTACAGTGTGTCATCTTATTCATCTGCTTATTGAAAGCCTCTTGTAAATGTCACTCACTTTGCATTCACATGGGACAGAAATTCGCTCCCACTTTGTGCTCACTCTAAAATGTCCACCACCATACTTATTCTCATTTCTAGGGGGTTCAGCACTCAAGAGCATGTCAGGATATCATCTCCAAAGTGAAAGACAAGAGTTGCCCTTTGTACCTCTTACAAGTAGAAGGACCTTCAGGTTCTGGAGCCAATACACACTCTACATATTATGTGCTATTCTACCAAGAAACAGAGCTGAAATTTTAAAGACTCGACCTTGTCATTTTCTCTCTAAATTCTCCAGTGTAGTTAGAAGCAGCCATCTGGTTTCTCAATACCTTGACTTCAATGGCCACTTTATTGCAAGCAACCACGGGTAAAATTAATTAATCATGATGCCACTGCATAAGCATGAGTTGCCAATACCCAATGTTTCACTGGCAAGGGGTTCAGCATCACTTTCAAGGCCAAAGGTAGGGACAAATCAACTACAAATTCCCATTTTGGGGGTCTGTTTCCTGGGCCTCCCTCCTTTTGGTACCCTAAATGCAGTATCAATTAAGTTCTAGTCAGGAAAAGAGAAAGCACATTAGGGATTCCAAAGCACAAAAACTGTAAAGTGGGCACTGGAAGGCTTAAAGAAAAACATATGGATGCTAAAGTAACCCAGAGATCATGTATAGCAGGAACTACCATGCAGGGCTGGGAGGAAAAAGGGAAGAGATATTGTCATAAGGCCTAAGGGATTGGAGGAGGACCTCACCCCAACCCCTGGGGAGGGACGTGTCTCTCTGCACAGCTGATACCCCAGCCTCTGAAGACAGCATACCAGGCTCTGGAGAGGAGATCTTCAGGGGAAAGCCTTGTACTGCTGGTGCCTTGACCTCCGAGTAGGGCATCAAGGCTGACTACCAGATTTGGAAGTGGGATTTCTGTCTGGAGGTGTTTATCCCCACAGTTTGGATCTCTGGATGGAGGCATATCTCAGTAGGTATTCAGATCACTGGTGCAGCTGGAAGTGTGCCCTGCAGGTGCTCAAATGTTCCCAAGATCCTGGTGCAGAGTGTGAGAGAGGATACCCCAGCAGCAGTCTAGCTGCTGCTCGCATCTTTGGACAGGCACAGCATGATCATGGCTGGTGCTGGCAAGCAGTCAAGAAATGGGAGGGTGGAGCCTTCTTTCCGCTGCTGCAACAACAGTGATCAGAACTGCAAAACAAGAAGGGAGGCCGTTTCACACTCCTCCCACTTGTCAACCTCTTCTAAGTGCCCCCGTTGGCAGAACTAACAAGAAGCACATTGCAAGGGGGTCGGAGAAATGGAGTTTAGAGAGCTCCTGCCCAAATTTGAAAAGGTGGGCTCTGAGCTGAAATACAGCAGGTTAATAACTAAGATAAGAGAACAGAGGATCTGGAGGCCAAAAACCTGGGTTTGGTACCAGTTCTGCAACTCATTGGTTGACTAGTATTTGAGTGGTTACTTAACCTCCTTGTCTCTCAGTTTCCTCCTTTAGAAAAGGTGGGTAGTATCACTGACCTTAGAAGGTGGTTGGGAAGAAAGGTGAATTCAATATATAGAGAAGTGCTTCGGAAACTCTTGTGCCATTTTAATGAGGTCTTATTGTGAGAGTCAATCTGCATTGCTGAAATGCCACAAAAGGAAAGTATATCTGCCTAGAATCTGTCTTGCCTGGTACAAGTTGCCCATGGGGAAAAGTCTGTGAGTGAAAGAAAAGTCCAGGGATGTGCAAATGGTAGGCAAGGGTCATACCAAAAGATAAATAAATAACCAGACTAAAACATAAATAAGTAACAGTTTGAAGCGTCTGATCCTGACTCAGACATCTGGTGCTGGAGAACTAGTTAGTAGGTGCTTCGAGTTAGATATCTGTGGCCCCTGTTCATTTGGGAAACAAGCTGGGGATGATGGGATAACAAGCAAGTGGATTGAGGGGCTCAGGAACTAGCTGTTCAAGACAAAGGCATTTTCTTGGCTGTTGGGGACAGATCCTTTGTGGAGTCTGACAAGGCTGAGCGATGGGGAGCTGGAAGACGGAACAAAGACATGGCCCCCAGTGGTACTCTCTGTCTCCATTCTTTAGGACCACCATGGACGAGTCTCCTTGGTGTTTTTACTGTTATCCTTCAGCTTATTTCCCTTTTAGGGAATGTTGATGACAAGCGGTCAGGTTGAATGGCTTTTTTTTTAAAGTATAATTGACATATAACATTATATCAGTTTTAGATATACAACATAATAATTCAATATTTGCATCTATTATGAAATGGTCACCACAATAAGACTAGTAAATGTCCATCACCATACATAATTACTAATGTTTTTCTTATGATAGGAACTTGTAGGATCTATTTTCTTAGCAACTTACAAATATGCAATACAGTATGATTAACTATGGTCTCCATGCTGTCCATGACATCCCCCAAGACTTATCTGTTGTATAACCGGAAGTGGGTTCCTTGTGACCCCCTGCACCCACTTGGCCCACACTGTACCTTTGGAAACCACCCATCTGTTCTCTGTATCTATGAGCTTATTTTGGTTTTTGGGTTTTGGTTTTTGGTTTCTGTTTTTTGTTTTTAGATTCCATGTATATGTGAGATCACATGGACTTTGTCTTTCTCTAATGTTTCACTTAGCATAATGCCCTCAATGTCCATTCATGTTGCTTCAAGTGGCAAGATTTCCTCAATTTTATAGCTCAATAATATTCCATGGTGTGTATATATATATAATATATATATAATATATTTCTTTATCTGTTCATCTATCAATGGACACTTAGGTTTTTTCTGTATCTTGGCTAGTGTAAATAATGCTGCAATGAACAGAGGAGGGAATCTAGTTTTTTAAATTAGCATGTTTTTTTTTTTTTTTCAGATACATTCCCAGAGGTGGAACTGCTAGGTCATATAATTTTTAATTTTTTGAGGGATCTTCATAGTGTTTTCCATGGTGGCTATACCAATTGACATTCCCACCAAAGGTTCTCTTTCTTTCCCCACACACTCACCAACACTTTATATTTCTTATCTTTTTTTAAATAACCATTCTTACAGGGTGAAGTAATATATCACTGTGATTTTGATTTGTATCTCCTTGGTGATCAGTGATGTTCAGCACCTCTTCATCCATCTGTTGGCCATCTATATGTCTTCTTTGGAAAAATGTCTATTCAGATCCTCTATTTTTTTGGGTGGGGGGCAGGGAGCGAGAGAGCACAAATGAGGGTGAGAAGGGCAGAGGGAGAGCTAGAGAGAGAATCCTAGCAGGCTCCACACCCAGCATCCTACAGGGCTTGATCTCATGATCCTGAGATCATAACCTGAGCCAAAATCAGGAGTCACCCAGGAACTGCCCCCACCCCACCCACTTTTTAATTGGATTGTTTGGGGTTTTTGCTATTGAGCTGTATGTGAGTTCCTTATATATTTTGGATTTTAGCCCCCTATCAGATATATGATTTGAAAATATTTTCTCCTATTTGGTGAATTTTTGCTTTTGAGATTGACATTGCTCTGGAGCCTAAGAATTTACTGCCTTGTTCAGTAATCACAAGACTAAAAGTGATAGGCACACTTTGCCGCCTTTGTACATACTTAGGACCGGAATGGTGGTGGTATGCCAGGTAAACCACTGAGTTAACTTTTTTGTTTTTTGTTTTATTTTGTTTTGTTTTACCAAAGTGACTTACTTACCTACACTATTCTTCATTGGGTATATATATATATATATATATATATATATATATATATATATATATACAGGGCAGCCCAGGTGGCTCAGTGGTTTGGCGCTGCATTCAGTCCAGGGAGTGATCCTGGAGACCTGGGATGGAGTACTGCATCGGGTTCCCTGTGTGGAGCCTGCTTCTCCCTCTGCCTGTGTCTCTGCCCCTCTCTCTGTGTGTGTCTCTCATGAGTAAATAAATAAAATCTTAAAAAAAGACATAATAATATACTCATTAAACAAGTGAGTCCTAACCATATGTAGAGATGGCTTCATAAAATTCAAAGTAAGTTTTGTATTTTTTCCAGTATAATGAAGAAAAGTGACCTGTGCCTATCCCTGGAGACATAGCCTTATATACTGGTTATGATGCAGGCTCTGGTGTGAGACTTGCAGAGTTCAAATCCTGGACCCACCATTTGTAAGCATGAGCAGTCTTTCACATTCTTCAAGTGAATTTTCCTCATTTGTAAATGAGGAGAATGGTACTTCTACTTTCACTACATAATTCTTGCTAGGATCAAGTGAGATAATACACATAAAGAGATCAAAATAGTGACCGGTATATAGTAACCCCTATTTTATCATCATTTACAGCAATGGCTATTTAAGAACAATTCCTAATAATTAGAAAGACTACTGACAGTTTTTATATAGTTGGAAAAGCCTGGATATCTCAAGTTTTAATTATATTTCTTAGGCAAATCCAAACTCCTTTATCTCATTGTCCATCTGCTCCCTTTCTCCATTCTCCTTGAGCTACTGTGGTTCATTTTCAAGGAAAATATCAGGATCAGATGAAAGAACTACAGAAAGTTCAAGTATTTTTGTTGGAACTGTTAGCATTCTGTGAAAATTTTTCCTTTGGTTGAGTGTGTCTGTGTTGAGGGTAGGGTTATGTCACATTGGTTTTGCATAGCAATGTGGGGCTACCTAGAGGACAAACAGAAACACGCCCCCCTTTCCTGGCTACGTGACTTTGATTTTAACATCCAAATCAGCTCTCCCATTTTTAGCACTCACAATTAGTAGAACAATACCTGCCCCATCTTCTGCTCAAAGATAGGCTAAGAATGCACAGAATGTCTGGAAAGTAGAAATAGATACCATCACTGTCATCAAGGCTTTTACTAAGAGCCTCCCTCCTTTTTCCCAGCTATCAGGCTTGATATCAGGCCCAGAGAAGCTGGGTGATTGGGAGAGGTTGTCCTGCTCTTGAAGCCACACTGTGAAGTGTAGACAAGATAGGTAATAAATATATTGGTGTTGACAAACCAGTTATTAGCAACTCTCTTTCTAAAGGCTGTCAGCCTGCATCTGGCTCTCATTTCCATCCCTTCTGACCTCTCGACCCCTTGGCTCCATCAGTTCTCTCTGCTCTTGTTCCTTCTCACAGCTGATCTCTCTCCAGGGGCTCTGCCCCCTTCTATAGGGGCAGATATGCTCAGACCTCCCCATCCTAAGTAAAGCCTTTCCTAAATTGGATTCTCCCTCAGCGCCTGCCAGTTCCTGTCCTTCATTTGCTTCCACAGTTCTCATATGCTGCTGTGGTTTCCCCCATACCCACTTTGCTCTGCTTGTTGCCATTTGCTTTCCTTTCTTCACCCTTAATAATGAGTTAAGAATAGCCTCCCATTACCAAATTCACTGCACACTTTTGCATCCAGTATCTTCAGCAGCACATCAACACCCTCTCTCTCTTAGTTTCTGCATCTGTGCATTGTCCGGGTTTCCAGCAGGGTGTGGGGGTTGTTTGTTTTCATTTTTACTTTATGGTCCAACTATTCTCCTTTTATTAGAACTACATAAATATAAACAACATTTTCCAAATTCCTCTTCTGATCTATTTCTCTCACTACACTCATTTGTGCCTTGGTGACATCATCCACTTTCAAGACGCCATACCTGGGTCAAATCAGTTAAGAGTGATGTCTGATTTCCAGATCCACCTGGAACTCATCCCCTGAGATCTAGGTTCCTGCTTCTAACTGCCCACTTAGATGTTGTGTTCGGATTGTCAAGTTCTGTACTTCCTAAAATGATCCAGGCCCTGGAGACCAGTTCAGTTCTGCTGCTGGCACCAGACCAAACCTGTAACTTCATTCTCCTTCACTTTCAACCTTTTTTTTTTTTTTTTCAAATTTATTTGACAGAAAGAGAGTGTGTGCATGTGCATAAGCAAGGGGAGCAGTAGGCAGAAGGAGAGGGATAAGCAGGCTCCCTGACATGTGGCTGAATCCTAGGACTGTGGGATCATGACCTGAGCTGAAGGCAGCCATTTGCCCAATTAAGCCATCGAGGTGCCCCCACTTTCAACCTTTACTCAGTTGCCAGAAACAATTAATAATTTTATTATAGTGCTTCCTGCCCTTTCTAGTATCACTGCCTTGGTCAGGCCTTTATGTCTGGCTTGGACTATTCTAGCAATATCTTAGTGGGTCTCTTTCCTTCCAATATCTCTATCCTCCTCTCCTGCACACCACTTCTTGACTGGTCTTCTTACAGTCTTACATTGGTCCTGTACATATCTGCTCATAAGTCTCCATATCAACTAAATCAAGGTTAGTTGCCTTAAGGAAACAAACAATGAAATGAAAAGGCAGCCTACAGAATGTGAGACAATCTTGGCAAGCCACGTATCTGGTAAAGGATTAGTATCTAAAATATATAAAGAACTTCTACAATTCAATAGTAAAAACATAAATAACAATTTTAAAAATGGACAAAGGAACTGATAGGACATTTCTCAAAAGAAGACTTCAATGGAAAACAGGTATGTGAAAAGGTGCTCAATATCACTAATCATCAGATAAATGCAAATCAAAATGACAATGAGTTATCAACTCACATGGATTAGGATAGCTATTATCAAAAAATAAATAAAAAACAAATTTTGGCAGTGATGCATGGTACAACTTATATGTGGAATCTATGAAAGTTAAACTTAGAAAAACAGAGAGTGGAATGGTGATTTCCAGGTGCTGGGAGAATGGGAGAAATGGGAAGATGTTGGTCAAAGGGTACAAACATTCAGTTATATGATGAAGAAGCTCTAGAGATCTCATGCACAGCATTGCTCTAACGATAATACATTGCATTAACTATACAACTGTACATTGACACAAATTTATATAAAACACACAGAATTACATAAACTAAAACTACATTACATTAACTATAAAGTAGTTAGCATCCTTGAAATTTGCTAAGAGAGTAGATCTTAAGTGTTCTGACTACACACACATAAAAATGGTAAATGTATGAGGAGGTGAATATTAATTAGCTTGATTGTAGTAATAATTACACAAGTTATACTTATATCAAAACACCCCATTGTACACTTAAATCTGTACCCTTTTTTGTCAATCATTCCTCAATAAAGCTGGCAAAAAAAAATAAGTAGTAAAACTCAAGCAAATCTGTTTAAGTTAATAACTTTACCAAACATAAAGGCCACTAGGTAATCTACAATCTGAAGTCTACTGGGATATAAAATCATGACTGTAGAAATTCTATCTGTCTTGTTCATCACTATCCATCCTCAGCATCTAAAACAGTGTGTGGCTCATCAGAGATATTCAATAACCCATTTTCCAGTGAATGAAGAACTGTGAATAAAGTAGTAAGTTGAAGAATAAGAAGGGAACAGTTTGACTAGTCTGAAGATTTACCTGAGATAGAATAGGGTCAGATTATTAAAGGCTTTAAATGTCCCACTAAAGCAACTAAACTTTTGTTTTTTTGAAGCACCTTATTGAAGTATGTTTGACATAGAAAAAGTTGTATGTATGGAATGCATGCAACTTGATGGATTTGGAGATAAGTCTACACACATAAAACCATCACCACAATCTATGCCATAAACATGTCTACCCTCTCCAACAGTTTTCTTCTGCCTTCTTTATTATTTTTATTGTTCTTTGTTATAAGAGCACTTAAGATCTACCCTCTTAGCAAAATTGCTAACTATAGGCACTATGTTGTCAGTAGATCTCTAGAATTTATTTTATATATCTGAAACTTTATACACTTTGACTAATGCCTCCTCTTTTCCCTCTCTGCCTACACAATTCTTCATCCAGTTTCTATAAATTTGACTATTTTAGATTTCTTAAATAATTGGTATCATGTAGTATTTGTCCTCCTGTATCTGACTTATTTCACTTAGCATAATATTCTCCAAGTCCATCCTCACTATGACAAATGGTAGAATATTCTTCTTTTTAAAGATAGACTAATACTCTATTGTACCAATTCCACAATTTATTTATCCATTTACCCGCTGAGGAACACCTAGGTTGTTTCCATATCTTGGTTATTGTGAATAATGTTGCAATGAACAAAGGAGTTAAGATATTACTTCAAAAAACTGATTTCATTTTCTTTGGCTATATATCCAGAAGTTGGATTTCTAGATCATATGGTAGTTCTATTTTTAATTGTTTTGAGGAATTTCTATGCTGTTTTCTATAATGGCTATACTGATTTACACCAGTAGAAGGGTTCCCTTTTCACCACATCCTTACCAACACTTATCTTTTTTATAATAGTCATCCTAACAGGTGTGAGGGTATATATTATTGTGGTTTTGATTTGTATTTCCCTGATGATTAGTAACTTTGAGCACCTTTTCATATACTTGTTGGTCATTTATCTGTCTTCTTTTGAGAAATGTCTATTAAATTTCTTTGCTTAGTTTTTAATTAGACTCTTTGTTTTATTTAAATTTTGTTTTGTTTTTGTTATTGAGTTGTAGGAGTGCCTCATATATTTTGTATATTAACCCCCTATCAGATACATGGTTTGCAAATATTGTCTCCATAGGCTGCCTTTTCACTTTATTGGTATTGATTTCCTCTGCTGTGCAAAAGATTTTTAATTTGATGTAGCACCACTTATTTATTTTTGTTTTATTGCCTTTGCTTTTGGTGTCAAATCCAAAAAAAAAATCATTGCCTAGATCAATGTTAAAGAGTTTATTCCCTATATTTTCTTCTAGGAGTTTTACAGTTTCAGATCTTAACATTTAATATTTAATCTACTTTGTGTTGATTTTTGTGGACAATGAAAAATAAGGGCCCAATATTATTCTATTGTTTGTGGGTATCCAGTTATCCAGATGTTTATCGGAGAGATTATCTTTTCCCCATTGTGTATTCTTGGCACTCTTCTTGAAGATTAGCTGATTGTATATGTCTGGGTTTATTTCTGGCTCTCTATCTGTTCCATTGGTCTATGAGTCTATTTCTATTCCAGGTCCCTACTGTTTTGATTATTATAGCCTTGTAGTATAGTTTGAAATCAAGAAGTGTGATGCTTAGAGCTTTGTTCTTCTTTCTCTAGATTGTTCTGGCTATTTGGATTCTTTTGTGGTTCCATACAAATTTTGCGGTAAGTTTTTCTATTTCTCTGAAAAATTCCATTGGCATTTTTCTTTTTTTTTTTATTGGAGTTCAATTTGCCAACATATAGCATAACACCCAGTGCTCATCCCACCAAGTGCCCCCCTTCAGTGCCCGTCACCCAGTCACCCCCAACTCCCCATCCACATCCCTTTCCACTACCCCTTGTTCATTTCCCAGAGTTAGGAGTCTCATGTTTTGTCACCCTCACTGATATTTTCACTCATTTTCTCTCCTTTCCCTTTTATTACCTTTCACTATTTTTTATATTCCCCAAATTAATGGCATTTAATAAGGGTTGCATTGAATCTTTATATCACTTTTGGCAATATGGACAATTTCACAATATTAATTATTCCAATCATGAATATTGGATATCTTTCAATTTATTTGTGTTTTCAATTCCTTTCATCACTATTTTATAGTTTTCATTGTACAGTATTTTATATTCTTGGTTAAATTTACTCATAAGTATTTTACTGTTTTTGACACTATTGTAAATGAGATTTCTTTATATTTCTTTTTCAGATAGTTTGTTATTAATGTGTAGAAACACAACTGATTTTTATATGCTGATTCTGTATCCTGAAACTTTAATAAATTGTTTATCAAATAGTTTTTTTAGTTAAGTCTAGGATTTTCTACATATAAGATCATGTCATCTGCAAACAGAAAATTTTACTTCTTTTCAGATTTGGATGCTTTTTATTTTCTTGCTGAATTGCTCTAGCTAGGACTTCCAGTACTATGTTGAATAGAAATGATGAGAGCAGGCATCCTTGCCTTATTCCTGATCTAAGAGGAAAAGCTTTCAGCTTTTCACTATTAGGTGTGATGTTAGTGGCAGGCTTGTCATATAGCCTTTATTATGTTGAGCTAAACTCCTTCTCTACCTAATTTGTTAAGATGATGAATTTGTTTTTATCATGAAAAGATGTTTTATTTGTCAACACTTTTTTAAGCACCTACTGAAATGATCATATGCTTTTTATCCTTCATTTTTTTGATGTCCTATTCACGTTTATTAAATTGTACATGTTGAAACATCCTTACACCCCAGGGATAAGCTTCATTTGATCATGATGTATGATCCTTTTCCTGTATTGTTGAATTCCTTTTGCTTGTATTTTGTTGAAGATTTTTGCATCTATAGCCAGAGGGATATCAGTCTGTTATTTTCTTTGCTTACAGTATCCTTGTCTGGCTTGGTATCAGAGTAATACTGGTCTCATAAAATGAGTTTGAAAGTGTATCCCTTCTTCTTCCATTTTTTGAAAGAGTTTGGAAAGGATTGGTATTAATTCTTCTATAAATGTTTGGTAGAATTCACCAATAAAACCATTTGGTCCTGGGCTTTTCTTTGCTTTGAGGTTTTTCATTACAGATTCAATCTCCATATTCATTATTATTCTTTTCAGATTTTCTATTTCTTCATGGTTCACTATGGGTAAGTTGCACGTTTCCATGACTTACCCATTTCTTCTAGGTTGTCCAATTTGTTGGTGTATAGTAGTCTCGTAATCTTTTGTATTTCTGTAGTATTAGCTGTATTTATTATATCCATTCCCATTTTCAAGTTCTATGGTATTAGAGTCAATTTTTGCTACATAGCAAACAGCCATAAAATCTCAGTATCCTAAAACAAGAAGTATTTATTTTTCACTCACATGTATGTTGGTAGGCTGGGGAAGATATCCTTCAGGCTGAGGATTAGTCAAGTTTGATCCACATATTTATTCTTTTGAAGGGACTGTAACAACCTGGAACATGTTATTTTTGTGGTGAAGATCAGAAACTCCTAGAAGAGTAAATGGAAGCGTGTGAGATGTCTTAAAAAAAAAAAAAGATGTTATTTATTTATTCATGAGAGACACACAGAGAGAGATGGAGCCATAGGCAGAAGAAGCAGGCTCCCTGCAGGGGATGCAGGACTCAATCCAAGGATCCCAGGATCATGATCTGAGCTGAAAGCAGACACTCAACCACTGAGCCACCCAAATGCCCCAGCATGTGAGATGTCTAAGATCTAGGCTCAGAACTAGTTCTTCTGCTCTGATTCCACCCATCACTGTTCCCAAGTCAATCCCAATGTTAGTGGGCAGGTCAGCTATCTCTCCCATGAAGGTGAGGGAGAGAAGAAATACAGTGTGCCACACCTACAATCTTTAAGCACAAGCCCCAGACCCTTCTTTCTTATTTACTTTTTAGAAGTTGCTTTATGCATTGTAATATATTTTCTTTATTTTTTATAGTCTATTTAAAGTTAATATTATACCAGTTCACATAAAATGTAAGAACTTTGCAAGTGTACAGTGCATCTTCCAGCCCCATATGTTATGCTAGTTATTATATGTAATACATCTATACACATTATACACTCCAAAATACAATGTTTCAATTTTTGCTTTGAACGATCATATGTATTTTTATAGAATTAAGAGGAAAAATTTGGCCTTATGTTCACATAACATATTTACCATTTCTAGTCTTCTTCATTGTTTTATGAAGATTCCATCTGTTATCATTTTTTGTCATCCTGAAGAAACTTCTTTAGCATATATTATATAGCCCAGGCCTGCTGACAACAAATTTTCTCTCTCTCCTTTTTTGTTTTATTTTATATGTGTCTTTATTTTGTCTTCTTATTGAAGGATATCTGAGCTTCATATAAAATTTCATGCTATTTTTTCCTCTCTCAGAAAGTATTTAAAGATGTCATATAACACTTTCCTGTCCTCCTTTTTTTCTAACTGGTTTCTACTATCCTTCGCCGTATGACCCTATTGTCCATGCTGGGAATCTCCTTCCCTAAATCTACTTTGTTTAGAGATTCATTCTTGAGTTTCATCCCAGGAGAAATTGTACTTAACACCTGTAATACAGGAATATGCTGGAAGCAGGAGGAGCATGGCTAACCCTATGGTTTTGTAGGCAAAAGAGCCAATAGTAATGTTGTTTCAGATGATAGGCTTGTATATCCAGGAAATCAAAGAGATCCTTGTATTAGAATTAATAAAAGAATTTCATGGGACGCCTGGGTGGCTCAGCAGTTGAACGTCTGCCTTAGGCTCAGGGCATGACCCTGGGATCCAGGATCGAGTCCCACATTGAGCTCCCTGGGAGGAGCCTGCTTCTCCCTCTGCCTATGTCTCTGCCTCTCTCAATCTGTGTCTCTCATGAATAAATAAATAAATCTAAAAAAAAAAAAAAAGAGAATTTCATAAGATAGCCAGATACAAAGTTTACAAAATAATACCTTTTGTTCATGTTAAGAGTAAAAAGTAGGAAGTCACTTTTTAATTTTAATTTTTTGTTAGAGAGAGTGCATGAGTGAGCTGGGGGAGGGGAAGGGGCAAAGGGAGAGGAAGAGAGATAATCATAGGTAGGATCTATGCTCAATTCAGAGCCTGACATGTAGCTTGATCTCATGACCCTGTGATCATGACCTGAGCCAAAATCCAGAGTCAGATGCTTACCCAACTGAGCCACCCAGGTGTCCCGGAAGTAAAACATTTTTTAAATACCATTTATATTACAATAGAATTGTCACATATTTAGAAATAAATTTAACAAAAAGGAATAGTATACTTATAAATATAACTGTCAAATATTATTAAAGAACATAAAACAAAACATGAATACGTAGAACTTATTTATTTTATAACTGGAAGTTTGTACCTTTTGACCCCTTTCATCCACTTTTCCCCTCCCCCCACCCCCTGCCTCTGGTAAGCACCAATTTGTTCTCCCATCTATGAGCTTCTTTTTATAAGATTCTGCATGCAATGAGATCATGGCATTTGTCTTTTCTGTCTAATGACAATAATATTTTAGAGTCTCCCTGAGAAAGATTCTACTGAACTGTTGAAATTCTGAAAAGCACTACTGCAAGGGCTAGCCTAAAATAAAACCTTCAAGTAAATCACTGAGTGGTATGGGCAGCTTCTAGAATGGCTAATAAGCCCCATTTCTTAGTATTCACACCTTTGTGTAGACCCTACCCCATGAGTGTGAGCTGGCCCTTATGTTTTGTTTCAAACAAAAAAGAATATGGCAATAGTGATGGGCTCTTACATTTGGCTATTATGAAAAGATTCTTGTTTCTCTCTTATTCTCTGATATTTCTCTCAATCTCTCCCACTGTCTCTGTCTGCTTTTTCTCTGGGTCGAACCAGTTTCTATGCATCAAGTAGCCCTAAGGAAACTCCTATGGCAAGGAACGAGTGTCTCTGGTCAACAGTCAGTTAAGCTCTGCTGCTTGCTGACAGCAACAGAGGTGAGCTTAGAAGCAGATATTCCTCTAGTCAAGTCAAGGCTTTGAAGTGACTAATCAGCCGTGGCTGACACCATGATTTCAGTCTGGGAGAGACATTATTTGTTTTCTCTTATAGAGATGCAAAATATCTTTGTCTTAAAGGCAGTCAGACACTCAGCTAAAACTACTCAGATTCTTGACCCACAGAAATTTGAGATAATACATGTTGTTTTAATCCATACTGTTTGGAGATTATTTGTTATGCAGCATGAGGCAACTAATACACTGAGTATTTGTTATACAAGGTCCTTGGCCTTATGTAAGATTCTGGCTTAAATAATGTTTGAACTGTCTGAAACCTTTGTCCGTTTTTGACCATTCTTGAGTACAAAGGGAAGATCAATGACCCCAGCCCAGAAAGAGTCAGGAAATCTTTCCCTGAGTCCTAACTCTGTGGCTGGTTGGCCAGGCATCTCTGGGTTAACCACCTTAAGTTTCCTTCTCTATTAACAGGCACAATAATTCCTGCCCTACATTTCAGAGCTATTGTTGCCAGCAATTGAAATCATACATGTGAAGAAACTTCCACAAGTAAAACATTGTACCAACATGAAATGTGTAGTTTTTAAAAGCCAGGGCTGGCTCTATCATCTTTTTCTGTTCTGTTCCTTTAAACACATCCATCCCTTGGACAACCTAATTGGACTGTCATATTTATCCTGAGAAATATGTCTGATTGCAACTGTACACCACCTGGCTTGGATAAAAGCAATACCAAGATGCTACTTAAATGCAGCATATTTTCAAAGAATCTTTCTCTCCTCTAGGGACCTGGCTGTCAGACTACATCCTGGCATGTGGAGATGAGTACTTCCTCCCATGAATCAGGGTGGGGCCAACGAGAAGAGGTCTTTCCTGGTGGTACTAGTACAACTGAAGCCTCTTTTCTGTTAAGTAGACAAAGAAAGTACCATGTGATCTCCTGCATTCTATTCCCTGGGGTCTCATCCTTGTAAGGAAATACTGAAATGTGAGAGGAAATATGTTTGCTAAAATAGAAATAATAATTAAGTCATGTAAATCAAAATAACAGAATATGAATGGTATTTAAAAAAAAAAAAACTAAAGAAAATTCCAACCAAACCCAAACCTAATCATATGAATATCAAGCTAAGTTCACTTAATTAACAAGAATTTCTCAGACAACATGTGTCCAAAATGTTTTGTACTGTTTAGGCACTGTTCTGTATTTTGTGAACTGTCTACAGTTAAACTTGTAGTACTCTGGTGATCAAGAATAGAAAAGGTTCAATTAGGAAAGGCTTACTTCTAGTAGATAGTACACAGTGTATCTGCTTGATTGTGCAAAAAGAAATATAAGAATCATGAACCTGAAACTGGTGAGTGGATAGGAACAGGATGGGGAGGTAGAGAAGGAAGGAAGACTTCTTACAGTGTACCTTTTTATATCTTTGTGATTTTTGAACCATATAAATGTTTTATATATTCAAAAAACAAAATGAAATCAAAATGGATTTTTTTAAAAACCCCAAAATTGAATACCAACAGAAGCAAACAACTTAAATATATCAAATTGATAAAATAACCAAAGAAAAGAGTTATTTCAAGTAACTGTTGCTTTCAAGAGACTTGTGATTCTAATGCAAGTCACTTTTATCTCTGACATCTGTAAATGGGATACATTCTAAAGCCAAAAGGAATAGCAAAGAAACCCGAAGCTTTTTACAAGGTTTGTTGAGAGTAGTAATATTAGTATTTATGATAGTTAATTTTTTGTCTCAACTAGACTGGGCCAAAGGGTGCCCAAACATTCTGGATAGGCCTGTGAGGGTGTTTCCGATGAGATGAACATTTGAATTGGTAGTTTAAGGAAGGCAATAATCTCCCTGATTATTTACCAGTGCCAAAAAGAAATATGTATCTATACAGCAGAGAGATCTGATGGAAACAAACTTCACCAAAAAAAAAAAAAAAAATCAAACTTATGTCACAAATACAAGGACAATCTAACATTACAGCCTCTTGATGTGGTGAAGTAACAAGCCCTCCACACCACCTATGTAATATTCTTACCAAAATTATTTAACCTGAATATAATCATATATTTAGATTTTACACAGAAAAAGTACAGAAAAAACAGAAGTTACCAGGACCAAATCAGGTGACACCATGAGGAAGTGATCAGATCAGCCTAAAAGGTAGGACACTGTACAAGGATATTGGCTTGAACTTATCAAAAAATAGTGTCACGAAAGACATAAAAGGAAGTGCACTGTTCTATCATAAACTTAAGAGCAATAACAGCCACAGGCAAGTCCCAACCCTTAATAGGATCTTGAATTGAACAAAGGAATATAGACTTTCTGAGATGAAATAATGAAATGTTCATTTTATTAGGTATGATAATAATATTATTAGTTACATAGGAGAATAGCTAGGAGATTTGTGATCAAGGATTTAGAGGTGAACTTCTGTGATGACTACAATCTACTTCAAACAATGCAGCAGGAAAAAGCAGATGTATGCACACACATACACAGAGACAACAGGAACAGGGGCCAGGGACCAAGGGAGGGCACAAAGGTGCACGGGAGGGAGAACAAGCAAATGGGGCAGAACTGGTGCAGCTAGGCCAAGAGTACATGGGTTTCATTTTTCAATTTTTCCCTTTTTTTTTTTTTGCAGGTTTGAAAATTTTCAAAATAAGAAGTTGGGGGTGAGGGGGTATTGATGAGAATACCTCTGCAAAATCAAGTTAAATTGCTGCAGGGAAGAAAAATGATTGATCCATGTTCTTAGATAAGAATAGTAACTTCCCCCACAGCTGGGGAGGAATGCTCATCACTGTCACTGTCAAGGTTCACTCTGTGATTCAGCGTGTGCCTCATTAATTTAAAAGGGCAAACTTGATCTACATCCTCTCTAGCAGTCACTACAAAAGCAAGAAGCACTTTTCCCGGGCCGCCAAGTTTCCAGGGCGGTAAACCTTTCAGGATGAGAGGACCTTGTTTCAGAGTAAAAGGCAGGCAGGGAAATAAATTAGGGCTTAACTTGGAAAGATAGGGCAGGGCATATGTTCAGTTGCACAAACAGGACTAGAAAGTGGCAACTGGCAGGGTGGGGTGGAGGGTTGGGGGCAGGGAAGATGAATGTGTGGCTGAAGGAAGAAATGTGGGCTCTGAGATGAAGCTTAATAATAATTTAATGCATGAGCGTGATGTTTCCCAGTTTCTGGGAGAGTGTTTTGGCTATGGTTAATGGAAGACTTTTTGTAGCCTCTCAGTATATTTTGATTCTTTCATCTGCCTCTGCCCTCACCATCTCCCTAACACTTGATTATCTCCAAGACCTCTGCTCCCCTCTTCCTCCTCCACAGCACTCAAGTGAAATACTTGGTGGCTATCTTCCCAGTGTTCACTCAGGTTTTCAGGCCCAGCCTCTCCCAAGGAGCCTCTTCTGTTACTGGGGATTTGAAAGAACCACATGTAGCCCTTAGAGATTCCCAACTAGGCACAAAAAATCATGGTTTTACAGCACGAACTGGAATCACTTAGTTTTCAAGTTCTTTGCTAGACTTTTTTTTGAATTTACTACAAGAAAAAAACCTGACAACTGTGAAAGTGTGTGGTCGACATTAGCAGCTCTAAAATACATATATATATGCAGTATTCACCTTTTGGGTAGTAGGTATTGTATTTGTATTCCTGGGCTCAGCTACGCAGAGAAAGGTAGGTAAGACTTGTTGATACTGGTTGGAAAATCCCTTCAGAGAGGAAAATGGGCCAGAGGCAGAGGTCTGGCTAAGGTAACCTGACACTTCATTTCTTCCCATGAAATCTGTTCAAAATATCTTCCATTACACATTTCCTTTAAAAATCAGATTATAAATGTAGTGAGTTTGGGCATAAAATAGTTGCTTTTGTATAACCCAACAAGCACCTATTTCCGTAAAAGTGCCTAATGAGTACTAAATATATGGACACTTAATATAACCTAAAAGACTTCACACATTTTTCTGTCCTTAGGGCCATGACTTTGCTAGATGAATATTTATTGGATGGTATCACACCTGGCTAAATCTACTTTGCTTTTTACATGGACTGCTAAGAAGTTCAGAGCCAAATTTGAAACCGACCTCTACTAGCATGATCAAAACTTTGTATCCTGCAGGTGGGCACTATTTTTACATCCTCATGATTTGCAACTTTACATGGGTTATAGTTCTGCAAGTTGCCTTGATCTTTCTTAGAATGAGGAGGTATATTTGGGATGAAGTGAACACTGGCCAAACCTAAAACATAGCAGAGGCTGTTCAGATTCCAGGATATTCTCAATTTGGTGTGGACCTCAGGATATCTTGCCAATAATCAAAGGTAATCTGCCAAAGACCACCAGGCCTGAACCCAAATTCAGTATTGTTCTCTAAGAACAGTAAGTTCCTGGAAAGCAGCTCTCAGATGGCAGAGCCAATATGAAGCCACCACTCTGGCTCTTCTGATGCACAAACTGCATCAAGGAACAATGCAGTGCATCCTCCAGCAAAGGTAAAACTGCATACCTTTTTATGATGTACACACTGTGCCTAGGAACTGAGAGAAATGGGAACGAATTGTGCTGGACACTTGATATACATTAACTACATACTTTCTATAACAATGCTGTAATACAACATGATTGCTCCATTCGTACACACACACAAAAAAATGAGGCTCATAGAACAGTTCATTAAGGTGCAAGAAAATGGCAAAACAGGAGTTCCAGCCCCGGTGGGTCTGATTCACAGTCCTGGCTTATTGTAGCAAGCCTGAAGGGCCAATCGCCTGCCCTTGCCTCTGTTTCCCCATATGTCATATGCAAAAATGCCACTTCTCTGATCCCTGATGTGGCTGCTACATGAGGTCTATGAAGCATTTTATTCCTTTGGAAGAAAATAACCTTAAGAACATAAAGCCATGTGGAATGAGGCCAAGCAACTACCAGATGACGACCTGGTTTGATTTGGGATCCTGTGAGAATTGGGGAATGAATGTCAAAGAACAGATCTTTTCCTCTGGAGTATATGGGTGTCCAAAATTTGTAGAAGCTCTGGAGAAGTCCCAGATTTTTGTGACTACAGCATTTAAGTGATGCAGTGTGTCCTACCACTGGTGGTGGCCACAGTGCTGATGCCGATGCCCTGCACTATGAGCCCCATAAGGGAGCTATGAGCACAGGTGGAAGTGGGCCATGGAAAACCCTCTACTCCTACCCAGGGAGCTGTGATTCCAAGCCCTAGCACACTGTGAACACTGCACTGATGAGTAAATGCAATACTGGAGCTCTCTGGGGAACCCTCAATGAACTTGCTTCAGAGCTTGTACTTCTCAGATCCCTTAGAGCAGTTCCAGGACATGTGTCCTAAAACATTTACCTTCTCCTCGAAGGAGAATTTTTATGCTCCTCTTTTTCCAATAGAGCTCCAATCCTTTCCTCCTTCTTTTGGATCCCTTACCCACTTCTATATTGATATTATTAATGCTGGTCTCTTTAACTTATTATCTATGCCATATTCTCTCCTATTACCAAGCCTTTGCATAAGCTGCTTTCTCTGCCCAGGACACTGGAATACCAGCCTGCCCCCATCCTCTCCCTGCCTTTGACTTCTGGGTAGTTTTCTAGTTTAGTTAAATCATCACTTTTGTGAAGTGCTCTTGACTTCTTAGGGAGTTGAGCCTCTGTTATGGAGCACTGTTATATCTCCATAAGGTTCTTTAATTTTCATCACCACATGATTATTTATTGTCTGACTCTTCCATTAGACTCATAAGGGCAGATGTCATATCTTCCCTTATTGCTGCTTAAAGCCTAAACAATGCCTGGCACAGAGCAGATGCTTAATAACTGTCTGATGAATGAATGAGTGAATCTCTTTTAAAGAATGAAGATCTAACTCAGACTAATGCTATAACAATGAAAACAATAAAATATCCTCAGATTTATTCAGTTTTTCACATTTTTTAATATTGTAGTGGAAATCCTAGCTAATGCAATAAGACAAGAAAAGAAAATAAAGGATTGTGAAGAAAGAAATAAAATTATCTCTGCACATGAGATGATCATTTATCTGAAAATGTAAAAGAATCAACAAAAAACACTCTTGGAACCAATAAGTGTTTATAACAAGGTTTCAGGATATAAACTTAATATAAAAAAGAGGTAATTCTTTTCCTATATACCAGCAACGAACAAGTGGAGTTTTATATTAAAAACAGGATTCCATTTATATTAGTACACACCCCCAAAATTCTTATACAAAATACATATGAGATTTATATGAGGAAAACTACAAAATTCTACTTTAAAAAACAAAGAAGGATTAAATAAATGGAGAGATATTCCATTTCCACGGATAGAAAGATTCAATATTGTCAAGATGTCCGTTCTTTTCAACTTGATCTATAAGTTCAATGTAATTTCAATCAAAATCCTAGCTGATTATTTTGTGGATGCCAATAAATCAATTCTAAAGTTAAAACGGAGAAGCAAAAGATGAAGAATAGCCAAGGCAATGTTGAAGGAAAAGAAGAAAGTTGGAAGACTAACACTACACAAACTTCACGACTTACTATAAAGCAACAGTAATCAGTTCTGTGTGATACTGACAAAAGAACTGACAAATCAGTGGAATAGAATAGAGAACCCAGAAACAGGCCCACATAAATATAGTCAATTGATCTTGTCAAAGGAGCAAAGGCAGTACGAAAAAAACAAGCTAGCTTTTTCAATAAATGGTGCTGGAACAATTGGACATTCACATGCAAAAAAGAAAAGTGAATCTAGACACAAACCTTATACCCTTCACAAAAATTAACTCAAAGTGGATTATAGCCCATAATATAAAATACAAAACTATTACACTCCTAGAAGATAACATAGTAGAAAGCCTAGATAATCATGATATGGCAATGACTATTTGGTACAACACCAAAGGCACAATTCATGAAAGAAAGAATGTATAAGCTGGACTTCATTAAAATTAAAAAGTTCTGGGATCCCTGGGTGGCGCAGCGGTTTGGCGCCTGCCTTTGGCCCAGGGCGCGATCCTGGAGACCCGGGATCGAATCCCACGTCGGGCTCCCGGTGCATGGAGCCTGCTTCTCCCTCCGCCTGTGTCTCTGCCTCTCTCTCTCTCTCTGTGACTATCATAAATAAATAAAAAATTAAAAAAATAATAATAATAAAAAAAATAAAAAGTTCTGCTCTTCAAAAGACAATGTTAAGAAAATGAGAAGACAAGCTACAAAGTAGGAGAAATATTTGCAAAACACACATCTGATAAGGGACTGATATCCAAAATATACAAAGAACTCTTAAAATTCAACATTAAGAAAACAAACCACCCAATTAAAAATGGACAGAAGATCTTAACAGATCCCTCTTCAAGCACACATACAGATGGCAAATAAACATATGAAAAGATGCTCCATCTTTGCATGAGGGGAATGCAAATTAAAATAACAATGGGATACCACTCTACATCTATTAGTACAGCCAATATCAAAAACACTGACAATATCAAGTGCTGCCAAGGATACAGCACAATAGGAGCACTCATTCACTGCTTCTAGGAATGCCAACTAGCATACCTCAGAAGACATCATGGCAGTTTCTTTAAAAATTAAATATACTTTTACCATATGATCCAATAATTATGTTCCTAGGTATTTGTTCAAAGGAGTTGAAAACTTGTTTCCATGTAAAAACCTTCACATGGATGTTTATAGCAGTTTTATTCATAAGTGCCAAAATCTGGAAGCAACGAAAATGTTCTTCAGTAGGTGAATACATAAATAAATTGCAGTATATCCAAACAATGAAATATTATTCAGCATCAAAGAAAAATTGAGCTATCAAGCCACAAAAAGACATGGAGGAAACTCAAATACATATTACTAAGTGGAAGAAGACAATCTTATATCCTATATAATTTCAACTACATGACTTCTGGAAAAGGCAAAGCTATGGAGACAGTAAGATGATCAGTGGTTGCAAGGATTGAAATGGGGAGGAATGAACAGGCAAAGTGCAGAGAATTTTTAGGAGAGTTAAAATATTCTGTCTGATACTATAATGATGGATACATGTCATTTATACATGCATAGAAAATATAATACCAAGAGTGAACCCTAATGTCAACTATGCACCTTGGGTAATAATGATGTGTTGGTGTAGGTTAGTGAGTTATAATAAAAGCATCACTCTGTGGTGGGATGTTAATAATGGGAAAGGCTATACGAATGTGGGGGCAGGGAATATATGGGAAAGATTTGTAGCTTCTCAGTTTTGCTGTGAACCTAAAACTGCTCTTAAAAAGTCTTTTTTAAAAGACTTACATTATTTTATAACCCTGTAAAGTATGTGTTTCTTATAGAAGGCTTTAAAAAAAACTTTCATTCTTTTTTTTTTTTAAGATTTTATTTATTTATTCATGAGAGACACAGAGAGAGAGAGAGAGAGACACACACACAGGCAGAGGGAGAAGCAGGCTCCACGCAGGCAGCCCAACATGGGACTCAATTCAGGGTCTCCAGGATCAGGACCTGGGCTCAAGGCGGCACTAAACCTCTAAGCCACCCGGGGTTCCCAATTTTCATTCTTATTGTTATATTTTTGCTCTGGAAGTGGTAGCAATTCCACACTCCCCTCTCTCTATGAGTTTTCATTTCAGTAAGTAACATTTATTTAGCCTTAATGATATATTAGGCACTTTACCTAAGACTTCTTATTTAAAACTCAAAAAAAAGTCTTATGATGCCAACTTTACCTTCAGGCTGGCCAACCCCAGGTCAAGATGCTGGCTTCTCATGTGTCTCCCAGTGCTTGTCCTTCCAGCCCTCCAACATGGCCTCTATTTCTGCACCTGATCCTGATGCCCCTCTCTCTTATCTGCTAGTTTTTGTCTCCTGTCTAAGCAGAGCACCTGCACCTTGGGATCTCCCACTGGAGACTGGTCATAGTTCCTCTGATATAGGTCTAGCTCACCTCTCAGGCTTCTTAGTCCTCAGGGAGCTTGAGGCAAGAAGCTGCCCCCAGGCCCCTCCCTGCCACTGGCCCATATCCACTATTTTCATTCTGGCCCTTTCTGAAAGTAAATCTGACCCCAGAGTACTTTGCTTACTAGAATCAAGTAAGCCACGTGTCCAACGGTTCAAGAGGGTGCCACAAGGCAGGACTATGAAGGTAGCAAGAGGAATGTGGGTCATGAGCCTGAAATGAGCTGCTGGTGAGCGTCCACTCCTAGAAAATAAGGAAGACTTTGCTAAACTGCTGCCAGATTCAGAGCTTGTTTCCTTCTCAAGTGGCTGCTACCCGAAAATATACTGGCTATTAGAAAGGACACAGACTTTAGGAAAAATAAAACAAATGCCCAGCACGGGTGTTAAACACAAGACCACTCAGGGCAGAAGCTGGTTACTCTATGCCAGATGGCCAGAATACACACAACTCTAACTTACAAACCCAACTTGCCTGGGTTGAGTGACCTAGTCCTAAGAACTGCTCCCACCTTCCTGGATACTAGCTCTTTATTTGATACGTCATTTGCAAACATCTTCTCCCATTCTGTAGGTTGTCTTTTCGTTTTGTTGACTGTTTCTTTTGCTGTGCAGAAGCTTCTTATCTTGATGAAGTCCCAATAGTTCATTTTTGCTCCCACCTTCCTGAAAAGTTGGGGGCAGGAGTGGGGGGAGCTGAGAGGGGAGGGAAGGAGGCCTCTGAGGCCACAGGCTGAAAGGGAGCCTGGCCCTTTCCAGGTTTGGCTGGGAGACTCACATTTAAAATCCACTACATCATTTATATGCTTGAACAGTAAATTTATCTCTTTCCTTTTTTTTTCTTTCCAGAGTGGGGAGTTAGAAAGAGAAAGGAGGCCAATAACAAATAATCTGATGTCCTGATAATATTTGACAACACTTGAATTAGGTGTCTGCACTGTATTGGAAGAAAATATTTGGTTATTGGATTAAAACCTAAAAACCCTTAGAATAACAATAAATAAAGTACAATGCCAACAATACAAAGCACAGTGAATGAGTACCCAGGGGAGGTCTGAGCACTTGATCCAGAACTGCAAATGTAAGCTTGAAATCTCTTTGAAGTTTTATGCTTGGTCTTTGAAATTCATCCAAATTCATCCAATGGGCATTCTGCCCACTAATGTTTATTTTAACGTGAAAATAATATTCTTTCTCTTCCAAAATTTTCAAATACAACCCAGTGCTCCGGGAAGGTGTGGCAGGGGAACACATAGCTCAGTTTCATAATCCGGGGATGTAAATAATCAGGTGTCCAAATCTATGTGCATTTAGAGCAACTGTTGGCTGATGATCTGGCTGCCCTGGGTGACAGCAAGCACAGATCCCAGGCTCTGGGTGACAAAGGGACCGCAGAAAACCTCTCTTCAAAAGAGTATGGTCAGAGACACTGCAGAGTACCTTCCATAAGTCGTGCTAGAAAAAAAGGCATCCCATCTGGGGGTACACACAGGGGCCTCCAAGGGAGCTAATATCCTTGGGGTGCTTGCTACAGTCTGCATTATTTCAGGTAGGCTAGCTGTGCTAAAGAAACAGACACAAACAAGCAATGTCTCCATACAATAGAAAAAAGAGTAGTCCGTGAAGGTTCAGGTAGGTGATTCTACTCCATGTAGTTGCACAAGAATCCAGGCTAAGTGTGGCTCTGCTATTTTTAACATGTGACTTCCAAGGTCACCTGGGGGTTGCCACCTCAGTTACCCATAAAAGGAAAAAAAGCACGTCAGAGAAATAAATGCAAAGTTTTTACAGGCCAGGTCTGGAAGGACAGCCACGTATTCCTGCTCATATTCCACTCACTGTCCCTCAGTCACATGATCACACTGAACTGCAAGAAGCCCAGGAAAGGGAATCTATGTGTATGATCAGGAAGAAAAGGGAAACAGAGATTTTGTAGAATAGCAGTTTTTGCTGTAACACCCGAGGCCAAGAAATCCCACGAAGCTGTATACATTAATTTCAGATAGGTTAAATAATGTGATAGTTGCTACATTGGGCACCAGTACCTTTATGAGTGATTCTAGGTCCTCTTCAATATTCCAGTTATGTTAAAGAGAGTCTCCTCCAAATCAATGAGCTATTGGAAAGTTTACTGGCACTTTTTCTGCATATTAATTTTTCCCAAGCTTTGATCTGATTCAGTTAATTCCAGGCCTTCTTGAATGCCATTAATAAAAATACTTGTTGCTTTAAGACCTAAAATTTTTTGCCCAAGACTGTCTTCATTTTAACCTTTTAAAATGAACTATTAATAAGCCTGTCTCTGGAGCACAGAAAGTACCAACGAGACTGATTCAAAATAGCAAATAATCCCATGGTCCTTTACTTATGGTCTTTTCTCATACTAAGTTTGCTTTCCTCACTTCATTGGCTAGAGTAGCATAAATGTGGCTTGTGGTTTTGCAAGTTAGAACAATCATTTGCAAAAACTCTTCTTTTTGCAAAATACAGTTATCCCTCAAACAACATAGGTTTGAACTGTGTCCACTTATTTAAATAAATGCAGTGCAGTACTATAAATATATTTTCTCTTCCTTATAATTTCCTTAATAACATTTTCTTTAACTTACTTTATTATTAAAAAACAGTGTATAATACATATAACACAAAAATGTATATTAATTGTTTATATTATCTGTAAGACTTCTGGTCAACAGTAGGCTATTAGTAGTTAAGTTGGCAGGGAGTAAGAAGTTATACATGGATTTTCCACTGCAAGGGTAGTCAGTGTCCCTAAACTCCATGTTGTTCAAGGGTTAACTGTATAACAAAAACAGCATGCCAGAGTAATAACTGATGTTTCTCTGAACTGAAACACCTCATACTCGGATTCAAAACCAGGATTGATGTGATCTGTTAGGGCTACTTCTGATTAGAAGGTAAACATCCTACATCTGTACCTCTCAAGCAGTGTCCGTCACCAGGCAGATTATATAAGCTCCCCTGTCCAAAACCTAGGGATACCTTAGATCTGTACAGTTTCCTCACAGGATTTTTGTTTCCAGAAGAATGGCACTCTCAGAAGTCTGCCAATGCTTTTTCTTTCCTCCTAGTGACATAGCAGCCCCACATAAAGTCCCAAGCTGCACCTTGTGTGTGAGGACACCACATCACACAATTCCAGAGCACATTGCTATACAATCTGTGCAACATTGAAGGCCCCCCCTTTCTCATAAAAATTCAAAAAGACTACTTACTACATGTGAATTCAAGCTTTCAGGTCTTTGGGGAGTTCACACAGGTGGTTCTTCAAGCTCTAGTTACATCCTACAGGTGAAGTTATATCAGCTGCAATTGAACAAAGAGTGAGAGGACTTCAATTTTTAGTTAAATGGTTTAGAAACCAAGCCATTTCAAATATTTGGTAATGCAAGATAAAATAGAACAAAGATGATTTTAAATGCAGCTTGAAAAAAGTAAAGGAAATCACAGAAGTCTGAAATAAAGAATAAGCTAAAACCAAAGCAGTGACACTGTGACTATCCCAGAGGAAGAGATGTCATTCTCCATAATCTTGAGGCTTGAATTTCAAAACTCCTGCCAAGACAGGAGGCAGTGTTTTGGTCCCATATGAGTGAGGAAGATCAAGATTTCCATGGCAAGTGAGGGCCCTTAAAGAACAACACTCTTACTAAAAAATTAAGCTAGATAAATATACACATAAGATCACAGAGACAGGAAAAAAAAAGAAAAGGCTCTGCCCTGGTAGTTGGAGGGAAAAAAATATCTTTCCTGGGAATGTATTACTGTACTTAATGCAGATTTTGGATTCCATTTCATATTAACAGCATGGTTCAGGAAAACCCAATTTAAGAAAAGAATACAAAAATTGTTCCAGCCAATAAAAATCTCCAGGGAACTGGAAAGTCAGGCTGCACAGTATTTTCAGAGGATGAGTTCACAACCAAAACTCTTAAAAATGTCTGAGGAAATAATCTGCAATGAGTAAGAGCCAGCAGACATGATGAACAAAAGTATTAGAACCCAAGAACCTTCAGATAGCTGATTAATCTTATACACTATACACTATAAAATAAGAATATTTGACATGAACAAAACATAAGAAAAAATAGAACATAAAAAATGAAAACCAAATAAAAGTTTTAGACATAATAATCTAGTAGTTGAAATTAAAAACTCAGTGGATAGTTTTCATCTGATTAGACACAGCTGATCAGAGAATCTGTGAACTGGAAAGCAAATATAAGGAAATTATACAAATGTAATACACAGATCAAGAGATTAAAAAAATCAAAGTTAAGATATATTCAAATAAAATGAAAACACCCAAACATATCTAATAGAAGTTGCCAAATGAATCAACAGACTGAAGAGAGCCAGTATTGATAAAGAGAATGGCTGAATATTTCCCAGAATTCATCATAAACATAAATCTGCAGATTCAAGAAGTGCAATATACTCCAAGCAAAATAGGTAAAAGAAGTCCACACCTGAACACATCATGGTAAAACTGCAAATCAGAAGGCAGAGGAAAAACTTTAAAGCAACCAGCAAGAGCATCCTTTAGGCTGACAGCTGATATACTTTAATAACAGCAATAAAAACCAAAACGGCAGAATAATATATTCAAAATACTGATAAAATACACTCTCAATTTAGATTTTTACATCCATTGGAACTACTGTTCAAGAGTGAGAAAAAATTCAAAATATTTTCAGACAGACCAAGACTGAGCGTAGTTAGTTCATTAACTCTCATTGAAGGAATCACTGAAGGATTTTTCTTGAAGAAGCTGCAATCAAATCCAGAAGAAATGAATTTGGTATAAGAAATAATAATATGCAATGGCATTGGTAGGCATTCAGGTAAACCTAAACAAGACTCATCTGTGTAAAAAACAATGACAGATTTTAGGAAAAACACATAAGGAGTGGGATAAAATACCAGACAATGATGATGTTTGATTGAGGAGAGTCAGAAGGGATAGAAAGTGAAACATTCCAAAGACTGTGCATGAGGCAAGAAGGCAGAGAAAATGAGAATAGACTTTGTTAACTGAGATATGAGTTAAAAATTGGAAGGTAAGAACACACACACAAAAAATAGAAATAGAATGTGTTACTTCTAAAGCAACAGAAGCAAAATAAAAAAAGAGAGAGAGAGAGAGAGAATTAATAAAATTCAATCATTCCAGCAGAAAGCAGGAAAAAAAATTAAAAAGAAATTTACATATAATATGTATATGTATTATAAACAGAAAACACAAAAAAATATGGTAGGACAAAAGTTCTTAAATCACAGTAAATGTGGGATATATAAAACATGTATTAAAATATAACAGTAAGTAAATATGAATGGATTAAACTTATGTTAGATTTAATTCAATCCGTGAAAAAGGATGCAACCTACAGAAGACTACTCGGTATGACTGACTATAAACATGTGGAAAGAATTCTCAGCTTCACTAGTAAAGAAAAAATGAATTCACATATGGATTTTAAAATGACAATCCTTAGTACTGAAGGGAGTGGGTATATTGGCATTCTCGTAAAATTTGACTGTAAGTAAATGGAACAAGTATTCTGGAGTACAGTTTGTATCAAGAGGCTTAAAATAGGCATATCTAGCAATTAACTTTGAGTAAATAATCAGACATGCGCAAAAATTATCAATAAGGATGTTCTAATGAATTATGTATGATATCAAAAACATGAAATCTAAATATCCAATCATTAGAAGTTGCTAAATTACTAACACTGCTGCTTCTACTACTACTACTAAAAGATCATATTTATTAAGAGTTTACTAACTAGCAGGCATTTTTCTAAATTATTTACTAATACATTTTAATCTCCATTATAACTATATAAGCTAGGCATTATTATTATCCTCATTTTACAGATAAGGAAACAGGCACAGAAAATTTAGTGACTTGCCTAAAGTCACTTAGCAATCAAAGAACCTCCCATTTTTTTCTTTTTCTTTTCTCTCTTTTTTCTTTCTTTCTTTCTTTCTTTCTTTCTTTCTTTCTTTCTTTCTTTCTTTCTTTCAAGTTTTTAATTTTAGTGGTTTGTCTCCTCCAATTTCAAAATGATTTTTTGGGACACTCATCACAGTTGAGAGTCAAAGGCCATGAGCACAAGTGACAGTGCCGAAAATTTGGTAAAAACCACTGTGGCATACACACTACCTCTTGGAGTACTCTCCCTTGGTGTGAACCTAGCAGCTCTATTTTCATCTCCTATGTTGAATCTCACATCATTCCACTGATTGACCTTTTATAGAAGAGAGAAAGAAATTGGAAAACAGGTAAGATTATGCAGCTGGTGTGACAGCCAATGTAAGCAGTGGACACTGACTGGGGTAGATTTTCCATAAATGGCTACCACAATGTTTTCCCACCTCACACGTTCTTCCAGAACCTTACCACTCCTCCATGAAGAGAAGAAACCCATGCCCTCTCTTCACAAATTTGGCTGGATTCTCCAGAACAACCATGGCACACATGTTTGTTACATTATGTGGTCAGCAAAAAAAAAAAAAAAACATGTTAAGGAATATTGTATATTAATAACATTAACCATATGAAACAGCATATATCCTAATATTGTAAACACACAAGCGTATGTTAGTATAAAAATCATATTTATACACAAACATATTTAGGTGCAAGAACAAGCCAAAATGCATAATACGTTGAAATATTAACAATCTCTAATCCCAGGATTATAGAAGGATTTTTTTTTTTGCTTACTCTTCATATTTCTACAGGGAACAGATATTTCTCATGCAATTTGAAACAAAGAAATTGTAATTTCAATAATAAAGAAATCGATGTGGCTGGTGGGGTGGATGGGGGTCAGAGAGAAGATATCTTCTGCCTGCCTAGTAGGAAGCATCTTTGTTTCTGAGGCTTCCTGGTCCCGCCTAATCTGCTGCCACATTTGCACAGCACCTAAGCTAGCCAGGTTCTTTTCCATCAACCCCCGCATGTCCAGCTGCATCTCTTGGCAACTGTTATTCTGGGTCAGCTGCCTAGCCTCTTGCCCTTGGTCCAATCCAAGAAGACACTAAATTACTTGGGGAGTTACATGGGTATTTCCTTTATGTCACTGGAGGAAATGGGCCCAGGTGTACAGTCTACAGCGGGAGACAATAGCAATCCATTAAATACATTCAACAAATGTTTACTGAACTCCTACCATGTGATAGACATCATCTTTTCAGGTCAAGCAATCTTGAATTCAAGGAAGTCCATTAAATCGGCCTCTTCCAATACACAATTCTGGTGGGTTTTTTTTGTTTGTTTTTTTGTGGTTTTTTTTTTGTTGTTGTTGTTGTTAATAAAGATCACAACAATAAAGTTGCCTTTGACATAATTAAAAACCATAATCTCCTCCTCTGGCAAGACTATAAAAGTTCTATGTCTGAGAGTAAGTCTTCTCTGATCCATAGATAAGCTCTTGCATACTAACAAATGTTCAAGTAATTGATTGCAACTCATTTAGATTCTTAATTAAGTCCCTCCATCTTTAATTAAGCTCTCCAGCATCCATTCCTATTACTATAATGAAATTAAGGCTGAGGCACATTGGAACTGTTCACCTACAATATTACTTTCTATTCTTAACTTTTTAAGCAGTGAACTGTCAGTGTCATTTGGATGGAAATACCCAGTATAATGGAAGTTTAGAAAATGCTTCCTGCTGAAAGCACATTTCATCACATTTTTCAGCACTCAAGTCTGAAGGAGGCTGACAGCCCTTTCAGGTTCAACCACACCCTCAGGAAACACCCTCAGCAAACCTGAGGACATTTTTCAAAGCACCACATTTTTTACCTTTTCTGGCTTATCTAGGACTTTGTAGCAATTCATACAAAAGTAGTACATAGATCAAGAGCATCCAAAACTCTTTACAAAAGGTGTGCTTCTCCTTGAATTAAAATGCTGCTCTTAAAATGGAGTTTAGCTTTTTATCTGTTATGAATTCTAGTACACTTAATTGTTGAGAATCTAAGCAGACCTTACTTAGTAAAGCAGGGAAGCATTTCTGATATTAGTAATTTGTGTCTTTTCTCATTTTTTCACAAATAAAATAATTTGGCTGATTTTTATGTAAAAATCTTACTTTCATCAATAAAATAAATTCTTATATCATTACTATGATTTTGATGGGCAGATTTAAGAATGTTATTAAAAATACAGTTGCCTGGGACGCCTGGGTGGTTGAGCATCTACATTTGGCTCAGGTCATGATCTCGGGGTCCCAGGATCAAGTCCCACTGATTTCATTTAATTAATTTAGAAAGCATCTATGTCATCAAAAACTACTTTCTTAGAACCCCATTTACTGATCTAAATGCATTAACATAAGCTCTGAGTAGATTATTGCTTTTCTGGTTTTTAGGGGGGAAAAGAGTTTCCTATAGGTACTAAGGATTCATGTAAAGTGATTTTAACCTAAGGAAAAAAGAATTGTTTTTCTTACTCAGCAAATACCGAAAGAAGCCTCATAAAGTCAAATCCTGTATGGCACTTAATTGGGCTAAAGGATCAAGGAGCATGATCTATGCTGACCCATCATCCTGTCTGTTTCTCCCTCATATAAAGAAATGAATGGGCATCTGGAAATCAGACCCAGGCATCCTGCTTGCAGTGTTTTAAGGGTCCACTCGCTCAAAGCTAGAAGACTAACAAACAAGTCACAAATGTCACAGAATTGGGAGGTTTCTGCATGTATTTCCATTCTCACTAGGAGACCACAATGCTCAATTCTTTCCTAAACTCTAGTTTCCCTGAGGCAAAGAAATAGCTCCTCTTTAAGAAACGCATGGGCAACAGGTTTTTTAAATTTTCATATTTTTCTCCCTGTAGACGTTAGTGAGTGCCAGCAGTACAGTCTCCACTCTGTTTATCTCCACCAGATACACAAAAGGAGATGGGCTATATGGGGCCAGGGGCAGGTACATTGGGTTGTGTCCAATGTGCAGTTCCTAGTACAACATCTGTTGCCTCGAAAGTTAGGTGTGTCCTGCCACGTCACATGGAATCACATGGTTGTGACCAAAACTGTGCTTTGCCATCACAGAGACAGCATAAAGATCAAGAACTGGACTTTCAACATCTGGGTAGGACAGACTGGGAAACTGAGCCACCAGCACCCCTAGAGCAAACCACTGAACCTCAGATCATCAGCTGAATTTGTGGCCCTGAGAGAGGTTTTTATTTTCAGTTAAGTTGGCTTTCAATTGCAGAACCTTCTGTGGATTCCAAGCCATCCGTGCCCTGACCCTCTTCAGCTCAGGAAGTTGTTCTAACATGCATTTCAGTGAGAAAATGCTCATGATTTTTCAAGTAAAATTGCTCAGCCTAAAATGTTTTAGGTACTAACACTCTCTATGATGAGACTAGAAGGAAATACATTAATGGGGTGGCTCTGGGTTATATATTATGAGTGACTTTTTTCTTCTTCTGTAATGTGTTTTCAATTTTCAAAATTGTCTACAGTGAGCATGGATTACATGTATAATTCTTAAAAACTAATTTAAAGGGCAGATGGCAAACTATACAGAAAAGGCAACAGGTCTTCCTAGAGACTCCGAAAATGCCCAGGTCTCTGCAAGCCAGACTTCCTGTGGCCTATCCCTAGAAGAGAGATTTTCCAGAGCCTTCCAGAAGCTTCTAGAGCACATTTGACTAAAACCCTCTATGAACTGCTCTCCACTCCCAGAGTGGCAATCCACTTTATAGAGAAGCAGTAGATAAAACAAAACCTAGCTTGATTCTTTAAAAATATATAGTTCATAAGTTACAGTGTGATGGATACATAGCTCTAAAACCTCCTACATTAACCAATACAATGAGGGAAAAGAAAAAAGAAACACTGAGCTCCCTCTGCAGGACAATGATAGTATTAACTGTTTCAGCCTGTTCTTGAAAGAATCTGAGACCCTCATCAACCAAACTCTAGTTATTTTAAAATGAAATGAAATGTACTGATACCAAAAAACCAATAACAATAAAATTAAAAACCTTCCTCTTTTGCATTCTACGGTAGCAGAGCAAAAGAGCATTTAAACAAGTATAGGAAATAGAAACAGGCCTTGTAATTTCAGTTCCATGAAAAAAAATTCAGCAGGGGGTGATTAAAATAGCATTACTAATTAGAAACCCAAAATCAGGGCTGCAAGACATTATTTCCAGCTCCAATGGACAAAGGCCTCCCTCATGTTCTCAAGCTGCTTCACAGAGAAGGAACTGGTGAAATGAGGGACAGAATCATGTGGAATCTATTTTTCCTTCTTTCACCTGTAAATTGCAGGCAGCCCTTTGATAGCCTTGCATCCTTCCCTTCATCGATAAAATGAGAGTGTGATAGGTCATGTCTTGAGATTTCCATAAGCCCTGATGGAGAAAAAACCATTCTATGCTGATGATAATAATATATGTTAGCAAGGTATATACTAAAGAATTGCATCATGTTTAAAGGGGTAGATCTTCAAGCTCATTTCAGGGGAAAGGTCAGACATAATAATTTTCTATAAAGTAAATAACACACAGCAGGTGCTCAACCAACGGTTGCTGAAGAATGAGTGAGCACTGCCATTGGGGATGCGGACTCTGCGCCTGGTCACAGCAACTGGCTTCCACACCTCTGGCCCCTTCTCTGTCTAGAAGAGACCCTCCAAGCACTCGGCGAGGCCTCTGACTGGCCTTCCTCACTCCTCTTTCAATATGTTTGGATCCTGTGTTAAACATGACTTTGGGTTAACCTCTAATGATCAGCTATCTTTTTTTTTTTTTTTTAAGACAGAAAGTTGAAACCCTTCTCTCATGGCATTCATGTTAAGAAGACTAAGAGGGCAGAAACGCCTTTGAGAGATTGTGTAAAAGACTTGGAAAACCGAAACCAAATAGATTCCCCCAGATTTGAGAGACATTGGAGACCGTGTAAAAGAACTTGTGATATGCATGTGCAGATCTGTTTGCTGGGCAAATTTTGACAGTACTTTTAAGCTGAAAGATGACAAGGAGATCCACCAAAATGGAGATGAATATATTAGGCGTAGAAAACAGTTAATGCAAGTTTCCTAAATAGAAACCAGTTTGGTATTTTGAAGTAAAGAAAACGGCAGCAATTTTTCCCAACTGAAAAATAAAAATATTAAGGATTCTTTTAAATGAATCACTGAACTGGCATGAATGAAAGTATTCATCAGAAGTAAAAAATATAATAAAATAGACTTTTATCCTCAATGTTTCTGCTGAGCCTTAGAGACTTGAACTTCTGCTTCAATGACCACATGGGCTTTGGAGATAGGACACGTAATGATTAATTTTATGTGTCAGTGTGGATGCGCCACATTCCCCAGATATTTGGTCAGACATTACTATGGATGTTTCTGTTAGGGTGTTTTGGGATGAGATTTACATCAGTGGATTTTGAGTAAACCAGATTGGCCTCCGTACTGTGGGTGGGCCTCATCTAATTGGTTGAAGATCTGAATAGAACTCAAAGCTGACCTCCCTCGAGAAGGAGGTGATTCTGCCAGCAGACTGCCTTTAGATTCCATCTGTCACCTCCACTTTTTCTGGTTTTCCCGTACACTGCCTTTGGACTCGAAGTCAGTCCTTTCCTGCGTCTCCCATCTGGTGGCTTACCCCATCAGATTTGAGATCAAGCCTCCACACACATACACACATATTCTATTGGTTCGATTTCTCTGAAGAACCCCAACTAAGAGTAATAATACTCTCCAAAATGGAGAGTATAGCAGGAAATCTATTACAGAAACCTGAAATCTCAAAGAGTTATAACCTCAATATATGGACAATCAAGAAATAAACTCACCACATGAAATTGCATAGCAAAGAAAAATTAACTCAAGGCACCTGGGGTGGCTCAGTGGTTGAGTGCCTGCCTTTGGGTCATATTGTTATCCCGGGGTTCTGGGATCGAGTCCCGCATCAGGCTCCCTATGGGGAGCCTGCTTCTCCCTCTGCCTGTGTCTCTGCCTCTCTCTCTCTGTCTCTCATGAATAAATAAATAAAATCTTAAAAAAGAATTAACTCAATGTTGATACCAGGAGGCGGGGGTGAAACAAAATATATAGAATAGACATATAATGTATCCACAACGATAACCATAATACTAAGCGGTTCTATCACCCCTCAAAAATTCCTTGTGTTACCCCTTTGTACTGAAGCACATCCCCCAACCACCAAATACTCACAACCACTGCTATATTTTTGCCTCTGCTCTCCATTGACATAGTTTTGCTTTTTCCAGAACACAAATTGAATAACAGTGGAGTAGGAAATCTTTTTGATAAATCATCATCCTTGATAATTATGATCATTCATGCCAGCTCAGCAATTCATTTTAAAAGATTCTTAAAATATATTTTTAAGATTTTTATTTATTTATTCATGAAAGACAGAGAGAGAGAGGCAGAGACACAGGCAGATCACGCCCTGAGCCAAAGGCAGATGCTTAACTGCTGAGCCACCCAGGCGTCCCTCTTAAAATATTTTAAATATGAAAATATATTTGAGATTCACACATATTGTCACATGTATCAATAGCTCTTTTATTATTAATAGTATTCCATTGTATGAATGCACCACAATTTGTTTATCCAGACATCAGGCTAAAGGGGTATGAGTAGCTTTCAGGTTTTGGTGATTATGAATAAAGCTGCTTTTTTAATGTAAAGTTTTATACATTCACGTAAAGGTTTTGATGTGAACATAATTTTTATTTCTCTTGGGTGAATACCTACGAGTGAAACTGCTGGATCATACGGCAAATGTACCTTTTATAAGGAACTAGCAAGTTGATTTTCAAAGTAGTTATACCTGTACCATTTTTCATTCCCAACAGCACTCTATAAGTTCTTCCTCATCTTTGCCAGCACTGGGTGTGCTCTCTGATTTTTTAAACAATAAACCATTGTTTTTCAAAGTACCACAAAATTTAATAGAAACAGGCAACTGCATTTTTTTGAAGAATTTATTTATTTATTCATGAGAGACACAGAGAGAGAGAGAGGCAGAGACACAGGCAGAGGGAGAAGCAGGCTCCATGCAGGAAGCTCCATCTTGGGACCCCGGGATCATGACCTGAGCCAAAGGCAGACGCTCAACCACTGAGCCACCGAGGTGTCCCAGGCAACTGTATTTTTAATAACATTCTTAAATCTGCCCATCAAAATCATAGTAATGATTTAAGGATTTTTATTTTATTGGTAAAATTAAGATTGTTTACATAAAAAATCAGCCAAATGACTTTATTTTCAAATAAAGACAATAAAAACTGGTTTTATTTACTGTGGAAAAATAACAACCATTTTGATAAATGAAAAAGTATGGTTTTCTTTTTATTTGTTTGGCTGTCTTTCATATTTTCATTCTTACAAGTTAAGAAAGTCATAATGATTTTGTTTGCTTCATTGTCTATGATCTAGTTTGACACAAATGGGATTACTTTGGTATCTGCTGAAACATAAGTGATAAGGTTCTTAAAGATTGAATAGAACATTAAGTTGGGTGTTCAATATTTTGAAAGCTGAATAAACTATTTGGAGTTTGTGGTCACAAAGGATTTGTCATTTTTCTTCCTTTGCCCACATGAAAATACACTAATGGAAAAACATTTTAAAATTTATGTTACATTCCTATCAACTTTAATGATAACACTTAGTTAGCAATTATATTAATTTCTTTCACTCAGTATTAATTCTTTATCTAGAATTAGAGTAGAGGTAGACTGATCATTTGTATTGAAACATTCTGAAACAGAAAGTTTTAAATGCCATATAAGGAATTATATAAAATTGTACTTTAATGATATTTGAGATTTAACTTACTATTAGATTCAAAATAAGTCTCTTTTTAAAGATTGACTGATTGATTAATTTGGGAGAGAGAACAGGTAAGTAAGCATGAGTGGGAGGGGCACACCGAGAGGGAGACAGAATCTCAAGCAGACTCTGAGCTGAGTGTTGAGCCTGACTCAGGGCTCGATCACACGGTCCTGAGATCATGACCTGGGCCGAAATCAAGAGTTAGACCCTCAACTAGCTGAGCACTGAGGCACTCCCAAAATAAATTTCTTTTTGATATAGAATAAATTGTTGCTTAAAGCCTATTTTATTGAAATTATTGCTTGAAGGAACTATCTTAGGTACTTGTAACAACTAATAGTCTTCAGAAAACAAGAATACCTATTTTCTTATAAGGATTTTCATTTTTGGAAAAAAAAAAACTTCCAGTGACATCAGTGTACTTCTAGATCCTCTTACAACAAAGAATTAGGTGCCAGAGTGACTACTGATATAAAAAATAAAATTTAGAAATGCAAATTGGGTTAAATAAAATACTTATATTACATTTTCAGTTATTTTAATATTAAAATGCAACTTTCATCTATTAAGAAGTAGCTCAGTTTTTCCTCTCACTCTTGTTAGCATCTTGTTTTAGAATAGAGCAAGAAATGGATGGGCCTCTCTGGTGTTCCTCTGTACCTATGAAGGCATCCCTGAAACCCCCAACCACATAAAAGTGGGTGAGATGGGAAGCTGTCTACCTGCCAGAAATAAGAGCAAGGGCTTTAGTAATAAAAAGCAAAATGGGGGAGGCCTGGGTGGTTCAGTCAGTAAAGTGTCTGCCTTTAGTTCAGGTCCTGATTCCAGAGTCCTGGGATTGAGCGCCCGTGAGATACTTTCCCTCACCCCTCTGCTTATACTCTCTCTCTCAAATAAATAATTAAAGATATTTAAAATAAATTTTGCAAATTTCTATATTTTAAGTTTGAGGTATTCTCTATTAATTTTCAAATACATGGTTTTCATTTTTGACACAAAAGGAATTTTTTTCTTTTTTTTTAAAAAAATATGACCACATTTCAAGTTTCTGTTGAATATGTATGTAAATATAATAATATCACCTGAAATTTAACAACATAACAAATGAGTCCTTTTCTAGAGAGGAAAGATATCAGAAAATCTGTTTTTCATTCAGCATCTGAAAATAAAAATAAACCTGAAATTATAAGTTTTAGAATTATAATGTAAAAAAGAAATTTTCCATGGTTGAACCCAATTTACAAAAAATTCACATTTTTATAAGATTTACCATTGAATACAACAATACTGTTTATTTTTTTTTTTTAAGATTTTATTTATGTATTCATTAGAGACACAGAGAGAGAGGCAGAGACACAGGCAGAGGGAGAATCAGGCTCCCTATGGGGAGCCCAATGCAAGACTTGATCCTGGGACCCCAGGATCATGACATGAGCCAAAGGCAGACACTCAACCACTGAGCCACCCAGGTGCCTGTACAACACCACTGTTTAAGCCAGATTGTGGAGACTAGGGATTCGGAAGTGAATACTCCTTGGTAACCACTCATCTTAAACCTTGGGGAAAAGTGTTTACAACATGACAAAAGTAAATTAAGATCATTACTCCTCTGTCAGAGATGTTTTCCCGGATTTGAGAACAAGTTTTTAATGGGTGAAGAAAGTTCTTGAAGCCCTTGATGGGTAGTACTAGTGATATCTTCTTGTTCTTTGTCTAATTCATCACTCCAAGGATCATCTCCCTAGTCTTCTTGTTTTGACTAACTAAATGCTTTACAACCAAACCCTGATACTTTACCAGAAGCATATTCTAATCCTCTGGGATTTTCCTGTTTAGAAGAGTGGTGATCTGGGAAACACATCTTCCAGTTGCACGGAGCATACTGAGGGCAGAGAACTGAAACAGGGCTCAGTGTGAGCTGCAGAATCAGAGCAGGATCTTCTTACGAGTCCTTGATTGTACGCTTTCTACTAGTTCCAGAGGCAGAAGAACATACCACCTCGAGATAAATTTTACTAAGAAGTTTTGTCAAGCACTCAGCAAGTTCAGAAACAAACTCCTCAGGGGCATCTTGCATGTGTTTTCTTTAAAAGTCTTCAAGCTCATCCTGGAGCATAAAAGTGATCTCTGGTTTCTTCTTACTGGTGTGAGATGACTCATCCTCATGATCATCATCTTTTCTTCCCTTCTTCTAGATGTTTTTTAAGCTTTGCACTCTCTGGCATTGCCACCACCATCTCCTCCCACACTTCCACTGCTCTCTGTTGCTTTTCTCCTTCGTTCGTCTTTTTTATCCTTTTTACTCATATGAATGCTTTCTAAGATGGAGGTCTTCTTCCCTGATTAAAGGAATAGGATTATTTTCAAATTCCTTTTCAGTTTTTTGGTGCGTCAGTTCCCTTAACAGTTCTGTGCTTATCAATAACTATTGATAAGTTTTCCGCTGACTGCAACAGTGTCACTAAAGCCCGCGCCGCACCCTGCTCACTGAATGCTCTCATCACCAGTGGAAGCAACACAGCAGCCTCTTCAACTGATGAAGGTGTGGGCAACAGAGGTACAATATTAACCATGTTCCAGAGCTCAAGGCTCCCTCTGCTGATGCTTCCACGAGATCCTCAGGTCCATGACCAACACAAGCTGCTTTCAAAACACAAGAGCTATGTAGCCTTTTATCTTCTCTTTATGTAGATCACAGCACCCAGGAATCCAAGTCTGGACATTCTGCCTGAAAAAGGACTCTGCCCAAGCACTCTGTTCTGGAGTAAATGTCAGGGACAAACACCACCGTGTCCGTCTCTCACCAACCACACTGCCTCATAAATGTCCACTATTAACAAGCTTCCCAAGCACGGAGTAGAGCAGCTGCTCTTGACATCCAGATTTTGAAATCAGAGAATTCACTGCTGTAGCCAGAATGGTCCGTGGATGGTGCATGCTTTATGTCAGGCTACAAAAGCTTCAGTAAATATTACTCCTCTGTTGTAAGATAAATGTGTTCATTAATAATTCAGCCTAGCCACTGAGTTAGTGCTGGTGTCAGAAAGTTTTCCAGGAAGATCATAGTTCTGATATGGTGACATGACCACTTACTTTCCTGCTAATTATCATTTACCTCTTCTGCTAATCAATACAAGTAGTTCTCATTTATCAGTTGTCCCAACACTAGCTGAACATGTTTTTTTCTGATTTAACAGTGCCACTAGTTCTATTTTCATTATCAGTCAGATCCACATTGATCACCTGTTGCAGATCAACAATGTTTACTTGACCACCTCAGACATATAGCTCATCTCTCACTTCTTCACTAATTTGGGCTGGAGTAATATATTCTTTCCCATCAAGTTTGTGAACTACTTCTAGCTGTTTCAGAGCAATCAACTTATTCACAATTTCAACACAGTTCCACTCTGACAACCTCTGCATGGCTTCGGCAAGCTGTGCGCGCTGGAAATCAGCCACCAACCACCGGATCTCCTAGCAAGTGTCCTTTCCTTACTCACCCAGCTGCCAAAGAACTGACCACATGTCAACCTAAAAAATAAACCATTCTAATAAATCAGTAGTGATTCAATATATTTTTAAGTATGCATTTCCCTAATGACTAAGGATGCTGAGCATCTTGTCAACTGTATACCTTCTTTGATGAAATGTCCATTCAAATCTTTTGCCAATTTGTTTTTTGAGTTGTTTTCTTATAGTTGAGTTTTGAGAGTTCTTTATATATTCTGAACACCACTTATCTGTCATATTTGTGATTTGCAAACATTTCTCCCAGTCTGTGCCTTGTATTTTCCTCCTTTTAAAAGCATAGTTTTCAGTTTTGATAAAGTCTGATTTATCCATTTTCCTGTGGATCTTATTTTAGTTGTGATATCTAAGAACTCTTTTCCCAACTCAAAGTCACAAAGATTTTCTTATACGCTTTCTTCTCGATGTTTTATACTTTATTTATTTTTTTAATGTTTTATACTTTAATGTTTGACATTTAGGTTGATGATCCATTCTGAATCAATTTTTATATGAAGTATGAATTATGGGCCGACTTTTTTTTTTTTTTTTGCATATGGACATCCAACCTTTTGAGCACTATTTGTTGAAAACACTATCCTTTCTCTAACTACTTTTGCATCTTTTTCAAAGATGGGTCTATACTGGGTTCTCCATTCTGTTCAGTCTGTTTGCCTATCTTTTCACCAGTACAACATTGTCTTAATGGTAGTAATTTTTCTTTGATTTCCAAATTGTTTTGACTCCTCCCATTCATTTGCCTGTCAGCTTGTCAATATCTAAAAAGAAAAAAAAAATCCTAATGGGATTTTGACTGGGATTGAATTGGATCTATCAATAAATTTGGGAACAATTGACATTGTAACACCGTGGAACTCCCAATCCACAAACAAGGTACATGTATCCATTTATTTATGTTTTCTTTAGGTTGGGTAAGGGTCCAACTTCATTTTTTTTTTGCATATAGATATCCAGTTTTCCCAACGTTAGCTGAAAAGTATCTCCTTTCCCCCAACCACTGGTCATGGTACTCTTGTCCAAAATAAATTAACCATAAATATGAGGATTTATTTTTCAGACTTTATTCTATTCCATTGCTGTTTATGTCTGTCTTCATGCCACAGTTCTGATTACTATAGCTTTGCAGTAAGTTTTGAAATCAGAAAGTGTGAGTCTTCCAGTTTTGTTCTTTTCCAAGGACAAAACCCTATTCAGGGTTACTTGAGATTCCCTATGACGTTTAGAATAATAGATCTGTCAATTTCTGCGAAGAGAAAAGAGACCATCACTGGGATTTTGATAAGGTTTGAATTGAAGCTGTAGATTTCTTTGGGAAACATTGACATCTTAACAATATGAAGTCTTCCACTTCATGAATACAGGATGTTTTTTGCACTTATTTGGGTCTTTCACTTCTTTAAGCAACATTTTATAGTTTTCAGTGCACAAGTCTTTTACTACCTTGTTTAGATTTTTTTCCTTAAAAATTTTATTCTTTTTGATCCTATTATAAATGGAATTTTCTTAATTTCCTTTCAGATTGTCTATTGTCAGTACATAGAAATGCACTATTGTGATGTCTATCTGTAATATCTTTGCCTCTGCGTATGCTGCTGTGTATCTGGGAAAATAAGAGTGTTCCTGGTAAAAATTCTTCTCAAATTTGGGCAACTTATCAACATTCAACCTCTTTAACTAGTTTGTCCCCAGGGTTTTCAAGATTTTATTATCTTGCTTAAACACACTGGATAGGACTTTCAGGGTAATGTTTTATGTAAATTTTAATACTATAAATTTTTGATTTGCTCTATAATTTGGGGGAAAACAGTATTTCACCTAAGCATGATGCTAGATATAGTTTATCTATTGAGATGACCATAAATTTTTCTTTCTTCTTTACTCTAATTTAAAAAAAAAATTTCATTTATTTATTCATGAGAGACACAGAAAGAGAGAGAGAGGCAGAGACACAGGCAGAGGGAGAAGCAGGCTCCATGCAGGGAGCCCGACGCGGAACTCGATCCCGGGACTCCAGGACGGCGCTCTGGGCCAAAGGCAGGCGCTTAACCTCCGAGCCATCCAAGGGATCCCCCTTACTCTAATTTTTAAATGTAAAACCAACATTGCATTTCTGGTATAGACATCATTTAGCCATAGTGCATTATAGTCACTTAGTGTATCATACTTTTTATTTATGACTGAATTCAATCTGCCAATATTTATATTTTTATATGGGAAATTTTCACGTACAGGAATGGTTTATTACACTCCTTTATCTAAACTCATTGGCCAGAACTGAGACCAAACTTAATAGCAAGGGAACTAGAAAATGTGGACAAATGGCTAGTTCTGCCACAGAAGTTAAGAGATAGGAGGATAGCAATGAGAACGTCCTTTGTATATCTAATTAACCTCATTAGGAGGAAGGAGCATACTAGGACATCAAAGAGAGACTATTTGGCTAGAGGTTGTTGAGAATTTTCCAGAATTGATAAAAATACATAAATCCACAGATTTGAGGACACAATATCCAAAAGAGAACAAATTTAAGAAAAATTCATGCATAAACCTGTTATGATAGACTACAGAACATCTAAAACAAATGGAAAGACAGGAATTAGAGGGAAAAACAAATCAATCAGAAAGGATTGGCAATATGACTAACAACAATTTTTCAGTAGTAACACCAGATACTAAAATACCATAGAATGTCTTCAAAATGCTGAGAGAATATAACCATAATACTCCAGAATTAAGCCAAATCATCCTTCAGAATTATGGCAAAATAAAGATACTTTCCAAGAGTCAAACAATGATAGGATTCTATCAAGAAATCTATACAATGAAAGATGGAAAACTGAAGCATTTCTGAAGTGCAAGCAGGAATGTAGAATAAGTAAAATTGTAAACATGTTTACATAAATAAATACCACCTATCTAAAATATAAAGCTAATTTGTAGGATTAAATAAGAAACAGGCCTAAAATACTGGGTAACAAGAGTATAAGTTGGAGAAGAATAAACAAAGTTTAAGTGTTTTATGTCGTTTGGGAGAGTTTAGATTTTGGCAAATTAAATATACATGATAGAATTGTAACAGTAACCACTAAAAGAATAGAAAAAGTGTATAAATGCCAGAGTAGATAAAATCAAATTAAACTTAAAAACAAAGAACATATACTCAATTTTTAAAGGAGAAAAGTAAAAAGAACAGAAGAAGTACAAAAACAAAATAATGGAAACAAGTTTAAATATAATAGATAATCATAATAAATGCCTTTGGACTAAATTCAGCAGTAAGTAACCAGATAATGAGATTGAAAAAAAAATATAGCTGTCTACAGGTAACATACTTAAAACACAGGGACACAGGAATATTGAAAGTGAAAGAATGGAAAATCATATACCAATATAATACCATTCAAAAAAATTAATTAATTTTTTAAAGACGAAAGAAAACTGAGGTGGCCATACTACATTAGACAGAACACACTAGAACAGTAAGTTTCAGTAGAGACAAAAGAGAGTCATTTTAAAGGTAAAATTTGTATAATATTTCTAAAGTTTAAGCAAACTAAAAAATGGCATCAAAATACATAAAAAGCTTCTGTTTTTCAGACTGTCATACAAGGAACTTGGAAGTCATTGCCTCAACCTAACAACAAGTAAAAAAGATAGACTGAAAAATCAATGACTCTTCTTAGATCTGTCTGAACAGTGAGACCACACCAAACTGCTGCCCCCCCAAACCTAGAGAGAAAGACAAGTCAAATATAGAAAATTACAACTTACTAGAACAGAAACATCCACAAGAACTAGTACCAGGATTTAGAAAAAATTTAAACTTATAACTGATGAATTGCTGGGGGCTCAGTGTGGACAAGTCTGAGAATTTAAAACTGTAGGTATCCAGTCATCGAAGACCCTCTACATCTTGGCGATTTTTTTACCTCCAGGAGCCCTACAAGTTCTCATACTGAATATCAGAGAGAAAACAAAACAAACAAACAAAAAAAAACACCCTTCCTGTTTCTGACAGAGAGAAGAGAAAAATAATCATTTTGAAGTACCTCAGAGCATTTTGTTTTTCATAATAAGATCTGCCCTCAAAAGAAACTTTTAACACAGGCTAACCTTTTGGGAATTTTATCTGAGCTTAACCAACCTTGAGAAAGGAAAATACCCAACTCCACCTGGCTTTAACCTTCCTATGTGAGACAATAGAAAAATCCAAATTGAGGGACACCTAGATGGATCAGTGGTTGAAGGTCTTGGTTCAGGGTGTGGTCCTGGAGTCCTGGGATCAAGCCCCACATCGGGCTCCCTGCATGGAGCCTGCTTCTCCCTGTGCCTATGTCTCTGCCTCTCTCTCTGTCTCTTATGAATAAATAAATAAAATCTTAAAAAAAAAAAAAAAAGAAAACTCCAAATTGAGCCATCCTATGGTATTCCATGTGGGGGATGCAAAATACACAACTCCAGCCTTCTCAGGCCAGCCTGTTCCATCTAGGGTGGGAAGGGAAATCTGAGAACCACTTGTAAAGTTCACAGCCCAGGGTTACAGGCTCAATAAAAGACTGAGAACTAATCACAGGATTCTAGAACATTTTTCCTCCTACACTTTATCACTACGTTACTAAAGGACTATTTATCACTGTTCCTTTTACTCAGTACATCATGGCTGGCTTTCAACAAAATAGTACAAGGCATACTAACAGGCAAGAAACAGTTTTGATAAGTTCACAGTTATCCTTCATAAAAATTCTTAGCAAGCTAGGAATACAAGGGAACTTCCTTAACCTGATAAAGAGCATTATCTTGCCTGATAAGGTATAATTCAGTTGGAAATATAATTTTATATAAAATAATTTTATAAAAGCAACAAAAAATGTAACATACATATTGCAAAATACTATAAAAACCCTGGATGGAGAAAATTATTTGTTTTTATTGAAATAGTAGTGGCATCTGCGTAATTCAGTTGGTTGACTGCCTTCAGCTTGGGTCATGATCCTAGAGTCCTAGGATCCCACATCGGGCTCCCTGCTTAGAAGGGAGCCTGCTTCTCCCTCTCCCTCTGCCATTCGAAACCCTGCTTGTGCTCTCATGGACTTTCTCTCTCAATTAAATAAATAGTATCTTTTTAAAAAAATAAATATAAAAGAAAAGTTACATAGATACACACTGTTCTTGGATGGAAAGGCTCAACATCGCAAAGATGTCAATGATTCTCCCAACTCATACATAGATTCAATGCAATTCTGACAAAAATCCTCTCAGGGCTTTTTATGGGATTTGACATGATCCTTAAAATTATATGCAAGAGCAAAGGGCTGAAAAGAGTCAAAACTTGAAGAACAAGAAGTTATGGGAATATAGTTCTGACTTACTTTTTGATATCTGATTGCTGAAAGGCTCACTCCACCTTCTTCCCTTGTGTTCCACATCTGGACAACCTGATAAGAAAAGCTGGGCACTCCCTCCTTTGCTGGCAGGAGATTCAAACAAGGCATGCCCCTTTCCTAGCCACCACAGCCCTATCCCTATCCACAATAAAAAACAGAGGTCAATCTCCTTTCCTTACTCTTGAAAGCCACTTTGGACCTGCTTGGGAGGCCTGCCCCGCTCCCCTCAAAGATCTCAGATAGGTAAGTAATAAATCTTGTTATACCTTCTTAGAACGTGTGTGTGGCACCTTCTGTCTGGACATCTGAACTGAACTTTGGATGAGGAGTGTCTATCCACCTCTGCAGGTGACCAAACAGGGAGGATGCCTGATGATATATTAAGATGTACTGCAAGACATCCAGATGAGGGTCCCTGCATCAGTGATTCTGTTGCGTAGGAACCATGGCTTCTGGAGTTGTGCAATGTGGTCCTGGGTAAGAGGGGGTAGACAGGGACCTGATTACATAGAGTTTTGAAAGTAAAGGTAAGGAGTTTGGATTTTACTTTCAAAGTGATGAGAAGCCAATGGGGAGTTTTAAACAGGGAAGAAAGATGATCTGCTTTAAACTTTTTAGAGATTCATCTAAAAGTTATAGACTGAATTGTGTTTCCCCTCAAATTTATATATTGAAGCCCTAACTCTCAAGGTGACTATATTTGAATAGGCCCTTTAGGGATGTAATTAGGGTTAAATTAAATGAGGTCATGAGGGTGGGGACCTAATCTGAGAGGATTATAAGAAGATGGAAAAACACCAGAGATCAACCTCTCTCCACGATGTGAGGACACAGTGAGAAGGCAGGCATCTATAAGCCAGGAAAAGAGCTCTCATCAGAAACCAATCCTGATGGCATCTTGATCTTGGACTCTGAATTAATTACATTTCTCTTGTCTGAGCTGCCTGGTCTATGGTATTATGTTATGGCAGCCCTAGTAGATGAACATACTAACAAATTACTATTGTTGTTAGGTGGAAAGTGGTAAATCAATATTGGAAGTGAGTAGAGAAGAAGATGATTAGCTTGAGCTAGAGCATAAGCAGTAGGGATGAGGGGAAGCATACACATCTGGGTGACAGGTTATCCTCTGTAGAAGAGCCTACAGGACACCAAGGGACTGGAGCTAGAGGATAAGAAAACTAAAGGAAATAAAATTCTAGATATATATGCAAGCAAATAAATCAGGCCAACTTTTCATTTTCAGTTTGGACTTTAAGAAAAAATCACTTGGCTATAAAACAGAAATAAGCTTGAAGAGGAATAAGAAGATATTTTCAGATGGAAACAACAATGATGTTATATAGGTACTAAATTATCATTTTTTTAGTGTGATGTAATGCATTTTTTATAATATAACAGAATCCCTTCAATCTTCGAGTACATTAGGGCAATAGCACCTGAAAGAGATATAAGCCATCTCCCTCTAACTCCCAAAATAAGGCCTCAACTATGTTTCCTCCACATAGTAACCAGTGTTTTATTCCCTTAGAATGTACATTCTGACACAGGTCTATACTGCTCTTAAGTCACTTGGACACATATGAGAATAATTATCACTTTAATGAATTTCCAGAAATCTCTGTGAGGCTATTACTTGGGAGTCTAATGACAGCCCTAATTTTGCTGTTATATTTTCAGGGACTACCAGCCCTTTTTAAAATTAATTAATTAATTAATTAATAATTAATTAATTTTTAAAGATTTTGTTTATTCATGAGAGACAGAGAGAGGCAGAGACATAGGCAGCGGGGGGAAGCAGGCTGCCTGCTGGGAGCCTGATGTGGGACTTGATCCCAGGACCCCAGGATCACATCCTGAGCCGAAGGCGGATGCTCAACCACTGAGCAATTCAGGTACCCCATATCAGCCCTTTTAAGAATAATATTTCTTGGGGTGTCTAGGTGGTTTAGCCAGTTAAATGTCCAACTTCTGGTTTCGGCTCAGGTCATGATCTCTCAGTCATGAGAGACACTCTTAAATGAAGCAATCTGTTTTTCTCCTGTTATATGTCTGACTTGGCTCAAAATGAATTCACTCATCCATTCATGCCTCATGCTAAAACTACCCAATTAAAATTGGAATAATAGCTTCAATTTATCCATATACTGAAATTATGGATTCTGATCTATTGACCAAAATCCAGCCTTACTGTCTGCCAAAAAGGTAAGCTGTCCAAAAGCACAAAATACCATTCAGCAGGGATATACTATGTTACAACTCTTATTAGCAAATATTCTGTTAAATTCATTTCTAAAATTTTCCTATCAAAGACTAATTATGTAAATCATTTTCTTAATCACAACCATAAATTCTTCATCATTTAATATTTATGCCAGGAAATATACATCTTAATAAATATTATGTCAAAAATGCATTATGACTTATCAAAACAGGACCAAGTATTATTACTTTAATAATATATGAAGCATTGCTTTTTTCTGGTATTATACCTAGAGGATATAGGATCTTGTTATCCTAACAGCCACTTACACTGGCAAAATGAAGGCAATATCCACCATCATTCTTGTATTCTTTTTCCATATCAATGTTAGTGAGGCATCAAATTTCTACTTCTCCATCACTGAAGGCTAAAGCCTCCTTCCATTTAAATAAGCAGTCTAATCTAAAGCAACTTTCAGGGAGAGAGGTCAAGCTTAGATCTGATGCACCAAATTATTTTGATTAAACCTAAAAATACATATAAAATGTCCAAATTTAGGAGTTTCCTGCTACTTAAATTAATGCTTTTAGATCAAAGCATCTTATTTTTTAAAGTGAACTTAGAACCACATTTCCAGCTGTTCTGTTTCCAGGTCAGTAATTAGAATGCCTGATGAAGCTCTCTTTCCTTCCCACTGTAACTGCTGTAGTTAATATAAGTTATTAGTTCATAATGGCCAAGTACACACAACAGGTATTTTCTTGAGAAATGAAAAATAGCTTACTGGCAATGAATACTTATCAAGACATTCAAAACTAATTTTGTTCTCTTACTCTTAAAGAAAAAAAAGACAGGGGCACCTGGGTGGCTCAGTCAGTTAAGTGCCCGAGTCTTGATCTTAGCTCAGGTCTTTATCTCAGGAGTGTGAATTCAAGCTCTGTGTTGGGCTATATGTGAGACATGGAGCGTACTTAAAACAAAGAGAGAGAGAGAGAGAAATGAGACAAAAAATGGCTTTATTCATTAAGATCAGCTAAAGCACTATTATTTTATACTATGCCAAAAAAAGACTGCAATGTCTTTTCAATTAACATATTTCTCATCATTAAAATGACTTTTTTAAAGGCCAAAGAAATACTTTTGTCTTGAACAATTATAAGGTTATCAGTATGTCTAGTTTATAGAGTAATTGGTAAAAACCCAAGTTTACTAATAAAATCCAAATTTAATAGGTGAAAAACTTAAAACTCTAGCCCATTATGTGACTTTTATAAATGCATAAATTTTAATTAATGACTTCTTCTTTCAGCCAAGATGGAGTAACAGGGATTGCACTTATTCTCCCACTTAGAATAACTAAAATACGAGATAAACTGTATGGGGAGAAAAATAATGAAAAAAATAAGTTTTTATTACTTCAGACCTAAAAGAAAAAAGAAGTGAGCTCTGAGAAATGGGAAAGAAATGAAGTGAGCCCTGTGTTTTTCCCAGCCTACTGCCTTGAGAGTTTCCAGCTGTAGTTCTAGGAAGGGGAAGCCAGGCAGAAACATGAGGACTTCCTGAATCAAGGCACTACAGTTCGCAATGCAGAATACTTAGGATGTTGGCACACAGACACTATATAGTTGGATCTTTTTTAAAAGATTTTTTTTTTGTCCCCTATATATTGTAATTGTCACAAATTACATCTTTAAACGTTGTGTGCCCATGACATGGATTTATAAATATTATTTTATATGTTTGTCTTAAATAATATAAAAAATAAAATCAGGATTACAAATAAAAAATGTAACAACACTGGCTTTACTTATTGCTCATGTAGTTAACCTATGTTGGTGTCCTTTACTTATTCATAGGACTTTGAGTTATGTCTGATAATTCTTTCATTTAAGTCTGAACTTTTCACTTAGCATTTCTTGTAGGGCAGGTCTACAGATGACTACCTGAGCTTTTGTTTATCTAGGAAAGTACTATTTCTCCTTCTTCATTTTTGAAGGATAGTTTTGCCAGATATAGTATTCTTATCGACAGACTTTTTCTTTCAACACTTTAATTAGCCACTACCTCTGGGTCTCCACCGTTTCTAGTAAGAAATTAGTGGTTAACCTGAATTGAGGACTCCATCTACACAACAGGTCACTTTTTTCTTGGTAAGTTCAAGACTGTCTTGGGCTTTGATGGTTTAATGTAATGTGTCTTGGTGTGCAGATCTCTTTGAGTTTATCCTACCCAGAGTTTGTTGACCTTCTTGGATGCATACATTCATCTTTTACCAAGATGGGGAAATTTTCAACCATTATTTCTTCACATATTCTTTCTGCCCCTTTCACCTTCTCCTCTCCTCTTTGGATTTTTATTATGTGTAGGTTGGTAAGCATAGTAAGTTTCCACAAGTCAGTCAGATTCTATCTCCTGGGTTTTTGTTTTGTTTTGTGTTTTGTGTTTTGTTTTTTTTTTCCTGCTTCTAGACGGGATGATCTCAACTGACCCATCTTCAAATTCACGGATTCTTTCTCCTTCCTGATCAGATCTATTGCTATGCCCTTCTGGAGAATTTTGTTTTAATTGTTATAATTTTTAGCTCAAAAATTAGTTGATTCCTGTTTATGGTTTTTATTTCTTTGATATCCTCTACTTGGTAAGACCCTTCTCTTGGTTCCCTTTACTTTGTTGTCTGTGATTTTCTTTATCTCTTTCAGCATGTGTAAGATGATTTAAAGTCTTTGGTAAGTACAATGCCTGCTTCCCTAAGGACAATTGCTGTTAATTTTTCTTCCTAATAATGGGTGATATTTTGTTTCTTTACATGCCTCATAGTTTTTCGAACATGAACATTTTGAATATTATAATGTGGTAACTGAAAATCAGATTCTTCTCCTTCCCCAGGATTTAGTGTTACTATTTTTTGGAGGGATTTTTTTGGCTTGTTTAGTGACTTCTAAAACTGATTTTGTAAAGACTATAGTCTTTGTCATTAGTCACTTTAATCTCTGTTATATAAGCTTATTGGTCACCTAGAGACTTGCCAGAGATATCTATGACTTAGCCAGTAATCATCATCCTTATCCTCATCATCTCCCAATCTTTGCAGATTGACTCTGTTTGGACATTCCTTCAATTCTTAGGCAAGCTGTATACAACTCTGTTTCCTGCTTCTGTGAAGCCTAAAGGTCATCCAGAGATGAAGTTTCAGGATCTGTTCAGGTCTTTTTTTTTTTTTTTTTTTAATTTTCAAAATTTATTTATTCATGAGAGAAAGAAAGAGAGAGAGAGGCAGAGACACACAGGTAGAGGGAGAAGTAGGCTCCATGCAGGCAGCCCGATGTGAGACTCAATCCTGGAACTCCAGGATCATGCCCTGAGCCTAAGGTAGGCCCTAAATCACTGAGCCACCCAGGTGTCCCTCTGCTCAGGTCTTTAATGAGCAAGCCTCCAGTCCTGTGCATCTGTGTGACTTTTGTATATCTGAGAGCTTTTCATTGCTCTTACATCCCTCCATATTCCCTTTCCCAGTCTTTTCCCCCTGGAATTTTCAGTGTATCTATTGTTTATGCTGTTATCTCTTGCCCCAGGCAGTTGTAGCTAGTATATTTCCTATTAAATGTTTTGATAAATGCTTCCAAGTCTCTGAATCTGATAAAGTTCTGAGGAAAATAAATGAAAGTCAAGCCCTTGAGATGATTCTTCAAGGAATCACTGAACAAGTCAAAACATATAACACAACTCTTTGAAAAATAGGGTCCATACTACTCCCTCTGAACCAGGAAGCTACATTAAGAGTGCAGGCTGCTGTTTTCATAGCCACTGCCAAGTAGAAAACTAAAAAATGGTAAGCAAGTGAATTAAAATGTCACAGAGCTCTTTTACTGAAATCCATTAGCTTCCTTTCTTATGCATCCTACAGTACATTGCATGAAGTTTTTGTTAGATTGCAAACTTTCAGAAAAGTTGCTTCTGAAAGTTTTCTCTAGCTTAATCACTGTTTCAGGAAAGAGACGGAGTTTTGGAGTTCCCTACCAAACCATCTTAATGATGATTGATCAGGAGTAATGTCACTCATGGACAACTGATTTTTGACAAAGGTATGAAGTCAATTTGATGGGTATCTGTATATAAAACAATGAATTTCAATCCAGACTCTTATACAATATATAAAAATCAAGTCAAAATGAAACATAAACTAAATTTAAAATGTAAAATAACAAAACATGTAAAATAAAACAAGTGAGAAAATCTGTTTCCTTGGATTAGGCAAAGATTACTTACCTATGACTCCAAGAATATGATCCATAAAGGAAATATTTGTAAATTGGATCTCTTCAAAATTTAAAACTTCTGCTCTTCAAAAGATACTGTTACAGAGTTTAGGGAGTGATGTCAGCAACATGATGGGGTAAGACATTCCTCCTTTTTATCACCCGTTTAATTAAAGAACTAAACATCCTTCCGTTAACAAAAGTACCTTGATGGGATTTTTTGACCAAGTACTTTACTCCAAGAGACTCTTTAGAAATCTCATGCCTGAGTGCAGCCCAGCCTGTAAGATATAGACAAGCCTCTGTATGGGCTACAGAACTATGGAGCCAGTCAAACTGCAAAGACCCCTCTCATTGCTGTCAGCATAAAAACTAGGTGAGTGCTGTCCTGGGCAGGCACTTATGCATAAGAGAGAATCTGCAAAATTCCAGTCTTCCCAAAGTGGGGCTCTAGGACACCACCAGGGGGTAGGGGAGGGGAGGAGGCTGGGGGTGGCAGGTGGGGTGGGAAGAGGGGAACAAGACAAAGAGAAAGAAGTAGACAAAGAGGAGGAAGAAGACAAAGAAGAGGAAGGAGAGGAAGAGGAAGAAGATGAAGACAAAGAAGAAGAAAGAAAAATACAAATTTGGTTGTATTTTGGTTGCAGTGGAGATAGTAAGAGAAACTTTCCCAGTGCCATCCCCTCTCTCAAAGAAACACTGACATGGACTGATTTATCAGGAAGTTACCTGTCCTACAAGGAAATAGGGAAGTGGTGAGTGACAGCTGAACTATATACCAGTTAGATGGCACTGAGCTGAAAAAAAAAAAAAAAAAAAACCATTTCTCTCCATCAACACCCACAGTACTAAGGTGGGAGCTCTACAGTGGAGGGAGGGAGCATAATGAGAAAGAGGCAGATATGAATTTCAAGTAATATTGATTGTGCTTAGCAGAAAGTCCATTCAAAAGCCTCTAGAAGTACCACACCTGGAGATCTCTTTATTAGGTCCAGGGGCACCCCATGCATGAAGTGCAAAACCCACACCTACCCTCACTCTGGTACCCGCTCTTTGTGTATGATCAGGAGTCCACCTGGGAGAACAAGGTCCAGTACACAGGGAGCTAGTTAAGAAAAAAGGCCAAGGTTGGTGGGCAAGGGGCAGACCACAAACTTGAACTATAGTGCCACCTGATGGAAAAGGAGAAAGGTTTCTAATATCCAGCTGAGTGAATTCTAAGAACCAGAGCAGACACAAAAGATTAAAAATTCATCCACAGGAAGGAACAATAAAAGTGAGTCAGATACACTTTCACAGAGACAGAGAAGAAGAAAGAAAGAAAAAAAACCTCAGATAATAATAACAGCATAGAACATAACACTCCGTCTGCTGAAGGATAGGGGCAAAGAGTTAAAGGTGCCTGCTATTTCCAATGTAAAAGCATTAGGACATAAGCACATAAGGATAGCACATAACTGCAAAGAATATGAAAATATGGCATCACAAAAAAATTATAATTCTCAAGCAAACAAATTCAATGACAAAAGATTGTGATCTGATAAATAATTCAAAATAGTTGTGATGCTCTTGAATGAAATACTTCCACTTAGATATTTGGACTTCCTTCTGTTATAAACCTTCAATTAATATCTTTCTCCTCCCGAAAAACTATAAGTTCTGTGCCAGCAGAAGCCATGTTGCTTTTGTCATCATTATATGAACCAGCACCTACAACCACTGTGATGCATAGAAATGTAAAAATTAAAAAACTGAAATTATTTTTAAATATACATATGGATATATTATTAAAATTAATTTCACTTTTTTCTATTGTCTTTTTAAGTTGGCTATTAGAAAATATTAAAGGAAGCTTGGTAGGGGGGAATGAGTGAAATAGGTGATGGGAAGTAAGGAGTACGCTTGTTGTGATGAGCACTGAGTGATATATGGAAAGGTTGAATCACTATATTGTACACCTGAACTAATATAATACTGTATGTTAACTATACTGGAATTAAGATTTAAAAAATAAAAATAAATTTAAAAAAGAAAATATTAAGTAACAATTATTTTTAAAGGTTATGAAGAAATAACAAACTGTAAGAAAACTCTAAAAAACAATTCAATGAAATAAGGAATAAAGTATATTAATAAAATGATTTATTAAACAAAGATATTGAAATTATTGGGGAGAAACCAAATAGCAATTCTGGAACTGAAAAATTCAATGAATGAGATGATAAATCTAATACAGAGTGCCTGTAGCAAGGCAGACCAGAAGGAAGAAAGAATAAATGACTTCGAGAATAGGAATTTTGAAATAACACAAATATAATAATAATTTGGGTTCCAGAAGGAGAAGAGAGGGGAAGTGGGCAGAGAGTCTATTTAAAGAAATAACAGCTGAGGGGACTTCCGGGGATGATGGCAGAGTAGAAGGATTCTAAGCTCACCCTCTCCCACAAATACAACCAGATAACACCCACATCAGTGTAAATAACCCAGAAAGCAGCCTAAAGATGGGCAGAACATATTCTCCACAGCTAAATGTAGAGAAGAGGCCACATCTTAGAGGATAGGAAGGATGGAGGTGTGGTGGGGAGCTAAAGAGGTCCATGGGACCATCTGCAGGAGGGAGGGATATTACAGGCTCAGAGACAGTAGGAGAGCAACCCCATACCAGGCACCCCAAGCACAGGCGACCCACATGGGGAAGACAAATCCCCATAACATTTGCCTTTGAAAACTACAGGGGCCTAATAATCAGTGGGGCTTAACATCTGGAACTTTAAAATCAGTGGGTTCAGCTCTGGGAGGGCTGTGAAGTCAGAGTCCCTGCCCTTGAAGAGACAGCACAAAAAACAGTCCTATGAAGATATAGCATTAGAAGCAGCAGTTTGAAAAGCACCTGAGTTATATGGGAAGGACATTTATTTACTAATCTTAGAATGTGTGCTGGAGGAGCAAGGATCTTTGGGAGACTTCTTTAAGAATGAAAGAGCTGATGGGTGTCATTTCCCTCCCCTCACTCCATCCTAGATACATGGAACACTTTCCACCTAGCTTGCCAACAGTGTAGCTCATCCCCACGTGCTTCTGCAAATCTGCCCCCTCCAACCCTGGAGCTACAGGTCCACACCAATGCACCAGTGCCCACCTTGCTGGCACAGCATACCCCACCCCCACATTCTCTTGCAGACTTGCCCTCTCCAATACTCCCTTAGCTAGAACCCATCCAAAGCAGTGCCACAAGCTTGGCAGTGTACAAGTAGCCTTGACAGGGGCCAGCACCACTCCAAAGTGACTTCTGCCCTGGGGAGAGCGAAAGAAAACCACATATATCAGTCCAACTTTGGTCCTAGTAGTGGACTAGGGGCAGACTATAGGACCTGCCCTCCAGTGAAAGGTTTTCAAGGGACAACACAAGGAAAATACTTTGCAGGTCAGTGCTACTGCATCATTGGCAAACACCTGGTTTGACCCAACTCAAGCATAAGGTGACCCAGACAGGCCCACTAATGACATAAGGACCAACACTGCCCATAACAGAGCCATTGGCAGGTGACTGAACTGAAGGCAATTGCAGCTCAGCCACATGCTATACACATAGGAGATACCCCTGGGCACATGCTATACACATAGGAGATACCCCTGACACACCAAGTTCTCGTGAAGGGGACATTCCACTGTAGGGCACTACAAGAAATCTTCATAAAGCCACTACTTTCAAGAGCAGGAGATATAGCTCTCTTTCCTAGCACATAGAAACAGACACAGAGATTTAGATGGAATGAGGATACAGGAATATGTCTCAAATGAAATCACAGCAAGAAAGCAAAATGAAATGGATATAAGTAATATAGCTGATAGGGAATTTAAAATAATTTACAAATGGTCATAAAGATACTGGGCTTGAGAAAAGAGTGGAGACCTCAGTGAGAGCGTAAATAAAGAGGTAAAAAACATTAAAAAAATCAAAGATGAAGAACTCAATAACTGAAATTAAAAATACACTAGATGGAATAAATAGTAGACTAAAGAAAGCAGAAGAACCATAGTGACCTGGAGGACAGAGTAATGGAAAGCAATCAAGCTGCACAGTGAAGAGAAAAAAATAATAATAAAAAATGAAAATAGACTAAGGGAACTCAATGACACTATCAAGCATAATAACATTCATATTATTAAGGGTCCTAGAAGGAGAAGAGAGAGCAAAGGGGGCAGATAATTTATATGAAGAAATAATAACTGAAAATTTCCCTAAACTGAGGAAGGAAATAGAAATCCAGATACAGGAATCACAGAGAGCCCCCAATAAAATCCATACTAAGGCAGTCCACACCAAAAAAACATAGTAATTAAACTGGCAAAAAAGTAGTGATAAAGAGAGAATTTTAAAAGCAGCAAAAGAAAATAGTTATATACAAGGGAAACCCCATAACGCTATCAGCTGATTTTTCAGCAGAAACTTTGCAGGCCAGAAGGGAGGGCCATAATATATTCAAAATGCTGAAAGAGAAAAACCTGAAGCGAAGAATACTCTAACCAGTAAAGCGATCATTCAGAATAGAAGGAGAGAGAAAGAATTTCCCAGACAAACAGAAGTTAAAGGAATTCATCACCACTAAACCAGCCTTATAAGAAATGTTGAAAGGAACTCTTTGAGTGGAAAGGAAAGACCATAGTAGGAGTAAGAAAAATAGAAATAAGAAAAGCAGTAAAAAGGAAAAAAAAGTAAGTAGATCTATAAAAATCAGTCAAGGGATTCACAAAATAAAAAGATGTAAAATATGATACCATATATCTAAAATATGGGGGGAGAGAAGTAAAGAATGGATTTAAACGTAAGCAACCATCAACTTAATATAGACTGTTACATGCATAAAATGTTATATGTAAACCTAACGATAACCACAAATCAAAAACTACTAATAAATATGCAAAAACTAAAGAGAAAGGAATCCAAGTATATCACTAAAGAAAGCCAGCAAACTGTAACAGAAGAGAGCAAGAGAATAAAGGAACAGAGAAGAAATATAAAAAGAACCAAAAAACAAGTAAAAGTGGCAAGAAGTACATACTTATCAATAATTATTTTGAATGGAAATGGACTCAATGCTCCCGTCAAAAGATATAAGGTGACTGAATGGATACAAACGCAAGATCCATATGCTGCCTACAAGAGACTCATTTCAGAAACTAAAGACACACACAGATTGAAAGTGAAGGGATAGAAAAGCACTTATCATGAAAATGGAAGCAAAAAGAAAGCCAGGTAGCAATACTTATTATCAGACAAAATAGACTTTAAACAAAAACAGTAATAAGAGACAAAGATGGACAGTATATAATAATAAAGGGAACAATCCAACAAGAAGATATAACAATTGTAAATATTTATGCACCCGACATGGGAGCACCCAAATACATAAAGCAGCCAATAACAACATAAAGGAAATAATCAATAGTAATATAATAATAGTAGGGAACTATAACACCCTACTTACATCAATAGATAGATCACCCAAACAGAAAATCAACAAGGAAACAGTGGCTTTGAATAACGCATTATACCAGATGGATCTAACAGACATACTCAGAACATTTCATCCTAAAACAACAGTATACAAACTCTTTTCAAGGACACATGAAACATTCTCCAGAATGCATCACACACACATATTAGGCCATAAAACAAGTCTCAACAAATTAAAAAAGATACATCTTTTCTGACTACAATTCTGTGAAACTAGAAATCAACCACAAGAAGAAATCTGGAAAGAATACAAATATATGAAGGTTAAATAACATGCAGCTAAACAATTAATGGGTCTACCAAGAATCAAAGGGGAAATCTAAAAACACATGGAGAAAATGAAAAGAAAAACAACAGTCCAAAATCTTTGGGATGCAGCAAAGGTGTTCTAAGAGGGAATTTTATAACAATACAGGCCCACTTCATGCAACAAGAAAAATTTCAAATAAACAACCTAACCTTACACATAGGGGACCTATGAAAAGAGGAACAAACAAAATCTGAAACCAGTAGAAAGAAGGAAATAATAAATATTAGAGCAGAAATAAATGAAATAAGAACTAAGAAAAAAAATAGAGGAGCTCAATGGAACCAGGAGCTGGTTCTTTAAAAAGATCAATAAAATTGACAAATATTTAGTCAGATTCATCAAAAAAGAGGGGGGGGGGACTCAAATAAAATCAGAAATAAAAAGAGAAGAAATAACAAACCACAGAAGTACAAAGGATTATATAAGAGAACATTATGAAAAATTATAAGGCAACAAAATGGACATACTAGTAGAAATAGATAAATTCCTAGAAACATATAGCCTCCCAAAACTGAATCAGGAAGTAGAAAATTTGAACAGATTGGTTATCAGCAACTAAATTAAATCAGTAAGGCACCTGGGTGTCTCAGTTGGTTAAGCATCTGCCTCTGGCTCAGGTCATGGCTCAGGTCAGTGCTGGGATGGAGTCCCAGGTTGGGCTCCCTGCTCAGTGGAGAGCCTGGTTGTCCCTCTCCCCAACCCCTGCTCATGTTCTCTCTATCTCTCTCTTTCTCTCAAATAAATAAATAAAATCTTAAAAAAATTAAATTAGTAATCAGAAAACTCACAACAAACAAAAGTCCAGGACCAGACAGCTTCACAGGTAAATTTGACCAAACATTTAAAGAAGAGTTATTACCTAGTCTTCTCAAACTATTTGAAAAAATAGAAGAGGAAAGAAAGCTTCCAAATTCATTCTATGAGGTTGGCCTAATATCAAAACCAAATAAAGACACTATCTAAAAAAAACCTTCAGGCCAATATCTGATGAACATAGATGCAAAAGTTCTTAACAAAATATTAGCAAACCAAACCTAAGAATACATTACAAAACTATTAACATGAACAAATTGGATATTGAGATATACACAAATCTGTAGGAAAAAAAAAAACAGTATGAGGTACTGGCACAAAATAAACACGTATATTAGTGTAACAGAATAGAGAGCCCAGAAATAAACCCATGATTATATATATGGTCAATTATTCTTTGATAAAGAAGGCAAGAATATAAAATGGGAGAAAGACCGTCTCTTCAACAAATAGTGTTGGAGAACTGGACAGCTACATGCAATAGAATGAAATTGGACCCTTTCTTACACTATGCACAAAAATAAACTAAAATTTTATTAAATACCTAAATGTGGGCCCTGAAACCACAAAAATCCTAGAAGAAGACACAGGCAGTAATTTCTCTGACACCATCTGTAACAACATTTATCTAGATATGTCTCCTGATGCAAGGGAAACAAAAGTAAAAATAAGCTATTGGGACTATATCAAAATAAAAAGCTTCTGCACAGCAAAGAAACTTATTATCAAAACTAAAAGACAACCTATTTAATGGGAGAAGATTTTTGAAAATGTCATATCCAATAAAGAGTTAGTCTCCAAAATTATAAAGAACTTATAAGGGATGCCTGGGTGACTCAGCAGTTAAGTGTCTGCCTTTGGCTCAGATCGTGATCCTGGAGTCCTGGGATCGAGTCCCAAATCAGGCTCCCTGCATGGAGCCTGCTTCTCCCTCTGCCTGCGTCTCTCATGAATAAATAAATGTAAAAATCTTAAAAAAAAGAACTTATAAAACTCAATACCAAAGAAAACAAATAATTGAATTTAAAAATGGGCAGAAGACACAAACAGACATTTCTCCAAAGAGAAATCCAGATGGCCAATAGATACATGAAAAGATGTTCAACATCTCTCATCCTCAGGGAAATGTCAATCAAAACTACAATGAGATATCACTTCATACCTGTCAAAATGGCTAAAATCTAAAACACGAGAAACAACAAGCACTAGAGAGGATGTGGAGAAAAAGGAACACTCGTACATTGTTGTTGGAAATGCAAACTGGTGAAGCCACTATGTAAAACACTATGAAGGTTCCTCAAATAATTAAAAACATAAATGCCACATGGTCCAGCAATTTCACTACTGGGTATTTACCCAAAGAATATGAAAAAACTAATTCAAAAAGATACATTCACCCTTATGGTTATTGTAGCATTATTTACAATAGCCAAATTATGGAAGCAACCCAAGTATCCATCCATAGATGAATGATAAAGAAGATGTGGTATGTATATATATATACATATCTATCTATCTATCTATCTAGATAGATAGATAGATAATATTACCTATCCATAAAAAAAGAATGAAATCTTGCTATTGCAACATCAGGAAGAAAATATATGAAAGTGCACAACACATTGGTAAAGGTGAAAAATACACAGTCAGACTTAGAAAAATATAACTGTATATTAGGATAGTGTATTAACCACTCAACTATAGTTTAAATATTAAAGGAAAATGGTAGATTAACCATAGTACTATAAATTATTAATAAAAACACAACCTAAAAAGTGGTAAATTGTGACATTATTAATACAAAAGCAAGGAGTAAAAGGCTGAAGCCTTTATAGGTGATTGAAGGTAAGTTGTTATCAGCCTAAAACGGATGGTCTAATCTATGTCTTATGTAAATTCCATAGTAATCACAAAACAAAAACTTAGAGTAGATCCACAAAAGACAAAGAAAAGGGAAATTGTCTACCACCATGGAAAACCAATTGACAAAGGTGGGTAGAAACAGAGAAAAAGAAACAATGGAAATATAAAACATCCAGAAAGCAGTTAATAAAATGGCATTAGTAAGTGCCTATATATCTATAATTACTCTAAATGTCAGTGGACTAAATTCACTAATCAAAAGACACAAAGTGGCTGGATGTGATGTATTTAATAAAACAAGGTCCCGCTACATACCATTAGCTATGAGACCCACTTCAGAACTAAGGATGCATTTAGACTCAAAGTGAAAAAAAATAGAAAAATATATTCCATGAGCAATAGAATCAAAACCATAAAATACCTAGGAATAAATTTAACCAAAGAAGTCAAGTATCTGTAGAATGAAAACTGTAACACTGTTACAGTTCTTACTGAAAGAAACTGAAGAAGACAAAACAAATGCAAGGACATCCTGTGTTCATGGACTGGAAAAATTAATATTGTTAAAATGTCCATGCCAGCCAGAGCTAACTATAGATCCAGTACAATCCCTATAAAAATCTCAATGGCTATTTTCACAGAAAAAAAATCCTAAAGTTCTTATGGAACCACAAAAGACACCAAAGAGCAAAAACAATCATAAGAAAATAAAACACAGAAACATTACACTTCTTGATTTCAAACTGTACTACAAGCTCTAATAATTATGGTTCTGGCATAAAAACCATAGAGCAATGGAACCAAATAGAGAGTCCAGAATTAAACCCCTACATATATAGTCAACTAATATTGACAAGGGAGACAAGCATACTAATGAAGAAAGAACAGCATCTTCAACAAATGGTGCTTAGGAGACCTGGAAAGCCACTTACAGGAAAAATGAAATTAGACTCCCACCATCACCATTCATAAAAATGAACTCAAAATGAACAAAGACTTAAATATAAGACTTGAAACTAAACTCCTAGAAGAAAACATGAGGAAAAGATCCTTGACACTGGTCTTGGCAGTGCTTTTTTGGATGAGAAATCAAGAACACAGGCCACATGGACAGGAAAAAAAAAACAAAAAACAAAAAACAAAGTAGGATTGCATCAAATTTAAAAGCTTCTGCTCTGCAAATGATACTCTGTAAAATGAAAAGGTAACCTAGAAAATGGAAGAAAATATTTGCAAACCATGTATCATATAAGGGGTTAATATCCAAAATTCATAAAGAGCTCTTATATTTCAATAACAAAATTACAAAAAAATCCAATAAAAAATGGGCAAAGGAACTAAATAGACATTTTTCCAAAGAAGACATTCAAATGGCCAACAGATACTTGAAAAATGCTCAACATCACTAATCATTAAGAAATGCAAATCAAAACCACAATGAGCTCACCTCACCCCTCTAAATATGGCTATCATCAAGAATTCAAGAGATAACAAATGGTAGTAAGGATTTGGAGAAAAGAAAACCCTTGTGCACTGTTCGTAGGATTGCAAACTGGTTCAACCACTATAGAGAATAGTATGGGGCGTCATCAAAAATTGAAAATAGAAATAACATATGATCCAGTAATTCCTCTACTGGGTATTTATCCAAAGAAAACAAAAAACACTAACTCAAAAAGATATATACCCCTATGCTTACTGCAGCATTACATTACTGACAGTAGCCAAAATATGGAAGCAACTCTAATGTCCATTGATAGATGAACTGATTGAAAAGATGTGGTATGTGTACACACACACACACATACACACACACACACACACTCACTGGATATTACTCAGCCATAAAAAAGAATGGCATCTTGCCATTTGCAACAACATGGGTGGACCTAGAGGGTATTATACTAAGTGAATAAATGAGACAGAGAAAGACAAATACTATATCATTTCATTTATATGTAGAACCTAAAAACAAAACAAAACAGAAACAGATCCATAAATACAAAGAACAAATTGGTGGCTGCCAGGGAGGAAGGCAGTGGAGGGAGGGACAAAATTAGTGAATGGGAGTGGGTGATACAGGCTTCCAGTTACAGAATAAATATCTCATGGAGATAAAAGGTACAGCATAGGGAACATAGTAGTACTGTGAAATAGTACTGTAGGGTGGCAGGACAGACGGTAACTATATTTGTGGTGAACAGGGTGTAACATATACAGTTGTCAGATCACTATGTTGTAGACCTGAAACTAATAAAATAAACAGATACTGTTAAAATAATGCAAACATAAGGTATAGAATAGAAGATAGTAGGGGCTCCCATATTTGATAAAGAACTTGTATCCTGAACGCAAATATAATACTCAATAATAAGAAAACAAAAAGTTGAAGGCTGCTAAGAGTAAATCTTAAAAGTTCTCATCACAGAAAAAAAAATTTGTAACTATGTCTGGTGACAGATGATAATTTTGCAAAATAAACAAATACCAGATCATTGTGTGGTACCCTTGAAACTCACATAACATTATAGGTCAATTATACCTCAATTTTTTAAAAAGTAAAGAACTCAATTTTTAATTTGCAAAATATTTGGTGAAACACTTTAATAAAGAATATATATAAAGATAAACTAAGTATATTTTATGTGGTAATAAGAATAAAGATGATGTAAATAGGATGTTGCAACATGGTTGATAGGAGGTCTAACCCAAACTCCTCACAAAACCATAATTTAACAACTACTCACAGATCAGGGATGTCTGGGTGGCTCAGTGGTTGAGAGCATCTGCCTTCGGCCCAGGGTGTGATCCTGGAGTCCCAGGATCGAGTCCCACATCGGGATCCTTGCATGGAGCCTGCTTCACCCTCTGCCTCTCTCTGTGTGTCTCTCATGAATAAATAAACAAAATATTAAAAAAAAAAAAACTACTCGCAGATTAATGAGTATCGGGGAGGGCTTGAGAGTACAATTAAGAAGCTGCAATGACCAAGGGAAACACGAAAACCCAAGATAGCTGCATGGTAAGATGGAGAAAGCATTGTATCTGTGCCACTTCATTCCTCAAGCCAGGATAACTTGGCTCCAAGAGACTCCCTCAGCCATGACATTCCTCCATAAGGGAAAGGAGAACAGGAGAACTGGAGCAGCTTTTGCCATTGGGGACCCTGGCAGCCCTTGCCGTGGCTATTGATGCTCTGAAATCTTCATTGTCCAGTAGTCTCTCAGTCTTTTTTCTTTTTTAAGATTTATTTATTTATTCATGAGAGACACAGAGAGAGAGGCAGAGACATAGGCAGAGGGAGAAGCAGGCTCCCTGTGGGGAGCCTGATACAGAACTCGATCCCAGGACCCCAGGATCATGACCTGAGCTGAAGGCAGACACTCAACCACTAAGCCAGACAGGTGCTCCAATCCCTTAGTTTTTATTGACGCTGACTCCAGCTGACAGATCTACCCAGAGCCACAACCACTGCTGTACTCCTGAATCCAGGGCCAGAGACACTGCTATGCTTCCCCAGGATCAGAGATATCATTCCTCAGCTCTGGTGCTTCATATGCCCATTGTGGTCCTGGAACCACTGCACTTACCCCTGAAACAGACAGCCCTCCCCTCACCCCTGCTCTGAGAACTGGTGCCATCATGCACTCCTGGAAACAGTGTCTTCAGACCCAGTCTAGAACCAGCACTGTCATGCACACCACCTAGCCAATGCCCTCATGTTTACTTACGGGTGGTTTTTTTCCCTACCAAAGCCAATCCATAGAATCTGAAAGAGGTGACTTCCTTCAAAAGTAGAGACACCAACACAAGGCTACAGAACCATGAAAAAAAAAGAAAAGGAAGCCTGATGTAAAAAAATGAACACAACAAATTTCCAGTAACTGACCCTAGAGGAATAGATTGCCTGACAAAGAATTCAAAATAACGGACAAAAAGCAGCTCAGTGAGCTACAAAGGTACATGGAAAGACAACTGAACGAAATCAGGAAAACAATACATGAAGAAAAGTTCAGCAAAAACAGAGAAGTCCTAAAAAAGAATCAAACAAAAATTCTAGAGATGAATGAAAACAAAAATGCAAAAGAGCTCTTCGACAGCGGAGTGAATCAAACAGAAGAGAGAATTAGTGAACTCACGTCCGTAATATTTGAAATTATCCAGAGGAAAAAAATTAAAAGAAGACACCTGCACCCCGATGTTTCCAGCAGCAATGGCCACAATAGCCAAACTGTGGAAGGAGCCTCGGTGTCCATCGAAAGATGAATGGATAAAGAAGATGTGGTCTATGTATACAATGGAATATTCCTCAGCCATTAGAAACGACAAATAGCCACCATTTGCTTCCATGTGGATGGAACTGGAGGGTATTATGCTGAATGAAGTAAGTCAACCAGAGAATGACAAACATTATATGGTTTCACTCATATGGTGAATATAAAAAATAGTGAAAGGGATTAAAGGGGAACAGAGAGAAAATGAGTGGGAAATATCAGAGAGAGACAGAACATGAGAGACTCCTCTAACTCTGGGAAACAAACAAGGAGTAGTGGAAGGGGAGGTGGGCGGGGGGTTGGGGTGACTGGGTGATGGGCACTGAGGGGGGCACTTGGTGGGATGAGCACTGGGTGTTACGCTATATGTTGGCAAATCGAACTCCAATAAAATATATATATATATTAAAAAAATAAAAGAAGGAAGAAAGCCCATGGGTTTTATACAAATTATAGAAGTCCCACAATAAGAAGGAAGAAAAAGGGCAACTGCTTATTATAAAAATATGCTTATTATAAAAATAATGATCCCCCCAAAAGCCCAAAATCTGGGGAAGAAAGCAGACATGCAGATTCAATAAGTTTAAAAGATGCCAAATAGGCTGAACACAAAGAGATCTGCAATGAAACATATTACAATTGTCAAAAGTCAAAAACAAAGAGAGAATGTTAAAAACAGCAGAAAAGAAATGGCTTCACATGTAAGGGACCCCCTCAGACTATCACCAGGTCCCTTAATAGAAATTTTGCAGGCCAGGAGAGGGGTGGAAGATATATTCAGAGTATTTAGCAAAGCCATCTTTTAAAAATGAAGAAGAGATCAATTTTTCCCCAAGCCAACAAAACTGAGGAACTTTGTCACCATTAGACCTTACATTAGTCTTACAAGAAATGCTTAAGGGAGATCTTCAAATTGAAGTGAAAACACACTAAACAGCAATGCAAAAGCATATGAAATAATGGATCTCACTGGTAAGGTAATTGTATGAACAAATAAAGAATAGTGTAACTGAGTAATGATAGTATGTAAATTACTTTCAATCCAAATATAAAAGTTAAAGGGTAAAAATATATTAATAAATACACAATATAAAAAGAAGCAACCTCTGAGTAGAAGAACACAACATGTTGGGAGGAGAGTAAAAGTGTAGAATTTTCATACAAAGCTGAAAATAGATGGTTATAATGATAATATTTTTATGCACACCTTGAGGTAACCACTAAAAAAAACCCTATAATAAATACATAAAAGATAGAGAAAAATATCAAATCAAATCACCACACACATAAAATATCATCAAACAACAAAGGAAGCTAGCAAGAGAAGAAGAGCAAAACTTCTCTAAAACAGACAGAAAACTATTAATAAAATGGCAATAGGAAATTTCTACCTAACAACAAAATAATAATAATAAAAATAAAAGATGAATACCTACCATTTGCCTCCACGTGGATGGAATTGGAGAGTATTGTCCTGAGTGAAGTTAAGTCAGTCAAAGAAGGACAATCATTATATGGTTTCACTCATAGGTGGAATATAAGAAATAGTGAAAGGGATTATAAGGGAAAGGAGGGGAACTGGGTGGGAAAAATTAGAGAGGGAGACAAACCATGATGTTCAAGCCAGTTTCAAAGCAGCTTGGGAAGCCTGTTCTGGTCTCCTCAGAAAGTCTTCTTATGTGATAAACCTTTGCCTACCTCCCTGGTCTGTGTGTGGCATCGTCAATCTTGAAATCCAAACCAAACTTCAGCTGGGGATCCATCGTACCAATACCAGGTGATCAAAACACCATTAAATGGCTAAAATTAGAAAACCTGACTATATTAAATGTTAGAGAGGATGAGGAGGAAGTAGAACAATTATACATAGAAGAAAGTAATGCACACCTGCTTTGGAAAATAATTTGTCAGTTTCTTAAAAAGCCAAATAGACATTGACCCTATGACCCAGCAATTCTGCTCTTAGGTATTTGCCTAGGAGGAAAGAAAGCCTATGTTCAAATAAAGACTTGTACATGGAATGTTCATAGCAGCTTTATTTATAACAGCTTCAAACTGGAAATGACCCAGACAGTTCATAAAATGGAACACTATTCAGTAATTTAAAAAAATTAAACTGGTTATAAATGTAAAAATATGGATGAGTCTCCAAAATTTGTGCAGATTAAGAGTACACACTGTAATTTCCCATTTATATAATTTCTACTTGCAAATATCTACAATGACAGAAAGCAGTAAATGGTTGTCTGGAGACCAGGTTAGGAATGGAACAAAGGTGCTGGTAGGGGTGGGGAGGTGGGGAGCAGGAGTAAAGGATTAAAAGGATGCAACATGGAAATTTTGGAAATGATAAATGTATCAAATGTATCCAGTATCTTGATTTTGGTGATGGGTGTATGCCTAGGTCAAAACATGAAATTTTACACTTCATGTTTTATATGGAAATTGTACTTTGAATTTTTTCTTTTAAAGATTGGATAATTTCACCTTGAATATTTGTTGACAGAAGAATAAATACTAAGGATTGTGATCCGAGGCACAATGTGTCTCGGATTTCCCCCAAAGGTCATTCTGGGTATTCTCTTCAATTTTCCCATTTTCATTCCTTTTCTGAATCCTGTCTTCCTCTTTTTTGGTTTGCACCCTCATGTTATGCAAGACACCCTTCAGGGGTAGTATGAGAAAGGGCATTTCTGTAAAATTACCTGAACAGTATTTATAAGATACCTTGGCTAGGCACAGAATTTCAGGTCAGAATTCCTTTTCCATTAGAACCTGGAAGGGCTTGGCTATTGCCATGTTTCCCTTGTTGCTGTCAAAAAGATCAAAAGCTATTATTCCTGATAATATTCCTTTGTACATAGACATTGTTTTTTGTACATGATCTTTCCTTTTCTTCACTCCCTTCAATCTCTCTGGGGGTCTGTAGGATTTTCTAATTGCTGCCATCAAAGTTTATGATGATGTGCTTTAGGATGAGTTTATTTATCCATTTTGCTAGTCTCTCAGCAAACATCTTCAACCTGAAAACTCATTATCCTTTAACTTTGACAAATTTTCGCAATGAGTTTTCCCTCTTTTTTTTCCTTTCTCTCAATGGAAGATCAACTCTTCAGGTTTCAGTCGGACCTACTGCTTTTGCTCCGTTGATTTTCTTACCTTTAATTTTTTTTTAATCTTTCTTGAGCAATTTCCTTAACTCTACCAACCCTTATATTGAGTTCTAAAATTCTATTATATTTCAATTTTTAAGATTTTGAGTGTTTATATGTATATGTACCATTCTGTTCTTTCATGGATGCATACATTCACTTGTTTCTAAAGCATGTCAGGGAAAGTTTCTATCTTTGTGGTGTCCTTCCTCCTGGATATGAGTATGTTCTATAAATCACTATTTGGGTTTCTACCACGTAAGAAGCATTTCTCAGGTACCTTGTGTATTATTTTCCTATTGCTAAACAAATGACCACAAATTTAGTGGCTTAAAACAGCATACGATTGTGGAGGCCAGAAGTCCTAAAACCAGGGTGTCAGCAGGGTTGCATTCCTTCAGCCTCCACTCTAGAAGAAAATCTGTTTCCTTGTATTTTTCAGCTTCTAGATGATACTTACACTCCTTGGCTCACAGTCCCATCCTCCATCTTCAAAGTCGGCAGTGTATCATCTTATCATCTTCAAATATCTCTGACTGCATCATCACATCTTCTTCCCTCCCTCTGGCCCTTCTAATAAGTGAGTATATTGGGTCAACCTTGTGATTATATTGGGCCCACCAAGATAATCCAGAATAATCTTCCTATCTCAAGACCTTTAATTTAACCACATCAGCAAGTCCTTTACCATGTAAAGGAGATTAAATTGTAGACACAGTTGGCAACATTATTTGGCCTATCACATACAGTGACCTGTTTACTGATGAGTTCACCTATTCAATCTTCATCCTTTCACTGCTGATCCTGAACATATTTACAAAATAAGATAATGATCTTTCATGAAAAAAGAAAATTTTCCCAAATGTATTCTTTTTCTCTTACTAAGTAACAAATTACCACCAATTTAGCTGTTTAAGACAATGTATTTATTTTCTCAGTGTCTGTGACTCTGGGGTCAGAGACTGATTTCACCCTTCTGCCCCGGGTCTGAGAAGGCTCAGTAAAATCAAGATGTTGGCCAGGATGTAGTCTCACCTGAGGCTTGGGGGTCCTTAGTTTATTCATTTATTATCTCACAGTCTCTTCTTGTTTGGACCTGAGGTCCCTGGATTTCCTGCTGGTTGCTGGCAGGGACAGCTTTCAGCTCTCAGAAGTCATTCTTAAGCCCTAGCCATGTGGCCCCCCATAACACAGCAGCTTACTTCTGCAAAGCCAGCAGGATTCTCTCTCTAGGTGACTAGAGGATCTTAGATCATATAATCACAGGAATGCTGTAACCATTGCCTTTGGCATTTAATGCAACCCACCACAAGAACGACTATTACATTCTATTCACAGGTCTGATCACACTCAGGACATGGGGTTATATAGGGTATATACTCCAAGGGGGTGGGAATCCAGGGAGCCACAACAGAATTCTGCCTACAACATCATGTATTAATTCTGAATCTTTCTTTTAGAAAAAGTAGTTTGAAGATTTAAATGGAAGCTGAGCTCATTAAGTTTTCTTGGTACTATTTTTATATCTTCATACACTTAAAACCATGGGCTAAGATGTATGTGTGGTGGCGGTCGGGAGGGAGAAAGTAATTTACCGATTACCACATACATGCTGGGTACCATGCTAGACTCCTTTACTTTATATAGTTAACTTCCTATCTGAGAAAAGAACAGCAGTTGAACCACAGAAAAAAAACCACTAAAAAAAAGCATGTAGTCAAATCAATTATTATCATGTTCTTAAGGCTTTTAAGTACAGAGAAGAAAATTAGACAATGATAGTAACTGTCATTAAGTTGAAAGGCTAAAACTAGTACTTCCAAATTTTCCTAAATGAGTGACTGAGCATGCTTTTGATGGTTTTGGAAAACAAATACTCCACATTTCCCAGCGTAATGAACTTTTTTTAAAAGCAAAACAGATTTTAGTTGCACAGAATTTAAAACAGACTGTAGCTTATGTAACTGAATTTAATGGCCTAAAATATCTTCTCCTAAATCATGCTGGACAGATTTTATTAATCTATGAATAAAATTTACTCCAGGATGGCACTGCACATATTTAATCATAGTCAAATCTTTCTTCATCTAGAAGATCAAATACAGCTAATATTGCTTGGAAAATAAAAACTACAAAGGACTTCAGAATTAAGAATCATTTTAAACCACATCTAAATTCAAATATTGCTTAACCCGACTTTCATCCTGAAGCATCAAGGGGAAGTTTGAAGTATTGTCTTTGTTCAGAGCAATCAAGATAAAAACATCAAATAATTTCAGTTTTTAAAATGGTTTTATTAAATATTTAAAGACCTGAATGAAAATCTCTAGCAATAGTAATATTAGAATATATGTAGCAAAACATAAACACAAGTTAAAAACCAGCTCAAAATAATGATAGCTATTTTTAATTCCTAAGTTCTCTGTTACGTACACAAACATAGGCAGAGCTAAAAAACAACAAATATGAAATGGCCAAACATCAGAGAAATAACCGACTCATAATAATATAGAAAATCTAAATTATTTCACTGATGCAAAAATGCATGAAATGTTTGCATTCATGAATATCATGATAATAACATATGCTTGAAGTTCAAAGGAAAATTTCTTCTTATAAAATCATAAAAATTCTAAGAAGCATTTTAGCCAAAAATGCCTCATTCCTGGTCTCAACCCAGAGAAATATTTTGGAAAACTGGAAGAAAAACTGTATTTCATTGTTGTCTGAGGTGTCTCAAAACGGTTGGAAAAAGCAGATATTTTCCCCATTCCTATTTGGGTATTTTGCACACATTCACACATGGCATAAATTTAAACTTTGAACTGGCACGTACAAAAATCCTGTATGAGGAAATCACAGCCCAGAAATAATCACAGTCCATAAATAAAAGCAATTTCTGATCTCTGAAACAGAGCACAAAACATTTGCAGTGCCCTGTTTCCTTGGTGGTGAATTAGGCATTCACTGCAGCCAGGTGCTCACACTGTTACCCAAAGCCCATCTCAACACATGCCGGTAAGGGAAATAGCATCTCAAACTCCTTACAAGGAAGCAAATGAAATGAATAGTATATACCATTTCTATAGGGTTAAAAACACACACACACACACACACACACGCACACACACGTATCTGTGTGGAATCACAAAGAACTCAACGGTTCCCACTAATGGCAGACTAGGTAATAAACACCAACTCTGAACACTAGAAAATGTGGGCAAAACCAAGGGCAGTTACTTGAAAGCATCCAAATGCCAACAAGGCAGTGAAAACTTAGAGGACACAGGTACACTCAGCATCTGGGACTGCTATTCCCATAGAAACACCTGCTGATGAGGCAAGCTGAGCAGAGCTTTCAAAACACTCATAGGAAAGGAGACAAAGCCTTGAAGTTCAGGGCTTACCAAAGAGAAAGAACCTTGGCAAAGGCTTCTGACTTTGGATGGGGACACACTCTGAGAGTCAAGAGTAACTAAATCAGGAATTGAATCCAACTTCAAAATCTCAAGCCCTTTCTTGATTAAGGTGATTTATGATCCTAAGTACCCCTACCTGCCTTCTGAGAGCAAAACTGAATCAATTCTGAAGGAAGACTGACACCATCCTCCCCAAAAAATCTCTGCTCTCTCTCACAGACAATGTCAATTGGGCAAAGTAACAACCAGGTGTACTAGGAGAGAACTCAACATCATGAAAAACAGAACTACAGGGGAGCAGGTATCTAGTGATTACACACAGACTTTAAAGTGACTGTTTAATGTAAGAAAATCATATAAGACTGAGAATTTTGTCAGAAAATTAGAAAAAAAAATTCAAAGTATCAAGTGGAAATTCTAAAACTGGAAAAAAAAAAACTACTAAAGATGATAATTCAGCAAATGGGTTTAAGAAACTAAACACAGCTTAAGGGAAAAAAAAAATTAGGGCAGCCCCAGTGGCGCAGCGGTTTAGCACTGCTTGCAGCCTGGGGAATGATCCTGGAGATCCGGGATCGAGTCCCAAGTCGGGCTCCCTGCATGGAGCCTGCTTCTCTGCTTCTTCCTCTGCCTTTGTCTCTGCCTCTCTCTGAATGAATAAATTAAAAAAAAAAAAAAAAAAAGAGTGCTTTAAAAAAAAAATTAGTAAACTAACAGAGTTTCAGAAATGAAGATGGGGAAAAGGACAGAAAATACAACAAAATATGGTTGAAAATTTTCTAAAACAGATAAAAATTCTTTTTAGGTTATTAAGTTATTAACGCTGAACAACTCCATAGCACATAATCACATGTGCTGACATAATCCACACAATCCACAATGTGGGAAACTCCTTAAGACAACCTATTATCTTCAATAAATTGCAAGGAAGAAGGGAGATGAAACAGAAACCTAAAGATTAAAGAGACTTCAGAACCAGCCCAACCATAATATGTGCACAGTAACTGGATCCTGACTCAAACAAATGCACTTGGAAAAAAAAACAAAACTGTGAGATCTGTAAGACAACTTGAACACTAATCAGATGTGATGACATTAAAGAATCATTGTTTTTCCTTGTCTCATTAAGATTTAATAATGGTTTATGATTGTTAGAAAAAGTATCCTTTGGAGATACATATTTACAGATGAAATAGTAGGATGACTGAAATTCACTTAATACAAAAGGGGCAAGTAATAGGGTTATAAATTAAACACAATCTGTCATAAGTTAAGTGTTGAAACAAGTGATAGATTGATGCAAATTCATTATACTTTTCAGTTTACTTTATTCAAATTCTCCATAATCAAGTTTTATATATGTATTGGTACACTTGATCTTTACTATTTCCATGTACATTTTAGTTGCTTCTGTGATCGTCTTTGTTTTTGCCTATTACTTATAGATTTGTAGATCTTTATTAGAAAAATTAGCCCTTGTTCATTAGTTGCCAGAATTCTTCATTTTGTTTATGGTTGTTTTGTGGCATAGCTTTCCATTTTAAAGTAGTCAAGCTTATCAATATATTCTTTTATCAGTGCATGTCATACTTGAAAAGACAGGCTTCCCTACTTCACATTTATAATGTTCATTCAGTTTATTTTAGTACTTTATGATTACACTTTTCCTCCTCCACATTTAAATTCCAACTCATCTGGCACTTAAATTCCCATTCATCTGGAATTTATAAGAGAATGAGATCAAACTTTTTTTTTTAAACAATAGCTATCAGCTGTCCCAACACAAATTATCAAATAATCCATGTTTCTATTGATTTGAAATGCTGCACTTAGCTTACTGAATTCCTACATATATCCTGAATCTATTTCTGGGCTGTTTCATTGATTTGTTTATCACAAACCAGTAGCATTCTGTTTCACTTTTGTATTTTATGTTAAGGTTATTTACCAAACTAAAAAATTTCTCCTAGCTACTCTTGTATGATTATTCTTCAAGACAGACTTCTGATGACTTTCACATTTAAAAATCCTTATAGGATTTTAATTCATGGCACTATTATTAATTGATAAATACATGTGAGTAAAACTGTTACCCTTATACTAAGTCTTTCTATTCAAAAACAAAAATCATTTTTCCTGCAATTCAAATCTCTCATATCACTTAGTAAGCAGTGTGTCTTGATTTATGGTGTCTGGTACATAGTAAACATGGTTACTGAATGAATGACTCTATCAAACCAGTATCCGGGGATTAAGTGTCATTATTAGAGAAATCTGAAAACTTCAAGAGATCAGTGGAGCTTATAAACAGAATACCTTTCAGATATTACAGAAAAAAATCCTAACTAATTAAAATCTTTAATCAGTATCTTCTTCATATACCTGTACAAAAGTTTCATGGATTTTCAGAATGACCTTAACGTCTGCATAATTCCAAGGTTATCTTTCGAATTACAATAAACAAACACACATGTGTAATTTCATATTCACTTACCATAATATGTACTCTTAAATCGACTCATTTGAACATTAATGGTTTAAATCGGTAGACAGAAGAGGGAAATCGCTAGGTTAAAAAACAAGCTAATGGGAATGCCCGGGTGGCTCAGCAGTTCAGTGTCTGACTTCGGCTCAGGTCATGATCCTGGAGTCCTGGGACTGAGTCCCACATTGGGCTCCCTACATGGAGCCTGCTTCTTCCTCTGCCTATGTCTCTGCCTCTCTCTCTCTCTCTCTCTCTCATGAATAAATAAATAAAATCTTAAAAAAAAAAAAAAAGCTAATGGATTATTGCATTAAATTAGGAGACAGATAATCAATCATGAATTAAGCTAATGGCAACAGAAAAAAAAGATTAACCCAACAAAGGGGAAAAACCAGAGTCTAAAAGGATCCCAGCATTTGATCTGTGGTGGCAGATAATAATGGCACTAACCACAGAAATAGGCAAATTATGAGGTTAGTCAAGTTTAAGGAAGAAGATAATTTTAACAACGCAGGCAGGCTCAGTTGGAGGTGAGGAGCAATATTTAGGACACAAAGTCCAGTGCATAAAAGAAATTGAAGTACCAGAGGGTGAGACTAAGACAGTGATTTGAGTCATATGCCAGGAAGTGAGGATGAGGTTGTGGAAATCAATATTGTTTATCTGAAGCCATCTTACCAGTTAACAAAAGATAAATGAAGTGTCAGTGCTCATTATTCTAAGTGTAGTTACTTTAAAAAAAAAAAAAAAAGGCAAATGATGGGGCACCTGGGTGGCTGGCTCAGCTGGTTAGCATCTGCCTTCACTCAGGTCATGCTCTCGGGGTCTTGGGATAGAGTCCCGCACTGGGCTCCTGGCTCAGCTGGGAAACAGTGAATGAGTCAAATATAAAAATATGCAAAAGGTGTTATGGTTCTCATTTTACAAATTTAATTACATAAAGTTAAAGGAAACCAGTCAATATTGATAACTGAATTTTATAACCAGTAATGCCAAGAAATCAAGCAGGAAAACCCCAAAGAAGTTTACTGTTGGGTCTATTAGAGAATGGGAGAGCGTGCAATGTGAAGGGGCATTATCACATAAATTGTTAACAAACAACCCTTTCTAAATCACCTAAATTAATGAAGAATAACAAGGTGAAGCCTGTGCAAGTTTTATATTGATATGTGTACTTACAGAATTTTAATACATAGTTTAGATGGAATAAAAAACAAAAAACAGGCTTTGAATTTCAAATTCCATCTCATGACATCAGCCAGGTTCATAATCTACCTTTTAGTGTTAATCTTTGGGAGAGAGAACATGTCAATATGCTATTTTACAGCACTCTCCAAGTCCATGTGTAAACTCAGTCAAGATTAATTAAAACTCTAATCACTAAGCTGCATGAATCTAAGCCAAATACCAGTAATCTTGTAACAGGAAAAGCTTAGAAGAATGTAAGAATTTCATTCTACCTAACAATTTAACGAGTTAAAGAATTTTGGTAATTCAGAACATAATACAGACCTGATTTGTAATCTCTTCATTAATTTGAGCCATTTTATTTGACAGCATCCACCACAGTAAGTTTTTAACATGCCATAATTCAAAATAAGCTCAGAAAAAATAACCATCTATAACTTATAATTTTACTAATCCTGCTTTGGCCTTTCTAAATTAGGTATTTTACCATGCTTTATTGTCTTCATAGTATAACATTTACTATTCAAGTTGAATCTTTCCAATAGCTTCTTTTAAAATGTTTCAGCACTACATGCTAACAGCTTCAAAACTTTACCACAGGGGGAAATTAAGTTGAAATGCATTTACATAAGAGTAGACAGAAAAAGTGTGTGTGTAATGCCTTTAATCTAGCTTTGACTCCACTGAGTTCTTAAGACAGTGGGTGGGATACACATACCACAGATAACATACAAATAGCCTATTTTTAAATAATTTGTGGTGATTTTATACATCCTGTATTATATATATAACAGATTAAAAATTCTATCCAAAATAGACTTTTCTGGGAGTTGCTCCCTGGGAATTCCAGAAGAACATTGTAATGTTTATATTCTTTGGGATATGTATCCACAAGTAACTGAACTCTGCATGAAACCAAAATAAGCCTTTCAAGTATTTAAAATAAATTTTCCAACATCATTCCAAGGTGAAAAGTGATTTTTGGTTATGCTTTCATTCCAAGTATATATTACAAAGAATTTTTCATTAATAAGGCTTTTATAAGAAATTGTGTGTCATGACCTGATATTTCCTGATGATAACTTTAAACTACTTAAACCTTATTTCCTTATTAATATAAATATTAAGAAAGACTCCTCTGAGGTATATGAGAGTCAGCTTTATGGAATATTTAACAGCCAAATTTTATCTAACTTAATAATGAGATCCATGGAACTAAAAATTTGCAGAACAGAAGCAGTGATCTAAAACTACTTGGTATGAACAGATGAATTGTCTAAAAGCACTGCCTTAATTTTTATTATTCTCTTGCAATACAATTCCTCAATAGCTTACCACTGAAAATACACTCAACTTCCTTCACTTGCTATTGGCACTCCTTCACTACCTCACTTCGCCTTAACTCTTCTGAGAACCACAGAAAAAACTACAGCCCAACCCAACCAAACTGCCAGTTCTCCAATTACACTTCCCTCTTCCCGACTCTTTCTCAGGCTGTCCTATTTTTCAGAACGGTAAGCCCTGTGCCCCTCTCTCAGTCTACCTATCCTTTCCAGATCTACCTATGCTATTCATCAATAAAGCTTTCTCCTACCATCTCATGCAAATGACTTATTCATGTCTATGGCATTGTGAATGTTGCACTCCCACTATGTTTCCTAAAGGGAGTGAATGGAGACCGGCTGACAGCCACTCATCAACTGAATGCCCAACTCTTGAAAAGTGGAGAGATGCTATGTGGACAAGCTGTGCTGCTTGGCTGCTCTTCCTGCTGGCTTTGCTGCAGATGTTCCCTGTCTTGGTTTAAACTGCACAATGCAAATGTTAACTTTTCCCTATAATGGCACCAACAGGCTGTAAGGAACTGTTAGAACTGTACTGTAAATGCCAAGGAATTTCTAGGAACATGACATAACTTGAAACCATCCAATTCTGTTCTTACCTGACTACAGCCCCTGAGCAAAAGGAAGAGGCATATAGTAAATGACAGCAGGTAGCCCTACTTTGAATATTTTCTCTTCTCTATGATGACTAGAGGTTTGTGAATGAGAAAGATTATAGACTTTTTCCTAGAATGTCTCTGACCAATTCTCCAGTTTCCTGAGGATGGGTAGTAACTCCAGAATTATACCAGTGGGCCATAAAATCCAGAACGATGTAGAAGTGAAATCGATCCGATCTAGGTAGGCTCATATTCAAATTGTTTCACAGACTGAGCAAAACTCATTGAAAGCTAATGAATGGAAGCTTAGTAACAAACAGCTAGAAAAGAAACACCTTGAACAAAACCTTTTTCCGGACCTTATTGCTGTAATCAGTTTTAAGAAAGAACTGGCAAGGTCAAGTAAAGGCAGATTATCCCTAAAATATAATAAAAACTAAACTACCCTTTAAAAATTTGGGAGGTGATACAAAGAACTTAAGGGAAAACATTAAATTTGTTTGTAGTCTATGTTCAGTTGACCAGAACTAAAATTTTGAATTAAAAAACCTTTATAGATTAAAATTCATCACATAATTTAATCTCAGCTTGAAAAGTAACACAAACCTACAGCGTCCAAGTTGTTCTATAGATTACAAAAGAGAAAGAGAGAGAGAGAGAGAGAGAGAGAGAAAGAAAGAAAGAAAGAAAGAAAGAAAGAAAGAGAGAGAGAGAGAGAGAAAAAACACCAACACTTATCTTATGTGCCTAAATGATCATTTTAGACTTAACACCAACCTAAAAAAGAAAACATTTGATCAAATATCTGGGAACAGAAAATCACTTCACTTAGAAACTCTAAAGTAATTATGCTTTTTAAATCTCTTTTTACTTCTTAGTATAGGTTTCTATCCCAACAGAATAAACCTAATTAAAAAAACAAATGAAAAAAAGGCTTTTAAAAGAACTGTATAAAGAACGCTGCATATGTACGAAAGAACACAGACACCTGTTTGTTGGTTTCAGATGTGAAATCCAAACAGCAGAGCCACGTATGCACAGCACTCGCTGCTTCATAACAATTCTACTAGTGAGTCCCCCAAAATATCCCAAGCAGAGCTCATTATGATTTCTGACCTAAAATTTAGATGGAAACTATTTTGAAAACCATTATAAACTCTAAATCTGAATTCTGAGTAGCAAGAATTCTTATATACTACAAAAACTAAAAAGTAATAGCTAAAGTAACACTTATCATATGCCAGACTCTTGACCTAGCACTTTCCTATGCAGCTCACATAATCTTCACAACAATCGGTGAAGCAGGCACTAGGATCAGGCCCCCTTTTACAAAGAACACAATGGGCGCCTGGAGAGGTGGAGTAATTTGCCAGGAAGCCAGTCTGGCTCAAGACCCCAGTTTTTAAGCACTCCTCTATTGGCTTCTAAAACCAAAAGTTACTCCACAGGGAATGTATGGAAATTATATTTCAATATGAATCTGTTTCAAACAGAAAGAAAGGAAGTTTCAAAAGATAAGAAAAAGGGGGATCCCTGGGTGGCACAGCGGTTTGGCGCCTGCCTTTGGCCCAGGGCGCGATCCTGGAGACCCGGGATCGAATCCCACATCGGGCTCCCGGTGCATGGAGCCTGCTTCTCCCTCTGCCTGTGTGTGTCTCTGCCTCTCTCTCTCTCTCTCTCTCTGTGACTATCATAAATAAATAAAAAAAAATTAAAAAAAAAAAAAAAAGATAAGAAAAAGGATATTGGGAATATCATATAGTAGAAACAGGGTTTTATTTTTGAAAACAGAGAAAGTACCTATTATTCTAGAATACAATGTATCAATATTTTTATATACCTGGCGTAAAATACCTAGAATGTAGTGAATCAAGTATCTGCATTTATACCTTTTAAAAACATGAACATCTTTGGGACTCTGTTTTAATTTTTATGTGAATAAGAATACTTTGCTTGCAGAATACAAAAATACATACTAAAGAGTACTAGCAAATTCTGAAGCTTTATTGTGTTCACTGACTACATATGTACATACCCAGAAGTCCTTTTCAATGATTTCCATCCAGTGCCTGATGTATATATCAACAAAGGTTTGATTCTAAAACTGATTTTTACCACTTGCTTTGTATAGTTTATTTAAAGTACATTCCAATCCTCTTTCACTTATTCCTTGTGGCTGACGTTTTGAAGGGCCAGTGGATCTGAGGCTTATCAGACTGAAAACAGCCCAGAACCGCAGACCAGAAAGAGGCCCAAAGCGAAGATCATGAAAAGAGACATCAGATGAAAGTGGTTATGATATCTGTGAAAATTTCACACCAGTTCTTCCAGGCAGTCCAAAGAGCATGTTCTCAGAGAAAGCCAGTTCTTAAAGCAAAGGAGTAGCCATTATGCCTGAGTACTGACTGTTCTTTTCCCATTGGTATTTGTATCATTTTCTGGACTGCTGCTTTTTATGGATTCCAGCAAATTTTTAATTCTTTCACTTGCAGGCTTCTTCCTTTTCTTCTTGGCAAGAGACACACTATTTACCACGGAAGGGAGCAGCAGGGCTGCCAACCCCCAGGGCTGATTACTTGATGGGGAAGGGCGATCTTTATCTTCCTGACTTAAAATCCAGGCACTTTCTCTGGCCAGATCTACAAATTTTTGTAGCTGGCTTTGACTTACATTTTTGCTGATGTTGAGAGAAGTTTCAAAAGGATTCTGAATGTGCAGTGGAGATGATTCAGGTTTGTTTTGTTCCCTTCCCTATAGATTATTATAAGGAAGAAAAAATGTATAATAAATATATGAAAGACTCAGATAGAACAATCTGGTTTAATAAAATGTCAGAAACATGTAAAATCCCAGCATTAACTTTACAGAGTAAAGAATTGCTTTCCTAAGAGAACTGGGTATGTATGCATATTATATGTCTGTGTGTCTATGTACTTCTTTCTTTTTTTTTTTTTTTTTTTTTTTACCACTATAGTTCTGTGATTATCCTCTAGAGAAAAATAAATCAGGATTATGAGCTATGGATGATGATGTTCAGATGAGAGGTATCTAGACTAAATCAATCAATAGAAGTATTTTTAAAGTAACAGCTTTTACCTAGGAGGATAAAGCTGAGGAAGGGAAAAAAAATGAAAAAGAAAAATAGAAAATAAAGTGAAGACAGCCGTATTTTTGAGCCTTGCCAAAAACATAATAGAAGCATACAAAATTAGAATCCTTAAATTAAATACAGTAATTAATGTTTCCCAAGAATAAAGTCGGAAAGGAAGAGAAGGAGCAAAGGATAATTCATTATTCATTTTAAAACACTGAAAGTTTCCTATTATATTCCTAAAATACCAAGTTATATAAGGCTCTGACAGGTAAGACCACATCTCACAGAGATTTAAAAAAAAGCTTAAGCTTTCATATGATTCATATGAATGGCAATGATGCATTGGCATACACAATCTTCTCCTCTTTCAAATGAGATCACATGTACTACTAAAATATTAAGAAAACAAATGGCCAAGATTCTCCAATGTGAGTAGCACCTCTATTCCCTAACTTCTCTCATGCCCTACCCAGTAGGGGTCATGTCTGTCCAACCATCTCTGTCACCTAGGGGTAAGGGTACAAAAAGGATAAAGAACTTCATACAATCAGCGACTTTTTTCTCATATGGAATCTAACTGCCATAGTAGCTTGCATTCCAGAGCCCTCCCCTCCTTCTCCCTTCCCCACACTTTTGTTGTTGTTGTTGTTAAACAAAATCTCCATGAGCAGGATAAGAAGCAGGAATGAACAAAGGAGATGTGAAGAAACAACAAAAAGAGTATCTGATTATGTGTCTTATGTAGCCAATCTTATAATGGTTGTAACCAAGTACTCAAATGCCAAACAGAATAAATCTAAAGAGAGAGCTATCTCAAATATCCCCAGCTTCGGAACAGATTTTGCCTAAGGTTCTGCTCTGGGTTATCTTTTTTAGAAAAATGTCTATGATTCCAGCTATTCAGATGAACCAAGATCATAAATTCATTTGCTTGAGTAAATTTAGAGCTCAAATTGAGAGAATCACTAAAATCTATAGGGCTGTGTATCCTACTTCTTCTATGAACACAAAAGCAGTTTAAAAAGAACTGTATATAAAATTATGTTTTCTAGAAAGTTTTTCAGACTATAATACACATTTTAAAGGATACAGTATTAGACACTAAAAGAGCTGGCTTCCAAATAACTAGATGAATGATCTTATGGAACTCCTCCAGGCATCAATTTCTTTTAGTATCTATCACTGTGGAATTAAAATACACTAACACATTACAGTGCTTTGAAAACGAATTAAATACTAGTACAGCAGAATCAGATATTTAATCACCAAATATTAAAATATTATTTACCTGTCGAATATTTATGGAATTTTTATTGAAAGCGAAGTTGCCAAAATACTCAAAAAATTCTTTGAGTAGTGATTCTGTAAGAAAATAAAACAAGGAAAATAAGAGGAAGGTCTGTTTCAATTAAAAACAAACAAAGAAAGAGGGGGAAAAAATACAAAACACCTACCTAGTGTTTCTGTGTTTCCTGAAGGTTTAATTCTATTCAAATCACGAATAAATGTACAGTTGTGGCCTTCTATTATACATTTATCTTCTGCATCTTCAATAAACAGAAATGGAAAACATTTCACATTTCAAAGATAGTGCCTACTTAAGAAAAGGAATCTACAATTAAGTAAATCGAAGTTACAGATCAATGTGTTCTATTTCTTAGTCAGTGTTATATATATTTACAGTTATTAGGATTTAAAACTCCTTACAAAAAAGATTTAAGACTAATTACAGTACAGTGATATTAACATTACTTTTTTGGCATACTAAAATTGTCTATCAACAACGCAATGATTCTTTATCTTGTGAGGTCATTAGTTTTTCAGTTATAAATGAAAATGTAGATAGTTTCCATCTTTTACCAACTCAAATCTCAGCACTATCTTAATAATATTTCATTTTCTCACCATTTCCATCCTTATCACCCCTTGGTGCATATTTTTTCAACAATTCATCTGTGACACAAACTGAATGTTCTAAGAGTTTTAAAGAACTTCTGATAATTTCTAAAGGCAACCAGAATTCACTACCACAAAATAAACAGCACACTGGGCTTAAGCATTCACCTTGTCTAAAAGTATTTGTATCTTCATAAGGAATCCTTCCCTTCATGAAAAATATACAGCCAGCATGAAATTCCTTGCCCATTCTACCTTCCACTGTACAATAAGCAAATTCCCACTCTTCAAAAATCTAACAGCCACCTCACCTTGAAAGCATCTGCTAATTCCAAGTTGGCCATCCTCCGTTAGTTATTCCATGTTCCATGAGCACTTATCTGACTGCATTTTGACTGTATACACGCTGCCTACTCTCCTACCTCAGGCTGGGATTACAAATGTCACTGTCCCCTTCACTACTCTCCCTCCACACACCCAGTCTAGTCACAACACATGTCTAGCTTACAGCAGGCACATAACCAGTAATCTGAATGATCAATATTTTGAATGCTATAATCCCCAACAGGGGGATTAAATATAGAAATTAGAAAGTGACAAATAAGGGTCTTTCAAATTTTTGTCTCTCTTTTTTTGTGGTTTTGGTATTTTTTATTAAGACCTGGGTTACTAATATAATTTCTTAAAAATTACTCTAGATCCTAACATATTAATTTTATTTTTTTAAGGATTTATTGATTTATTGGAGGAGTGGAGAATGTAAGCAGGGTAAGGGGTAAGGGGAGAGGGAGAGGAGAAGCAGAATCTATGCTAAGTGCAGAGCCCCATGTGGGGCTCAATCCCAAGACCTTGAGATCATGACCTGAGCTAAAACCAAGAGATGGATGCTTAATGACCTGAACCACCCAGGCACCCCACATATTAATTTTAATAGCAAATTTTATGTCCTCTATTATATGTTATAGTACCCTGAAGAACTTATACACACACTTAGATTTTTTTTTTTTTCTTAAAAGATTTTATTTATTTATTTGAGAGAGAGAGAGAGAAAGAGAGAATGCTGAGCATGGAGTTTGATGCTGGGCTCGATCCCAGGATCCCAAGATCATGACCTGAGCCTAAGTCAGACTCTTAACTGACTGAGCCACCCAGGTGCTCCACACTTAGATCTATTTTTCATAGGACCCAGACACATGTTTTACTCTTTCAAATTATCAAGTTATATTTCTTGTGACACAATGCCAGTCATATATATTGATGTTATTTTAACTACTATGTCTTTGCAGGAATGTACTTCCATCTAAAGCATTACTACCACAGAAAAATGAGATCCATGTTAAAATATTTCTAGGAATGTACTTAAAGAAAAACAGACTTTCTGTGACTGCTGCTCTTCACTAAAAGGGTTTTTAACAGAAAGTATTAAAACTTTAAGGAAAAAAGTATCCTCTGATTGAAGATAGGGCCACCTTTGTTTTTTCAAAATCTCTAAGACATTCACACCTAGCAGCTTGCCTGTCAGGTCTTTTCCCTCCTTTCCTCTCTCCGCCATTTGTTTTTAACACCCACAGTCTAATATACCGCCACCAGCCACATGTGGCTATTAAAATAAAAAACTCAGTTCCTCAACCACACTAATCATACTTCAAGTGCCCAACAGCCTCCACAAGAGACCAGTGCTTACCTTATGTACAACATGGATATAGAACACTTCTATCATCATAGAAAGTTCTATTGGATAGTGCTACAACAGAAAAATGATTCTCAACCTATTCAGACATATGAAACCCGATCACTGTTAGTTTAAACCTGCCATACTTTTTTTCCTAAAGGTATTATATGAAACAATGTCAAAACTTTTAAGTAAATACAAACTCCCAGTCGTGAGGAAAAGAGCCAGGTAATAAGCACCTTAACTATCTCATATTAGGAGCTTGATGACAGATTCCTTCACTTTCACCTTACATGAACTTAGAAACTATGAAAAAGTCAGGTTATGTATTTACTAAATTTGATTTCCTTGCTTCCTTTGGAAACCTTAGAGCCTCATGGATTGGTACATCCATTATTTCTTTTAGCACAATATACGTGACAAATGAAATTCACTCAATAAGTTTTCACAGACATAGCCTGATTGATAACTTACCCAACATTTTTTCAGGGAACTAATATCAATACTATAGTAACTCATAATTAGTTACAGAGATCACTATTGGCACTCTTTATAGATTACTCAGAGGCTGCAGTACAGATAATCATGTCTATGGGTTGTATAATTATTTAGGTTAATCATTCCGGTCAAAAGAGAAAAATCTACACTGTGCCAGCTACATACATGCATATCTAGTAAGTAACTTAAAGTTGACGGGCACTTATGTAAGGGACAGAACAGGCATAAAGTTCATATGAAGGCTTAGTATTTTTTTTCTTTGATAACAAATCTTTTATGTCCTACTTTCATAAGAGGAGCTTACTGGAACAAAGCTTGAACAGCTAAGAATCATGTAACTATATTCTGCTTCTATTATAACTATTAACAGGTCTAACGAAAGCTTCTAGTACACCATGAGTCATTAGTAATTAAATGGGAGAAGGCAGTAGGTGATCTTTGCTGTACTAATCAATGCAAACTATTTAATATTAGGGGGTGGGGTGATATTCACTTAGACACACTGTCATTTTGTTTCCTTCTAGTCCACTCACCCAGAATGCTTTTTGAAATGCACATCCAAGCAACTGCCTCTCAAGTACAGATCTTATCTTGTGAAGAATTTAAGTGTTACGGTTATATCCATGTTTCAAAGGAGCTTTACTGCCTTGTAGCTCACTCGACTCCAGAATGTGACTGATACTTAGATACTATTCTTCACATATGCACATCTATAATACAGACTCTTCTCTATTAATCACTTATGCTAATCAACAGACAGGGTAAAGTTCTACCTGCTTCTCCAACCATGCCATATGCTCCAATAACACCCAGCCTCACAGAGGGTGACTATATACTGGTTAAGAGCACATGCTATGGGGTAAAAATAATGAAATGAACACAAGCATCTACCTTAATCCCCTCCCAAAACACCAATGAAATGACAGTAAAATGACATAAAATCTTAAACATGGAAAACAGAAGAAATAAGAACAACCCAAAATTTTTCAGTTAAAGAACTGATAGACAAGTAGCAAAGACTCAGGAGATCTGAAAAGACTGAATTCTAAACTAGGAGTAAAGAAAGCCAAGAAAATACCCAATTTACAAGACAGAGCTCCCAACAACTCAGGAACTGCAATGCAAGCACTAGGTCTACCTGGAAGCATTGAGACTGGAACCTGATGGTTGAAGAAGCAGTTAGACTCCCCCAGATCTCTTCTTCCCTGACAGAAAACCTTAGGCTTACTTTAGAAAGAGTAAAAGAAAGGATATCTACACAGAGAGACAGACAGAACTGAGGGTAGGAAAACTGTCCTAAAAGCAAGTTTTAACAAAGAATTTATTTGCTGATCCCCCAAAAGCAAGAATCAGAAAAAAGACTCATCCCCTCATTGCAAGAATAGTTCTATAAAAAAGTTTCCATCATCATCTCCTTTCTCTCGAAGGTGTGCCCTTGCTTGTGTCCATCATTGCAGAGCAGACCAACATATGGAAATACTTTGTATGAAATGCACATGGCACTGTCATATTGCTCACACCTTCTGGTACACCTCCCTGGCAGGCAAGTGGAGCCTTTCCTATAGCCTCCTTCTTTTGGTAGAAATTTACTGATTTTCTTTATAGCACAGTATTTAAAGATCCTTCCCCCTGTTCATCTCACTTATCTATTGAAAAGTATAGAACCGAAAGGCTTTTTTGCCCCTGCTGTGATCCAAACACTGAAGAGTGAAGAACATCTTAAATACTCATCACAGAGGAATCTGTACCCCAAGTTCTGGATTTGATTAGAACAGCTAAAAAAATGGATAGTCATTCTACGATGGAACAAAGCAGGCTTTTCCAACCATACTACCTCAATGATCCCAAATCTTGTAAAGATCCAAGATCAGAGCCTCTCATACAGACTATATTTCAAAGAGAGTCAGCGGAGAATGCTAAGGTATATGAACAGAGTTGAATGCTGGTGAAAGCACAGAGTAAAGGATCCCAAGAAATTTTTAGTGCCATTTCCATTTAATAAGCCAGTAGTAGAGCAACCTAAAGGCCTTAGCTGTGATCACTCCAGGATGTTTTGAAGGAACAGTTGCAGGAGAACATGACTGGCAGCCGGGATCCTCTGGCTCACTGAGATACGCCAACAGCTCTAACACTAATTAGTGTCAAAGTTATGGCATGCTAGTAACCAGAACTTTTCTTCCAGAAAAATATTAAAAGAGTCATGTCTGGGGAATCTGAATAGCTCAAGAGGAATGACCCACAAATAGTGACATAAAAAGCACCCGCCAATGGAACAGTCCAGCTACATTACCTTACAATGAAGCTCTCGGTCAATAAGCCCCCTCCCCTTAAGCTCAGAGGTTCAAATTAACTTTTTATTAGTTCCTAACTCAAATATGAGCAGAAAATCAAAGATTATCAGATACCCGAGGAAGGCTTCTAACATGACACTAAACTTGTAACGAAAACTCAAAAAAAAAAAAAAAAGTAAAAAAATAATTTATTTAGAAAAATGGAGCCTACATAAGGAAGAATTAGAGTATGTGATGATTCTGACTGTTCTGACAAAAGATTTACAACCAGTAGCAAGCTGGAGATTCAAGTAGTGTTAAGTACATACAAAACTAAGCAAACAAGAAATTAAGCAGTATTAAAAACTATTATCTCCAAATAACAGAAAAAGTTGGGCAGGAAAGGAAATTAATTTTAGTTTACTCCATGGTTTAGACCGGAATAGCATTTACATAATCACAAAGAGTGTATAGCAAAATTGAGCCACAGCCATATTCAGAATATGAGGGGCAGAAGAGATACGTGTATAGTGAGGGCTACAGGAGGAAAAAAGGTAATTCCTCTTTATGGAAGAACATAAAGGGAAATCATACCTGATGCCTAAAACTAAAAATCAAGAAACATGGTCATCATTTTGCAACATATACAAATACTGAATCATCAAACTCTATACCTAAAACTAATACAATGTATATGCCAATTCTACTCCCCAATAAATACAGAAATTAAAGTACTTTATTTTGAAATACAGTTCATAATAGCAAACAAATCAGCTAAAAGAGTTAAAGTAGCTGCCTACAGAGCAAGGAAAAGGAATAGAAGGCACAGGTTCAGAGTGTGAGTTACTGTTACCATGTTTGTAGAATATTTTACTCTTTAACAAGTGCATCTGTAACTTTGACAAAACTAAATTTTAAAAATTAGTTCTTTTCACCAAACACCATTAAGAGACTGAAAAAGGAACCATAGTATGTATTTATTTGAGATTTCAAATATAGACACACATCTGTAACATGTGACAAAGGATTCAACTGTGGAATATGTAAGGAATTCCTACCGATGAATCTTTTAAAGAGAAGCCAAGAGAACAATAGGCAACTTAAAGAAACATCACAAGAAGTACCCAAATGGCTGAGATAGCCCGAGAAGGTGCTCAACTTCATTAGTCATTAGGAAAAAGAAAACCAAAACACACCATGATGCCACTATCATGCATTTAGAACAGCTACCATAAAAAAAGATAATACCGCGTGTTGGCAAAGATAAAGCACAATTAGAATTTGTCCATAATGCCTGTGGGAGTTTACACTTTGGAAAATTGTTTAGCAGTGTCTACTAATGCTGGATATGCCCAAATTCCAAGACTCAGAAATTCTATTACCAGTTTATATTTGACCGACAGGAGTGCCTATGCTCACCAAAAGAAACACACTAGAATGTTATCAGCAATTACCTGTAACAGTCCTAACTACAAGTTATTCAAATGCCCATCAAAAAATAAGTATTTTTTGGTATATTCACATAGAAGAGTACTATATCACAATGAAAATGAGTGGTCCACTAATACACAAGCAGTAGGACTGAATCTCTTAAACATCATGTTGAAAGAGAAGAAACCAGATACAAAACAATACACACTATATGATCCTTTATATCTAAGAGATATAAACAAGTAAAATGAATCCATACTATTGAAAGGGAGGTCAGGGAGGGTGTAGAGACCAAAAGGAAATACAACTAGTGCTTCTGTGGTATTCATTCAGTCAGGCTGGTATTCACATGGGTGTGTTCAGTTTGTGAAATCTGATACACACACACATACACACACACACACACACACACACGTACTTCTAGATATAGTATATTTCAGTTACCTTAAAAAATTTGGAAAAACTCAAAACCTCAGTTTTCTCATCTATAAAATGAAAAAAATAATTGTGTCTCATAAGATTTGCTGGGAGGACTGAGTAAGATGATGTGTAAGACTTTTTAGCCAAGTACCTGGCACAGAGTTACCACCCAATAAATTGTGACTGGGTCACACAGAGCTACCAATTAAAACTCTCTTCCATTCTGGGGTTTCTGCATCAACATTGCCAGAGATACTATACCCAGTCATTTCTTCCTCAAATCTTTAATTCGTCACAGGAAGTAAGCACAGGGATCCTAAGCAAAAAACTGCAATCAAACAAGTATTTATAAAAAGAAAATGCCACAGAAAGCACCAAGTACAGAAGTAAACATAACAAAAGCAGCAAAACCAATTTAGGAGAGAACACACAGTAAGAGACATAGAGGGGAAAGGAGTGGAGATTCTAAGAAAACACAAAGAAACAGAAATTCAAGAGTAACCAAAATATGAAAATGGCCATCATGCACAGTACAAAAAGCTTTCAACTGTAAAACGTTCAGCCAATTCCCTGAAATTTACTGAACTTCTCCTAGGGACCCGATACTATGCCAAGAACAGAAAATGCAAAAATGAATCAAAGATCACCTGCCCTAGAAAGGCTTGGCCAACACAGGCAGGTAAAAGAAGTCAGCAGTGTGGCAGTTGTTACACGTGTGTACCAGGTGCTTGGAAGCCAACCTCCTGGGAGGAAGGCAGGAGGGAGCCAGACACCAGTGACCCAACACATGAAATCCTGGACTGGATCTGTCTTCTCTCTTCCCTGGCATAACAGAGAAGAGGTCTCTCCATGTGAAAAGACAAGGTAGTGAGAAGGCGGCAATTTCACATAGACAGATGCCAAAAAGAACAAAGCATTTGAGGATCAGCAAGGAGTTTAGACTGCAGAGGCTCCAGATTTGCACACAGAAGTGAACACAGAAGACAAGGAAAACAATGGTCAAAGAGACCCTAAATACAACTCTACAATGTCTGGACTTATTCTCGGTTCCAAACAGGTTTATCAAGTCCTAGAAGGTGTTCCAGAAATTCATGCCACCTTTTATTAATAAACAAACAAGGAAGCAAGCTTTTTTTTTTTTTTTAAAGACAAATCAAGTGCCTCTATATGAATGAATATCCAGTGAGAGGCACACTTAAAAACAACAAAATGTACACAAGACTTAACTTACTCAGCTAATCAATCACAGAGCACCCAAGATGGTTTGGATTATTTCATAGTTTAACATTGTTTTTACTCTAGATATACATATATTAGATATATATACCAACATGGGACTGCTGGTTAAAATCAGGAAGTACAAAAAACATGGTATTTGAAAAATACCTAAATGAATAGAAAAAAATATTTTGATAAAATCTCCTTAAAATAATCTTCACAACATCCTTAAAATACATTAATTTATGAAAAATTCTTTTATAACAAATTCAAGATATTGCTAGAACTTCAAAAATAAAAGATAAAAAAGTAGCAATAATGCTATCAAATTTGCGTCTTCATTTATTGTCATTCACATCCACAATGTGCTATGTGTAGAAAAATAATTGCAAAAAAAAACCTGAAAACTTCTCTTACACTGTTTAAAAGCTAACATGAAAAATTTTAAACAAGCAATTTGGTATTTTAAAATAGAAAATTAAAGGATTCCAAAAACGAGTTTTTTCTGTTTTGATGCCATTAGATACAAATACATTTAAATTGTTTTAAAAAACAGATTTGAAATTAAAACATGTAATTTTCAGTTTGTCCATCAATCACATTTTTTCTAAAATAATGAGAATTTTTTTTTTTAAAGATACTAGGAAGTTACTGAAAGACTTCAAGAGAGAATAATACAATTAGACATGAATTTCTGACAACTGCTCTGCTAGTTACAAATATACTGGTGGGTAACAAAAGGAGGTAAGGAGAGAAGGTTAGTATAAATGTTCCAGGGAAGGGAATGGTAAGAGCCCCACTCTGGCAAAAGTAACAGTACAAGTAAAACTAGAAAAGAGTAATAAGATGTTAGGAACAGTTTGTCCCCAACATCAACTTGCCTCAGTTGATTATAGCTCTACTTTCTTATAACTTCTACTCTTTCTTATAGCTTCTACTTTCCTTAGCTTCTAAACTCTGAAAGGTCCATATTTCCCCAAAATGGTCTCTATGAGGGCAGTTTTAAGCGTTAGCACACACAGCAAAGGTTGAAGAGGAAGTGCTATGTACAGGTTTATTCTGAAGATCTACCCACATTTTATGTATGTCTGTATGTCTGTATGTGTGTCTCCTACATCTCTACCGGACTGTGAGTTACCTAAGAATATCATCTGTATCCTCACTGCACTAAACATAATACCTGTAAGTAACCAATAAGTATTTAGTGAGTGAATGATACCAAACAATGAGATGAGCACAGCCATGGATAGTGCCCCTTTATTTCAACCTCAAAAGTGAGATCCATGACCACTATCCTATCTTCTGAAAACTTCCTACTTTCCATTAACCTCCTACACACAGAGGTTTTATAAAGCTCAATTTCAAGCTAAATCAGTACTTAACAGTGTTCATAGGAAGGAACTACTTCTAATTTGGATAATAAGAGAAGGTGGCACAGAAGAAAGAACTGAGAGAAAAGAAGTTACAGGCCAGGCAGAAAAACAAATAGTGTGAACAAAAGATTTGAAATGGAATGTGATGGGAGGCCTAACGGTATTGAGTGGAATGTGGGAACGCAAGAGGTGGAACAAGGGAAAAAGAGACTAGGAAGTTGGGTCTGACTAGCTAATAAGTGAAGATCTTTAATATCTAGCTAAGGAAACTGAGGTTTATCTATAGAGAATAAAAAAAAATCCCTTTAAAGGTTATTTCAAACTGGAAGATTCAGAGATGTACTTTAAAAGTACTTGGGACACCTGGGTCGCTCAGTGGTGGAGCATCTGCCTTCAGCTTAGGGCATGATCCTGCAGTCCTGGGATCGAGTCCTACATTGGGCTCCCTGCAAGGAGCCTGCTTCTTCTCCCTCTGCCTTTGTCTCTCTTTCCCTGCGTCTCTCATGAATAAATAAATAAAAACCTTAAAAAAAAAATTACTATTTGGCAGCAATGTACAGAATGGGTAAAAGATACAGTGTCTACACATTTTGAGTGTTTCCCTGATTTATCTTCTTTTTAGGATTTAGAACTATTAATACTTTAATATCTCCCTCCAGCACTCTACCAAAATATCAATTTACAACATAAATTTTAAAATATACTAAATTAAAAATAATTCATCTCAGATTGCTTGTGAACTTTTAATCAAAAAACATTTAGGATCTTTAAAACATTATGAAACCATTTTTAGCGTCTTCAAAAAAAATCTGGAAATAAATTCATATTTGGAAAGTCCTTGTTGAAACTGTGATCCACTCAAAAGCTGTATCTGGGATGTTTTTTTCCTCAAGGTCATTCCAGGCTTGGTCAAATAAGAGGCTCCAACTGTCTCATGATAATTGTAAACAACCTTGCCAACTGACACAAATAGGACAGAACTCTCAAGGCCTCAGCTTTGCAAATCATCTGCTCTCATGACCCCTAGTGGGCATTAAAAAAATAAAAAGCACATAAATTTTAGATTCACAAAGCTTTAAAAATAAAAACAAATTACAGACCAAAAAACACACGTGTCTTTGATAACACATGGTAGGTAATTATATTCATTTAAAACGTCAGAAAGAGAAAATAAACTGCTTCTAGTCTTACCTGCTAGGGTTTTTAGGTAGTCAAGTGTTGGAAGAATAGGGGGTGATCTCCTCTGGAGAAAAAAGATGACCATCATTGTAAGAGAGAAATTTGTAATCCAAGAACCAGGAATACTACTTGTTAATGAATGTGCTCGAGCCCAACATCGAATACTGAACACCATGGCTCTCACTCTTGAATCGAGAGCACCATATATATAAAGCAGTTCAGAACTTTTCAAGGCAATCCTTCAAAAGAAAAAGAAAAAGAATTTTCAAACCCCCAAATTACTGTTCCAGAGAAGAATAAAACACATACCAGGGAACATATGTAAATATCTTACTATAACTAAGCATATTCAGAATACCATGATCAGATAATCAAAGCATTATATATTTGCAAATAAAATTTAATGTGAATGGTTAAATATCAAATACATTCACTAACATTAAAATGTTCTTTTAAATATTGACAGTCATATTGTAGTTGTAAAATTCAGAATTTTTAAATCGAAATTTCTAAATGATTTAAATAATAAGGGAAACACACTATATATGTGCTCTTTAGTAACTATCAGTAAAGACACTGACACATTTGTAAATAAGAGGCTCTACACCTCACTTTCACACATTAGTTATCTAGTCCTTCAGCATGCAAGGAAAATAGTCTACTTATTTTATTATGAGTATACATATGTCTTAAGATTCAGCCAAAATTATGTTAAATCTAACATTTAAAAAACCAAAATCCATGAAGATAAAATGCCTTTTAAAGAAATCAAACTTCAGAACTTATTTTCAATGTTTCCTAGTCATAATGTTGCAATGCAAAAAATTATTAATCAGAAATATTTTGAAATTAAGCTCCTACTGATCAAAATACATCCTGTAATTTCCCAAAGAACCGACAGAGGGCACAAAACCATTAACAGTATCAACTTCAACTCTTTAAGTATCAGCATGGCATTTACATCCTGAGTTTTAAAGAGAAAAGAAATGACAAATTAGAAATTCAAGGTGATTAGATGTTTTATGTCAATGAATCTACATTAAGCTGAAAATAAATTATCAAACAGTGCAAGGTATTTGATATAAAGAAACAATACAGGTGTATAAAAACCTGAAGGATACTAAGATAAATTTTTAAAAACTGATAGAAAGTGCATTATATATATATATTTTTTTATTTTTACTCCCTGAGCTACTTGAGAGAAATTCCAAAGTACTCAGCACTGACTTGTTAGTGAGCACAAGTTGAAGCAAAAAAACTGCTCTGGAATGGATTTTCTGAATCTGTTTTTAGTAATGATTATTTATCGAATGGATAATATAGTGAAATCTAATGCAGGCAAGGAGAATACTAGTTATGAAATAAACTCAATTGAGAAGTTTTCCTGACAGAGAATGAAAGAAAAGAAATCAAGAGTATGAAAGAACCTGTCATTCATACCCTATTGTTTTTTTTTTTTTTTAAGGAAGCAGATTGCCAGGATAATAAAATGAAAATCTGCTAAAGACCCAAAGCTGACTATATCTGGAGGCAATTTTTAAATATACTTAAAAGACTACATACAGAAGACCTACTAGAGCTGCTTTCATGTTGTTATCAATCTAAGTTAAGAACAATGAAACAGCTCTCCTCAGAAGATGATGTTAGTTAGGTATAACACTTTAAACACATTCTCCTAACGTTTTATTCATGAAGACCAAAGAAACCAACAGATACATATAAGAGAAAATAGTTCCAAGTTTTAAATCCAAGTGTTCAAAATTTTTAAAAGTTACTATTTTGAAGCATATGTAAGAGTCCAAAGCCACTGTTTCTGTACAAGAACTATGCTAATACTTTATAATATTCATATATAAGATTATAAAATTAAAGAGATCATACCTATTGTTAGTAGTCAAATCACACTGAAATCCAGAGGCCTGGTGTGAGAACCTCACAAGAGGACATCGAGCATTTAAGATTTTTTGTACACCCACACAGCCAGGGCCAAAGTGGTCAAGGCATTCTCCTATGACAGACAGGATCTTCTGAGTTGCAACTCTTTCTGAAGGAACATTTTTCACTTGAAATTCCATTAGAAAATTACCTGAGGTCTGAATATAAAAACATGTGTAAATGGGAGCTTTTTATAAGAAAAAAAAAAAATCACTGGGGTAAAATTACTACCTAACAAATAAGTTAAGTGGCCAGTGGAAAAAATAAACTAGATCCTGACGTTAGTCCTAAAAGTAAATTCAACATAAATCAAGATTTACACATACAAAGTTTTATCAGTAAAGTATCAGAAGACAATGGATGAATGTTTTTACAAGCAGTAAAGGATTTTCTAAGCATGACACAAAATTCCAGAAGATACAAAACAAGAAATGTGATTGTATGAAAACCAAAACCATCTCAAGGTAAAACATAAATTCACTGCTAGAAAAAAATGACAAAGGTATAATAATAATTAATACATATGTCACATACAGGGCTAATTTCCCTAATTTATGAAGGGTATATATAAATGAAAGGGAGAAAAACTCACCCAATTCTAAAAACAGGCAAAAAAAATTTTTTTGAATAAGAAATTAACAGAAGAAATAAAAATGGCTAAGAAAGACAATAAAAGACGCTCTTATTTCCCAGAAACCAAAGAAGAAATTAAAACAAAACTGGGATTTTTCATTTATCAGTCTGCCAGAGACCAAAAGGCTGCCAGGATCACCATCACTGAGTGCAGGGAAACATGTATACTGTCAGTGGGAGTGTAAACTGGGACATACTTAGTAGACAACTTCAGTATCTACTGGAACTTTAAATGTATACTTGGACCAGCTACTAAAATTCTAGGAAATTACCCTAAAGAAACACTTGTATCAGTGAGCCAATCTACAAAGCCATTCATGCATTATAACATTATTTGTTTGGTATATACCCTTCGGGAATTCTATTTAGCTTAATAAGTCTCCCTACCCCCAACCATTTCCTAGTACCCATTCCTACTACAAGGATTCACGCTCTAACAATGTTTATCATAGAAATCCACCCTCTTACTCCCAGCTGCGTGGACCAGGCACAGCAGCTGATGTAAGCACCAGAACACTATACCATATATTCATCCAGAGACTTCTGAGGATTGGAACTGAAGTTCAGAGGCAACCATGTGGCTGAAATATATGACTCAGAAGCTTTTTGCAGGCACATTCTATATCACAAGAACAAAAATGTAAAAAAAAATCAGTGGGGATACAGAGGGTGGAATGAAGGGGAGAAAGAAAAACAGCAACTAACCTCATGGACTCTTAATAATTTATACTTCCTACTTCTAGTTTTTTTTCCTAAGACTCATCATCCACATTCCTGGCCCTGGGTTCTATAATGCTTCCTCTACTTCTTTTTTGTTTTGTTTAAGCTGGTTTGAGTTGGTTTCTGCGAATAACTGAAGAGTATTAACTAATACAGTTGACAACAAAGAAAGGGGAAAAATACACCACCATGTCTAACAAATAAAGGACTGGTTAAAAAAATATGTTAACAAATAAAGGACTGGTTAAATAAAGTATTCCACCATTCACTTGATGGAATACTCTGCAGCCACTGAAAAGGATGCAGTAGACTGAAATGCCAAGATACTATTAACTGGAGGGAAAAAAAAGATCAAGTTACAATCTATGAAGATTAAGGAGATTTCGTTATAAAAAAGAATTTCTACATGCAAAGGAAAAAATCCAGGACAAAATATAAAACTATTCACAGTAGCTACTTCTGGAGGTGGGGGGGACCATCAAAGATATTTACATTACACATTTTTTTAAACTAGTACCATATAATCAGAAAAAAATACATTAAAAAATATATACATGTATATAATCTCCACAAATAAGTATGCTGTGTTTTCTCTATTCTGTCATCCAGACAGATTTCCCTTTAAAAACATTAAAATTTCAAAAATCTGGCTTAGCCAAAGGAGACACACACCAAAAGGAAGGAGAGTTCACAACTGCACAAAGCAGTCAAAGAGACTCTTTTATGAAGTTGGTGAGTTTTTTTTTTTTAAGATTTTATTTATTTATTCATAGAGATACAGAGAGAGAGAGAGAGAGAGAGAGAGAGGGAGGGAGAGAGAGAGAGAGACAGGTAGAGACACAGGCAGAGGGAGAAGCAGGCTCCATGCAGGGAGCCTGACATGGGCTCGATCCTGGGTCTCCAGGATCACGCCCTGGGCCAAAGGAGGCGCTAAACCGCTGAGCCATGTGGGCTGCCCCAAAGTTGGTGAGTTTAAAAGTGGGTCCCTTGGTGGCTCAGTTGGTTAAGTGCCTGGCTGGATTTAGGACCCCAGTCATGATCTCAAAGGTCCTGAGATCCAGCTTGTCCTTCTCCTTCTGCTCTCCACCTCCCCACTTCTGTGAGCGCACATGCTCTCAAATAAGTATAATCTTTTTAAAGATTGTATTTCTTACATTGTATTTCATTGTATTTCATTTTTAATGTTTCTAATAGCAAAGCTATTATAATCCTAAACAAGCACATATTTCAAAGTATATGTTTATAACACATACCTACAAACCAAATAACATCAAATTGTTTAGTGAGACTGGAGCACTGTTTTTTATCTGTTTTTAAAGATTTATTTATTTATTTCAGAGAGAAAGAGGAGGGGCAGAGGGCCAAGCAGACTTCCCGCTGAGTGAGGAGACGAACAACAGCACCCTGAGATCATGACCGAAGCCCAAGTAAGACACTTAACTGAGTGAGTTACCCAGGTGCCCCTGAAACACTGTCTTTTAAAATATCTTTTCAGAATACCTCTGTATTTTAGAAACCTAAGACCTAACTGAAAGTTTCCAACTCCTCCCTCTACTTTCAAAGAAAAAACTGTTTCCTATTTACAAAATAATTAAATAACTAGTAATACTGCAGCTGTGATCAACATTTGAACACTTATTACATGCCAAGCACCATCCTATGTATGTCATGTGTATTAGCCCAATCAGGCCCCTCCAACACTCTAGGTGACAGCTGCTCTAGTACTAGCCCAATCTCAGAGCTAGAAAACTGTAGGCACAGAGAAGACAAACAATTTCCTGAGGATCACACAACTAGTAAGTAGAAGAAGTACTCTTCGGTAGTTTGGCTCCAGAGCACAGGTTTTAATCATCCCAAAACATTTTTATGCACCTTGATTATTTAGCAAAGTCTTTTTACCTCCATTAAAAATAACCTAACCCAATTTAAGTGTCCCTGCCAGGAATGTAATACAATTTCAAGTACATGTTAGTTTAACTAGAGGAATGATTCATTTTATTTTGATGTATTTTGCATTCCTTGGCCAGTTTTAATTCAGTAAGTATATTACAAGTATATTAAGTTATGCCAGGCACTCGGTGGGATAAGAAAATGAATAGACATGGTTGCTGCCCCACCCTATCTTATAATATAGTAGAAGGAATATATCAGCCACTAACTAAACATAACAGAAGGAATTTGGAGAAAATATGAGCAAGACACTGAGAGAGTTTATAAGAACCTGTGTGACTATAGCTTTGAGGATATACATAAAAGGGGAGATACAAAGATAATTTGAAACAGAATTAAGATAGCAAATGTCAGGAAAACTAAAATGCCACTAAATTAACATGTGAAACATACATAAGAACTTTTATAAAAACTTCCAAAGAATATTTGCAAAAAATGAAAAAAAAAAAGTTTCATTTTCAAAATGGCAGGCTGAAGGGCCACCTGGACATCCACATAGAGAATTACTAGCTTAAGAAAGACAGAGTCTTTCTTAAGAGATATAAAAAAGAGAGTCATGGGGATCCCTGGGTGGCGCAGCGGTTCGGCGCCTGCCTTTGGCCCAGGGCGCGATCCTGGAGACCCGGGATCGAATCCCACATCGGGCTCCCGGTGCATGGAGCCTGCTTCTCCCTCTGCCTGTGTCTCTGCCTCTCTCTCTCTCTCTCTATCATAAATAAATAAATAAATAAATAAATAAATAAATAAATAAATAAATAAATAAATAAATAAAAAAGACAGAGTCATAAAAACCTACATTTTATAAACACACAGAAGCCCCCCCCCCTTTTTTCAAGACTATTTCTTCATGAGAGACACAGAGAGGCAGAGACACAGGCAGTGGGAAGGAGAAGCAGGATCCCCATGGGGAGCCCGATGTGGGACTCGATCCCAGGACCCCGAGACCCCGACCTGAGCCAAAGGCAGACGCTCAACCACCGAGCCACCCAGGTGCCCCAGAAGCTTTTTCAAAGTTGTAATTAAATTAAAGCTGGGCAGCCCAGGTGGCTCAGTGGTTCAGCGGCCCCTTCAGCCCAGGGTGTGATCCTGGAGACCCGAGATTGAGTCCCACGTCAGGCTCCCTGCATGAAGCCTGCTTCTCCCTCTGCCTGTGTCTGTTTCTCTCTCTCTCTCTCTCTCTTTCTCTCTTTCTCTCTCTCTCCCTGACTCTCATAAATAAAATCTTAAAAAAAAAAAAATTAAAGCATCCTGGGATGATGGCTGGTTGAGTGTCTGCTTTTGGTTCAGGTTGTGATCCCAGGATCCAGGATCGAGTCCCACATTGGGCTCCTTGCAGGATGCCTGTTTCTCCCTCTGCCTGTGGGAGGCTAAGTGGTTGAGCGTCTGCTCAGTGGCTCAGGGCATGAGCCCAGGATCTAGGATGGAGTCCCACATCGGGCTCCTTGCAAGGAACCTGCTTCTCCCTCTGCCTGTGTCCCTGACTCTGTGTGTGTGTGTGTGTGTGTGTGTGTGTGTCTCTTATGAAGAAATAAAATCTTAAAAAAAAAAAATTAAAGCATCCTTAGGGCATCTGGATGGCTTAGTCGGTTAAGTACCTACCTTTAGCTCAGGTCATGATCTCAGGGTCCTGGGATCTAGCCCTGCATCAGGCTCCCCTCTCAGGGAGGAGTCTACTACTCCTTCTCTCTCTCCCCCTTTGCCTCTCCACCAGCCTTGTGCTCTCTCTCTCTCTCTCTCTCTCTCTCAAATAAATAAATAAATAAAATCTTTAAAAAAAATTAAAGCATCCTTTATGTTGTTTGGGAGAATGACAGAGATACTGGTCAACTTTACCCATTAAAACATATTAATAAGAACTAAATGGAATATATAATTTCTAAACTGTAAGAGGAAAATCCACAGGAATAAAAGGTACAACATAGAGAATTTGGTCAGTGGTACTGTAACTGCATTGCACAGGGACCGATGTGACAAGATAGACTCTTGTGGTGAGGATAGCATAACATATAAACTTTTCAAATACATCCACTTGAAACTAATGTAACACTGTGTCAACTATACTTCAGTTTTGCTTTTTTTTTTTTTTAAAGCAGTAATCCGGTAGGAGGAAAGGAAAGGGAATGAAAAGCAAATAAAAAGTACAGAAAAAAGCATAAATAAAAAGACAATAAAAATGAATCCAAAAATAATCAGTAATAATGAATAAATACATGATCAGTAACAATGAACAAATACATGAAGAAACAGCTCAGAAAAAAAAAAAAAAAAAAGAAACAGCTCAGAGTAAAAGCACAAAATTCAGTGATCTGGTATTCATCAGAGAGATACCCAAAACATATGTAAAGGTCAAAAATGAAGATATAGAAGATATGTGAAGCAAATAACACGTAGTTATCTTAACAAGAATTTAGGGAAAAAGCATATATAAAGGACATAATTTAATAATAAATGAACCCAGTAAGAAGACATAATAATCATATACCTATATACCTACATGTAGCTAACAGAGCCTCTGAATAAAACAAAAATCAAAAGAATTCCTAGGAGAGATTAACAAAACCAAAAATCATGAGATTTCAAATAACTAGTTATTTCAATAACTAGATCACACAGATATAAAAAAACATTAGTTAAGATACAGAAATATGAATAACCCAATAAATAACCCTGGCCTAATTGAAAAACTTCAGAATCTTTGGGAAAAAAAAATACTCCTTTTATTTGCATATGTGTAGAATTTTCACAAAAAAAATTATCATCTATTACACCAATACAAAGAAAAACTTTATAACTAAATAATCAATATCAAGTAGGTATTCTTTAGCCATGTTTATTAAAGTTTATAAATCAACAGTTATAATTTTATTACACCCAAAGATTACTTCTATAATATCTTAATTTTAGTGATCTAAAGAAATATAATCACCTTGTTGGTGTTAAGTTTTCCAATTTCATCTAGATCCAAAAACATGTCCAAATCACATCCTAATTTCCCAAAACTGTTGACTGAGGACCCAAAGGGTCTCACTGTACAGTCCAGAAAATATGCAGCTGCTATGTCTTCAATAAGGGAACAGGTGAGATATCGTAGTTTAATGTCCTCCTCTGTTAACTGGAACTCCTTCAGGAGAGTATTCAGCTGATCATCTATCTAGCTGACCAAAACAAAACCAACAAAATACAGAAAATGTACAGGTCATATAAAATAATTGTCATTTTACTTCTAGAGATTTGATGGCTTTGGAGACTTACCTTAAAAACATACACTTTCTCCCTGTGACCATTAAAGTTGATTAAATTTTTAAAAAGATTTTAACTATTCTTTTAAAGAGAACTGAAGAATGGTAACATTAGCAAAATCAAAGTTGGCTAGAATTAAAACCACTACTACTTTAATACAACTAAAGTATTGTTTTAGGAAAATGAAAATAGTAAAATGCTCCAGAAGAGATCAAAACAACCACATAGCTAGACATTTTAAATGAAGTTGGGGGGAAGGAAGAACCATGTTAAAGGCAAGAAATACTAGAAATAAGCAATACACCTCAGGTAACGAAGGCCCAAGATCCCTCAATTCCTCAGAATAAAAATCCTGTATTTTCACCAGAAAACTGGGGTTTAAAAGCACATTTTGAAACTGCAGTATTTACAATAAAAATCATAGCCTCAAATGCCCATTTTTGGAAATACTATTGAAAATAACGGAAAAAAAAAATTGAACTATAAAACTCAAGAAAAATAAATAAAACAAATGTATAAGGTTAGAAATAAATTTTTTAAAATTAGAAAATCAAACAAAAATAGCATTTGGTAAAAATTATGAACTGATTCTTTGAAAGGACTACCAAACTAGCTAAACCTCTGACAAGCCTCAGGAAGAAAACCCAAAACTAATACGAACAATGTTAGGGCAGCAAAATAGATTAAATCAGAAATGAGATTTTTTTTGGGGGGGGGGGGGGGGGATATTTTTAAATTTATAGAAAAATGCCAAGTACAACTGTATGCCATTATGCTGACCGGAGAAAGAAAATCTGCATAGTCCAAAGACTGAAAACTCTGGAAGAATGCGGTTACTCAGGCGTATAAGCAGGGCATGGGGGAGGGGAGCAGAGAAGGATCACTTTCACTTTTCACTTGACACATTCTATAGTATGAATATTTTATGAAAAGAACCTATAACATACAAACTAATATCATACACACACATATTTTTAGGGATTGGGAAGTATACCTAAAAACTTACACTTTCTGCATAACAAAGTAATTCAGAAAGCTTCTTGCTTGAAGGAGGGGAATGATTACTGCATTGTATACAGGACTGTTCTGAAGTCTGACTTGATGGATTTTTCATCTTTAAATTGAAGAAACGTGACTTGAATGGAATTGCAGCCTCTGTGTCCATACTTGGAGTACGAGTTATATTCTGTAGTGAAGTGACACTTTCCTTCTGACAAAATTCTACAACAGCATAAAGACCCTATGCCAAAATCATAAGGAGAAACAGAAGACATCTCAGATGGATATATTTTACATAGTATTTCTGTTCAAATTTCCAAATGATTATCATAATACTAAAAACGATTACAAATAATAGACTTCTAACATAGCACTGGTTTTAATCATTAGAAGCGGACTAAGAAAAGAAACAATACGGCAGCCTGGGTGGCTCAGCAATTTAACACCGCCTTTAGCCCAGGGCATGATCCTGGAGACCCGGGATGGAATCACACATGGGGCTCCCTGCATGGAGGCTGCTTCTCCCTCTGCCTGTGTCTCTGCCTCTTTCTCTCTGAAAACAATGATGAAATAGAAAATCAAAAGGCAAAACAAAAATCCCCGTGTCCACCCCCCCCCCCCCGCCTTTACCCCTAAAATAAGAGACTACTTATTCAAATAATGGAATTAGTCAGTTATAAACTACTTCTAATTCTGTAACAATGCCATAAAGATTTCTATTCTCAGACCAAAATATCATTAAAGAAATTTAAAGAAATCGGACACCTAGGTGGCTCAGGGGTTGAGTGTCTGCCTTTGACTCATGATCCTAGAGTCCCGGGATCGAGTCCCGCATCGGGCTTCCTGCATGGACCCTGCTTCTCCCTCTGCCTATGTCTCTGCCTCTCTCTCTGTCTCTCATAAATAAATAATTAAATAAAATCTTTAAACAAAAACAAAAACAAAAAAAAAAAGAAATTTAAAGAAAGATGTAAGGTATCAAAAGAGAATCTAACTTTACCATATTGCAAATAACCAATGTTATTTTCATAATGATATATGATATATTATAATAATAGCAAAATAGCAAAAATACATATCTTTCAGAAGCATAAATGTTAGATGATTTTCAGATACTTACAAAGCTCTCATAGAAGAAATGATTACTAATAGGTCCATGTTGGGATAAGTATTTCAGAAATTTTTTTTCACTGATTTTATTTGGGCAATGTATTAAAACAGTTCGCTGTGCCTGTTCGCGTCTTTCTTTCTGCAACTCAGAGAATTTCTTTTTGGGAATCCTGCCTTCAGAGCCTATGAATGAGACAAAAACATTTCCAATACACACACACACAAATATAAAATTTAAAGCATACTTTGATAAGGTATATAAAGATTTTTTTTAAAAAAAGGGTATATGAAGATTTTATAGCTGATTAAAACAATTTTATCCAAATCTCATCTTCTTTCTTCTTTACCTGTATAAGAATAACGCTATACTACTTTCGATTTTCATTTTACCATTCTCTTGTAAATATCATTACCAATGTCCACTTTTCTACTTTTGATTTACTGTATTCAATGCACAGTGCTGCAAAGAGAGATATCCACAAAATTTTAAAAGCAAAATCAGGAATGTAGTCACTCATGTAACACTTCCCCAAATATACACATACAAAATCTGTATAAGCTGTAACATTCCAAAGCCTAAAAGAAATTATTGTAAGCCTAAGTGTAATGAGAATGAGTTTATAACTTTAATGTATTAAAGTAAGTTATTATAGTTTTTCTGTCATAGGTGTTGGTCTGGCTGCAACAATTAACAATGAGTTACCAATTATCATGTGCTGTGTGTCACAGGGAAATCAAAGAATTTAAAATCCAGTTGCTGCCCATAAAAAGTTCATGATAATTTTACTAATGAAATACAGGGTTATTTCTTTTCTCATTAAAAACCACTTCAGGGGCTGGGGGTTTTACAATCACAGGAAATGAAGACAAGAGCTGTGACTGTCAAGAATTAGATATTAATAATTGACCACAAAGGAAAGAACAACTAAGTATAAGGAAAAGGAAAATCATTCAAATTCTTAAGAGCATATTCAAGCCAAATACTGAATTTTACCAACTCATTTTTTTTTTCTCTAGATATTTAACTTCTAGGTGGGTGGCTTAAAAATGATTCTTTTAGAAGTCTGAAATGGTAGATTCTAGAAATTATAAACCACCAAGTCTGATTATCAATGCCCTAAAGAAATTCCAAAGAAGTTAAATAGTACAGAAAGTAGAACTGATATATATGGAAATTGGCAGATGCTTTTAGACTCCTCTTCTTTATTTTATAACTGATGGATCAAGAATACTACAAACACACTACACCTTAATTTCAGCAAACTCCAAGACATCCTCACAGACCAGACAGACAAATGTGCATTAATGCTAGTTAACGGCTTGCTGAATCGTAAACTCTGCTCTTTAGCACAGGCCTGGAGGCAGTCTCTGATGGCACACCACAGAACTCTGCCTCCAGACAGAGTACACGTTCCCAATAAGTGATCAAACAGATACTGAACACCTTTCCTACATTCACTGTACCAGATGCTGAAAACACATCTCTTAAATAGGGGTCTACGTCTCCATTCTGAATGCCAACTCTTTAACATCAATCTCCTATTTCAAGGCTTGATCCCTAAACTGGTCTTACACTAGTCGTCTTCTCAGGCCACTCTTTGCTGCCAAAGCGATCTTTGTAAATTAACCTTTTTAAAAAGTCTTTGACCTCACTGCTTCAAACCCTTCAGGAGCTTCCCTACTGCATCCAAAATCAAGTCTATATTCGACAGTGTGGGTACAGTTACTGGCATCTTGTCCCACTTCCTCTTCAGTGTCAATTTCTACCATTTCTTCCTTTTGCAGTTGTTCACTTAAGGTACTCCACATACAATACTACCACATACTGTAGTATGAACTTTTCAAGCCTTCCTGTCTCTGAGTGGAACGCCCACCTCCTCATTTTCTGCCTGGAAAACTCCCAGTCACCGTCCCCCGGTCTGTGAAGACTTCTGACTTCCCATGACCTTCTCCACCTCTGTATTACCTTCCTTCAACATCTGTGAAAGAAAGTAATTCGTGGTGTTGTATTTACTTAATAATATGGAAGGAAATCCATCTTCCATACTGAAGATAGGGACTCCTCTTATTCACTTTGATCTCAGTCTACTAACAGTCCTTCCAATTAGTCCCTAGTTCCTTCTTTTTTTTTTTTTTTTTTCTGATACAGGCTCTGCCTGGACTACTTCAACCACTTTTCCCTATGTAATTACCACCTACATATTCTTGTCTCTGGTTTTTACTGATGTCCAAGTGCTTATTGTAAAAGTAAAGTCAAATTGTTAAATTTTATTAAATAAAAGTATAAATCTTTCCCCAATTCTCTGCCCCTAATTACATCCAACCATTAAGTTTGGTACTTATATTTCCAGATATTTTTAAGGCATATGTAAACATATACATTTGTATTTCTCCACAGATAAACGTTTTCTACACAATTAAAAATTACCAAAATTATACTATACGTTCCGTTTTACAATATGCTTCTAAAAACTTAATACATTGGGGATATCTGTGTCTGTATATTTCCCTCATTTTTTAAATGTAATGTAGTATATTGTTAATTTATCATAGTTTAGCCAATCCTCTGCTGATGAGTATCGAGATGGCTTTCCTTTCTTCGCTATTACAAATAATACTGCAGTATCACTTGCATACAGTGTTTGCACTTTTGCAAGTATATCCCTGCAGCTAATCACTAGGGAAGAGAAGAGACTGAATTTAGAGAAGTTCGATAAAAGATGAAGAAATGTGCTTGAGAAGGTGGAGAGGTAGAACCCAAAGCATTGACAGCTCTCTGGCCCCGAACAGTAGGCAGGAGTGATGGGGACAAGACAAAGTTGTAAAGGAAGGGACAAAAAGTTCAGGTAGTTTATTATCTCACAAAAGGCTTATCAAATCTACAAATGACACAAAGTTGAGAGTAAAAAGTAGTAAGTGCTAATATATTATGACAGACTCAATTTATGGTCTTTATGACATAACCTGGTGACCATAAACTTAACACAAAAAATAAGAGTTAATACAGGTCTACATTTTTTATTAAAAACAACATAAAGATACAATGACACAATGGGGGAGAAAATTAACCTAGTAGTAGTTGCATATAAGAGGCCGGGAAGAAGTTCAATCTGATCAAAGCTCAAAATCAGTCAAAGACGTGTCTTAACTTCTGCATTGTGGATAGGGAGAGAATAAACACACTAAAGAACCAGAACACCTGGAGAGGAGTAGTAAGATGTCTAGAAACTGACAGAGAATTACTGTAGATAAAGTAGGATTTACAGCCTGGAAATAAACTAATGAGAACCCAAATGCTGTCTTCAAATATAACAGTGAACCCTCCACTCATGCAGGACTTCAGTTTTCCAAGTACCTTCACGTATACACTCTATTTCGAATCCCACAATAATCTTTGAAAGCGTGGGTCTCATAATTGGTGAAAACACTACACCAGTTTTTTCCAATAGTCTAGATAGCCTCTTACAGAATTAATCTGTCCCTTTTGTTCTAGCAACAGCATATCCCTGCTTGTAGAAAACTGCTCTGTGAAGTTGCAGGGGTATCCTACCTCTAGCACTGACCCTCAGCCCATTAGATGCGGCTAACATTATCATACTATTTTGGATAGCTCCTCTAGGTCCAAAAGGTGGGGGGTGGTGGAGATGGGGCAGTTTGTGATAAATCAAAAGCTCTTTCTTAGAACTCTTCAAATTCAGGTAAAAGATTATATTTTATTCTCCCTTCTGGAGAAGGCTACAAGCAAGTAAACAGGAAGCTGCTGGCGGCCAGGCCTTCATGTACATGTGAGATAAGGAGGCCACCAAACAACAGCTGAGGAAAATATCGCACATTGGCCATATCCATCCAGCTGACCTTAAACTCTCTCTGGAGTTTGGTTAAATGAGTGGAGTTGGTATATCCTCCCCCCATACTTAAGCTAATCCAAGCTAATTCTGTCACCTGCACGCAAAAGATTCCTGAATAATATACTGTATATTCTTACTCTTAGAATCAAGGTTCTTTTCTACTACTGAAATGAAAGCTGTGTCAAAACTAAGCTCATTTTAGCTCATTACAAACATTTTCCAACCATTAGAGCCTGCACCAAAAAATGGAATTGGCTGATTTGTGAAATAGTGTGCTTCTTGTTACTAGAAAATATTACTGGAAATGTTCTCCAACAAGTTTTCACACTAAGTGGAAACCTCAATTGAAAATTTCTCAAGTTCTTTCCAATTACAAAATGTTATGCCACTGACTATAAGGTGCAGTTACCTTCTTCTCTTTTTAAAAAGGAAAAAAGAAATTCGGACAAAGATTTTGTTAGGCACCACAAGAGTGTCTGAATACTTAGCCAGTTATGATATGAAATGAAACATATTTCCTAAGAAAAACAACAAAACTGTATGAAATGAGGAGTATAGCCTTGGAATCAGGTTTTTCCCTTACCTTTGCTACTTACTAGATAAGTTCGAATTAGCCACTTGGACTAGCCTGCTTTCTCATCTATAAACTGCAGTAGTAACTCCTGCCATACCAACTTTACAAAGTTGTATTTCTCAAAGAGCGTAAGAAAAAACTCCCAAATTTAAACCACTATACGGATGTTAAATTACAACAGCTTCTTTGGCAGAATCCTTACTCAAATTTTCAGGTACTCGAGAATTTTTAACAGAAGCAGCTTCTACCAAATACAGTCCAATCAGGAGGTTAATGAAAGAAATATCGTATTAGGTAACAATTCTCACTCCCTGTCAACATGAATCTTTATTTATACAGTCTGATGAGAAGATCAAGCCTACCATTTATTTTAGGGGGGGGGGAACGTTTTACTTTTTAGCCTACTATAAAAAATATTCCCAGGAATAATTTCATCTCTTAAAACTACCGTCCCAAGAAATGACAGAAATCAACATTTTCCTTAACTTGGTCTGTGGTCTAAATAAACTCAGCAACATAACCTTAGCTCTTTGAGCCTCTTTGTGCACCTGTTAGGTGGAGACAGTGGACACACTCATTGCTAGACTGTTTTAAACACTGTAAATAAGACACGCGCAGCTCTTGGGTCCCTAGCGGGTTTCGGGAACAGCAGGCTCCTCTCGATACACAAAGCAGCATATAAATTCAGACCGTCTGCGGGGCAGCAGCCTGAGCCGGTGGACGCAGATCTGTTATTAGGTCATCAAGATAACCAAAAGAATAAAGCAAACGGCAGTAATTTCCAAAGGCGGAAGCCTCCATTTGGGAGCCGCGAGTACTGTTATTCATGAACACTTCGCTGTACCTGTCCTCCGTCAACTTGTAAAATCCGATGCATTTGTAACTGAAGCAAGGGACTGACGTGCGGCATCACTGCTGTCACCGGGAACGTCAGCTTGACAAACCAGAAAATATCAGCAAGCCAAGCCGTGCTCTTGGCCTGAACTTCATAAACATTTAAGTAGTGTCATTACAGCGCACACACGTCCTAGAAGAAACCTCCCCCCCCCACACACACACACAACTACCACGAGCAATGAGCGTTCCCCTGATGAGGTCAGAGGGCGGGACGCTGCCTCACCCTACTGCCAAAGGCTCCACGGCCATCAGCACAAGCCACCAGCTCGCCGCGATCCCAGCCTCTTCCCCCTTCCCTCGCCCGCCGTGGGTCGCGGATACAGAGCAAACCGAGAACGCGGCGCCATCACCTGTCTCCACACTCCTGGAAGACTGCTCTTCTCTCTTAACGTCTGCGGCCACAGTTCCTGGGCAGCTGAGAAGCCTGTGGGTGGGACGCAAGACTTGACTTCTCTGGGCACAGAGGAGTAAACGCGCCGACATCCCCACGCGGCGGGCCGCCATTGCCAAAGCAGCAGAAGCAGGCGGACGAAAGGGCACGGGCTCCCGCGCATGCGCGCTGAGACGAAAGGAACGGGAAGCCTCGAGGGTCAAACTAGGTGAAAGCTGCCCCGAGGAAAATGCCTTTGCTTTCCTTCAGACCTATCTCTGTTCTTCTCTCCCACAGTTCTCTTAAAAAAAAAAAAAAAAAAAGCCTCCTCCCCCAATAGAACGAGCCCACCACCACAAGCAGTGGTGAAAATAGAACATGAGGAAGCAGCACTGACCTGGGAATCTACACCTAGAATATAATAAATGACAACAGACCCTGTAGGGAGTGTCCTAGTCCCTCTTACTCCTTACAGCAGCCCCGTGAGATGGGAACACCTGTTATCTCTATTTATTTATGGGGAGACGAGGACATACGGAAGTTAAGTAACATTTCTGAAGTTACACAGCCAGTCAGGGGCAGAGATGGGAGTTAAACCCAGGATACCTGGTACAGAGTTTGCCTTTTTTCATGAAACAAGGCCATTGAGCTGAGCTGAAGCTCCTGCGCTGCACAGTCCACCCCTTCTGGGTGGGGTGTTTACAACGTCGCGCAACGTCTCTATTATCATTTTAAGAATATTTTCATCACCCCCAAAAGCAACCTCCTGCCCACTAGCTCTCACTTCCCCCAGCCCTAAATAGCCACGTATCTCCTTTTTGTCCGTGCTGTGGCCTATTTTAGACATTTCATATAAATTGGATCGTGCAGTAGGTGGCTTTTGTGACTGGCTTCAGTCACTTACGGTAATGCTTCCAAGGTTCTTCCTTGTTGTCACATCTATCAGTGCTTCATTCTTTTCTCTGGCCAGAAATAACATTCCATCACATGGTGTCAAAAGATAAATTGAGGCATGTTAGAAATTTTTAAGACATTATTTGAGCAAAAAAATCCATTCAAAGCGGGCAACATCCAATCTAACAGATAGAAAGGACTCTTAGAGCCTGAAGGGAAGACTTGAAAATAAAAACCAAGAAGAGGCTTTTATAGGCAGAGGAGAGCAGGAACAAGGAAGTTAAAATAAGCAAAAGGTGCATGGTTATTGCAAAGTTACTTTCCTCTAGGGGATGTCCCAGTTCTATGAGGCTAAATAACTAAGTAATGCTGATCAGGTGATTCGTGATACACTGGCTTAAGATTCCGTTTCCGGGAGAGTTGAAACTGATTAAGTCTTGGTTTGGGTACATAGGGCTTATACAAGTGACTCTGTTTTGGGCCTGTTGTCTTATTCTTATTCTTGTCATATAACCATATGCCACATATGGTTATCCATTTCTGCTGTTTCTATCTTTTGGCTATTGTAAAATCTTAGAAGCAAACAGAGGGGTAAATCTTCACAACCTCAGGTAAGGCAATGATTCTTAGATATGACACTAAACAAGCAACAAAAGGAAAAACGTAAATTAGGTTTCATCAAAATTAACTTTATATTTCAAAGGACACCATCAAAAAAAGTGAAGTTCAACCCACAGAATAGGATTAAGTGTTTGCAAATCGTATATCTGATAAGGATTTATATCCAGAATATATCCAGAATACATAAAGAACTCTTAAAAGAGTACTAAAAATAATCCAATTAAAAATGGGTGAAGGAGGGATGCCTGCGTGATTCAGTGGTTGAGCATCTGCCTTTGGCTCAGGTTGTGATCCCAGGTCCTGGGATTGAGTCCCGTGTTGGACTCCTCCCAGGGAGCCTTCTTCTCCCTCTGCTTGCGTCTCCACCTCTCTCCCTGTGTCTCTCATGAATAAATGAATAAAATCTCAAAAAATACTTTATAAAAAAATGGGTGAAGGATCTGAATAGATATTTCTTTATATATGCAAATGGCCAATAATCACATGAAGAGAGCTCAGAATTCATCAAATGCAAATCAAAAGTGAGATACTACTCATACGCATTACTGTGGTATTAAATGAAAACAGAAAATAACAAGTATTGGCAAGAATGTGCAGAAACTGGAAACTTCTTACACTATAGTGGTGCAGCTGTTTGGAAAATAGCCTGACATTTCCTCGAAAGATTAACACAAAGCCACCACATGGCCCAGACTTCCATTCATAGGTATACACCCAAGAGAAGTGAAAACATATGTCACACAAAAACTGATACGTGAATGTTCATAGCAGCATTATTTATAATAATGGGCAAAGTAGAGTCCTTAAACAAATAGCACTCGGACAGATTGAATATCCACAAGCAAAACCATGAAACTGGATGCCTACTCATATGATATATAAAATTTAATCCAAATTGATCACAGACTTAAATGCCCTAGTGCTACTTGTTTAAAAGACTCTGCTTTGCCCATTAAATGGTATTGGCATATTTGTTAAAGTCAGTTGGTCATAGATACCTGGGCATATTTCTGGATTCTCAATTAATTCCATTTCATTGATCTATATGTTTATCCTTACACCAGTACCACACTATCTTGATCAATGTAGCTTTCTAGTAATTTCTTAAAATCGGGAAGTACAAGTTTTCCAACCTTGTTATTCTTTTCCAAGATTGTTTTGGCTATTTCAGATTTCTAAACTTTCATATGAACTTACTATCAGCTTCTCAGTTGCTGACAGAAAGGCAGCTAAGGTTTTGGTAGGAATTATGTTGAATCTGTAGATCAATTTCAGGAGTATTGTCATCTTAAGAACATTAAATCTAAAAAATGAACATGGAAGCCCCTTTCATTTATTTAGGTCTTCTTTAATTTCCTTCACCAATGTTTTCCACTTTTCAACATATGAGTCTTACACTTATTAAATTTATTTTTTTTTAATTTTTATTTATTTATGATAGTCACAGAGAGAGAGAGAGAGGCAGAGGCACAGGCGGAGGGAGAAGCAGGCTTCATGCACCGGGAGCCTGATATGGGATTCGATCCCGGGTCTCCAGGATCGTGCCCTGGGCCAAAGGCAGGTGCCAAACCGCTGCGCCACCCAGGGATCCCTAAATTTATTTTTAAGTATTTTATTATGAAGCTACTATAAATGAAATTGTTTTCTTAATTTTGTTTATGGATTATTCATTGCAAGAAGACAGAACATTCAATAAAATGTTCATTGCAATAGATACACAGTTGATTTTTGTATGTCGATAGTGTATCCAGTAACCTTGATAACTCACTTTTATTATTCTAATAGTTTTTCCTGTAGCTGCATTAGATTTTTCTAAATCTAATTAGATTTTCTAAGCCTGATTACTCTGCCTAGAATCTCCAGTACAGTGTTGAATAGAGGTGATGAGAATACACATCCTGTATTGTTACTGTTCTTAGTGGAAAAGCATCCAGTCTTCTTCATGGTTTATGATGTTAGCTGTGGGTGTTTTGTAGATACCCTTACTAGGTTGAAGAAGTTCCCTTCCCTTTCTGTTTGTTAAGCGTTTTCATTATAAAAGGGTGTTGGATTGTCTTGTTTTGTTTTTTCCTACATCCATCAAGACGACCTTATGCTCTTGTCTTTCATTCTTTTAATATGGTATATTACATTAATTAATATTCAGGTGTTAAACCAATCTTGTTATTCTTGCAATAATCCAATTGGTCATGGTATATAATCCTTTTTACACGTTGCTGCATTCAGCTTACCTATATTTTTGCTCTAACCTCTTAACTGGTTTGCCTCTTTCTACCAGGCTCCATATAGTCTTTTCTCAGCCTGCAGGCTACAGTGTTGTATTGTGCCATTCCTCTTTTCAAAACCGTCCAGGGATTTCTTTCCCACTCCAGAGTAAATGCTAAAATCTCACAAGATCTGATCTAACCAAGCCTCCCAATTCTTCTAGAGCACATATCCTGGGACTCTCTGTTTCATCTACTCTGCTCTTCCTATGCTAGTTTCCTTGATATTTCTCAGCAATCCAAGAAAATTTGCACCTCAGGACATTAGCACTTTCTGCATTCTATTCTTAGGTTGTTCTTCTTCCATATGACTTACTCCCTTACTTCCTTCAGTTCTCTGTTCACATGTTGCCTCATTAGAGAAGCAGCTTCTGATCATCTTATAAAAGAGCAATGCTTTTACCCCCCAAGAATGGCATAGTATTCCCCATTCTCCTAACCTGCTCTTTCTTGATAGCATATTTTACCATCTGACTATATATGTTTATATGCTTGTTTTGCTTACTGTCTTTCCTCACGTACAGCATAAGCTCAAATAAATATATGTATATATTTGTTGGGCGAGTATTATTGATTTATTACTATGGGCAATGTTCTACATGCTGGAGACAAATTGAAAAAAAAAATAAAGCAGATAAAATCTCTGCCCTTATGGAGCTCATCTTTTAGTAGGGAGAGATATTCAATAAAGAAATATAATTAAAATATGGAATTGTGGTGATGAGTACAAAAGAGGAAGATTTTGCAAGCAATATGGAGGTTACTAATATTCTTGGTAAAAGCAGTTTTAATGGACGATGGATATGAAAACCCAATTGGAATGGGTGCAAGTATGAATGAGAGGAGCAAATTAAAACCGACAGTACTGAAAATTATTTCAGGGATCTTACTATGAAGGTGAATACAGAAATGAGGTATGGAGAAATAGCATACTTGTAGGTTGACCCAAACAATCCCAGTAGAGATACAAAGAAGGTTTTATGGGAGACAGAAGAGAAAATTGCTGAGCTATGTCCTTTAGCAGTTTTTGCAAGAGGACACAGTCTAGCTCCCAAGTAAAGAGATTAGACTTAAGAATATGGACTATATGGAGATGATGTAAGCAGGTGGTATGTTTGTTAAATGAATGATTCACTGTTAATCATAATAGTAAAGTACTCGCACCAGGAACTTCCAAATTCCAACAAGTGGCTTTATATCACGGGGCTTTCCCTGATCCCCTTTGTGAACTGAGATCATCTATGTATAAGTTATAGTCTACAATATTAAATTTGGGTTTCAAGTGTTGACTTGTTCTCATTTTCTGAAGACTGGTGGAACAATTCTTCTACTTGGAAGCATTTTAATGGGATGTATCAGAAAACCAACTCAAATCACGTAAGTTTAAAAAACACATTTGTGACTTTTACCCAACACTCTATGAATTTATCTTATAGATAGACTTGCACAAGTGTGCAAGGGTATCTAGACAAGGTTCACTGCAACATTAATTGTAAAAGCAAAAAATGAAAATAACTCCAACATCCATCATAGGTTACATCAACTAGGGTATAGACATGAAGTTCTCTTTCTTTATTACAAAGAGTGAGTTACTTTGTCTAGGGGGTACCTCTGGCATGAGAAGACTTCAAATTTTTACATCATAGAATTCTAATTACATACAATTTTTTTTCAATAAGCATGTGTCAATATAGTAACTTTACCATTAAAAAATTCATATAGGACACTTCAAAGATATGGTAATGTTTTATTTTTTAAACCGGTGCGGTAGGGCCACAGGTGCTCATTGTATTAGAATTTTTTAACCACACACATAATTTGTAAATACCATTTTGTACCTGCTTAACATTTAATAAAAAGATTATATCCCTTGGGCAGCCCGGGTGGCTCAGAGGTTTAGCGCTGCCTTCAGCCCAGGGCGTGATCCTGGAGACCTGGGATCGAGTCCCATGTCGGGCTCCCTGCATTGGGCCTGCTTCTCCCTCTGCCTCTGTGTGTGTGTGTGTGCATGTGTCTCTCTCTGTCTCTGTGGATAAATAAATAAAATCTTAAAAAAAAAAAAGATTATACCCCTGAGGGGTGCCAGAGTGGCCCAGTCAGTTAAGCATCTGCCTTTAGCTCAGGTCATGATCCTGGGGTTCTGAGATGGATCCCCACATTGGGCTGTCTGCTTGGCGGGGAGTCTTCTTTTCCCTCTGTCTCTCCCTCCACTTATGGTGTCTCTCGTGCTCTGCTTTCTCTCAAATAAATAAAATATTTTTTAAAAGTTATACTCATGATATCTGATTATTTTCTTGTTAATGACTTCTCTTTTGAAAAGGCAAGTGCAAATACATCTTTGTCAAACAGTTGAGGATTCTAGTTAGCTGAGGTCGGTTCATTCAGGTTTCTCTATGTCATCAAGAATTGCCCCCCTAGATTCTTTGGAACATGGGAAGAAAGAACCAAACTTCCAGGTATTACTGAATATCTGTTACAGACAGTAGCCTTAACTTCTTTATTTACAAAGTTTATCTACTGTTAAGGACAGAATTATGTCCTCCCCCCCAAAAAAAAATGTGTTGAAGTCCTAGACCTCTGCACCTCAGAATATGACCTTATCTGAAAATAGGGTTGTTGTAGATGTAATTAGTTAAGATGACATCATAATGGAGTAGCGTGGACCCCTCATCCAATGCAACTGGTGTCCTTATAAGAAGACAGCCATGTGAAGATAGAGACATAGAAAAAGAATGCCATATGTTGACAAGGCAGAGACTGTAGTTGCGTGACTGCAAACCAAAGAATGCCAAGGATCTCCAGCAAACCACAGATGCTAGGGAGAGACAAGGAAGGATTCCCCTACAGGTTTCAGAGGGAACACTTGATTTTGGATTTCTAGCCTTCAGATGTGAGATAATACATTTCTGTCATTCCAGCCACCTAGATAGTGGTATTTTGATAAGAGCATGACTAGGAAACTAATAAGCCTGCCTTATACTTATAATTATTACCAATATTATTGTGACATCAGATCATAGTCCTCAATCAGATTCAGTGTGTTTCACACCACAAAGCCAAGGGATCCTTCTCTCATTTGAGAGATCCTGTGAAATACAGCGTTGGAAATGTCTGGAAGGACACTCTCCAAACTGTCAGCAGCGACAGTTCCCTGTGAGGAGGGAAAACAGAGGCTCAGGTACATAGAAATGAAGGACTTTTAACATTGCCATCTTAAAAAACAAACAGATATTTGTTGCATCATTAAAAGGAAAAAAAGAATCCTAGGCAGCTTGGAAAGCCAATAGGAAAAAAGCAAAAATTGTGTGTACATTTCACGTGTTATGAAAATACTTACTGTAAATTAAGCTAATCTTTGATAAAAAGTGAATATGTGGTTGCCTGGATGGCTCAGTCAGGTAAGCCTCTGCCTTCGGCTCAGGCCATGATTTCAGGGTCCCGGGACCAAGTCCACATCAGCTCCCTGCTCAATGGGGAGCCTGCTTCTCCCTCTCCCTCTGCCCTCCACTTGTGCTCTTTCTTAAATAAATAAATTTTTTTTTAAAAAAAGTGAATGTATGTGATTTAGGGCTCAGAGACCATATATATTGTTTGATACCATGTAATTACTGAAACACTCTCTTTCAGTCTCAAAAGTGATCCAGGTTTTATAACAAAATATGTGATTACCTCACTAATGTCCTTTCAAAGTCACTAAGAAGGACTTTCTTGTTCAAAGACAAATATATCAGCTAAGAAAAGCTCAGCAAGCAGAGGTGCCAGGGAAAAATTTTCTAGCAGAAAAAAGGAAACTGAGAAGCACTGGGACTTCTGAAACGCATGAACTAATGCAATTTTTTTTTTTTCAATTTCTGTGAAATTGTGTCTTTTATCTTTAAGATCGTGGAAATTTTGCATTCTTTACTAGAGTATTTATATGTTTGGAGCAGTAGAAAAATAATGCTTTTCTCACTATAGAGTTGAATTACTTTACTTTTCCTTTCAAATCATCTCTGAGTAAAATTGGATTGGCAGTCTATGGTTCTTGTGCTCTGTCCCCAACCCCCCCACCCCACCCCCAAAACCTGAGATTGCTGCCCTTCCATCTGAGAGGTACAGCTCTAATGCTGCAGACTTCTTGAGCTCCTTTATTAAATACCTGGGTGTTCAGAAGGCCTAACTGAACATTTTCACTGCTTTCTAGTGCAATCACATCATCTATTAAGGGGAGACTCCTGTGAGTAAATGGCCCTTATTAGGGAGCCAGGAGGCTGGATTCTTCCCACCCCTGCCAGGAACCTGCTCTGGGTGTCCTTAAGGAAAGGAATTCAACTCTTGCTTTTTGTCCTTTGTGTCTGCTAAACTGCAGAAAGAGGAACACAGGATCTTCTGTTTCTTTTTTAAAGGATTTTATTTATTCATTTGACAGAGAGAGAGCATAAACAGTGGGAGCGGCAGGCAGAGGGAGAGGGAGAAGCAGATTCCCTGCTGAGCGGGGAGCCTGATATGGGGCTCGATCCCAGGCCCCTGGGATCATGACCTGAGTGGAAGGCAGACGCTTAATTGACTCAGCCACCCAGGTGCCCTGCCCCAGATATTCTGTTTCATCATAACATAAAGACTTAGAATTCAGTTAAGACCTATTCTCTTAAAATTATGTGCCAGTACTATAAGGTTATAAAAGACTTATATCAAGAGTTTCTTGGGTCACCTGGGTGGCTCAGCTGGTTAAGCGTCCAACTCTAGATTTCAACTCAGGTCATGATCTCAGGGTCCTGAGATGGAGCCTCACATCCAGCTCTGTGTTGGGCAAGGAGCCTGCTTGAGATTCTCTCTTCCTCTCCCTCTGCCTCCTCCTCCTGCTCATGAGGTCTCATACTTTCTGGCTGTCAAAAAGAAAATAAATAATAAAATAAATAAATAAATAAAAATAAAATAAAAAAACCAAACTCACAGCAAGTGATTCTGCCCTCATAGATTCCATTCTCTGCTGAGGAAAATAGACTAATCAGGAGATTACTTAGGTCTAGTGATAAATGCTAAGAGGGGTAAAGATTAATGTAGATATTCCCCCAAAGGTAGGGTGCAGCAAAGAGGGAAAGAGGGAGCCACTATAACTGATGATACTGGTAAACACACCCCCTCACATACACGCACACTCAAGATTGTGAGCAATTTGATATTAGGGAGTGTGACTTATTCGTCCTGTTTCTCCAGCAGTAAGAACAGAGTAGGTTCACAATTCATTGAATTATGAACATAAAAATTTGAAGCATACTTGTGCTAGCATAGGACATATATTCATAAGATTGCCTGTCGCTTTCCCTTTCAATCAATCTGATTATCCTTTTCTTCAACTTGCTCCCTTAAAGAAAAAAGATTTTTAAATAATTTCATATGTTTTAAAACAAAGAATTAAAAAAAATTAAAAACAAAACAAAGAATTTATTTATATTCTACCAATTTGGAAATAAGGTAGTCTGGACAGAGATTAGACTACAGTTACCCTTCTGTTATATGAAACCAGGATTTGCAATGAAAACTTAAATGTAACTATATCTGAGTTTCTTTGGGCTACTTAAAGAACAACTTTTTAAAAGTGTCCTTCAGATTGTTTGGCAATATTTATTAGAATTGCAAATGTAGGGGCACGTGGGTGGCTCAGTCCGTGAAGCATCTGCCTTTGGCTCAGGTCATGATCCCAGAGCCCTGGGGTTGAGCCCCATGTCTGGCTCCTTGCTCAGCAGGGAATCTGCTTCTCCCTCTCCCTCTGCCTTCTGCTCCCCCTGCTTGTGCACTCTCTCTCTCTCTCTCTCTCTCTCTGTCAAATACATAAATAAAATCTTAAAACAAAAAAATTGCAAATGCATGAAACCTTTGATCTAACAATTCTACTTTTATAAATAAATGTATATACTTGCTTGATATTGCAGCTGCTTTATATCGAGAGATAACAACCCTAATATACAACCCTAAATGAATGAAGAGGAACTTTATTTACTGATCTGAAATTATCTTCAAGATACATTGTGAAAATTGCTAAGTAAAGCAAAGGGTAGGACACTACACACATACACACACACACACTTGGCTTGTATGTGTACAAACTATTTCTGGAAGGATACACAAAAAGCTAGTCGTTTTGATTGACTTTGCAGATGGAATCAAGTGTGAGAAGGGGATTATTTATACCTTTTGTTCCTTTAAATTTTTAAATATTTAAAATGTTGTAATTCTGAATTTTATTTTAAAGATTTAAAAAACTTCTTAATTAAAAGTGCCTTCAGATCTTCCATTTGCTTCTAAGGAGAGAAATTGAATATCTAATTATCAGGAGAGCCAGGGAGACTTACTTTTCATCATCTACATTTTTGCCCCTTTTAAATTTTGTACCATGCATATTTAGGGGGGGGAAAAAGAAGTACCTTTAAACACATTAGGTCCTCAATCTAACTTTATTGAGTGATTATATAAATTCCTAAATACAAACTAAACTTAAAAATCATATAAACCTTTATAATTATATTTTCTAGTTTTATTATAATTCAAACTGACCATCCACATCCATATCTTACAGGTTTTGTGGACTTGCTGCTGATAGTAATTTTTCAAAACTCTTAGATATAGCTCTATACTCCAGACATTCATATACTTAAGATAGTAGAAGTGTATTTTAAAATCATGTTTGTTTTGCTTGATCCTTCGGAGTAAATTATAGAAACTTAATTAACTGAAACTTAATTCCATAGAATTAAGATTGACATGATATTCTCTGAAATAAAATTCATGAAACATGTAATTTCATCACCTGATGAGCTAGCTATTGAACATATTCAATATGCTCATTATATTATCAATTCTGGTTGTCTTTCTAATCTCTAAGCATCCCATTTTTCCAGAAGTTCAAGCCAAGAGGCCTTTCATAAATAATAGGTTGGGCATCAGCATGCCAATCCCAACCATTCACTAAAATTCTTAGAGTTTGCCAGGATTTATATAGCCCAAATAAAGTTGCCAAAGTGATTTTTCATGGTTATATTATGCAGAGAGATAAGCTGTTCCCATGCGTATCCATAGAAATGATGTTGAACTCTTCACCAGTTCATATAATCTATGAGATCTAAATGAGATCATCTTTCAGTATTTTAAAGCAATCGCTTTAGACCCTCATACCCAGATCGGCAACATTTATTATTTCCTGAGTCTGTCTGTCTCAGATCACACATGAGTCCTAGGCTCAGTCTTCTGCCTTCCAAATAGTCCTGTCACCACCTCCAGAAGTCCTGATGAAACTGATCATTTCTGACTCCACACTATTTTCTGCTGCTGCTGTTTCAATTACGGCCACACGGGGGGACACTGTTGAAAACTCGCAGTAGTGCTCCTCCAAAGCCAGCATGAGGCCATACAGTGCTACTGGTGGCCCAAGGCCCTAATGAAAATAGTTTATGCTGATTTGGAATTCTCTATGAGCCTGTGCTGTATTGTGTCTAATTGCATCATCTTTTTTAAACCTTATAATATGCCTCTGGATGTTATTATTATCCTTGTTTTATGGATGCTAAAACAGATGTGAAAAGATTAAGTAAAATGACCAAGGTTACAAGTAGTAACTCTAACCCAGGTTTGACTGACTTCCATTATTATAAGTTCATCCCTTCAATATATTCATGCTTGTTAACCTAGTAATTCCACTTCTATGATTAGAGATACATGTAAGGGTTTACATTCAATGCAGTACATGATGTAGGGATATTGGAGACAATTTAAAGTTTCAACAAGGAGACACTAGTTAATTTATAATCCATTCACAGATTAGAATACTAATAGATTAATTTATTAAGTAAATAATATCAGTTAGTCATAGTTTCTAAGCATTTTGTTTCTTGACTCAGTTACCCCCCAAAAAAATCCTAGGATAGAGCTATTATTATATTTCATCTAGTTTAAGCTACCATCATTATTAAACAACCCATTATTTATGTACCACTAAGAAAAATGCTACTAATCTAAGATACAATGTTTTCTCATCATCATAGTGAAATACACTTTGACGTCAGAGATTTTAAAATTGGGGGAAAATGTTTATCTTAGACATTTATCTAAAATGTTTATCTTAGAATTATCTTGGAATAAGCTATTATCATGTTTCATTTTTGGGTGAGGAAATTGAGGCACAGCAAAATTAAATAATTTGCCCAAGGTTAATCAAAAAAAGGCTGAGAGCAAAGGTAGAATGGTGATCAGAGTGACCAACAGTCCCGGCTTGGTCCATCTCTATGTGTCTCTCTCTTCCTTTTTCTGAAGGTAAAATGTGTAGTATTTTAACAATATTTTTTAGAAAACCAAAAAAAAATTATCAAAGATCCTCAAAGAGAGTAATTCAGGCACCTCAAAATTCACAGAGGACTTTTGAAAAAGCCTGAAATCATAGGAAATATTTGGGATTACGAGAATGTCTTCTATTCAGTGAATTACCTAGTGCTCTGAGCTACAAGTTTGCCTTAATTGAAAGAGCTCTGTATCTTCACCATCCTTGGAAATGCTGTATGTAAATGAGTAGTATTGACAACTTTTCTCTTTCCCGTAAAATTTGAGGGTTTTTTTTCTAAGCAATTACTGCCGTTTTGGGAACATGAACGGTCAATTAGGTTTAACCTCATGTACAAGTGCTTGTAAACAAGTGTTTTGAAAACGTGAATGTCAGCTTTTGGAATGTGACACCGGTGTGGTTGCAGTTTGACTTTGTATATTCTAGCCTAAGTGTTTTTTCCCTTTTTGGGAGGCTAGGCTTTCTAAAGTTGGTCCAGGGACCCAATTCTTGCCTCAAAAGCATTTGGCAAGCTTATTAAAATATAAGAGTTCCAGACTTTACCTGAAGATTTATTTAATCAGATTCTCTAGGGGTAGGATTCAGGAACCTGCATTTTTTACAAGTTGTTAGGTGTGCTAAAACTTGAGAACTGCCACTGAGGACCATCACTGTGTGTGTGTGTGTGTGTGTGAGAGAGAGAGAGAGAGAGAGAGAGAGGGGAAGTCTACACTCTTCTGAAGAGGTTGTTTTACCACATGAAAAACACTGCGTTGATCTAGTTATTCCTGGAGGTACTTTTCTCCCTGGAGAATGGGTTAGTCCTTTTTTGCCATATTCAGAATAAAGTAATAATAATAATAATAACAATAATAATAGCTATATTTGCTTATACTAATTTTTTACTTGGATTATAAAGATGGATTTGTATGGATATGATTTGTACGGATTCACATGCATGTGAATTTTGATTGTGAAGCCAATTTTATTTTTTTTAAGATTTTATTAATTTATGCATGAGAGATGCAGAGAGACTGGCAGAGACATAGGCCGAGGGAGAAGCAGGCTATTCATTGGGAGCCTGATGCACAACTCAATCCCAGGACCCAGGACCCTGGGATCACGCCCTGAGCCAAAGGCATATGCTCAGCCACTGAGCCACTCAGGTGTCCTGTGAAGCCAACTTTAATATTTCATTCTATGAACTTAGATCCTAACAAGCCTACACATTCAGACACATAGTCACTGCTGCAGACATACTTGTTTCCTTTCTTGCCACACTTAATATTAACTAATATCTTCTTTTATTTAGAAAAGGAAAGGAAGAAAGAAGAAAGAAAAGATCCTTTGAAAAGGCAAGAGGGAAGGGAGATTGCTTTGCCATGTTTCTTTCCTGTGTGTTACTCCCTCTCAGAGACATCTGTCACTGGCTTTTGCTCACCCCTCTGGAAATGCTGCTGCCACCAAGCCACAGGAAGGCTGCCTTCTTATGGGCAGAAATGCTTCCCCTGGGGCTGCAAGGCAAAGGAAACTAGCCTCTAGTTGAAGACCCATATCTGGAAACAGTGTGATCTCACCCTTCTGGATGGAGCACATTTTCTTCCTGGACCAAGCCACTTCTGCTTGGTCCCTGGCAACCCAGCTGAGTTAGAAAAAGAGAAACCTGCCTGATAAGTCTCATAGCTCAGGCCTCCAAGACATCAAAAATTAGGCTTATGCCAGTCTGTCTCAGTGTTCTAATAAGATAAATATTCCATGCAGTTCCCTGAGACATGAAATAGGCCTTTTGATTGACCTTTCCAAAGAGGCAGTTAAGACCTTCTGAAAACCTCTACAAACTGTGTAAGCATTCAATGATTTCTTAGTTGGGTTTTTCCTTAAAAATGTCCTGTTTCTTATCAGTTTTAGATATTTTTCCAAGAACCCCAGGGAGATTTGCAGTGGGATAATCCAGTGTACATGGTAAAAATGAAACCACTATCACAAGGTTTATGAAGGGACAAATCAAGTATAATACAAGAAGCTCTAAAGAAAACAGGAAGATTTAGCATGTTAAAAAGAAAAACCACAGCAAGATGGCTTTTACCATCTCCACGCACTGACTCGGGGTTTATGTTCCTAAACAGAGCCCTATTCAGGTGAAAGAAAAACCCAACCACCACCAAGTTCTACTTTATTCTCCCTGATGGAAGAGGTTAAATTTTATCACTCTATGTGTCGTTTTCCCCCTGTACTCTCTTAGTACCTTTTCCATTCAAACATTGGAATAATAACCATATTTATTAAGCATCTTGGTTTCATAATAAGGCAACTACAACTCATAAGGATTAAGTAGCTTTTCCAAATCACACAGCAAGTGAAAGGAGGAAAAAAAGGAATCTGGACATCACATAATACTAAAACATGTTCTTTCTTTCACCCCAGACTTGCGTCAGGAAGAAAAAGATGATGCAGATGACTGTATTTGATTACAGTGTATTTATGGGAACTATATAGAGCAGTATTCCATGGTCTTCTCCCTTGCCTGGCTCTGCTGTTAGCATAGGGATGGAGCTGAGCTGAGTATATAGGAAAGCTTCAAATAACAGAAGGTGGAGCCCACCGTCAGCCTACACTGTTGGAGAGTTTGCTACTTGGATTGAAATGAGATATTCAGATGTACTACGGAATATTAGAAATGTGAAAGTAGGGTGCAAAAACAAAGTTAATAACCTTAACAGTGTCAAAGTGCCTAAAAACATAAAATGTATCAATAGGCAATGGTGTGCTGCTGCTAACTATTTAACAACCAGCCTTCTCAAAACCCAGCCCTGGTTTGTAGCATCTGCTGGTTTCCGTGGTGTGAACACTCACACCATGGCCTATTTTAAGTTACCAATGTGAGGCCACCAACTGCAGAGTTGCAAAGACAGGCACTGGAGCACGTCATGGTGTTGTATTTCCACCACACACATATAATAGATGCGAGTAACCTCAGGAGCCTGGGAAACAATAGAATGCAAACAAAATAATCAGAGATAAGTTTTCAGTATTTAGTATTCATTACTTTCATCTTTAATATCTATTTTACTTGTAATTTCATATCATTTCATTTTTAATAATGACTGTTAACAACCAGCTCTCACAGATCCTACAGAGGTTAACACTGGCTCTCTGAGTCGGTGAAAACGGGCTCCAAACATGCCACTGCCTGTAGGGGTCCTGGCAAAGGACTCTTATTTTGGGGGACAGTGTTGGCCTGGGGACTGTGTATCTGTGCCAGAGTTGGGTGGGCAAGTAAGAACAGCTGCACATACACCTTAACAACATTTTAGACTCCAGCAGCATCTACACAAGCCTATCATCCCACCCAGCATGGCGTGAGACCCTCTGGGTTCCTGCAGACCCCAAGAGGAATTAAAGCTGGTTTGCCTTAAGGATAAGCAAAATTAATGTCCTACACTTGAGGCTTCCTAGGGCTCAGCTCTCTGCCACATCTCTACTCCTGGACTATAGTTGAAACTCCTTTGACTCTCTCCCCTCACAATTAGAGATAAAAGATTAAAAATATAAACACCTGGTTGAGGTCTGCCTGAAATCCATTCATGTCTAGAGAAAGGGGACCAAAGGAGAGAGGAGAGGCTGGGATGGGAAAGTAATTGGGGCATTTCACGACTGGCCTATGGTCAGTCTTGTTTTCCTTCAGCTGGCACGAACAAGCGCCAGCTGTGCACTGAGGTGCTTTTGCCATGGAGGCACCCATGTGCTGCTTGATGCAGGAAGTTATTATCTGGGGTTGGGGTCAGACAGGCATAGATTAGAATCTCGTTTTCTTGGACACAATACTTAACCTCTTTAAACACATACAAATCCTCCTATGCAAAAGGAGACACTAGCACCCACTTTAGGACTCATGTGAAGAAATCTAGCAAAGGGGAGTACTTGTGTTACCATAAATTTTTGAGACATGTAGCTATTGTTGTTATTTTAATATGGTCAGATGTACAGTGATGCTTATTATGAAATCCACCCATCAGAGCATCTTGATACTAAAAAAAAAGTTGTGATGAACAGTAATCCATGGCTTTAATTAATAAAGGAAAGAGGCTATCGCCTGCCCCAACATACACATACTAAAAATATGGAATCTGGGGGTGCCTGGGTGACTTAGTCAGTTAAGTGTCTGGGTTAGGTTCCCTTTCCTGCTACTCCCCCCCTCTACTCATGCATGTTCTTTCTCTCTGTCTCTCTGCTCTCTCTCTCTCTCTCAAATAAATAAATACAACCTTTAAAAAAAATAATAAAAAGATGGAATCTGTTGGCAATTATTTCTAGTGCTCTAACACAACCACAAAATGTGTTTAACTCACTTGATTTAAAGCAAATCACATGAAGATAAGCATGCCACAACTTTTATAGGCTGCTAAAATAATGTGACCTGTTTCCTCACATGTTGGGTGAATACCACCTTAGAGGAGGAGAGTTAAGTCCATTGGGGAGGGTGTGCTACTCTAGCATGTGTTTTTCCCTACTATGCATTTACATTTGCATTTATAAATTTTTAAATTTCATTTATATAAATTTTATGATTTTATTTATTTGAGAGAGAGAGAACACAAGTAGGGGGATTGGTAGGCAGAGGGAGATGGAGAAGAGAGGGAGAGCAGAGCAGAGCAGGGAGCCCAATGTGGGGCTCTATCCTAGGACCCTGGGATCATGACCTAAGCCAAAGGTAGCTGCCTAACTGAATGAGCCACCCAGGTGCCCGTTTTTTATTTTTTAATTTTAGTTTTAAAATTTTTCATTCCAGTATAATTAATATAGTGTTACATTAGCGTCAGGTGTACATGACAGTGACTCAGCAATTCTATACATTACTCAGTGCCCATCATTGAACTTAACTTTTTGCAGCAATGCCTCCCTTAAGCAAACAGTACGTTGCCAGCACTTCCCTCCCTCTGATCCTGGGCAGTAGCTTTTCCATGCACCATTCGCAGGTGATTGAGTACTAGGTGGGGGCTTGAGGTTTACCAGGAGTGACAGGAGGTACCTGAGGTTGCTAGTGGATAAGCCCCACAAATCCACATGGGACTGCTCCAGGCAGTCTGGGGGAGCAGCCCTAATGAGCCTCTCTCCTCTTCTAAAAATGTGAAAAATGAAAGCCAGAGGCCTGCACCGTTCCTGGGGGGCATCCTGAGCCATGTGGCAATCTCGGAAGCCCAGGATTAAGAAATGCTGTACCAGGACTTTCTATCCAGGAGGTGGAAGAGAGAAGCATAGAGTGGTTTTTGTTTTCAGTGTGGTTCAAGGACCTCAAAATTGAGGAAGTCGTAGCACAAAGCAATTAATAAAAACATCATAGAGATCACACAGAGCAATGCAATTCAAGCATTTGAAAGACCTCAATTTTAGCTTTCTGCACAAGAGGAGAGCTGATTCACACACGGGCCCAACTGACACACAGCCCTCATAGACAGTGGCCACAGCGGAGAGTGTTCCGGAACTTCCCTCCCTTCCCAGGGCAGCTGGGGGATTTTTCTCCCCTTCCCCCCACGTGAGGTCTCCATCTCAGCCTCAGGCCCCATTTCCCCTGTTCAGTTGCTGTTCCCACTTTGCATAGTGCTGACAAAAGTCAATGAGCACAGGGGCCCAAAAGGTGAGGCAAAGGCAAAAGGAATGAGGAGGACAGAGAAATTGTCCCTTTTATCCTTGGCTGCACTTCTCAGCCAAGAGTCCGGGGGAGAATCTGCAGGGGAGAGGGCTGCCAGAGTGGAGGGCATGGCCTGGCACACAGATGTGCCATGAGGGCATCATAGATACTTACCCCTTATTCCTTCAGGCAGTCAGATGTGGGCCAGGGACTCCAGGGCCTGTTGCCTCTGCAATTTCATCTGGGATGGGTGCTGCTGGGGCAGAGCAGAATTTAATGCTGTGCCATGTGTTCTCTATAGGTCGAAGGGACATCCCTAATCCACCTCCAGATGGTGAGTGCGGCCAAACAGGTCTGTCAATCAGCAGCTGCCGTGACTCAGGCCCTACTGCAGGAAAGGGTTTGTTTCAGGTACCAGAGGAGCACGGCCAAAGGCCACTGACAGCTAGGGGTAGGGCAAGAGGTAGGCCTGGTGGTCCCTGAGCAGAGGGAGTCAGCCCTGAATCTCCTCCTCCTCCACTGGCTACTTCATCCTTTGTGTTGATGTGTCCTTTTAGTGCTGTCCAAGCTAACTGCCTTTAACAGAAGCTTTGTCATTTTGAAAGCCTTACTATGAAAAGGTCCGATTATAATTGAAATCCACACACATTAGCATAAGAAACTTACATATGCCCAAGAAAGAAAATGAGCTACTAGATTTTTTAAACAGCATTTCAACTTTTAAAATTTTTGAAGATTATAATCATTCTTTTATTTTTAAAGATTATATTTATTTATGAGACAGAATGAGCACAAGGGCGGGGAGGGGCAGTGGGAGAAGCAGAATCCCCACTGAGCAGGGAGCCTGATGAGGGACTGGATCTCAGGACCCTGGGATGGAGACTTGAGCCAAAGGCAGATGCTTAACCAACTGAGCCACCCAGGCGCCTTATAATAATGATTCTAAATTTATTACCTGGGACGCCTGGGTGGCTCAGCGGTTGAGCACCTGCCTTTGGCCCAGGGCATAATCCTGGAGTCCCAGGATCGAGTCCCACATCAGGCTCCCTGCATGAAGCCTGCTTCTCTCTCTGCCTATATCTCTGCCTCTCTGTGTGTGTCTCTCATGAGTAAATAAATAAAATCTAAAAAAAGAAAAAAAGTCGAAAAAATAAATTTATTACCCACATGTCTGCCTGTACAGTGTCTCATCTGAAGGTTTTTCTCAGAAATTTGTACAAATCATTATTCAAACAACTTAATTGGTAAATATGTATAGTTGTTACAACAAGCACCTACAGATAAAAGTTATGCTCATGAAGTCACCCTCAAGTTCCTCTTAACTTTAAAAGTATCTTATTTAGGGGCACATGGGTGGCCCAGTCAGATAGGTGTCCAACTCCTGATTTTGGCCCAGGTCATGATCTCAGGGTTGTGAATTGGAGCCCCCCGTGTGGGGGCTACATGCTGAGCCCCAACCCCACATCATGCATGCTTTCTCCCTCTAAAAAACAAAACAGAACTTATTTAAAGCTGTATTCGAATTCAGTATTTCATTATCGCCCTTCAAAACTTCATATTTTACGGTTATAATTTAAGAAAAGGAAACAAATTTTTTTCACCAAGCTACATATAGGTGTCCCTTAACTTATTCCAGTATTTTCTAAGCATTATATTTTATGACTACAAAAAACACTGGAAAGCAGTGTCTCATATTCTGTTCATTAGTATAGAGCCCCATTTGGGGTTACATAAGATCAGTGTTCTGCCCCCTGACCTACCCACTGTCAATCATTTCATTTCCATGAGTAAATGAGATCTGATCTGCAAACTACAGTTTACGAACCCATTATCATGCCAACCTGTAGGTGGAGAAAACCTCAAGTAAACTGCAACTGGTTGCAACTCAGTTTTAAAGTGCATTTTGTTGGCTGCAGAACAGCTTCAAAGGAGCTGTTTTGTAATGCACTTCATAATGGCTCCTTGAGTAACTCTACTGTGGTTGTGCCCACACTGGCTCAGGTGGTTTCTGCTTGGCAAGGTGAAACCTCACTTTCCTAGCAAGCTCCTAAAAAAAAGCAGGATTGCTTTTGCAAGTCTGTTGCAACACAAAGTCCCGACCAAGTAAAACGTTAGCCTGCAACCTTTTTCTTTCTGCTCCGTTGTTCATCTTGTCTCTTCCAGGACACCAGATCCAATTTTTGTTGGACTTATAAAAAAAAGTTTTTTAGATTAAACTTCCTCTTAATTCCCTCCCACCCCATATGAAATCTGCTATCGAGTACGTCGTGAACAGCCAGAGAACCCTGCCGAGGCAGCCGTCTCACCAGCTCCCTAAACTGCGGCTGTATTCAGGAGACCTCTTTGTAGGAAATAAGGCTAATACTTAGTTCCCAGAAGATGAGGTGTGGTTGTAATGAGCTCATTCTACTGGGTGGAGGCGGGACCGGTTCCATGTTTCTATTTTTAAAATGTTTATAAAGATCATCCCTTGTTGCTCAAAGACAACAGATGAGGGAGAGACGTCTCTCACGTTACCATTAGGGACAACAAGGCGACAACCCGGCTTCCAGAGAAGCTAGAGCCTTTCAGACTTCAGTTTTCTGCGCACGGGGATCCCTGGGTGGCGCAGCGGTTTGGCGCCTGCCTTTGGCCCAGGGCGCGATCCTGGGGACCCGGGATCGAATCCCACGTCGGGCTCCCGGTGCATGGAGCCTGCTTCTCCCTCTGCCTCTCTCTCTCTCTGTGACTATCATAAAAAAAAAAAAAAAAAAACTTTCCTGCGCACGTCGCCTCTCCCCTGTCGGAGCTGCAGTTAGTCCCTCCCTCCCAGACCAGAAAAGCCCCGGCGCTCAGAAAGGTCTCTCCTCCCGCTGCTGGGGACGCCCTCACCGCCCGCCACCCCCTAGACCTCCTGGACGGTTCCAGGGCTTGGCATGCATCCCATCCCGCGTCATTCACGTCACAGCACTCCAATAGCTACGATCATTCGGGGGTGGCAATTTAGTGCCGACTCAGTCCGTGCCGGCCGTTTTATTTGCTAGTTGGGGCTCACTTTTGCTGATGGGCTCAGCTACTTGTCAATCACTTTATCCGCCCCATCCCGGCCCGATCGGAAGCACCAAGAAATCACAGGCAGGCGTTAGGGTCCTACGGGGAGGGTCCTGCGCTTCACCGGAGCTAGCCTGGTCTGTGAGCAGTTTTCATGGGCCTTCCTTGGATCGGAACAGCAACTCACTTTCCACAGCAGAGACATGGAAAGCTCTAGAGCGGGCCCGACGCCGTTTGGAAAGCGCGGGGGCGGCATGAGAGCGGGTACTGGAAAGGGCTGGGCGCGGACTCGGAGCTGTGGGGCATCAGGACCTAGGCTCAGCCTGGGACGCCCCGCCGTCCGGCCGGCGAGACCCAGAGACTATCGGGCTCTCCGGGCTGCCCTGCAAAATGTCTGGCTTGCAGCAGGCGTTGGATACGAGGGAAGTATTGAGGGGCGAGGGGGTGGGGAGTTGCAAGTCCGCTCTTGGCACTGCCCAGCAGAGTGGATTTCGTGAACGGAGGCGCTTTCCCCCCTACAACTCGCTTCCTGTTTCACCTGGAGGAAGCAATTTCCACTCAAGAAGGAAGAGTACTACAAAGCAAACTTTGATCTTCCCAAGCGGTGCAGAAAACCCCAGACTCGCAGCCGGGGTTAGGGAGGGGCGGTCCATACAGGTGCATTCCGTAATGGGACAGGGCCACCAAACAGCCCGCTCCGAGACAGGCTGCAGGGAACGAAACCAGGTTTTGCCGGCGGCCGGGTGCTCAGCGCCTCGCGGCGTCCTCTCGCGGGCCCGTAAGGGGGAGGCCGCCTGCGTGCCGACCGCAGCCCGAGGCACCCACCGCGCTGGCCACCCGCCGTCGGGGGCAAGGCCCGGAGCGCGCCGCGCCTCTGCCCCCGGGGCCCCCGAGCACGCGCGGGCGCGCGCTCCTTAGGGAACACCTCCTCTTCCCGGGACTCGGAGGGGTGCGGGCGCCTGACACCGCCGGGGCGTCCTAGGTGTCCGAGGCCCGGGACTCGGAGGAGCCACGGCCGCCATCCCGGGGCCCCAGCCCGCGGCTCCCGCGCTCGGCCCGCGCCCCTCCCCGCGCCGCGCACGGCTCCGCCCGGGCCCCGCCTTCCGCTCCGCCCCGGCGCCCGGAGGACAAACGGGGGGGGTGCGGGGGGGGGACGGAATTTCCCAGAGCGGGGGCTCCTGCTTCCCCGCAACGCGGCAGTCTCTTTCTGTTTACGGAGTGAAAGGGGAAATGGAAAAGGCGGGGAGGCGGCGGCTGGCGTCCGCTGCGCCGCCCCTCGAGCGGCTCAGACGCCGTGAGTCAGGGGCGGACGAGGGCGGCCTGGGCGGAAGGTCCGGGCTGCAGGCCGGGTGCTCACTGGGGCGCTCGGGTCGGGACGACGCGCCACGCTCCGGGGTCGGTGGCCCTGGCTGCAGCTTCTGCAGCCGCCGGACCTCGCCGTCCCCGCGCGCCAGGCTCCGGGGGGCCGGCCCCCAGCGGCGCGTCCAGCCGTCGGGGGGCCGCGGCTGCAGCGCTCCGCCCGCCAGGTAACCCTCCCTTCCCGGGCTTCGGGGTGTCTCTGCGGTCGCAGCCCTCCGGGCGCCCCGGCGGTCCCCGGCGGGGGGCGAACCCCCAGGCCCTGGGAGGTGGGGGCGTGCCCGCCGCCCGCGCCGCGGAGCTTCCGCGCCTGGCGCGCGTCGCGGGCGCAGCCGGCACAGCTGGAAAGCACCTTGCGCAAGGGTCTCACGGGGTGCAGGCTCCGGCTCCTCCCCCTTCCTCCTCCTTCCCGGATCCCTAGCGCGCGAGCAGCGCCGGGCCGGGCAGTGCGCGGGGCCCCGAGACCCGCCGTGACCGCGAGCGACCCGCCGCGCGCACCGCCCGGGCCGTGGCACTGTCTCCGCGGACGCCGGTGAGCCCAGCCGCCGCCCACCCAAATCGTGGGGGCTTTGCCAGCTGACAAGCCCTGGTCGGCTTCTCTGCTTTAAAGAATAATAGGAGGGGAGTGAGGGTGGCGGGTGGCGGAGCCGAGAACCTTTCCAAGAGATGAAACTTAATTTCGTGCTTATGTAACCCGGGCGCTCGTCTGAGGGCTGAACGTGAGGGCTGGGCTTTCAGTCTAGGAAAGAATGTTGGGGGGAGAAGGTTATTTCACGGGTGTTTCTCGGTGGTGATACGGTATCAGGACTCTGAAATTCCAGATCTGGGCGGGGGACGGCGCTTAGGAAGAACGGGGTGCGCAGGGATTGCCCCAAAAGTCAACCAGGAAGGCAGGAGCTGTCTTTAAGAGAAATGGCTGTTTCACTTGTGGAAGACGTTTTGGCACGGAATAAAGAACTGTTCCTAATGAAAACAGGGAAAGAAACCCCACTGTAGTTGCATTAGGTCTCCTGTATTTGCCGAGTGGACTATTATCTGAATCCAGCAGACGCCCCCAGCTCTCCGAGGGGTCGAGGTTTGTATGCAGGACTTCTGGCAGCTAGCTGGCCCCTGGGGACTTTTTCTTATAAGGAAAGTTGGATAGTTGAGGTGTCTAGAACTTTTGAAGCAGAGCGACTGTGTTCCTATACAGCTAGAATGTGTAATTCTGGGGCTTTTGGAGAAAAAATGTATTAAGAGATAGGCCCGGAGGGGACAGTGTACTGTTTTGGCAGAAAAATCTTTTAAGTGAGAAGCAACAGGAGGTATAATTATCCTTTGTTAGGCAGAGGTTTGTATCTATAATCTTGGCCTTTTTTTTTGTTCACGCTTGCTAGGAATTTCTCCACTTTTGTTTATGTAAATGGAAGTAGCCAAGAGTGTAACGTTAATCTTTAGGAATAGGGTTGCCTGCCTCTTGGTCTTATTGTTGATTTCTGAAATAATTCGAAGCAAATAACTTTAACAGTCTCTGCCCATTTCTAAGATGGTTGTAGTTGTCTGACTCCATTGACAGGTGGGGATTTGATGAGGATTTTTATTGTAAACTAGGAGGGAAGAGTCTGTTGAATACCTTCACGGTCCCCAGTTTTTCTAGATGGGTACTGATGGGTATAAATCAGAAATCACTAGCATATTGTCTGCTCAATTAAGGCTGGAAGTGCTGAGGCTTTCTGCAGGGACATTTAGCAGACTGCCTGGTCATCTGCGTTGCTGGGGTGCACTGATTTGTGTGACAGGAGCCCTGCTGTTGCTAAGGAATTATCCCTGGCATCCTGTCATATACTCCTCCACCTCCCCTGGCGCCCTCCTCTCCACCCCCCTCTTTTCTCCTCCCTTTCCCTCTTTTTCCCTCCCTTTCCTTCTTTGCCCCTCCCCTCCTCCCCCCCCCCCCTTCCTTCCTCTCTCCCTCAACACACAACTTAGGGGTGTATGTGTTCAGACCTCTTAGGCTTCCCATATAAATGCTCCAGACTTTCTGCAGAATTTTAAAATCAAGGCATATCTTTCCTCTCTGGATCAGTTGACTGACTTGTAAACTGTGTGGACCTTTTTTTTCTTTCTTTCTTTCTTGAGTCATGTTACTACTGAGAACTTTATTTTCTCTCCAGTCAGCCATTAGCTAAGTCCAGGAGCCTCGGAACTTTTCAGCCAGTGGGGTCCTCCGAGGCTGGTTTTTTTTTTTGTTTGTTTTAACTTCCCTTTCTCAGTAAATTCTATAAGCAGAAACTGCAACTGAATGGGCCAACGAAATCAGAGGTGAATGCTCCTCTGTTAACCTAAGAAATTCCTTTCCTAACTCAAGACTCCAGGAGCCTGAATTGTAGGTTCCCTCAAAGATGCAGGAGATCTCTGAGGGGAGCTTCCTGTGCTCTCTAGATGTAACTGCGATTAGCAGCTTTCAGAACATCTCAGAGATTTTGGCCTTTATTTTCTTTGTCTTTTATTCTAGATACAGCCTTTAAAGCTTTACTGTGAAGAAGCCCAGGGAACAAGTAGCCACAGCCCATTCGCAGATAAGAGAAGAGGCCTAAGCAGTATCTGCAAAGCCAGGAGTGTGACTCAGTACTGCTCTCTTTTGTGCACATACCATCAACTGCATGTGGCAGAGCCTTTTGACTATGCACCAGACACCTTATGTACCTGAAATTCTTTAAACCTCACAACCCCCCTATGCGGTAGGTGCTCTTGTACTTCCATTTCACATCTAGGGGAAGCAGAGGTGCAGAGTGGGTAAGGTGCCTACCCAGGATCATGTAGGCAGTGAAGGAGGGCCTGGGATGCAAGATAGCGTGCTTTCTGCAGATACAACTTGGACATCAGAAAATGGCCATCAAGTAAGTGAATAGTGTCACTAGATTGCCTGGGTCTTTTCTCAAATGAAATTCACTCAAGGCCCAAGGTAGGGTGGTGTAGTCTTGAGTTGCAGGTGGAACATTTCCTGGAGCTTTGTTCCTGAGCTCCAGTTTGAGGGAGGCCTGTGGCTTTTAGCACTGAGCATTGAATATTGAATGTGTTAAAGGTTTGTGCTTTCAGGAATCAGAAACATCTTCCAGAGAGTCTTTTGGGAGCACAATAGTTTAAGCAGACATTCATGTCTTTGAATTTTCTTAGATGTCCCAAATCCTTTTATCTTTAATCCTCTGGAAGGAGTTGTTCTAAAGTCACAGGTAACAGCATCATCTTTTACCCTGGGTTTACCTTCTTTTTCTCATTTACAGCTCCCAAGATGAATCACCTGATTTGCATATAAGAACTAAAGTAACAGTATTGGCTACTGTACTTAGCTCTGGCCCTACCTGTGTCTTGTAGGATATGTTCAGCTTTCCTGGCCTCTTTGTAATACCACAACTTCTAGAGGGTGATTGATCTAAATATTAGATTAGCTTTCTTGGGCCATTGAGATACATGTTTGTACCATTAAAGAATTCAGGTCTCAAAAGGAGACAGCTGATTCACAGGCTAAAAGAATCTTCCCATTTCTCATAGGTTTCCAGTGGGCAGATTTGAGGCTTGTGGTCCCCAGTCTAAATGAGCTGTTTCGTTCATTTGCATCAGAATTATTCCTGAAACTTGACCTCTCTCTCTCTCTCATCATCTGTTTGCATAGATTAGAATCCATTTTACAGGCTTTAGGTTCCAGGGCCTGAATTTTCTTTGCCAAGGGATCTCCTGAATTGGATAAAATAGTTCTTTTTCTTTAAAGTCACCTGAGGCAAGAGGTCTGGGCGGGGAGGGTTGCCCCCTGGGGGGTGGGGTGGGGTGGGGAAGGAAGCAGTGGGGTCAGAAGGTGTTAAGGGCCAGGAGCCTCTGCTTCTCAGGTTTCTGCGTTGCTCATATTTGTGTTTACATTTAGTGAAAGTTTGTTTTCAGTGGCTATAGCTGATGCCTCCAGATCAGTGAGTGAGTGAGTAAGGAGTAAGCTCTCTAGATCTCAGATTTCCCTTCTGCAAAGTGTATTGCTGGGCTAGGAGGTTATCTAAGGTCCCTTTCTTCACTGTCTGTCAACTTGAATTTACATACACTGTTGACACAGAACCTTCATTTTATAAACTAAGGCATAGGGGAGCCTGTCCCCAGTCCCTTTGATATCAGTTTCTCCTTGGTCTCAAATGCAAATACAAATACAGTAACTAAGTGCTTGTCTTTTCTCTTGCAGACTCTCTAGAAAGCATCACAGTGATGGAGTACATGAGTACTGGAAGTGACAATAAGGAAGAAATTGATTTCTTAATTAAACACTTGAACGTGTCCGATGTAATAGACATTATGGAAAATCTTTACACAAGTGAAGAGCCAGCAGTTTATGAACCCAGTCTAATGACCATGTGTCAAGACAGTAATCAAAATGAGGAGCATTCAGAATCTCTGCTGCTCAGTGGCCAAGAGGTGCCTTGGTTGTCATCGGTCAGATACGGAACCGTGGAGGATTTGCTTGCCTTTGCAAACCATATATCCAACACGGCAAAGCGTTTTTATGGACACCGACCACAGGAATCTGGGATTTTATTAAATATGGTATGTATTTTTTTTTTTCCTGAGCAGTTGAGGGCTGTGTTCAGCTTTACTCGTGCAGCTTCATTTAATGCAGAGGGGCAGTTAAACTTGGCTTAGACTGGCTGCCAGTGACTTTTAAAAATGTGATACCTGTAAGAATCACCTCTATGTTAAAGATGCCAAAAAGGTCTTCATTAAAAGTGCCACTTAAAGAATCTTTTCCTTATGTCAGTAGCAGTCATACAAATAGGCAAGAAGAATGTATTTTAACTTAACAATTTATTAAAAATCTCACTCACCAAGTAAGCAGAAGAAAAAGAATTCTTCATCTGAGAGGGGAATAAATACTTCCTCTCTAATATTTTTGAAAGCTGGAATTTTTTTTTTGTTGTTGTTCCTCTCTTGTCATGTCTTGGAATGTCACAATATTAATACTGGCTAACTTCAGTTTTTGCAGAAATGTAGTTTGCAGGCAGTAAATAGCTATCCATGGATTCACTCTCTTTAATTGGCAGAGTATGAATGACAAATGAGATCTTTCCTTAGCCATACCAACCACGCAAATAATCTAAAATATTGTGACAACACGTTGTCAAAATCATTGATCAGATGATGTGTTTGGGTGTGCCTGGGGTTCTGGCAGTCTCCGTGTGTCAGAGGTGAATGTAGGTGCTGGGTAAAGGTCATCTAATTCTTTAAAAAGGACAGTTTGCAAAGGAGTAGGTAGTAACTTGCAAAGTGTACATATTGAGGAAAGTGATCCCTTTTCCTTGGTGCATCTATGTGGCAAAATGGCTAATGTAGGGGGAGGGTCAGTGTTGAATGATTAGAGTCTGGACAAAGTACTTAATTTTTTTTCCTGCATACTACATTGGTTCAGTTGAAAACAACACAGTAATTTAGGTCAGCTATGTGGCGAATTGTTTTGTTAGAAGCCAGTTGTGTTCAGCTCTAGCTCAGTTTGGAGCAAGACTACGTTTTGCATAGTGGTGTGACTTGCTTTGGTCTGAGTAACTGTGTTTAATAGTTGACTAAGTACTTAACCTTGAGAATATTATTTTTTCTTACATGTGAAAGTAATATTGAACTGGGAGCACTACCTGATTTTCTAAAGTAAAATATAGCTGGAGAATTCTGGTTAAAGATGTCCTATAATGAGAAATAATTATTTATGTATTTTTCTTTCTTTTTTTTGTTTCCTTTTTCACATATGTATTTTGTTAAAATGAGTATTTTAAAGGAACACATGCAGGTTAACAAAAATATTTTTGCTTGTAAATATGTGGAAACTTGCATATATTTCCCCTGACCCATCAGACTGATGAGAGATGGGCTGTAGAACTTCATAGGGAATGTACAGAAGAGAATTCAGGAAAATTATAAGAAATACAAAGAAATAACTTCCCAAAGGTTTGGAGTGGGGGGAAAAAGCCAATTCAGAAAAGGAGAGAAACAAAGACATTACAGGGAAGTGGAAATATTATCAGTCAAGGATAGGAGTAAAATGTTGTCTCTCCCTGCCATGGAGTTTGTGCTCTGTAAGGAAACAAATGAATATTCAGGAGAAAATTTAAGAACAGGACATATCCTAAAAGCAGGGATCTTTAAAACTTTAAAAAGATTTTTTCGTTTAAAAATGATCAAGAATATTAAAGCAAGATTTAAAACCAGAGGGGAATAATAGGAGAACCTCAAAATCTGCAGTAGTGTAGACCATGCCTCCCTGGGCCAATCCAGCCAGGGGTCCCTGACTCTCGGGGTTGTGGTTGACTTTTCTGTCATTAAGCTTAAGAATCAGATACATCCTATGCCTGCTAGTAACCTGTGCCAGGTCCGAGCTTTATAAACAGTGGCCCAGAATCATGACTTACCATGCTTGATCTTTGGCAGTCAGAGACAAGATGATGAAGGAGGCATAGTTTGCTTTTGGCTCCCATTCATCCTCACATGGTGCTCTCCTTGGAACCATCCTGTGTTCAAGACCTTTGTCTCCCTGTGGCCCTTCCCCTAATAGCCTGTCAAAACTTTTCCATTCTGGGCTTCATTGGTTGCTATCTGTTTCTCTGCTTTAAAAAACAATTGCTAATTATCTAACAGACTGGTTCCAAGGTAAATTTGATCTATAAAGTGTATCTGCGTACAGACCAGATACCTTCAGTCAAGTATTCATCCATTCATTTGCTAGACATAGGTCAGATTTGGACAGTGTGTCGGGCACTTTTCCAGGTGCTACAGATCCAGCGTGAAAGAGTCTGTGCTCCCTGTAGCTCACTGCCTGGTGAATGCTAGAGATGAGGAAACAGGCAATTATAATGTGGTATGCTTCTTCCCAGTACAACTACACCCTGATTGCTGTGGGGATACTCAGACAGGACACCTCACATAGCCACGAGGGGAGAGAGAATGTCAGCTTCTAAAAGGATGATGCCTAAGCTGAAATATTTAGCCAATTCTGATTGTAGGAAAGACCTTCCTTGTATAGCACTAAAATCCATCTCTGATTCTCCTTAGCCTACTCTTTAGCCATAAAAAAGGTATGGATGTTGACTAGTGTAAGGATGCAGGCCCATGAATTAAAGTACCTGGGTGTGTATTTCAGCTCTGAGATGGATCAACTGTGTAGCTTTTGAGCTAGTCTCTCCTCCATGGCTCAGTGTACTCATTTGTAAAATGGGTCGCATCATAGCACTTAACTCTTAGTGGCTGTCGTGTGGGACAAATAATGAATGCACGTGACCTATTGACGCATAGTGAGTGTTGAAAGAATGTAAGCTGTTGTGGTAGCTGTAGTTGTAAACAATTGTTGGTGTCCTTCCTTATGACAGTCTTTCCAGTATTTTAAGACTTGCATTTTCCCCACATCATGCTTCTGTCACAAACACTTCTTCTTGTGTCTGCTACTTGTCACTTACTGGACTGTTAACTTTCATCCTCACCTGGGCTGTACTCTCTGAACACAAGCCTGGGTCAGCGCCTGCCTTATAGCCCCAAACTTGAGCGTGGCAGTTCATTTGTTGTGTGACCAGACCAGCATCTGGATAAGGAAATTAAAAGCATGCTGATAAGGTCTACACTTGATGGTGGCTTTGGTAAGCTGAAGAATTGGGAGACAAGAGCAACATAGAGTTCCATCAAATTATTTGAAGGAGCCCCTAAAAGAAGAAGAAGAAGAAGAAGAAGAAGGGGAAAGCAAAAAACATCACAGACCCAAAGAGGAAAGGTCTGGGCCAGAGGAAGAACTGGGGACTTTGCAGAACTGCTGACTGGTGTGTGCTTGCATATCACACATTTCAGGGCCTATCGTCAAAGGAGAACTTGCCCTCAGAGGAGGGTCCCCAGAACATGGGAGGTTGTAGAACAGAGATGAAGGAACTCACTGCATTCCATCTAAAGAGGCGAAGGCTGAGGTGCTCTTGACTTGTAAGAGCACAAGTGACTTGTAAATGTAGGCTTTTAGTAACAGGCTTTTGACCATGGCTTGATCATGACAGTCTTCTGGAAGAGAGAAGGCACACAGGAGCTATAGCTTTGGGGTCAGACAGATCTGAGTTCAAATCCTGACTCTGTCATGGCCTAATGAGTTACTTAACCTCTGGAAACCAGTTTCCTCACCTGCAAAGTGGAGATAAAAATAGTACTTATACCTCCCAGAATTGCCGGGAGATCTTGATGAGAGCTAGCATAGTGCCTGCCTTATCATTAGCACTCAAAATAGGGCTGCCATTACTAGTTGTGATCTGTTGGGTCACATTGGGTTATCACAAATTGAGTTGGACAAAAGTAAAACTTATACAAAGGCGAATGAAACACTGAAGTGGATAACTGGAGCCTAAGTGACATGGGATACGTAAAAATTTAAATATTTAATAACAAGAAAGAGTAAGCAAGTACAGTGAGTGCCGTGGTAGGGTTCTGTCTAAATGTGGCAAGGGACTAAATTTATCACGTTCTTAGCATACTGTTAAATGAGGCCTCCAGTAACTTGAGGTGACACACTTCTTGAAAGGAGGTCATATTTCAAACAAGGCAAGACCATGGACTGTAGTGAGTGCCTATTCATTTTCCTGCTAGGGCTCTACACAGGAGCTGGCTCAGGGGAGTGCTCAGTAAATGCTTCATTTTAAATTTAGTGACTTCACATCTCTAAGTATTGGAGTCGTCCTCCACTTTGTTCCCTGACTAATAGTGCATGCATCTGTTTGTGGGGTACAGCTAAGATTAGCAGTAATGAAGCCTGAATGAATAACCCTGGGACTATTAGAACTATTCCCAGGCAGTGGCCTTATGAGGGGCCCATGCATCTGTAGATAAATCAGGTGTTCATTCTTTTCCCATGTGGTCCACATTCCCCTTTTTAGCCTCTGCACTTGAAATAACTTAATGCCGCTTTGACAGTTTCACAATTCCTGAATCCATAATCTGAAGTCAGGATATTGCTAATGACATTGAAGAAAAACTTGTATTTTTGAGATCCTTAACTCTTAGAACAATTTTCAACATATTTTAGGCATGTGCTCCAGGTCATAACTCTGGTGGACTATCTTATTAATTGGTTTTCATATTTATAATTATAATTATTCATCCTTTAATTTTTTTACTCTTTTGAAATTGAGATCTGCTTTATATGCAGTAAAATACACAGACCTTAAATGCCCAGTCTGTTGAGTTTTGACAAAAGCACATGCCCTTATAACCCACCCTGCTATCAGGATACATCTCTGTTCATTTTTGAGTTGACTGGTTTTGAAATCTCTTGTTCTGATGTTGACCTGTTCAGGAGCTCTCAGAGGTTAAGGGTCATCTCTCACTTGTTCATAGTTGCCCTCCTTGGCACTGAACACAATGCCTGGTGCTTTTTATGCACCCAGTAAATATTAACTGTTGCAAGTAGATGAGAAATAATTCTGCCTTTACTTTATATATGCAGCGCTGTCAACCCATAGCTTTGGCATAACACATTATTTTCCAGCATCCTCTACGATCATCAGTGTATTTCCACGCTCTCTCTGTATGCGTCATGTGTGAGTAATAGCTATGTGGACTAACAGGTTAGCACATTTTAATTGGAAACAAGTCAACTTGCAGGCATAGTTTATGCAATCCTTATTTTCAGCCTTTTGGTCACAGTAGTCATGCTCCCTTAGATAAATAATTTTTAAAATTTTTGTTTGACAATTAATTACTCACCAGTAGGTAGACATTCGATCAGGTCTGACCAGGGACGTGTTTCTGTTACATGCTTTCTCTAGCTTGCTGAAGCTCTAAATATAGTCTCCCTACACTGTTAAGATTGCACAACAGTGACATTAATTTCAAACACTGCGTGGAGGAATTCGATCTAAAGTAACCGGTTTCTAAAGGGTGTGTCTTAGAAAAGGAGTTTGCTGCAATTCTCACCTCCCGTCTTTTTGTTTTTGTTGTAGGTAATCACTCCCCAGAATGGACGCTATCAGATAGACTCTGATGTTCTTCTCATCCCTTGGAAGCTGACTTACAGGAATATTGGCTCTGATTTCATACCTCGGGGGGCCTTTGGAAAAGTGTACTTAGCACAAGATATAAAGACTAAGAAAAGAATGGCATGTAAATTGGTATGTACTTTATAACCAGACATCCTGCATCCTATGTTTGGCCTTATGGCTCTTGTTTGTTTGCATTACCCAAAGGTTGTTACCATTTGACTGAATCTTATGCAAGGTGCCCTGTCCAAATGCATCCTTCTTTTTTTGGTGGGGGGGAGGGGGGAGGTGGGATTTGCTTGCTACCAGGGGTCTATGGCCCCTAAGTCTGTCTAATGCATAGTTGGTTCTAATCTGTTTTGCCTTGATAAAAAAGAAAACACTGCTAGTATACCTAGCACCAGCTTGGATAACACTGTCTCTCTTGTACACTTGTATAAGAGATAGGGTGTGATAGGGTGAAATAGAGGGGAGCTATCCTGCAGGAGCAAATCTTGTGATAGGGTGGAGTAGAGGGGAGCTATTCTCCAGGAGCAAATCTTCATGCTGCTCCTTTAATCCCACTGACTGGGGAGGGAGCCAGGTAGGGAAGCAGAAGCTGGGAAAGCTCCAAGGCTTCTCAAGCCTGCAGATTAAAGGACTAAATGTAAATAGACCAATTATCAAAAAGGCCTCATCTCTTTTTATGAAGTAGCTATTGCTAAGGTGCCCCTGCTTGGGAGGACTGTCTGGCAGTGTCTGCCTAAGCTGGACGTGTACACACCCTGTGGCCCAGCAGTTCCACTCCGATAGGCACACACCCAGTAGGTGTGTACACATGGTCACCACAAGCTATGTACTAGAATGTTCATCATAGCACTGTTTGTTTTCCCAAAATGGAAATTTTCCAGATGTTGCAATGTGATATATTTATACAATGGGATACTATACAGTGAGGAGAACAAATGATTTATAACTGCAATAATGTAGATGAATCTTATAGCCATATGGTAAGCCAAAACAGCCAGATACTAAGAAGATCTACTCTGTGAGATTCCACTTATGGAACGGCCCCAAATAGGCCAAACACATCCGTGCCATTGGAAGTCAGGATAGTGGTGGGTGCCCTTGAGGGGCAGTGACTGGCAGAGGTCAGGAAGGGGTTTCTGGGGGTATCGGTAGAGTTCTGCTTCTTGATCTAAATGGTGGTGACACGGGTGTGTTTGGTTGAAAATTCAGGGAATTTGATACTTAACCAGTTTTATACCTTTTAATATATCTGTTTCACTTGGAAAGTTTTTAAAAAGTATAATAAAATAAACTCACTTTTGATTTGCTAAATATGGCCTTACTCTATCTTATTGTAATTAAAAGATCAACCATACATTGGCCTCATTTATTCCTCCATAAGGATTTGCTAGAGTATCTGTTATCAAAAGAAAAGAAGGAGATATTATAATAGGCCATTTGAAAAAGCTTGCATTTCGAAGGGACATGTTCCGGTTCTCTTAAAAGAAGCTAGTGACAGTTTAGAAAGATCTTAGAACCAAAATTTCCTATTTTTATAGTTTTACCACAAAAGGCATGAAAAAATAGCTTTGTAGGTTTGTTTTCCTAAGAGTACTTATATTTAATTTTTAAGCTGTATATTTTTTCTTAAGGAGAAAAACATGTAAGATGATTAACAACCCCTAGCAGATTCAAAAGAATGTAGGTTGAAGAATGAGATCCCTTTCTGTGAGGCAACTACTGTTAATGAAATCTTATACATCTTTCTGGAAAATTTCTATGGACATGTGTATGTGTAGCTTAAGTGATTTTTACAAATGGGAGTGTAATATGTATATATATATATATATATATATATATATATATATATATATATATAAACACACACTTCTGCATCTTACTTTCATCATCTAACACTGTATTTTGGAGACATTCCATATCTATCTACACTGAAAAATCTACTTCTTTCTTTATTAATGGCTTTTTAGTTTCCCCAGAAAAGATAGCCAGTGTTTATTTCAAACATATTGCTAGAGCATGAGCTGTGGGTCCGAAGACATTCTATTACTTCATGACAAGTGGAAATATTGAAAATACAACCTAAAATCTAGGTGCCATAGAAAGTACATGTAAAATAGATGGGAAATTATCTCTCTTTTTGATTCAGTCATAAATAATTCTTTGGTTGGATTGCTATATTCTAAATGAAAATATTTTATATTGTGTTCTTATTTTTTTATTTTGAATTGTTTACCTAAAGCTCACATGATGTAAAAGCTGGTTTGAATATTATCTTAATATGGCAGCCTAATTTTATGCAGATCACAATATCCTTGAGGGCATTTATTTGCTCTCTGGTTTGTGAGTTGACCTATATCAAATATATTTTTCATTCCCCCAGAGTTGTTTAGAATCCTATTCGTATTTTTGTTTTTAGATCCCAGTAGATCAATTTAAGCCGTCCGACGTGGAAATCCAGGCTTGCTTCCGGCATGAGAACATCGCTGAGTTATATGGCGCAGTGCTATGGGGTGAAACTGTGCATCTCTTTATGGAAGCAGGAGAGGGAGGGTCTGTTCTAGAGAAACTGGAGAGCTGTGGACCAATGAGAGAATTTGAAATTATTTGGGTGACAAAGCATGTTCTCAAGGGACTTGATTTTCTACACTCAAAGAAAGTGATTCATCATGATATTAAACGTGAGTTACCATTGGACATGTAACTTTTTTGGCTTAGAGATGAGTTAGACAGAGGAGGTGAATGGGTTTACCTCTTCATTGTAAAGTTCCTTGGTGGCAGGGAAGACAACTCTCCTGGACAACTTTTCATCTTCCTCTCCTGTGCTCCTGAAACATGTTTTAGCACCAAATGGGAGTGCTAAAGCTTTCAAAGTCATCAGGAATTATGATTATCAAATTGTGGAGGATTAGGGCCACACATCTATTAAGTACTGGCCATGTCCTTGTTCATAAGGCTTTAAAAAATCCTAATTTACTTTATTTTTTTTAATTTTTTTTTCTAATTTACTTTAAAACATGCACAGAGTCACATAGTTTTTGAGAAACAAATAGCTTTTTAATTTCAGAATTAAACACCATTTCAGTAATAATTTATTAAATAAACCTTCACTGATGGCTTTTTAGGAGGAAGAGATGCTGGGAAATGCACAACAAAGACCTACTATCAATCCTTAATATTTAATACTAAATTGAATGAACAACATTTTTACTTCTAAAAACATGGGTATTTTACTTTTTCATTTTAGGAAAGTGATATGATAATATGCATATATCTTAGAATTTGAAAGTCAAGCTCATGAGCATTATCATATTTTTCCAGCTTTATTGAGATATAACTGACATAAGTCAGATATAACTGGCAGTATAAGTCTAAGGTATATAATATGATTTGCTGTATGTGTATATTGCAAAAAGATTACTCCGATAAGGTTAGTTAACATATCCATCACCTCACATAGTTAGAATTGTGTGTGCTTTTAAAATCTACTCTTTCAGCAGCTTTCGAATATTTAACACGCCATTATTAACTATAGTCACTCTGCTATAGTACATCCCCAAAACTTGTTCATCTTACCACTGGCATTTTGTACGGCCTGACCACCTTCACCCATTTCCCCCCATCCCACAGCCCCTGGCAGCCACAATCTATTCTCTATTTCTATGAATTTAGTTGTTTTAGATTGCACATACTAGTGAGATTCATACAGTATGCATCTTTCTCTGTCCGACTTATCTCAGTTATCTCACTTAGATCTTCAAGGCTTCATTCATTTTGCAAAAGGCAGAATTTCGTCCTTTTTTGTGGCTGAATAATATTCTCTTTCATATGCGTATACACATCATATTTTCTTTATCCACTCATCCATCATGGACCTGTAGGTTGTTTCCATGATGTAGCCATTGTATCTTGAGCATTATTAGTGCGTGCAACCATTTACACTGACATTGGCTGTGTTCTTGGCATATCTGAAGTGATTTTCACTTCAATTCTCACCCAGATTGATCCTCCTCTTTTAAATATAATACAGTCATCTCGGTAGGGAGCACATTTCAATCTATTCTGATTCGGGATTCATTGTTTTAGATGCTGTTTTTATTTTATTTATGGGCACACAGACAATTTTATACTTTAAAAAATGTCCTCTTTTTATAGCTAGCAACATTGTCTTCATGTCTACAAAAGCTGTTTTGGTGGATTTTGGCCTAAGTGTTCAAATGACTGAGGATATCTATTTTCCTAAGGACCTCCGTGGAACAGAGGTAATTCTATTCTCACAGGAAAGGTCAATATCTTTTTAAGAGTAAAAATTAAAAATATTCTGGTGTTATTGCAGAAAGGACAAAGAAGGGGAGGAAAACCATTGCATCAAATGTTATTATCATTGAAACATATTTAGTGGGCACTTGCTCTGTGCCAAGTAGTAATTTTAGCATTTTACTTTATTTTTTTTTTAATTTTTATTTATTTATGATAGTCACAGAGAGAGAGAGAGAGGCAGAGACACAGGCAGAGGGAGAAGCAGGCTCCATGCACCGGGAGCCCGACGTGGGATTCGATCCCGGGTCTCCAGGATCGCGCCCTGGGCCAAAGGCAGGCGCCAAACCGCTGCGCCACCCAGGGATCCCTAATTTTAGCATTTTAAATGAATTATTTAATCCATATAACAACCCTATTATTGGTAGATACTGTTTTGTAGGCAAATACTATTACTTATAATAAGGAAATAAACTTGAAGTAGTTAAAATAAAGTGCCCTGAGTTACTCAGCTAGTGACATATCTGACACTTAAACCAATTTTTTTTCAGAATCTAAATTCTGTCAACTACTATGTGACTTTTTAATATAACTAATGTATATATTCTTAGTATAACATATATATATTCTTTATATATATATTATTAGTGTATATATATATGTTCTTAGTATCACTAAGCAGTACTATTTTGGTTCAATTATAGTCAGAATTGTCATGGTTGTTAATATATATTGAGGACCAACAACATTTTAGGCTTATTCTAGGTAGCCTATAATAAACCTCAAATTTGTTACAGCACAAATAGATTGTATTTGAAGATACAAACTAGCTATAATATTTAATTCATTTGAGAAGCAGAAACCAAACCAAACCAAAAACTTTTCTGAATGTAAATGAGATTCAGAGGAATGTGTTCATGGGCTTCCAAATAGTATATTTAATTTAACATGCACACGATTAGGCTGAATAGTGGATTCTGGAGCAAGCACCTGTTGAGCGCCGCTCTGAGTCGGGCTCCTGTGGGCATGAGGAATAGAGCTCTGGCTGCATCCAACAAGGACGGTGCCCTTGGCAGTACTCTGGCAGCCCCCACTCTTTGGTGAAAGGACCTATTTTAAATTTACCTGTATTATTAAACGAAGCAAGAGTTTAGTTCATAGTAGATTATCATGGGCATGTGGTTGGATGCAACGGGGACAGTAAATGGGTATGAGAGCTACCTCCCTGGCCCATGCTTAACTATCAGAGCCCCCCAACCCCATGCCGGCTCTCTGCTCTAAGTGCCCCCAGCCAATGGAGAGAGGGCACTTGGCTGTGCCTTTGCCATAAGATTATCAGTCAGGGGGCACCTGGGTGGCTTGGTTGGTTAAGCTCTACATTCAGTTCAGGTCATGATCTTAGGGTTCTGGCATCCAGCCCTGGATCTTAGGGTTCTGGCATCCAGTCCGGCTCCCTGCTCAGCTAGGAGTCAGCTTCTCCTTCTGCCCCTCCACCTGTTTTGTGCGTGCTCTCTCTCTCTCACTGTCTCCCTCTCTCTCTCAGATAAATCAATAAAATCTTAAAAAAAAAAAAATTACCAAGTCAGTCTTAGTGTTCAACCAAATGACAACCCTTAGTCTAGCTGGTAGATATATTGCACCGAACCCAAAGGCAGTGCAAAACCAAGCAAACAAACAATCTTCCACTTAAAAACCAAGATTGTGTTAGCTTTTTCTTAAGTCTCTCAAGGAAGAAAGTCTCCTGGGAAGCAGAAGAAATTGCTGCATTATTCTGAAAAAAACTTGAGGAAGGGTCCTTGATAGTTGCCTCTGAGCAGAATAATATTTAGAAAAAAAAACCGTAGACTTCTTAAAAAGAATGTTTTAGTGGTCAGATCTTAAGACTACTTCAGCGAAGCACAAAATCTAATAAGACTTAATGCTTATGACATGTTTTTTTTGGAAAATGTCTCAGCATATTTTGGCATTAGTCAGAAGTTCAGATATGTGACATTCTATTCTTTTTCCTGGAGCCAGTTTGAGAAACAAACTATTTATGGTATTAAAGATAGAAAATACCTTCTCTTCCTGGCAGTGTGATCAAATTGAACATTTTGCAATGGCTGGAGAAGGAAACTTCTTCCCTGGGATTCTCTAACAGAAAGAGAGTCTGTGCTTGAGTATGAGATAATAACATTGTTTTCTCCTAAATAGTATTTGGATTATTTTCAGCAAGTGTAAATTGCTTTTTATAAAGTGCTAAACCGATATTGAGAGTTACAAATGTTCTTCAAAGCAGCCTGCATTTATTATCTGTACAGTACTCACAAGTCAATGTTTGATAATGAGCAAGGTTGTGAAATCACCATAGAAAGCTTTTAGCAAAAAAAAAAAAAAAAAAAGAAAGCTTTTAGCAGGTTGTTTTTAGTCTTCCGATTTAAAGAGCCAATAAGATGTCATTAGTTGATGACAGCCATGTCGATTTACTTTCCATTAGAACTTGATCACTTGGCTACTGAATCTCTGTAGATGATTTCTGATCCCTGCAATGTAGCTCACTACTGCAAACACTACTCCCCTGTTTGACCTCTCTCCCAGCATTCATATTCGGAATGTTACATTGTAACCATGAAATAGAAGCACAGGATTGATCTGGCATATATTAATCTATTGGTTTTCAATTATATGATACAGAGAAAGAATAATGAATGTAGATAGCCAATTAGAATTATTTTTGCTTTTTTTAGAGAGAGAGAGAGTGAGCTTAGTAGGGGATGAAGGGGCAGAGGGAGAAGGAAAGAGAGAATCTTAAGCAGATTCCAGGCCCAGTGTGGAGCCTAACATGGGGCTTGATCCCAGGACCCCAAGATCATGACCTGAGCTGAAATCAAGAGTCAGACACTTAACTGTCTGAGCCACCCAGGCACCCCTAGAGTTACTTTTATAGCATGGTTCTTTTGTAAAAGTTCTTATTTTCTTCTGAGTCTGTATTTGGTCTTACTTGATTTAAATAAACATGTAACCATCACATGTGCATGCCCATGTGCATGTGAACACACACACCTACATAGTATCTTATCTTTCTAATAAATGTGTTGAGAGGTGAGGGCCTTGACCCCTGGTCATAGAGGTTCCCTTGCTCCAGTGCCCATGCCTGAGGCTGTGCAGGTGTCAGAGAGCCTTGCATGGTTCCCACCAGACCTGTTTTGTGCTTGCAGTGAGCCAGCCTGAAGCCTTCTCGAACACCATGCCCTGCTGCTCTGGCTCCTGTCGAGCCCGAGGGAGCAGGAGCTCTAAGCCTTGGAATGCTAGGGCATCTGCCTGGGGGGACGGGGAGCAGCAGCCAAGTCACCAGGTGGACAGGATGCTGTATCCCCAAATGTGTACTCATTTGAGAGCCTCCAGAGCCCTGTGTGCAGAACTGCTGTTGGTTACACCAACAGTAAATAATTGGCCTGATCTTTGCTTAGGAGGGCAAGCAAGGGGGAGGAGATAAACATCCTTTACTGACAACTAATCCTTCCTGCTGCATTTGTTGTTTAACTTTTTGATTATATTTAGTATTTAGTAAGAAAGTCTGTCATAGGGATCCAAATGCTCTGCCTTCACTTCAGGAAATGTTTGAGAACAAGGAGCTTAGTTTAGCCTGTTTGGTGAGACAGACAGACAGAATGAGCAAGGGAACAAAAAGCAAGCCAGCCAGGAAGTGTGTTGTAGAATGGTGTTGAGTATGGTTAGGATGGGGAAATTGGGAAATTTTCCCAGTTTTTGTAAGCCAGTTTTTTTTTTTTACTTATTGACTCTGAAATATATTCCAGGAATATTTACCCTTTTTTCATATTCAAAGGATGGACAGCATAAAAATGTCTTAATGTTAAATATTGATAATTAAGATATTAACTCCTGTATGTCTGTACCAGCCATCAATATGGATCATTGGTCACTGGCCTTTGCTTACTTTTCTTTCTTTTTTAAGTTTACAAGCAAAGACTAAAACTATTTCTGATACTAGCCCTGCTTTTCCAGCATGAAACCAAATAGAACTTCTGCAATGTTAAAATGGCATGCGTTTAAATATTTAGTCCCTGGGCTACATGGTAGGTAGAAATAAGAAGTAGTTTGTATAAAATGACCGATGAGGACCACTTTACATTACAGCATTACACTGTAAGTGCTTTTCTCACATGTGATTAGTGTTAATACCCAAAGGATCTCTGCCACCTTTAATCACTATAGATAATTAGAGGTTTGGCAGTTTAATGACAAACATGAAGTGAGGAAGCTTTTTTGTAGTGTCCATTTAAATATAAAAGGAATAGGTGTTTTAATAGAAAAATTAAGCCTCATTTGGTATCTTCCAGAACCTGGATAAGTGGATATGCCAGGTGGGTTCTCGGCTGTAGGCCCTGCAGCTACCAGGTGTGTTTAGTATGTGGAAAAACGGTGTTCTTCCTTAGGCTGCAGGGATGCCTTAGGCCAAAGCTGTTCCCCCGCCCCCCCCGCCCCCGGCAAGGGTGTCTGTGTCTCTCTAGTTTCAGGGAACACAGCAATCACATGCTCTCCTAAAAGGGCAGGAGTGTACAATAAATGTGGTAAAGGCGATGAGCCAGCTTCCAGAACTGGCTAAGGGAAATGGACACCCAGACAAATGGGGAGAGTCAGACTGATTTTTTCTGCTTCTTTTTTAGATTTATATGAGCCCAGAGGTGATCCTGTGCAGAGGCCATTCAACCAAAGCAGACATCTACAGCCTGGGGGCCACGCTCATCCATATGCAGACGGGCACCCCGCCTTGGGTGAAGCGCTACCCTCGTTCAGCCTATCCCTCCTACCTGTACATAGTAAGTGGAGGTCGGCCAGGGCTGAGGGTGCAGGGGGGGTTCCACTTGCTCAGGAGAGCTGCTGTCCCTCTTGTAACACACCCAAGTGGGACGATGTGAACTAGTGACTCATGAAGCTGAAAGTTCTTCCCACATGGAGGAAAGTCCCATTCCTGCAAAGAAGGCATTGCTCTTGTAGTGGGAATTTACTAAATGTGTGCTGGGCACAAATTATACGCTCTTCTGTTATTCGTGACTCATAAAATGCCACTTAGTGGAATCAGGGGAGCATAAATCTCTGAGCCAAAGAAGCTGTACATATTCTTTGAATACTTTCGAAAAAGAGATAGTAGATTACAGATCCCCAAGCCAGCCTGGCATGCAATGAAACATGCAAATTCCATTTTACCATTGAGAGATCAGAGAGCATATGCTTCTCCATTATAGCACAGTGACCCTTGAACATCATTAACCCAAAGGATAGGTTTAACTCAGGGTACCTAAGAAATGAAAGGGAAACCTGCTTACGGGTATGACTGTATTTGCTGCAGGGCATGCAGTGGGAAACAAATGACTTTCCAGGTCTTGTTCACCAGAACACTTTTAACTATGGAGGGTGTACTTTTATACCATTGGTTCTAAGAGAGCTGATCTGTTGCTAGATCCACAAGCAAGCGCCTCCGTTAGAAGATATTGCAGATGATTGCAGTCCTGGCATGAGATTGCTGATAGAAGCCGCCTTGGAGAGGAACCCCAATCACCGCCCAAGGGCAGCGGACCTACTCAAACATGATGCCCTAAATCCCCCCAGGGAGGATCAGCCACGCTGTCAGAGTCTGGACTCTGCCCTCTTTGAGCGGAAGAGGCTGCTGAGTAGGAAGGAGCTGGAACTTCCTGAGAACATTGCGGGTATGGACACCTGCTGGGTGCAGTGCCCCTTGTTTCCCTTCTTTCCCTGTCTACCTCGAACTTCTGACGTCATTCATGAAAGCACTTGAAAGAAAATGCAGTGACTTCTTGAGTGCCATAAGTTGTCTGAGAAATTTCAGTAAGAATTAGCAAAAGCTAATTTATTTTTTTAATAAAAAAATGTGGCTAATTGACCATGGAATCATAACATGTTTCAGAGCAAATGTAGGTAACAACGGTCCTTAAAAATTGCCTCTGGCTTGCTTTTTTTTGCAACAGGGAGTATCATTTGCCTTTAAAAACAAAACAAAACAAAACAAAACAAAACAAAAAAATCAAACCTGGCAGTTTTGCTTGTTGGTTCTGAACAGGGTTCTGTTTCATTCAGTTACAGTAAACCACACCAGTCCTGAGTTGGAGACATCAGGGCACTGCTCTGTACTGATAAAACACTGAGTTTGAAGTCTTGCATTTTTGTCTTCCTCTGCTTAAAATCTCTTTGCCAGCTATGAATTTTTCCCACTTAGAAAAGTCAGTACACATTCCAGGAACATTGAATATGCAAGGAGAGGGTTTCTATTTTTATGATTAAAATCTGTAGCATTCTTAATCCATTTAGGTCCAAACCCAGATGTCAAGCCTGGAATGTTTACTTGCATTTCCTCCTCTTCTTGTCTGACTTTTCTATATTTAAAGAGAACCATCTGGAGTGTTGGAAAATATGCCACACTTTCTAGCTAATTTCTTGTCATCATTGACTCTTTCTTGAACCCTTTTTTGTAGGCCATATGACGTAAACTAGCCCATCATCTACAGCTCTAAGTCTGTAGGTTTTTTTTTTTTTTTAAAGATTTTATTTATTTATTCATGAGAGACACAGAGAGACAGGCAGAGGGAGAAGCAGGCTCCATGCAGGGAGCCTGACGTGGGACTCAATCCCGGGTCTCCAGGATCAGGCCCTGGGCTGAAGGCAGCGCTAAACCGCTGAGTCACCTGGGGTGCCCAAGTATGTAGGTTTTTAATAAAACCATAGCTTGAATGCTGTTTGACTAGAGTCAAGGTTGGTTGTTTTTTTCGCCCCAGAAGAAATATTTATTATTGAGCATGTCACCTGGTCATTTGTTTAATTTTCTTTTTCAATGTTTCCCTTTCCAGATTCATCATGCACAGGAAGTACTGAGGAATCTGAGATGCTGAAGAGACAGCGTTCCCTCTACATAGACCTTGGGGCCCTGGCTGGCTATTTCAACCTTGTACGAGGTCCACCAACCCTAGAATATGGCTGATTGATGGCATCGTATGCTCTAGATGATTAAGACTTGGCGTTGGGCTCCTGGAAGCTGGTTCTGCTGACTCTATCCTGGGGCTGTGGCTAGTGAAATGTGCCATCCATTAGCTGGGGATATGGGCTCCCGTGACTCAGGAATGTGACTCCATGTGGCTCCCCTAGGTTTGATGCATGAAGCTGCCCTGGGAGCTGCCAGGTCTAAAGGTTCTCATTTCTCAGGTGGTGTGATTCCAAGGAAGCTGAGAGTTCGTAGAAGGATCATTTCTGGTGACTGACTCCATTCACTGTGCACTTTGCTCAAAATTTTTAAAAATACCGATCACGAGGATAATGTATTAGCCTGAACTTAGCATTCTTGGTTCTGATTTAAGTATGGGGACTTCATTTAACTCATATAGTTGTTTTGTACATATTGGTGTATATAATATGATATAACTTCTTGAGCCTCTGTAGGTAGATTGTAGTATAAATTAATGTCATTATATTTTGGGTAAATAGAACAACTTGAATATTACAGCAATAAGCTGAACTAGTGTCTTAAAAATGGCTGATTATTTAGGAGCCATCTGACAGCAGGCCACTAGTGACAGGTTCTGTTATGTTCCTATGGAAACATTTTGTACTGTATATGCTATGCCTAAAACATTTAAAACATGATGTTTTGAATGTGGATAAAACTGTGTAAACCACATAATTTCTGTACATCCCAAAGGATGAGAATGTGACCTTTAAGAAAAATGGAAATGTTTCTAAATTCTTAATGATACTACTTTTGTAACTCTTCTGACTCTACTTTCTCCTATGCATTTGTATATTAAAATAGCATACCATGTATGTTTTATATCAAATGCCTCCAGGAATCTTTCTTGTATAGGCATATATTTTTAACTTTGTGATTATGTGAGTATTCCTCCTTAAGGTATGTTTTTTACATCATGCAAATGAAACAAACACTTTTATCCAGAATAATTGGCCAAATCAACTGAATAAACTCAGTATTTTGCCTCAATTCTTTTAAAGAGTATAATTCTCAATGGGGCCTGGGGAGTGAGTTATGGGGTTTGGGATATAGGTCAGAGGAGAATGTGTATTATGAGGAAGGAAAAACACCCGAGAGCTTTGCAAATTGTTTATATGCTCTTCTATTACTGCAGTGTTAAGCCATTGTTGTCATCTGGATTGTGCCCCTTCGGTGCATCAGGGCAGAGAAAGAATTGTCAGCCATTGGTTCAGGCGAAATGTGATTCTATTTTGCATCTTGTTTTTATGCATTCATACTACCTTTGAATATATTCTTGCCTGTTCTGTGTCTGTTTGTCAAATTAATACCTAACTTGCCTTGGGAGGCGCCTGGGTGGCTCAGTCGGTTGTCTGGACAATCGATTTCACTGATTTTGACTCAGGTCATGATCTCATAGGTTGTGAGATCAAGTACTTCATCAGATTCCACACTCAGCATGGAGCCAGATTGAGATTCTCTCTCGCTCTCCCTCTGGCCCCCACCCCATCTTGTGCACTCTCTCTCTCTAAAATAATAAAAGAAAAATTAAAAGAAACCTAACTTGCCTGTATAAGGCAAATTTCAGTCATATACACAAATTCTAATGGAAACTGTTGGATGGGAGTCGGAATCACCATTCACTGAGCAAACAGTATGACACATTTTTAAGCGTATTATGTAAAACCTAAAGCCATCCCTATAATCCTCATAGCACGCACATGAAAGATGGACCATTATCTCCAGGTTTTTTTTTTAGAGGGGGAACTGAACCATGGGGAGGTTAGATAACTTTATGCTTAAGATCACAGAGCAAGTCAAGAGAGCTGGTCGTGGAAGCCAGGCCTCTCTGCCTCCAGTCTCCCTTCACTTTTTCATATTGTGCTGCTTGTGGGTGATAGACCATTGCAGATCATCTTGCTGCAGAGAAAGCCTGTGCTCCTGCTGGGAATCAGTTCTCCAAATAAGGGCAGAGGTGGCTTCACCACTGAGCTAATGAAGATTCACCCTCAGGGCCCCTCACTTGCCTGGGCCTTGTCTCCCCATGGCTCTGTGCCTGCTTATGCCTGGACCTGTCTCTGGGCCAAGGTGTACAACCTTTGATGATTTTCATGAAAAACCAAAACAGTTAATGTGGATTATTTAGTTAACAAATTCCATTTGGAGGAAAAAGAAAATGCCTTTTAAGCAAACGAGCTTTCATGGAAAGATCTGGGGATGTTTGTCAAAAGATGATCAGAGCCAGTGGTGGCTGAGAAAGTGGTCATGAAGGCTAGCAGGGCAAGTTCAGGGCTGGAATCTGTGCATGGAGCACTTGCAGAGCTGTTGGCCTGGGAAGCCAAGAGTTGCAGCCTGGGATGGGCCAGCAGACTGAGCTTAGGAGAAGGAAGAGGCCCTGAGTTGGTCCTGAGGGAATCCATCATTTGCTTCCTGGGCAGGCAAACAGTGGCTGTCAGGCTTGAGCGTAGCTGGCACAGAATAATCACACCCCAAAACCTCCTTCTGGCCCCCTTGACAATTCTGGTTTCAGGCAACAAGATTCTGATTTCGTGGGGGCATTGGAATGCTTCATGGAAGGCAGAACGGACCTTTCTAGCTCGGGTCCTGGAGATCATTGTTAGGTAAGTTGGTATATAGATAAACCTGCCAGTCGTCACATGGCAAATGCTGGAGCCATGTCTCATGATTATCACTCCCCACCTTGCGTGTGCCTTGAGGTCTGTAGAAGAACCTGAAACAGATCATGAAGACTGCCTGCCAGGAATTTGCTGGCCCTAGTGGGGATTTGCCCGTCCGTGGACAGACCGGCACCATCTGGGGGAGCTACGTTTCCACCAGGGGTTTGCCATGGTGCTAGGCACTGCCGTGGGACTTGAAGTCAGCCCCCATGTTCCTCCCTAGTGCATGCCCATGACAAGACAGACTGAGGCCTATCGATCTTTAATTGATAGCAAATGTCTGTAGGGTAACTTCTTAAGAAAGCCAGTTGTGTACAGGCTTGCTGTGATTTCAAATCCATGTTTTGAAAGCTCATTATGGACAAAGTTGTTTGTGGTTTGAACTTGCTTTGAGTAACTTGTTTTGATGAAATGGTTCTGAAATTGGATATTAGGACTGTGTTCTTGAACTCTCACACCTGGAGTGGAAAGGACCATTATGTTATCCTCACTCAATGGACTCTTAAACTGCAAAACCGAGAGATTTGACTAGCAATTTGAGAGGGATCGGTTGAGATAAGACGCTCTTTGCTGATCTAAATAGTTCTCCAAAGATCTTGAAACACTTGGCTCCGGCCATGGCCAGGGTATTCTTGGTTAGTGGTGCTGAATCTCAGGAAGAGAAGGGACATCTATCCCTACCTTGGCGAGCCTCTTCCTCAGTGGCTGTGGTGCAAGCTGTGGAACAGTCACTGGAACAGCCTTTGGAACAAGCCACCTTGCCTTCAAATGATGATGCCATCTCCTGCCAGCTTTATGCCCCAGGAGTGAGGAACCTAAGCTGGCAGCTGATACCCAGCTTTTAGTTAGAAGGACTGACCACTCCGCTGAGAACCAATTTGTAGAAAGGCACACCTTTGAACAGAATTTGGGCTTCATTTCTCCCACCTCCTCTTTGCTTGGAATAATAGTGTAATTAATCTGTCATTGGTTGGAGTATGTTTTTTTTTCTTTATTGGCTTAATTAGGAGGCATGATCTTATATGCTATTGGCTTGTAAAATATTATTATTATGAATTCTAATTCCTGTAATGAACCTGTGTCAACAAAATTATTGGCAACGAATCTCAGTCTCTGAGCTTAATATACCCTGAACAAAACACTAGTGTTTTCTAAAGGGCCTGGGGGAACTTTTTGTAGGTCTGCTGTATGATTGGAAGTAAAGATTGCTTAATACCATGGGTCTAGGTCCAATCCCTTAAGGGCAGCCAGGAGGGAATGCACCCAGGGGGAGAGTAGACCTATCTAGTGGAGTGCAGGCCAGCTCTAGTGGAGAGCTGAAGCCTTATTGGGGACCTACTTTGTGCAAAGAACTGCGCTGGCCCCTTCAGGGAACATAGGTAAGAGAGGGCCCAGCCTCTTTCATATCCAGTCCCTGCAGAAAGGAAGCGTCTTCCACGCTGCTGCAATTGTTAGAAGTCTCTTTGTTTTGATGTACATCCTCACTGTCTCAACAAAGACTTTTTTGGCCAAGCATTTACTTGCAGTTTTACCTTACTGCCCCTGAGCTACATTTTTAAATGACGATCAAATGCACAAGGATGCTCAAATGCACAAGAAAACTGTGATTGCACTAACATGGTTTCAAAAGCCCACTTTGGGGCAGAGAGGAGAGATGCAAAGTGGCTACGTACAAAGCACTTTTGTACTCATCTGTATGCTGCCTCGCCAGCATTTTTGCTGGGCTCTTGGGAAGGTGTTCAGGATGGAGCGAAGAGGGAGAGAGCATGGCACAGCCCACAATCGTGCTCCCTACTCCGCTGCTCAAAGGCTCCCTGCCCAAGAGCAGCATCTGCCCCTTGATGGCTGGAGCTTGGCTTGTGCCTCCACCCGGACTGAAATCTCCTCCCATGTCACCCAAGGTTAACCTAGATGTGGGAAATCTGTCTTGTCTCCCTCCAAAACCAGAGTTAGACGAGACCCCTCTGAGCTGTCCCATCAGAGAACAGAGCACGTGCTTCATTTATGTTCAGTGTCGGGTTAAAGTTCTGGGTACTCAATCCATTCAGAGGCATCTGTTGCATCAACAATGAGAGTGAGGTCAAAGCTGGTTATCTGGCTGCCCCGCACGCAAGAGCTGGTTTCAGGAGAACCTGCTCATTCTGGTTAGCGGACAAGGGGAGCCTAGTGGAAATGCGGATCAGTGAGGCATCAGCTACAGCATGGACCACAGCATCCTCTCATGCCAGCTCCAAGTCTTTGGGGAGCTGCCCTGAGCCTGCCCCCCAACTGTATCATCGCACGGATACCATCAAAGTTTACAGGAGTTACTACAACATTGCTGTACAAAATTGGCTATTGTTATTATTTTTTTTAAAGATTTTATTTACTTATTCATGATAGACACAGAGACACAGGCAGAGGGAGAAGCAGGGTCCTTGCAGGCAGCCTGATGCGGGACTCGATCCCAGGACCCCAGGATCACACCCTGAGCTGAAGGCAGGTACTCAACCGCTGAGCCACCCAGGTGTCCCCTGTTATTATTTTCTTTAACTCATGCTAGATTTTCTCTCTATGAAGCTGAATGTACTCAGGTCTAAATTTTCCCACACACGTATAGGACTCCAAAGAGGAAGAGTGGTCTTGCTCGCATCATGGGCACAGGAAACAAGTAGTGGTCCATTTCTAGATTCCAATAGACCGGACTCCTCTGAGTCTAATAAACATTCTTCCAAAGCATCAAGGAGATCAAAAGGAAGAAGAATATTCTCAGGAGAAAGGGTTAATGGATACTACTGAAGGCTTGGAGCTAGGAATGGAGTTGAGTTCTGGTTCAGTATCACTTTTCCCTCCAAGTGCCTACAGGGACTGGGTGGCTGTGAGCGCCCAGGCAGTGCCGATAATGGAGAGGTTGTGGAACAACTCAGCCAACCAGATCCCCTGCTAACCACCCGGCTGGTGAAAAGGTGAAAAGGCAATGGCATTACCCCCACCTGTACCACTGCCCCCCCCCCTTTCCGCCCAGATATTTCTTCTGATCGGAAATTCCGGTCTTGCCAAAGTTTTGGTCTCCATAAGTCAGAGGGCTGGATGGCGACTCGGGATCAAGGAGACTCTCTGTGCCGCGCTCTCAGCTTCCCCATGTGGACTCACATGTGAGTCCTTGCCAGGGACCGCGAGCCAAAAAGGCCCAATTGTTCCCATCTTAATTAAGTTACATAGGAAAGAAAGAGGACAAACAAGGTAATTAATTCAGATTTGCTCACTGAAATCCAAAGTTTCCTTTTTGTCTGGCCAGCAGGCAAAAGCAAACAGAAAAGATTTGGTAAATGCCTTTGTCACTTACCATTTCAACCTGGCCTCTAGCTCCTCACACCCCTTCCCAATTCCCCAGTCCTGCTTCTAGAAGTGCTTGCTGCTAGCAAAGATATTCTATGCATATACAAACGTGATTATGTAACACTCTTCTTTATAAAACAACAATAAAATGTGCACCTGCTACCATAATTTATGCATAGTTTTATGTCTTGGTGTTTTTTGGACAGTATTTCCCAGAGATTATGGAAAGAAGTATTTTGATAGGAGTGATCTTGCCTAACATGAGTCTTGCATGTCTCAGACAAAGCCTTTTCCCAATCACTTCTGCCACAAGGTGGGAGGCTTGAATCTGGCTCTCCCGCTTTTCTTTCCTCCTCTGGGAATGAGGGTTGGAACTAGATGACCTATCAATTTGCTTCCAGCCTTTGAAATATTTAAAATTTAGTTTAGGGGCACCTGGAGGACTCAGTTGGTTAAGTGTGATTTGGCTCAGGTCATGATCTCGGGTCAAGCCTGAGAGGTCAAGCCCCAGATCAGGCTCTGTACTGGGCATGGAGCCTGCTCAGAATTTTCTCTCTCCCTCTGCCTACCCCTACCCCCAACTCATACTCTCTCTCAAAAATTTTTTTTTTAGTTTATAGGAAAGAAAGTGGAATGGCAACAAGTTTATGGATTTAAGTTCTGAATCTAATTGTGCACAGAGGGGATGGGATCCAAGCCCTTCACTTATACATCAAGACCTTGCCACCAGAGCATATTGCTGTCAGCCACTCACTGTTGCCTTCTGACTGCTGATGGCCCTGAGAGTCCTTGAGCAGAAGCAAGACAGCAGTTCACACTCATGTTGACCGTGGGGTGTAGAAATTGATAGGAACTATTTGGCTAGACTGATCAAGTTTCCTTTCTCCTGATACCAAGAGGCTAGATCCTGTCTCCAGTTGATGTCATGGCATGTGATCTATGTAGATGAGAATAGGTTCTCGGGTAAAGGATGCAGGGGAGAAAAGATTCTACACATGGAGGAGATTCAGGGTAATGGTAAAGGGGAAGAAAACAAAGCCAAGAGCTGTTCATTAAAGTTAACGATCATAATGAATGTTGCTGAGTGCCAGCTGTGGTGCTCAAGGTCTGGGGATGTAGTTGTGGCTATCATCATGTTCTAGTGAGCTAACTGTGGGAATCAAACTCCTTCCATGTAAATCACACTGTCATTTTGACAAATTCTAGTCACCAATTCCGATGTAGAGGGTGGTTTCCTGTTATCACCACCAATTCTCAGACACCTGGCAGGTGTCCCATAATTCAACTTAATTCTGACACGACTTTCTTGGAGACAGTGCCAGATCTCATGGATTAAGGGTTCAGTCTCACAAAACTGCTGCTCATGCAAACACACTTCAGATGCCAACTGCAAGTTCAGGTTGTCACCCAGGCTCTGACTGACTTACTGGCTATAAATCAGAGGTCCCCATGACTTTCTCCTTGGGTTTTATTTAAAAAGTGGCTCAAAAAAATTCAGAGAAACATTTTGTTTCCTAGATTACCAGTTTATTACAAAGGATATTAAAGGATATGCATCAACAGCGAGAGGAAGAGATACATAGGGCAAAGTTCTGTACAAAGGAGCTTTTATCCTCATGGAGTTTGGGGCCTGGAGTAATGGCACCTCAAACGTTGTGGGTCATCAACCTGAAATCTCTGTACACCCCATCCTTTTGTGTTTTTATAGAGGGTTTACTACAGAAGTTCAATTGATTAAATCATTGGCCATTGATGATTCATTCAACCTTCAGCCCCTCTCCCCTCCTGGAGGTTCGGGGTGCGGGGTGGGACTGAGACTTCCACCCCTCTAATCACATGGTCTATTCTCTTGAAATCTGTTCTCTGTCCCTAGGTGCTTTCCAAAAGTGACCTCATTGACATAAACTCAGGTGTGGTTAAGAGGAGTTTGTTATGAATATCAAGATACTTTCATCACTTTTATAAATTTCAAGGGTTTTAGATGAGATATGGGGAAAAAACCAAATATATATTCCTTACTATAAATTGGAATATCACAGTATTTTATTTCTGTTTAGAATCAACAGAATCACAGAATTAATCAATTGTGAATTCAGCAAAGTTATGCCTAATGACCTAAAAGCAAAGCTCGTCCAAAGTAACCTCCACCTTAGAGTTGGCAGGTATGTTGGGGAGTGCTAGTCTCTTTTGTCATGTAATTTGGTTGCTGCAACTCAGAAAGCAGAGGCCAGGGGGAATCATAGTTGTCTTCTGTTTAAGCCAGAACCCAGGCCTGGGCAGGGGAAGGCTGCGTTCAGGATTTCCAAAGTATGTTGATTTAGAAGTGGCCAAACTATCACTGAGCCATTACCATGTGAGGTTTCGCATTGTTAAACAAGGGAACAACCTCAGAAGAAATGAGACTGACCTTTTCTAAGTGCTGGCATCGTGGCTGACATTTGAGTAGCCACATTTATGTATAATAGTAAACCAGGGAACTGAGACTCTAGGAGGTTGAGTGAGTAATGTGAGGATACATTCCTAGTACATGGCAGACCTGAGATTTGAACCCAGGGCCATCTGATTCCAAAATGCATGCCCTTCTCACTAAACTCAACTCTTCCCTGTGTCACTGGAAGGAAGAGGGAAAAGAAATTACCTACCAAACCTCATTACAGTGAGAATCCAAAACCTATGACTCCTATGTTATGCCTATCTCTAGATACTTGAATTATTGTAATATTTGTTACTGGGACATATCCTTATCTCCAGAACAAACAGCTCTGTATAAAATGTGGTCTTAGCTCCAAAAAGATATACAATCTGACTGTCCAATAAGATCAAAACCAATATGCAAAGCAACCAGGTCACTCCATGTAATGAAGAACATGACTGTGTGGCACAGAGGGTTTTATGAGTACACAGAGGATATACAGTTAGAGAAATAAGATCTGTAGTGAGAGTGGGGAGGGGTCTGCTTCAGTTAGAATCTTTCTCAGAAAGAAAGAAGGGCATGAGGCCAAGTTTACATGCTGATGTTTTATAGGATGTACAATCCTAGAGTGAGGGAGAAGGAAGAGAAGGAAGAAGGAAGTGAAACAGGAAAGGACAGGAAGCAAATGAACAGTAATATTACCAAACTGGCCACAGCTTTCAGAAAAGACACGGCTGGGTGCTTTGTTGTATGGAATATGTTCAGAGGGACTGTACAGAACACCATGTCCCAGAACAGCTCACTGAAGGGATGAAGGAAAAGAGACTCATTCTGTCTCCTTCCTCTCTCCTGTCTCATTGGTTGAGCTTTCCACATGAGTGTTGGCTTCCCTGAACGTCTGGGTTGTGTCTCCAGACACCTTTGGGCAGTTGCTGGAAAGCCAGTTTCCATGTGCTGCAGCTTATTACTTCATCCAGCTCTGTCTGTGAGGGGAGGGACCAGAGCCTCCTGGCCTGGGCATCAGAATTGTCTGGCCTGGGCATCAGAACTGCTGTGGCTCCCACTGGAGCAGAAGCAGTAGAGGCTGTGTGGGTACTTTGGTGAAGACTTGGAGATGGTCAGTGCTGGGAGCTGTGGTAATGGGCAGTGGCGGGTGGGGAAGGATGTCTCCATGAGTAAGCAACCAAGGGCCCTGGAGACAAGTGGGGTCAAGTACATCTGAGGAGGTGTGTAAATTGTATCTGATACAGAGTTCCAAGAGATAAGAGATGGGACATTCAAGAGATAGGATATTCTAGGATATCCTACTCAAGAGATAAGGTAATCTGAGGAAAATGTATTCACAGTGACACTCCTCCAGAGATAGCAGTGAGGAGGAAACATGGGGGTGTGGGGTAGGGGATGATATTTGATAGCTCTGGGCTAGTAGCAGCAGAATTATTATCAACTCCAGGCTGGAGGTATTTAGGGGAGAGAGCAGTTACTGAACTCAGAAGTAAAAGAGGTCATGTAGAAGAGGTCATTTGGAAAGGAACAATGACTTTTGGTCAATGGACACGGCCAACTCCAGGATGATAGATAGCACAAAGGAATTAGAAGGTGTCGGCTCCTATCAGAGGCCAGAGAGTAAAAGTTTACTGAGATAGCCCATGGGGGTGGAGAATGAGAAGTTCGGATCTGGAGGGGCATTTGGCAGATCTCTGGCATAGTGTTTCAGAGAGACCTAGTTTGGGCCTTTCTCACTCTTGCCTTTTTTTTTTTTTAAATGAGATGAAAGATGATGTAGCTTGTTTGAGGTTATAGCCCTGGGAGAGGCTTTTGTGGCTGGGAACAGGAAAGCTTGCCATAGGCAAGGAAGGTGGAGTGAACACATGCCTGGGTGGGAATGAGCAAGACAAATTCGTGGAACATCAGTGGGGGCATCCTGACCCAATAGAAGTTGAAGGATTGTGAGAAATACTGGTAAATGGGTGGGATCATCCTTTGAAGGGCACGGAAAACAGGCAGGTCCATTTCCCCTCGGTGTGGCCGGAAAGAGGTTGCTATTGAAGATTTTGAGATGAAAGCAGCACTGAGTAAGATCAGCCGAGGCAGAACAATAAATCCATTTTAAAAGAAAGGGGAATTGGATCCAGGGAGTCTAGTGAAGAAACTGTTAAATAAATACAGAATGGAGGTGAGGCAAGCCTGGATTTGAATACGGTAGAGGATAGAATCATAAGATGTGCTTCAAAGGGAAAATTGGTAGGAGTTGCACATATTGTTGGATGTGGAGGTGGAGGGGAGGAATGAGCTGGTTATCATAAATGTTTAAGTCTAGAGGACAGAAATGACATGGTGCTTGACCAGGAGAGGAAGGTGAGGTGGGCAGTCCTCTAGGGCAAGGGTGGGGCCTGAGGTGATGATCGGCTCAGCTGGAATGTGTTGAGACTGGGAAACCCACTACTTATCTCTTCATCTTAACATGTGTGACCAAGGTTATTACCAATGAAAGGACAGAGCAGTGACGCACCAAGGCTAGGGCAGTGGGAGCTGTCCTCCAGGGCACAGGGGCAAGGAAGTGCATTATCTATAGAGAACTCACAGACAAGCATGAAATCAACTAGAAGTCAATGTGCTTTTGAGTTTTATTATGCCCTGGTCAGTGAAGAAATGCTCCTTCCTAAAAGAACTCTTTCATTGGTCTAAATTCTAAACAATTGTTGTGATTACTGTTGACTTTTAACAACACATACTCCCTTAAAGTTAGTACATTTTAGTTACCTGCCCCCCCCTTTTTAAAGGTAGTTATTTTTTTAAACTATGATAAAATATACCACATAAAATATAAAATTTTCCATTTTATCCACATTTAAGAGTATAGGTCTGTGGCATTAAACATTCGCATGGTTGGGCTACTTTTACCACCATCCGTCTGAGGATGGATGGTGGTAAAACTCTGGAGATGGATGGTGGTAAAGTTTCACTTTCATCTTGCAACATTGAAACTTGGTCCCCACTAACAGTAACTTCAAACAAATTTCCCATTGCTTCTCTCCCCAGCCCAGTGACCCAGGTGTTCCAGAGGAGGTGAGTACTAACAAGTGATCTACTCCAAGCGTTATGTTAGGTCTGCCACTGTGATAGAGTCATCTTTGCAAGTTGTACAAAGAGATTCTTTTTTGCCAAGGTATTCAGGGAATACCTTCTTAACTTAAAAAAAAAAAACATTTTTAATTTATTTACTTTAAAGAAAAAGAGTGTGTGTGTGTGTGTTTGTGTGTGTGAGTGAGGGGAGGGGCAGAAGAAGATAATCCTCAAGCAGACTCCCTGCTGAGCATGCAACTCGATGTAGGGACTGATCTCCTCGTCCTGAGATCACAACCCAAGCCAAAATTGAGAGTGGGATGCTCAAATGACTGAGCCACCCAGGAACCCCTAACTTCTTAGCTCTTAATCGAATTTTGAGACTAGGGCTGGAATTTGGATCCTGTCTCACTATAGCCATATCGTTTGTAGATGAGAGGATGTTTTATAAAGTTTATACATAGGTGCTTATAAGCATTTCTTGAACAAATGAGTGAATGAATAAGTGAATGAAGGACATTTCTATCTGGCAATCCCTGTTCTGCACAAAGGAGCATGTAGGACTTGGAAGGGATTTGAAAATATACTACAAAGATACCAAGGATGAGATAGTTTATTAGTGAAGGGGTTCCAGAAGTATTACAAGCTTTGGCATGGCTCTTAATATCTTGGTTGTACACAGCCTACCTAGCAAAAACTTACACTCATAAAAATTGAGTGTTTCCTTAATGAATAAAATTTAATTTGAGAGGAAGTTAAGTGGTCAAGAAAGAGGGCAAAATAACACAAAGAGCTTGCAATGAGTAGGAAATGACATGGAAAGGGGGGATACTGCCTTACCTAAATAGTCATAGCCAACACATGTTTTGGCTCTTTGACACCCAAACTGGAGAAATGAGGTTAAGTAATTTATGACACTGGTGTGAAGCTTAATAAAACTTTTAGTTCAAAGCTTCAGTTGTGGGTCCCTCACGTTTGACTTAAAATAGCTCAGCTACTCAAGAAGGGTGGTATTTGCTTCCTTCCCCTTCTACACTCACTGGTAATTAAGAACTAAACTGGAATAACTAAAAAAAGTCCAAAAAAAAAAAAAAAGAGGAAGTGTGTGAACATGGCTGGTATGAGTTTTCTGTACATTTTTGGTCAGTGTGCATGCCGGCAATTTATCACTATGCTTTCTCCCTACTACTACGACTCCCGACTCCTTTCAGAAACTCATGCCATCTGGTCCCTGGGGCTTTCTTTTTGATGTGAAATGCACTGAGTGCCTCTTCCTGAGATATGGAGTGCTCTAGTGGAAGTTCGGTCATTAGGAAGGTAGGCATCAATGGCCATGCCCCAGTGGGACTACCTATCTAGCAGCTATTGCTAATAGGCCGTGCTAAATTCGTAGACCAGTGCAGGGCTTGAATTGGAGGCATAACACATGAACTGGAATTGGAACAAAGAAAAGATAGGGTTAATTACATAGAAGAGGTCATTTAATTGGCATCGAAAAAGGGTTTTAGTCTGTATAGGTAAAAATCAAAGAGAAATATGCATATACTGCAACATTATAATTTTAAAATATTAGTAATAGCAAGGAAATGCTGAAGTAAATTATGGTACAGTTACTTAGGGTCTTGTGTTATCAGCAGAAATATGTATTGTGAAGAGTTAATAATTATACAAAGAAATTGATTGATGCTCCATTACTATAGGTAGAGATGTCTGATCAGCAAATCTGATTCTGCTCAAAAGAAGTCTTCATTGATCTTAGGATAAAATTCAAACTCAATAACCTAGTTTACATGGTCTGTTATCTCTAGAATCAACCTTCAAAACGTCTCTGTCCACTTCCCTTCTGTGTTGCACGCATACTATTCTCTTCACCTAGAATGGTCCTTCCTGTTGGCCAGGCAATTCTTCAGACCCTGGCTTGGGCCTCACCTCCCTCAGGAAAGCCATCCCTGACCACCAGATTGGCAGCCATAGAACGTGCTTTCTGCACAGTGTCATAACTGCCCCATTACTTCTGACACAAGACAGTAGGCTCATGAGGATAAGGAACCTTGTATCCCCTGGATCTTGATATAATCAGTCACACATAAAAATGCTTAATGAATATTTGATGAGTCAATTTTTGTATTGAGTGAAAATGGAAGGATCCACACTGTGTGATATAACTGCGAGTGTGGTTTATAAACTATGTCTTTTAAGCAATAGGAAGGACATAACATACAACGAAATGTTAATATTCTAATCGCTAAATTTTGATTGCAAGTATGTATTACTTTTACAATGACAAATAATTGCACTTCACGATTTTTAAAATGCAACAGGAAGAGGAAACTCTGAATTCAACCATGCAGTTGAGAATAGTGTTTCAAGCATAGTACCAACAACTGCGATTTGATTTAAAAAAAAAAAAAACCTGGGGTAACCTTTGGGTGGAGGGAAGTTACGCTTATATAAACTACACATGTGTTGGCCGCAGCAGAGGTGGGCCCAGTGTGAGAAGGGAAATGAAACACAGGGCTGTTAGCATGTGCCCAGAGGGCAGGCACTTCATGGATGCCAAAGGGCAGAGCCTGCAAGAAATGTTTTAGGCAGGAATGGGGGATATACTGGTGGATGCTGAGGAAATGTGAAAGGATGCTGAGGATGACCTGGAGAAGCCACAGGGCACCACCTGGAGCCAATCATCCCCACTAGGACAAGGATGGCCTTGCTTTGTGTAGATCCATAAAGAGAAAGAGGGAGAGGGACAGAGGGGAATCTAAGGAGGTCGAGTGGTAGTGGCTGTGGTGGCAGTGGTGTTTGTGTGGTGGGGAGCTTGTGTCTGTATCACAAGGCATGAGTAACTAAGCCCTCAAAAAAGACCCCAAGAGAAATTCAAGCGGAGGTAGGCACTACAAAAAGAAACATCAGATTTCATCTACAAAAAAAAAAAAAAAAAAAAAAAAAAAAAAAGTGCAAGGTGCCAGAAGGAAAGGTGTCAAACGTGAAGAAAACTTGAGACTTGAATGAAGATGAATAAATCACCATGAGGTGACACTCAGCTGACGAACCCAGCAGGTGAGGGCAGGAACTAGAGGAGCTAGTGAGGGCATGGAAGTCAGAGGTTGTTTGTTGTGCTAGGAGACTGGGTGAGGTGAGCGTCAGGGACGACTTCTGGCTTGTTTGGTAGCAGGTTGGGGCAATCATGTAATGACAGCCTATGAGGATCTTCCTAAAATAACAACCTCAGAAGCAGCTGACAACAACAAATAAAATAAAACAACAACACAAAAGGAAACTAGCATGAATTTTCCCAATGGTGTGTTTCATGCTGGATGGGAGAAAATGGGCCTTCAGTGTGTGTGTGTGGGGGGGTGATGAAAAGTGTGGCTGCCTGAAGGGCTTCCTCAGCTGAGGTGGGCAGTGCCAGGGGTCCAGGAGACTCAGCATCCAGGAGCCTCTTACCTTTCTGCCTGGCAAATCCATTGTTCTGGAAACTACCCCACCCTTCTTGCTTCAGCTCTGGCTGATTCTCTTAGGTATAGAAAATCAAATCCATGCCACCTCCCATCTGGATCTTTGGACTGGAGACCCAATTCCATGATCTCAGGTGTTGACCTCTGGTCAAAGCACTAAGATGTGTCAGACATTCACCGAGCACATCAGTTAAACAAAATTAGTTCTTCCTTCCCCAGTTATCAATAAAAATTGGTGGAAGAATCTGAGAATGGAAGCGAAATCACCAGTGTACATATACCACCAATAAACCTATTTCTTGCAGAGACCTTAAAAACCAAACAGTTAGGAAAGCTCTCCCCTGTATCCAAGCAGAGAGCTCATTGATTCTCCTGAGAGGCAATATGCCTCACCTGCTGTGAGTCAAGACACCTCACGTGTCTTCTGGGCCACGTGTGACTTCAGGGGATCCTGGCTGCATGCCCAAGTTCACATGTAGGAATTGATGGAAATATACCTGTAGACACACACACACACACACACACACACACACACACACACACCACCACCACCACCACCATCACCACTAAGGTGCAAATCTTGGGAGCCTAGAAACATTTCCTAGCCATCAAGGAGAGACATTCAAGCTGATACTCCCAAATAGGGCCAGATATGCAAAGAGAGTCCAGGTGGCACTCAGATTGCTGGTTCTAGTCTTTTCCTCAAGCCTGGCTGTATCCCTGTCCTTCCTACTGTCAAAAGTTTACTTAGATCCTTGAATCAATGAATTGCTCTTTGGGGCTAAACTAGTTTGAGTTGGGAGTCTATATCCCTTACCCCTGATGCAGAGGCTAGTGAAGTCAGCATGGCACTTGCCAGAAGGTATCTAACTGCTAAGGAAGAGGGGCATGATCCTCAGAGTCGACACAGGCTTGTTATAGTCTGGGGATTCGTGACTCACAAATTCTTGCTCGTGACTTTGGGAGTGTCCTGGTAGGTGTTGCTGCAGGTACCTGGAACGTTGGGGCAGGGTGGATAACAGAAGTGACATAGAAACCTGGGGAAGTGGGGAAGGCCAGGCAGGCAGCAGATGCTGCTATTATTGGAACTGGCAACTTCAGTGACTATGACCATGAATATGACAGCAGGTTTAGCCACCCATTTAGGGCTCTTGTCATTCAAAGGAGGAATCTGGCTGATCCGGAGGACAGTCTGAGACATGCAAGACATGACTCAACCAACCATACGGTCAGGGCTGGTGACTCAAAACTACAGGATTAGGACGTAAATGCATCTCATAGAAGAAAAAATTATACGAAATCTCAGTAGTATAGTAAGCAGGTCATACGTCTGCAAACAGTGGGGTGGCCATAAAACCCCATTTGGGACAGTCCTGGTTTACACCTGTTGTTTTGGCGTGATGACCGACAGCACCCTCTTTCACACTCAAAACTATTCTGGTTCGAATGGTAAGTTCTCCGGCAGCCCCAGCGAACAGCTAACTTGCCACTGTGTCACCACGGAAGGGAGGGTTGCGTTTCAAGGTCCCAACGTGGCTAAGTTCTGCCCCAAGGAATGCAGGGAAGCCACAGGGAGCAGCGAGAGGGCGGGGGAGGAGGACAGCAGCAGCTTGGGGAAGAAAGGGGGGAAAAATGAAGCTGCTGCCCACTGTTGGTAAGAAAAAAAGAGGAAGATAAAAAGAAAAAATGAACTGATATGTAACAAAATCAGCAGCCAGAAGAAAATTGTTGGGGACAGAACAGGTGGAGCTGCTGAGGAGATGTGATGAGCTCAGCACCGCAGGGACACATGATGCCGAGCACAGCGGGAATGACCTTGGAGAATACTGAAGTGTCACAGCTGGAGATGAATGAGTCACGGAGGTAGAACCAGACGGAGCAGACTCCCGGGGGTGAGTAATTTGCTGCAGGCAGTCGGCTTGGCGTTTGTCACTGGCGTTTGTCACCGCAGGGGACCAGAGCAGAGCTGATGACAAACCGGTTCAAGACTAAGGTCAAGGGGATACAGACACCGTGAGCCGTCCGAGGAGGCTGTTGCTCGGAGGTTCTCCAAAGGGTTCATGCTTTTTACTTGAGACATCCAGGGTTAGAGGGCGGCGCTGGCTCTGGGATAGACGTTGAATCCTAAAAACGTGAACATCTAAGATCAACCCCTTGACCCGGGCAGGCAATGAAGGGGAGATCCGACGGAGCTGAGCGGCCTGCAGCGTCCCCAGAGTTGAATTCAAGAGCCAGAACTGCCACGGCCAGCTTCTCAGGCAGCGCTTGGGTGTGCTTTAGAGGACGCGCTGGCCCATGGACGCCGCCAAGAAGCCCTCTCTTTGGGAAATCAACCAGGTGCACTAGGTTAAGTCAAGAGCTTCACAAATCTGGCAGTGAAAAATCAGTTTAACCCAGGACTTTCTGGACTTATTTGACTACAATACCCATTTTTTAATTATATAGGAGAATTGCTTTTGGAGACGCACATCTACGAAAATGCTTTGGACGTGAGATTTATCTAGTCCATGACTGCTTAGAACAGACCCAGTTTCTCTGGGGCTGATGGTGCCTTTTTGCCTCCGGGAGCCTTTGCAATACAGGTGTGAATACACAGCCGTGCTCTTTTGGTCAATGAGAGTCTCCAGGAAGAAATGTCAGGGTACGTGTGTGCGTATGTGTGTGTGTTGTTGGGTTCTATGGTCCTTAGGCTGCGCAACCTCCATTCACCACTCCAGGTCCACTCCCTCCTTCTCCCCTGCCCACTGACCTGTATAACCACATTAGTGTGCTTGGGCTCCCTTTCACCCTCCTTCCTGGCTTCTAGTTGTATTTGGATGAAAACAACCAATAGGATATGAGGAGGAGCCTGAAGTTAGGCACTTAGTTCCTTGGTTCTCCACACATGTAACAAGATCCCAGGTGTTGCCATATGGCCCTATTCTCCTCGCTTGCTCTCTCCTGGCTTCCTCCATGTCCCTTGGGCCTTGTGATGGTGATGGAGCACCTGCTGCTCCTGGCCCAACGGACTTCACTCAACCTTCTGGTTTCTCTACACACTTCCCACATCTTGAAAAGCAGTCCCTTGGGACGCCTGGGTGGCTCAGCAGTTTGGTGCTTGCCTTCGGCCCAGGCTGTAATCCTGGAGACCTAGGATTGAGTCCCACATCGGGCTCCCTGCATGGAGCCTGCCTCTCCCTCTGCCCGTGTCTCTGCCTCTCTCTCTCTCTCTGATGAATAAATAATAAAATCTTTAAAAAAAAAAAAGCAGTCCTTTTATTAAACTCTCCTCAATTTAAGTTTGTCATCATTTCCTGTGAGGGCCTTGCTGATGCAGTTCTCTTTCATGGAGGTTTTGCATTCATTATTCATTCATGTATTTGGCAAATGCTAAATTTGTCAGGCTTTGCACTGGGCACAGGGATACAATGGTGTAGGAGACAGAGCAGATCCCTGCCAGCATGAAGCTTAGTGAGGGAGAGAAAATGGAGTAAGTACGTGACTAAACCCATATTGCCCTGATGATTAGGAAAGAAATAAGCACACTGCTGTTCCTGAGAACACAGAGACACCGATCTATCCAGGAAGGCCAGGGAAGAGCTCTCTGAAGAGACCTGAAGAACAAAGTGGTGGAAAACCGAAGGAGAATTTTCCAGACAGAAGAAATAATAAGCACCAGGTCTTTGGGTAGGAGAGAGTTTGGAGTGTTTGGCATGTTGTTTTGTTTTGCTTTCCACTATGAAGAAGCTTTAATGGTGGCACCTGCACAGCACGTGGTGCCCAGAAGGAAGAAGAGCAAGTGCACACACAGTGTGAACAGGTTGTGAGTGAAGAAGCCCTCATGTGGCTTCTGCGCTTTATGGGGCACCAGACAGCGCTAGACCACCTTCTCCCCTGCCTCCTCCACACACCTGCCCTCCTCCGCATGCCGACGGGACGCAGGGACCTGGCCACCTGTCGCTTTGGGCCTCGAGGACTCCATGTGGTCCATGTCCCACCCCCAGGCCCTGCCCCGGAGCGTGGCCTTGACCTGCTCTGGATGCGACAATAGCTCCTGGATGGCTGTGCTCTTGCTGATGAAGGTGGGGGTCATTTTTAGCCGCCCGGGGCCTGATGTCACAGACAGCTGTTCTCACCTTGTTGGAGACCCACTCAGCAAAAAGCTGCTGTTCTCAGTGTGGACATCAAGCGCCTGCTCACCTACCTTCTTCGTGTGCACGTGGCCCGACACAGAGGCACAGAGGCCAGAGTCGAGGGGCAGCGGGGGGCAGCTGGGGGTCCCAGGCAGCCGTGGTACTCCTGGTGCCGACCATGTGCTGGGTGAGCTGGGGCTGCTGCCCCCCACTCCCCTCCCCACCGCCCCCCGCATGGCAAAAATGAAATGGCAGCAGCCCCGGCGGTGGTCCTGTCAGGAGGACGGGCGAGGGCCAGGTCACAGCCCAGGGAGAAGAGCCCTTGGTTTACCTTCCCTGTGCCCACCTGCCACCATCCATCCTGGAGCCCTCACTGGGTCCCTCCAGCCCAGACTCCCTCCCAAGCTCTACTCACCCCCACCTGCATCATCGTGTGCGAAACTTTTCTCCTATTTTCCTAGACCCGCTCCTCCTCCCACGCCCTTGGGCCCCTCATTACCGTGTACCCCGTTGCCTTTGTGGAAATTCCGAGAGCCGTTCTGCTCTGTCCCCTCTTTGCTCATTGAATCTTGTATCTTCTCCATCTGAATTGTGTCTCCCACTCTTCGACTGCAGCCTCTGTAGCCAGCCTCAGAGGCCCCTCTACCTCCTGCTCCTGCCTGGGGACTCCGAGCGAGCAGGCTTTGCCAGCGTGGCCTCTCTCAGGGTGTCACTCTGCTCCTTAGGCATGAGGGCTCTGCATTCTTTCCACATAAAACTAAAATTCCTTAACCCTGCCCATAATGCACAATGACCTTGGCCTGGCCCTTCTCCCGGCCCACTTCCTCCTCACCTCCTCGTGCCCTCCCATTCCAGCCATAATCCTAGCAACCCGCCCTGTGAGTGGGGGGTGTGTCCCCCCCCACTTTCCAGCCCCTTCTTGGGAGTCAGCTCAAGTGTCACCTTCTCCAGGAAGGGTCCCGGCCACCTTCAGTCCCTCCCCTGTGCCATGTTATTCTTTGCACTATGTGACAAAGATGGGTTTGTGCATCCGTTACCCTCAACTGTGAGCCCCTTAAAGAAAGACTGCACCCTTCGTTTCTGTTTCCCCCAAATTTATTACTCTGCCAAGTACATAAGGTGCATTCAGTGAATTCACAAAGAAATGAATGTCTCCGTATGAAGGGAAGAAAGCAGCAGTGAGAAGTAGACACGTGTGACATGGTGCTGATGCAGGGAAAAGAAGAAAGGACAGAAACAGCAAACAAGGACCTCAAAAAAAGAGGAAGGGAAGTGGAAAGAGGACCATGAATGGGCCGTGGAGGCCAAAAGCACAGCTGCAGGGATCCAGATGTGAGAAACAGTACGGGAAACACTGTCGCTCACTGAGCAGCGGGAATCAGAACACATCAGTTGGTGAAGACTTCAGTGGGGCTAGTGAAGATGGCATCTTCATTCCACGTGTGTAAGAGGAAACAGGAAAGGTGTGTTTCTTCTTTTTTTTTAAAGGGTTGCACTATTTTTTAAAAGATTTATTTATATTTTCATGAGAGGCGCAGAGAGAGAGAGAGAGAGAGAGAGAGGCAGAGACACAGGCAGAGACAGAAGCGGGCTCCATGCAGGGAACCCAATGTGGGACTCGATCCCGGGTCTCCAGGATCACGCCCTGGGTGGAAAGAGGCGCTAAACTGCTGAGCCACCCGGGCTGCCCGGTCTGTTTCCTTCCAATGCACAAACTGCTATGGAGAACCAACGGTCTATAATCATACTGCATTTTGTCATCAGCCTTGTATGGTTAGAGCACTTACACATGAAATGGCACCAGAAATATTTGCAATAATAAATGATACAGAGAGAAGTGAGCACCATCCCAGTGCCTTCTCTAGGACGTCCATTTTCACCTCCTTGTTTCGCTGACTTTATTTAACTCCCACCTCCAGTTACTAGAACTGGGAGCAGCCAAGCCCATGTGGAACAAGTGTGGAGCCCTGCTGATCCCCCATGGCAACAGTTCCTTCTCAAAGGTCGATGTTTCCAAAATTTTATTTGGAATTTCTGGTCATTTTGGATATGAGAGCTACACTTTGTGGGACTGTAACTATGGGAAGAAGAATCAAATCCGTAGAGACATTGAAGCACCAGGAAAAGAAGGCACATCTATTTGCTGAACTCCTATGAAGTGACAGGCATCATGCGAGAACGCTCTCCTGTTCCTCTCATTTGGTGTCTTTCCTTTGCCATATTGTTTTCAAGTCTAGGTCATCTTTGGGAGAGGCTTTAATGATTTGAGAAAACACACCCATGATCTTAGATTTTCCCTTGCAGTGGGAGGAAAGCGTGTGGCAGAGGGATGGGCTGGTTCCCGGCACATCTGTGATGCTAGTAGGTTTTCCCCTAGTGAGACGCCATCTTCCCCTCCTATCTGATCTCTGTCTCCACTGGCCTACCTTGCTTCCTGGTACCACATATTAGACTTATTTGCAGTAAAGCACCAGGGAGAGAGTGTGATCTGTTTCCCAAAAGCATTTATCATTTTAATGAAAACTGAAGAGCTGGCAGTGAGGTGGCAAAATTTCAGGCATTGTAGAGAAGACCATTGTGTAGGAAGAAGAGAGGAATGTACCCTTCCCAAGCCCTTCAAAGCACACTGTGTAGGCAACTGTATCCCCACCTACCAGCAAGACTTGTCCACCTGCAAGGAGGTGTTGTGTGGTCTTGTTGCACCTCAGACCTCTACCAGTCACCTTTAGGACCCCTAGGTACCTAGATACCCCTAATAGAGATCTAGCACTACACTGGCTTGAGGCCCAGTGCCCAGAGTTGTATGGATTTCCTTTGCCTTCAATTTCCTCACTGGCCTAGGTCCTCAAATTTCCCTAAAGTGCAAAATGTTGAACTTGGGTGTAACTTAGGCAATGGCTTTGCTTGATTAGCCAAAGTACATAAAAAGGTCACTGGAACACTTGAGCTCTCAGTGGCCCCACTGTGCTAAGCTTGTAAGCATGTTGGTGCACTGTTGTTCTGATTTATGTGCATTTTTATGAAGTTGAAAGTTTATAAAGTACATGATCTCTTGGATTCATACCATATTTTGTTCAAGGTTTTACTGCTTGAAAAGCTGAAATTCCATTTCAAAAGGAGAGAAGAAGAGAAAGAGTGAGAGGAGCTCCCAGGCCACTTGATGTAAACTAGTTGGTCCAGTCAAGGCCCACAGCCAGCTCTCAGAGGAGGGCACCTCAGGGCACTTCTGATAGAGATGTCTTGGGGAATCACTCGAGCGTGTGACTGTTTGCAGGGCCAGAGAGAGAAATTTCCCCACACTTCACTGACCACTGTTTATCTCCTTGAGCTCACTACAGACACCTTGCCTTCACCACTTCCTTCCCACACCTTCCCTTTGCTTTCCCTGCCAATCTAGACACACTACAGTAGGGATGCCTGGGTGGCTCAGCAGTTGAGCGTCTGCCTTTGGCTCAGGGCGTGATCCCAGCATCCGGGGATTGAGTTCCACATCAGGCTCCCTGCGAGGAGCCTGCTTCTCCCTCTGCCTGTGTCTCTGCCTCTCTCATGAATAAATAAATAAATCTTTAAAAAAATAGAAAGACTACAGTATTAGTACCTAAGTCTTTGGAGAAATGAGTTTTCCCAATCCAGAAAATAGTGTTGATTCTAAACTGCCAGATTTAGAATTAGCTATTTGAAACTAATAGAGGTATTCAGAACTAAAGAGAATAGCACCATTAAAAAAAAAAAGTTTTATGGCTACAAAAACCTGAAAAGTAAATAACATGAAAAGATCACTGCATTCCAAAGCAAAAAGTGACATTGGAAAGGATTTGGTTGAATTCTGTTAATTCAGAGCTGCTTGAGACAATCTTTCCAGAAGGCAAGCTGATGGCCTAGAAGACTCAGAGCTTCCAGGAGTCAAAACCAGAAGGAAAGGCTCAGTTTTTCTGACTGTTGGTCCTGTCCTAGTCCTACATGGTCCAAAAGACTGAAGAGCGTATTATGCCATAGTTTACAATGTGAGGATGAGGTTGGGTAGATATTTTTCAAAGTAAGATGTAAGAAGTTTAATGTGGTCGGTAATAAGAAAGCCATGAAGCTTTCAGCCTGGTGAATTTCTCTTCGAAGTTTAACAGAATTTTCAATTTGTCTGGAGAATATAAATTCTTCTGGGATGAACACTATCACCCACAGGGGTTGCATGCAGTTCCCACCATCAGAACGTGGACTTAGGAGCTCCTAGAGAGGAGTAGGCCAATGGTATCCATATCTATGACACTCCGATGTCCAAACACAGAATTTTTTGAAAGACAGCACTCTGGTCGGATTTGAATAAAAAGATGTAGTTGGAAGACAATATTGTATAGAACAAAGGATTGCAAACTTTGGAATTGGACAAACATGAATCGGCAACTTCCTCCAGTGTGAACTTGAACCGTCTGAATCTTCAAGTTCTCATCTATAAAGCAAGGTTCAGAGTATTTACCCCACAGGTGTGAAGATAAGGTAACAATACATACAAAGGAACTGGAATATAGTAAATGTCAATGCAAGATAATTCTCCAGCCTTTCAACATTTTAAGGAGTAGAAGAAGGCAAAGGAGAGATTGGATGAAAGAGGCAATTGAAAATACATTCTTATCTGGAGTGCAAGCCAATACTAGGTGCTGAAAGGAGAGAGATAAGACAAGCAGGAACAGAGTACAGGGGAGACAGCACAATTTTTAAGGTAACTTCCCTTAATTTATTATTCTTTTTGATAGAGACTGGTCTTGGCTACGTTCTAATCTATACTACCTCAGATTTGTTTTTATGCAGTTAGTAGGACTAGGCTTGTTTTTAAAATGAGAAAAAAATAGGCCTTTCTCTTCTTTATTTGTAAAAGCTCCCATTTTGCTCATAAGGATAAGAGAAGGCTCATGCTAAGAGAAGCTTAACAAAGCTTTCAAAGCCAGATATATATCCAGTCTTGATCCAGAGGCACTTGAAATCTGCTCTGAGTTAATGAACATGCTCTCAAGAGATAGCATAGCTTAAGGAAGAGTGGAGATCTTAAGGAATCATTTATCAAAGGAAGTAATGGAGGAAGAGGGAGCAAAGAATGGAGGAAGAAAAGAAAAAACAAGCAAGCAAGCAAGCAAGCCAGGAAAGAAGGAAGGTGACCTGTTTAGTTTGCCCATGTTGAGTTAATGAAGTGGTCCAATGGGATGCAAAAGAGAGAAAAAGCCCTTGGGGAGAGAAATTGCACAATAGGTAGGCTCTCCTCAGGAACAGCTGCAGCCTGGATGATGAGGAACCTCTGCAGCTAGAAGTGGATTGCTAAGGGAGTCCCCATGTTTCTAATGCATTGCTCTAAGTGCGGTGTAACCGCGAGGTTGTTTTGTCTACTAGGGTGACCATGACAAAATACCACAGACTGAGTGGCTTAAACAGTAGAAATCTATTTTCTCTCTGTTTTGGAGGTTGGCAGTCTGAGATCAGGGTGACAGCAGTGTTGGTGTCTGGTGAGAGCTTTCTTCCTGGCTTGCAGAGGGATGCGTTCTCACTTTCCAGCTGTGTGGTCACATGGCCTTTCCTAAGTGTGTGTTTGTTGGGTAAAGATGGGAGAGAGATCTCTTCCTCTTCTTGTAAGGCCACCAGTCCTATCGAATTAGGACCTAAGTCTGATGGCCTTATTAACCTTAATTACCATATGAATACCTTATCTCTCAGTACAGTGGCATTTCCATTTTAGGTTAGTGCTTGAACGTCTGAATTTTGGTGTGTGTGGTGGTGGTGGGGGGGCACGATCAGTCCATAACATGAGTTATGAAGTCAGTTTAGTGGTTTGCAATGAACAGTTACAAAAATTTAAATAAGAAAAAAGAGAACAAAGGGCACTGCACACAAGGCTGCTAGATATGGTTGTGCAGGTTGTGCCACTGCACACTTTAAGAATGTCACTTGCATTTTAGTTTATGTGGATGACACACCTAGTGTTTTTTGTGCACCACCCACAGGTCATAAGGTGGTGGGTCTGATAAGCAATGAAAAGTATCACATGAAACTTTTCTTTATGTGAAGGAGTATGTGTGTGTGTGTGTGTGTGTGTGTGTGTGTGTGTGTGTGTGTGTTGATGTGTGGTGTAAATGTGTTTCTTATTAGGAACGCAGAGAAAAAAGATTGAAACTTGCTCTGGAGGTCATGTCACTTTTTGGTTGCCCAGCATTGAAACACCCTCTCTGGTATTGAGGAATGCCTAATTGTATGACTCCTGATAAAGACAGAGTCCTGTCTTCCTCTACAGAATCCAAAATGGAAAAATGGATTCTGTAGCTTCTCTCCTTGGAGTCCAGAGTAAGATTTCATTACCAAGGCTAGCACAATTGGATATTCTTACCTAAAACCTTGAATTTTGAGGGGTTGAAGCAGAGACTCAGGGCAGTTAGAGATTACTACTGTGACCGGATGGGGGTGAGTGGCAGAAGGATGGCCAGTCAAAGGTGGAAAGTGACAGGGATCTGTAGCAAAGGCCAATGGCAGCATTCTAAGCTGTGGTGTGCTCAGCCACCTGGACTCCTATGGCAGCTGCCTGCTTTCTGATGCCAAGTCATTCACTATGTTTCCAATAAGTTTTGCAAAAATTTACTGGAGTCACTTTTTATCATTTACAGCTAAGAACTGTGATTAAAATACATAGATTTTTCCAGGTAGGTGAACATTGGATGTAACTCACCCATCTCCTGAGCCTACATTTTCAAGCCTCGCAAATAATGGAATACAAATGAAGAAGTAAAGAAATAGATGAGAAGAGAAAAATATATATATTCCTGTATTTTTTTCCAAAGGATTATTTAATGAGCATTGTCTTGAGAAGGGCAAATAAAAGAAGTAAGCATTTCCTTTTAATTACAGCACATGACCATAAATATCGTGGCTCATGTGGTTGAAACCACTATTCTTTGATTTTTCTAATATTTTTTACTCCCACCAGTTAGCATTTATTAGAATGAAGCAGTCTTCCCCTGAAGCATTTACTATTTACTTACTATCCATGCCAATCAGACAATACACAGGATTTTTTTTTTAAGATTTTATTTACTTATTCATGAGAGACACACAGAGAGAGAGAGAGAGAGAGAGAGAGAGAGAGAGAGAGGCCGAGGGAGAAGCAGGCTCCATGCAGGGAGCCTGATGTGGGACTCAGTCCCGGAACTCCAGGATCATACCCTGGGCTGAAGGCAGGTGCTAAACCGCTGAGCCACCCAGGGATCCCCCAATGTGCAGAGGATACCCCCATGGCCCTTCCAAAGGCCTGGAACTTGTGCACTTAGCAGTGTTGGGTTTTTTTTTTTTTTCCGAAGGAAAATGTTAGAACACTTTCCAATCAGGTTTTTTGATGTTGTTTTATTAAGACGGTGTGTAGAAAAAACAGCATTTGATAAGATTTTTTCAATATAAGACTTGTTATTTTCACACTTTTAAGCTAGGTATTCCAGTTTGGCATAATATACTATTCAGTTACCCTTTCAAGAGGGCCTGTGTTTATATTTTATGTTTTACCTGAGTAGAAAAACATCTCATTTCGCATACTTAGGAAGTGGTTTCAGCAGTTGGAAAGACCTCAGTCACAGAGTGTGATAAGTACACATGGCAGGACAGGAGGTTCTCACAACACACGTCCCAGGCCACCCACTGATGGGAGGAACCATCCAGAAATGACACATGTCAGTGGCTAAGGTAAAGCAACGTGAGAATTTGCATCAGTCTGACCAAATGAATGACAAAAACCAAAGAAATTACACAGTTTAGTTTTCACGCATCAAACAAATTAACCAGTTGGTTACAACAGTTTTGCACCCATGAAGTCAAGTGTTGACACTCTCAGAAGTTTAGCTAATTTCCAGTTTGTCATAATGTCTTTTTTTTTTTTTTCTTGTTCTTTTTCTTCATTGGCATCATGAACCTTCTTGTGCCCCAGCCTTTGTCACCAGCATCACAGCTGGTGGGGACTCTCTCTTGCTTTTTCTACCCATGGTGCTCAGCCTGCAGCCCTCTGGTCAAGTTTTGTTCTGTTTGTCTACTCTTGAGGCTGTTGTCTTTGTGTGGCTGATGTCCAGTCCTGAATGTCTGAATTATGTGTCTAAGTGAACCCAGTGGATCTCCGAGTGCGTCCAGTGTACCCTCCACAGGCTTCCTCCCTCCCTCCCTGGCAATTCTTTCTCTGCCTCCTTTGGCAGCTCCTCCAATACTTAATCTTTATATCATGGTGCAACATTCAGCTCAACCCAAGGGTTTCACTCTGGGCTTTCTTCCTAAACCATCTTCCTTCTTCCACGGATTTCAATCACAATCACTCTATTATGTTAACGACCCTCAAATCTTCACACCTAGGCCAGATCTTTCTTTTCCTAAAGATTTTATTTATTTGCCTGAGAGAAAGTGAGAGGAAGCAAAAGAGAGAGAGAGAACAGAGGGAGAAGCAGACTCCTCACTGAGCAGGGAGCCTGACACAGGACTTGATCCCAGGAATCTGAGATCCTGGCCTGAGCCAAAGGCAGACACTTAGCTGACTGAGCCACCCAGGTGGCCCTCAGCCATATCTTTCTGTTAAGCCCATGACTTCTGACTCCAATTGCTCATTTGACATCTTAGATTCAGACGACTTAAACCTGTCATAACTAAAATTGAACTTATCTCTGATCCCACATCTGCTGCCCCTCAGTAATATGCCTCCTGTGCTTTCCCAATAACTCAAAGCCAATCCCCCCAAGGGCCTCAAGGAAGACAGCTGGCTATCATGCCGGACTGCCCCCACTTCCTTACCCTGTTCCTCTCCCGTCTCCCTCCAACACATTCTTGGTAGCCTCAACAGTGAGCTTAAACATGAATGTGAGACACCCTCCCACTGAAAACCTTTCAGAATCTCTCACTTGGTCTTCCTGAGTGAAGGGCCTGAGCTAATGTGGCTGACAAGACCCAGTGTGGCGCCATCTGGGCATCCAGGCTCCTCGAGTGCCTTTCTCCTCATTGCCCAGCACACTCCAGCCACACTGAAATCTAGTCCACTCTATTTCAGACACAGCTTATGGGTTGTAGGTTCCAGTCCCCAGGCCTTTTCCACCCACCTTTCATGGCTAACCCTTCCCTCTCACCATCTGCTTAGGTCCTTCTTCTTGCTTCACAATTAGCTTCCTTGCAATGCATTCTTTGGTTTTACAATGTATTTTTTAATAATAAATTAATTTTTTTGTATTTTTTTATGAAAGTTATAGTTGTACATAGTTTAAGAGTTAAATTGTTCTTTATGTTTTTAACCCCCCCCCCCCCCAAACCTAGTTCTCTGAACTACCTCCTTCCATTATCTGCTCTCTAGGGGCAACTACTTCCAACAATTCTGATTTTTTTGGTAACATTAACCTTATTTCACTATGTAACATACTTGCTGCTTCTTTATTTTCCTGTTTGTAGGCATTATCTACTGATTCCTCAATATTAAAGGTGAAGATTTTTAAAAAAATTTTTAAAGATTTTATGTATGGGGCACCTAGGTGGCTCAGTGGTTGAGTTGTCTGCCTTTGGCTCAGGGCATGATCCTGTGCTCCTGGGATTGAGTCCCGCATCGGGCCCCCTGAATGGATCCTGCTTCTCTCTCTACATATGTCTCTGCCCCTCCTTCTCTGTACCCTTCATGAATAAATAAATAAAATCTTTTACAAAATACAAAAGCAAAAACCAAATATCTTCCACTCCTTGGCTGTCCACTCATAGTTAGCACTTGGGCACTCAGGGTTGATTGACAGTGCTGGGCATCTGGGCATTTTTTTAACTGTGGGGTGCATCTTACTACGATCCAGATATGCTGTTTCATTGGGAAAAACTCACTCTGTACCAGTATTTATATGTCTTCCCTTTTGAAGTGGATTTTGGATTAGCTGGTCTACTGTCTGGGTGGTTTAATTCCGGCTGTCAGTCTCTGGGAGACAAGTGCGGTCAGGGTTTCAATATTTTGTATGTCTTCACTGAATCCTTCTTTCCTTGGAACCCAAGCATCACCTTCAATGATGCTTGGCTTCCTCCAACCGAGACTCCCCCTGTTCTACCCTTTCCAGAGAATATACCTCCATGCTTGCACCATGGAAGGGAGAGGCAGTCTCAGGAGTAAAGGAGTAGATATGGAGATTTTACTGCTACTTCAACAAACTTTTAACCAAATATCTGGTGTTTTAAGTCTTTCTGGAAGTATCAGATGATGCTATTTCTTCAGCATTTTGGAGGACTATCATTTATATTAGGTTATTTCTTGACTTTTCCCAATACTGGGTTAGTATTCAATTTCTTGGTTCTGCAAAGTCTGTTACCGTATAACTTTCCAACTCCCCCCATTTGTTTTGGTCTTTATGGCTTATGCTTTAAAACATTCCTTTGCTATTATATTAGTTGAGCTTCAGGAAAGCATGGAGACTGAAATGTGTGCTCAGCTCACCATCTTTAAATGGAAGTCAGTACGATACTCTTCCAGCACAGTTAATCTCTCCTTTGTTATAACAACATAAGTATAACTTCTCTTAAGTCCTCAAAAATCTTTATGCATTATTTTTTTTAATATATGTGTAGGTTTTGTTTTCTATCAAGTTCATTTCACAATAGCAAAAGAGGTATTTGGTGTAAGGTAGAGACCACCTGAATTATGTATGTAGAATATACTGTATTTGTTACCTAGGCTTGCCATTAAATGATGGCTCCTTATGTTAAGCATTAGCTGAACACACAAATAATTCAACAAATAACTATTCATAACAATTTAATCCTCAGCCTGGAATCCTTCTTGATGGCTATGAAAAAGTAAAATTTCCATATCCCTTCTTCGTCATATGCTACCTGTTCTTGGTTGTATTTGTAAGACCAGACAAATGTTGCTGTAATTTCTATGTGCATGGTGTTAGATTGCCTAGATATATAAAGTACACAAAACTCAGTGTGTAGAGTGTATAGCAGTCTACACTTTGGTTAAGACCCAGGTTTTATAATGGGATAGATATAGCTTTAGAGATTGACTTAACTCTCTGAGGAAACTTGGAACATCAGACTCTCACATGGAAAATAAGGATACCAGATCCCTCATTCATTCCATTGTTTGGGGATTTAAGGAGATGTGGTTGGAAAATTTATTCTGCTTCCTTTGGAGCAGAGATACATCTGGTATATGTGTTTTTGTTAGTCATTAGAGCTCTGTTCTTCAAAACAAACAATATCTGGATTGTTACTTAAGAGTATATTCAAAAAATAAATTTGTGGTCCACAGAGTCTAAACTTTAAGATACTTTTCACAAAGATGGTGCTGAAGGTAAAGAAGGAAGCCCCTGCCTCCCCCGAAGCTGAAGTCAAAGTGAAGACTTTGAAGGCCCGGACAGCAATGCTGAGAGGCGTCCATAGTCACAAAAACAAGATCCACATGTCACCTACAGTCTGATGGCCCAAGACGCTGTTTCTCCAAAGGCAGCCCATATATCCTTGGAAGACGGCCCCCATGAGAAACAAGCTTGACCATGATGCTGTCATCAAGTTCCCCCTGACTGCCTACTCAGCCATGAAGAAAATAGAAGACAACACACTTGTGTTCGTTGTGGACATCAAGACCAACAAGCAACAGATCAAACAGCTGTGAAGAAACTCTATGACATTGGCATGGCCAATGTAAACACATTGATCAAACCTGAGAGAGAGAAGAAGACAACTGGTTCCTGACTATGACTTTGAATGTTGCCAACAAAATTGGGATCATGTAAACTGAGTCCAGCTGGCTATATATAAATATAACTTTTTCACCATAAAAAAATAAATTTGCTTCAGGAAAGAACCTGAACTCCATATCCTCATTAAATGTTTATTACCCTTCATACATCCGCAAGGCAGTGAGTCCCCAGCTGGTTCCATGGCTCAGGAGAACCAGAACACAGCAGCAAGCAAATATCTACTAAGCTCAAGTGACAAAAAAAAAAAAAAAAAAAAAAAAAAGGAAAAGAAAAAAAGTCTGATTAGTCTTCTCCGGGAAAAGTCTGATTAGATCCTATGGAATAACAGGAGACAATAAAACTGAAATTTAGGCTATTAGTTTTTTGGGGGTGGGATCGAGGTAAGGATAGCTTGGACATTAAATTTTAAGGAAACCAGCAGGTGATGACCCTCTAAGGACTGGAAGCAAAAATCAATGATGCATGCAAGGTCATGCCACTCATACCTAAGATTCATTATCATTGTAGACTTTCCGGCAATGTCTTTGCTTTGATTCTCCCACCCATCCTGTGGTCTCTTCCTGGAAGATACACATCTTAACTTAGACGCTTCTTATAGGAGAAACTATGTTTTATCTGTCTCAGTAGAACTGGAAATTTTACCATAGCTTTAGAAGCATCTCCAAGTAAGCAGATTTTTCTGCCTTATATCTGGGGAAAAATTAGGTCAAAATTAAAAAATATATATGTTAAAAATCATAACCAAAGTTACTCAGCAAACTGTCTATTTAGCTCTTATTTAAAAAAAAATAACCATGACTTTTCAAAAGACTCTTTTAGTTAAATCTGCAGTATAGGAAATAATTCACTAGAACATACTATGCCTTAAATTGCTTTAAAATGTGCCTGTAGTAGATTTTTGATCATTTAGAAATATATTTTAGGTATTTCATGCAAAAGCAATTCAAAGAAGCACATCTTAAGTAGCACAAGTGAAGTATAGATGCTTTCCTTTGGGTACTCTGAAAAACACATGCATTGCTTTTCAGGGTGCAGAAAGAGTACTTTGTAGAAAGGGTGACTTAAATATTTTGGTTGAGAGACGTCAAAGTACGAGATTTGGGTGGGTGGTTTTGTGTGTTCACAGGAGTGAAGATGGCAGGAAACACCACAGCCTTCTCCTTGTATTCCCTGCCCACAAGCGAATAGCGGACAATTTTCATAGAATGACAGCACATGCTTTCCCTGAAACTGCAGGAAATGTAATTTCAGTATATATATATATATATATTTTTTTTTTTTTCCTGTAGCCTCTTGAGATTTTTTTTTTATCTATTGCCATTTTTCTTTCCTCTCAAGGCTACTCCTCAGACAGATATTCTCCACACGGCTTTGTGTAATGTCTAACATCCAAACAAACCCATTCCTCCCATGGGATGGGCCAGGCCCCGTGGCTTGGGGTGGGGTAGGGCCAAGCTGGAGAGAAGTGGTTTTCAGTCATTCAGAATTTCCCATAGGGGCTCTCATTTTCTCTAGAGCACATCTCATCTGCTCAGACTTAAGTTTATTACCACAGTATGAATTGCTGGTACAGTCATCCACAAGATGACTCCTTTAGATACTCCCAAGTCATTTGTAGAGAGTTCAGGAATTGATACTCTACTGACTCTCCGGGAAACACTGCTCACTGTTTATGTGTTCTTTCTGGTAGATCTTTTTTTGGTAAAGAGGGAGACATATAACCCACGTCTGTACAATGCGTTTTGCTTTTCCAGGCTTTAATTTTTAGCTGATAGAGACACAGGACCTGTATTGGAAGAGTTATTCTTGTAGTCAGAGTTTGAGACCCTGTGATCCAGGGCAAGTTGCTGCCTGGCCCTAGAGAGTAGAGGGAGTAGGAACAGATGAGTAATTAATGCTGGCAGAGCTGACGTCCTTGGCCTTAAGTTCCTCAACTTGTGAAGCACAAATATAAAAACCTCACTGAATTGGCTGATAAGATGATATAGGTGGGATTTACTTCAAAATAACCCAGTGGGTGGGATGGGACAGCAAATGGGGGTAGAGAGATAAAACAAGACTGTCCTTGAATTCATAACTGCTGAAACTGAGTGATCAGTACATGGCAGTTTATTTTATTATTTTCTCTGATTCTGTGTAGTTTAAAACTGTTCCATGATAGATAGTTAATCCAAAGAAACACGTGCTTCTTTTAAGGTCATTTGGAATGGAACAACTTGGAAATTAGCTCCTGAAATCCTGAATTAGTGTGTTGGTGACTTTTTTGGCTTTTTAAAGGAAAAAGCCCCCCAGTTACTTGAGATACGCGAGGGAAACATCAGCACAGAGTCTCAGGAGCAGCTGTGGTCTGACTCACCCCCTGCACCGTGTTGCTGTAGTGAGGTTTCTCTCTAGTGGACAGGGTATTCCCCTGCCCCAGGCTGATGTACGGTGACTCATATACCAAATCAGAGTTTCACATCTAAGTGTGATGGGCATTGATTATCAAAGTTGGAACCCAAAGGCCTGGTTGAAATGAGGAGAGGCTATTTAATATTCCTCTTTAAAGGTCAGAAGTTTCCTCCAGAAAAGATTCCTCTCCATCTGGAAGACTCTGCATGATGTCACCTTAAATATGAACTCTTTAAGCAGGGACGTTTCCTAAAAGTACACTCAGCTTTTTTGGTAACATTCATTTTAGGGATGAAATCAGCCTAAACCATAAATTGACTTGTTTACTTAAATGAAAGAAATGCTGGGCGAGCAGGGAATTCATCATAACCTTCATTATTTAGACTGTCTGGCCAGCTGACTAGCTGTTTTACTTTGCCTCTGACTTCACAGCCATTTAGAGGAGGACATACTGCCACCCTTGCTCACAGGCCCATTGATCAGACTCGTACTGGCTAGGACTTTCCCACAGAAGTAACCTTACTTGCTCTGGCCAGGCAGCCACTGCCTGTGGATGGCAAGTGAGACAAGATCTGTTTATCTACCCCCGATCAGTCTTCCTCTTGCTTTTCAAGTGAGGAGACTGGAGCTCAGGGAGGTCAAAAAGCTTTCCTCCAGCGCTATATGTCATGGCTGTGTAGGCTTTGAGGTCAGCTGCTCTCTGAGGCCAAGGAAACAATATTTGTTCTACCTAGAATTTAGAGATAAAGTGACAAAAATCGAGTCACTGACAAAAATGTGTTCTGAGAATAAGGAGTTAATGGTCACCTATGTCTTTCATCCCTTGAAATGACTCTTTGGTAACTATGACATCTCCATTTTACACAGGAGAATAGGGTACAGTCTGAGAGCTGCTGAATGATGGAACTGTAATTCAAACCACCATTCTCAATGCTCAAAAGCTGTGCTTTTTCTGTTTCACTGGAGAAAATGAGTATATCCTGGACATGGTAAGAGTTGTTCGAAGGGGTAGGGGGTGGAAGGAGCAGCAAAGTACGGAATCATGGACCATCTCCTTCATTTCGCAGCTTCCTCTGCAGGGAATGTGCTAATATGCTTGTGCCCTGGACAGAACTCTCTTCTTTCTCTCTACTCCTTAGAAATCTACTCAAGGCTCATCTCAGATGTCACCGGCTTGTCCTGATCTTCCCAGTTATAATTAGTTTTTTTTTTTCCCTGATGAATTTTTCTTATACATTTTGTACTAGGGTTTGTTTTTATATGTCTGACTTCTCTTCTTAGATTATGATCAGTTTGAGGCAAAAGGTTATGTCTAATAAGTTTTGTTTTTATTTAAAACTTATGAACTATTATATATATATATAAAACAATCTAACACATATGTTATTAATGCGCTTGATATTATTAAACATCCTGTGTGGTCCTCTCTGACCCCATGTTCTTTCCTCCACCCAGACTTAACTGCTTTCCTGAATTTCCTTGTTTTCCTTCTAGTTTTTATCATGTTTGTGTGAATCCCTAAGCATTGTTTCTTTTTGTTTGATTTTAAACTTTATAAAAACAATGTGATGATGAATGTATTCTTCAGCAATCTGTTTTTAACATTTTGAAGATTCATTCTTTTTTTTTTTAGATTTTTAAAAAATTTATATATTCATGATAGAGAGAGAGAGAGAGAGAGAGCGGGAGAGATGGTCGGAGACACAGGCAGAGGGAGAAGCAGGCTCCATGCCAGGAGCCCTATGCCCGGACTCAATCTGGGGACTCCAGGACCATGCCCTGGCCCAAAGGCAGGCACTAAACTGCTGAGCCCCCCAGGGATTCCCTGAAGACTCATTCTTATTGATGTACCTGTAGTTCATTCATTTTCATTATTGGTCTGGTGATGGATAGTATTTCATTTTTATAAATACTGTTGGGGCACCTGGGTGGCTCAGTCGGTTAAGCATCTGCCTTTGGCTCAGGTTATGATCACAGGGTCTTGGGATGTACCCTGTGTGGGGCTCCCTGCTCAGCAGTGAGTCTGCTTCTCCCTCTGCCTCTGCCCCTCCCCCCGTTCATGATCTCCCTCTTTCTCGCAAATAAATAAATATAATCTTTTTAAAAATTTAAAAAGAAAAGACTGTTCTTTCTTTATCTATTCTCCCATTAAGGGGAAATTGAGTTGCCTTTGGTCTTCTGATTTTTTAATAACGTTGCTACGAACATTCTTTTCTGTTTCTTGGTGCACTTTGTGAAAGAGTTCTTGTGGGTGCAAGATCAAGGTGGATCCGTGGAAGTCTGGAAAAGGGAGTGTTTGTCAATACAAAGAAACTCTCCTGTATAGAGGAGTGAAAACCCTGGTGAGGGCCCAAGAGCAAAGACTTGAGTGTATGGCTTTGCTCAGGCAAAGTGCTAACTAAAGTAGAGACTATGGAGGAAGGGACCAAAAAAAGCTTAGAGGGGCAGGACTGCTGCTGTGGATTTGCTGACTACAATAGGGAAACCACTAGCTTCCACTGTTCCTTGAGAGGCTCTGGAGGACTCCCTGTTTACCTAGATAATAAGGAATGTGCTGTTTAGGGGAGCATGGACATAGCAGAGAAGCTCAATGGAGGTTAGTTGCTTGGGCCAGGGTGGATGGGAGGAGATACTGTTCCAGAATAGCAATTTCTTGGAGGCAAGGTGATGCCAGGTGGTGGCATTTCACTCTCAGAAAACAGGTGAGTGTAATGACCAGAATGGACAGCAGAATTGGAATGGCCCTCAGCCACTGAAACCTATAAAGATGTTTAATAGCATATGTTGGTCCTCAGACAAGAGATATGGGTGTTATTCAATATATAAAATCAAAGGACCTCAAAAATAGGTGGACAGAAGGTTGAGCTCAGTCACCACAATGGAAAGTCAGGGCCCCTTGCTCTGTTTCTAGACTTGAAATGTCCTTAGACTTAAAATTTATCAGTTGATGGAGAGGTCACATCACCATAAAGGATCCTGAAGCATCATGATAACTGCACAAAGTAGTGATTTCCCTAGTCCTTCCCCCAAAGTATCTACTTGGGTAATCATATACTGAGGAAAATGGTATGCTCACATCTTTTGAAGACTATTGGATAGAGAGCCAAGTTGAACTGGTTTCTACCATCCTGAACCTGTGTTAGAGTAGGGGTGCATTGAGATTAGGTGGTAGTGGAGTCCTAGCCCAGATCCATCTCACAGTAGGTCCACAAAGTACACAGACTCACCCAATGGCTACTTCCTAGATTCCTGAATGCACCTAGTAGTATTTGGAACTCTCACTCTCACACTCGTATCTTGATTTTTAGAGTAAGAGCTATTTAACAGGAAAAGCCAACTACTTTCCCTTAAAATCATGAAAGGAATGGTGATCAGTGTCATCCTCAGAGACAGAATGCAGGAATAGTGGTCCGCATAATATCTTTTATGTTGCCAGTCCAGTCCCTAAAAAAAAAAATTGATGGATTATGATGGATGACAGTCACCTACTGCAAACTTTACCAAGTTTAAGTCCCAACTTCAGTTGTTGGGCCAAATGTGACATCTTTATTAAAGCAGATTAATAGATATTGGTATGCAGTTATTGATCTAGTGAAAGCATCCTTCCTGATATGTTTTGGAAAACAGGATCATAAATACTTTGTGTTCACTTAAGAATGGACAACAGGATACATTCATTAACAGTCTTGCCTTAGGGCTACTTTAATTCCTCTGCTTTCTGTCATAAGGGACCTGGACCATTTGGACAGAAAATCTCATTGGTTCATTATTTTGATGACATCATGTTAATCATATGAGCAAGAGGTGGCAGACATTCTGAATGCTTTGGTAAGGATATGTGCTCTAGAGGGTAGAAGAAAAACCCTACAAAAAAAAAAAAAAAGGACTAACACACTGGTGCAGTTTTAGTGGTTCGTGGTCCAGAACATGGCAGGACATTCATTCTAAATCTACAGACACCTATTGTGCCTTGCACTTCCTATCTCAGAAGGAGCACAAAGCTTTGTAGCTCTCTTCAAATTTAGAGTCAGCATTTTCCATGTTTGAGAATACTGTTCCAACCCACATGATGTGGAATGCTGCTGGTTTTGAATAAAGTCCAGATACAGAAAATAATCTGTAGTAGGTCTAGGATGCATTATATACAGCCCTGAAATTTAGGACAAATGACAGAAGCTCTTTGGTATACTAGAAATCTCTGTCACTGTTCAAAACATCTTTTGGATCCTCTAGCAAGTATTACTAGGAAGTCAAAGGTTCCTAGGGTTCTGGAGCAAGAACATGCTAGCTAGAGCAGAGGATGTTATACTCATTTGAAAAGCAGGTTCTGATGTGCTTCTGGTTCCTGGGATAGACAGGAATCCAAAATGTGACACCAAATGATCACGAAGCCAAAACTTTCCATCTCGAGTTGAGCATAGTCAGGCCCATCAAGTCTCAAGGTCAGACAAGCCAGCAGAAACCCTCTGTAAATTGGACATAGTACATCTGGGATGAGGTAGAGAAAGTCCAGAGGCACATGCAAGTTTCATGTCATCTACCAATTAATATTTTAATAAGAAATCTGTTTATGACTGATCATTGCATTTTAAACATACTCATTATTTCAAGGGCTGGTCCAAACATCTCCTTTTCAGCTCACACCTGTAGAATTCACCATGGGCGGATGTTTCCTATGTCCAGCTTATAGTAGAAAGGCTAGGGTCAGTTCATAGAGGGATTGGCTCAGTAACATGAGGCAACTGGAGAATGGGCTGCTGATGTTCTGGAGTACCATTCAGGAGTGCGGCTGAGGACTTGTGGGAAAAAATCCTCTAAATAGACAGAGCTTCAAGCAGTCCACCTGGACATCTATTTTGTGAGGAGAGAAAAATGAAAAGGAAAGAGTGTATGTAGACTGAGTGGTTTTGATGATTGCTCAGGGGCTTTGAAGGACCATGGTTGAAAAATTGAAGATATGCATGTCTGGAGAGGAGGCATGTGGATGAATGAATGTGTGGCAGGGGACACCGAGTGTGAGAATTTCTGTGTCACTTGTTAATGCTCTCAAAACAGCGTCTCCCATAGAAAACGCACTACACTACCACATGGACAGGATGACTTAGCCAGTAGATGCCAACTAGTTTCTGTCCTTGACACAATAGTGTGGTACAATGGGCTCAGAGTAGAGATGGTGGAGAAATGCCGGTTATATGTTAGTACAACAGAATGGACTCCCTCTCACCAGCCACTACTGCTGGTCAGTGTCTGACCTGCCAGTCACAGAGACAGAGCTTCTAATCTACAACCCTTTGAAAAGACCACCAGTCACTGGTGGCAAGTTGATTAACCAACCTCCTTAATCCCAGAAAGGCCAATAATTCACCCTGACTGGGACTGTCATGTATTTGGGGCATCATGTTGCCTTTCTTACCTATAGAACTTTGGCCGGAACCACTATCCAAGATTTCACAGAGTGTCTGATCTATAGATATGGGATTCTTTTTGACATTGTCCTGGACTAAGGGATTCATTTTACAGCAAAGTAGGTGTGATGATGAGCATAGACAATAACCACACAACTTTAGGTCCTACTGTATTCTGTGCCATTCAGAAGCGAGTAGCAGGTGCCAACTTAGTGTGGACACTCTGTCAGACTAGATTACTATACTTCTGGATACATATACCTTTCACCAGTGACCATTATGTGATGTAATGTCCTCAACAGGTAGCATTACTTTTGGCCTAAGAAAATATGTAATGTAATAGATGTAATAAACTCTCCCTCCCACCTCCCCCTGCTGGGGGAGTCCATAGCCAAGGACTAAGTAAAACAGTAAAACAAATGTCAGGAAAACTGGATATCTACATTTAAAAGAATAAAATAGGACCTTTATATTATATAGAAAAATTAAAGACCTAAACATGAGAATTAAACTATAAAACTCCTAGGAGAAAACAGTGGAAAAGCTTAGATCAAAAATAAATTATTACCAAATCACAGCATTAGATTTGGCAATAATTTTTTTGATATGACATGAAAAGCATAGACAACAAAAGATAAAGAAAACAGATAAGTTAACTATATAATTAAAAATTTCTGTGCATTAAATAACATAATCAGCACAATGAAAAGGCAACCTAGAGAATGGGAGAAAATATTTGGAAATTATTTATCTGATAAGGGATTAATATCTAGAGTATATAAAGAACTCTTACCATTCAACAACAAAAAACTCCATCAAAACCTGATTTAAAAATGCACAAAGGACTTGAATAGACATTTCTCCAAAGAAATATGCAAATGGTCAATAAACAAGTGAAAAAATGCTCAAAATCACTAATCATTGGCTAAAGGCAAATTAAAACCACCCTGAGATACTACCTCACACTCACTATGATGGCAACTATAAAAAAAAAAAAAAAAAAAACAAAGACCAGAAAGTAACAAGTGTTGGTGAGCATGGGGAGAAATTGGAAGTTTTGTGCACCCTTGGTGAGAATGTAAAATGGTGCAGCTACAACTTGAAGCACAAAGGTGATTCCTCCAAAAAATAGAAAACAGCATTACTATCTGACCCAACGTTTCCACTTCTGGGTATACACTCCAAAAAAATAAAATCAAGGATTTGAAGAAATATTTGCACACCCTTCTCCATAGCGGCGTTATTATCACAATAACCTAAAGTGGAAGCTACCTAAATCTCCATCCATGGATGAAAAGAGAAACAAAATGTAACATGTACGTACTCAGCCTTAAAAATGAAGTAAATTCTGACACTCTACAACACAGATGAGTCTTGAGGACATTATGCTAAGTGAAATGAGCCAGTCACATAAAGAAAAAAAACCCCAAGCATATGATTCACTTATATGAGGTGCCTAGAGTAGTCAAATTTGTTAAGGCAGAAAGTAGAATGGTGGCCTCCAAGGACTGGAGGAATGGAGGAATGCGGAATTATTGCTTAATGGGTAGAAAGTTTCAGTCTTTCAAGATGAAAGGAGTCCTAGGGATGGATGGTGGTGATGGCTGCACACAATGTAAGTGTGCTTAATATTGCTGAATTGTGTACTTAAACCATGGTTAAGATGGTACGTTTTATCTGTGTTTTACATAAAGAAGGAAATAAATGTGTTGAGCTATTGAACTTCTTAAATTTCTTAAGAGTTGTGATATGGTACATTATTGACCTCAAGTTTTCACTTCTCCCTTTATTAATAACTTTTGCCATCTGACTTTACAGTTCCTCCCAAGCAACAGAGCATATTTCTCTTCCCTTGTCAAACTCAGCCTAGATTGGCTAACCCCCATAAAATCTGCAGATGCATGAACAATTAGAAAAGATTCTTGTTTAAAACCACTGAGTTTTGGTGTGGTGTGTTTCTCAGCAATGGTTAAGCTAATTTAAGTATTAACACATTTCAAATCTGGGAACCAGCTCTATAAGGCTGGTACATTTTAAATAATAATGCCGATACACTAAAAATAATAAAAGGACATGCATGTATTACCCCAAGTTAAGAAATAAACATTACCAAATATCTTTTCACATTCTTTTCCCAGAGCTATCATCTTAATTTTGTTCATCACTTCTTTGTCTTTCTGTATAATCTTACCAATTTTTTATGTATCCTCAAGCAATTACTTAGTTTTGTTTATTTTTTTTTAACTAATTGACTTCTGTGTTAACTTGGTTTGGCACAAAATTATGTTTTTGAGACTCATTCATGTGGAGTAGCGCTTTTCTTCATTTTTTTCTCTCCTCTGTTGGTAAGTTACCTGTTCTTTTATCGGTTGCCTTTAATGGTTTTACATGAATACTTCACAAAACCCAAAGTTAGTTAATAAATTTTATTCTCTCAAATCAGAGAATCTTAGAATGCTTTAGCACCAATCTATCCACTCTTGCTTCACATGCTAATGTCTGTCATTCAGTCATTTTGAACTTCACATATTAAAAATTCTATTGGCTCATGTGGTTGAGATTTCCCCCACATAATTTTCCTACACTTTATTTACTCGCAAAACTTTTGTATCTCAGACCTTCTCTCTATGATGATACCTTTTGTCTGAAAGTCTATTTAAGAGTTTCCTTTTGAGGATCTGTTCATGGTAATCATACTCATTTTTTTTCCCTGAAAACATCTCCATTTTACTCTGCTCAATCTACCCAGTCTCTTCTCAAAAATGTTTATTTCCTTCTGTTTTGCCCTTTGTGAATATGGAAGACAATTGATAGCAATTTTCTCATTTTGAAAACAGTTAAGTTTTTAGATACCTAAATGCCATTAGCATGGTCCTTTAATATCTCTTTTCCTGAGTAAGTAACCTCATTCCCCAAGTGGTGGGGAAATAAATTTCTGCATGGAGTTGGGTGTGGCACAGCAAAGGTTTTATTCTGACAGTTCTATGGAACTGAATGCATTCCAATAGAAGTGGATTACTTGCCCAGGTGGCTTACCCAGCAGACATTCTTGCTGAAACTCCTCTGTGCGTCACTGACCTCTGGGCACAACATTTCAGGTAACCGGGGCAAACACGCAAGCCTCTATGGCTCTGTGGTCAGCTCTTTACGAGAGGCTGCGTCCATGTTCTGTGAAATCTGTGAAATGCTGCAGACTGGAACTACCCTGGCTCACCACTGCAACTTCCTGTCTTCCTGCCCAGGGCTGCTCTGCTCTGAGCCCTCACGTGGCTGGGTGCGCCTGGCCCCAGAGTCCTCCACCCCAAGGCAAATAGGAACTTGACCAGACAGATGCTGAGGGTAGAGCCAGCAATTTATGTTCCTTCTTGAGGAGGTTTCCCCCCTACCCCTGATTTCATGGCCATTCATTGGTGAGCATGTGCACAATGTTATATGGGGCCCTTGGCAGCTCTTGGATGTGCAGGGGCTTCTAGAAAGACACAGCAAATGAGACTTCACTGGATAAAAAGATTGTCTGTTGGCTTCTGCCTGTCTGATTAGATGACCAGTTGATTCATCATCGAGAATGAACCTGGGTCCCCTGCAGTGCTGGGGCTTCATGCTTAGCTCAAAGAGGAAGAGGAGCAAGGATACAGACCTAGCCTTCTGGAAAATGCCTCTCAGTAGACAGATTGCTGAATAGTATCATTCCTTTATTCCATGAATTATTTTTATTTTTATTTATTATTATTATTATTATTATTTTTTTTTTTTTGAGCACCAACCATGGGGAAGGCACTGCTGCCAGCATTTTGGGATTTTGGGAGATGACAGGGACCAGACCGGGCTAAGATCCCTGTCAGGGAAAACATTGGTTCTAAATGTGCACGAATACATTTTTTAACTGAATCCAGTTTTTAAATGGCCCAAGAGAGTTGCTTGGGGAGAACCTGATCAGATTCTTTTGTAAGACAACAGCTCTCTTCTAACTTGCTGCAACGGAAAGCATAGTAGGCCAGCAATTTGGAGGCCCATCTGGCTCTGCATTGCTTTTGGAGCCTCAGGCAGCTCAGAGAGCCAGGGCAAGGTGCAAAATGAAAATGTGAGGCCTCTTGTTCAAAGCAGGAAAAAAAAAAAAAAAGCTGTTTCCTTTCTTCTATAGTCTCTGAACCTGTCATGGTGCTTCTTATTTCCCCTTTAATACCCCATTCCCTTGGGCATGGGGATACTTTCAGGGTGAGCTCAGACCCTGTCAGATGCCTAGGGCCCCACTATTGTGACTTGGTATGTAAATTATGTATGTCCTACCCCAGCCCTTTCCATGTCCCTGCCAGGCCTCTCTCAGTGGTGGTGGTGGAGGTGGGCAGTGGTGGTGGTGAAGGTGGGCAACCGTAGCACCAGGGGTGGTCAAGGATTTGCAGGCCAGGAGCCAGTAGAGGGCAGGGCTCTGGCTGAGCCCAGACTCTAGCCCCGGCTCACATTTCACTGTCCTGCCTGCTTTCCTTTAGAAAACACAAATTCAAAGATCAAACCAGCAACAATTTCAGTTAGGAATTAACTAAACCCCGAGTTCTGGGCCCTCAGAGTGTGGAGCCCTGGGTGACCACACTGGCTACACACGAATCAAGCCTGCCCTGCACCAGGCTGTTACCTTGTATATCACATGGATATAATAATACCTCTCTCTCTACCACACAGCTATGTTGTGAGAACCAAATGAGGAGAGAGAGGAAGTGTTTTGAAAAGTGTAAGGTGCTCTCTCCCTCCCTCTCTCTAAGTATATAGAGAGACATCAGACACTCCATTACTTAAGTCTGAAAAGAGAACCCTCTTGCACTGTTGGTGGGAATGTGAACTGGTGCAGCCACTCTGGAAAACTGTGTGGAGGTTCCTCAAAGAGTTTTTTTTTTTTTAAGATTTTATTATTTATTAGAGAGAGAGAGAGAGAGAGGCAGAGACACAGGCAGAGGGCAAAGCAGGCTCCAGGCAGGGAGCCCGACGTGGGACTGGATCCTGGGACTCCAGGATCACGTCCTGGGCTGAAGATGGCGCTAAACCACTGAGCTACCCGGGCTGCCCCCTCGAAGAGTTAAAAATAGAACTACCCTATGACCCTGCAATTGCACTGCTGGGGATTGACCCTAAAGATACTGATGCAGTGAAAAACTGAGATACCTGCACCCCAATGTTTCTAGCAGCAATGTCCACAATAGCCAAACTGTGGAAGGAGCCTCGGTGTCCATCGAAAGATGATGGATAAAGAAGATGTGGTTTATGTATCCAATGGAATATTACTCAGCCATTAGAAACGACAAATACCCACCATTTGCTTCGACGTGGATGGAACTGGAGGGTATTATGCTGAGTGAAGTAAGTCAATTGGAGAAGGACAAAAATTATATGGTCTCATTCATTTGGGGAATATAAAAAATAGTGAAAGGGAATAAAGGGGAAAGGAGAGAAAATGAGTGGAAAATATCAGAAAGGGAGACAGAACATGAGAGACTCCTAACTCTGGGAAATGAACCAGGAATAGTGGAAGGGGAGGTGGGCGGGAGGATGGGGTGACTGGGTGATGGGCACTGAGGGGAGCACTTGATGGGATGAGCACTGGGTGTTAGATGGGATGAGTACTGGGTGTTACGCTATATGTTGGCAAATCGAACTCCAATAAAAAAATATACCAAAAAAGTGATTTCTCACATCTGATATCACATTGGCTTCATGTGACATGTAGGCAAGTGTAAGGGACCCCATATTCCAAGGTAAATATCCATTTTCCAGCTCTATGGAAACAGCTTTATCTAAGGTGCCATAACGGTTTCTATAAAGGGCCCTGTGAGTGGGCCCCTTGGAGGTCACACAGCAGACAGATGTACAAAAACTCCAAGATCAGCCCTGTGCATCAGCCCCCATAAACCTCCCTTGTGTTATAGGAAAATTCCATGAAGAATTTTTTTTAATTTGTTGGCAATTTATTGGCCTTGGGGGGTAGCATAATGTAGTGGTTAGTTAAACATGGATTTTTTTAAAAAAGATTTTATTTATTTATTCATGAGAGACACACAGAGAGAGAGGCAGAGATACAGGCAGAGGGAGAAGCAGGATTCCATTCAGGGAGCCCAATGTGGGACTTGATCCCAGGATCCTGGGATCATGCCCTGAGCCAAAGGCAGAAGCTCAATCATTGAGTCACCTAAGTGTCCCTTAAACCTGGATTTGAACCCAGATCTACTACTTCTTAGCTGTGTGATCTTGGAAGAATTATGTAAGTAAGCCTCTCTTCATTTTCCATAAAATGGGTGTGATATTAGTAGTACTTTCTTCAAAGGCTTCTTGTAGGATGAAACATGCATTCAGAGCACTTAAACATTACCAGGCAGCAGTAGGTGTTCAGTAAATGTTAGCTATTACTGTTTGTAGCTTGGAGAGCATTTGGGCTCATGCAAGAGACTTGAAAAGTTATAGATAGTTCGGGCTGCACACTTATTTGGTGAGTATCATTCTTTGCACTCAAAGTAAATGACAGGGGCCAAGTCTGCTTGGCCACTAGAGACTCATGTCTTTAGACTTGACTCATGCACTTAAAATTCACCATTCAGGCAAGGTCTGGGGCGGGGGGTGGGGAGGAGGAGGAGGAAGAGGAGGAGAAGGAGGAGGAGGAGGAGGAGGAGGAGGAGGAGGAGGAGGAGGAGGAGGAGGAGAAAACACAACAGGAGCAATAACCCACGTATCATATTGTGATCCAATTAAAACCTGACTTTCTTCTATTGTCAGAAATGCACAGACTCAACATTGAAAATGTCACAAACTCTGAACACTGAATGGTGTTACCCTGAACTGAATTTCGTCTCCTTTTTTATTTGTATGCATCTTTCTGCTCCTGGCCTTTGAAGTCTGCATATGAAAGTGGGTTGTATAGAAATTTGATAACCATGGTTTAGGGAGAGCTGCTTTTTGGCCTGGTCACATACCTGGAGATCATATTTCCAACACCAGGCTCTCACGAGCTTCTCATACATCTGCTTCAGGTTCAGTGTTGCTGATTTTAGAATCAGCCTTTAAAAAATAGTCACAACAGGATACCAACAAATTAAAAAAAATATTGCACCAAAAACTTCGATGGCATTTTATTAGAGATGAGTTCCAAACAGAGAGAAACCAGTTCCTTGAGTGACTTGACAAATATGTGATGCCATCTAGTGCTGAATTTTCAAAATTCAGGCTCACTGTCATACTTTCCCAGTCTCTCTCTCCAGCACAGTCCCGGAAAGCCTAGGAACATAGGGAGCCACCTCAGCCAAAGCCATGCACAACCTGTGCTAAAGAACATCAGAGCACCAGAAGTCCCTGGAGAAGTCAAATGGCACACTCCTCTGTTTGATAGCCTGACCACCTCTTAACCAGCTCATGCACATGAGTATCCATGGGAGTTTTACTTGAGGTCTTAATTTGTTTTGTGTTTCACTTGGTACCTTAAAAACTTGATTGATATACTTCTGTTCTGAGATGGGTTAAGGCTGTAATCATTATTATGAATTTTTCTTTTTTAGAGAAGGAAAGACTTGGGGGGAGGGGCTAGGGGAGAGGGAGAGAGAGCATCCTAAACAAGCTCCATGCCCAGCACATAGCCTGATGCAGGGCTCAATCTCACGACCCTGAAATCATGACCTGAGCTGAGATCAAGAGTCAGATACTGAACCGACAGAGCCACTCAGGTGCCCCTAAGGTTGTGATTATTAACCTTGAATATCCTAATTCTCCACCAAAAACTCTTTTAGGGAAGTGGGTGCGTGGGAAGGTATTAGGGAGTGGAAAACCAAAATCAAGTTTTATTTCTTCATTTTTATTGCAAGAGATGAAAAAGAAAATGAGCCCCCAAAGCCCAACTCTGATCCATGCAGTGGTGAAATTTGCCTTCTCTTTGGCTTTTAAAGTTTAAGAGGACCTTATGTGGTTTTCACTCATGTGACTTCATTCATTTATTCAACACACACATACCCCCTGCCCCCAGGCTGCACATGTGATGAAGAATGAAAAGGATGTAGCCCCTGCTCTAGTGGAGCTATTGCCATAGATGCATTTTTTTCAGAGTGGATTGTGAAAGCATGTAGTGGGTTGTGATAGAAAAAAATGAAGTAGAACAGAATGCAAAAGCATAATCTCTCGCAGGGTTGTGGGGAAAAAGCAAAAGCACGATGGTTAGTCCCACGAAAGTCAGGGGGACAGAAAGTAACAGTAAAATAGATTTACTTTTGGCAAAGACAATGGGTTGAGGAGAAAACCTGATTGTTTTGAGTCACACCAATGAATTAGAACTCAGTAGAAGCAGGTCTCATCAGTGGGGGGTGAGGTGATTTCCACAGAGACACCTTGCATTCAAAGTGTAGTAAATTCTTTTTTTTTATCAACATATTTTATTTTATCATGCTAAGTGTACTCTTAATCCCCCCTCCTCTATTTCCCCCATCTCACCACCCACCTCCCCTCTGGTAACCATCAGTTTGTTTTCTATAGTTAAAAGTCTTTCTCAGTTTGTCTCTCTCTTTTCCTTTGCTTGTTTGTTTTGTTTCTTAAATTCCACATATGAGTTAAATAATATGGTATTTGTCTTTCTCCAGCTGACTTACTTTGCTTAGCGTAATGCTCTATACCTCTATCCTCTATCCATGTCGTTCCAAATGGCAAGACTTCACTCTTTTTTTTATAGTGGAATAATCTCTCTCTATATCTATCTATCTATCTATCTATCTATCTATCTATCTATCTATCCACACACACACACACACACACACACACACACACATACATATATATCCCCCACATCTTTAGCCATTTAACTGTCAATGGCTATTGTAAATAATGCTACAATAGACATTGGGGTGCATCTATCTCTTTGAATTAGTTTTTTTTGTATTTTGAGGGTAAATACCCAGTAGTACAATTACTGGATTATAGGACAGCTCTATTTTAAACTTTTGAGGAACCTCCACACTATCTTCTACAGTGGCTGCACCAATTTGCATTCCCATCTACAGTGCAAAAGGGTTCCTTTTTTGCCAACATCCATTGTTTCTTGTGTTGTTGAGTTTAGCAGGTGTGAGGTGTGAGGTGTGAGGTGATAGAGCTCATTGCAGTCTTGAGTTACATTTCCCTGATGATGAGTGATGTTGAACATTTTTTCATGTGTCTGTTAGCCATCTGGATATCTTCTTCAGAGAAATGTCTGTTCATGTCTTCTGCCCACTTTTAAATTGGATTATTCGGGTTTTTTTTTTATATTGAGTTGTATAGTTCTTTATGTATTTTGGATATTTGCATTTGCAAATATCTTCTCTCATTTAGTAGGTTGTCTTTTAGTTTAATGATGGTTTCTGTCACTGTGCAGAAGCTTTTTGATTTTGATATAGTCCCAATAGTTTTTGTTTTTATTTCCCTTGCCTCAGGAAACATATGTAGAAAAATGTTGGTATAGCCAGTGTCAGAGAGATTACTGCCTGTGTTCTCTTCAAGGATTTTTATGGTTTCAGGAGTCATATTTAAGACTGTAATTAATTTTGAGTTTGTTTTTGTGTGGAGGTGTAAGGAGGTGTGTAAGGAGGTGGTCCAGATTTATTCTTTTGCATGTAGCTTTCAGTTTTCCAGCACCATTTGTTGAAAAGATTGTCTTTTCCCCACTGGATATTCCTTCCTGCTTTGTGGAAGTTCAATCGACCATGTAGTTGTGGGTTTATTTCTGGGTTTTCTGTCCTATTCTGTTGACCTATGTGTCTATTTTTATGCCAGTACGATGCTATTGTAATTACTACTGTTTTGTAATATAAGTTGAAATCTAGAATTGTGATACCTCCAATTTTGTTTTTCTTTTTCAAAATTACTTTGTTATTTGGGGTCTTTTGTGGTTTCATACAGATTTTTGGATTGTTTGTTCTAGTTATGTGAAAAATGTTGTTGGTATTTTCATAGGGATTGCATTAAATCTGTAGATGTTTTGGGTAGTATAGACATTTTAACAATATTTGTTCTTTCAACCAATGAGCATGGAATGCCTTTCCATTTCTTTATGTCATCTTAAATTTTTTAAATCAATGTTTAAAGATTTTCAGAGTACTGGTCTTTCACTTCTTTGGTTAAGTTTGTCGCTAGATATCTTACTGTTTTAATTGCAATTAGAAACTGGATTGTTTCTGCTACTTCAGTATTATTGTATAGGAATGCAAGAGATTTCTGTACATTGATTTTTGTATCCTGTGACTTTACTGAATTCATGTATCCGTTCTAGTAGTTTTTTGGTGGAGTCTTTCAGGTTTTCTGTATATAGCATCATGTCATCTACAAATAGTAAAAGCTTTACTTCTTCCTTACTGATTTGAATGCCTTCTTTTCTTTTTGTTGTCTGAGGCTAGAATTTCTAGTACTATAGTGAATAAAGTGGTGGGAGTGGACACCCTGTCTTGTTCCTGACTTCAGGGGTAAAGCTCTCAGTTTTTCACCATTAAGGATGATGTTAGCTGAGGGTTTTTCATATAAGGTGTTTATTATGCTGAAATATGTTCCTTCTAGACCTACTATGCAGGATGTTGCACTTTGCCAAATGCTTTCTCTGGGTCTGTTGAAATGATCATATGGCTTTTAACCTTTCCCTTATCGATGTGATGTATCATGTTGTTATTTTGCAAATATTAAACTACTCTTGCATATGTGGAGTGAATTCTTGATTCTTGGTTCCATTGGTAAAAATCACTGATTTGGAGCACTTCTGGGGAGTACAATTGATGTGGAGGTGCACTGGATTTAATAATTTGTATTGTTTAATAAGCTCTTGGAAATCCCAACCTCCAAAACCTTTGGCTTTTTTATATTATCTATGAAATCTGCTTGTGTTTGATCTATTTTTTGGTATGTATTTCCTGAAATAAAGCCTCATGCCTTCTCTCTTGCTGACCCTTGATCTATTTAATTTTCCCTTACCCCAACAAAGCCTATTCCCTATCAAACGCTGTGTGACATTGTGAATTCATGCTGGCAGGTGGTGACATATCTTGCAGGACAACAGCTAATGAGGCAAACAAATCTTCAAGCATATGAATCAGGGATATGGAAAAAGTCTATCACCTGTGTCATCGGTGAATTGTTAGGAAAGAAAAGCAAATGGTGACTGAGGGGACAAGGTTCCTTCAGGTCAGGGCCTGGCTCTGTGCATCTCTGTGGCCCTGGGGCCTGTTACAAAGCAGGCGTTCTGTGCAGGTTGTTCAGTGAAGCCTTATGGAAAGACCACGTGGCCTAACAAAAGGGTGTCAGGCTGTAGAAATGGGGCAGCCCTGCTTCAGCCGTTTCTGGTTGGGTGACCTTTAGCAGGTAATTAATCTTTCTGCACCTCAATTGCCTTCGGTGTGAAATGAAGATAATAATCTTAGAGCAGCGCTGCAGAGATTAGAACTAATAATGTAGTACCTGGAACATATGCGATACTCTAATAGATGATATTAGTTAGCGTATGAAATTTGCAGATTTACAATCTTTTTATTTTTATGACCTGGCAAAAGATTGCATCATATGGTAAACTAAGTCTCACTAAGAGGTGAGACTTTTACACAGGTGGGGCACTGGCCACAGACCTATGTGCTTTGATCCTACAATAAGCCTGAGAAGTAGGGGCTATTATTTTATGTTGGGATGTGGGACTTGATGTCCTAAGACTATGGGTAATATGCCCACAGTCCCTCTGCCGGAAGTGTGAGCTGGGATTGAGTTTAGGCAGCCTGGCTGCAGGTCCACAGTGTACTCAGTAGCTCTGTGAATTGTAAAAGGATATGTTTCTTTGTGAAAAATCTCCACTGAATGTGACAAAACTTATTTAAAATTTAAAATGCCATTACCAAGTGGATTGAGGATTTGCAAAGAGAACATAACCCTCAAAGAAATGTGATACATGAAAAAGCTTGTCGTCTGCTTTAGTGTTGTTTGTGTTGTCATCGGTTTGGGGATCTGTGGATCTTATTATTATATTACTCATGAACGACAAGAATCTACTGTATCATTATTATGAAAGATTCTATTTAAATTAGTGATGTCTCCCAAGGGCTTCTTCCCATTACCAGATAAGGGGTTAAACTCTTCTGCTGCATTTTGAAAAACAGATCAAAATTCTGATTGATTAGTACCTGCTATAAAATATGAGGCTCATACGTAGGACTATTAAAAACTTGCTGTAAAGACAACTAGTTTATTTTTCCACACACACAAAAGAACACAGGAAATGTTTGGAGTCCGGCCTTTCCGTTCTGGCAGCTGCTTCTTTTCAGAAAGTTCTTCCAAACACCGAATCATTGAGACCCTTCTGTTTCTAAAAATGACATCTGCATTTCCTGTTTCATTTTGAATTTCAGGTTTGGGGAATGATTCTGCTCAACTCCTGGACTTGCCCTTCTAATAATACACATTAATAGTGTTATTTATATTATTATTTCTTGTTGTCTAAGCAGCAAGCAAGCTAACATTTTACTGTACGAAGCTGATTTTCTCCTACTTCACAGACAAGGGAACTAAAGCAAAGAGAAGTTATGAGTATGTCCAGGATTATCAACTAGGAAATGGTGGACTTGGGATTTGAACCTAGGCAGTGTGATTCCAGAATCCATATTCTTAACATCCAACTTTGCATCCTGTTCTAAATGGATGTTGAGCTCTGGGTTGGGGCAAAAGTTTTCGTCAGCAAACATGAGCAGGGAACATGATGACTCACATTGTAACTGACATTTTGGAGAACAAATAAGTTACAATCCCCACCTATCAACACAGCAACACCTTACTGAACAGCCACTGTGTACCAGGCTCTGTGCCAACCTCTTTACTTACAGCAATCAAATGAGGAGAGATGGTCTTATTTTTGTTTCTTCAGATGAGAAATTGAAACTCAGAGATGTCAAGTAACTTGCTCATGGTCACACAGCTGATTAGTAGTGAATTTGGGTTGCAAACACAGCTGTTAATGACTCTTTATCTTAGCTTCTTTCCACTGTAATGTGCTGCTAATTTACAGGAGATAAAAGTAAACTAGCCTTGACTTTCACAAGTGTCCCATTCAATTTTCAAGGAGTTGCCTTTGCTCTAAGAGGTAATTTGAAATTCATGGTATTTCTGTCTCAAATACAAAGATCTTTGCCCAGTATTTTCACTTTCCACTCCCCTGGTATTGGCAAGGTCTATCTGCATTTTTTAGACTGCTTAAGAAGAGTATCCAGGACAAATTGGTTTGAAACATTTCTCAGCCACCTTTGAGTGGCAGGCTTGCTCCAATGGATTTGTTGTGTTAGGGTTCTTCACCTTAAATATTCTTGATATCTACTGCTTTGCTTATTGCTAGGCCAAGTGGAAGATGTGGAGAGGTTGCTGGGTCAAGATGCAGAGAAGGGACAGTTTTCAGTTTGGGAAACCTGTGGCCAGATAGCCTACACAATGGGAGCAATAAAGCAAATATCAAACAATAATGTTAAATTATTATCGTATAAGTCAACAGGATAAAATGCAATAAAGTGATAGTACTCCTCCATCCTCTGACCAGAGTTGTTTTTCCCAGAAGAAATTGTATTATCAGTTCCTTGGGTATACTTCCAGAAATTTAAGTAGATTTTAAAAGGTCAGTGTTGGGTTGAATATCATATTTATTGGCCTAGGAGAAAGTTTCTTTACACTAAATTAACTATGCCCCTTCTGGAAAGGACAGGGAGCCATTTTATCCATATCCTCCCAGACCCCTCTAGAATGAGTTTTTCATTTGGTGTTTGCTTTGCAATCACCCTTCCCCTCTTTTACTCCTTAGATCTTACTTTGATACTTGTGTAAATTTGTTTTTGGGGTTTTCTGGGTGGCTCAGTTGTTTGAGTCTCTGGATCCTGGGGTCCTGGGATCAAGCCCTGTGTCAGGTTCCCTGCTCAGTGTGGAGTTTACTTCTCTTTCTCTCTCTGTCCCTCTCCCTACTTGTGCTCTCTCTCTCTCTCATATAAATAAAATCTAAAAAAAAATCTGTTTCTGAATTTTGTTATGAGGATAGAGAGTGTGTCCAAATATCTACCTTAAGTTGTGTAGGAAGGGTGGTGATGGGGAATCTAGAAAACTCTTTAGAAGAATAATCATACCCAAGTAAGTGTAGGGGAAGGACTTATGGCTTGTTTGTAAGATTGCAGGGGGAGAGAAGAAAATAGTGCAAATATAGGCTCAAGTTTGATGACTGTGTATAAATGGAAGCAGGGGTTGTTGAGAGACAATTCTCCATTTTCTCTATGTCTTATCTGCAGAGGCACCAACTGCTTCTGTGTTATACTATCTATTCAAGGATGTTTATATTATAGTAAACAGCCTCATAAGATTAAGATAGTATCTCCTGGAGTAAAGGTCAGCTTTATTTACTGTCCAGTAAAATAAAAATAATGTCTTCTTCTGGGACAAAAATCAGCTAGTTTACCGCCCGTTATAAAAGTTTTGGATTCAGTAAGCTCAGTGCCCCTCTTCTGTAACTCAACTAACACAGTGTGTGTAGAGGCATCACCTGGCCCTCTTTTTGTTGCCTTGTGGGAATTTGGACTTGAAGAAGTGGCACAAATGCTGACATTCAGGTTATTGCTATTACTGTGAGTAATACAGGTCTTTGTTTCTGAGCTAGGAGTCTCATGTCATCTGTCAGTATCCATCAAATTGTTAGCTTGCAAATAGGGTAAAATCTCAAACTCTTCAAGTTCTTGAATATAGCATATAGAATAACAAGAAACATCAGTGACATGGTGATTCAAATGACATATTCTTCAGATGGCCAAGAAGTCCAAGTCACAGGAAGGCATCAATGAGATGAGATGGATAAATTCTCAAGGAACAAATTACAACCTTCCAACCTTCCAGTGTTAGTGTAATCTATAAAACTGAGAAATAAAAGTACAGTTACTAGACAGCCAGGCCTTTGGGTTGCCATTCTGTTGGGGTGCCTTGACTGAGCCCTATCTGGCAGAAGACAGGGAGAATTCCGGTTTCCTAGAAGCCATTAGAGGGATGCCTATAAGGCAGATATCAATAGTTAGAAGCCAGGTAAAGGCATTTTATGGTGTGTGAAATTCAGAATAAAGTAAGTTAAATTGTTGTTAATTTAACTGATTCTTAGTTTGTAAATATATGTCACATATGCATTTATACTCTTAAAAATTCATTGAGTATATCAGAAAGTTGTTTATGGTCATTGTGTCTATTGATATTTATAGTAATAGAATGTAAAACTGAGAAATTTCAAAATATTTATTCATTAATTTATTTAAAATAATAAAACAATTACATGTTGGTATAATTAACCTCTCAGAAAGTAACTATTTTTCAAAACAGAAATCATTGCAAAAAGTGGCATTATTTTATGATTTTGAAAATCTCTTTATGTCTGGCTTCATATAAGACATCTGGATTCTCACATCTGCTTCTTTATTTGATCTGTTGAGGTATCTTAGGTCATGTAACCTCTGCAAAAAGCCACCACAGAGCGAAAAGAATGAGAGTCAAAAGGGCAAACAATATATTCAAATTTGTTTGAAAATAGCTTTGGTTTTCTTTTTCAACATTCCTCTGGCTATTTGAGGTGTTTTTCTGATTCCATACAAATTTTAGGATTATTTGTTCCAGCTCTGTGAAAAATGTTGATGGTATTTTGTTAGGGATTGCACTGAATGTGTAGATAGCTCTGAGTGGCATAGACATTTTAACAATATTTACTTTTCCAACCCATGAGCATAGAATGTTTTTCCATTTGTTTGTATCTTCCTCAATTTTTTTCATAAGTGTTTTGTAGTTTTTAGAATAAAGATCCATTACCTCTTTGGTTAGGTTTATTCCTAGGTATCTTATAGCTTTTGGCACAATTATAAATTTACCTTAATTTCTCTTTCTTCTGTCTCATTGTTAGTATATAGAAATGAAACTGATTTCTGTGCATTGATTTTTATATCCTGCCACATTGCTGAATTGCTGTATGAGTTTTAGCAATTTGGGGGTGGAGTCTTTTGGTTTTCCACATAAAGTATCATGTCATCTGTGAAGATGTTTGAATGCCTTTTATTTCTTTTGTTGTCTGATTGCTGTGGCTAGGACTTCTAGTACAATGTTGAACAACAGTGGTGAGAATGAGCATCCCCTTCCCCTCCTGACCTTGGGGGGAAAGTTTCAGTTTTTCCCCATTGAGAATGATATTCACTGTGGGCTTTTTGTAGATGGCTTTTATGATATTGAGGTTTGCTCTCTTCATCCTTACATTGTGGAGAATTTTAATCAAGAAAGGATGCTGTATTTTGTCAAATGCTTTTTTCTGCACCAGTTGAGAGGATCATATAGTTCTTGTCTTTTCTTTTATTAATGTAATGTATCATGCTGATTGATTTGTGAATGTTGAATTGCCTTTGCATCCCAGAAATAAATCTCACTTGTTCTTGATGAATGATCCTTTTAAGATATTGTTGGATCCTATTAGCTAGTGTCATGGTGACTATTTTAGCCTCCATGTTCATCAGGAATATTAATCTGTAATTCTTCTTTTTGATAGGGTCTTTGTCTGGTTTTGGGAATCAAGATAACAATGGCCTTATAGGACAAGTTTGGAAAACTTCTATTATCTACTATTTCTATCTTATCTTCTATTTCTATTACTTCTATCAGAAGAATAGATATTATTTCTTCTTTAAATTTTTGGCAAAATTCCCCATGGGAAACCATATGGCCCTGTTCTTTGGGAGTATTTGGATGACTGCTTCAATTTCCTTGCTGGTTATGGGTCTGTTCAGATTTTCTATTTATTCCTATTTCAGTTTTGGTAGTTTTTAAGTTTCCAGGAAAGCAGCCACTTCTTTCAGATAGCCTAATTTGTTGGCATATAGATGCTCATAACATGTTCTTAAAATTGTTTATATTTCCTTGGTTTGGTCATGATCTCTCTGAATAGCCAGAGGAATGTTGAAAAAGAAAACCAAAACTGGTGGCATCACAATACCAGACTTCAAGCTCTATTACAAACTGTGATCATCAAGACAGTATATACAGGCATAAGAACAGAAACATGGATCAATGGAACAAAATAGGGTCCAGAAATGGACCCAGCTCTGTAGTCAACTAATCTTTGACAAAGCAGGAAAGAATATCCAATGAAAAAGGGCAGTCTCTTCAATAAGTGGTATTGGGAAAATTGGACAGCCACATGTAGAGAAATGAAACTGGACTATTTTCTTACACTGCACATGAAGATAAACACAAAATGGATAAAAGGCCTAAATGTGAGACAGGAGTCCATCAAAATCCTAGAGGAAAAGATAGGCAGCAACCTCTTTGACCTTGGCCACAGCAACTTCTTGCTAGACATGTCTCCAAAGGCAAGGGAAACAAGCAAAAATGAACTATTGGGGCTTTATCAAGATAAAAAACTTCTGTAAAGCAAAAGAAACACTCAACAAAATTTAAAGGCAACCTACAGAATGGGAGACAATATTTGCAAATGACCTATCAGATAAAGGGACCATATCCAAGATCTACAAATAACTTCCAAACTCAACACCCAAAAAACAAATAATCCAGTCAACAAATGGGTAGAAGACATGAACAGACATCTCTCCAAAGAAGACATAGAAATGGCCAACAAACATGAAAAAATGTTCCACATCACTTGCCATCAGGGAAATGCAAATCAAAACCACAATGAGATACCACCTTACACCAGTGAGAATGGCTAAAATTAACAAGGCAGGAAACAACAGATGTTGGCAAGGATGCAGAGAAAGGGGAGCCCTCTTACAGTGTTGGTGGGAACGAAAGCTTATACAGCCACTCTGGAAAAACAGTATGGAGGTTCCTCAAGAACTTAAAATTAGACCTAGCTTATGACTCAGAAATTGCACTATGTCTAAGATATGGAAGCAGCCCAAGTGTCCTTTGACTGATGAATGGTGAAGAAAATGTGAGATATATATATATATATATATATATATATATATATATATATATATATACACACACACACACACACACTCACACACACAATGGAATATTACTCAGCCATCATAAAGGATGAATACTTAACCATTTACATCAATGTGGATGGAACAGGAGGGTATTATACTGACAGAGATAAGTCAATCAGAGAAAGACAATTATCATATGGTTTCACTCATATGTAGAATATAAGAAACAGTGCAGAAGATCATAGAGGAAGGGAAGGGAAAACTGAATGGGAAGTCATCAGAGAGGGAGAAAAACCATGAGATACTCTTAAGCTATAGGAAAAAAACTGAGGGTTGCTACAGGGGAGGGGGTGGGGGGATGGAGTAATTGTGTGATGGGCATTAAGAAGGGCATGTGATGTGATGAGCACTGGGTGTTATACACAACTGATGAATTACTGAACACTACATCTGAAACTAAGTGTGTATTATATGTTGGCTAATTGAATTTAAATTTAAAACAATTTTTAAAAATTAAAAAAAATAGCTTTGAGCTTGTGGGTCCCCTAAAAGAATCTTGAGGATCCCAAGAATCCATAGACCATACTTTGAGAATGATGTAGAGCCAGCATGGTCACAAGATAAAACAAGTATGGTAGAAACAAAAACTTATAAACCACTATTTTAAAAAAGAGTGTTGCATTGATTTTATGGTATGAATAACACAAAATTTAACTTCTGAGATCCCTAGTAGAATTATCAGAAAGAACCATTCTATTTCCTTTTGTTAATTATGAAACCAATGAACTTCCAGCAGGGAGACCTGTTGGCATGCCACCGGATGCTTGGGGAATCATTAGGGGGTTTTGTTTTGTTTTAAAATTTTTATTTATTTATTCAAGAGAGACAGAGAGTGCCTATGAGGGGAGGAAGGGCAAGGGAGAGAAAGAATCTCAAGCAGACTCCATACTAAGCATGGAGCCCCATGTAAGTCTTGATCTCATGATGCTGAGATCATGACCTGAGCTGAAACCAAGAGTTGGAAGCTTAACCCACTGAGCCACCCAAGTGCCCCAAGGGGAATCTTTATATTTTATACTTGAGAGAATTTTATTTATCACTCTAGAAACGTAGGTTTTTGATAACATTTTAAAATAATACCTCTGCTTCCTTAAGAGCTTAGAGACTAATGCCTTTTTTAGTGTGATGGAAAGCATGCAATATTTGAGTATAGGTCTGTAATAGTGGCAACTTCAGGCAGATTATTTAGCCTCACTGAGCCTCGGTTTCTTCATCTGTAATATAGAAGGAATGATGAAATCCAGACCTGGAGAGTTCTATTTATATAACCAAAGGCATTAGTCTGATACCTGTCATCCTGGAGGGCAGAAGGCCAAATTCTCAATCCTAGCTTCAGTTAGGGGTGAATGGGGCCTTTGCAGTCATCATGATGTGTGTCCAGCTTCTGCTAGCACACATTCACCAGCAGAAAAGGTTTCTTCTTAAGGTGGCTCCTTCCATATCAAAGAGGTCTAATTGTTGGAGAATTTGGGGAGCTAACATCCTCCTGCTTCATTTCACAGTGGCCCCTGCCCCCTCTTCTGAGCATAGTCAAATTCTCTTTCACATGACAGTTCTTCAAACATTTGAAGACTTCTGTCTTGCCTCAGTCTTCTTTTATCCAAGCTGAGCATTGTCACATTCTTCTTGGAATTTTAAGCCCTGATTGACCATTCCTTTTCCTTTGGACACAACGAGAATTTAGTTCTTGATGTCATAGGACCAGGTCAGGTCCAAATCACAAAAGGGATATACTTTTCCTTTCCATTCCCACCTTTGGGTGTGTCTGTGTGTTAGTTTACCATGTCTAGATGTACACAACTTCTTCATGTAGTACCACGGTCATTTAAATGCTCTTGGTTTCTTGCTGGAGTCTCATGAGCTGAGACTCATGACATCAATCATTGTATGTGCCCACTGCCAGTTGCACAAACAGCCCTGGACAGAAGGAAATGCTCCATCATCTCACTGTACTTCTGTATTTCTCCATTTCTTTAGTATTACATTGGTTGCCATGATTCAGGTTTAGCCTGATGAGTAAGTTAGAGCTATGTTGGCTTAAGAAGCGTTCGTGCTCATCTGAAAAGCCGGTGAGTCACTGCCTTCTCTCTAGTAAGCTCACATGAATGTTCCCTTCGTGCAGCTTTGGAGCAGGCTGTGACCTTTGCTCTAGATTGCAGTCAGAATGCTGACACTTTCCCTATTGCTGTCTTTCCACAATCTTTAGACATTTTAGTGTCCCAGAGGTCAGGACACTGAGAGTTATTAGTCACCCCTAGCACATTCCCATTTCTGACCCAAAGAGCTACAGGAAGTTCCCCTTTAAGTTCTCCAAAGCATTTTGAAATTGTGAACTAAAGAAAACACACAGTTTCAGGTGAAACATTTTTTTTCTCCAATTCTAGAAACTCCCAGGAGTTTCACAGGTGACTTCATTGCCTTTTTACTCTTCCAGCTGGAACTCAGAATGAAACTCTTTGTAGTCCCTTCCAGGGATTGCAGCTTCTCTCTCCCTTGGGGTGTCTTTCATGGACTGTTTGGGAAAATACATCACATCATAAAGCCCTATTTGGGGATTTTATGATGCTTCAAGTAATTGTGCTCTTTTCTGAGTTTGCTCCCAGCTCTGCATGGGCAGGAAGTAGCATGTCCCAGCTCCCAGAACGAACATCAGAATTATTAAGAGTCTGGCTGGTGCAAACCTGCTCTGACCAGCATGGATATTTGGAAAACTCACCAAACTCTTCTCTGTTCTTTCTGTGCAAAAGAAGCCTAACTGCCTCTTTCTACCTGTGGAAGTGGGGCCATCTATAGAATACTCTTCCTTTATTCAGACGCATGGCTGGTAAAGCAGCAAGGCTCCACATGGTCAGGTTTCTGGGACAGGCAGGAGTGCTTGGTTCTCTGAAAGAGACCATGAACCTGCTGGAGGCTATGATCACAGGCTATGATTAATGATTAGGGGCCTGGGAGGGACAGCAGGAATGTTGGCAGCCGGATGTCATGCCTTGAGCAGCATTGCCTGGAATTCCTCTGGACCTCAGATGGGACCACGCTTCCATCACAAACAATGAGGCACCTTATCATGTGTGTTAGCCTAGAGATCTGGCCTGGTGATGTAGCAGTTCACATCATTATAAATGTCCAGAGTAGAGGCTGGGATCCCCAGCATCCCTTCTGCCTTCATGGCTTAAAAATATATGTGTTGTTTCTCTTACTACAAAAGTAATGCATATTTGTACTAAAATTTTTTTGCACTAAGCTGTGCAATCCCTATTAAACATTTATCTGTGCCTGTGGTTGATCAGATAATCAATGAAGGGAATTTTTTTCTTTGCAGAAGTATTCCAGAAGGGAAGACAGAATCTCCTCATTTTTCAAATCCTTAGTGAATTAATATATCTAAGCAATGATCATCAATGGTGCTAACCTCACAAAAGAGAGACCACCAGTAATACTATTACTCCTAGTAGAAGAACTTATGAAATAGTTGTGTTAAAAAAGTGAATTTGTATCTCTTCAAAATCTCAACAACTAATCTAAATACCTGTTTATGGGAAACTCAGAGGAGTTTGTTAAACTCAGAGGAGCATGTTAAACAACATCATGATCATGCAGAGAGTGAAATCAAGTTGTGTGAGTATCAATAGTTGGTTTTTCTATATTGCTGAGTATATTCCATTGTACAGATATACTTATATTTATCTATCCATTCTCCCATGGAAAGAAATTTGGGTGGTTTCCAGTTTCTTACTGGTATGAATAATGCTCGTATAAGTGTTCGTGTACATGGTTTGGTATAAATGTAAATTTTTGTTTTCCTTGGGTAAATAAGTAAGAGCAAAATTGCTGGGTTAAATGGTTTATGTTTGATCTTTTTTTTAAATTTTTATTTATTTATTATAGTCACAGAGAGAGAGAGAGGCAGAGACATAGGCAGAGGGAGAGAAGCAGGCTCCATGCACCGGGAGCCCGACGTGGGATTCGTCCCCGGGGTCTCCAGGATCGCGCCCTGGGCCAAAGGCAGGAGTCAAACCGCTGCGCCACCCAGGGATCCCTATGTTTGATTTTATAACAAACTCCCAAACATCACCATGGGCACGCAATAAAATAGGCCTTTCCTTAGGATGGTGTGAGGATTGAATGAGTTAATATACACAAAGTGCTTATAACAGTGTCTGGCACTCAATAAATGTTGAGTTTAATAATGTTATCATTACTGTTATTACTAATGTCATTATGCCAGACATGACCTCTTCATACACAATGAAGGCAGCGTGGGAATTGGCAATATCCACACAACCCCGGGCTGCTAGTGGTGGTCACAGTGCCAGGCACAGTGGAGCCCGTGGTCAGAATGGTGCTCGACTATGGGACCAGCCCTTGCCAGCAATGATCCTGTGTGGCTGCAATGGAACTCTTCAGTCAACATGGCCCTCTGAGCTGGTCAGATTTCCCCAGTTTTTGTTTCTAAGGTGGGGGAAAATAAGGAAGGAAAAGATAATTTTGTGGTAACCACATGCACACTAGGAATAACTTTAATTTGAATAATTAAAAGAGATGTGACCTTAACTTGTAGGCCACATATTAGGGTGTATATTAATTATACTCCATTCTGTGGATTTTTAATACAGTTTAAAAGACAGGCTTTTTTTTTTTAGAAGAGTCTTAGATTTATAGAAAAATTGAGAAGGCAGTACAGAGAGTTCCCAATACCTTGCACCAAATTTTCCCTATTATGAACATCTTACATTAATATGGAACATTTATTATAATTAACTAATGAATATTTACACATTAGTATTAACTAAAGTTTGTGCTTTATTCGTATTTTCTTAGTTTTTGTCATAAATCTCTTCTCTCTTTCGAGATCCCATCCAAGATACTACATTATGTTTATTTGTCATGTCTCCTTAGGCTTCTCTGGGCTATGGCAGTCCCAGACTTTCCTTGCTTTTGATGACTTTGACAATTTTGAGGAGTACTGGTTAGTCTCTTTGTAGAATATTTCTCTGTTGGGATTTGTTTGATATTTTTTTCTCATGGCTGGACTGGAACTATGGGTTTTGGGTTCTTTGTAATTCTAGACACTTGATTGTAGTTTAGCTGACTTTTTTTTTTTTTTTAAAGGGATCTTATTTTCTTGCACAGGTGTTCACAGAGATACGTGTGAGTCCTCAGCTCTGCCCTTCATTTCACAGATACACGCCCCGCTCTAGCTCGGACCACCAACACAGATGGTGGGCTGGCTGAGGGCCTGCCTGGCGCCTTCGGGGCTGTGTCTCTGAGCCAGGGCCCAAGAGGGACTGTGATGGTACAGTGTGCACATGTACTGTTCTGACAGACTGGGATTTTCTGTACTAAAACCTAACTTTGTATCAAAAGTTAAACAGACTTTAGTACAGCAAATAAAGGTCAATTTCTGTAACTTGTCAAAAAAAAAAAAAAGACCACTCAAGTAGAGAGCAATTTTCATCACATCATATCAGGGCCACATTCTATCAACGTAATTAATCACTGTTGATGCTCACCTGTATCAGCTGACTGAAGTAGCCTTGGTCAGGTTTCTCCCCTGTAAAGTGACCCTCGTCTCCACATGGTTCTCCTTGGAAGGAAGCCACTCTGCGGAGCCCACACTTCAGGAGTGGTGAGTTATGCTTAGCCTCCTTGAAAATGGAGTATTTATATAAAATTATTGGGGCTCCTTCTGCATAGATTTGCCTCTTCTCCCAATTATTTGCTATTCCATTGTCTATATCAATATGGACTCTTTGTTATTTGCATTCTGTGTATTTTTTAATCTTTTAAAAGTTTATGTGTTTTTAAACCTATACATTTAGACTGTTTCTTTTTGTTGTATTATAAGGAATATTATAATAAATAAGTGTGCTTTTATTTTTTGCTGATATCTTTGCTTATTTATTTAGTATATATTTCTAAAAATAGAATCTTCTAGCAGAAGATATGAATTTTTATTTTATTTTTATTTTTTTGCTATACACTGCCAAATTGTTTCTTTTGGTATACTACGCTTCTACTTCTATCTGAAGACTATGGCAGTGCCTATCTCAACACATCTTTGTGTGCTAAGCCTTAAAACTTGTTTAAAGCTTTGTTAAATTGATAGGGAAAATATCTCAGCAATGAGAAATTTCCAGCAATGATATTTTTTTAAATATTTGCTAAGATGATAGGAAAAAATGTAAATATTTTAATTTGTGTTTTATCATTTAATTTGTGTTTTACCAGGGTACACACTTTTGCTTCTTTTTGATGAGGGAATATGTATAATTAAAATGGTTCTCTGGTCTCAGGCTCACTACTAAACTTTTGTTTGTCTATTACAGAGCTCATCTTTTCTTCTTCATCTCTAGGGTCTCCAAAATATAAAAAAACATGAAGAAAAAGTATGAGGTATAGTTTTGTCATAATGTAAAAAATGGTAGTTTCAAGTCTTCTGTGATTACTCCTATGACTTGGGATAGTCTGGAATAGCACTGAATGGGAACGCACCGAAGGGAGTTCTTATGATTTACCTGAGGACCTGAATTGGAAACTACAACTGCATTTATTCACTCAACAATTTTGTGCTTTAGACACTAACTTGTGCAATTCCCTATAACGATGTTGAATATTGAATCTAACCACTGGAAAGAATTTATATTCTATTTAGGTGTAGTTAACGGATACTTTTAGTGATACAACTCATTTATCAGTACATTTGGTGCTTTGATGGGCATAAGTATAAAGAATAAATAACTTTCTGCTGTTGGGAATAGTTTCACAGGGAAAGTGACATTAAAGCTAGATCTTAATAAGTGTGAGTTTATCAGTTGGAAAGAACAAGAAGAGCACTTGACACCAAGGTGTAGGGAAGTAATGAATGATTTAGAAGTGGGATAATCTGGCTTTATTTTGGTAGCCGTGTGACTGAGTTCTAATGGAATTAAGCAGAAGTGATGTGCATCATTCCAAGTCTGACCCATTAAAACTTTCCATGCATGCTCTCCCATGTTCCACCTCCTTCCAGATAGTTGGAATGAGAATACCTCTCAGGGGACTATAAAAGACATGTTTGAAGAGAGCAGAGACTCTATCACCCTGGCAACCTTAATGATTTTGTGAAAGAAGGTTTCCCTAAAAATATTTCACCACCAATATTTTTAAGTGAGCAAGAAATATTTTCTAATGTCTTTGACTCATTATATATTAAATCTAATAGCTTACTGTGTATTTACTAAATATAAATCAACTAGCTTACTGTAAATAATAAACCATAGTCAAGTAGGGAAAACAGTGTAGGGCTTTGAATGCCATGGCAAGGAATTTGGGCTTACTACTACAGAAACAGGGATCCAGAGGATAATTTTCAAACGGAAAGTGACATGATCAGTGCAAATATGGAATGAACAGGAGATAGGTTTCAAACCACGGATAAAATCTTGATCTCAGATCTTTGCTCATTTGATTTCCTTTTTGTCCTCCAGTGGGTTACCCTGACTTCTGGAAGCATCAGATATAAATTCTACTGGCATGTTGAACATTTGCAGAACCCTCAGAAATAAATTAATATTTGAGGTAAATTGTTTATGGTCCCAACTTTCTCCTCTTCCTTTGCATATACCCCATGCAATGTGACTTTTCTGCTCCTTGCCTCAAGAGATAGTGTGTGTTTGCCCCTAACCCCCTTTAAATAGGCATGTGACTTGCTTTGGTTCATGGAACATTAGCACACATGACATTGGTTGGTTCAAAAATACTTATGCATTGGAGTTTGGTCTTTCTTACCACCTGAGACTTCCATAAAGAAGTCTGGGCTGGTCTCCTCAATAATAAGAGAATATATGGAGAGGAACAGCCAGCACCAACTTCCAGACATGAAATCATCTTGGATCAGTCATCTCAAGCAGTCTATCCGATGATTGGGGACCTCTGAGTGACATGAGGTGGGACTAGCAGAAGACCTACCTAGCTAAGCCCAGCCCAAGTTGCCAACCAGAGAATCTTGAACAATAACTTACTAAATTCTGGGGTACTTTGTTACATAGCAACAGATAAATAATACAACTAATGGGACATCTTGCCATTGAGAAGATCACAGTTGATGTCAGTGTGGAAGAAATCAGCAATAGAATTGAAAGAAACCCCCCAGCCACTCAGAATTTTCAAAGACTCAACAGAGCACCTGCCAATATCCTATTTTAACACAAAGATTGATTTTTTTAAAAACTGGGTGAAACTGGACCTTAGTCACTTCAGCTTTATTTCTGACATTTCCTGTCCTGCTATTTTGTCCCTTTTCTTCTTCTTAGTTTCTCTTTCAGTGACTTCTACTTTTTACATATTTTAACTGCACAAATTCCTTCCTCCACTTGGGGTAATACCAGAATGTTGAAATTCCCTTTGCTTTGTGGACACTCTTGTAGTTCTTCTATTCTGTAGCTCTAGTACTTCTTCTTTTCAATTTCTTAAAGATGTCCCTTAATTAGGAAAGAAGATATTTCTCTAGATTTCTTAATATTTATCTTGATTTCCTCCCAAGAATTAAATATATATTTTTATAATAATCATCTGAAATTGTAAATACCATTTACATAAATCTCTATATAGAACCCTGCCTTCTGTATAACAGGGATTGGCAATATGAAAAAAAATCAAAATTGCATGATAGGAAAATTGCTAGCTATAACCCATTTACTCATCAATCATCCTTTAAATATATCATAAGAAAGTATCCCTCATTGAAGATTCATTTTAAAAAAACTTTATTTCCGGGATCCCTGGGTGGCGCAGCGGTTTAGCGCCTGCCTTTGGCCCAGGGCGCGATCCTGGAGACCTGGGATCGAATCCCACGTCGGGCTCCCGGTGCATGGAGCCTGTTTCTCCCTCTGCCTATGTCTCTGCCTCTCTCTCTCTCTCTCTGTGGCTATCATAAATAATAAAATAAAAAAAAATTTATTTCCCTGCCATGTTTTAGGTTTTCAGGTTTTTGATGTTACATTTTACATCCTTTTAATTTTATTTATTCCTTAACATAATTATTACAGTTTTACTTTTATTACTTTTGTTTTTTAACCTTCACATTAGCTTTTTTTTTCACACTAGCTTTTTAAGTGATTCATCCACTACCTTCACTATATATTTACCTTTTCCAGTGATATTGTTACTTTTGTATATTTTCTTGTTATTTATTTATTTATTTATTTATTTATTTATTTATTTATTTTCCTCATCACTAATTTAGAGCTATTTCTTTTCAGTTTAAGAAGTCCTTTAATTTCTTGTAAGGTTGATTTTGTGAAAATTGCCTTTAGCTTTTGCTTACCCCCAAACTCTATTTCTCCTCTTTTGAGTGGTAATCTTGCTGGGGAAAATGTTCTAGGTTGGAAGTTTTTTCCTTTCAGCACTTCGAAAATATCATGCCACTTCTTCTGGCTTGCATAGTTTCTGCCAGAAAATCTGCTGATAGGCTTATGCGGCTTCCTCTTTACATACCAACGTTTTTTTCCTTGCTGCTTCTAAGATTCTCTCTTTAACTTTTGACATTTCAATTATAATGTGTGTTGGTGTGGATCTCTTTGGGTTCATCTTGTGGAGTTTTTTTTTTTGGGATTCCTGGACCTGTTTGTCTGTTTTCTTGCCAGATTAGGAAAGTCTTCAGCCATTATTTCTTCAAATAAGTTTTTTTTGGCTCTCTCTGTCTCTCTTCTCCTTTGGCAACCCCTATAATGTAGGCATCATTCAGCTTGATGTTGCCCTACAAGTGCCTTAAGATAGGTTCACTTTAAATCTTTTCTTTCCCCTCCTCTATTTGGGTGAGTTCCCTTATTTAGTCTTCCAGTTCATTTATCTCTTCTTCTGCTTCATCCAGTCTGCTGTTGAAACCTTCTAGTGTGTTTTCAGTTCGGTTATTGTATTCTTCAGCTCTGTGACTTCTGCTTGGTACTTATATTTTCTGACCTTTTGTTTGAGTTCTTACTGTTGTTTTCCTCCATTCTTCTCCCTAGTTCAGTAAGCACCATTATGACCATTACTTTGAACTCTTTTTCAAGTAGATTATTTATATCAATTTCATTAAGGTTTTTTAAAAAACATATTATTCTTATTCTTTCATTAGGAACATATTCCTCTGTCTCTTCATTTGCCTGATTCTCTGTGTTTGCCTGCATTAGATGAATAGTTACTTCTCCCAGTATTGAAGGCATGGCCTTGCATAGAAGATGATCCATGAGGCCCAGAAACTCAATTCCCCTGGCCACCAGGCACTACAAGGGTGTCCCTTGTGTGGGCTGAAAATGTCTGCTAGCTATGGTGAGCCCACGTGAGTGGTGTGTCTTGGGTGGGGGTGGGACTCAGCAATTGCCTGGCTGTGGTGCAACTGTAACACGTTGGAGGTGGGGTACATTTCTGTCTGGCTGTGGTGTGGCTGTGGTGTGGGGAAAGTGGTGCACACCCTCCTGTACTAGCAGATTAGAAGAAGATTGCCAAAATGGTACCTACCAGCCCCAGCATTAGCAAGGTAGAGTGAGATCACAAAAGTGGCAGCTGGCAATACTTCCTTCTCTGAAGGGAGTTCTAGCAGGTTCTTGTCTCTCTGGCAGTCACTTTAATTAGTGAGTTTTCTTCACATATGGACTAGGTGCTTTTCACACTGTGGGGTCCCCAGACTAAGGAGTCTGTACACCAGCCCTTTAAGGACAGGCTCCCTGTTCTCTACAATTTTATGGTCCCCCTGGACATAATCTCCATTGGTTTTACATTTTGGGGTCTCATCTCACAAGTTCAGGACCCAAGGGCTATGGTGCCTGATACGGGGACACACTTCCTGCTCCTCAGGGAAAAGCTTCATATTCTGGAGATCCTTCCCAATTGTGGATCACCATGCATAAGGTGGTGTTTTTGCCTCTTTTACTCATCTCACTGTGACTCTTTATTCCTCATTGCGGAGGCACTGTTCATCTAGTTTCTAGGACTTCTTCAGAAGAAATTATTCCATATATAGCTGTAGATTTGTAGTGTCTGTGGGAGGAGGTAAGTTCAGCATCTTCCTATGCTGCAATGTTGAAGTGTCTCTTTGATCATCTTTTCTATCTAAAAAATCTTGTATCTTTTGGCCAAAACTTTAATGTCATTGTGGTTCTTCTTTGACATTAATGCATCTAATCACTAAATACTCAGTAAGAAAAAGCTTGATGATGATTGAAGAGTAATATTAATTAGATATGCTCAGTATAATAATAGACACACACAGGTACTACAGGGGTTCAGAGGACTGTGGGTGTGTTTGGGGGTGTGCCTGAATAAGGAAAGGCCTGAAGGAAGAGAAATTGGGGTTCAGTTGTAAATTACAAATAGGAGATTTCCATGGGAAGCATATGGGATGTGAATGAGGTGTTGGAGGCAGCATATAGGCTGAGACACAGCAACCACAGCAGTGTGCACAGAGAGCATAGAGTGTGAGAAAGATGAGAAGAAAGATGGTTAGAGTGTCTGGCCAGAGCAGGAGGCTGGAGAGCCCCATGTCAAGGAGCAGACTTCATCTTGTAATACAGAGTGAGCCAGTGGAAGATTTCATTAAAGGAGTAATGCTGAAGATCTAATGGTTTTGGAAGGGCAAAGCCACTGGAGGCTACACCTAATAGAAAGTGAGGAACTAAAAGAGAGTAGTGCCAACTTCTTGTTTTTTTGTTACTAGGCCAAGAACTTGGTTAACCTTTGTTCCAACCTTTATTCCCAGATTTCTTTAGCTTAATTAGCTGCAAAGAATTATCTGTACATAAAAACTGAGAAGAACTGCAATGTCCAAGGGGCAATAATGAAAAGAAGAGATAAACTAAGAAAAGTTTAGCAGGCTAAGCTGGCAGAACTTGAAATTAATTGAGTGTGGGAGGTAAGGGAGGAAGGGCTAAGGGTGACTTCTGGGCATCTGGTTTGGAGCGAGATGGTAGAGTTCTGACACAGGTGCACAGGAAGAGGCCCAGGTAACCATCAGCAATGAAAGACAACCTTCTGCAGGACACTGCACACCAGAGTAGAACTATTAGTCATTGTGTTGGGTTGTTGGACAGAGGACTGGTTCAATGAATTTGCCTTTTTGGCCCCATCCTCTTAATTCTTTTGTCAGGTAAAGATTTTGGCTGGAAGATGAGGAAGAGAATCAAGATTTGCCAGGTACAGTGACAATATGACACAATTGATTGCAAATTTGTTGATTTAGGGCAAGTGATAGATACACATCCCAGAGTCAATTTCCCAGAAGCTATTATCACACCAAACCTCACTTCCTGATCATCATGGCCAAGACAGGCTTTACTATCTTTTCAAGGATAGGATAGCTCTCATGCTCCCTGTTGACAATGGTCATTGGCACGATGTAACATGTAGCTGGCTTAATGATGCTGCTGTACAGATTGCTGCCTCTTTTAACATGGGCATTTTTTCATGTAAATACTAGTCAGGAAAGAGGATTTTTTTTTGTTGTTGTTGTTGTTTTTTTTTTTTTTCAAGAGAAGCTGTTTTAATTAAGCAAAGGGCAGGAAGCTCCTTCCTGAATTGTTAAAACCCTGCTGATTATATAAGCAATGCGCTGATTACAAACTGCCCTTTGGCCAATTCTACTCCATTTACCAGAATTCTTGTTAAATAACATTTTCCCAAAAATGATGTGAGAAAAATCAAACAATGGATCATACAACTGTTAATAGATGGTGAAAACAAAATAAATATAAAAACCTTTTGTACGTCTTCGCTTTGAGATAAAGAAAAAAGTATTCATTTTTCTCTATAAAATAGAACTTTTAGGTAAAAAGTCAGCTTCACTGACATTATTAAACACATACTAACTTTTCATGCTCAATGCAACTTTTTAAAAAAATTTAAAATGTTAAACTATTTAATATAGTTGAAATAACTATTTAAAATGTTATTTCACTATTTAATAAATAGAAATTCACTATTTAATAAATAGAAACAACTATTTAATATGTTGTTACGTTTTTTTAAAAAAAGGTAACATGTTTTAGATATATGTCTATATTATAGGTCATTTAAACACCACAGAGAGAAGAAGGTACAAGGTTCTCACAATTATGCCATTCACCTATGTTAAATAGCTTGTCAGTTTTCTTTTATACATCCAGGGTGAAGAGAATAGTATTGGCCGAAGCTTGTCATGGGGAGAGCACTGTCTGTGTCCAGAAGGAACATACTGATGCTTTGGTCAAATAACTCAAATAAAACTCAAATAAAAAAATCTGGTCTGCTGAATGCCCCTCTACGGAGAGACATGCAGGTGGCTATGGGGTCATTTTGTGCTTTGCGTTGTGATGAGTGGGGCATGTAGTTTGAGGGGATGGGATTGCAGGGTCTAGGAAAGATGTTTCCACTTGTTTAATATGGGATATGTGATGTATGTAAGTCTTTTTTGGGATGCTTCAAAAAATGTCAGGGAATTCTTCAACACTTCCTTATGTCAGGAATGATTGGTCATTACCCTACAGGAGTCCTTGCTACAGGACTAGTCACTATCTGAAGGCCCTCATTTGCCAATTTATTGAGGGAAATCCAAGCTAACTAGCATGAAAACAGTCACTAATGTACTGGCCACAATGCAGTAACTCAGTGTTAAATCATCACTCCCCATTTCTTCTCGCTACATTGTAGTCTATTGTATATAGTGCACTGTATGTGGTATATAGTACGTTGTAAGTTGTATGCAGTATATTGTATATTGTGTTTATGTAGTATATTGTGTTTTTTATCTAAAATGAAGAAGCAGAATTGGTCTCTGGCCATTGTTTTGTTAGTCATCCTTTCTGTGTTGACTGATGTGATTAGCTTCTGAATGGCAACAGCACAAACAGACTGCATGTTACTGCACAGTGAATTTCAAATCTTGCAAAAGAGGTGGGATTTCATGAAAGTGTTGAAATAGATGCTGGAGAATAGCTCAGAACATCTGCTACGTCATTGACAATGAGGCTATAGCAGAACTCAAGCAGTCAACAACAGGAGAGAAACCCAGTAAGAATGATGCCACATGCTGGGCCCGGGCAGAGTGTGATTTTACTTATCAAAGGATTAGGGGAGGCCCCTGGGGAAGCTGACGAAGCACTGTAATGGAACAAAACGTGATCCACTTTATATAGATTCATTCTGAAACTCAGTGCCCACGAAAGTTGTCATTGATCTACTCAGGATTCACTTTGTTCCTTCTAAGAATTGGTGCATGGATGCAATTTTAACCTGCGTCATGTGAAATGTTGGATAAACTTGGTTTTGGTTTAGTTAGTTTTGTTTCTCAAGAAAAAGCTTGAGTTGAATCTTAGTTTTGGTCTATTGACCACAATGATTTTAGTTTATGATAGAAAATCTAAACCAGAAACATAGATAATTCTATAAGAAACTCCTATGTGCCTATTACTGAGCTAGATCAATTATTAACTCATGGCCAGTTTTTTTTTTAAAAGCCTTTATTGAATCCAAATGAAAATATATAGAGGAGAGTGCCCAAGTCATTCAAAATACAGCTTGTAAATTTTCTCAAATTTAAAATTCAGTTTAGTCAGCATGTAGGTTGAGTACCATGTTGGGCTCCCTGCGTGGAGCCTGCTTCTCCCTCTGCCGTGTTTCTGCCTCTCTCTCTCTCTCTCTGTGTGTGTGTGTGTGTGTGATGAATGAGTAAATAAAATCTTAAAAAAAAAAAAAGCATGTAGGTCAAGGATACAATGTCACCAGCTCCTGGGAGACTCCCTTCCAGCCACTAATTCTCTGCAAAGCAGTGGCCATCCCGACTTTTAACACCATATACTAGATGTGCACAGCCGGTCTTCTAATAAATAAATAAATAAATAAATAAATAAATAAATAAGCCATAATCACATTTTTAAAATTAACTATAATAGCTGAATGTCCGCAAATATCCTGAATGTGTACATTTCTCTGTCTCATAAGTTTAAAATTTTGCAGATTGTTTGAATCATGATCCAAATAAAAAAGTTTCTTAAACTTCTTTTAACCCGAAGGTTCCTTTCTCTCTCTCTCTCTCTCTCTCTCTCTCTGCCCCCACTTCCCACCACTTCATCCTTCTCTTCTCCCTCCCTCACGACAATTTGTGCTGTTGTTGAAGAAACTGGATGTTTGTCCTGCAGAATTCCTCATAGGCTGATTTTCCTCACTGCTTGCTGTGGTGATGTTTATCACGTCTTTTTGTCTCATGTGTATTCTGTAAATTGGTTAGATCTAGAAGTTTGATCAGATTGGGGCCAGAGCTTGTGGCATAGTAGTTGGCTAGGTTCTCTCTCTCTCTCTCTCTGCCCCCCATCAATCCCACCATCAATCCATAAATACCATTTTGGTATTTTGGCAAGAATGCTTCACAGGTGGAATGAGACCCTTCGAAGCACATCCGCCTGGTTGATTCTTGTGAGCCATATAGTCATCACTTAGGTCCATCAAGATCATTATGGATTTGCAACATGATGGTGTGCTGTCATTGCTTCTTCATATCTTAGACACAATACTTCTGGAAGTTACCCTTATCAAACCTATTTGGTTTCCCCGAGGGACAGTTTATATAAGGAATACAGAATAAATACTCAATTATTTCCTTTTATTCATAGTTAAATAAAAGTGAGTTGGTTCCCTAGAATCCTCAAGAAGTGACTACTGAGATTTTTTTTTCCTTTTTAAGTGATTTCCTATCATGTTTTAGTCCATTTGTACCAGGACATTTTTATCTCATTTTAAGTGGCCTCATCTGGAATGGACTTATCTCCCCAATCCCCAATTATCAGATAAATGCAGGGCCTCCTGTTCATTTAATGGAGAGTCTGAATGGGAAGACAGTACCTCTGATTTTAGTGTGAGAACTCTCCGTCCCTTTCTGTGAAGGGGACAGGAGCAAAATCCATGCAAGAGTCTTTGTGTTTGGGAGTCATCAGAATGTGTACCTTTTACTAATGCAGACATTAGACTCAAAGTACCCCTTGCTTGAAAGGAGGCTTGCTAACTGGATTTGGATAGCCTGCTGAAGATGGCATGGTGGCTTGTCATGATATGGCTCAGTATATGCCAGGGATCACAGAAGCAAAGAAGCCCAACGTTGCTACCATCTATGTAAAATCTCCATCTTTTAAGTAAGGAATTGTGTCAGAGTGTATACAATGTGTAATGGAAAATAGACCCAAGTTAGTGAAACTCAATTCTAACGAAGTCTGGGAAAAGTCTAATCAATTGCTACGCCACAAGCTCTGGCCCCGAGTGAGACAGGCCAGGCACAAGTTGCCCCAAAGCGCAAGTTACATACAGCATCTGGTACGTGCTCCCACCAGCCAGAGCTTGGCATCCCTTCAGCTTCGGGTTGGCATGGACCTTCAGTTTAGCAGGCTTTCCTTAGCAAGAGTTTTCCCAGGGAAATGAGCTGGAGAACTCATGCAGCTGGAGGGCTGTGGACTGATATTTCTGGAGTCCCCATCAATCACTTTCCTTTCCCTGGAAGAAAGAGAGAGCGTGATGAGAACATGTTTGTTGAGTAGAGTTCATTTTAAAGAATGCTATGATTTACCCAGCAGGAACAGTGAGTTTTTTTTTTTTATCTTATTTAACGTACGTATCTCAAAAACACCATGATGATATGAACTCTGATCCCTTTTTTATAAAGAGAATGAGGCTTAGAGAGGCCTAGCATTGTCTAGATTATGTGGCTCGTCAGAACCCAAGCAGAGCGTCTCATCTCAGTCTAGGGGACTTCTGGGCCAAAGTGTGGTACTGATTCCCCCGTTCACAGCCCACAGCTGGGCTTTCTGGAGCTCCTGTGCCCTGCTTACCTCCAGGAGACACCTGGGACCACCTTGGAGGACCAGCTTCCTCACCCTGCAGGCTTCCTCTTGATCTGCTGCTGTCCCTGGCCCAAACCACCGGGGACACAGCCTTTCCTCTAAGCTGTAGGGAGGCCTTTTCTGACCCCCTACTAAAATTGCAGTACTTCTTGCTCCGCCACCAGCCAGCGTTCTCTATTCTCCCTTCCTTGGTTATGTCTTGCCCTAAGCACTAGTACCTTCTTCCCCATAAATAATCTGCATATTTATTTTGTTCGTTGTCTGTCTCCACATTGCAGTTTAAGACCAAAGCTAGAACTTTGATCTGTTTGGTTTCCTGCTAGAAGAGTGCCTCAGAGTACACGAAGGGTAGCTGGTAAGACTTCCCTCAGAGCCGCATAGCTATGGCCCCGACTTCTTTGCTGCCCCCGTGCCTTGGAGACAGGCCTCACCCGCGGGCCTCTGCCTGGGCCCCCCTCCCCTGGTTTTTCCGGTCACTGAGGTCAGGACCGGAGAGCGGCATTATCTCTCCCGACCAGGAGGTGGCAGTGTGCTCACTCGGCTGGAGCCCTCTGTGCTTGGGTTTCCCGGTTCACCCCGCTGGCCCGTAGTGTGGTCCCCACTGACCTAGCCCAGGACTGCCCTGCTGCCAGGGAGAGAGAGAATTCTCTGTCCCTCTAGTCCTGAACGACTTGTCAAAAGACCAAACGAAAAGCCATATTTTCTCTCTTTTTTCTCCCATAGAAGTCAACAAATTGGTAATAACGCTTCACCATAGACTGATACTTGGTTAAGTGTACATTGATAATCACGCACAAGAAAGTCTTGGAGGCTACTTTCATTTATCTTAGGTTGTTTCTTCATTGTAATTATTCGAGTGTCTCCTCCTTCCCCTAATTCCCAAACACCTCTATGTCAGTCATTTGCTGAGCTATAGGAAATAACTTTTTCTTATGTACCAGACGATTTTGAGAAATTGGAATTTCATTTTGGGATTTTAATTTTTCAACTTCTGTTTTTTAAAAAAATTCAGAAGTAAGAACGCAGTTCATGTGGCTCTTAACAGGAATAAATATTCGGACACTGGGATATGTTTAATATTCAGGCAAAAAGTATTAAGGATACAACAGCAGGACAATTGTACAACATTTATCGGGCATCTTCTGTGCGTCTGGCACTATGATCGGTTTTGGGAAACAAAAAAATCAATAAGATGAGGTCTCTACTTTCAAGGAACTTAATACCTAATGAGAGTCAAAGACATTCACATGATAAATTATGATAACAAACAGAATAAAGTAAATGACCAAAAATAAGATCAAAGTACACTTGGACTATTCACCAAGATAGACAATATTCTGGGTCATAGAAACTCTACACTCAAATTGAAAAAATAAACTTGGGTATGTCACAGCAAACTGATAAGTAAATCTCAAATGATTTTACATCATTTAAAAAATTTGATATGAATACAGTGATAAACCAGAAAAATTAGAACCTAAATACATATGATTTAATAAAATTTTATTAACACATATTCATAAAAGATAAAATAATAAAATAAAGTGATTGAGCAAATGATACCAGCAAAGTTACTAAGGAATGTAAATATAAGGAAGAAGTAATTTTGATCAGGGAAACCAGAGAAGACTTCATGGAAGAGGTGGTTTTAAAGCCATGCCCTGAAAGACAAGCAGGACTTTGGTAGGCTGAGAAAGGGAAAAGAAGTGTATCCCAAAGACTCTGGCAGACCAGAAGCACAAAAAAATATGATTATGTCATGATCCTGTGTGCTTGGAGCATAGGGCTATGGATTCATGCAGATGGTGTGGGTCTGGGAATGATTAACTCCGTTTTTTATAGGTCAGGACAAAGCACAAGGCCTCATGGCAGAGGCTCAAAAGTCACTTATTCAGGAAGGCAGGCAGGTAAGCAGAAGGAAAAGAATAAAGAAAGAAGGAAAGAAGGTAAGAAGGAACCAAGGAAGCAAAGAAGCCCTCTTGGGTAAGGTTTGGTAAGTAGGATGCCCAGTGTGGTTGTTGAGTACCCAGAAGTAAATCACAAAGTAGGACAGCCGTAACCCCTTTTCTGCTTTACAGCCCAATGCTTCCCATTTTTATTGGAACAATAAAAAGAGGGTAAAAAAATAGTATCCCCTCTTCTTTCACCTCTTGGCCAGCTGAAAATAGCATTTATTTAAAAAAACAACAAAAACAGGGGTACCCGAGTGGCTCAGTTGGTTAAGCACCTGCCTTCAGCTCAGGTCATGATCTTGAGGTCCTTGGGTTAAGCCCCACATTGGGCTCCTTGCTCAGCAGGCAGTCTGCTTCTCCCTCTACACCTCCCTCCCTACTGTCCCTCTCTCTCTCTTTCAAATAAATAAATAAAAATCTTTAAAAAAAATCTTTATCTTTTGATTCTAGTCATCCCAGCGGTGTGAAATGGTACTTCCCTATAGTTTTGATTTGCATTTTCCTGATGGCTACTAATGTTAAGTATCTTTTTTGGGGCTTGTTGGCCCAAAACATCTTTGGAAAAATGTCTCTTCAGAGCCTTCGTCCATTCTTTATTTGGATCATCTTTGTTTATAATTGAATCCTAAGAGTTCTTTTTTTTAAGGATTTAATTTATTTATTCATGAGTGTCACACACACACACACACACACACACACACAGAGAGAGAGAGAGAGAGGCACAGACACAGGCAGAGGGAGAAGCAGGCTCCATGCAAGAAGCCTGACATGGGACTTGATCCCAGGTCTCCAGCACCACACTCTGGGCTGAAGGTGCTGCTAAACCGCTGAGCCACCAAGGCTGCCCAAATCCTAAGAGTTCTTGATGTGCTCTGGATACAAGTCCCCTAGCAGATGTAGGATTTGCAAATATTTTCTCCCATTCTTGAGTTATCCTATCACTTTCTTGATGGTGTTTCTTGAAGCACAAAAGTTTTTAATTTTGACAAAGCCTAGTTTATTTTTTCTTTGGTGTTATATCTTAGAAATCCCTGTTTAACACAAGGTCATGAAGATTGGTATATTTTCTACACAGAGTCTTATAATTCTAGTTTTTATATCTAGGCCTATGATTCAGTTTGAGTTAATTTTGGGGATAGTATAAGGAAGGAGTCTGATTTCATTCTTTTTGTGTGTGTGAATTCCAGTTCCCTGAGCACTATTTATTTAAAAAGACTGTTTCTTCCCTCTTTGAATTGTGTTGGTACTTTTTTTCAAAACTTGACCGTAAATATATGGGTTTATTTTTGGACTTTCAATTCTATTCTGTTGATCTATATATCTGTCCTTATTCTAGTGCCTCATTATCTTGGTTACTGTAAGTTTGTGGAAAATTGTGAAATTGGGTAGTGTGAGTGTGAGTCTTCCAAATTTGTTCTGCTTTTTCAAAATTATTTTGGCTATTTTAAGTTCCTTGCATTTCCATATTATAATCATTTTGTTAATTCAGCAAAAAAAAAATATAAGGCATCTGGGGATTGCATTAAATGTATACATGGACTTGGGCAGTATTGCCATCTTAACAAGTATCTTCCAATCCATGAACATGGAATATCTTCCCACTTACTTAGGTTGTCTTTAATTTTTTTTCAGTGATAGTTTGTAATTTCCAGAATGTAAGTTTTTAACTTCTTTTGTTAGATTTGTTCCTAAATATTTTATTCTTTCTGATACTATGGTAAATAGAAATTGTTTTTAATAGACTTTGTATTTTAGAGTAGTTTTAGGTTCACAGTAAAATCGAACAGAAAGTAGAAAGGGTTCGAATATACCTCCCACTCCTCCACATGCACAGCCTCCCCCACTAATGACATCTTACATCAGAATCCTTATTTGTTACAATCTATGAACCTTATCAACACATCATAATTACCAAAGTCTGGTTTACATTAGGGCTCACTCTTGTGCATTTTATAGGTTTGTACAGACATATAATGACATATATTCATTATTGTACTATCATGCAGAGTATTTTCACTGCCTCCCAAATCCTCTGTATTCTGCTTATGCATCCCCCCCCAAACCCCCACTACTGGCAAGCACAGATATTTTTACTGTCTTCATACTTTTTCCTTTTCCAGAATGCCATAGAGTTGGGATTATATAGTATGTGGCTTTTACAGATTAGCATTCTTCACTTAGTAAGATGCATTAAGGTTCCTCTGTGTCTTTTCACGGCTTGATAGTTTACTTCTTTTTACCGCTAAATAATATTCTATTGTCTAAATTACCACATATACCATAATTTATTTATGCAGTCAGCAACTGAAGGACTTCTTAATTACTTCCACGTTTTGGAAATTACGAATAAAGATGTATAAATATCATATAAAGGCTTTTGTTTTCAACTCCTTTAGATAAATACCAAGAAGTGCAATTGCTGGATTGTATGGTACGACCATGCTTAATTTTGTAAGAAATTGTTTAACTGTCTTCCAAAGCATCTGTTCCATTTTGCATTTCTACTAGCAATGAATGAGTTACTGTTGTTCCATACTTTTATCAACATCTTGTGTGTCACTGTCCTCAATTTTGGCTGTTCTAATAGGTGTATAGTAGTCTCTCTCTATTACTGTAATTTGCAATTTCCCGATGACATATGGTGTTGGCATCTTTTCATGTACTTTATCATGTCTTTTGCAGATATTTTCTCCCAGACTGTGGATTGTCTTTTTATCCTCTTGACAGTGTCTTTCTCAGAGAAGACATTTTTAATTTTGATGAGATCCATCTTATGAATAATTTCTTTCATGGGCTGGGCCTTTGCTGTTGTATCTGAAAAGTCATCATCATACTCAAGACCATCTAGGTTTTTCCCTAATGTTATAATTTTGCACTTTATATTTAAGACTATGATCTATTTTGAGTTAATTTTTGCAAAAGGTATAAGGGCATGACACATATCTAGATTATTATTTTTTTTGCATTGAATATCCAATTATTCCAGCATCATTTGTTGAAAAGACTATCCTTGCTCCACTGTATTGCCTTTAGTCCTCTGTTAAAGAACAGTTGACTCTATATATGTGGGTCTATTTCTGGGATCTCTCTTCTATCCCATCAATCCTTTTTCTATTCTTTCACCAATACTAGACTGTCTTGATTATTATAGCTTTATAGTAAGTCTTAAAGTTAGGTAGTGATAGTCATCCAACTTTGTTCTTCAATATTGTGTTGGCTACTCTGAATCTTTTGCCTATCCATATAAAGTTTAGAACTAGTTCATCAATATCCACAACATAACTTGTTGAGATTTTTACTAAAATGGCATTGACTCCATAGATCAATTTGGGAAGAACAGACATCTTGATGATCTTGAGTTTTCTTGTTCATGAACATAGAATATCTCTCCATTTATTTATTCTTTGACATCTTTAATCAGAGTTTTCTAGTTTTTCTCATATAGATCTTATATGTATTTTTAAAATTTAAATCTAATTATTTTATTTTAAGGATGCTAATGTGAATGTATTGTTTTTATTTTCAAATTCCATTTGTTCATTGCTGGTATAAAGGAAAGCAATGGACTTTTCTATATTAATCTTGTATCTTACAACTTTGCTATAGTTATTAGTTTCAGGAGTTTTTTTGTTATTGATTCTTCTGTATTTTCTATGTAGACCATCATGTCATCTATAAGACAGTTTTATTTCCTCCTGCTTAACCTATATATCTTTTATTTTCTTTTTTATCTTATTGCATTTCTTGGACTTCCTGTATGTTGAAAAGGAGTAGTGAGAAGGGACATCCTTTGTTCCTTATGGAGTTACTTTTTTAAGTTTCAGTTTTGGATTGTTCATTGCAAGTGTATAGAAATACAATTGATTCCTGCATCTTAATATTGCATCCTGACTATTCCATTTTATGTACAGTCATTTTAATTGTTGCATACAATTCCATCAAACAATATTTCATAATTTCCCTAATCTCAAATTTTTAGGTTTATATGCTCTTTACAAGTTCCTCATGATTATTAATGCTCCTGCTGGAAATATTTTCATGCATTCAACTATTTTCTTTGTAATAATTTCTTTAAGCTAAATTTACAGGTATGGATCAAAGGGAATGAAAATTTCATATGAGTCAGTATTTTTATGGAAAAAATAGTCTTTTAATAGAGTGTGTAAAGCCTAGAACTGATGCATACATGTACTTATTACCTATGGCTTACCCATTATTCCGTGATGACTTATCCAGTCTATCACAGTGAAGTTGCTTTGTGAGGTAAGTAAAATAGGAATTAAGCTAAAAAGAATGGATGTCAATTAGGCATGATGGTATGCTGTTTTGTGTTGGGTCACTATGACTCTTTCACTCCTGCCAATGATTCTCTGGTGAACATGTACAAGCGTAGTTACTGGATAAAGAAGGTGGAAATAACTCAGCGGGAATCACTATTGCTACCACCATGGCTAGAAATACATCTTGGAGCACATGCCTTACCAATGGTAGATTGTATCAGTCTGTTTTTCGAAGGAAAATCATCATTACCATCATCTTCAAATGGCATCACGATGCTATTTATCCCATGCTCACTATGTGCAAGAAACTGTGTTATGGCCTTACTATCACCTTTATTTCTCACAACTCTATGAAGTAGGTGCTATTAATATTTCTATTTTATAGATGAATTAACTGAATATTTGAGAGATTAATTAACTGTTTAAGCTCTCCTCAGGAGTAAGCATTGGAGCTAAGAGTTGAATGCACATTTGTGTGGCCAGAGTCCATGCACTAAAGCATTCCACTCTACTGCCCAATCATTACATATATAAGGAACTAACAGAAAGCAGTTTGTGGAGATAATAGTTTTTTAAAAACACTAACATGGTAAATTATTTACTCCCGCTGAAAAATGGCTATAGAGAAATCATAGCACTGTAAAAAGATATTTTCTTCCCAGATAAATAGCTTTGGACCAGCAGGTAAAATAATTCATTTTCCAAGTAAGTTTTAAGGAGATTGGTGAAGTCTGGCCAATGGCCCACTCTGGCCTCTTGAGTTGGCCTTTCTGTTCATATGGCTTCTGCATGTTTGACACAAATCTACCTTTGAACCTTTATCTTCCTCGTGCTATCTCTCTGCACCAATGTAGAAATGCCATTTTCTGGTAGGCTTCTAAGCTTTCTTCTTTTGACTTAAGATGTGGATAAGATGTGGACATAGAAGACTCTGCAGAAAGATCATGCAAGTAGCACTGGAATTCAATGTTTCTAAAAATAGAGTTCTGAAAGACTTAGTATAATAACGGTCACTGTGATTGCCAGAAGAGACACAGGAGCCATAGTGGTGGTACCTTCCATGATATGTGAATACAAAAAGCCGAAGAGAACCACCAAAATTGGTTTCTAAGGAAGGAAACTATCTCCATGTTGTTTCAATGTATTGAATGAACCTTTCAAAATGGCACATGATGTTACAGAGAAATTGGCTTAGACTTGACCGTGAGGAAATGGAGAAACCAGATTCTGTTCTCTTTTTTTTTTTTTTTTTTCCAGATTCTGTTCTCAGAGTGATTTCACAGCTTTGCTTTCTCAGGAACAGGAAGAGCTTACTGCTGTTCTTTCAACTGATAGCCTTACCTAGGCACTGTGGGAGGATGCAAAGGTACATCAGATATGGCCTTAATGTCACCTCATACTCTTAAGGAACTTTGGATCAATCTGGGAAGATGCATATGCATATACAAAGAATAATTAAATTATTCAGAGTGATATAGTTGGTATGCTCAGATTGCAGAGGAAGGATGCTCCTGTGACATGAAATGAATAGAGGTTTCTTCATGAAGAAGGAGCAGCACTACATGGTGAGAAGCAGAGGGTGCACTGGGTGCCATTGCACCTGACTCTAGGGCCAGTTGTGCAGGGTGAATCATTTAAACCTCTGGGCTTCAATTTCTTAATCTACAAAAGAAAGAATGGTCTCCCTAAGGTTTGTTCTCATCTTCAACTTCTATAAAGTAAGATTTACTTAAAAGTGGCTGCTGTTTGTCGAGCTCTTCCTGGATACAACACATATATTACCCAACAGAATAACCAAATGATGTAGCTCGAGTTATTATTCCCATTTTATGAAGGAGGAAATTGAAGCTCTAGGAGTTTAAGGGATTTGTCCTTGTAAACCCAGGTCTGATAAAATCTAAAGACTGAAGCCATGGTGTTACAAAATCTCCTACAGAAAGTGAAACATTTAGGTAAGGAAACAGAAGGGGAAGGCACTCCAGGCAGGGCAAGCAGCATAGTCAGAATGGAGAGGTAAGCGGCAAGACCGGTGTAGTATGCTCAGAAACAGAAAGCAGACCTCCCTGGCTGGAGCAAAGGGTTTGCACAGTGATCTGGGGCAACATGCATCTAGTCCACCTTCCAATACCTCAGAGGAAACTGATCTACCATCCTCATACCTTACATCCAAAATATCAAAAACTTAGTTTCCTATACTTGGGGAAAAGCCTGCCTCCTCTGGTGGGTGTTGCAGGAATTATTTAAAGGAAGATCATTCATTACAGTAGTTCCCCATTATCTGTGCTGGATACATTCCAACACCCCGATAGGTGCCTGCAACCGAGGATAATACCAAACCTCAAATACACATGTTCTTTCCTATACATACACACCTGTAATAATGTTTAATTTATAAATTTGTTACTGTAAAATATTAACAATAACTAATAACAAAATAGAACAATATTCTGAGATAAAAGTTATGTGAACATAGGCTCCCTCTCTCTCTCTCAAAATATATTTTTTTAAAAAAAAAGGTTTTTATTTTTTTTATTATAGACATATATACAGAGGCAGAGACATAGGCAGAGGGAGAAGCAGGCTCCTTGAAGGTAACCTGATGCGGGACTCAATCCCAGAACCCTGGGATCAAGACACTCAACAACTGAGCTACCCAGGTGACTTCTCTCAAAATACCTTATTGTACTATACTCACCCTTCTCAACGTGAAGTGAGCTGATAAAATGCCTGTGTGATGAGATGAAGTAAGGTGAATGATGTAGTGTCAGACTACTACTGACCTTCCCACCATACCTCAGGAGGAGGATCATCTACTTCTGGAACGAAGTTGACCATAGAGAACTGAAACAGCAGAAAAGGAAACCATGAATAATAAGGGGGAATTACCTACTGTATTGATGAACTTCTTCAATCTTCAGAATGGCAGCCAACTATCTTCCCTAAAGGTTGGAAGCATCTTTCATTCAGAGATGGAATTAAGGTGAAGTATCACTTGACCTCAGCCATTAGAAGTGGTCTTATGACAACCTTCAATCCATCAGAGAAATCTTCCCAGTTCAATAGAAAAACCACTTTGCTGGATTATGGCCAAGTTATGATGAGGAGTAGAGCTGCTGAGGCTTGAATGGGTTGTGGAATTGGCCTGGGGTGCAGTTTGGGTGCTGTGGGGGCTCTCTCCTACCTCTGAACTTTCTAGCATGAGGCCCTTGGGGTATGAGATGTAACTTTTTCTGTCCTGTGGTGGGAGGTACTGATGTATTTATCTTAGCTCAACTATGAGATGATCATTTCTTTTTTTAAAAAAAGTCTATGTTGATCACAGCTATACATGCACATAATTTAAAAGTCAGCTCTAGTCAAACATTTAATCCTCTGAATTTGTTTTCTGCTCTTTCCTTACTGATCATCCATTTTAGACATTATGCATTGTTCTGACTTCCAATCATGATAATTAGGAATTTTAGTCATTTTCTATTCCCTTCTATCCCTCACATAATTATATTACAATTTTTGTTTAAATCAACATGCTGATTTTTTTTCAAAATTTTAAGTAAGTAAATGCTGATCACTGGGTAGCTAAGTAATTCCCTCTGATTATGCCAGGTTAAGCCACTCAATATTTATTCATTTTGACTTATGAAAATGGCAATTTCATAGGAGTCAGGCTAGCCTTTTATGTAATTTTTGTTTTTCTTGGAGTTAATAATTGACTCTGTTAAAAAAAATTGCATGTTTCCTTGAGTCCTTGGTGAAGTCTTACTGTACAGTTGAGCAACTCTACAAAATGCTTCTCAAAACCAGTTTCTGCCTGGTTAATCCTCCCAAATAGTCAGATACTCTGTACACATCCCTCTGGAGCCCTTGAAAGCTCTCTGGGAATTCCCTGCCTTATTTCCTGGGATGGAGTCCTTATTTGCTGAATGCCACTGTCTCCCTCTTTCTTGGTACAGTCTGTCATCACCGTAGAGCACATACCGGGGTAATGTTTTAGTTTGGGCTTCTGTGATAAAATACCGCCGACTGGGTGGCTTAAACAACAAACATTCATTTCCCACAGTTCTGCAGGCTGGAGGTCCAAGATCAAGGGCTAGCAGATTTGGTTTTTGGTGAGGGCCCTCTTCTTGGTTTGCCTATGGCTGCCTTTCTACTGTGACCTCACATAGGAAGTAGGGAGAGAGCATGGGAGAGAGCTCATTCCTGTCTTCCTCTTCTTATTACACTAATCCCACTGTGGGGGCTCCACCCTCAGGATCTCATCTAAACCTAATCATCTCCCAAAGGCCTCATTCTAAGTACTAGTACATTGGGGAATTAGGGCTTCAAATATGAATTCTGAGTGCTGGACACAAACGTTCAATTCATAATATGTAGCTTCTTTAAAAGGGCAAATTTTGAGATTTTACATGTCTGAAATCTTATTCACATTTAATTCATAGTTTTGCTGACTTTAGAATTCTATATTGAAAAAGTATTTTTTTTTTCCTCAGAAGTTTGAAGGCATTGCTTGTAACGTAACTTCCAGAGTTTGGCGGTTTTGTGACCTTGGGCAAGTCACTTCGGCTCTGGGTTTAGTTTGGCTAAAAAAATCTGATGCCATTTAGATTCATATTCTTCATATAACCAGTTTTTTTTTCCTCTCTGAAGCTTCTTAAAGATCTTTTCCTTGGGTTCAGTTCTAATATGACCATTGGTAGCTTGGAAAAAGTGACGGCCTTCCTTAAATAAGCACAGATATCTGAAGTTCTCAAGGCAGACAATGAACTGAGCATGTTAGATAGGTCTGTTATTCTGTTCCTGAACTGCACCAGGGAACTAATTTACGAAGGCAACGAAGAATAACTTCTAGGGGAGCACCAGCACTACTTAGATGGTCTGAGGAGGATCTGGGCCAGAGCTGATGGTAGGAGATGGCTGTCACAGAACTAGAGTCTCCAATAACAATCGGGAAAAAGGAGATACTAGCAGAGGCCAGGTGCAGCACTTAACTGTCAGAAGCAGGTGAGTCCAGTTGCTTTAATGGGTAGAAAGTTCAAAAAGGTGACCAGGGAGTCCTGAATTACAGACATCTATGGTGAAGCAAGACAAAATGGTGTTCCTAGGGCAAGAAAGATGGGTATCCAACAAAGGTATTGAATTTATATACATAACATACAATATATAATATATAATACCATATGTGATTATAATATATAATATATTATATGTAAATAAATGTATGTAAATATATACACAATTAATATAAACATGCCCACACATGATTATCATCATTACTCACCTAGTAGAGTTTTATTTATGTTGGAAAGAAATAAGAGAATTCAATTTTAGCTAGAAAGATTTCAGAACTGCAAAGTTTTATTCATCTTTATCTTTTCTTGATAAAGAAGTGAATAATAAACAATAATATATGCCATTTAAGCACATAAATATGTATGTACAATATTTTATAAATTAATTCATGTGAAATTGGCTTTTTGTAGGGGAAGGGGAGTAAATTTAGATGGACAACAACAAAAGGAACTTCCATTTTATCTGTGATCCTATTATTTTATTTTATTTTATTTTATTTTTTAATAAAGAAAGAAAGATTGGAAGAAATATCAACAATTAACAGTAGTCAGTTCCAGGTAACTAGGCATAAGGATGTTGGTTAGATGATTATTTTGACTTTTCTGGTACTTTCTAAATTTCTCAAAATTACCAATATAAAGTGTTTAAAAGAAATAAAAGAAACCAAGGCATTAATTCTGGAAAGGAAGTGATAGCTCTGTGACCAACAGGAACCATGAGAAAAAACAGGAAAAGTATCTGCTATGGATTGGATGTTCAAGTCCTCAAAAATTCACATGTTGAAACCTAATCCCCAAGATGATGGTGACTGGATGTATGGTCTCTGGGAGGTAGCTAAGTTATGAAGGTGAAACCTTCTCGAGTGAAATTAGTGCCCTTATAAAAGAGACTTCAGAGAGCTCCCTCACCCCTTGCACCATGTGAGGACACAGAGAAGATGGCCATTTATGAACTAGTGACTCTCCTTTCAAATCTGCTGGTGTCCTGATCTTGGATTTGCCAGCCTCCACAACTGTGAGAAGTCAGTTTGTGTTGTTATAAACCACCAAGTTTCTGGTATTCTGTTCTAGCAATCTGAAGAGACTAAGAGAGCACTCTAGGAGTACTGATTTTCAACCAACTTCCCATGTACATGGAGCAGAAGACATGGAAAACAGCATCGATGAAGACATGTGTGCACATGAGGACAGAAGTGATGGGAGGGGATGATTCTGTTTGTTTCCTTGGCTTTTCCAGATGGATAGAAATAATCTTTTTTGGTATTTCAGTCTTTCACATTTCACTTGGTGAGCATTAAAATGCACACACACACACACACACACACACCTCTGTTAATATAATTTACTTTTCTAATATTTGTTTTTATTTTCGGGAATTTTACCAAAAGGAGCACAGTGATCCAGGTTAAGTGTACTTATGAAATGAGATTCAAAAGAAATACTAAAACTAAGAGGGTTTTTCTTACCCTCTTAAGAACACTTCCTTTTGTAATGTGGAGTCACTTGGCACTTTTCAAAGAACATGAATGGTGCTTATGAGTACAGGTAACAGTGCAGTGTGGGAGGGATGCAGGTGTACTGCCAACATCATGGGATCAGTTCGTGACTCTGTTTTGTGACCTTGGGCATGTCCACTTAGGCTCTTGGTTTAGTTTGCTCATATGTAAAATAGGAGATAACAATATTTTGGCCACAGAATTGCTGTGAAAAATAGCTCAAGTGAGACCATACTTAGGCAAGTACTTTGGAAATGACAGAGTTACCCAAATGACAAATAATTTTAGCTCATCCCACCCTGTTGCAACTTGCTTGGGCATCAGTATTCAACCAGTGGGAATTTCAGGGGAAACGATCCTCTGTTTAATTTGATTTTCTGCTATTTTCAGAAGTTTAGGTATTTTACCTAAACTTTTACCTTATTGAGGGCCACCTGGGTGGCAGAGTTGGTTGAGTGTCTCACTGTCCCATGGCTCAGGTCATGGATCTCAGGATTGTGAGATCAAGCCCCATGCTCAGTATAGAGTCTGCTTAAGTTTCTCTCTTGCTCTCTGTCTGGCCCTCTCCCCGCTCGCTCTCTATCTGAAATAAATAAATAAATAAATAAATAAATCTTTAAAAAAAATTATAGCCCTTATTGATGTAGCTTTCTTATAGATTTTTCTAAGCTCATGGCCTCTTGCTTGCTTTGTCAGTGCCCACCATGTTGAACAACCATCCTTCTGAGTTAAGATGGTATCTGCCAGTTTCTCTTCTATAAAGTTACTCATTTTTCTTTTATAATTAAAATGTAACTTATGGGGAGATACTTTGAGATCATATCAATACCCTCTTCCTGTTAGACCTCTACCCACAAACTTCAGCATTTAGTGTTAATCTATTTCTGATTCCCTCATCCCTTCTACATTCACTGGTTGGCACTCTACTGTAAAGAAGAGCTTTCCATTATCCCCATTAATTTCTTTGTTCATATATTGATTATTATCAATAGGAACTAATGGAGTGTATGTAATGGGTTATAATCCGTTACTATCATTCCCTTCTTCCATGTTCAAATTGTACCCCCCTCCAGCCAGTGGGAGTGTTTTAAGGATCCCCAAGGTGGTTTTAGTCAGGTGTGGTAAGACATCATGCACAAAAATGACTGTCATACAGGAAGACATTTTTTATATGCACAGATCCCTAGAAACAAGAGGCAGGCATGGTGCACAGGGCCACAAGGGGAAGCACTGGGGTCAGTAAAGAGGCAGAGGAAGTAAGGGGAAAATGTGGGGCCTTCATTGTACTTTCCATGGGAAGAATGGGTAAGACAGTGTAGGCAGGCTTAAGACTGCCTAGTTTGAATAATTTCAGCAGGTTCTGGGACAAAGGGGTGGTCCCTAGTTGTCTAGTACTTGGTCCTGGGGTGATTATGGGTGGGCGAACAGTGACCTTGAGTATGGAAGCCTGATAGGGGAGGAGGTTGGGGTGTAGACTCTGGAAAGCTTGGTTTACATATGAAAAGATGAGTCAGCAACTATGTTTAGGGTTAGCTAACCCCTAGAGGGACAGTCCCTTGAGGGTCAGCAAGGCCCCAGATGTCAAAGCATCAAATATAGAAACTATAAAAAGGGGTTACTATAGGGAACCCCAAACTAGCTCCTGTACCTTTGGATATATCCCCAACATTCCGAGTTTTCCTTAGTCCCTGGCACAAGGAATTTGCCCTGGTTTATATTTAATGATCCATTGTGTCTGGCATATGAACTTGGAATTATTATAATTTTCAAAACCTATAATGAATCAAATAAATCCACATATCTTAGGATTTCTGAATTCTGGCTGCTGGGGGTTGGAGGTAAGAGAGTTTGTGTTCTATGGGGGTTGTGGGTCTTAGGGAAAATCAGGGGCTGGAGAGAAGATGTGGGATGAATTATGGGAAAGTCAAGTCTGTACCTTCCTGATGGGGCCTCCTTCACCACCTTCAATGGCAGAGCATCTCTGTGAACAAAGTGGTCCCACCAAGTTGGGGCTGAACCCATTCTCCTGTTGGGAGTTTGAATAAAGTTACCTTTCTGGACAGAAATGTAGACTTCCCTAACAGGACTCTCTTGGCAATTTCTAGCTAATTGGCCTATTAGACTAGTTAACAGGAAGCCCTCAATGCCAGAAACTGAGTGCTGAGACCTTAACCCAAATAGACAGCAGCTGGGCAAGGCCTATGTTAAACAAAATTGAGCGGAGTACATTTGAAGATCTAATGGGCTCTATTAAGCAAATCAGGAATCCAGCAGCATCCCACCTTGCAAGCAAAGGAACTCTGCAGAGTTGTACAAAATGAAAGGTTTTTATAGGAGGGAGGATGGGACAAGGCGGTAATTAACAAAGGAAAGAAATGGTTGTTTCAAGGAAGGTCACTTTCCTTTGGGGGCTCTCATCATACAGATCACCTCCTCTTCCATCTTCCTATGGGGGGTGGGGGGCCATGTGGCAGATTACCTGATTGATGCCAAGCAGAGAATTGCCGACAGACTGGTAAGACTACATTTCTGGGGAGAGGTCAAAACTTCTATTTTGTTAAATATCAAACCCTGTCTGGTGAATTGGCCTATGTGATTCCATGTTGGACCCCTGGTTTTTCTTTTTAACACCTGAAATCACATCAAATTATATAGGCATAAGCATTTTTAGGGTTGTCGGGGAGGAGGGATTTCCTCTACCTTGCAAGGTCCTCTTAGCTGAACTAAAAATCTAATTGACATGAGACAGATTAACAGGAGAAAATAAAATTTAATAGTGAATGTACAAAGATTACACACAACATAGAAATTCCAAAGACAGTGAGGCAACATGATGCTTATATGAGTTGAGGAGAGAGTTAGGGTCTGAGGATACAAGGGGGAGACAGACCATTAGCAAGAAGAGGAGAGATGTTTAGGAAACAAAGTTTGCCCTGCTCTGCCGATAAGTTTCTTAGGTAACAAGGAATCTGTGTTAACACCTCTCATCCTGGTAGTATAAGCAGGTAGTTGAGGAGGAGGTAAACAGCTTTTCCTAAATCTGCTGGGTATTGATTGCTTTTAACTCAAAATTATGTTCATGCCAAAAGTGGCCCTTCTTGGGGCTGCCTGCCCTTGGCCTCTGTAGTGTTGAGATTGGGTTTGGGAATGAGCAAAAAGAGTAGTACAGAGGAGGTTCTCAGGGGAGGTCCTGTTATTCTTGGAGTGGAGCAACCAGTGGAGGCTGCTTCTGACCTGTCTCAGCAGTTTGACCTCATGATGACATCCTTTTCTTGGCATCTCTGAACATGTGACATCTATTTCTGTGATTAGGGGTGCAAATCTTACCTGCCATGTTTCCAAGGCCGCTTCCCTAAAAGCTTAGTCTGGAACCTTCTCCTAAAATATCGATACCTATTCTCAAGGAGGCTCCAGCAGAGTCCTTGCCAAGATGCTGGGAGCTGGTTTGGCTGGAGTCCTGCAGGTGCTAATTGGCCAGTGTACACATCACTCTCACCTGGGCCCTTAGAGAGGCAGCCAGATGACCCTCCTCCCAGGACGAACATCAGAGTTTCACTGCTTGCACCTCTCTGCCTATCCAGGTCGGGAGGGCTATTCACAATGAAGCCAACTGGTGTGGAGGGAGGGATTATGAATGATGTATGAATGAAGAAGGACTTAAACTATACAAACTGTAGTGACAGACATACTCTTGTGACATTGAATTGGAAACCTTGCAGCATTCATTCCTAGGATACCTTGGTCAGAGCCAGTGATGTCTGCAAATTCTGCAGGATGACTAGGAACCCAGGAAGGAGTGGGTTGGGATGTGGAGCAATTGTTGTGTGTGTGTGTGTGTGTGTGTGTGTGTGTGTGTGTGTGTGTGTGTTAGGGAGGGGAGAGGTTGTTCTAGAATTAATGATAGAGAGGAATTCAGAATAAAACCTTGTAGACTTAAGAGGACCTCAGAAATCCAGTCCCCAAATTTTACAAATGAGGACATTGAGGCCCACAGATTTTATTAAATTTAAATTCAATAACCAATATATAGTACATCATTAATTTCAGATACAGAGTTCACTGATTCATCAGTTGCATATAACACCCAGTGCTCATCACATCCTGTGCTCTCCTGAATGCCCATCACCTGGTTACCTCATCCCCCCACCTACCTCCCCTCCAGCAACTCTCAGTTTGTTTCCCAGAGTTGAATCTCTCACAGTTTGTTTCCCTCTCTGATTTCTTCCCATTCAGTTTTCTCTCCTTTCCCCTATGATCCTCTGCACTATTTCTTTTTTTTCTCTGCACTATTTCTTATATTCCACATATGAGTGAAACCATATGATAATTGTCTTTCTCTGATCAACTTATTTCGCTCAGCATTATAGCCTCCAGTCCCATCCACGTCAATGTAAATGGTAAGATTTCATCCTTTCTGATGGCTGAGTAATATTCCATTGTATATATATCACGTCTTCTTTATCCATTCCTCTGTCAATGGACATCTGTGCTCTTTCCATAGTTTGGCTATTGTGGACATTGCTTCTATGAACATTGGGGTACAGGTGCCCTTTTGGATCATACATACGTATCTTTGGGGTAAATACCCAGTAGTGCAATCGCTGGGTTATGGGGTAGCTCTATTTTCAACTTCTTAAGGAGCCTCCGTACTGTTTTCTGAGTAGCTGCACCAGCTTGCATTCCCACCAACAGTCTAAGAGGGTTCTCCTGCTCCCACAGATTCTAAACAAAATATTCACAGCCAGTTACTGGAAAGCAGATCTTTTTACTCAAGGACGCAGGAGACCTAGTCAAGTGACTTCTCTACTCTTAGCTGTTATTCCCCATGTTCCCTTTTGTTCTGATAGAAAGAAGTTGAGTAGGTGGTTTTCTTGGCAAAAAAGAAAAAGAACTATTCAATGCAACACAGTAGTAATTTTTCAAACATTCCCTTTTACTACTATGTGGAGTTTTAGAACTATCTCACTCTTAAGACTTCTTCAACTATTTACATTTCATATTTCCTAGTAAGAAGCTATGGTTTCAGATATCATGTGATGAACATTAATGATGGATTTGTTTCAGTAGTAAGACAGTGTTTGTTGCATACAAGAACTCTTCCTCTTACTGTGTCTGGTATCAAATATTGAGGCAAGTAGGTGATTCCCCTTTTTAAATAAGCAATGGCTTAAACTCAGGATCAATCATCTAGTAGATTTGTCACACACCTGGCACCTTAGTAACCATATAAAGGCTGTGTTTGAGTTCTACGAAGATGTGAGCAGTCAGGAGAGGAATTTTGGTCAAAGATAAAAGACCCTTTTTCTGAGTAAAATGATATCCTCAGGCACTGACTTTCTGGTTCTCTAATGAATGGATGAGGAAATATGAAAAATAGGAAAGACTCCATAGCCATGCAGGAAATTAAAGAAAATTCCACTTGCATATTAGAAACTCCGTTTCCTTTCTTGAGAAACAGCAGTGTCCTTGGGAAAGTAGGTAGAGGAAATTTTATCAGAACCCCATCATCTGAAGGAACAGTGACTGAGTGACAGGAGGGCATTTATTCATACAACAAATGTTTATCAACACTTACTATGTACTAGACATAGTCCTACTTAGTGAGTGAAAGAGACAAAAATTGTTTCCCTTATAGAACTTGTGTTCTAGGGGCACCTGGATGACTCAGTTGATTGTCTGCCTCCAGCTCAGGTCATAATCTCAGAGTCCTGGGATCAAGCCCCACGTCAGGCTGTCCACTCAGTGGGGAGTCTGCTTCTCCTTCTCACTCTCCCATTGTGCTTGCTCACTCTCAAATAAATAAAATCTTGAAGAAGAAGAAGAAGAAGAAGAAGAAGAAGAAGAAGAAGAAGAAGAAGAAGAAAAGAAGAAGAAGAAGAAGAAGAAGAAGAAGAAGAAGAAGCAGAAAGGAAGAAGAAGAAGAAGAAGAAGAAGAAGAAGAAGAAGAAGAAGAAGAAGAAGAAGAAGAAGAAGAGAAAAAAATTGCATTCCATCAGGGGAGAGAGACTAATGAAAGAGTATCCAGGGTAAGCCTCCTTGAACAAAATCAGAAGGACTGATAGGAGTGAGCCTGGGCCTATCTGGAGGAGAAATATTCCAATGAGCAAAGGCTGTCAGGCAAGAACAGGGGCGGCATCCAGTGTGGACAGAAGAGGAAGCAAGGGAAAGCATCCTAGGGGGTTGAGGGAGGGATAGCCAGGGGCCAACTGTGTAGGATTTATGAAGACAGAAAGGGGGGGCCTACCACCTGGAGTCTGCATCACAGTGCAGGTGTGAACCTTCAGAATACTTCCAGTTGCCTCACCAAACTTAACTGACATTTCTCGTACCCAAGTATGACCCATCCTACTCCAAAGAATGTGAAGGAATAAAGGTAGGATTGTACAATAAACTGCATATTGATGATTCCCCAAAATTCAGTGTTAAAATCTCAATCCCCAGTGAGCGATGTTGAGATGAGCCTTGGGGAGGTGACTGGGTCAGGAGAGTGGAGCCTTCATGAATGGGACCAGTGCCCTTATGAAGGAGACTCCAGAGTGCTCCTTCCCTTGTCCACCATCTAACAACACAGAGAGAACACAGCACCTGTGAACTAGGAAGCCAGTTCTTCCCAGACACTGAGTCTGCTGGTGCTGTGATCTCGAACTTCTTAGCCTCCAAATTTGTGAGAAATAAATGTTTATCGCTTAAACCATGCATGGTACTCTTGTTATAGCAGCCCAAACAGACTAAGACAGCTAGCATACCTCAGGCCACAGCATGGCCACATTTCTGAAAGCCTGAGGTGGTGGCAGCTGACGCAGGAGGCTCCTTCACCGTTCCTAACTCATGTCAAGGGACGAAAATATCTGTAAAATCAAACTGTTGTGGCTCTTGCTCCAGAGCTTTATGACAAATTATGCCATCAGGGCAAGACAGTGTGTATTCCCACCAGGCAGTCTGGCCCTTGGGGAGCCTAGTGAGTGATTAACTATTGGAATCATACCGTTTGTCTTAGCTGAGATCTCCTTTAACAATCAGGTCAGCCAACCCCAGTATAATTTGTATTAGTCAGAAAGGCCCTTTGTCTCTCAGGACTGATTAAGTACACCGCGTTGCAAAAATATCTTCAAAATGTTTCAGGCTACAGAGATTCCATGTCACCAGCTCCAAGGTCTGTATTTGCCCCACCCTCTCAGCTGGGGGTGCCTTCCCCTTCCTGCCATCTGCCACCAGGCCACAGCCACCTGGCTGCTCTCAAGGAGGCTGCTCTCCCTCCAGCAGGGATGTGGCTTGTTTCTGCAAATGTGTGGCTTCCCACTGCCACCCAAGAGAAGAGAAACTGGGCCTGAGAGACAGCTTGCACCATATCCACTCAATCTATTCTCACTGATGGACTTTCCATGAAACCTCTGCTTATTTTTCTTTTAGTTTCCCTGTCCTTGGGCCAAGTACTGTTTTCATGACTAATGCCTATTAGCGTGGGTTACTGCTCACCCTAATCGGTCTTGGTGGAACACAAAAACAAAACAAAGATTCCTTTCGTTCTCCACCCCCTATTCTTCCTCTTCTAGCTGCTTTTTTCCTATTTCCTGGACTCTGAGTGAGAATAGGCTAAGAGAGAGGCTTGGGAGGTTCTGGATTTATTCACCTGGTGATAAGAAATGGAAACTTCCGGGTGAACCAGTGTATTCTTGTTAGCTCCTGAATCCCCAGGTACCCCCGTCTCCCTGGGGAGCAGTGAGGGGCTGGGTCAGACTGGAACAAGGAGTCTGTCACCTGACTTAAAGGGTGAATAGAAGCCAGAGGGAGGCAGGAATCTAGAAGCTAGTAGGGTTGTTCAGAGAGTTACCCAGATGAAAGATCCAGGAGCAGTTACACAGGTAGGGTGTGGGGCAGGAATCCCGGGTCCAAGTAAATGGAAGTGCTCTAGGAGTTCAGAGACGACTGTTTCGAATAGCACCTCCAGCTCACACTTTCTTCCTTTTTTTTTTTTTTTAATTTTTATTTATTTATGATAGTCACACACACACACACACACACACACACACACAGAGGCAGAGACATAGGCAGAGGGAGAAGCAGGCTCCATGCACCGGGAGCCCGACGTGGGATTCGATCCCGGGTCTCCAGGATCGGCCCTGAGCCAAAGGCAGGCGCTAAACCGCTGCGCCACCCAGGGATCCCTCACACTTACTTTCAAGGGCCAGTGGTGTAGTGCCTGGGTTTGACAGATTTAAAGATTTTGAGGGTAGATACAGACATAGATAGACACATCTCAGTCACATAGCCACTGAGATAATCTTGTCTCACCGGTCACATCTGGGTATTAGTCCTGACAACTGAAATATTTGGGCTTGAGTGTTGGCTGAAGAGTATCACTGTAACGCTCCCTGGTGGGATTCAACCAAGTGTGTTTAGTTGGTGGTTAAAGGACACAAGGGCAGGAATGATGCAGCTACCAGCACAGGAAGGATGGGGTCCAGGGCTCTAGATTTGGGGTCTTCAGTGGTGTGGGGAGGCTATTTGGCCCCCAAGGGACATCTAGCAGTACCTGGAGACGTTTTTGGTTGTCACAACTTGGGAGGGGGTTGCCATTGGCTTCGAATAGGTAGAGATGCTTACCCCTAAAATATGCAGGACAGCCCCCACCAATAACAACAACAACAAAAAATGTTGAGATCCTTGCTTAGAGTCTAGAAAGTGCAATGTTATATTTTAGCCACAAGGAGAATGCTCAGACCCTCTAGGGACAAGTTCAAGGTTGAGGGGACCCCAACTAGTGCTAGCAGGGGTGAGTAGAAGAAGCCTCCATGTTTCTCTTGCATTTTTCCTTGACTCACACACTACAGCTACATTCAATACTTCTGACACCACATCTGGGGTTTTTCTCCCCACACCAAGCACTTCTGTAACACAAGCTAAGTGTCCCACAATTTAAATCAGTTTTGACACTGTCCACCTGGACACAGGGTCAGATCCCACAGAGTGAAGGCTCAGTCCCACAAGACTCTCCTGTCTTCCCACTTCCGATGCCAGTCACAAATCCAGGTGGTCACCTGTGCTTCTGACTGACAAGCCATGGATTGGAGGTTCCCACAAACTCTTCTTTCTTGGGTTTGATTAATTTGCTGGAATGGGCCACAGAACTCAAGGAAACACTTTACTTACTACTTACCTGTTTATTATAAAAGGATATAGTAAAGGATACGGATGAACATCCAAATGGAAGATATACATAGGGAAAGGTGTGTGGGAAAGGGTGCAGAGCTTTCAAGCCCTGGCCAGATACACTGATCTTCCAGCATTCTCTCCATTCACCAACACAGAAGCCCTCTGAACCCTGTAGTTCAGGGATTTTATGGAGGCTTCATCACATAGGCATGATTGATCATTAGCTCCATTTCTAGCGCCTCTCCCCTTTCTGGAAGATGGGGTGGGGGTGAGGCTGAAAATTCCAAGCGTCTAATCATGGCTTGGTGTTTCTGGTGACCAGCTCCTATTCAGGAGCCCATCAAGAGTCACCTCGTTAGAACAAAAGGCATCACTACCACCCAGGAAATCATGAGGGATTTAAAAGTCCTATGTCAGGAATCAGGGTCAAAGACCAAAGAGTAGAATCAAAGATGCTCCAGCTGTTCTTATCACTTAGGAAATTACAAGGGTTTTAGGAGCTCTGTGTGAGGAACTGGCAGGGCAGGCAGGAGGGGGCAGAGGTCAATATATGTATTTTCTATTATTTTTCAAGAGTGTATCCGTGCCATGTCATAAATATCTCACACAAGCCTTACACCTTTAGGTCACAGACCCTTGGCTCTGAGAAAACCTGAAATTCAAAGACTTTCATCTATTCTCACAACACTAGGTTCTATCTTCAAAAGATCAAGATTTGCCGATAACTTACTACTGCCTAGTAGACAGTGTTCTCTGTCTATACATCAAATCATACATCAACTCATAACTTCTCAGGGTGACTCTGGGTTCTCAGGAAATTCAGGTGCTGACCATTCTACTCACTGTGGCTGTGATCTAGACCCTCCTTTCCTGCTGTCTTGTTGATATAGCAGCCTGGAGAGGACAATGCTTTGGGGGTCAAGAGCAAGTTCGTTGCTTTTCTGGCCTGGATTTACACTCCTATAATGTGAGATGGTCCAACAGGTGACCTCTAAGCTTCTGATAACTCTGGTTCTGCGACCAGCTTTGGTAACTGGGGAACCCAGAGGGCTACTGCAACCATTATCTTGGGGTCAGAAGTGTTGTGTGCCTCTTTCACTTTGAGATGGGAAGACCCTGGAGATGGTCACCCTACAAAGACTTATTTACATTTTCTTAACTCTAAATATTTTCTTAACTCCTAACTCTCTGAGGGAGGGGCCTTGGGCAAACTTGGTCCTAGGGATGAAAAGAATAGCCAGCCCCCCAAAGCAGCCCTTTCCCGTCTTGGCCACCCTCTGAGCTAGGTGCACTGTCCTTCAGTTTCTTCCCTCATTCCTCCTTCTCCACAGCTTCCCTGACTTTCCTCTCACTTGGGGTGGGGGAAGGCATCAGGAGTAGGGGGACCAGATGAAACACAAGGTTCTAATGAAGTCGGAATTTCAAATAAAGAACAGATCATTTTCTTTTCAGTATTAGTATGTCCCAAATATTGTGTGGCTTAGTATAAATATATCCCCAATAGCATGGCCCCAACATTGCAGAGTTATCTGTTAGTCTGACAGCTCTAGAGGGTAGGAAAATAGAAGAGAGTTAAAAGGGGAAGTGAGTGGCTCCACTGGGACTGTCCCTGGGCAGCTTGAACTCTGCCCTGGGCTGCCCAGTGGTCTTTCCCTCTGTAGTCCAGGCAGTAGGAGACCAAGGATTGGCTCCTCTCTGGGCTTGCAGCTGGAGAGAAAGAAAGTTCAGGTGACAGACATCCTCTAGGGGGTTCCCCTGGGGATTAGTGGGGAACACCATACATCTGGACTTCACTCAAAGCTGGTTGCTGCTAAGAATCCAGGCCTGATACCATGGGTGCACTGAATGCGTCCCTGTAGCTGCTGGGACCCTCCGAGTGAAGGGCTGCTCCTGCAGATCTGTGCACAGGGGAGGTGGCTGAAGCAAGCCCTTGCATCGAGCTTTTGCAGCTGCTGTTGTTTTGCAGGTTTGCCTCTGCCTATCGACCAGCGCCTATTTGATAATAAATGTCATACCTTGTTTTAACTCTCCTCTTTCTATCCCCAAATGAATGGATACTATAACCTTCTTCACACAATGTTTTATTTTTAAAGATTTTATTTATTTATTCATGAGAGACACACAGAGAGAGAGAGAGGCAGAGACACAGGCAGAGGGAGAAGCAGGCTCCATGCACCGGGAGCCCGACGTGGGACTCGATCCCTGGTCTCCAGGATCGCGCCCTGGGCCAAAGGCAGGCGCCAAACCGCTGCGCCACCCAGGGATCCCTATTTTGTTTTTGTTTTTTTTTAAAGAATTATTTATTTATTTGAAAGAAGGAGAGAGAGAGAGAGAGAGAGGCAGAGGGAGAGGGAGAGCCCTCAAGGAGACTCCCCACTGAGTGCGGAGCCCATAGTGGGGCTCAATCCCACGACCTTGAGATCATGACCTGAGCTGAAATCAAGAGTCAACTGCTTAACCAACTGAGGCACTCGGGCACCCCTAAAGTTTATTTTTAAATCCACACAATGCTGCCAATGTGACATAACAGATGGGTAGATTGCACGCCATCTACTTGGAATCACTGGGAACGAACCCCTGCCATGTGGACTGACATAGGTATGCCATGCTGGGGACTCCCAGACCATGAAATTTCAATAGTACTTTCCCAATTGTTATGATAACCCCGTCCTTCCTCCTGCAGGAGGAAGGGAGAGAAGGAAACAGTATTTATTGATTAGCTATAACAGCCAAGCAACATGTGTAGTTGTTTACATACATTTCACTCAACCCTTGCCACAGCTCTAATGGGTGCATATCCTAATACTCATTTTACAAATACAGAAAGCACAGATCTGAGACGTAAGGTAGCTTGCTTAGTTTCACGTCTCCAGTAAGAAGAGAAGCCAGTGCTCGAACCTAGATCTGTCTCAGTTCTCGGTTGAGCATTAACGAGAATGTGGTAACAGTGAAGGGAAAGAGGCAAGAGATTCTAGTCAAATGTGCTCTGGAGACCCAGTGAAAAGGACAGGGGACAATTTGTGTTGGCGTGGCTTATGAGCCCCTCTGTCTGGAGGTGTGGAGTAGACAAGGTGATTTCTGGAAGTCATTTCTAACCCTGTGAATTCGGGTCTTTGTGAAAGATCCTTAATTTTTTTTTTTTTTTTTTTTTTTTTTTTAGGATTTTCAATAATAAACACTTTGGATTGTCAAGCACACTCTTCCCCCCTCCCCCCTGAGCTGCATATCAGTAAAGTTTTAAGTGAGCACATTGCCAGGAAGAAATTCATCCATACAGACTGGAAGTTTGTCCTTTGGATATTTGGCCCTGTGTTTGCCAGATTTCATTACTGCAGTTGGGTTACTGGCTCACCTCAATTTTGGCTGTCCTTGGAGGTGAGGTCTGCCTATTTTTCTTTTGGTATTGGTTCCAAGAGCCATTTGGCCTTCCCGCCTTGTCACCACCACTGCACTCCAGGTGTCGGGGGGGAAGTGGATGCAGGTGGCGTGGGCTGTGTGCCGCTGGACTGCACGCCAGCACCCGCACCCTCTGCATCGGAGCTCCTGGGGCGCATCCTTGCACATCTGCTGCCTCACTTACGGACCCATGACATGCAGGCCTCTCCTTATAGTGAACACAGTCCACTCAGCACCTGCTAAACACCTACTCTGTGTCAGGCCCTGGACTTTTAAGGGCACAGTGTCCAAAGCAGCCACAGCCCAGGGAAGGAGCCAGACTCAGACAGGTTATCCTACAAAGGAATGGGCTGAGGAAAAACCACTGATCATATTTCAGATATCAGTTCCAAAGGGTAAGGGACAGTTAGGGCAGAAAAAGAACATGAAGACTGTATTAATATCTATTAGCAGAGGTGAATCAAGTTGTAAAAACTGGGTTGCTCCTACTTTTCAGGAGTATTCTCAGGGGATTTTAGAATTTAGAGGACTTTAGGAGTCACCTAGTGGACTAGCATTTATTGCATAAAGTGAGGCATAAATATTGGCATTGTAACTGCTAAGTTTCAAAAATGTATCCTGAGTAATCTACATATTTTGCATGGCTTTAGAATTCTAAAGTAGCTTTGAATGGGATTTCTCCTAAAGAATTGGTTATGTATTATAGGTAAGAATTCCGTATTGTTTTTTTCTACACATTTCACCTGTTTACTCTTATGATGCTGTATTTAAAAAATGACATTTGTTTTTGTAGCTTTCATCCTGCCTGCATTAGTTTCTGCCGGTCCCCCCGTCAGATGCGAGAATTTGAACTTTCTTTTCCTTGACTGCCCTCTAGAGGCTGACGGGGTAATTACATGCATGCGACGTGGAAACTTTCTATGCTGAGCGGTGGGAGAAAAAGAAGGGGTGATGAGAAGTAATCGATTCACCCTTTCCCTGCTTGAATTTCTAAGAAATGTTCATACGTGTCTAGAATCAATATTTTGATTCTGAGGCCGAAACACCTAAGTGGCCCTTCTACATTCTCCTTTGGCTTCCCTTGGGCTCCCGGAGGAGCACAGCTGGCAGTTTTATTTTTTAAAGATTTTATCTATTTATTCATCACACACACACACACACACACACACACACACACACACACACACACAGAGAGAGAGAGAGAGACAGAGAGAGACAGAGAGAGACAGAGACAGGCAGAGGGAGAAGCAGGCTCCACACCCGGAGCCCAACGCGGGACTCGAACCCGGGACTCCAGGATCATGCCCTGGGCCAAAGGCGGCGCTACGCTGCTGAGCCATCCAAGGATCCCCCAGCTGGCAGTTTTAAATGTGCCATCTGTCTGAAGCTCCTGCACAAGAACCCTACTGAACTCATTAGCTAAAATAAAATAAAGCCATTCAGCTTCTGGGGAAGCAGGCTGGCCTCAAGGGCCCATGCTGTAGTAGTTCAGGTGGCCTCAGCATCTGGCCTCACACGGGACTCCCCGTGGAGGACACGGAGGCTGTCGCTGTAGAATCTCAGACACTCACAGCTGGAGGGGACCTGGCAGATTGTCTAGTAAGTGATTCCCGGCCTAGAAAACTGCTTGACCGTGGCCAAAATTTCCCTAAAATTTCAACCAGTTGGTGGCTGATCTGCCCTGGGGGGATAAAAGTAAGTTAATGAATAAGATTTTCCCAATTCAAGTTTTCCTTCTTGTAATTTCCTAAATCCTTGTTTCTACTACCTTCTCTAACTAAATAGGCAACAGGTGACTCTAAAGTAAGACTCTGGGGATGGATGAGCTGGGGCTAACATCTGCTCCTTCCCCTCCTCCAATGCCATGTCTAATAAAACAGGCACACTCAGATAAGTCTAATAAGACTATAGAATTGAGGCCTCTATTTTCCCTTTTCTTTGCTGAAAATCCCCTTTTGAAATTTCTCATGCTAACCCTGAATTTCTCAGAAATCCATGATGTTCTGAGGTCATACACTATTACGTGTAGAGTGACACGTGGAGGTTCAGCATCCCCAACAGCCCGAGGACCCATCATCAGTACTTCAGCCTGAGGTTGCTAGAGGCAACGAGGAAGGAAGAGTATTTATCTGAGATCAAGGAATTGCAGTTCAGGGTATGCAGGTTTGGGTAGCCACCCAATAGTGTCCCATGAGGAAGCAGAAGTCAGAGGTTTTTAAAGCGAAAAGGGAGTACTTGTATCTGCTGTTTACAAAGAATTTTTGATTGGCGTCGGCAGTGGAAATTCATCTTGGCTAAAAATGATTGGTTCCTAAGCCAGCAGGAAGCAAAGTCTCTCACCATACTAGCGAGTTGCAGGTATTGGGGCTGAGTCCCTGGGGTAGTTGCGTTTGGCTCCCGTTCATGCTTCCAGCGGGGATGTGCATAATACCCTGCTCCTTAACGACCCCCTGGGTCCATTTAAAAAGCCCTTGACATAAGTGACCCCACTGAATCCCGCCTTCCATGGCCTGAACCCCTTGGGTCCCAGATGGAAGAGCTAATGCCAAGACAGGCAAGGTGAGGTGCGCACAGCAACAGAGCAGTTAGTAGAAGGGCCAGATCAGGGCCCTGTTGCCATCACACTCAGTCCAGCCCTCTTCCTTCATACCCTGTGCTGGGTCTGAGATGCCAGGCCTGCCTTTCCAGGTGGAAGGCCATACACAGGAATAATTTCCCCACCTCCAGAAGACACTTGGTAAGTTGTGGGTGTGCAGCTGCCATCCGAGTGCTCGGCCTCCGGTCTGGAGTTAGCAGGGTGAGGCTTCTCACATGGAGGCTGCCTTCCTGAAGGAAGGTTTAGAGTCTTCGGAGCTGCTTGGGAAGATGGGGGTGTGGTGGACACCAGGAACTGGGGTGTCCAGGGCTTGGATCCCCGGGAGGATGGTGGAGTGCCCACATGTGAGAGGGGTGGTTTCTGAGAGGGAAGGCAGGGACTCTCTTTTTCCTCGCTCAGGACCTCGGACCCCCCCCCCCCCCCCGCCCCCTTGTTAAATGCCATGCCAGGTTCTGAGTCTCCAGCTTACCCACCACCTCAGCAGCGTCTGGCAGTGTTGTGCTGTCAGGTGGTGTCCTGAGCTGTCTTCACTGCTCCAGATCCTACCCTCCCATGGTTCCCCGCTGGGTGTCCCTGCTGTGCTCCTGCTCATCCTGTCACAGTCACCTTGGCCTCTTGCCTTTCTCATCCTCACTGGCGCTCACTCCCCTGGGGTCTCATCCTGTCCCCCGTCTTTGGACACCATCAAATATGACAATGCTGGAGTGCCTTTCTGCAGCCCAGACCTCTCTCCCAACAGCATGTACATATGTACAGTGGCCCTTGAACCCATAGTTTGAATGTATTTGAATGGCCCCACTTAATGATAGATGTTTTTCAAGAAATACAGTGCAGTGCTATAAATGTGTTTTCTCTTCCTTATGATTTTCTTAATAACATTTTCTTTTCTCTGGTTTATTTATTGTAAGAATACAGTGATAGAATGCATATAACATATAAAGTATTTTTTTAAAGATTTTATTTATTTATTTGAGAGGGAGTGACAGCGAGAGCGAAAGCAAGAGAGAGAGCAGAGGGAGAGGGAGAGAGAGAGAGAGGCAGGCTTCCTGTTCAGCAGGGAGCTTAATCCCAGAACCCCAGGATCCGACCTGAGCTGAAGGCAGACGCTTGCCCGACTGAGCCACCAGGTGCCCTCCACATATAAATTATGTGTTAATCAGCTGTTTATGTTATCCATAAGGCTTCTGATCAACAGTAGGCTGTTAGTTCAGTTTGGGAGGAGTCAAAAGTTACATGTGGGTATTTGGCTGCCAGAGGGGGTTCATGGCCCTAACCCCTGTGTTGTTTAAGGGTCAACTGTATATTCAAATCCGGCCTGAGGTCTTCATTTGAATGTCTCCAAACTTCCCCCAATTCTGCCCTAGCTATGGCTTTCTCCCATTCTAGGCAGCTCTAATTGTCCAGTTTCTTAGGTGGAAAATCCTCAACTCTTCTTTTTCTTACGTCTCACATTGAATCCACGAGGAAACCGTGTGGGGCTGTGCCTTCCAACTAGGCTCAGACACAACTCACTACTGTCCTGCTGCCCCAGCCCACAGCAGCCTCCTCGAGCCCTGCATCCCTGCAGTACCTCCCAGCCGGCCTGCTCACACTCTGGTTTCTCCTAAGATTTCCCATCCAAACGGCCAAAATGATCCTTTAAAAATACCTCAGATTGTGCTCTGTCTCTGCTGAGAACACTGCAAATGGCCGCCCTCTTCACATAGTGTAAAATCTAGCTCTTTACCCCAGGGTGCTAGTCCGGGTCCCCGGGACACAGAGGCCAAGGTGGGATTACTGAGCAAAGCCTTTATTAGAGGATCTCATGAAAGAAAATTGGGAAGGAGCATTGGAGGTGGGGAGAGCTCTCAGACTGCAAGGCCAGTCAGACCCCAGGCAAGGCCGAGATGGGAGGAAAATTAGGGGGACAGGCCCCCTACCTTCATGTGGCCTCAGGAAGGCTGCACATGCTCAGCAGAGCTTGTGTTTCCCCTCGACCCCTGCACCCTGTCCCTGGCTGGGAGGGGCCCCGGCCCCCCAAGGCCTGGGGGTCAGCGCAGCAGGGTGGAGTTGGTCACTTGCCCTCCCTAGAGCGGGGGCTCGTGAGGAGTTGGCTTACAAGGCCCTGAGCCTAGGCCGTCTCTCTGACGTTCACTCCTGTCACCTCCCCTCACTGTCCAGCCTCTTTCTCTCACACAAGACGAATGATGGGCCACACTCCAGACATTTTCTCTGCTTCGATGGCTTGTCTCCACAGACTTGTTCAGCCAGCCTCCCTCCTACTCCGTCGGTCAAGTCTCCCCAATTCTGCCTTCTTGGTGAGGCCCTCCCTGCCCCCATGTTTAATAGTTCAGTCTGTGTCACCGCCACCTGCATTCCCAGGGCCATTTAACCTGGGCTTCCTTTTCCTGTTTCTGTTATGGCACTTCTTGCCTTACACTATGCTGCGTGATCTCCTTCTCTAATACTCTGTGATATCCTGTGCCCCTCCCCTAGAATATCAGCTGCAGAGTTTAGCAATCTTGGCTTTGTGTGTCAGTGTAATCCAAGTAACTAGAGCAGTATCTGGCACGTGGGAGACACTCCAGCCATATTTGCTGCATGAATGAGTGTTGCTTTGACCCTTTTGAGATATTATTGAGATTACATATACAGTTACATTCATAATATATGTATACTTTATATATATTATGCATGTGTATGTTGTATATATAAGAACTATATATAGTTACATATGTAATATAGGCATATTTTATATATTAGGTAATATATGTGCATAATATGTAATAAACACAATAATGCAATACGTACATGTATCACGTATATGCATATATAATTACATATATGCATGTGCAATACACACAATGTGCTATATATACATATAAACACATATATGTAATTATATGTATATTTATAACATATATGATATTCTCTATCAGTCCTCTCTCATTTCTGTTGAGCCACCACTCACTGCACATGGGTACTCACCCAGCTCCATCATGTCCCTCAAAGGGGCACGGTGGGCAGCCTCCAAGATGGTGCCCAGTGATCACTGCCTCCTGGTGTTTATGTATTTGTAGCCCTCTCCCACATTCTCTCAGGGTTGGCTGGTGAGGCCCATAGAATAGAGCAGAAGTGATGGTGTGTCATTGCCAAGGTTGTGCTACAAAGGAACTGTGGCTTCTGCCTTGCTGCCTGCCTCCTGGGTCACTTACTCTGGGGGAAGCCAGCTGCCATGTCATAAAATTGTTCAAGTAGCCTATGGAGAAGCCCACGGGGTGAGGAGCAGAGACCTTCTGCCCACATCTGTGTGAGGTAGCCCCCTTGGAAGCAGACCATGAAGCTCCAGTCGAGCCCTCAGATGACCACCTCCTAAGAGGACCCAAACCAGCACTTCCTAGCTAAGCCATTCTCAGATTCCTGAACTTCAGAAAATTTGTGACATTTTATTTTATTTTTTAAGATTTTATTTATCTACTTGATAGAGAGACACACAGAGATAGTGACAGAGAGCACAGGCAGGGAAGAAAGGGAGAATCAGGCTCCCTGCTGAGCAGGGAGCCCAATGTGGGGCTCAATCCCAGGACCCCAGGATCATGACCTGAGCCGAAGGCAGATGCTTAGCCACCCAAGCACCCTGAGGTCTATGATTTTACTTATTTAAAAACTTTTAAAGATTTTATTTCTTTATTCATGAGAGACACAGAGACACAGAGAGAGGCAGAGACACAGGCAGAGGGAGAAGCAGGCTCCATGCACGGAGTCTGATGTGGGACTCCAGGATCACGCCCTGAGCCGAAAGCAGGTGTTTAACCACTGAGCCACCCAGGCATCCCAATGTCTATGATTTTAAACTGCTGAGTTGTGGGTAATTTGTTAGGCAGCAATAGATAATGAATACAGAGGAAATTATTATTATCCACTCAATTTTAGAGATGATGAACCTGAAGCTCCCAGAAACTAACTTGCCGGAGGTCGTGTGGCTAGGAGGAGGCTGCGCAGGATTTCACACTCCCGAGGTGCCAGAGTCTGCTGGGTACCACAAACCACTTCAAGTTCTGCATTTTCTGTGTGTCCAGGGTGATAGGTCATGGTGGAGGGGGAATAGCTTCTGTTTGTTAATTGCATCATCTCCGCAAGCCAGCGAGTGGGTCCTTAGGTAACGGAACCTCCAGAACAGCAGAACAACAAAACCACACACTCGGTTTGATCTCAATCCATATCCTCTGGGTCAGAGTGCTCAGCTGCACATCTCTTTAGAATGACATCAGGCAAAAAGAATTCAAAAGCTGTCTGCCCCAGTGAGCCCATACCTCTACCCATTTGTAATAAAGCCAATATCGCATTTCTTTCAACTTGGACGGACTTTCCATGCAGGTTTGTTGCTGTGTTTGCTTGCAGTAACCAAGGATTAAAAATCTCAGTGATGCAATCTTTCCTGTTGCCACTCTCATTTTTAAAAATGCCTGTATATGGCAAAGCAATTAAGCCATTTTGTCTCAGCTTCTGATTTTGCTTCTCTGCCCCCGACATCTTTGCAACATTTGTCCGATCAAGTTAAAAGGCAGGCTCACCTAAATCATCCTGTTAATAAAATCGCCACCAACTTCCCTTTGTTGTGCTTTATCTGTACGGAGGGAGTCAAGGTAACATTTAATCTGACAGAGCCTAAGTGCAATTTCTCTCCCTCCTCCCCAGTAGTCTGAGCTCAGCTGGAGGCCACTGTACCATGGCAACTTCCATTTCAATGACATGATTTCTAATAAATGACGGGCTCGGGGGTTTATGGGGTGTTTCTGGCCTGGCGCAGTGTAACCAGCAGGGGCTGGGGGCAGGGCTATTTCCTGTCTCCTCTACCCAGTGGTTTCTACTTCACCATCAAAGATCACAAGAGTATTTGATGTCGGTTCTTGGAACAGCAATTGGTTAATTAAAATCACTGAGTGTTGGAACAAATTGAAGGCGAGCGGCACTTCATTGGCAGCTCACTGGTGTCAGAGAGGCAGAAAGTGGCACCCAAAGGAGCACAGATGCAGGAAGTTTGGGGGAATGGAGGAAACAAACAGACAGCAAGCATTCATCTTTTCCTTCTTGCCAAACCTCCGGACTTCCCCGAGCACATCTCTCTGTCTGAGGGATCCACCATGGAAACATGATGACCAGTTAGATTCCAGCTCTTTCTCTTTCCCCACCACAAGGCAGCCCAGTAGATGGGGAAAGAGGAAAGCAAGGCTGAGTGATCTTTGAACTAGGCAATTATTATCTCTACTCAAGAAACTTCAGTGTTGTCCCCAAGTAGATATGGTCATGGTGTTTGAGATGAAAGAACACGGTCATCAAATTCTGTCTCTTTGAGAGACTCTTGTTTTGGAGCTCCAGCCCTCCATAATGGACTGACCCTTGCATGCTGTCAGGTCTAGAAGGAGCCAGGAAGAACCAGTGCCATGGCTACTTGTTAGGTCATAGTAGGTAATGGAGTTTGCCCTCTGCTTGTCTGTGTCACTCAATTCAAAGGTCTCTACTAAGTGTCTGAATAACTTAGAATAGCTCATCTTCTAGATGCAGGGCATAGGGGATACCGGAAGTGTATATATAGATATACAAGATGTCTTTACATCAAGGCAATGAAGTTACCACTTCTCTTCTATTGCTGGAACACAGAACGAGCCTGTCAAGTGCTCCAAGTACACAAATTTTATGACATTCATAAATAAGAAAACTGCGGCTTTCTGTCGAGTGCTATAGTATCTCATGAGGATCATAGTCACAACATTCCTTACTAGAATGAGCCTATTAACATGGCCTGGGCCTTTATGGAAGTAATCTGAACATGTCTCCTACAATTTGCAAGATGCACTAGAGACTATTTATTTAATTTTCTGTGTGCCTGAGTATCTTCGCACGCATACAAATTACTCTATTACAATCTGCTAGGAAGGCCAGTTATAAATGACTTACAAGTTCAAGTGTTAACTGTGTGTTTGGAACAGGGCTGTGCCAGAACCACATTAACCAGGGTTCAAGAATGGAAATATCGACAAGCTCCATCTGAAGACCACACTGCCACATGACAGGTGGACAGTGAGTCTAGGGGCTACTATTCAGCGTGTGGAAGGAAGACATATGCAATTTACACAGTCATTAATGAAGGACTATTTGGAACAGGCTGTTTTGCACTTTCTGAACTGGGTTCACTAGGGGGGACAAGACTGCAACTTTGGCTTGCATTTCAAAGAAAGTCAAATGCTCTTTACCTGTATAGTTCTTCCCTGTACTGTTCAGGTAGCTGGAAAGCTGAAACTAGGGAATGGAATTTGTTCAGTACTAGAAGAGACCTTCTATGTGGTTCACCCTTTCACTCTGTATACTCTTCTAGGTGAGAAATCTGATGGTGAGAGGGGGCAGGACATTGTCCGGAGCACACAGCTTATTTGAAGAAAGGGAGAGGGAAGTGGGGGAACAGATATGTCCATCCTTTTCACGTTTGCTTGTTTTCAGCCTCTTCCTCCCTATTGGCTTCTTCCCCTCCATCTATAAGTACCATCTCTTCTCAGTGTAAAATTTAAAAACTGGAGCCCTCCTGCCTCCGCACAGTGGCAGCACCCCACCCCCCGCCCCAGTTGCCATCTGATCTTTCCTCATCCACACTCTTGAAGCAGCAGCCTATGTTAGCACTTCTCCCCTCCTGTTTCTAAGCATCCGTCATGGGGCTTCTTCCTGTCCCAAATCCAGTAGGCATTTTTCTGACTTTTCTGTGACATTCTTCCTCGGCCTCTTCATGCCTCTGGCTTCTCTGACATTACTCTGTCTTGCTTCTGACCATCATCTCTGAACTTTCCTTCTGGACTCTGACACCCTCTCTTCTTGCTCGCATACCCACGTTCCATAGCAGCCTGTTCCTGCTCATACCTCTTCTCACTTTATGGTCGGTCCCGTACCACCTGTTCCATACTCCTGATCAATTATGAACCAGGTGTGATGTTTCCTCAATAAAACCTAAGCTCTGGACGTCACTCCTAAACTTCATCTGAATACCCAACTGCTTGTTGGACAACTCCCCCCCCCCCCCCCCAACCCCGGAAGCACTGAAGAAAGCTCCAGTCGGCATGTTCAAGGTGGGATTCATGGTCGGGACAGGCATCGTGTCTCCTTTATCATTGACTGTCCAGCACCTTGCCTATAGCAGGTACTCTGAAATTGTTGACTGAGCGAAAATCTTACTCGGAAGGCAGGCTGGAGCAGAAATCTTGGAAAACTCTGAGTAAATAAAAGTAAAAGTTCCAGAATCATGCAAGGAGTGTAGCCTGGAGTGGTTATCAGAAATGGGCTTCTTGATAAACTCAATTAAAACGCCAGGTCTCTGAAGAAGGCCTCATGGTAGACATTGTTTTCTAGCACCACCTAGTGGACGTCTTGAGTCGGCCGCGTACTTTCATCAATTGAAAGTGACAACTAAATTAACGATTTGGCACTATAATAGTACCTGCCAAGCATTTTGCATAAGTTACCTTATTTAACCACCACAACAAAATAAATATATCCTCCCCATTTTCCAGGTTAGCAAACTGAACCTTAGAAATCTTAAGGAACTTGCTTGAGTTCACACGACTATGTCTCCAACACTAAGCCTCCGCCATTCTGCTCTAGGTTTTTGCATTTTTTTTTAAGATTTTATTTACTTATTCATGAGAGACACAGAGAAGCAGAGACAGGAGAAGCAGGCTCCTAGCTGGGATCCCAATATAGGACTCTATCTTGGGCCTCCAGGATCACCCCTGAGCCAAAGGCAGATGCTCAACCACCCAGGCTCCCTGCATTTTTTTTTTTCTATCTGTTGTAGTTAGCTTTGTTATTTTAACTCTTCTGTTAAAGAATATGAGGAGTCAATTTATGGGGATCCTAAACTACGTGAGAGACACTCCAGTAAAAAGTAGTTGTACCAGAAATACTATTAACAACAAAAACAACAAAACAAAAACAAAAACAAGCAAAACAACAAAAGCACATGCTACATACAGGCAGTGTTCCAGTACTTCCATATACTATTTAGTTTAATTTTTACACCTAACCCATGGGGAAACACTCCTGTTGTCCTTGTTTTATTTTTTCCAAGGACACCAGCTGGAGTGGTGCAGGCCTGGTTCCAGGCTCATCCTCTTCACCCCTATCAGAACAAGCAACATTGGGAAGATGCTCAAAGGATCAAATGTACCTTGACATAGGTTCTCTCATTTGATTTTCATGATAATTGACTTTCATGTTTGGTCCACATCTAATCCACCCTCATCAGTGCCTGGCATGAATTTCAAACAGCACTTACTGAATGAATTATCTGTATTAAGTGATGTTGGATGATGATGGCTTAGTATGTCCATCACCTCAAATAGCTTATATTCCCTTTATGTTTTTTTTAAATAATTTTTTATTAAATAGCTTATATTCCCTTTTGATGTTTTTAAATATTTTTTTATTTTAATTCCAGGTAGTTAACATACAGTGTTATATTAGTTTTAGGTGTACAATATAGTGATTCAACACTTCCATACATCCCCTGGTGCTCATCACAAGTATGCTCCTTAATCTCATCACCTGTTTCACTCATCCCTCCTCTAACCTCCTCTCTGGTAACCATCAGTTTGAGTCACTTTCTTGGTTTGCCTCTCTCTCTCTCTTTTTCCTTTGCTCATTTTTTTTGTTTCTTAAATTCTACATATGAAGGAAATTATATAGTATTTCTTTCTCTGATTTATTTTAATTAGCATTATACTCTGTAGCTTCACCATGTCATTGCAAATTTCATTGTTATTTATGGCTGAAATATATATATATATATATATATATATATATATATATATATATATGCATCTTCTCCACATCTTCTCTATCCATTCATCAATCAGTGAACACTTGGGCTGCTTCTATAGCTTGGCTATTGTAAATAATGCTGTTATAAACATAAACATAGGGGTGCTTGTATCCCTTTGAATTAGTGTTTCTGTATTCTTGGGTAAATACTCAGTAGTGTAATTGCTGGATTGTAAGGTAGTTCTATTTTTAACTTTTTGAGGAAACTCCATTCAGTTTTCCAAAGCAGCTACATCAGTTTGCACAATGGATTGTGCCAACAGTGCCACAGGGCTAAGAGGGCTCCTTTTACTCCACATCCTCACCAGCACCTCTTGTTTCTTGTGTTGTTGATTTTAGCCATCCTGACAGGTGAGGTGGTATCTCATTGTAGTTTTCATTTGCATTTCCCTGATGATTAGTGATGTTGAACATCTTTCCATGTGTCTGTTGGCCATCTGGATGTCTTCTTCGGAGAAATATCTGTTTGTGTCTTCTGCCCATCTTTAAATTATATTGTTTGTTTTGGGGGTGTTGAGTTTTATAAGTTCTTTATATATTTTGGATTCTAACCCATTATTGGATATGTAAGTTGCAAAATATCTTCTTCCATTCCATGGGTTGCCTTTTAGTTTTTATTTTGATGTAGTCCCAATAGTTCTTTTTTGCTTTTGTTTCCCTTGCCTCAGGAGACACATCTAGGAAGAAATTGCTACAGCCCATGTCACAGAAGCTACTGTTTGTGTTCTCTCCTAGGATTTTGGTCTCACATTTAGGTCTTTAATCCATTTTGAATTTATTTTTGTGTATGATATAAGAAAGTGGTCCAGTTTCATTCTTTTGCATGTGGCTGTCTGGTTTTCCAAGCGCCATTGTAGAAGATGCTGTCCTTTTCCTAGTGGATATTCTTTCCTGCTATGTCAAAGATTAATTGACCATATCATTGTGGGTTTATTTATGGGTTTTGTATTCTGTTCTGTTGATCTATGTGTCTCTTTTTGGCCCCTGAGATACCATTTTGATCACTACAGCTTTGTAATATAATTTGAAGTCCAGAATTGTGATACCACCAGCTTTGCTTTCCTTTTTCAAGATTGTTTTGGCTATTTGAGGTCTTTTGTGGTTCCATTCGAATTTTAGAATTGTTTGTTCTAGTTCTTTGAAAAAATGCTGCTGGTATTTAGCAACAAGGATAAGGATTACATTAAATATGTAGAGTGCTTAGGGTAGTATGGACATTTTATCAATATTTGTTCTTCCAATCATGTACATGGAATGCCTTTCCATTTCTTTGCGTCATCTTGAATTTCTTTCATCAGTGTTTTATAATTTTCTGAGTACAAGTCTTTCACCTATTTGGTTAGATTTATTCCTAAGTATCTTAATTATTTTTGGTGCAATTGTAAACAGGATTGTTTTCATAACTTCTCTTTCTGATGCTGCATTATTAGTGTATAGAAATGCAACAGATTGGTATATAGAAATACAACATTGATTTTGTATCCTGCAACTTTACTGAAGTCATTTTTCTGTTTTCTAGCAGTTTTTTTGAGGACCATTCAGGTTTTCTGTAATAGCATCATGTCATCTGCAAAGAGTGAGAGTTTTACTCCTTCTTACTGATTTGGATTCCTTTTTATTTCTTTTTGTTGTCTGATTGCTGGGCTAGGATTTCCACTACTATATAGAATAAAAGAGGTGGGAGTAGGCATCTCTGCCTTGTTCTGGACCTTAGAGGAAAAGCACTCCATTTTTACTCATTAATGATGATGTTAGCTGTGGGTTTTTCATATGTGGTCTTTGTTATTCTGAGGTATGTTCCCTTTAAACCTAGTTTGTTGAGGGTTTTTATCATGAGTGGATGTTGTACTTTGTTGAATGCTTTTTCTGCTTCTATTGAAATGATCATATGGTTTCATCCTTTCTCTTACTGATGTGATGTATCACATTGATTGATTTGTGAATATTGAGCCATCCTTGGAACCTAGGAATAAATCTCATTTGGTCATGATGAATGATTTTTTAAATATATTGTTAGATTTTGTTTCATAGTATTTTGTTGAGGATTTTGCATCTATGTTCATCAGAGATAATGGCCTGCAATTCTCTTTTTTTGGTGGAGTCTTTTTCTGGTTTTGGTATCAGGATAATGCTGGCATCATAGAATGAATTTGAAAGGTTTTCCCCCTTCTGTTTTTGGAATAGTTTGAGAAGAATAGATATTAACTCATCTGTAAATATTTGGTAGAATTCACCTGTAAAGCCACCTGGTCCTGGGCTTTTGTTTGTTAGGAGATTTTTTGATTACGGATTCAATTTCTTTGCTGGTAATCAGTCTGTTCAAATTTTCTATTTCTTCTGTTTCAGTTCTGGTAGGTTTTATGCTTCTAGTAATTTATTAATCTCTTTTAGGCTGTCCAATTTGTTGGCAGATAAGTTTTCCATAATAGTCTCTTACAATTGTTTGTATTTCTGTAGTGTTGGTTGTTATATCTCCTCTCTCATTTATGACTTTATTTGAGAACTTTTTCTTTTTTTTTCTTGAGAAGTCTAGCTAGAGGTTTGTCAATTTTACTGACTTTTTCAAAGAACTAACTCCTGGGTTCATTAATCTCTTTTATAGCTTTTTTAAAGTTTCTGTATCATTTATTTCTACTGGTATTAAGTTTTGCATACCCTTTTTCTAGTTCTTTTAAGTTAGGTTAGGTTGTTTATTTGAGGTTTCTCTTGCTCCTTGAGGTAGGCCTGTATTGCTATAAACTCCCCTCTTAGAATGGCTTTTGCTGGGTCCCAAAGGTTTTGAATCATTGTGTTTCATTTCCATTTGTTTTCATGTACCTTTTTATTTTTCTGTTTAGTTGAATGTTATTTAACCTCCATCTATTTGTGGTCTTTCCAGATTTTTTTCTTGTGATTGATTTCTAGTTTCATAGTATTGTGGTCAGAAAGAATGCATGGTATGGCTTTGATATTTTTGAATTTGTTGAGGCTTGTTTTATAACTTAATATGTTATCTATTCTGGAGAATGTTCCATATGAACTTGAAAAGAAGGTGTATTCTGCTGTTTTAGGATAGAATGTTCCGAATATATATGTTAAATCCATCTGGTCCAGTGTGTCATTCAAAGCAATTGTTTCCTTGTTTGTTTCCTATTCTGTTGTGTGAGTGGAGTGTTCAAGTCCTTACTATTATTGTATGACTGTCACTTGGTTCCTTTATGTTTGTTTTTAATTGTTTTATGTATTTGGGTGCTCTCATGTTGGATGCATAAATATTTACAATAGTTTTATGGTTTTGTTGGATTCTCCCTTTTATTATTATACAGTGTTTTTTCTGTCTCTTGTAGTCTTTGTTTTAAAGTAAATTTTGTCTAATATAAGTACTGCTACGCTGTTCTTTTGGCATCCATTTGCACAATAAAAATGTTTCTCCATCCTCTTACTTTCAATCTCTAGGTGTCTTTAGGTCTAAAATGAGTCTCTTGTAAGCAGCAGATAAATGAGTCTTGTTTGTTTTTTTTTTTTTTTAATTCATTCTGTCATCCTTTGTCTTTTGATTTTGTGGTTGTTTCTGAAGATTTTCTTTGATTCTTTCTTGTCTTTCTCTTGTGATTTAGTGTTTTTTTTTTTAGCAATGTATTTTAATTTCTTTCTCTTTATTCTTTGCATATTTGTTAGTGATTTTTGATTTATGGTTGCTATTAGGTTTGTATATAATATCTTCTGTATCTAGCAGTCTATGTTAAGTTGATGGCCATTTAAGTTTAAGCCCATTTTTTTCTCCTCTAATCCCCACATTTCAGTTATATTGTATCATAAGTTACATACTTTTGTGAGTTTCTTGACTATATTTAATGAAAATATTTTTTACTGCTTTTGTGTTTCCTACCTTCATATTGTCACTTTTAGTCTTTCTTTTCCACTCAGAGTCCCCTTTAATATTTCTTACAGGGCTGGTTTAGTGGCCACAAACTCCTTTAGTTTTTGTTTGTCTGAGAAACTCTATCTCTCCTTCTATTCTGTAATAGCCTTGCTGGATAAAGTATTCTTGGCTGCAGATTTCTCCCATTCAGCACTTTGAATATATCATGCTTCTCTCTTCTGATGTGGAAAATTTCTGCTGAAAAATCTCCTGATAGCCTCATGAGGTTTCCCTTGTATGTAACTGTCTTATTTTTGTCTTGCTGCTTTAATTTGTTTCTTTATCACTATATTTGCAATTGTAATTATAACATGTGTGGGTATGGATCTGCTTTTGTTGATTTTTTTTGGGGGGGGGGGTTCTCTATGTTTCCAGGATCTGGATGTCTGTTTTCTTCCCCAGATTAGGGAAATTTTCAGCTATTATTTCTTCAAGTAAATTTTCTGCTTCCTTTTTTCTCTCTTCTTATTGTGGGACTCCTATAATGCAAATGTTATTACATTTGATGGAGTCATTAAGTTCCCTAAGTCTATTCTCATTTTTCACAATTCTTTTTTTCTCTCTTTTGTTGAGCTTGGTTAGTTTACATTACTCTGTTTTCTAGGTCATTAATTCGTTCCTCTGTTTCTTCCAGCCTGCTGTTCATTCCATCCAGCATGTTCTTCATTTTGTTTATTGAGCCTTTAATCTCTGCTGTGTTATTCTTTACCTCTCTGTGTTAAAGGTCTCACTCATGTCTTCCACTCTTTTCTCAAGTCCAGTGACTATCTCTATGGTCATACTTTAAATTCTCTACCAGGCATGTTACCTATATCTCTTTCACTTAGATCTCTGATTGTGGCCTTGTCCTGTTCTTTCATTTGGAACAAATTCTTTTGTCTTCTTGTCTTGCCTGAGGCTCTGTGTCTGTTGCTGTGTACTAGGAAAGTCTGCTACTTCTTTTCCTGGGGGAAATGAAGAATTGATGAAGAAGAATTCCTGGATCAGGAGATGTGTCAGTGGCAGGAGTTTCAGCCAGGCTTCTAGGGGAGGGGACCCACCACACTGGGACTGAAGCAAGAGAGGCTCGGAAGGGCGGCTCCTCCAGAGCACAAATGAGGGGCTTAGTGTAAGCAAGTTAGGTGGTGAGTGTCTGTACTACACTGGTTGTCGCATGTGACCCTGTACTTATGCTGAGGGGCAAGAGAAGGAAATGGCACTTGCTAGTCCCTTTGTTCCTAGCATTCTATGAATGTTACCTCTCTGGGACATGCTCTGAGAAGAGCAAATAACCTCCCTACTGTGTGCCCCAGGTGCTCTTTCCAGATTGCTATTCCCATGCTGTATGTACACAGGTTGCTTGCCCTGCCTTCTCTACAAGAACAGCCCAATATCTCTGGCTCTCCTGAAGCCAAGCCTAGACTTTTAAAACTCTAGGCTTTGAGGCCCACTGGTTGCAAGAACTCACAAAATTCAGCCCTTCTGGCTTTCCAAGCCAATTGCTATGGAGATTTGTTAGATTAGTTTTTCCCTTTGGGCTCCCCTGCAGCTAGTCCATCTGTGACATGGAGACATGACTGTGGCTGTCTCCCTACCACAGCAACTATGTACTGTTTCTCTCTCAAACCACCTCTCTGCACTTCTTACCTTTTTTGATGTGTCTTCTTTACTGTTAGCAGTAGAGTTTGTTTTGCCAGTCTTCAGGTCAATTTGGGGTTATTTAGGATAATTTGATAGTCATCTAATTGTATCTGTGGGATGAGGTGAGCCTAGGGTCCTCCTAATCTATCACTGTCTTCCTTCAATCTTGCTTATTTTGCCTTTGATAAGAACTTTCTGGATTCAGAATCCCTTAATCCAAAGAAATTATTCACAATGGTGATGGACTGGGGGCGCCTGTAGCTCAGTTAGTTAGGTGTCTGACTTCTGCTCAGGTCATGATCTCAGGGTCCTGGGATTGAGCCCTGCATTGGGCTCCCTGCCCAGCAGGGGGTCTATTCTCCTTCTCCAAATGACTGCCCCCTTGATTGTGCTCTCTCTCTCTAACCTAGCATCATGTTGAGATCTTACTCCCTTCACTTATAAGGTTTATACTATGCATCTTTTGTATTTTTTCCTAATAGTCATCCCTAGCACCCAACACTGAGATGTAATTTCTGTGGGGCTAATATTGACTCATAATTTAAATTTGTCTCCTCTGATTGACATTTTCTGAGTAGAATCATTTTACCTTCTTATATCCATTTAACTTTCTGTCAGCAGCTGGATTCTACAGCTTCTAAATGGCAGCAATGTACCTGGACTGACAAACTGCATTCGTCTGATTCCACGAGGCACATCTCTTGGGCATGTGTCCCTGTGTAGCTTTTCATTGGAAAGAGAACCTGGGAATACATAAAAGTAGTTTTAGATTTTACTTGTCTAATTAGGTGAAGATTTGTTTTAAGTAAGCTCCACGCCCAGCATGGAACCCAGTGTGGGGTCTGAAGCTGTGATCCTGAGATCAAGACCTGAGCTTAGATCAAGAGTCAGGTGCCTAACAGACTGAATGACCCAGGCGCCCCTCTTTTGTTTTGTTTTTTTTTTTTTGTAATTATCTTGAAAAGACCGTGTATGAATGATAAAGACAGAAATAATGTCTTAAAATTCAAAGAGGATTTTGGCTTTTCAATAATAAATATTCTTCACCATAATGATTAGATAAGAGAAAAATATTGCTCTGGACTGATTTGTCTCCCTCCCTACCCCCCCAATTTCATCAGTTGAAATCCTAACCCTCAATGTGACTATATTTGGAGTAAGGGCCTTTAGGAGTTAGGGTTAGATGAGGCCATGAAGGTAGAGCTTTGGTGATGGGATTAGTGGCTTTATAAGAGGTAGAGAAAGAGATTGCTCTCTTTCTGCCACTGGAGGACACAGTCAGAAGGTGACTCTCTGCAAGCCAAGAAGAAGGCTCTCACCAGGAACTGAATGAGCCAGCACCTTGATCTTGAACTTCCCAGACTCTAGAACTGTGAGAAGCAAATGCCCATTGTTTAAGCTACTCAGTTTATAGTATTTTGTTACAGTAGCCCAAACAGACTAATGCAAATATAATTAAGAAAAGGGCTATTGGTTACTTTTATCCAGTGGTTTTAAACTCATGAGAAAAATATCACATTTTTTATTTTTAAAAAATAGTATGACTTTTTCCTCTTGTGTTCTTTTTTTTTAAAAAAGATTTTACTTATTTATTCATGAGAGACACAGAGGGAGAGGCAGAGACACAGGCAGAGGGAGAATCAGGCTCCCTGTGGGGACCCTGATATGGGACTTGATCCTAGGACCCCAGGATCACGCCCTGAGTCAAAGGCGGATACTCAACCACTGAGCATCCATGTTCTTACGGTAAGGCAAGATGTCTTGCATTTCTATTGAGCTTTAGTTTCGTTCAATAAAAACCCTTCATCATAACTGTGCAAATGGCAAATTATACTCTGTCAGTACAGCTGGACATATTACAGGGCAACAAATATATAAGCACCATGAGGTCAGAACTGCTTTTGCTCACCCCTGAATCTCTAATGCCCAGAGTAATACAAATACACAGAAACATAGTACTCAAAACAGTTTGCTGAACAAGTGAGGTGAAAGAATGAAAGCCCTTGGGATGTCCTTGGGTCGGGATTTGGCTTTTCCATGGATTAAGGAGTGGCCTGACCATGGGCAAGTTAATGACTTTCATTTAGTTTCAATTTACTCCTCAAAATGGGCATGATAACACCAACATTGCAAGATTGTTGTGAAGATTCAAGAAAGTAAGTACAAAGTGCTTAGTAAGAGCCCAGGTTCTTATGAGACCCTCAGTTCTACTGAGGCTCCTATTTCAAGGAAAGAAATAGTTGGCGTTGCCCTATTTGCCTATAGAAGGGGCAGGGTTTGATCATGACTCTAAAGAACTAACGATAAATAAAGAGATGGAATGATGTCTTTCATATACCTTTAGAGAAAGAAGTAATATGTATATGCAATATAAGTAATATATATATAGTATGATCCCAATAATAGTGTTAAAAAACAACAGCAACCCTACCACTATTGGCATGAACATAAGCACACCATTTCTGAGTGCACTGACATGTAGTTAGCAGTCATTTCCCTCTGGCTAAAGGAAGGGTAAAATAAGAGCATGACTGGAGATCTTTAGTCTTATTCTCTATGTCATATTATTTATACCCATAAAAATGAACATGGCTTACTTTTGTTCAACAATGTAAAAGAGGGATCCCTGGGTGGCGCAGCGGTTTAGCGCCTGCCTTTGGCCCAGGGCGCGATCCTGGAGACCCAGGATCGAATCCCACGTCGGGCTCCCGGTGCATGGAGCCTGCTTCTCCCTCTGCCTATGTCTCTGCCTCTCTATCTCTCTCTCTATGACTATCATAAGTAAATAAATAAAAAATTAAAAAAAAAAAACAATGTAAAAGAACAGCTTGTGGAAGGAAGGGGTGCCATTCAACTAGATAGGAATGGGGAAAGGATTCCAAGGTAGAAGGTATACGCTAGTTAAAGATCTGCCATATAATTTGTTAATTTACATTATCAAGAGTGCTCTTTAACACAGAAATCAGAAATGCTTCCCAGATTCCTAATCCTTTCCCTCCAACATCAGGTCAAGGGAGTTCCCCAAACTCCTCTTTTCTGGACTTAAAGTTTAAGTAGGTATAAATCTTATATCCTGAGATATCTCACTGGATTTTGACCCTTACCTCAAATACTTGTTTATTAAACAGAAATAAGTCAATTGCTTGAATATATGGTTCCCTTTTCTCCCTGCCCTCCCCTTGACTCTCCCCTTGGCCATTTAATCACAGGAGTGGAAAAAAAGAACACGGTGTTCTTTACCTTGAGTGTCAGAAGCAGGACACAAATGCATGATGTCCTTGGTCCTATCAAGAGACACTGCAATTTTCCAAAACAGTTCTTTCAGAAATACAGTTATTGCCGTGTGTGTGTGTGTGTGTGTGTGTGTGTGACTCTACTACCTATTATTTTCAAATTTCAGCATCATTAGCTCACTCACCCTTAAAACTTGCAGGAAAATTGGGTAGAGCCACATAGCAAATAACCCTGGGTCTGATCAGCATTAAAAAGGGACTTCATCAAGATAAGAAGCTTTTGCACAGCAAAGGATACAGTCAACAAAACTAAAAGACAACCTACAGAATGGGAGAAGATATTTGCAAATGACGTATCAGATAAAGGGCTAGTTTCCAAAATCTATAAAGAACTTATTAAACTCAACACAAAGAAACAAACAATCCAATCATGAAATGGGCAAAAGACATGAACAGAAATCTCACAGAGGAAGACATGGACATGGCCAACATGCACATGAGAAAATGCTCTGCATCACTTGCCATCAGGAAAATACAAATCAAAACCACAATGAGATACCACCTCACACCAGTGAGAATGGGGAAAATTAACAAGGCAGGAAACCACAAATGTTGGAGAGGATGCGGAGAAAGGGGAACCCTCTTACACTGTTGGTGGGAATGTGAACTGGTGCAGCCACTCTGGAAAACTGTGTGGAGGTTCCTCAAAGAGTTAAAAATAGACCTGCCCTACGACCCAGCAATTGCACTGTTGAGGATTTACCCCAAAGACTCAGATGCAATGAAACGCCGGGACACCTGCACCCTGATGTTTCTAGCAGCAATGGCCACAATAGCCAAACTGTGGAAGGAGCCTTGGTGTCCACCGAAAGATGAATGGATAAAGAAGATGTGGTTTATGTATACAACGGAATATTACTCAGCCATTAGAAACGACAAATACCCACCATTTGCTTCAACATGGATGGAACTGGAGGGTATTATGCTGAGTGAAATAAGTCAATCAGAGAAGGACAAACAGTGTATGTTCTCATTCATTTGGGGAATATAAATAATAGTGAAGGGAATATAAAGGAAGGGAGAAGAAATGTGTGGGAAATGTCAGAAAGGGAGACAGAACAGAAAGACTCCTAACTCTGGGAAACGAACTAGGGGTGGTGGAAGGGGAGGAAGGGGGGCGTGGGGGGGGAATGGGTGACGGGCACTGAGGGGAACACTTGATGGGATGAGCACTGGGTGTTTTTCTGTATGTTGGTAAATTGAACACCAATAAAAATTAATTTATTAAAAAAATAAATACATAAAAAGGGATGGAAGCCAGATCTGGTAATGGTTGGTAAAAATCTCCTCTGTTTCCCCTCCTTGCCCACTGCTCTCATGCTGAATAGGGACAATGTCACATTCTGTTGCCTGAGCCTAATGCTTTTAACATCAGTTAATTTGTTTTTTCCTTTTGTGTTCTAAAGGCTGTGTATTCCATGAAAACATTCCCCTGGTAATGATCTGTCATCATTAGTAATCATAACATGTAACATTAGTCAGAGCTGCCCTCTGGCAGTGATAGGATAGCAGAGCCCTGGTCTGGTAGTGTTGAATCAAGAATATGATGTGAATGTAATGCTATTTCTGGAATATATACATCTCCAGGGACCCACGGGGTATACAGAGAGTAGAAGAGCTTATTTTATTGGAATGTCAATCTGTTTCATTTTTTATCACACTTGGCGTTTCTCTGAGCTAATTTCCTCCACAAAGTGTGGAGCTGTGATTTATGTGGATGGAGGGCTCCTGAACTTCGTGTTGCACAGCTCACACGACTGTGCCGGAGCCTGACTCCCCTGTCGGAGCTTAGAGTGTTAGGTTTGGCATCAAAGCCACAAACAATCACATGACGTGGAAAGCAAATGTTTTTGCTCTCTCAGAAGAAGTGTAAATCCTCGGTGTGATCTGGTTTCCCTGGGAAATGTTCATTTGGTTAAGTTTTCTGGTAGCTCCCTCTCCCTAACTGAGCCAGTTACTTTTGTGGAGAGCAGTTGTGTATCCAATTGTCACCATTTAAAACACAATTTCTGAAAAATAAAATCATGAGTTTCAGAGAAACTATCTGATTCCAAACGGTGGCTCTCAACCTTGAACTCAGATGTCCCCCAGAATCAGTGTGAACACCCCTTGCTTGTCAAGACACGCATGAGAGGAAAAGTAAACCCATTCACAAAACACAGGACCAGGAACAAGGACACGGAGCGTCCAGGCCTGGCTCTGCACCAGAACAACAACTATAATAATGATATTTGTATGACAGCTGGTAGTACGCAGGTGCTTTCTGTGTCCCGGGCGCTATTGAAATACTTTGCAGGGATACCACATTCACTTACACAGCACCTCGCGAGGGAGGTATTGGTGCCAGCCTCCTTCCCCAGATCAGGAAACTGGAGCGCAGTGGGCAAAGCACTTTCCCAAGGTCAAAGGCAGCAGCCAATGGCAAGTCACAGCCAATATCTTTTTTTCCTTAATTTCTGTAGGACAGTTTTTGCAAGACAATTTTTTTTGAAGGGAAATTTTTTTTTTTTTGAAGGGAAATTTTTTTAAATAAATTTATTTTTTATTGGTGTTCAATTTGCCAACATACAGAATAATACCCAGTGCTCATCCTGTCAAGTGCCCCCCTCAGTGCCCGTCACCCATTCACCCCCACCCTCCGCCCTCCTCCCCTTCCACCACCCCTAGTTCGTTTCCCAGAGTTAGGAGTCTTTCTGTTCTGTCTCCCTTTCTGATATTTCCCACACATTTCTTCTCCCTTCTCTTATATTCCCTTTCACTATTATTTATATTCCCCAAATGAATGAGAACATACAATGTTTGTCCTTCTCCGATTGACTTACTTCACTCAGCATAATACCCTCCAGTTCCATCCACGTTGAAGCAAATGGTGGGTATTTGTCGTTTCTAATGGCTGAGTAATATTCCATTGTATACATAAACCACATCTTCTTTATCCATTCATCTTTCGATGGACACCGAGGCTCCTTCCACAGTTTGGCTATTGTGGCCATTGCTGCTAGAAACATCGGGGTGCAGGTGTCCCGGCGTTTCATTGCATCTGAGTCTTTGGGGTAAATCCCCAGCAGTGCTGGGTCGTAGGGCAGATCTATTTTTAACTCTTTGAGGAACCTCCACACAGTTTTCCAGAGGGGCTGCACCAGTTCACATTCCCACCAACAGTGTAAGAGGGTTCCCCTTTCTCTGCATCCTCTCCAACATTTGTGGTTTCCTGCCTTGTTAATTTTCCCCATTCTCACTGGTGTGAGGTGGTATCTCATTGTGGTTTTGATTTGTATTTCCCTGATGGCAAGTGATGCAGAGCATTTTCTCATGTGCGTGTTGGCCATGTCCATGTCTTCCTCTGTGAGATTTCTCTTCATGTCTTTTGCCCATTTCATGATTGGATTGTTTGTTTCTTTGGTGTTGAGTTTAATAAGTTCTTTATAGATTTTGGAAACTAGCCCTTTATCTGATACGTCATTTGCAAATATCTTCTCCCATTCTGAAGGTTGTCATTTAGTTTTGTTGACTGTTTCTTTTGCTGTGCAGAAGCTTTTTATCTTGATGAAGTCCCAGTAATTAATTTTTGCTTTTGTTTCCCTTCCCTTCATAGATGTATCTTGCAAGAAGTCGCTGTGGCCAAGTTCAAAAAGGGTGTTGCCTGTAGCGTTCCAACTGTTCTCCTTTTAAATCTCAGGCCGAATTTGTAGATTTTCAGGATAATTTGAAGGTTATCTAGGTAATTTGGTGGGGACAGGTGACTTGGGGACCCTACTCTTCTGCCATCTTGCGCCTCCTCCGCAAGACAATTTTTCAAATGTCTTTCAGCTCTTTCGAATATACTGACTTGTCCTCTGCTTTGTTATGTATAATAGTTTTTTTCCTCCCTTGAATTAATGTTTTTGTTTTTGTTTTTTTTCATGTTATTTGTGTTGAGACACACTTTAGAAGATCACTGAGGCCAGGGCACCTCACTACCCTGGCACATGGCCTGAAATAGAGGAGATGCAGGTAACGTGAACTTGTTATCAGAAATGGGTGGTGGTAGATGTGAACAGCAAGGGAAGAAAAAGTGGCCAGTTTCCAGTTCATCCCTGGTATGTATGTATGTGTGTATGTATTTTAATTAAAGCTGCTAATACATATGAAAAGTTGACAGAATCAAATTTTATTTTTTATTTTTTTTACTTTTGTGCCATTTGGGGAAGAAAAGAAACAAAACCAAAACGCCCCCAAACAACAACAACAACCTCCCCCAACTCAGGAAAGATGAAACAGGAACAAGGATGTGCCTTTGAAGAAAAAGTTCTGAAAAGTGTGGTATGAAGAAAGGTGTACAAGAGATATCATATGACAGAGAAAGATGCAGCAAATTGAATTGATATCGTCAAGAGGGTGACACCTCCAGGCACTGGGGAGGGATGTACGGTATACACAGTGGCCTTGCCATCATGGTGGCTGCTGTGCAGCTTTGGCTTTGACGTGACTGCCACTGTGCAGTAGTGTTTGGTGAAACCCGAGTGCATTCAACTTCTCCATTTATTTTGTTGTTTGTTGAGTTTCCATTTGGTTTCTTCTCTCTCTGTAAACATTTGACCTGGTGGAAGAAAGAAAAAAAAAAAAAAGAAAACAAGACATTGAGGGTTTGTTTTCTGGGCATGTGCAAAATTATCATCATGGTCCATTTTCAACCATGGTGGACAAAATATCTCATGTTCATCAAGATTTTTGTTTATGTACACTGATTTGTAAGATTGTTTTGTTTATTTTTTCTCTTTCTCTATTTTCTGTTCTTTTCTTTTTTTCTTTTCTTTCTTTCTCTCTTTCTTGGTCTTGGACTTAGGCTTTTTGGAATTTTTTGAAGTCCAAGATTTCACTGCATTGAGAAGTGTTTCAGTTTAGGATGTTTTATTTGATTGTTTTACACAATCCCCAAATTTCCTTTATAAAATCATTATTTGAAGATTTCTTTGGAATATTTTACCAACTTTCTGATTTCCTGGTGACTGTTTCTAACAGGAGCTGGAGGAGAAAAGCAGAAAATAGTAAGTATACCTACTAACTGTAAGGATTTATATAGGTTGATATTCTGGACATTGATAAGGAACTGAAAAGAGTTTAAATGGAAATTAATGATGGATGGTTGATTTGACAATCATTAAGTTCATCTAACAAACTTTACTGGTGTTGGAATCTGTGTTCACCATTTACCCTTTTACATACATTAATCATACTAAGGCCACCACACCAACCTGACCCATTTTTTTTCCCCTGAAGTTCCAGCTCCCGTATTTGCCATCTGGTTGACCTAGGGTGAGTAGGAAAGGCCACTCATGCCAGAGGGTAGTCAGTGCAATGAAAACAGCTGTAATGTGGCTTCCCCATAGAACGAATGGCTCCACAGGTGCTGTTGTAATTGGTGTGTCCAGGGCATAGGAGCTCATGAATGAACAAGAATGTCATATATCCTGCAAATTACTGAACTACACAGACTTTGTGCCCTTGCCTGAAGGCTTAAAGTGTTTCCAGTTCTTTTCAGAGGTTGTTCAGGGTGCTCTTTTGTGTGTGCTCTGAAATGAATAATCTATTTTTCTTTTTCTGGCCTACTATTAAACTAACACAGTGCTGCTTCTGTAGCCAACCATCAGGAGATGGTTGAGCCACCCACACAGCGGACACTGTTTGCACTCATCCTTGCACCCATTCTGTTCTGGTGGTGGTGGTGAGGAGGCTATTCTTTCCTTGACATGAAGAAAGCAGACTAAGTATTCTCTAAGAATATAGGTACTTCTTAATTCCATATAACACTGATATGTAGGGTGCAATTTTGTATAGTATTTATTGAAAATTTAAGGATAATTTAAGAGAAATATAATGGAGAGTGTAGGTTGGAATTGCTATTACAACCTCTACTTTCAGGATCCAGGGCTGTGTTTGTGGGGCACCCTCCTTGCCTGGCTCCTGGTCTGCTTCTATGAAGCAGTGCTTGATCTACGCCCATCCTTGAGAAGACTCTGCAAATATATAATGACTGTCATGGGGCACCACCCACATCCTATCTAGGCCTGAAGCATGCATTCCCCTTGCTTTGGGATGTTGGCTGGCAATAGAGATCTTGTCCAGTCCTTGCTCCAGAGTATAGTTCTCATGCTTTACTCTGCATCAGAATTCCCCAGAGGTTTGTTAAACCACAAGTTGCTGGGTCCTATCTTCAGGGTCAGAAAGTCTGGTGTGGGACCCAAGAATTTATATTTCCAGCAAGTTCCCAGGTGATGTTGATACTACTAGTGCAGGGACCAAGACCAGCTGGCACTGAAGACAGCTATCTTGCCCAAGGATCTGTCTTTTTCTGGGAGATCTCACATCCAGTGACTGGTTCAGACAAGGGTATAAGGCCTAATTCCTTCACCACAATTTGGAACAACTTTGAAGGACATTCCATCTGGCTCTGAGGTATGTCACAAGATCAGCTGACGTCTCTATGGTGATGGTTGCAAGTCCACTTCCCCCTCTGCTCATCCTGCTTCCTTTATACCATCATGGACATTGATGTGAGAGCCCTTCTCAGTAAACTAACTGCATGTCCATCTACATTTCAGAGTTGGCATGTGGAATGGGGTGAGAGACTGACATGACACAATATATATGCACTTTGAAAGCCAGGCCCATGGAGAGGGATAGGTTTTCTTCCCCACCTTCAATTCAAGGCCCTCCTCCCAAACCAGAACTTCTATGCTGTGATGGCCTTCTCAGGGTGACTGACAGTGGGATGATCTTCTCTTTGGCCTTGTAAAGGCAATTTCTAGAGAACATAGAACTTCAACATGATTTCATTCTAGGATATTACATCTTAAATAACACAGAGAAGAAGGCATCAGTGGGCCACTCCAAGACATATTTATAGGTTTCCTTCTAAAAGAGAGTTCATAGTGGGTATTGTTCCTATAGGTGTTTCCTGCATTCAGCTACTTTGCATGTCTCCTGAGAACAATTACTCAAAGCTGTACAAGAACAAGCAACACTCCAATTTTACACAAAACTCGTACAATTTCTCCCTTCACTCTTAAATCAAGAAATTCTTGAAGGTTCATAAAACTAAAGACAATCCTAGGATATAAGAGCAGAGACATTTTGTGAATGTAGGTCTTCGCCTCTTGTTAGTCTGGAAAAACAAGTGTGGATTTTGAGTTTTTAGTATTTTGGATTTATTTTATCTAGATTAAAAAAATAACAACAAAGATCTTGGGTTAAGTCTCAAAGAGAGGACCCAGTTACATTGTATTTACTGTGAAGATGTTGATTGATCTCCTCATGAGAGGGTCCATTGTAAGGACCTCATTGGAAAATTTCCTCTGACTGTTTTTTATTATGAATGGCTACGAGTCTTTGGAGCAGCTGCTCTGTTTTCATCTCAGACTTTCCAGATTAGAGAATTCTGAGGGATAGCATCAGAAACACAATTCCAAGGATGAAATTGGTTGGGAAAGAAGAGACGAGACCATGGACCCCTGAGGCTAATTTGAGTTCCAGGCAGGTTGGACATAAGGGGGCCTCCATACCTGCAGCCCACAGGAGTGAGTGGAGAAGCCATGGCAATTGGAGAATTCTAATCCTAATCTTCTTGGGTGGAAACCAAGGGCCTGTGACATGGCAGGGACAATGTCCTCCTAGAGGAGAATGTGCCCTAGGAGTAGGGTGGCATTCCCAATCCTGAGGATACTTTGGAATAGGTCAGTGAAAATCAAGATGAAGGTCACACATGAACACAGTGGCCCTGGAAGAAATTGCTTAGGGCAGTACATCTTCCAAGCCTCATGTTCTCATTTAAGAATAAGGTTCCTGGGGCACCCAGGTGCTCAGTGGTCGAGCATCTGCCTTTGGCTCAGGGCATGATCCCAGGGCCCTGGGATTGAGCCCTGCATCGGGCTCCCCACAGGGAGCCTGCTTCTCCCTCTGCCTATGTCTCTGCCTCTCTGTGTCTCTCATGAATAAATAAATAAAATCTTTAAAAATTAATAAGTTTCTCTCTCTTAATATCTGCTTTGCTCTATCACTGATGATCCAGGCAGCCTCATTTATAACCTCCTATCCTGATACACTGGCCTCTCTCGACACTCAGGGTTGGGTAGTGATGGGGGACACATGTCTCTTACTGGCCCTATTATCTTTTCAGGTAACTCCCACTCATGCTAAACAGGGGGAGTTAAATAGTGAATTTTGAGAATATTTCCCACACATACTCACCAGTTTTTCAAAGCTCATAGACCTCAGGGACTGGGGAGACCTCCTAAGAGGAAAGTGGTCTCCAATAGACACCTCTCCTTTCCCTAGTAGTCTCCTGAGTGGACCTGATAGAGGGGGAAGTTGGTTAGAATTGAACCTTGGGGGCAGCCCCGGTGGCGCAGTGGTTTAGCGCCGCCTGCGGCCCAGGGCGTGATCCTGGAGACTGGATCCAGTCCCGTGTCGGGCTCTCGGTATGATGCCTGCTTCTCCTTCTGCCTGTGTCTCTGCCTCTCTCTCTCTCTGTCTCTATGAATAAATAAAAAAGTCTTAAAAAAAAAGAATTGAACCTTGGGCCATTCATCTCCAGAGCAAAGGTTCATAAATGGAGAGCAGAGGAGCCTCTGGATGTTTCTAGAAAAAGTTCAGCCTGATGCAAGGTTGTATCAATGCGTACTATTTGAAGGCCTCTGGGAAAAGCAATGCCTCATATTTTTTCACCACAACAAACTGGTGTACACCTCTTTCTCTCTCTCTGTCTCTCTGTCTCTGTCTCTCTCTCCCTCTCATAAACACACACTCCCACTCACTTTCTCTCTCTCTCTCTTTCCATTGTAAAGGTACAGGGAAAGTATGGCATGATGATTGGGGATGAAGATTTTAATTCTGGAAGCCTGTGTTTGATTTTTACTTTACCACTAGATCTATGTGACCTTGGGCAAGTTACTTAACTTCTCTGTGCCCCAATCTTTGTCTGAACATGAGATTAATAATTACATCTACATTTGGTAGAGAAATGCTATGTGCTAACCAATACCCACCAAGACTTCCTGTTCCTCCTTCCAGGCCATAGAGAAGACTTCATCTCCTAGTCCACTTGGAAATGGGCAGGGCCATGTGACTAGCTCTGGACCAGCAGGTGGAGTACAGGTGACCTAAGTTGCTTTGCCCTGACAAAGTGAACAGTTCCTTTCCAATTCTCTCTGTTCCTCTATTTCTCTGCTGCAGCCACAAAAGAGACGTTAAGATTATAAGAACACACTGGGTCACTGAGTCACCATATGGAGAGCAGTTGCTCTAGTGTGTTGCCTGCACATACAGCAGATTTTGTGTGAAAATGAGTTCTCATTATATTAAGCCACTGAGATTGAGGGTTACTTGTTACTGTAGCAAAGACAACTCTATGCTGAGTAATACATTACCTCATAGTGTTATTGCTGTCTCCTCTCTATTTTCTTGGCATTACTTCTCCTCCTAGGTTAGAATTTGCCTTATTGTCATAATACCTTTAGATATCTACTTCCCACTGGACTGTGAGTTGCTGGAGAATAGAAACTATGTATTGCTACTTAGGTAGCTCCCTCCAGATCTGGCAGGAAGCCTGGCATAAGTGTAAGCTAAAAAAAAAAATGTTTGCTGAATGATAAATGAAAGTCCTCCTCCCACAAAAGGAGCATAAAACCTATAGTGCTGAACATCTGAATAGGAGATGAATCTATCTGACCTTCCTTCTCCCTTAATCTCTTTTCATTCTTCTCTTTACACACTCACGAGTGTCTTTTATGTGTCAGGCTCACTGCATTGGATTTGGAAGACAGGTAGCCAAAGACATAGTGTCTGCTTTTCAGAAGCTGATAGTCTAGCTGGAAAAACAGATAAGCAAGCAATTAAATATGATGTGGTCTGAAGCAGGCAGGGCACTGTAGGAGCAGGTGGGGAGGGGTACAAGATATCCAGGCTGAAGGAGTAGAAGTGTCCAAGCCTGGTTGATGATGCAGTAGGATCAAGAAGGGGCCTGAGAGGCAAAGTACAGGAAGCCCCATGAGAAAAGTATGGTCTTCTACTCCAGCCAAGGAGAACAGCATGTGCAAAGCCACAAGGCAAAAGCAAAGAGCAATTTCAAGACTGCAAATGTTTGGAGTTAGTTGTAACACTGACATATGCAAGAGAAAGGCAAGAAATAAACCTAGAAGTGATTCCTCAGTAGCTTCCATTGTCATGGTAGGGAGTTTGGTTCTTATCCCAAAGATGAAGTTTCTCAGCAGGTAAAATGCCTTATGTGACCTGCATGTGAGAAAGTTGAGAAAGTTCCTTTGTCTATAGAGTGGAAGATACTAGTCAGGAGACCCCACAAGAATGTAGGGAAGAATCAAAGTAGAAATGTGTGAGAATGAGAAGAGAAGCATTGATTTGAGACATGTCAGGAGATGGAATTCACAGATCATAGAGGAGACAGAGGGAAAGATAGAATCTTAGATGATTGCCAGGTTTCTCACTTCAGCAGTTGGGTAATTACCGGCATCATGAGTGATACAGAAATACAGAGGCCCAGTGATATAGGTGGGTGGTTTCTGTGTGTATAATATTGAGAGTTCAGCTTCAGGGTATTAACAAGAAGTCCAGAGGAACATGAAGACACAAGGAAACTGGAGACTTTTGCCATGCAATGAAGGGAGTGGGGAAGGGGCCATCAGAGAGAAGCCCCAAAGGTGAGCAGCACATATTGCCTAGAATTGGCCATGTTCTCATAGGTATTCCTTGCAACCGGAAGTTCTTTTTATGAACTGTGCCTTTCCTGGCAATGCCTTTCCTAAATCTCCTTAAGTAAATCCCATTTTATAAATACATTATTTTAGAGAGCTTGTCTGCCAAAGGCATTTTAAAGTGAATATCAGTTATTTTTTCTTCTTAATGCAAAAGAACAGAAGAAGAAACGAAGTTGTGTTCATTATTTTTTCCAGTCAGTGGCTTTTAACACACTTGTGAAAACCACACACTGTGGAAAAACTATTTGCTTTTCCAGACAGGGACAATTAACTAAAATCGAATACTTTGAATACTCTGACCAACCTGAGATTTTTATTTTAGCTCTTAAGAAGAAGATTATAAATATTAAAGTTAATATTTAGCTTCCATAATTGAAAGAACTCCAGCATAAATTTTTATGTGTGTGAATAAGCACCCCATTTATTTGTTTCTAGCCCTGGCTTTCACTATGGGGTTTTAAAACCACCACATGCCTTTTTGCTCTGAGTGCAAGGGAATATGTCAAATTCAGAACACACAGTAACATAGGGATTACTTTCACTCTGGAGTGATTATTGTATGATTACACATATTTGATATACCTCTCCTCTCAGTGTTAGACTGTAGAATCCTGCTATGGCTCCCTCTGAGCATTTCTTAACTCTGACTTACGAACTTTGATGACTTTGTGCCTCCTGTTACCAATTTGGGCCTTAAAGTGAACGCTCAGATCAACATTCGACATGGTTTGCTTCTCTTTCCATTTTTTCCCTCTTGCCCCATCCTCTAATCAGCTCATGTCTTTGACTTTTGGTTCTAGTTCCCCTACAATGATTTTGAAGAAGTACATATCTGTTGGGCCACTTTTAAGTTGGCATCTAAAATTTTTCATCATAAAGCTAAGTAGTTATAAAAGATGTAAATCTTGAGTCTATTATAAACATGGGCATTGAGAAGTGAGCCCATTATAGTTCTTTTTAAATAAATCTAGTAGAACCTGATTATACAGCTAGTTGATACCTAGTAGCGCTTATTAAAAATTAGGTGGCTAAGTTCTTTAGGCATGGGAAGTTTTATTTGAAATCATATTTTTATCTCATTTTCCTTCCCAAATATTGTCCTTTTTGGCTGGAAAGTTCCTTACTGATAACTCTCTCATATTGTCTCACTAAATATATGAATATCAAATAAAGCCCAAAAATACTTTCCTTCCTTTCTTCAATAGCTATCAATATAGTTATAACAGCAAGCAGTTCATGAAAACATAGATTTTTACAAGTAATTACTAAGCTTATTGTAATTATTACAATTATGATAATATATTATGAACCTAATTATAAATAATTATTTAAAAAGCTTGAAAGTGAACATACATTGGAACCACATCTCTTTTTTTAATTTGTTTTTATTTTTTTAAGAGTTTATTTATGTATTCATGAGAAACACAGAGAGAGAGAGGCAGAGACACAGGCAGAGGGAGAAGCAGGCTCTCTCTGGGGAGACTGATGCAGGATTCAATTCCAGAACCCCTAGGATCACGGCTGCCAAAGGCTTCCACTCAACCACTGAGCCACCCAGGTCCCCCTGGAACCACATCTCAATGAGACAAGAGAGAAGGGAATGGGTTTGGAAGCTAGACTAACAAGAGGCTTCCCCCACTGCTGTGTTTTATGGTTGCATTTTCTCTTCTGGACAGTTTTAGAAAAGGACATGAGTGGGAATTGAGAATCTGGAAAAATTGCTCTAACTGTCCTCATGTAGCCCCAGGACTGTCCAGATCCAGTTCTGAGACTGTTGCCCTAAAGAACTGCCATACTGTAGCAGGTAGGTAGTGTCTCTTTTGCCATTATTCTTCCAGGGAAAGCTCTTTTTTGGAAGGCATAGTTTCAAATACTTTGGGATGCTGAATATTCAGGTTTGGTGAGCATGGGATGTTAATTTATAAATGCATTTTCTATTGAGCAATCATATGTACATGGTGAATCTCAATTATTATTTGTTGAATAAATACCCGTTTTGCATCAGTAACTCCAACAGAGCTCTGGATTCAGCACTGGGGCAGGAGCAGGTTTGAGGACAAATCCAGAGGATTCTATCTTCTCTCAGGTATCTTGGTGCAACAGAAGTACCTGCTGGACTGGTTGACGGAGAAAATTATGAGTTTACCTGATATATTGTAAATTGTGTTAGCTTAAGCCAATCTACCACCATTTCATTTCAAAGGAAAAGGTAGCCAAAAACATAAACGTGAAATTATTATTTTTTTATTTTCTTTTTAAATTAAGGTATAATTAATATACAGTATTATATTGGTTTCAGGTGTACAATGTAATGATCCAATATTTCTATACATTATTCAGTGCTCAGCAAGATAAGTGACTCTTAATCCCCTTCACCTATCCCACCCACCCTCCACCCAACTTCCCTCTAGCAGCCACCAGTTTATTCTCCTCACTTAAGAGTCTGGTTTTGTTTCTCTATTTCTTTCTGTTTGTGTTTGTTTTGTTTCTTAAATTCCACATGAGTGAAGTTACATGGTATTTGCCTTTTTCTGGGTGACTTACTTCACTTAGCATTATACCCTCTAGGTCCATCCATATTGTTGTTAATGGCAGGATCCCATTCTTCTTTATGGCTGAGTAATATTCCATCAGGCATATCTACCCCATCTTCCCTATCCATTCATTTATCAATGGACATTTGGTTTCCTTCCATACCTTGCCTATTGAAAATAATGCCACAATAAACATAGAGGTGCATATATCTTTTTGAACTGGTGTTTTCGTTTTGTTTGGTAAATACCCAATAGTGGGATTACTGGGTTATGTGGTAATTCTATTTTTAATTTTTTGAGGAAACTCTACACCAGTTTGCATTCCTACCAATAGTGCACGAGGGGTTCCTTTTTCTCCACGTCCTCACCAATACTTGTTATTTCTTGTGGCTTTGATTTTAGCCATTCTGACAGATGTCAGGTGATCTCATTGTGCTTTTGATTTGCCAAATGTGAAATAATTATTTTTTAAATATTTTTAAATATTTTTAAATAAAATATTTTAAATATTTTTAAATATTTTAAAAATGTGAAATAAAATATTTTTATTTATTTATTTGAGAGAGAGCAAGAGAGAGAGAGAATGCATGAGCAGGATGAGGGGCAGAAGGAGAAGCAGACTCCTCTCCCACCTGCCTGCTGAGGAGGAAGCTAGATGTGGAGCTCAGTCCCGGAATTCCGGGATCATGACCTGAGCCAAAGACAGAACCCTAAATGACTGAGCCACATAAGCACCCCAAAATGTGAAATTATTAATAAAATATTTACATAGGCTATTATCTAAGGCCACTGGCTCAAAGTCAAATTAATAGTCATTTTGGATACAATTATTATAAATCACAAAAATATTATGAGACACTATAGATTGGATATATTAAACAGCTTTTAAAAGCTATCTTGTTGATTCTTTTTTAACTTATTATGTTTTTTAAAACTGCCCTGGGGCACTTGGGTGGCTCGGTTGGTTAAGCATCCAACTCTTGATTTCAGCTCAGGTCACGATCTCAGGGTTGTGAGATCAAACTCTGTGTTTGGCTCTGCACTCAACAGGGTCTGCTGGAGATGCTCTCTCCCTCTCCCACTGCCCCTACCCGAGCTCATGTGCACAGATGCTTTCTCTCTCTGAAGTAAATAAATAAGTCTTAAAAACAAAAACCCCAAATTCCCTTCCCTCTCTTTGTAATTAGGACAATTTTTTTTCCTGAAAATCTTACTGGCTTTTAGAGTAGTCAATATTCACTACTTGTCTGCCAAATATGAACCATTTGCATTTGCTATCAGAGTACTAAAAAATTGGGATGTATTACCCAAGATGCAATTTTCTAATCATATCAAGAGTGCATCATCTAAGAGGCAAACCTCACTATCATTCTTGCTTTTCTACCCTTCAGAGTGAAAAGCATTTTTCCAGCAGCCCTCTCTGCTACTCAAGTTCACTCACCATAATCATGAATTAACAGAACGTGGTTTCAAGGTCAATTGATCCATCATCTAGGTTTTGGCACAAAAGCCCCTTTTCTTTCATTTCCTGGCAGAATCAAAGAGCTGGAAAGGATTCAGAGAAAGTGGAGGAGGGTGAGAGAGAGAGAGAGAGAGAGAGAGAGATGATAATGGCATAAGACTTAAGTTGGGAATGTCAATGTTTTCAACTAATGTACGCAGTTTGGCTGCTGCTATATTATATTTTCTTCCACTGGGGAAAATTATCTTGAGGTAGAGTTGTGTGGTTTGGCACATGTGATTTGTTATAAGTCTGAAATTAAACATACCCAAAGTGTTTAGTTCCAAATTGGAATCCCCCAAAATGTTGAAAGTATAGGAATGCCAAGTAGCTTGTAGGATTAAGCAAAGATTCAGAGGCCTAATTAGATTTTGGCCTCTTCTATTCTTCTTTGGACCATGCTGGACTGGGAATATTAAAGTATTTTGCTACTTTTGTTTTTTAATCTTTACAGTGTGAGTAATGGTTTCTCCAGGGCCTTGGTGGGATTCCTGCCACTTTGCTCATAGCCGCAACTCAAAGGAAGACTGTACATTTCTCTTGTCTGTCTGCATAAGATTTTCACAGGCCAGAGTGCAATCTAGTGGAAAAAATCTCTACCTTGGGAGTTGGAAGCCAGGATTCTCAGTTCTGTCTCCAACAGTTTAGCTTACCTTGGGCAAGTCACTCCACACCTCTGGTCCTCAACATTTTCATCTTTAAAATAAGGGGATTAGACCTTACAGGGTAACTGAGGGCCCATTAACTCTGGAGACTCTTTGCAGAAGAAGCTGGCAAAATGTTTGGTTTGTTTTCAGAGGTGAAATAACTCTGAAATTTCAATATAGATACACATGGCTTTGATATCATTATAAATTCTGCTAGCATGCTCTTGAGCATCCCTGAAAGAAGAGTAAGTCCATAATTTATAATGGACAATTGAAATCTCAACACTTGGGGTATTAGTTTGCTGCTATAGCCAAGTACCATCAACCAGGTGACTTAAACAACTGAAATTTATTGTCTCACAGCTCTAGAAACTAGAAGTCTGAGATCAAGGTCTTGGTAAGGTTGTTTCCTCCTAAGGGCTGTGACAGAGAATCTGTTTTTTGTCTCTATCCTAGCCTCTAGCAGTTTCTGACAATCTTTAGTGTTCATTAGCTTATAGAAGCATCACCCCCAGTGGTGTTCTCCCTCTGTGTGTGTGTGTGTGTGTGTGTATGTGTGTGTGTTTCTCAAATGCTCCCCTTTTTAAAAAAAATTTTTTTTATTTTTTAATTTATTTATGATAGTCATAGAGAGAGAGAGAGAGGCAGAGACACAGGCGGAGGGAGAAGCAGGCTCCATGCACCGGGAGCCTGACGTGGGATTCGATCCCGGGTCTCCAGGATCGCGCCCTGGGCCAAAGGCAGGCGCCAAACCGCTGCGCCACCCAGGGATCCCCAATGCTCCCCTTTTATAAGGATACCAGTCATACTGGATTGGAGCTCATCCTATTCCAGTACAATCAAATCTTAAGTAATACATCTGCAACAATCCTGCTTTCAAATAAAGCCACATTCTGAAGTACTGGAAGCTCAGACTTTAACAGATGAATTTGGTGGTTATCGGGGCACAGTTTAACCCATAACAATTGGAAATCTGAGGTCCCAGTTATGTCAAAAGGTTTAAATTACCAGGACCACAGTTTGTGAGCATTTTTGCAATGGGTTCCATGGTTGGAGCAGGTGTATTCTTTTCATCCCTCAATCCCCCTTGATTCATCCCTGAGTCAGAGTTTGAAGTCTCCCCTTTCCCTTCCTCAACCAGTCATTTTGCCAGAAAGGACAAAAGAAGCTCAAGGAATCAATTTATCATCTCAGCCACCTACACACCATCCAACCAACCATCTCTGCCACCAGCAACCTCTACCTTGGTCTCAAATGCACTATCTCCAATTTCAGAATTGAAGATCCCTCTGTCAACATGTTTAATGATCAAAAGATAAAAATGACACCTATGTGCCTAGAATTTGAGGAGGATATGGAACAAGCTCCTGCTCTTAATGAGCTTATAGTCTAGTTGGGAAGACTAGAGTTATATGTTTAAAAAAAAAATAGCAATGCGGCAGCCTGGGTGGCTCAGCGGTGTAATGCCGCCTTCGGCCCAGGGTGTGATCCTGGAGACACAGGATCAAGTCCCACATCAGGATCCCCACAGGAAGCCTGCTTCTCCCTCTGCCTATGTCTCTGCCTCTCTCTCTGTCTCTCATGAATAAATAAATAAAATCTTTTTAAAAAATTAGCAATGCAATGTGGTGTCATAGATTTTTCACTAAAAGCCTTGGCATTTCCCCCCAACCCAAGAATAAAACTGTAGCATGTGCTTTCTGCCGTGAAATTTCCAGGTAACATTTCTGAGCTTTTCTCAGTTTCAGTGTAGTTTCATAGCAACAGAAGCTATTGGCTTTCATTTGGACATCATATTTTTCCTATTATACTTATTTAGTGCATTAGTTATGCAAACCTCATGCTACTCTCCTACGTGTGCATACATAACCAAACTCTCCAGAGCTAGTATGTGGCGTATTTCTTTAATTCTTACATTATTATAGAAAATGTGTTAAAGGCAGATTTTAAGTACACTTTAAGTCTTAAATTGAATGTCATGACTCTACAGAGTTGATATATATATATGGCTTTACTATGGGAATATCAACAAGAACTGCTGTTTGCTTATAACTTTTTATTGAAGCATAATATGTATCCAGAACATGCATGTATCATAAGCTCAATAAATATTACAGATTGAACACATTCATGAACCCCCACAACCTGGAATAAGAAACGAATACTCTTTGGTGTCATCTTCTAGTCACTTCTTTCCTAAGAGTGACCATTATCCTACCCATTTGTACCTGTTTTTAGAATCAGAGAGTATATTACTCATTTACATCTGTCTTCATTTGTTCAATAGTGTGACTGTGAATTTCACCCCTATTGTTGTGAATACATAATACTCTTTCTGATTGTTGCATAGGATTTCATTATGTGCACAGAATACAAGCACTCACCTATTCTACTGGTGTTGGGCACTTAGGTGGTTTTCATTGTTAGCTCCAATCAACAATGCTGCTCTAAAAGTTCAGGGACATGTCTTTGCGTGTGCAATTCACACATTTCTGTTGCCCATCCAAAGGTATGCAAGTGCCAGCTTTAGGAGATGAGGCCAAATGGTTTTCCTGACTAGTGGCACCAATTAACACTCTCAGCAGCAGTGTGGGGTCATTCCAGTTGCTCCTCATTCATGTCTATATTTAGCAATCTTTACTGAAATTTTAGTTGTCTTGGTGGTGCATAGCAGAAAATAATTTTGGTTTCAATTTGTATTTCCTTGATGACTAATAAAGGTAAGCATCTTCTTAAAAGTATTTTTTTAAAGATTAATTTATTTTTGAGAGAGAGAGAGAGAGAGAGAGAGCAGCGTGAGGGACAGAGAGAGAGAGAGAGGGAGAGAGAATCTCAAGCAGACTTCCTGCTGAGCACAGAGCCCAACATGGGGTTCTATCATGACCCTGAGACCATGACATGAGTTGAAACCAAGAGTTGGGAATGCCTGGGTGGCTCGTGGTTGACGTCTGCCTTTGGCTCAGGGTGTGATCCCAAGATCAAGTCCCACGTCAGGCTCCCTGCATGGAGCCTGCTTCTCCCTCTGCCTGTCTCTGCCTCTCTCTGTGTGTCTCTCATGAATAAATAAATAAAATTAAATTAAAAAAAAAGTCAGATGCTCAACCAACTGAGCCACCCAGGTGCCCTGAGAATCTTTTTATATATTCACTAACTATTTGGATATTCTAATTTAGGAAGCATCTTTCAAGTTTTTGTCCATTTTCTACTGGGTAACTTTAAAAACAATGATTCACAGGAGAGCTTCATATATTTTCAGTATGAGTCCTTTGTTATATATATATGTTGTTAGTATCTTCTCTAATCTCTGGGTTGCCTTTTTCACTCTCTTAATGTCTTTTGAAAAACAAAAGTTCTTAGTTTTAATACAATCCAACTTGCTGCATATTTCTTTTATGAATAGTTTTTTTATGTCATATTTAAGAGGCCTTTGCAATCCCAAGTTCATAAAGATGGTTTCTTATGTTTTTCTCTTTTATTATTTTACCTTTCACCTTGACATCTACCATCCATCTGGAATTCATTTTCATGGGAATGATGTAATGTCAAGATACATTCTTTCCCCAAAGAATATCCAACTGATCCAGCATTATTATTTATTTATTGTTGGATCCTTTTTCAGTGAAATTGGTAGTATCACCTTTGTCAGAATCAGGTGATCATATTAGGAGCTGGTTCGTCTCTAATCTCCAAATTTGTCAGTTGGTCAGTTTGTCTATCCTTGTGCTGAAACTCACCACCCTAATTACTCTTCCTTTCAAAACAGTGTTTGTTATCTTGTGGTTTAAGTGCTCCAGTTTGTTTTTCTTCTTCAAGAGGTGGGCTTTTTTTTTTTTTTTTTTTTTTTTTTTTAGCAAAGAAACAATGTTTGGACTTCATGGGGCATATTAAGTACACAGTGTTACTGTGTGACATATAAAATGATGAAGTTGGATTGAATGGGGACTCTGAGTGGACAGCAAGGCTTGCATTACTGGCAAACCAAAATGCTCTGCCTCACAGACATCTTACATTACGGTCGCTGGATTTATGCTTCATTAGAATCACCCTGCACACATGCCATAGCCCTTTGGGATGGTTTGTGGAGTGCCAGGAGACATTAAAGCTGTGGGTGCTGAGGTTTGTACACGTCAGAGAATCAGATTGGTAGTATCACTACCGTCAAGCTCTACTGTGGTATACACCTCTTTTAAGCAAATCACCATAGGCCACGCAGTGATTCCACGTGCGCTCCCACCCTTTTCTGATTGGCTGAGGTGGAACCTATGACACCATGAAAAGGCACACACACACACACACACACACACACACACACACACAAGCCATTTCTACCTGAGGCCACGTGAAACAAGTAATGTGACCAGGGTCCCAGAGGACTCATGAGGGCTGGTGCTAAAGATGTCAGGGCATAGGTTGACCAGACCTGGGTGCACACTCCACTCTCCTCTGGCTGAGTTTTCTCTGGAAACGTCCTATGATGAATTTCCCAGCTGACATCTCACTTAAGTAGATTCCTCAAACATAAATAATTCCTTGGCTGGAGAGAAGTCACTTAGTGGGGCCCGTGAGCAGAGCACTGGAAGATGCATCAGCAGGGGCCTGCTCTAAAGGACCAGCAAGGCCCTACTAATGGGAATGTGGAACTACAAGGCTGCCCTTGAACTTGGTCTGAACAAGGCACTTCTTTAGTCCTACACCTATGTCATTTACATTTAAGAGGATATCTTTTTTTCTGGGGTCAGTGAAATTACTTTCTCTTCATCCTGCAGGAAACCCGAAGATGCTTTGCTGGATTAACTCTTGGCCTGTTGCTCGATTGATGGCCTCTACTAGGAATGGAAGTTACCTCAGTGCTGGGACCTTATGTAACTCAATTCCTGTTATGAAAGGAACATATGAATGAATGAATGAATGAATGAGTACCCGACTAATGAGTAGATAAGGAAGGGTATTGTTTGGAGGAAGAACAATGGAACCAAGAATTGGAAAATGATATTAAAGCTATTATGAAACAGTTTCTGTAACTAGAGCTAAGGAGAGCCTACACTGTCAGCAAAAGTTTGTGGAAATGGGTACTGGATGGTTTGCTCCTTTATACTGTTGTGATACTCTCAGACTCCAGGGAGCAGAGGCATGGTAAGGGTATGGGGCTATTTGGAGAAGTTGGGAAGGGTACTTTTTTCTTTGCTTTAGCTTCTCTATAATGCTTGCCTGGATAGTTCTCTTTCAAACCTCCCTAAATTCTTCTATCCTATAGGATTTCTGGCTGAAAATAGAAAGCTCCTTTTGTCAATCTAAGAAGCAGAGTGGTAAATTAGTAACCAAACTTGATATCCATAAGATTGGTGAAGTTCAGGATAAACTTATATTTTGAGCTATTCTCTCCAAAATAAACAACAACAAAAAATCCCCCCAGTATTTTAGCTGCTATAATAAAAGTTAATATTAAAAAGTGTATCATTGGGGTGCCTGGGTGGCTCAGTCCGGTTAAGCATCCTACTCTTGATTTCAGCTCAGGTCATGATCTCAGCTCAGGTCATGAAACCAACCCCTGAGTTGGGCTCCTCGCTGGGCATGGAACCTGCTTAAGATTCTCTCCCTCTCTATCCTTCCCCTCTTGCTCTAAATAAATACATAAAATAAAAAATAAAAAGTGTATCTTTTGTCATATGCTTCAGCTTCCCATTTGGAATGAAATGTCTATGAATTTAAAGTTCGGGTGGGAAATTCTTTTTTTTTTTAATTCTTTAAAAAAAAAAAAGAAGGAAAAACAAACAAACAAACAAACAACAACAACAACAAAAAAAATAGCTTTCCACAGGTTGAGGCTTGAAATTCAATACATATATATTTGTTTGAGGGAATTCCCCTGGCCAGGATTTCTGTCCCAACCAGAGAGATGTCAGGGAGGGCGCTCAGCCCAGCAGCCTCCTCTACTAGCCTGCGGAATTCCTTTTTACTTGGTGAACGGTGAATGAAGTTGCCTCATGCTCCTACCTCTAAGAAAGTGGCTCTTTGCTCTTCCTAAGCTAGGACAGGGGCTTGCATTTGAAAAGATTATTGAGGACTCTGCAGGAACAACTTAGGACTCCCACCGCCTCTGTCTGCCAGGGTTGTCTTCAGAAATCCTGCCTTTACATTTTTCCTCCTTCGAATCATTCTCTGTGGACACACTGCGGGAGGTGGGAGAGACACCTTTCTTTTAAAAATCTTCTGAGTTCAGCCTATTCCAGCTTATTTCCTTTGGGGCCTGCTGTGAAAAAGGGACATGACTGGAGCCATTTAAAATAAAGTACATGTGGCCACTGTAGAAAAACTGCCTTACCAGCCTCTGTTTGAACAGGGTCAGAACCTTTGGGTTGGGCTCGTTTTAAGCAATGGCTTGAGAAGTCAGAGGGAAAACGGACATCCTGATCACAGCACTGACAGGTGTGGATTTACTGAAGCTGGAACCGGTAGTCCATCAGTGTAGAGTCAAGAGTAGTTCAGCCTTTTTTTTCTCCTCTTAACTCACGGAGTTGCCTTTCCCCACTGCCTTTTTCTTATAAAAACCCTTTACTTTCACCCTATGAGGGGGGCACTATTTTGCTTGCTTCCTGATCAGTGTGCGCCAACTTGAGATTCTTTGACCCGATAAATGCTCATTGGCCTCTCCTTGTAACCAATGTTTAGTTTCAGCATAACGCTGCTAATTCTGGAGTGCCTACCAAGTCCTGACTGTGTCCCAGGCCGGAGTAAGGCCTGGGAACCCAAAATGCTGCAGATGTGGCCTTATACATCCACGTGGTAAGGGATGGGACAGAGGCCCGCATGCACAGGCAGGTCCCGAAGGAGGCATCCTCACCTTTGCCTTCTTATTTTGCAAACAAAGTTGCTTTTCCTTTGCATCATTCCCAGGCTGCCCACATCCTTCAGTTTCATTTTTTCCTGTTTTATTTCACCCTCAGGAAGGGCGGGGTGCAACTTATCAACAGGCTACAGTGGTCTGATCACTTCCTTCTGTAATAAAGAAAGCCGGCTCTAGTGCGTCCCTATCTCCTGGGCCCGTCTGAGGAGCAAATGAGACAGTTTGTGGGAGGGCACTTGTCGGAGCCTGTAAAGACCCATTGTGTTCAAGGTCAATCCTAGGCAAGTTCATTACCCCCTGGCAGGAGGAGCCTTTGAGAAAAGTCATCAGAGAGGTGGGCATTTACTTTCTGGAAATGTGGGCATGTAACCCAGGAGACGACAAGGGCTTTGGGGACATATCTTCCCAGATTCATTTCCATTTGAGCTTTTTTTTGTTTGGGAAAGAAGTTCTTGCTAAGTTTAAGGGATGCTCCACAGTGGCTGAGAGTGAAGACTATACACCTGGTACACAGCTACTTCCTGATACCTTACCAATGAACCACCTATCCCCCTCTTGCTCCGTGACCCACCGTGCACTTCTTGTCACCATATTCCCGATCTTTGGCCCTCTGCTCTCACGATGAGTGCTGCCCCGAAGGCATGAGCGAGCACTGTTGTGACACCAGGGAGTAACAAGGGCTTCAGAGATGGCCCACCCAGGCCAAATGGAGGTCCTAAATCCTGACCTGATGACTGATCCTCTTAATTACAATGTTCACCCCTGTTGAATTTTGCCTACATCTGTTTTCTCCAAAAATAATTATGAAGGGTAATGGCCTCTATAACTACCCACTTGAGCTAATCTTATGGAGTCCGTTTTTGAGCAGATGCTAAGCATTTTAAATATTCATATCTGTTTTTTGTTTTTGTTTTTGTTTTTTTGTTTTTTTGTTTTTTTGTTTTTTTTTTTTTTTTATGATAGGCACACAGTGAGAGAGAGAGAGGCAGAGACACAGGCAGAGGGAGAAGCAGGCTCCATGCACCGGGACCCCGACATGGGATTCGATCCCGGGTCTCCAGGATCGCGCCCTGGGCCAAAGGCAGGCGCCAAACCGCTGCGCCACCCAGGGATCCCCATATTCATATCGTTTTAACATAAACTTGCCTCAATGCTGTTAAACTTTCTGGGCACTTCGTTGTGCTCAAAGTAGGATCTCTCCACACTGGGACTGGTTTCTGCACAGCAAGGTTAATAGGATGCCTCATACAGCCCACAGTGTGGGCTTTGGCATTTATTTTTCTCAGAAGGAGTTCAAACCCTGACTCCTAGATCCCAGGATCATCTGAAAATTGAGGTTAATCCACAGCCTGATGCAATAGGAGGTAACTTAATTCTTTTATAGCCACACTCAGAAAGGATGGTGCCATTTGCATTATTAAGTCATAGGAACATTTTTACCTGAGTAAAAGTACAGAGTAAAGTTCATTTTCCATTATTGAAAGCCAATCTCATCCCCAAATTATTCATAACCTCTGCTTGGTGGCATATAAGTCTCTTTATAATCAAATTAAGCTGATCTTAACATTTTTGAGGTGGGAAGTAATGTGGAATAAATCAGTTGGGCTCATGGCTTGAGGTCTGCATTTGTGCAGCTTGAAAGTATCTTTCCGCCTGATTTTCTTTCTTTTCTTTTCTTTTTTTAACAAATTAAGCAATATATTTCTACTTTGGCACGCTAAATGTGGTGGGCTAGTTAACATTCTGGTACTGTTCAGCTAAACACGTTGTTAGGGAAGAATGGACTTCCAATTTCTCTGGGTGACTTTCTGAGCATGCGCACCCCTCTTAAAAGTAGGGATTAAAATGTGCATACGTCTCATTTTATAAAGTTGTCCTCTCAAATAGCCTTTGATAGGGAGATTCACGTGATAACTTGGATTCTAGGACCCAACACTCTCTGGGGTGCTCTGTTTTGGTCAGGAAACCCAGCATAGGAGATAAGGAAACCAAGTGCCTACTGGTTTTACTAACTCTGTGTAGGTGGCCAGGAAGGATTTCAAAGGAGGTCTTCTCTGACTCCTTCGTGGCCTCAAGAATGCATATCCTTGAGTGAGCGTGAACCTGGCCTACAAAGGGCCTCATTCCCTGCCTGAAAGTTCCCTTCCGACGCCCCTGAGTCCTTGCAGCCCGTGGGTGGCTTTCTTAGGGGAATGCACAGATACACATACAAATGATTCATGTCCGGAGTGGGTGGCCCCTGAAGACCTTTTGCAGAAGACTTGCGATTGTTTTAAAGCTTCATAAATGAGCCGCACAGAGCTCCCAGGAGGCCTGTCGGCAGTGTACTCTTTCAACCTCCGCAAGCCAAGGCCGCGTTACCCAAGGTGAAGCCGAGGTTAGGTTGCTCTGGCGCGCAGCAGCCGGGAAATGATGGGTTTTTCAAATGTAGACCTCCCTGTGGCCTTTTGGAAGGCTCTTTGTGGTCACTGGAGCCAAGGTTCCAAAGGGAAGCGCTGGCCGCATCCAGCGAGGGTGACCGTGGAGGTGCAGAGGGGTGGCCGGTGCCCCTCTCCTCCTTGTCCTCTGCTCCCTCCCATCTGGCCCTCTGCACACGCTCTCTTCTTCCTTTGCCAGTATCCATCCGGGTCAGGGAGCTCCCCCTCTGCGGTGGGGCCCACCTACGTGGGGCCCGGAGGCAGACTCGCCCCAGAGACCATGGGAGAGTGGAGGAGTGGGGAGTGTCCTTGGAAGCGTTCTCGGAGGCTCCGGCGCTTCTCAGGGCGCAGGAAGGGCAGCGCGATTCCTATTCCTCTGCAGGCCCAACGTGCGCCAGATGTGGGGGCCGGGCATTCCTCCCGGGAAGGAGGCTGGTCCTCCAGGCCTGCGGGTGTGGTGGGGCGTCGGAGCTGAACAAAGGCAGGAGCCCCGGGCCTGGGCTGGCTCTGCAGCCCCAAGCATCCCTCATTATGTAAAACCAGCTATTGGCATCTCTAACCTCCCCTTCCTGTTTTGAAGCGGCAACATAATGGACTCTCTGTAGTTGGTTTGTTTGGCTAAGAAATAGAATTCGGCTGTGTGGCTCCCAGAGTGGAAAGATAAAATTCAGGCTGTCAGGAACTGTCAGTTTGTTCAGGTCACAGGAAGTTAGACTGAACCTCCTCCCCCACCCCCACACACCTCTTTCAATTTAGGGGTAAGCCTAATTGTAAGTAAAGGATCAGAAAAACTTGACAATCTCACATGGATGGGGAGGTGGGAACCTCCTCTGTTCTGTGAGGTGAGGAGGGACCTCCCAGGAGCTGGGCCTTGGCTAACTCTGAGCTGAAGAGAGAATTTCTTGGAGGCACCAACCTCTGCAAGCCAGCTTTCACTAAGTGGGAAATTGAGCATCTCAGGAGAAGGAATAAATTGGCCTTGGCACCACACCTTGACTTTTTCTACCCGGGCTGTAGAAAAAAATCCCAGCAAATGGGCCAAAGATTACAGAGGAGAATGGAATGGAGGAAAATAAAAGCCTTGGAAATGCCAAGCTGACAGTTTGGCCACAGACAATGAATAAGTTCATAGCCACAACATCCCTATCGATAGAATAACTAAGTCATTATAGCCCATTTATTTGCATGCTTGCCTTTATCATCTTATTCTGGGTAAGAACTGGAAGGAGACTCGAGCAGTGACAGTGACATCTGCAGTTGGTATTAGGTGCCCACATGCTTTAATAACTACAGAGTCATTCATGTCCGAAGACAGAGGGAAGAGATGGACTTCATCCTGAATCTCTATCAGGCTACAATTCTTGCATATTCAGAGACACGAAGCATTCAGAGTAGGCATCATAAGAGATGCCAAGAACCTTCACATTCATCCGTCTCTGGCAAGTAGGGCGAGCTGAGTCAAGAAGCACTAGCCTCCCCCTATGAGTTTAGCAGTCCAGCCTTTCTTTCTGCCACCGTCATCACTCATCCTTCAAGGCCACGGATCCAACATTGCATCATCTGAGAAGCCTCTCTCCTCAGTTCTCCTGTATCGTTTGGTGAATATTCAGAGAAGGAGAAATTCACAGTAGAGTTCATGGTATCCACACTGGCCCCTCTTACATTGAAGGGCAAAGGGCCCAGGTCCTGTTAGTCTGGCAGGAGAATTCCACATAAGTTCTTGCACTCAAAAGGCATATACACTACTTGGGGAGTTAGGCATTAGCCTTAAAAAGAAAAATGATGATATAACATGAATAAGCCCCACTGGCCTCCAAAATGTGTGCCATCCTGCCCAGACATTGGTATCTGAAAGCAATGGTACAAAGGCAGGGTTACCTAGACACATGTATAAAATACTCTTTTGGGCATCTGTGTGGCTTCCTTTATACTATGAGGTCAGCTGCTGGAAGACAGTGCTAGCACCCTATGCAACCTTTCGCTAATTCATAAAACCGGGTTGAGCATCTACTATATGCTAGGTACCATGCTAGGCTCTGGGGAGCCAAACAAACCCAATCCCTACCTTCAAGGAGTTTCCAATCTAAGGAGGTTCTAGTGATGTGACATGGAATTACATTAATCAAATAATCTTACAGATAAACATGTAATTAAGACCCGTGACTAGTGCCTTGGAGAACAGTGTAGAACATGGAGAGTGTAGCATGGACAACTCTCAGGGAGGAGGAGGAACCTGCAGATATGCATACAGGGGGACCAGGACACTATTTTGAAGGCCAAATATAGAAGACTCTTTAGGAAGAGGAAGAAAATCCAATCTTAACAATTATACCTGGCTGTTCCCTGAGGCCCTTGTCATCAAAGTACTTAATGAATTAAGTTTGGCTTTATAACATGCTCCTTTTCTACATAATGTTCCTATAGATGCATAAGATGGTGAATAGATTTTCAATCATAAATTTTGGATGGCAATATTTATATTGAATCCCATTTTCCTATAATAACTGATATTTTATTTTTTTTAAGATTTTTTTATTTTTTAAACTTTTTTTAAAGATTTTTTTAATTTATTTATTCATGACAGAGAGAGGCAGAGACACGAGAGAGAGAGAGAGAGAGAGAGAGAGAGGCAGAGACACAGGCAGAGGGAGAAGCAGACTCCATACAGGGAGCCTGACGTGGGACTTGATCCTGGGTCTCCAGGATCAGGCCCTGGGCTAAAGGCCGTGCTAAACCGCTGAGCCACCGGGGCTGCCCAATAACTAATATTTTAAATGAAATGTGCTTTGTTCATAATTTTCCTTCCAACCCCCAACACATACAAAACTGGCGAAGCCAATGGAGTAATCTTACACAATAACAGGAGGTGTTTTCCCCAACATTGTATATAGATGCACCAGTTTTTAATTAAACAATTTTTCTTCTTTTTCCTACTCTTGAACATAGCTGTACACTCACATGCCACGTCTTTCTTTTCCTTCTCCTCAATACTTACTAAATATGAAAGACTAACTCTAAAGCCAGAAATCGTTCATTTTCATTACTCGGGTCACATCATTACTTCCCATTCACTTATTTGGAAGTGAAAAATGATGCCGTTAGTCTTAAGGTTTAATTAGCTCAGAACTTGAACCAAAACGACTTCTGGATGATGAAATAAAAACATGATGTCACGGCTTGAACAATTCCAACAAACCTTAAACTACTATACTACTGCTGTATTTATCCTACTTATTCTATTATTATGTTATTATGGTAGTCATTTTTACTGTGATAGATATGGGTGAAAGTATTGACCAAATGTTGTTGAACATGGATTTTTTTTCCTTCAGAGGTGAAGGTATGGAATTATTACTATTACTCTTGTTATTATTATTATTGAAAGAGAGACAGAGAAAGAGAAAGAGCGTGTGAGTGGGGGGGAAGGACAGAGGGAAAGGGAGAGAGAATTTTAAGCAGGCTTTACACCCAGCATAGAGCCCCGACATGGGGCTCGATCTCCTGACCCCGAGATCATGACCTAAGCTGAGTCAGATGCTTAACCAACTGAGCTACCCAGGCACCCCAAAGGTATGGAATTACTAAAGGAGTTTCATTTGTTTTACATTTTTCTGTTAAGGCATTCCCTTAAATTTAATCTAACCTACTCTATTTTGTATTTTTTTTTAACTTTTGGGCAGCTGTTTATTTTAATGTATGAAGTGGGGATTTAGTATCCTAATTAGAAATATAAAAATTGTTGAGAAAATCTCAGAGAACAAAGAGAAAGAAAAAAAAATCATTCTTTTTTCCCAAGCAGAAAGCTGGTTTGGCTTTTTGGTATTCTCATAAGGGCCCAAGGGATGTGGTACAAATGAAATGTTTTTAAAAATCACAAAATTGTAAAGCCATAGAGATGATTTAGTTGAATTCTCTAATTTTATAGAAATTTGGGTCCTGAGAGATTTTCTTGTCCAAAGTCACATGGCTATTTAGCAACAAAACTAAGCCTAGAATCCCAGTGTTTATTTCAGTGACTGTACTTCTTGGAAGATTGGATTACTTGGTAATTTTAACCTGTAATATAAATAAGGAAAATATTCTGATAAGAATTAAACTTTAAGTTTTAGGAGCTCATTTGTTATTGTGCTTTTAGTGTCCATACTCTGTTACGATAATTCCTTTTTTCATACCTGCTTTGTCTTCTTAGAGCTGTGTGTGTGTGTGTGTTTCTTCCTTAAAAAGCATTCTAGGGGGACAAGAACCATCCTGGGTGTTTTTCTTCATCACCTCCCATCTTCAGCTATTAATCCATATGCAGTTGAAAAACTTTAAATAAATGCATTTTAAAACCTTCCCTGCAGGGTCCTGTGCTGAGCATTGCAAAAGCTACAGTGATAAGCATGATGCTGCTTTCTAGGAATTTACAACCTTTTTGGGAATTTGACTCTTTCGAAAATAACTTCTCCAAAGCAGAGTCTGATGAGTGTCATTGTAGAAGCAGAAACTAAATGCTATGCGAGGTTCAAAGAGACAAAAGATCATATATACGAAGACAAAGCTGAGGATGGACTCAAAGAGGGCTCATAGAGGAGACTGTCTTTGACATGACCTTGAACGGTGGGTAGGATTCCAATTGTTGGAGATGAGGAGAGTGGTTTGTGATGTGGGAGGGAGCATGGGTCATTATAGACCTCTAAAGCTTAGGTTGGCCTCAAAATCCTCTCATGAAGAAGGCCCTGAATACACATGTGTTGACTGATTGATACTCTGTACCAGGGTCCCTGTCATTCATCTATACTTTTGGTATGGAAGGCCCACAGTGTGAGGCTATATAAGATGAGGCAATGGGGCACAAATGTGTTCATGAGGATCCCCACTGCCATGCTTTGCCTCTGCAATGTCCTTGAATGTCCGATCCAAAGATATTTGTCCTTATTCCTTCTTTTAAAACAATTGAAGTTCTGGCCCATGTCAACTGTCAGTTTAGAATGATGGTGTCCCATTTACACAAAAGCTAAACCCAAGTCCTACAGATTTGAACACAGTCCTCTCCAGAGCTGGAGCTTCCTACTGCTGGCACCTGTAGATGGCTGCAGACCACATAAGTTTAATCAAAGCATCATGGAAGCAGGCTGAGTCTCTGCCTGGCTCCTCTACAGTGGAACATCCAAGTTGGTTTTCCTAACCTGGATGTGCTGTGCCTGTAGGCGACTTTATCTCTTGGCCTTTCCCTAGGGGTCTGTCCCAGGACCCTATAGGTCAGAGTCTCCTCAGCCTGAGTATCTGACCTTTCCTGGGGCAGAATTGGCAGCTGATGTTCTTTCCCTGAAATAGCCAGGCACCCTGATCACAGAGGGGGAGAACACGGTCACTGTCTAGACCAGGGGTTTACAACCCCAGTATGGAAATTTGCTGGTGAGTCCTGCCAGTTGTGATCATGCTGCAAGATACGAGCTACAAGCAAAAGAGCATATAAGCTTAACAATCACCTAGAATTAGAAACAATTAGAAATGATCCAGTGTTTTTCCCAAAGACACACCCATCCCATGCAGCAGTGTGATTCTGGCTTGGGGTAGAACAGAGCGGACTTACAGGTTAGCAGGCTGGGATTACCATACCACCCCACCCTGGCATACGTGGGCTCACAAGGGTGAGGCAGCTTGTGAGTTCATCAGCCAGGCATTTCCCTGTGGAATGGACCCTGGGAAATGCTGGTTTGGTGCATACCATAATGTGAGGGAGTCCCCGATGGATTGAGCACAGGTTGGGGAGCCATCTGTGGACATTTGCAATGACTGAGCTGGTGACTTTCCACTGAACACCTTCCAAATAAGGTCAGCCATACCGTGTTGAGCTAGGATTAGGCAAGGTGGCCTCATTCCCTTACCCAACCATTATTCTTTAAAGCCTGTGCTGGGTGCCAAGGATACCGCAGGGGAAGAGCCTTTGGGAGCTCATAGTCCAGTAAGTTTTCATGTGCTATCATCAGTGGCCAGAACTTTGGATGACATGGAAATACAGGATGTGAGAGACAGCATTGCAATTTATAGATGACTTAATCAAAACTTGCCTGAAGACAATACAAAGTAGATCCCTGAAACCTTTGTTTGCTGGGACTTTTGTAGCAGATTGTGTCTTTGACAGAGTAACAGTGTGGCCTTAAATGTTTTCAGGAGCTATGTCCATATTGGGGGAGGGGGAGTGGTCAGTCTTCTGTATAGATGCCCAGGTTGGGCATCAGGAGAACTGCCCTGGTTATTGGCTTATCAACCAGGCAGAGATAGTATCTATTTGGGTCTTGGTTTCTTTATTAGTAAGAACAGATAATAATATTTTGTCTCTTTCCTCTTTATTGAGGCTCTGGGTTTAAAGAATTTAATGGTTTCTTGTGAAGGCAACAAGAACTGCTGTAAAAAATCGCCAAAAATTTGGCATCCTACAGCTACGGAAATTCATTCTTTCGTAGTTCTAGAAGGCAGTAATCTGAAATCAAGGTGTTGTCAGAGTTGGTTCTTCCTGGGGGCTGTGGAGGAAAACCCATCCCAGGTGCCCTCTAGTTTTCTGGTGGCTGCTGGCAGCTTCTGGTGGCCCCTGGTTTGAAGCTTCATAACCTCCTTCAGAGTATCTGCTCTGCTTTCACAAGGCCTTAGGCTCTCAGACTCTCTCTTCCTGTTCCTCATCTGTCTCTTAGAATGACAGGTGTCATTTGATTTGGGGCTCATCCTAATCCAGCACGATCCCATCTCCAGATCCTTACATTAATTATATCCACAAAGACCCTTATCTAAGTAAGTCACATTCTGAGGGTCTGGTTGGACATATCTTTTGGGGGCTGCATTTCCATTCCACTATAGTAAGTTATAGTTCCTGGGTGATCTTCAAGAGTTTACATGGCAGTAATCTCAACTAGGAGTTGGTATTTTGAAAATTCAAAAACAGTTGCTACAACTCTGAGATCAGATATTAGATTCAAAGGAGTTCAATTTATAGATGAACCTCTCACCCCTGGCATTTGGTTCACACCTTGAGAAGTTGGCTAAAGGACACACCTTTTCTTCCTTCCCTCCTTCTTTCTATTTCTTACAAAGTGACCTATAAAGAGGAATGAACTTGGTTAGCTCCATCTTGGCTCTAGACTTCTCTCCCTGCAGAAGCGATTGGTGGTTCTTAGCCAGTAACCTTAGATTCCTTGTGGCTAAATTGGACATGACCGTAGAAATTTGATGCGGTCATAAGTACACTACACTTTTTCCTTACTGCTCTGAAAGGTTATAGGTTAATAAAGAGGTTAAAGATGTAAATAATGAAATAGCAAAAAAAAAATGACAATATAAGTGTGACTCTATTAACTTCACTTGTCTTTACAGTATACTGTGTTAGATGTGGATTATTGCAGGGAAACATTTCACTTCAGAACTACACAGATGTTTCCCAAACCTCTCTTGGCATATATTGATGGCAGTAATACTTCTAGGGCACACAAGGCCAAAGGGAGGAGGCTACCTGCAGTCAGAGCCACTGAGGGAGGACCAACATCTCATTGTGCATGGGCTTTGCTTGCAATGGCCACTGCTCTGGACTCTGCCATAAAAAGCCATGCCAGACAGACCAGAATGATCATGGATTTGCCATCAGTGGAGGTAGACCAGATTTGCAGTGTCTAACCTAGTGGTGTGACCTCAAGAAATGGAAACTGTCTTACTGTTTATCAATAAAACTGCATCCCCAGTATGTAGGTCTTTTTGAGTTTTTCTAGTTCCTAAATCTTCTCATGAAATAGGTCAGAAATCAGTCAAGTAGATTGGACTAGTTCAGAGGACCACACATCATTCAACTGGTAGGGATTAAGGAAAGGAACCGAGACTAGTTGAGGGGTAGGGAAAGGAAGGGTCTCAGCTCAGGTCAGCTGTGACATTTGTTCAAATAACTTACACTTTTTGAGACTCAGTTTCTCTATTGATTAAATCAGGACTTTAATATCCAATGGTGTCTTTCTTGAAATGTAAAGAAAGGCAATAAACATGGAAGTTATTGCATAAAAGTCAGAATTATATTAGTAGTGGTGCACAAAGCTTATGGAGATATTCCCTGAGTACTTCTCTCCCTTCACCCTCGTTCTTAGCAATGACTTTGTGCAATATATTATTAACAACATGACAGGCCCCTGAAGGCTTCACCAGTTCCTGGGCATCATGGGGATGCCCAGGAACTGGTGAAGCTGGGGAGCTGGGAAGTTGGGCAGAGATCGGCAGAGATAGTGTCAAACACATGATTCCAGAGCTATAAAGTCTTTACTTTCCATGATAATGCTTGGCTTAGTACCTTGTCAGCACTCAATATTCAGGGTTCTAGAACTGAAGGGATGTCAGCAACGACCTGACCCTGTGATCCGTCAACTACACGATGGTGGAAGAGGAAGGTAGAATGCCTTCTGTCCCTTCGTCTTGGTGTGGCTCTGCTCCTGTTTGTTTTGACTTGAATATTTCCATAACAACAACGACAACAACGGAGAAGGTAGATTCTTTCTAATGTCTATCCATCTTTCATGCCCCACCTTCCTCCCAAAGATGAATCTCAGCCACTTTTGTTCACATTCCAGACCAGTCACTGACTACTGTGAGGTCTGAACTGGGCCCCTGACCACTCTCTGAAACTGTTTGCCTGGGACACTACAAAAAAGAGGCCTCTCATCCTCATCCTCAAAAGTTTTGTCTTTGTTATGAAGGCAGGAAGGGTATTGTTAAGAGCAAAAGGGGCAGCGCCATGTAACTGGAATAAAAATAGAGCAGGGGAATGAATTGCTCTGCAGCCCATAGTGCAAGATATGCCCATTTTTCTGTTTTTCTTTCTATTTTATTTTTTAAAAAAGATTTTATTTATTTAAAAGGTAGTAAGAGAGAGAGCACACAAGCAAGGAGAGGGACAGAGGAAGGAGAAGCAGACTCCCCACGGGGCAGGAAGCCCAATGTGGGGCTCGATTGCAGGACCCTGGGATCATGACCTGAGAGACGCTTCACCAACTGAGCCACCCAGACACCCCAAGATACATGCATTTATTTGTTTAAATTAAATCATTCTTTGTCTCCAACCAACAGACTGGCAAGTCTTCCAATCTCAGGATTTTTTGTGAGTCTTTTTCCATCATTTGGAAGCCAATGAGAATTCCAAATCTTATATATTCCAGGAAAATTGAGTGAGATCATCTAGCTTTCTGATTCACCTGAGATCCTCAGTTCTCATTCGAAGGTGGCAGCTCTACTGGTGGCATCCACTTTCACCACACTGAGCCGGACCCCTGCTTGGTCTCCTTCTCCCATCAGAGTGGTACTATGTCTCCACCATGTGTTAAAACCCAGAGTGGATCATGCTCTTCCTCCTCCTCTGGGACGATCTAGCTTGTTCCATAACGAGGTTATACCTTAAGGGGCTGGGATGCGGAAATCGAGCCCACAACTCGAAACCCAAAGGCTTAGCCATGCTAGATGTGAAAGGCAAGGTAAAGCTCCCTTTTCATTTTCTTTGAGGATGAATTCTCATTGGCAAGAAGGATTTAACAAACACCAAAGATATTCTCCATCATTCATTAATGAATGGCAAGATTCATTGCTATTTTTTAAAAATGCTTACATATAAGAACAAATAGTGTAGGTGGAGGATAATTTGCTCACATTTATTGAGAGATCAGCCTTGAATGTCTTAGGAATGTCTTCTTCTCTCAGAAAAGTCTTAATTCTCCATATAATTAGGCTCACTCATTAGGATATAGCTAGGAAATATGAAAGCAAAAAGAAAAATCAGAGCCAGTGTTCTATACAAGTCTTGTACCTTTTTTTTTTTTTTTTTTGAGTCCTAGGCTTTACTGATGGGCAGGGTGATGTTTTGGTGTGTTATCTTTTCTGTCAAAAGGAACCTCAGTAAGGGACATGATATATATTGAGTACTTGTATGTCAGATCCTATGTAACAATATTCTACCTACATTTGGTCATTGAATCAAGAACAACAATGAGACGGGTATTATTATCTTACTTTACACATATGTCAACTGTAGAGATTAAGTACATTTTTATCATTCAATCTGGTGAGTGAATGAATCCAAGACTCAAATCTAAAGTCTACGATTTTAAAGTTCAATGTTCATTCTGATAACCCATGTAGTTAGTAAGGAAGAAGATGGAGGACTTCCCAAAAAATTGGATTATTTTTTAAAAGATTTTATTTATTTATTTGAGAGAGAGAGATCACAAGCAGAGGGGGAAGGGCAGAGGGAGAAGCATATTCCCCATTGAGCAGAAAGCCCAATTCGGGGATCATTCCCTGGACCCCAGGATCATGACCTGAGCTGAAGGTAGATGCTTAGCCAACAGAGCTGCCCAGGCACCCCTCAGTTGGATTATTTTATACAAATATTTTGGGACATAATATTTTCATGCCCACTAACTGACAAAATGTGGATGTTATAATAATGGGTAGGAGAGGAAGAGAGAGAAAGAAAAGGAGGGAAAATACAGTAAGATGTGGATGCACATGCACACTCCATCATTCTTTGACCCTGGGCCAGCCAATGGAAGGATGGAAGACAAATGGGTCTTTTGAAAGACATGGACTTTAGAAAGGTGGTCAACAAAGTCAAGAGCTGTTTACTGATAATTATAATCAAAGGCAAAAATGTGCATGTGTCTAATGTTATATTGGCAGAAAGAGAAAGAAAGAAAGAAAGAAAGAAAGAAAGAAAGAAAGAAAGAAAGAAGGAAGGAAGGAAGGAAGGAAGAAAGAAAGAAAGAAAGAAAGAGAGAAAGAAAGAAAGAAAGAGAGAAAGAAGGAAGGAAGGAAGGAAGGAAGGAAGGAAGGAAGGAAGGAAGGAAGAAAGAAAGAAAGAAAGAGAGAAAGAAAGAAAGAAAGAGAGAAAGAAAGAAAAATTTAAGATACATAGATCTATTCTACCCTATAATCAGAAAACATTCTCTATTGCAACTCCATTTACCCTTGGTAATAAATAGTAAACAACATTGACTACAGAAATGATCTAATTCTTTGTGCTCCTTTTTGCTGCCTGCCTTCACTGCTGAATGCCCCCTTTTTTGTACATGTATGGACATACACGTAACCCAACTCATGATCAACAAACCATATCAAGTACTTAGTAGTGCCAGATATTGAGAGAGCATAAAATGTAAATCCAGACTGGGCGCCTAGGTGGCTCGGTGGCCAAGCATCTGCCTTTGGCTCAGGTGGTGATCCTGGGGTGCTAGGATAGAGTCCTGCATCGGGCTCCCCGCAGGCAGCCTGCTTCTCCCTCTGCCTATGTCTCTGCCTCTCTGTCTCGTGAATAAATAAATTATTAAAAAATCTTTAAGAAGAGATGTAAATCTAGATTACTGAGGACCAAATATATGCTATCGACTCTTGACCTAAGAGGAGACACAGTGTCTTTTACGGTAGGAATTGTGTAAATGCTCTATTCTCTGGAGCCTTCTAGAGTGCTTTTTTAGATTTGGAGAGAATTTATAAAGCAGAGTGCCCTTAATATCTATTTTAAAGAGAATACATTGAGTAGAAAATTAAATTTTTTCAAGTGGTAGCTATACAGTTATGCAGGATTGGTTTGGAATAAATGAAAGCCAAGGGATTTTCCAAAAACTAGAGGAGGTTGGGGGACAAAATGTGGGTGGTGTTCTCTATAGCAGGTAGCAGATGCCAATGAGCTTCTGCAGAGCCAACCCCCAGAGTGAGCAACAGATCATACACATGGCAGCTAACTCAGGAATGCTGCAAGTCATTCCCAGCCATTCCCTCTGCTCCTGGCATCACTCTTTGTATTTGGAAAGCATACCAGTGGAATGACAGTTCCCAAAAGTTTAGGTACTGACAGCTTCCTTGAAAAATATTATGGTAACCCATGTTCCAAACTGTCCTTCCATACTAGTGCTAAAAATCAAACAAACCACTTCACCAAGGTTGACTCACACAAGTTCCACATCCACTAAGCAACTATTAAAAAAAAATTTTCAGGAGGTTCCTTCTTGGCATTACACCAGGTCTTGGAGAAAAGGAAGACTGTAGGAGGGCCCAAAGTTGAGAATAGGAGTGGGCACCTAATGTATGAAAAATGCCTGACGTAAGTTCTCAACAAAAGATAGCAATCTTTCTTTCTTTCTTTCTTTCTTTCTTTCTTTCTTTCTTTCTTTCTTCCTTCCTTCCTTCCTTCCTTCCTTCCTTCCTTCCTTCCTTCCTTCTTTCTTTCTTTCTTTCTTTCTTTCTTTCTTTCTTTCTTTCTTTCTTTCTTCTTTCTTTCTTTTCTCTCCTATTAAGTAGGCTCCACACACAGCATGGAGCCCAACGTGGGACTTGAACTCATGACCCTGAGATCAAGACCTGAGCTAAGATCAAGAGTTGATCTGACTCTTGTCACCCAAGTGCCCCAGAAATTATTGTTTTATAAATGCTCCAAACAGTGATTTGGTGGTAGCTGCAGTAGACTCTCATGGTCTTTGGAGTCTCAGAAGTTCAGATAGCTTAGACGTTCTGACCTCCAATTAGAGAAATGCTGGCATGGAACATGCCAGTGGATAAATAACTCTCTTCCCCAGGTGCCATCCAGTAAGTAGAGGCCTGAGTATACTAGTGTCCTATAACCTACATCATCTCCTACTGACCCAAAGAAGAACTATTTACGTGACAGTATTGGGATTGAAGCTACAGAATGGAAATCTGAGAAAGTATGGGAAATTTCCTCCGCCCTCAGACTGAGCGTGGGGTGTCCTGTCACAGCTCTTCCCACGGAGGGCGGGCGGACAATGTCACAGGCACGACCAGGGGGAGGCCCTTGCCTGCAAGGTGCTGCCGGGGATGACTGCGCTAAATCAGCACCCAGAGAAACACTCATGTATCGGTGAAACAGAAACCAATGAACTGTGAGGCTCCTGTTTGGTGTTCAAAGCTTCTGACTTTGAAAGGAGAAAGCTGACACCTTGTGGGGCCCCCTTTGCTCCATAAGTGTGGGAAGCCAGAGGCTTCGGACAGCCCGGGACCTGCAAATACTCGATTTACTTTTATCAGTTCTAGCTTTCATTCTTTCACCTACTTACTCGGCTACATTTTTATTACTGCCTCTGCCCCGTTAAACCTGATGCACACGGACGCACAACATCAACAATAACAACCCAAACCATTGCTTGTGCAGTTAATAAAAACCAAATGTCCTAGTAGCTTGAGACTCTGTGTATCATATGTTTTGCTTTTTCCCACTGATTCAAGAATCTCTCTCCCTGAGTTAATTTTCTTATCTGTTCACTCCACCCCAGGCTGCAAACGTCTACAGTCTAAAGGGCTTTTGTCAACCATGCTTAAAGACTTCCATCTCCTCTGGGGTGAACTTGCTCTCCTTGTTTCATTACTCAGACGCTGACTTTCTGAAATTCCTGCTGGAAATTAAATACGGAACCCAGTGGTCCATAGGAGAGTGAATGGACAGTTTCAGTATGCACAAGACTCCTAGAGGGGTCAAATTATTAACTCATGGAAAAATGTGGATCAGATGGTCAAATGCAGGTTGTAACTCCCATTCTAATCGGCTTTGGGCACTGGGGGGTCCCCCAAGTCCTAGGTAGGGAATAACTCTGTTCTCAGGAAGCAGGAGACACCAAGTTTGAGCTTTTTCTGCAAAATGCACAAATGCTATTGCTGCCCTCTTTGCAGAACTTCTAGAAGCTTCTGTCGCACTTTAGACAGCCTTGCTCCTGGCCCTCGTCTGTATCTTTTTTCAGTGTTCTATTATGGTAGCCGTGTCAGAATTGTCTCTTCCCTCCTGCTTCTCACCTCTCTTTTGCCTTTTAGGCTTTTCTAGTAGTTTAAAGATGACATGGCTGCTCAGTAAGAAGTTTACAAGGAGCCTAGTGTGTATATTATCCTCTGGCTATATGGAGTTGAAATTCTCAGGTCAGAAGGTGGGGGGAGCCATATAATTGAAAAAATGGCATCCTTCATTCAGAGTGAAAATTTGGTGACATATTGTTTTGTACTTGCCCAGAGATTTTAAGATTCTAAATTTTCTGAAAAATTTGTGAATTTGGAAGTGTTTTGTATAAATGTCTCATGATCAATTCAGATTTTTTCATTGGCCTCTTCTTCCTGTGGCCTGCCCTTTGGTTATCTTTGTTACTTACTCTCTGAAACAAGGAAAGGGAAGTTCTCAGAGAAAAATAGGACTCTGTCTTCTTCCTACCATGGCATTTGATAACCTTTTCTCAGGACTAGGACACTGACATTCTGGATGACATGTTTTGGGATGTGTATCCAGGTAGTATTGTGCAATGGTTAGAGCAGGGGTTTAGGGTCAGATGGACCTTGGCTTGAATCACCTGAACTAATTAATTAACCTTTTATGACCTTGGGCAAATTTATCAGACTCTCTGAGCTTTAATTTTCTTACTTGTAAAATAAGAATTATATTGATTTCATAGGATTGTTAAGGGGATTTAGTTAGCTAAGACACGAAAAGTCCGTCCTTAGCTGTGTTTCCAACATATAGGAACATTTATTGATTATTATTATTATTATTATTAATACAATTCCCCATAAATCTGCCACATAAGGAACACTGATCTCTTAGCGGGCAAATCCTCATCCCACACTCCCTTTTGTGTTCAGTACGGCAGGATGTTTTTGAGAATTTAGTTGCTGTTTTTCTTCCTTCTTTCCTTTCCTTCGTTCAACCAGGCAGCAGGCTACCACTGGATGGCTGAGCTTGTAGGGACAGTTCATTCATACTGCTCTGCCATTAAAGATAGCAAGACCTCCTTGAGTGGATGAAAGCAATTTCAAACCTGAGAGATTCATTTATAACTAATCAGGGAGATACATGCCCTGAGCTTCCTATTCACCCATGTCCAGGAATCTGGGGGAGATCGGTAGCTTTTTCAGGGTGCCTTTGGCAGCACTTGTAAAGAAGACACAAAAAGAGAAAGTTTTTTAAATGTCTGCAGGTTCTGAGCTATGCCTCCTAAGAATTTCTGCATAATCTAAGCTCTTTTAGGGCCTGCTCTGGGAGCATTTAAAATAATCCAGCAGGAGGCAGTGCTCACCTGATTTTTTTTTCTCTCTCCTAATCTGACCAATTCAGTTCAATCATTGTTGTGGCCCTGGTATTTATGTTTGCCATGGCCCAGGAGCTAGGTTCTCACTCAGCCTCACATGAGAAAGTAACTATAAACCATCACAGGACTGCTTGGCCAACTGGACTGTGGTGCCCCGTCTAAGATGGGGCTTACAGAACTCACTCATATTTTGGCCTCAAAGGACCCTCTGAAAGTATGGGGGTGGGGTGAGGGGTGGGCAGTCTTGTTCCCAGGAGCTCTGGAATCAGCTCTCCTCATGTCCTGGCTTCAGCCTAGTGAAAGCCAGGAAGTCAGTGACGGTCACCCCAGCTTAACAGTGCTTTGTGGTTGACTGAAGGCTACGTTCGTGTTACTGCATCCATCCTGTCCTCACCAATAGCTCATGGGACATTTGGTGGGCCAAATTGTAATAATAACAGCAAAAACTCAAGCTGTGGTCATCAAGACAGTATGGTACTGGCACAAAAACAGACACATAGATCAATGGAACAGAATAGAGAACCCAGAAGTAGACCCTGAACTTTATGGTCAACTAATATTTGACAAAGCAGGAAAGACTATCCACTGGAAGAAAGAGTCTCTTTAATAAATGGTGCTGGGAAAATTGGACATCCACATGCAGAAGAATGAAACTAGACCACTCTCTTGCACCATACACAAAGATAAACTCAAAATGGATGAAAGATCTAAATGTGAGACAAGAGTCCATCAAAATCCTAGAGGAGAACACAGGCAACACCCTTTTTGAACTCGGCCACAGTAACTTCTTGCAAGATACATCCACAAAGACAAAAGAAACAAAAGCAAAAATGAACTATTGGGACTTCGTCAAGATAAGAAGCTTTTGCACAGCAAAGGATACAGTCAACAAAACTCAAAGACAACCTACAAATGGGAGAAGATATTTGCAAATGACATATCAGATAAAGGGCTAGTGTCCAAGATCTATAAAGAACTTCTTAAACTCAACACCAAAGAAACAAACAATCCAATCATGAAATGGGCAAAAGGCATGAAGAGAAATCTCACAGAGGAAGACATAGACATGGCCAACAAGCACATGAGAAAATGCTCTGCACCACTTGCCATCAGGGAAATACAAATCAAAACCACAATGAGATACCACCTCACACCAGTGAGAATGGGGAACATTAACAAGGCAGGAAACCACAAATGTTGGAGAGGATGTGGAGAAAGGGGAACCCTCTTACACTGTTGGTGGGAATGTGAACTGGTGCAGCCACTCTGGAAAACTGGGTGGAGGTTCCTCAAAGAGTTAAAAATAGACCTGCCCTACGACCCAGCAATTGCACTGTTGGGGATTTACCCTAAAGATGCAGATGCAATGAAATGCCGGGACACCTGCACCCTGATGTTTCTAGCAGCAATGTCCACAATAGCGAAACGGTGGAACGAGCCTCGGTGTCCATTGAAAGATGAATGGATAAAGAAGATGTGGTTTATGTATCCAATGGAATATTACTCAACCATTAGAAATGACAAATACCCACCATTTGCTTCAACGTGGATGGAACTGGAGGGTATTAGGCTGAGTGAAGTAAGTCAATCGGAGAAGGACAAACAGTGTATGTTCTCATTCATTTGGGGAATATAAATAATAGTGAAAGGGAATATAAGGGAAGAGGGAAGAAGTGTGTGGGAAATATCAGAAAGGGAGACAGAACATAAAGACTCCTAACTCTGGGAAACGAACTAGGGGTGATGGAAGGGGAGGAGGACGGGAGTGGGGGTGAATGGGTGACGGGCAGTGAGGGGGGCACTTGACGAGATGAGCACTGGGTGTTATTCTGTGTGTTGGCAAATTGAATACCAATAAAAAATAAATTTATTATTTTAAAAAAAACTCATCGAGTGCCTGCCACATGCTAGAATTTTCCTTAGGCACTTCAGTGCTCATCAGGCCCTGCAAGGTAACACCGTTGTGCTGTTTGGAGGTCAAACAGATACTAGGAGGGGCTGAGTCACTTGCTGTCATGCTGCAGAGCTGGGGTGCACTGAGGGGTACCCAGCCTGCCATGCTGTGCCTTTGATCACCATGCAGGTAGGCTCAGGGAGCAAGAGCTTCAGCACACCGGACCCCAGATTTCCCTGGCTGGTCCTCTTCCTATTATACGATGCTAAAGGCACTCTATATTTTGGATTATTAAATTTATGCAGCTTATGAAACCACTCAATTTAACTTACCTTGCAGCTGGGAGCGATTAGCTGGGTAAGTGGCCTCAGGTCAGCACACCTAGTGCAGAGGGGCCGGCTACACCCTGGGGCCTCCTCCGGCAGCATCCCCACCCCGGCTGCCCATCCGGGGGGCAGAATGGCTTTAGCACAGGGTGATGCCCACCACAGATGAGGTAAAAAAGGGTCTCTGGGGGATGTGGTCCTTGCACAAGTATTGCTAAAAGCTCTGGGCTGAGTCGCATGGCAATCGGGGCTGGAGGGCTGACCCGAGGCATTGAGGTGTGAGATTTGAAGGCTGCTGGATGGGAAGCTAGAGGCAGTAGGAATGTCATATCATCCTGGTCAGACTTTTTTTTTTTAATTTATTTATGATAGTCACACAAAGAGAGAGAGAGAGAGAGAGAAAGAGAGAGGCGCAGAGACATAGGCAGAGGGAGAAGCAGGCTCCATGCACTGGGAGCCCGACGTGGGATTCGATCCCGGGTCTCCAGGATCGCGCCCTGGGCCAAAGGCAGGCGCTAAACCGCTGCGCCACCCAGGGATCCCCCCTGGTCAGACTTTTATCTTAGCTAGCCTTCCAAAGAGAGAAATGGGTTCACGTAAACCATTTATATGGCACTTAGCACAGGGCCACATACAGGCAATCTCTGTGTATGTCAATCTGCTTGCATATAATACTACGCAATAGATGGAGAATTTTTTTAAGATTGTATTTTTTTTTTTAAGATTGTATTCATGAAAGACACAGAGAAAGAGGCAGAGACATAGGAAGAGGGAGGAAGCAGGCTCCCTGCAGACAGCCCGATGAGGGACTCCAGGATCATGCCCTGAGCCAAAGGCAGACGCTCAACTGCTGAGCCACCCAGATGTCCTTAGATGGGGAATGTTTAAAAAAGATTTTATTTATTTATTTGAGAGAGAGAGAGAGAGCACGAGTGGGGTAAGGGGCAGGGAGAGAAGCATATTCTCCACTGAGCAGAGAGCCCGATGTGGGGCTCCATCTGGGGACTCCAGGGTCATGACCTGAGCCAAAGGCAAATGATTAACCAACTGAGCCACCCAAGTGCCCCGTGGGTGGGAAAATTTTAATTTAGAGCCAATCAATGGCTTCTCAAGGGTAGAAGGGGGGTTTTGGGAACTGACTGGTATATATGTCAACTGAGCATTACTACCTAAGGAGGGGCACATTGTTTTCTTCAGGTTCTCAAAGGTTTCTGTAATTCAAAGATGGTTGAGGAGCTTACAAAAGTTACCTTATTAATTATCCCAAGAGCAGCAGCAGAATGAAGTGGGTCCAAGATATGAAAGATAGAAAATGCCAGGTATTCACACCTTGGGAGCATGGCACTGAGCCAGCGGGGTGACGCGGTCAGAAGCTATCACTATAGTCTGTGGGGTGGGACCTAGGAATCAGAATTTTTATGTTATTTATTTATTTATTTATTTTTGGGGGGGTGGGAATCAGAATTTTTAAAAAGCTCCACAGAGGATTCTTGTGATTCTTGTGAGCAAACAGGAGTGAGAACCATTGGTCTAATGAAACCCACTTAGTTTTCAAATGTGGAAACTGGGGCACAACAGAGTGTCTCCCTCAGCTTGTTCTGCTCCTCAGCCCTGATCAGGACTTTTTATCAATTATACCCTGGCTAGCAGGCTGACCAGCATTCATTCTAATTCCAAACTGTCCCCCTCCCTGGTCTCTCTCCGTCTTCCGCATACCTCATAAAGTTCTCTCTCTTTATTCATTTCTCAGGAAGATCTCCAACTAGTTTTGTTATCTGCCTTAATTAGAATACTTCCAGGCCAGGACTAAGGTGAGGCCTTAGCACAAAAATTAAGTAGAGGTTAACACACCCAGTAATCAAGATAAATAACATTTGAAAGCATGATTTTTTTGAATAGCAAAATCAATTTTTAAAAATGAACAAGACACCACAATTTTTAATTTTTTTTTTAATTTTTATTTATTTATGATAGTCACACAGAGAGAGAGAGAGAGAGAGAGGCAGAGACACAAGCAGAGGGAGAAGCAGGCTCCATGCACCGGGAGCCTGATGTGGGATTCGATCCCGGGTCTCCAGGATCGCGCCCTGGGCCAAAGGCAGGCGCCAAACCGCTGCGCCACCCAGGGATCCCCGACACCACAATTTTTAAATAAAATAAAGATCATTTGCAGGGATGCCTGGGTGGCTCAGTCAGGTTAATGTCGTAATGAACATAGACACCACAATTTTTAAATAAAATAAAGATGAACAAGACACCACAATTTTTAAATAAAATAAAGATGAACAAGACACCACAATTTTTAAATAAAATAAAGATGAACAAGACACCACAATTTTTAAATAAAATAAAGATCATTTGCAGGGATGCCTGGGTGGCTCAGTCAGGTTAATGTCCATCTCTTGATTTCAGCTCAGGTCATGATCTCAGAGTCATGAGACCTAGTCCCGCATCAGGCTCCACACTTAGCAGTAGTCTGCTTGAGATCTCTCCCTCTCCCTCTGTTCCTCCCTGGCCCATTCCCATACTCTCTCTCTTTCTCAAATAAACAAATACATCTTTTTTTTTTTTTTTTCAAATAAACAAATACATCTTTTAAAAAAATCACTCATGGTGCTGTGAAGGGGTGTATTAAAACCTGAGGTGAAAGAAAAAAAAAACAGTAATATTGATTCTGTATTTAAAAATTTGACATTTTGTTCATTATGGATTTTTTTTTGCATTCGTTTAGTGCATTAAATATTGCAAATAAGCAATGCTTTAAAATATTGTTGATCTTGACAATGGAGTGTCCCAGTGGCCCTTGCATTTTGTAGCTGAGGAGAATGTCCAGCTGGCCCAGTCTCAGCCTGGGTGGGTGTGGCACCCGCCTACTGGGGACCTGCAGGGAGAGCAAGAAGCTGATGGCCAGGATGGGAGCAGGTTAAGTTATGGTGGGCAGGAGCTGGGACCCAATGAACAGCACTGTGGGTGGGAAGAGGGGACTTTATTATATATATAGACTACAGTTGACCCTTGAACAAGCCCAGGATTGAACTGTGCAGCTCCACTTACAGATTTTTTTTTAAATAAATACAGTACTGTACTGTAAATGTATTTTCTCTTCCTTATGATTTTCTTAATAACATTTTCTTTTCTCTAGCTTACTTGGATACAGGATCTAATACACATAACATACAAAATATGTTTATGTTATTTGTAGGATTTTCGGTCAACAGTAGGCTCTTAGTTGCTTTGGGGGAGTCAAAAGTTAAATGCAGATTTTTGACTGCACAGTCATCATGACTAACCCCCACTTTATTCAAGGGTCAAATGCATATGTATACATATATATGTCTATATGTATATATATGTATATATGATTATTGTATAAGTTATATATTATTATATATTATATATATATAATCATTATAAAAGTAGCTAGAAATATTGGTTTCTTAACAGCCAACACCAAAATTTTTCTTAGAGGAAAGATCAAATTTCATTTAAGACTACTTTTTAATCAACTGCCTTAAAAGGAGATAAAACTCTGAAAATCTGAGTTATTAGCAGTCAAGATGATTTTTTTAAAAAGGCAGCTAGAGGCCCTAGCTGGAACCTTTGGCAGAAACACTGAGCATATCATAATGTAAATGAGAATTATTAGAGTACTCTTATCAAGTATGTCAAATAATTTCTATTAAAATGGTAAAGATTTCTTAAAAAAAGATTTTATTTATTTATTCATGACAAAGAGAGAAAGGCAGAAATACAGGCAGAGGGAGAAGCAGGCTCCATGCAAGGAGCCCAACATGGGACTCCATCCTGGGACTCCAGGATCATGCCCTGAGCTGAAGGCAGACGCTCAACTGCTGAGCCACCCAGGCATCCCAAAATGGTAAAGGTTTTTAAAGGTCAAAACAAAGCAAAACAAAACAATGGGCAAATAGGTCCTCAGAGAGAAAAGAGACTAGAGATTGGAAGGACCAGAGAAAAGAAGCAGGGGTGATAGCATCTTTTGGAGAAGAGGAACTGGTAGTGTTCATTGCATTTGAGATCTAAATCATTCCATCCACCTAAACCTTCTAGTAAAGTCCGTATCAATGTCTTATATGGTTGGGTTTTATTTTGTGTTTGTGTTGTGCACATTAAATAAAGGGACACATTTTCTGTCCATGAGACACATGAGGATCCCTACAGGGACCCACCCAACGGGAGCAGGAGCTCTGCACTAGGTGAGCACATACTCCTCAGGAATTCTCAGAGATCTCCAGAAGACCTTAGGGTTCCCCAGACTATACAGGTTTGAGTCCATCTTACCACAAGTTTAAGGGGCTGGAGGCCCCAGCAGATGTGTGGGTGCAGCCCCAGCAGGCTACTTGGGCACACAGACCAGCTGCCCCCCTTCAGTGTGTCGGGGCATGGAATCCGGGCTCTCTTGGATGTGACTCTGCAGCTGCCACCTCCACCTTCCTTCTCCAGACCTGCAGTCTGGCTGCCTGCTACTCGCTATCAAGAAAAATTATCAAAAACTTAGAAATAAGGCTGACAGGCGGGCAGCATGCCCTTGCAATGGATAAAACCCACCTGAGGATATTCTAGGGCAATGTGCTTCTTCAACTCACTGTTCACTGTTGTTCAAAGTTCCTACACTTGGTGAAGTGACCTATTAAGATGTAGATTTTTCTTTGGTAGAAAGGCAAGTAATTTGGCAGAAAAAAAGAAAAAAATCCTCAAAGGATATAGTTTATTTCCTTTAAGATATTAATTTTGGACCTGACCCAGCAATCTGACCATAATATTCCTTTTGTAAATAGCCTGTAAATATCTAGCTCTTCAAGTCTCTTTCAACTGGTCTTAAGGTCTTACTGGTTTTCTCATTAATTAATGAGTTGAATAAAATCTTTGACATGTGCTTATTATATATTTGCATTTATATGAGAGGCCTTTTTAAATCGTACTTTCACCTTGTCTGTGCCTGTAGACTGCAGGCTGTGGACCACGGCCACCCTTCCCTGCCCAGAGTACTCAGAGCATCGGACTCTCCTGCATTACGGCCGTGCACCATTGACAGCGTAGAGTGTGGCACCGTGGTTGCCTCAAGATTTGTTGGCAGTTGTACCATTTCTATCTCTTCCCCCCACCCCCACCCCCGCCCAATCTGTTTTGAAGACTAGGTTCGACTCCTCGGATCCAGGTCCGGCTTGCTTCTGTTCAGCTAGGCTCCAGGAGCCCTGCAGTGGGTATTTCTTTTTTAACTCCCCAATTCATTTGAATGTGCGGCCAAGGCCATGAAGCCTAAGCAAAAGACTTCAAAGGGGCAGACAGCTGCTGGCAACTTTCCTGGAGCTGTTGTACCCTGTCTCCCAGCTGTATCTGGGGTCCTCAAGAAATCGTTTCCCTTGGAAGGCATAGAGCCAGTCCCTGGATCTGAGGAGTCGAACCTAGTCTCCAAAGCAGATAGAGGGAAAAGAGATAGAAATGGTACAACTGCCAACAAATCTCGAAGCAAACACCGTGCCACGCTCTACTCTGTCAATGGTGACGGCCGTAATGCAGGAGAGTCCAATGCTCTGAGTACTCTGGGCAGGGAAGGGTGGCCGAGGTCCACAGCCCTTCAGTCTACAGGCACAGACAAGGTGAAAGTACGATTTTCAAAAAGGTCTGTCGTATAAATGCAAATATAAAATAGCATTTTTCAAAAAGCCTCCTGGTGAATCAGCCAGGGTTGAGAAGCACTGCTCTGGCGCTGTCTCTAAGCCAGCACATGGGACCACAGGCTACGCTTCCCATGGGCTCTCCTTCTGCTTGAACATGGGTCACTTGAGCTCTGTTCAAAGGGCTCCGGGGGCTGTTTTTTTTTCCTGGGGAGTGCCCTATGTTAGTCTTCGTGGTGGGCCCCTGAGGAACTCCAAAGTCCACGGAAAAAAAAAAAAAAAAAACCCAATTCCTGAAAGATTTTCATCTTATCAGCCATCTCCCCACTGCCTGCACAGAAAGCTCTATTGTATGAGGTTTCTTCTTCTTTTTTTCTTTTTTCAATCCGAAGCTCCTGGCAGCCACTAAAACATCTCAGAGGCAGAATCCCGCTTTGATAGACTGTCAGCAGAGTCGGAAACTGCAGTTTTTAAACAATTTTCTAAAATCCCCCTTTTTCTGATCTGCCCTTTGCTCCACCAGCAGACCTTGGACTGCCAATGTGCGCAGTGGCTTCGCCGGCGCCCGCCCGGCCTCCCTCCTCTCCTCCCACCCTTACCAATTAACCTAGTGCTGCTCCGACCGTGGGCTTCCCGAGTGCCTCTTTCTCGCATCTCCGCCACCACAGCCTGGCAGCCCCCAAGCCCTCGCCATCCTGTTTCCATCGCCCCCGGAGCCCCCGGGGCCTGACTCCACTGCCTGTGTTAAAAGTGCAGCCTTGGGCACAAGCAGCGACCTGAGCCCTGAGTGCTGGCTCCCCCCCACCCCCCGCCCCAATCCCCGCCTCATTTCTGCCCCTCTCCCCTTCCCCACCAACTCCTCCAAAACCAATCCTTCCTCTGGAAAGATAAGACTCTCTTCTCAGTTCCTGTATCCCCTTCCTCTGATTCCCATTTCCTTTTATTTCCAGACTCAGGCGGCTCTTTGTGAAGGGGGATGTGGCGTTTTGCACAAATATTTAATCTTTTCCAATCTGCCCTCTGCACTGCCTGTCAGTTCTCGGAGCTGAAACCACTCTGTTTGCTTTAGCTAGTAACAGGATACTGTTTTGAAAAGTGATGCAGAAGACCGATTACTTATGAATCTGGGCTTTATTTTGCATGAATGCTTTTCAAGGCAACTATAGATTTATTTTTTCTTCCTCACTAAGAATTATGTTGCCAGTGGGGGCGTGGTAGTGAGCAGGCAGGGGAATCGAGGGAGCTTTTAACTTTTTACACTGTAGCTTGAAAATCTCAGCTGCCCGGACCTAGTAAAACAAATGTAGCCAAGGTTTCACTGGCAGCTTCTTTCAGGAAAGATCTCTCCCTTCCCTTTTCGGAAATGTCGTTATTTCACACAAAATGTAATTCACCCTATTGAAGTGTCGGTACCTGTTAGGAATCACCTGTTGAACATACTGAAGAAAGAAAAATGCAGAAATAAAATAAGAGTAACCAATTTTTTAAAAGATTTATTTATTTACTTATTTGAGAGAGCAAGAGAGAGGGAGAGAAGCAGAATTTGAGAGGCAGACTCCATGCCCAGCACAGAACCCGAGGCAAGGCTTGATCTCACGACCCTGAGATCATGACCTGAGCCCAAATCAAGAGTCTGATGCTTAACCAACCGGGCCACCCAGGTGTCCCACCAATTTTTTTTTTTTTTAAAGCCTGATCTGTGCCACGAGCTTCTGACATTGCCGTTAATCCTCACTACAATTGAGTGCAGTGAATGTGTTGTGCCCATTTTGCAGGAGCTGAAACAGCATGGTTAACCACATGCTTTGGGTTTTGCAGGACAATACGGGCTTTTTTTTTTCTCAATGTTGGCCCAAATGGCAGACAATGGAAAACATGGCCCAGTCTATTTCTAGTCTCGATTCAGGTTCTCCCCAAAGTAGTCAAGGAGTCCATGGAAAGATGGGCCCCATAAAAATCATGTACTGAGGGCTTTCAGTGAAGTCTGGAGGAGAATAAGCAGTGAGAAAAGAAAGACCCCTTTCCAGAAAGAACTTGGCCTAGAGTCCCAGGCCTGAAAATGTTGCTGGTCGGGCCAACTACACAACAAAAGGAGGACAGAGTAAAGGGATTATGGAGCAGCATAGCCACTGTGCTGTTTGTAGGCACCGTATTTTAGCAAATATTAATTGGGGGAAATCGTGCGGTATGTCAAGTGGAAAGATCAGGTTACAAAATTAAAACTCTGAGTCCAAGTCTATAAAAAATAGAAGAAAAAAAAAAACTGGGAGAAAAGCCAAGAGTATTAATAGCAGTAATCGTCGACTGGTGAGAAAATTTTTACTGTTTGGAAAAATATTTTCTATATGTTCCACAATGAATATGTATTCTGGTTATAATCAGAGCCCAGCTGATACAGTTACTAGAACAAAGGCGAGGCAAACGTCCCTGATCAAGACACGGTGTTGGGTTTGGGCTGTCCATCAGTTAAGGGGGCCCTGGTGGCAAAAGTTGGTGGAGTTGCAGCCTCGTGTAAGAAAATATCGTCTTTGTCTCTCTTTTGCCTTCCCCTCTTCTGTGAGACTGTTTATTGCTTCTGACCTTCTGTTTCCCCTCTTTGTGCTGTTACAGGAGGATCAGATTAAACAGACGTGCTTGCTGTGTCTGTGACTGAGACTGGTTTCTCTTTTCCGTCCTCCTGCACCGTGAACCAACTGGATAAGAGCGAAGAAAAATGAGGGAGAGACATAGTCACCTGTATTGTCTGAGGTCCCTCAGGGGGCCCTGTTGTGTTCCAGATGATTCTGCTATGTCAGGTTTACTCCTGGATCCTAAGCCCCCCCCAGGGAAAAGGCTCCCGTGCAAACAAGCTGTGGGAATTTCCAGCCCCTGACCATTGCATGTGTGGAACTTCCAGTAGCTGGAGGCTCCATGGAGCAGCTGCCCTGGATGATGCTCATGGCCAGAGCGCTTCCTTGGCTGTGTGTCCTCTTCAGTCTAGGGGCCCCACAGAGGAAATGCAGAACCCCTGACTCTGGGGAAGTGGGCTTGGAGTGGCCATTTCGGCCACTGGAAGAAATAATTTTCATGTTTTAAATGGCAAAATGTAAATCTTTTGGTTGGGAAAAGCAATGCATGTTTCTCATTTCAATTTTTAGAAATCTAGAACATTTTCCATCTATTTTTGGAAGAACAGAGGAAATCTTTCTGGGTCTCTAATGAAGTCTTTATTTCATTAATTTGCCTTGAAGAGATTAAATTTTGGGTGAGACACCAGTGAGAATGGTGAGAATTAACAAGACGGGAAACAACAAACGTTGGAGAGGATGTGGAGAAAGGGGAATCCACTTGTACTGTTGGTGGGAATGTGAACTGGTGCAGCCACTCTGGAAAACTGGGTGGAGGTTCCTCAAAGAGTTAAAAATAGATCTGCCCTACGACCCAGCAATTGCACTGTTGGGGATTTACCCCAGAGATACGGATGCAGTCAAACGGCAGGACACCTGCACCCCAATATTTATAGCAGCAATGTCCACAATAGCCAAACTGTGGAAGGAGCCTCGGTGTCCATCGAAAGATGAATGGATAAAGAGGCTGTGGTCTATGTATACAATGGAATATTACTCAGCCATTAGAAACGACAAATACCCACCATTTGCTTCTTCGTGGATGGTACTGGAGGGTATTATGCTGAGTGAAGTGAGTCAATCGGAGAAGGACAAACATTGTATGTTCTCATTCATTTGGGGAATATAAATAATAGTGAAAGGGAATAAAGGGGAAAGGAGAGAAAATGAGTGGGAAATATCAGAGAGGGTGACAATACACGAGAGACTCCTAACTCTGGGAAACGAACAAGGGGTAGTGGAGACGGAGGTGGGCGGGGGGTGGGGTGGGGTGACTGGGTGACAGGCACTGAGGAGAGCACTTGACGGGATGAGCACTGGGTGTTATGCTATATGTTGGCAAATCAAACTCCAATAAAAAAAATACAAAAAAAAAAAAAAAAAAGAAATGCCAGTGATACAAAAAAAAAAAAAGAGAGAAAATTTTGGGTGAGAGTGTTTCCTACTCTTTTTTTTCCCTAGATCTTTCTGGGCCTGGCTGATGTTTGTACAGACAGGGGTACTCAAAGAAGTGGGTGACAAACACAGATGAGGGGCTCAGGCACTCCCTATCCCTAAAGAAAATAGGCTACTGTTCTTTCACTGAGTTCTGAGGATTCCTAAGGGTGGCAGGGTTACCCTGGATCCCCCACTGTGGCACAATGGATCTTGACAGTCACCCTTTTTAAAACTGAGTATCTTCTGTATAAAGTAAAGATTATGTTATGCTGTTTCCCAAGGATGTTGTGAGGAGCATTTAAAGTATTGGATGTGAACCTGATTTGAAAATAAAAATATTCCAAACACAAGATCTTGTTTGTATTCCTTCTATGATCCCATACGTGTCCAGTTGGGAAAGACCATAGAGAAAAGACTGTTAGGAGGCCGGTGGACTAGAGAGGCTTCCTATAGGTTGGGTGGGGCTTGAAGAGGCTATAGGGAAGTGGCACAGTCATCCAGATTTGGGAAAAACCAGGAGCAAAGACACCCAAGGGGACATGGTATATGGGCTCAGGAGGCATCAAGAAAAAATGGTTGAACCAGACAGGAAGTATTGAAGAATGACAGAGAAGGAGCTAGGGTACATAGGGGCAGACACCAGGGGAGGGGTCCCAAAAGCCAGGTAGAACTGAGTCTCCAAAGAAAGAACCTATCTACCCTAGCAGTACTCCAAACCCTAACATCCAACTGTCTTCTCAGTGCCATGCCATCTGGTAAGCTGCTGATCAATTGCCTGTGAGGAAAAACTGAAAATCTGTTTCCAGATATCTTGGAAACTATCAGAGGGTATATACAATTCAGTTGTTATTTCAAGATACCCTTGTTAAATAAAGATAACTCAGGAACAGGAGTAATATTTTTTTCTTGAATTTCTAAGAGAATTAATTGTCGAAAATTATGCAGGACAACAATTTTTTTTATCCTTGATCTTTATGGAAATACTAAACAAACGAAACATTCAGGGTCAGAAAGGATAGGATTACATGCTTAGAAATGTTATGAATTTTGTGAAAAGATAGATCAAATTATAGGGCCAGCCAATCTCTCTTCACTTGTAGCTTCAAAGCACTCCTTTTCTGGAGTTGAGTGGTTTTGTTTGTTTGTTTGTTTGTTTAATCTTCCCCTAGTGTTTACACAGCTGGTGCCAGGTCCCATGCCAACCTAGGTCATGAACATGGTATCACTGATTTAATGAAGGTTTGACTAAGAAGGGAGGCAGCAAGGCAGATGGATAACAGGACAATAATAATGAAAGATGCATATTTATGGACTTCCAGAAGCACAGTTTTTTTTAGTGCAACTTGATGGATTCCACATTTTTCACATTTTCTTCAGCCATCTTACAGATTTTTTTTTCAATTCTTCCACAAGTCTCAAATGCTGTTTTTCCATGATTTGTAATGCCTGTTAAATTGTCACTGGCTTATGTTTGTTTAGACACATATGAAATGTTTATATTCTTTTGGCAAGTAGTAGTTCAGATTTTTTAAATACTGTGCCTGCAAGTGAAGCCAGGATGTGAAACGAACCAACAGGAGATCCCAGGCAGTTGGCAACTAGAGAGTGTTTATGGGTCAGTTAGGTGGTATCACAAAACCCATCAGTCTGACCAGTGGGGACTTTCTTCTAAGTGGGAAATGTATTTGTAGGCATAACCATTTCTTTAACAAACCTTAATTTAGTGCATTCTTGAGGTCAGATTGCATTCAACTTGAGCTTTCCATGTAAAGTTGCAGTAAAGGCAGCCCCAACCACTTCTGGCCCAGCAAGACAGGGAAGAGAAGAGAAAAAACTCAGCAGAGCAGAGCTGCCCTGCCATGTGGGCCATCCCTTTGTGAAGCAGAGGGCATTCTGATAACAGCTCTTTGGGATCTGAGCTCCTCAGCTCAGTGTTACACATAAAATCTATAGGTCTAAGGCTGGAAGCAATTTTGCCATGATGATGTTAGTTTTGAATTTGATAGATTTAATTTAAATCGATGTCGGAACACGAGGAACTCTCAACATTAGAGATGAGAGCTGCAACTTCACCCACTTATTTCCATTCCATGTCCATCAGAATTGCCTAGATCTCACAGGAACATTCTCTCTGGCAGTGGTAAATTGAGGCAGGACTGTGTATCTGCTGACCAAGAGAAGAATGACCAAATGCTTCAGGAAAGAGGTCAATAGACTATGGCCATTCATCTACTGCTCTCCTTGACTTGGGAGTCTTTTTTTTTTTAAGATTTGTTTATTTGAGAGAGAGAATGCACAGGTGGAGGGGCAGAGGAAGAGGGAGAGAGGAACCCCAAGCAGACTCTGTACTGAGTGTGGAGCCCAGCACGGGGCTTGATCCCAGGACCCTGAGATCACGACCTGAGTCAAAACCAAGAGACGGTTAGTTTTGGCTGACTGTAACTGACTGAGCCACCCAGGCACCCTAGAAGTCTTCTTTTTAAATGAGAAGCCATTTCAGGACCACAGGAGTCAGTAATGAAGACAGGAGGTTTGTTCTTTCTGAGGCTAGAACATTTTGCAGGTGACTTCTCTAATCTCACCACGGTGCTTTTATGACATCACTTAAACAGAGTCAGGGTGAAGTAAAGATACTTAAATGGAAATATTTATTTCCTTAAAACTATAACAATTTTCCCTCTCTAACTTTGAGAAGGAACATTGGGAGGGAAGGAGGACAAGGTGACACGAACACTTGAACTTATTACAAATCCTGGGGTGTGATTGCAGAGCATCCTGGGTCCGGTTCCAGTTCATGAAACCTCACATCCCTTTTTCCACTCAGACAGGTCCTTGCCCTCACAGTGTTTCTTCCAGCCTTGCCTGGAGAGGAAAGGGAAGCAGGAGCAACAGAAAGAAGCATGACAATCCAAATATTCATAGGTTCAAACCATAGGTAATTAACCAAAACAACCAGGGGCACCCAGGATTAAGTTTTGTTTCTGAGATCCAAGGACTCTATCCTTTTGCCTTAAGACTTTTCTTTACTCCGAGTCCTTAATAGCTTCAGCAATAGTAAACAACTCATATAAGGATGAGTCATTTAGTTAAACACCTTCACCTCTGAAAATTTGGGTTCCCCATGTCGGTGACCTGATTACCTATATTCACAGGAAACCCAGCCTCAGATCACAGCGAGCCACAGAAACTGTGTCTCTGCCCTGTCCTAGGGAACTTTCCCGCTAATGTATGGTGTAACTGGCATGGTCATTTTTCTCTCACTGCTGTCTGTTCTGTCTCCCCACAAAATGTTGCCCTAATCCTCCAAAATTTTGTCCAAGTGGAGAGCAAACTCATGCTTTTTCCCTCTGGTGCATTGCCTTCACCAGCAACTCACATCAGAAAGCACCTCTTGCTCTGTTGTTTGGAATACTTTACTGTGAAAAGCAATGGCAAATCACCATGGCCCATACTGTCTCTCCTCTGCTTCGAAGCCCCTTTTGCCCTGTTCACTGGACACCCACCCACTCATGGGGCAGGGTACAAACAAGGTCACATTAACATCATTGGACCTCTCCGCAGAGGTGAGTGTGCCAGGGCCCGCTGTAGCTGTGATGAATGGACGCACCGTCGGTTTTGGCCATGTCAGCCAAAGTCCCTCAAGGAAAGCCTCTTACCAATAGTTCATCCCTTCTGTCTCTTTAGCAATTTTCTTGGCACATAGAATTGCATCTGTGAGATCATCTGTGATCAAGGCTGTAAGAGAGAGAGGAGTATAGTATTAGCTGAGACTTATCTGAGGGGAAGCCCTGCTCAGGTTTCCCCCACTTTTCTCACTGTTTTTTTTTTTCTTTTTTTCTTTTTGGAACAGGAGGGTGGGAAAAGCTTTAAGCCATATTCTTATTTTTGTTGAGCTTCTTCACAAATCAAAGAATTTTTCTTAAAAATTTTTATTTCTAGAATAGCCACATCTTGCCTTCTTGAAATTTCAATCCTAAAGAGTTTTTGGAAATATGTTTAGAATAGAGACAGGAGGGGAATGTTTTTTGTGTCCTAAAGAAATACACAAGAGGACAGTACAATGTTTTCTCTACTTGGGTTACTTTGACACATATGATCTCTTTATAGGTAAATATTAAACTTGTCTATTTAACTTTCCAATGTGTGCATTTAAAAAAATTCTATCCAAGGTAGTTTTTCATATGCAATTTTTTTTTATGTCAGGCCCATTAGTCTGTTATTTTTCTGTGGTTTTCAGACATAACAGATCTTCTGATTACAAGTGAATTCATTGGTCTCAGTATTCTTTCCTGCTTGCCCAGAAGTGGCCTCAAAATGCTCAATGCAAACATGATGGAAAAGGCAAATAAATAGAAAGTCAACATCACTTTTGTTGCATGGTGGGTTCTTCAGAAGTAAATACAGACATGGGCTTGGGGTGCAGAGTATTTATTAAAGATCCATATCTGTGAAAGAAAGGGGGCCGAAGCAGGACTGGTCAGATGGAGATGTCCAGTTGTGATGCAGGCCCATCGAAGTTGCCCAAGTTGTGTCCAAATGGCTAAGTCTTTATGACTCCTGCTCACTCAGGCCCTGGATGTAGACTGCCCAAGAGGGGCACAATGTTAGATGGGGCAGTCCTCTGCAGCTAAGAGAATCCTAAAGGAGGTGTCAGGTAGGCTGTCTATGAATCACACAGATGCCATTGGAACCAGACATCTTCCCCTTAGGGGAATCTGGGCAGTCCATCTCTCTGTCCATCACCACCGCCAATCAAAGACATAAAGCCTACACCATTTGGTATCATTTTTATTTGTCAATGAGACAAAGATTTTTGACAGATAGGGTAATGTTCCATGTTGACAAGGGTACAATGACATAGGCACTCTTCAGAAGTTGCTGGTAAGAGTAAAATGGGTTCAACTTTTCAGGAAAACAATTTAATAGTATGTGTCAAAGAGCCTTAAAGTGATTCTTATCTTTTTGCCTAGTAATTTTCTCTTTCTGGATCTATCTTAAGGAACTAATTATGAATCATGATAAAGATTTACTTACAAAGTAATTTACTGCAGATTTGTTTACAAGAGGAAATTTATTTCCAAAAGGAAAATACCTAATTGCCTTATAATTAGGGGGGGGGGTTCACATTAATCATAATACTTCCATAGAATGAAATAAGGTGCCATTTAAATCATGTGTTGACATGATTTCCTAATAATGGAAAATGCTCCCCTTATAAGGTTCTCAACATTGTAAAAATATCCTCCTAGAGCCACACTGTATAATATGGTGGCCATTAGCTACATGGGACCATTTAAATCTAAATTAATCAATACAATTAGAACTTCAGTTCCTCAGTTGCTCTCACTACATCTCAGATGCTTTATAGCATCTTTATTGTGGCTAATGGTTCTCATAGTGGATAACCAGAGAACATTTCCATTGTCACAGAAAGTACTATTGGACAGCACTGGTTTAGAGAGAAAATAAAAAGATACCATAATCACCGATATTTGAAGGGTTAGCTCTGAATTGTGCAATCACTGGATGCTTTTCAATCTTAACTGCATATTTCCAAACTATTTACAATAGAAACACATTATTTTTACTTCCAGAAAAATATAACCAAAAAGAATAACATTAGTCTAAATGGATCACTACAATACAAAATTATTTTGTAAACTCAGTTGAAAATGGAGTTTTTTTTTCTTGAGTATGCCTGTTTAGTTGGGAATTTGGTTGCTTTCTCAGATAAGCTTAACTAGAAGATAAAGGCAGTGATAGATTTCTTTCAAGCAAATTCAAAGTCTTGGTTTTTAAAAATTCAAAACAAAATTATATTAACCAAGAGAAAATGAACAAAAGATATGACCTATAGGTGATAACAAATTGAGATAATCTGCAAATTCACTAGCATTTGATACACAGTGAAAAATTAAGCTTTGTTAGCTTATAAATCTTTCGCCTTATTTCTAGAGAGATGAGTAGCTACAATAGTAATTGCTGTTCCTAAGAGCCAATCTTTATAGAAAAGTTACTCTGTGTTTAGTTCACGTTAAATCTCTCCATGTATTATCTCTGTTCGGCCTCGGAACAACTATGAGGGTGAGTAGCATGATTAGTCCTTTAAACTGAAGTCCACACCCAGTGAATGAGCCTGCATTCAAACCTGGGGCTTAAATCCTATTGTCTTCTATTATTTCATTCCAACAACGCAGACACTTAAGCAAAGATTCCTGCTTATGGAACACTATATGCTAATGAAGTTTATTAATGATAATAAAAATATAAATACCTTATTAATTTTAAGGAATTATTTCTCTATTAGGAGATTATCCAAACTTAAGTTCTTGGCACCTGATACGTGTTCAAATTACATAGAAACACTTTGTGCTGACAAATGCTCGGTAGGTGCTGAGATACTGTTTGTGTTAGAAAGTGGTTGGAGTCTGTTTCCTAGGGGAAGAGGGTCCAGTGGGGCCTCAAGGGGTGGAAAGGACACGAAGCACGCATAGTGAGGAGGAAATAGAGAGCATTCTTTGTGCCAGGACTGGAGCATACCAAAGGTGTGTCCCCAAAGCAGGAGGCTTGTGTTTGGGGGAAGGCAGGTTGCTTGGCGGGAGATGCTATGGGCCACTGCGGGAGGAGGATGAGATGTGCCAGGTCCAGGTGGTGGAGACCTTGTCAAGGTCGTTTGTCAGTCTCCCACTTTGCTATAGCGTGTTGTTACTCTAAGGAGATGTTTTGAAAGTGCTAGTTGGACATGACTTTGAATTGGCTTCGGAAACTACGTTCAGGAAGATGGGGGCTGGGAAGGAAGGGCCTGATGCGATGAGCCGTGAAGACACAATGGGACGGCCACAGAGGGGCAGCAGAGGGGCAGGAATGAGTCAAGAAGGCAAGTATTTATAAAGGTCGGTGCCAAGAATTGCTTCTGCTCAATTTACTTTAAATAGACAAGTCTGTGCAGCCCAAGGGTTCTGTTGCACAGCAAAGCATTGTCAATCTGAATAGCTGATTCTCTCACATCAACAACGGAAAACAGCAACAATCTACACGAAAGGAACGACTTATTTTCAGGTAAGTTTGTTCTGCTTCCAAGTCTCTCTGTCTCTCCCAGCATCCTCTTGCCTCCCACGTACAATATCACTATCAAGCCCACAATTTACATCTTCTTCCTCTCTCTGGAGTGACAAAGGCCAACTAGAATACCAAGCTGAGGAGAAATAGAGATTAATATAAGTAGACGAGACAGATACAAGAGACAAGAATCACCTTCCTTTTCCTTAAACATCTCTTACTTTAAAGAGGTCTATGCTGTCGGAGGAAAATAAGGACTGATACTATGTTATCGTGTGTATCTAAATATGTGTGTGTGTAGACACACACACACACACACACACACACACACACACACACAAATATTCTGTCCAAATAGTTTGGGGAAGGTAGGCAGGGATTTTGGAAATGTGACTTGGTATGGGAATGAGGAGATAGCATAGCTTTGGAAGATGGACTGGAGGTGTGTGTGACTCGTACATGTGTGAAACATCATGTTTCTCATAAAGATACCCTAATGCTAACTCGTTTCCGGGTTCCCATGACAAATGTCCCTATGTCTGTAATACGTGGGACAGAATGACATTGTCCATAATTAAAGCTTCTCTGGCCTGAGGCTGAGGAAGGCCAGCTACTAAGGGGTGATTAGGATATAAAACCAACATCCTGTTTTCTATTTTTTTTTTTTTTCCTGTTTTCTATTTTAAAGCGTCTCTAAAAATCCCATGCTCTTTATGATGAGAAAGCAGATATGAATGTTCCTTCACCTCTAACCATGAACTGTCCGACATTTTAATTTCCTAGAATTCAAGATTGCCTTGCAGATATATGTTTGCCCCAGACTTCCGTATTTGAAACTAAATTGAACAATATTAAATTAGTCAATTGCATGTAAAGTCAAGCATGGACATGATGGAGTAACAGATTTTCTTTCCCACTGTAAATAACTAGAAAACTAGACAAAACATATGAGCACATTAGTTTCAGGCATTAGGAAAAAGGCAAGGCAGGATCATGACCCTTGAGAGATAGAAACCAAATGAGGGGAGTCTTATGATTGCCATGACTTTCTGCCCAGAGGCACTTGTCAGACCAGAAAGGCAAAACCCAGGCAGGAGATGGCAATTTAAGTGGAGGAGACCAAGGTAGGAGGCCAAGGCAGCTGCAATTTTGTGGAGAAGAGTACCTGAGAGTAAAAGCCCACCCAGAAGAACACCAGAAATCTGCATAGGGAATATACGGGGTCTTTGGCCGAAGGCTTAAACTGGGCTTGCAAAGAGCAAAACTCCATGAAACCAGTTAGAAAACAATTACCAGGGACCTGTACAAATTACAGAGCTCACACAGGCCTGGGAGACATTTGATTTCTGACTAGTCAGAAGGGAGAGATGTTGGTGATCCCTTCGATATTCAAAAGACACTAGAAAAGCCACACCTTGATAGTAAGATTAAATTAGCCCCACCGTAAAGATGACTGTCAAACTTCCCCACCACAATTTAAAAGCGAGTCTTAAAGGGGTCAAGCTGATCAGAATTAACTACTTGCCAAGATGAAATCCAACACTCCTTAAAGAAAGAAAACATAATCCAGACACTTAGAAATGTAACATATACTATGTTTAGTATCCAACAAAATGCTATTGTATGTGCAAAGAGGTATAAGAATGTGAGCCATAACCAGGGGAAAGATCAGTCAATGTTAAGACTCAGAAATGACACAGTTGATTGAATTGCCAGGCAAGGGATTTAAAACAATTTATAAAGCTGCTTACTTATATCAAAGACTTAAAGAAAAAGATGCATAAAATGAGGAAAATGAGAGATCTAAAGCAATTACCTAGCACTGAATATATACAATCTCTGAAATAAAACATTCAATTAATGAACTTAATAGATTAAGCACTTCAGAAAAAAGATCAGAGAACTTGAAGATATAGCAATGGAAACTATTGAAAATAAAACACACAAAAGGAAAAAGGTTGAGAAAAATGAAGAGCCTCAGTGACCTGTGGGACAACACCAAATGATCTAATAGATGCATCATTAAAGTTTTAGGAGAAAAGATGAAAATTATGAACTCAGAGATCCAAAATATTAATGAATAGCAAGCAAGATAAACACAAGAAAACACACATCATGATCAAATTGTTGAAAATTGGAGGTTAAAGGGAAATCTTAAAACAGAGGGAAAGAAAATAGAGACATCACACACAGGGGGTGGAAATAAGAAAATCACCAATTTCCTTTTTTTTTTTTAAGATTTTTATTTATTTATTCATGAGAGACACAGAGAGAGGCAGAGACAGAGACACAGGCAGAGGGAGAAGCAGGCTCCCTGTGGGGATTCCTATGCAGGACTCAATCCCAGGACCCCAGGATAATGACCTGAACTGAAGGCTGATGCTCAACCACTGAGCCACTTAGGTGCCCTGAATATCACCAATTTCTCATAATAAACAAAGTGAACCCGAAGGCAAAGGGATATCTTTAACAAAATTAGAGAAAAGTATCTGCCAGCCTAGAATTTTACATAAATATCCCTCAAAGAGAAAATAAAATATAGACATTTTCAGATAGACAAAAGCTGAGAGAATGCTTTCCAGTAGACCCCCAGTCCAAAAAAAAATATTGAAGGATTTTTTTTTAAGATTTATTTATTTATTTTAGAGACAGAGCGCATGAGCAGGGGGAGCAGCATAGAGAGAGGGAGGGGGGAAGCAGATTCCCCCTTTTATTTGTTTATTTATTTATTTTTAAAGATTTTATTTATTTATTCATGAGAGACACAGAAAGAGGCAGAGACCTATGCAGAGGGAGAAGCAGTCTCCATGCAGGAAGCCTAATGCGGGGACTCGATCTCAGGACTCCAGGATCATGCCCTGAGCCAAAGGCAGATGCTTACCACTGAGCCACCCAGGTGTCCCTACAAGTAGCCCCTTTTAAAAAATTATTACTTAGTTGAGTTGACCATGTTTTCTAGTCAAGATTCTTTCTTTAGGAGGTAAATTTTTTGACAACTTGCCTATCTCAAAATATATTCATTCTACACTCACAATATATTGACAATTCAGCTAGCATAGCAGTTTAGATTGGAAATAATTTTTCTTCAAGATTTTAAAGATATTACTCTATTTTCTTCTACCTTCAACTGTTGATATCGAGAAATCTGATGCTACTCTGATGCTTAATATTTCATATGGAACATGTTTTACTGTCTCTTTGAAGACTACACCGTATTCTATTTCTCTCTAGTTCTCTAAAATTTCATGAGGTTGTGCCTTAGTGTGAATCTACATTAATCGACTCTACTGGTTATGTGATGGCCCTTATAAATTGGAAACATATGCCTTTCAGTTCTGGAAATGTTTTTTAAAGATTTCATTCTATCTACTGTTTCTCTTCTATCCTGCTGAAAATTGTATTATTCAGATTCATTTATTTTTCTTATCCTTATTTCTCCTATTTACCATCTATCTCTCTCCTTTTCGTTCTGATTTTAGAAAGATTTCCTTAATCTTATCTTCCAACCTATCGAGTTTTTTGTTTCTGCAATCATATTTTGAATTTCCAAGAGCTGTTCTCTAAATACTTTTTATAAAGCATCCCCTTATTTCATTGATATGACATGCTATTAATATGAAGATATCAATGATAGTTTCCTTTTTCATTCGAAATTTTCATTTCCCTGTATATCTGCTTTTGACAAGTGCCTTCTGTCTGATTTTGGTTTTTGTTTTGTTTAGTTTTTGTTGTATTTTGTCTCATTCTTTCATGTTAATGACTCTTCTATGTAGCCTGGTGATCCTCGGTTATCTGCACTTATTTAAGAAAGAGAGACTAAAAAAAAAACTGATTAGGAGTTCTGTACACAGATATGGGGATTCTCAACTGTGTATCTCCCTATAGAGAAGTCTGGAGACTTCATGGAGAGCTCCTACTCAGAATCGTTAGTTATTTCCTTTTCACCTGTCTGAATTTTCCAGAACAGAATCTTCTCTTTTGGAGAGTCTAGCCTGGCTTCCATCATTCTAGGATCTAAATGGAGGAAACTGACTGGGACTATGGAAACTTGAATTTAATCTCCTGTGTCTTCACTATAGAACTCTCACATCTACAGGTTGTTGAATACTCACTCTGTCCAGAAGGGAAAGCTCCAGTATCCTGCCAGGATTGAGGAGAAGAAGTCAGTAGCTGAATGGAGTCAGGAAGGGAATCTGATGGCCTAGCTTTTCCTTAATTGGACTTCTGATTGGTCCTCCTATTTTCTACCTACTTTCATTCCAGTTTCCAGAATGAGCTGACTCTGCTGATTTCTGAGCCCTTTTAGGATCCTATGGTTGTTTCTTGGCTTTCCCACTGTCAGTTTAGGACTCAAATTTCTCTAATTACAAAATTAGCCAGGACTTGTCCTCCTGTTCTTCAGCTTCTAAAAGCATACATGTCCAGTTGCTGTGTTTAACTGGAAGACTCCATCAGCAAGCTCTTGGGAATGATAATGATATTGACCATGGATGGGGAGGGATTTAAAAGTCATACCTGTAGAAGGTGAAGATACTGAAGTTTTTACCCAGAAGAAATTAAAGATGAGAAATATCTACTAGTCATTTTCAAGCATTTTATAAGTTTCTATGTATAAAGTTGAGCAAATTTGTTCTGAATAAATCCAAGAGGAAAAACTAGAATTAACAGAAGAAAGCTGTAAAGAGGTGGATTTTGATCCAACAAAAAAATGTTCTAAATTAGGAATTGGACCATAATTGTGTGATCTGCTTCAGGAGTTAGCATTCTGTCGTAATGTAGGTTTAGAGACAATTTGCAAGAAAATTAACATATTGTTCAATCATTCATACATTCAAACATATGTACTGGTTATCCTGTATGTGTCAGAGATTAAAAGTTTATTTCCTGTTCCTAAGGAGTTTGCCACAGAATACCTTAGAAATTTTTATTTTCATCCTTGCTCCTCATTCCCTCCATTCATTTATTCCATGAATATTTATTGAACCCCACAACTATGGCCAAGCATTAAGGATATATCAGTGAACAAAACAGAACACCCCTGCCCTCATGGAGCTTACTTTGTAGAGAGAGGGGTAGGATCTGTTGAGTATCTCTTGCATGTTCTCCATGCCTCCAGACATGATCATCATTCAGGTCTTTCTGTCTCTCACTTCAACACTTGCAATGGCAATATATCATACTCTGTTTGCACATTAATCATTCTGGAGCAATGCTTAATCAACTGACCTCTGCTGATAATCTTATTGCAGGCAGAAATCAGTATATATAAGTCCTACTTGGCTTCCCAGGTCCTTCATAGTCAGGTAGTAATCAATCTTTCCAACCCCATGTCCTGTTATTTGTCTTCACATCCTCTTTGTTCCAGATAACACAAATGTCTCACTGCTCCCTGTGCATGCCTCATACCTACTTCCCACATATAACCTTTTGGCTTTTGTTGTTTCCTTTATCCAGACTGACTCTTCCCCATCTCTAAATGTCCAAATCTTACCTATCTTCCAAGTCTTAGATTAAGTATCATTGTGTCTACAAGACTCTCCATGACTTTATCAATGAATGTCTCTGCCCTCTGAACTTCTTAACACTCAACCTATACCTGTTTACAGTCATCTAACTCCATAAAGCATATGTTCTCTTTCATATATGTGTGTGTCTGATGTTTTCTGCCAGCCTCAATTCTATGTACATAGATGATTGAAGTAGAAGCCTTGGAAGTGAATTCTAGCTTAATTTCTACTGTTTAAGAAATTTAAGTGTATTTATTTGTCTCATTCTGTATAAAGAAGCATAAATGCATAGTCTGAGTAAATTGCTTATGGAAAGCAGTTGGCAAACAGATTTCTCCTTCTTATCAAACATATTTAATGTCTCTATGCATGAAAGGATAGTAAGGTCATTTGTCTACCCCTCTGCTTTCATGGTTGTTTCATAAAAACCATCCTAGAAGGAATAAGTCATCTTTGGGCAAGTAGGCCTCAGGACTCTGAATGTCACCCTGGGGAACTGTCGAATAATTGGCATGGTATAGACCTACTTGCACATCTGAACTCCAAGTTTTTGTTAAAGCAGAAAATGGGTGGATATTCCACTATCAACTTTCCTGCTTTTATCCTTGAGGACATTATTTTTGGAAAACCAAAACCGTACCTGAGCAGGCAACGTGACAGTGGTTCTTCTCTTGTAGCTTAGCACGTCTGCACCACGTGAAACTATTTATCTGAAAAATGCCATAGTCAATGCTTCCATCCTCCAGCTGGGTCTCAGCTGTTGTATTGTAGCGGCTCTCATAGTATGCCATGCAGATCCCTAGAGGGAGAAAAAGCCAGAAATGCCAGTAAAAGAAATGCATTTTTTTCCTCCAACTCTGCTCTTAGAGGAGAGTTCCCTTATATACATTACAATAATGCTGTGGTCCCAACAGACTTTGGGGAGGGACAGGGCAAGTAGCACACCCATGGGGCACTTCTGAAGCTGCACACCTAGTCAGTGGCTGCACCTGGACGAGACCAGAAGTCAGGTCTGCCCCTACCCCACCAGCAAGGGAGGCATTGTTTTCTCCTTCCCTTGATGGTGTCATTTGTGCAGGACTTCAGGAGTGAGGACATGAGGGGTAGGGAGGGAGAGAGGTACCCTAGAGAGCATCATTTGAAGAGAACATGTGGGTAGCTAGCAGGGGCATCCCTGGTGGGGCAGAGCATGGAAGAGCTGGGGACAAACCAAAGCTGGGGGTGTGGGGAAATGTTGATATCTCAGAGGGCGTATCAAAGGTAGAAAAAGAACAGGAAAGGAGAAATCTCACAGTTTCCAAGGCTAAAACCCTGGTAATTGTCCAGGCCAGCCCTCGAAAATATTTTTGCCAGTTTACAGCGAGTGTAGATTTTGGGCTCAGTGACCATGATCAGACAGCCAATCAGGGCCAAGAGGCTGGCAGCCTTCATCCCCAGATCTGTTGGAGGCAGAACCTGTCAAAGATCAGAGTAGGTCAAACAATTTTGCCTTGTGCTGAGTCCTGAGATTAAGTCTGTTGCTACTGAGAACTTAAAAATATACCACGGTTGTGGGTAGCCCTGCCTAGATGTTTTTTGTTACTTTTATTTTTTATTTTACTTTTATTTTAAATTTTAAATTTTAGAAACTTCTTTATTTGATTATAATTTATAGTGCTATATTAGTTTCAGGTGTACAACATGGTAATTTGACAAGTTATACGTTTATACATTATGCCATGTTTACCACAAGTGCGGCGACCATCTGTCACCATACAACACTATTACATTATCGTTGACTATACTCTTTGCTGTGTCTTTTATTCCTGTGACTTATTCATTCCATACCTGGAAGCCTGTGTCTCCCTCTCCCCTTCATCCATTTTGCCCATCCCTCCACTTCCTGTTTCTTTTCATCATTCAGAACCAGCATGGGGAAAAACAAAGTACAGGAATATACAGTGCAAGGAGGGAATGAGTGCAGGCTCTTTCCTTAATAGTTTTCTACATGGGAACTTTCAAGTAAATGCTATTATGTTCTCAGGATCAGGTAAGCAAAGAAATGATCCCTCCTTTATTGATGTTCAGTTAGAAACCACAGAGGGCAATACACTTCCAGGATTCCCATTTAATTCTATGAATAGAAAAAAACAGAGTACAAAGAATTAAGCATTCCCTATGTATGTGGAAATACACACCCCCCATTTCAATCAGAGATGAAATACACATGGATCTGAATGGACAACATTAAGATTTATTATTTGAGTGTTTATTGAAGCAAGACAATTTAGCACTTTATGTTTCTTCCATTCTCTTAATACTGTTCCAAATGTGGAAGGATTTTTTTTTTTCAAAAATATCAGGGTTATATTGCAAATGCAGTTTTCCTGAGCTCCTCCATCACTACTTTATGGGGGCCCCTAAAAAGTCATGATACTGACTGATGAGCAAGAGGAGACAGATGACCATGGGTCATGAGAGGAGGGAATGGTGGTGGTGGTGGGGAATACAGAGGCCATAAAGAGACCCCCACTGAATCACTTAAAGTGGTTTCCACTTATAAACTAAGTGGCAGAGTGTTCCATGCCTTGTTGGCTATTGGCTTTCTAGAAGTGCTTCCTCTCTTGAAGCAATGTCTTACCCAAATACGGCATGGGATAGGAGTGGAGTGACATTTCTGATACTGCATGTGATATTCATACATATTTTCATCCAGCATAATTTTCTGCATCTGCCTAGAAATTTCTAAAGCTATTAGTTTCCTCTCTTAGAGTTACATTCTCCAGTTGAAAGAAAGGTGAGTCTAAACACATGCCTGAGTATTCAGAAAGGGCAGAAAAGAATCGCTATGGGGTCTTTAAAGTAACTAAGCAATAAAATAACAACATGTCGTCCAGAATATGTAGAGTACATACTGGTGAATAGCAAGGGTCAGCAAACCAGGCTTGCTTTCTTAAGTGAAGTTTTATTGGAATATAGCTACGCCTACTCAGCAATAGAGTATGGCTGCTTTTCACGGGACTGAACGGTTGTGTTGGAGACCATATGGATCACAAAGTTTAAAATCCTGATTATCTGGGCCTTTTCAGGAACAGTCCCTGATCTACAGCAGTGAGGTGTATGCCAGGCACTGAGAGGGAGACACATGAGGCTTACTATGCAGAGCTTACAAATTAAGTTGGTTTCCATCCCTTGTCTTAGAACCATACTGGTAGCAAACAAAACAAGACCCCACAGCAGTGGTAGCCCCAAGCACAATGTTTGGTGTCCTTCAAGCCGGAGGTTGCCATTGCTTGTTCTTTGGGACAGGTGGCTTCATTGGAATACTTTAGGTCTTATCAAAAAGGCAGATTCCTGGTGCCTACCCCAGAGACCCCGCTCAGGTGATTCTGTGAAAGGAATACTGCTCTACTTACTCAATCAGTAACTGGCAGCTCACATGAGCTTCCTGCACCCCATGAAGCCATTTCTGATTCTTATAAGGCACAAGCGATCTGTCTTCAACTGGAAACCTTTCTTCAGAGCCTTAGAGAGAGAATTCTCAACTCTTGTTCTCAACTGCCTAGAGATTCTAGAATCCTATTTCTTGGTGCTTGGGTGATGACTGCATTCTGGGTCTTCCTTACCTCTCTTTTTTCTTCCTCCTCCCCAGCAGCCCTCCTCACCACTCAATCAGCCAGGACTTCCCATCCAAGTGCAACCTTCTCTCTTAGGCAACAGTCTCCAAACTTGATCACAAATCCCATCAATAAAGAAATTTGAGCATGTACCTCCAGGAGGTATATATCAAATTATAAGTCACACTCATGTTCTTCTGTGCTAATGTTACATAAATTATAAACATACACAAAACTAAAATTTGAAAAAAGGATGAGATGGGGTGAAATTTAAAGTTTCATTTAAAATTACATTGTAAATTGTATATAGTACAAAATGTCTTGTTATAATTTGTTATTATTAATAATGTATTTTTAATGAGATCAGCAAAACAACTCAATTAAAACATAGGCAAGTGATGTGAAAAGGTATTTCATTAGAGAAAACATGAAGATGGCAAAAATCATAAAGAAAGATGGTCAACATCTTTTGTCATTAGGGAAGTATAAACTGAAACCAAAATGGAACACCACTCACATCTCTTAGTATAACTAAAATTAGTAAGACAATACAAAATGATGATAAAGCTGTAGAAAAGTGAGGAGTCTCATTCATCCATGGTGGAAGGCAAAACTATATACTCATTTTGGAAAACAGTTTGGTGTTTCTGACAAAGTTAAACATAGACTTTCCAATCACATCAACAATCACACTTCTGGTATTTATCCAAGTGAATTGAAAACTTCTGTTCACCTGAAAACAAGTTAACTACATTTATAACAATTATTCATAATCACTAAACACTGCAGGCAACCAGATGTCCTTCAACAGGAGAATCTATAGAAAACTTGGCATATCTATTCAGCGGAATACTACTCTGCAATAAAAAGGAATGAGTTATTGATTCCCACAACATGGATAAGCCTCAAGTGTATTTTGCTTAATAAAAGAAACAACTCAAAAGCCTTTATATTACAGGATTTCACTTATGTGACATTATGAAAAAGGCAAAAAACTATGGGATTGAAAACAGATTAGTGGTTGCCAAGGACTAAGCCTGGGATTGACTACAATGGGAATGCACAAGGGACATTTTAGGTCAGTGAAACTATTCTCTATGGTACTGGGTTAGTCAATACATGATTCTATGAATTTGTCAAAATCCATTGAACTATGCACCACGAAGAGGGAACTTTGTTGTATGCAAATTCTTAAAAAATCAACCAGGATGTTGAGGGATCCCAGGATGTAATGCAGATTGTGACAAATCTAACTGTATTGCAAATGTGGGAGATAACCTCATTAAAGGGGGTGGAAAAAAGAGTTACTGATCCAGAAAATTTTCAAAACTGGTGTTTTCACTGGATCTTTCAGTCTAAGGACAAAAAGATCTGGGTATTGACACTATACAGTAGTCAGTAGATTAGTTTCCTACAGGAGTAAGAGCTAGCAATTTAAAAACTTTTTTACACGTATATTCAGATTAAACAAATGAATAAGTAAATCATGAATAATGGGGGCCAGATTTTACACTGTCAGAGGAGGAAGTTACAAATAAGCAAAAGTAGAAATCTAGAATGAACCCTGTGGTGCTGAATTAGAGTCAGAGATTATCTATCTATGTCTATCTGTCTATCTATCTATCTATCTATCTATCTTTTTTTAAAGATTTATTTTTATTTATGATAGACAGAGAGAGAGAGAGAGAGAGAGAGAGGCAGAGACACAGGCAGAGGGAGAAGTAGGCTCCATGCCGGGAGCCCAATGCAAGACTCTATCCCAGGACTCCAGGATCGCACCCTGAGCCAAAGGCAGGCGCAAAACCACTGAGCCACCCAGGAATCCCATCTATCTATCTATCTATCTACCTATCTATCTATCTATCTATCATCTAATGTCAGATAGGTCCACACATGCCATACACACGTATACATATGTACATGTATACACACGTACCTATATTTTCCCCTATCTTTCATATGTTTAATAGATGTATCTTCATTACATTTATTGAATGTGTATATGTATGTGTCTTGTAGCTTTGATAGAGAAATAAATGATGGTATTTGTATTTGGTGTATACATATCTATTTCTTAACTTCATCTTTTGAGAGGACCTAGAAAATGTAACACTCAGTAATGATGAGCACACTCAGGACTCACATCTTACTTCTAGCACCATTCTCCCATGAAGGAAAACAGGACTTCTTGGATAATTGGCTGATTTCAGGACAGAGGCATGGAAAGTGCAAGATGAGCCTGGAGCATCTTACTAGTGCTAGATATTAAGGAAGTGCTTAAAAAGAGACAAAGAGGGAGGTGTATTATATCCAAGGGACAGAGGAGCCAAACTGAAAGAACTTTAATGGACAAAGCTGGAACAATTTGAACAACCAAATAAATAACTATAGTACTGGATTATAGCTCAGGAAATAAAACAAATATCTATGAGTGCATACTGATATAAATAAATGATTGGATAAATAAATATATGGGGAAAAGGGATAAATCTTACTTACAGAAGAATTCTAAATAATCTATGTAGATAAACCCACCTCCAGGAAATAGAAAATAATTCTCCTCCCTTTGAATAGGGGCTGGATTAAGTGACTTGCTTCCAATGGATGGAATATGGAAAAAGGGAAAATAGTAACTTCATAGTGGAGAAGCCTGATGGGCTTCACCTTAGCCAGTGATGAAGGTTATCCTCATCCATGAGGAGACATGTTATGTACCCACTGATAGGATTGATGAGAGGGACATCTCTACGAGCTCTATGGTTTTCTTCCCCAACATTTAGAAGCACTTTCTAATCATGAGAAAATAAGTCAACCCCCAAATGAAGGATATTCTATAAAATATCTTAACAGTATTCTTCAAACGTGCCAAAGTCATGAAAAACAAGACTGAGAAACTGTTACAGGATGGAAGAGATTGATGATATGATGATTAAATACAATGTGGTATACTGGATTGGACCTTGGAATCAAAAGAGGTCAATATTGGAAAAACTGGTGAAATCTGAATAAAGTATGTTACTTTATGCCATTCAGTATGACATAATGTAGTTACTACATTATGCCAATGTTAATTTCTGAGTTTTGACAGATGTGCTGTTGATATGACAGACGTTAATATCAGGGAAGCTAAAAAAAATATCAGGGAAGCTGAGTCAAGGATATATGGAGACTCTACGCTATCTGGGAAACTTTTCTGTAAATCTAAAATTTTTCCAAAATAAGTTTAAACATCTGCTAGTTCACATACTGCTGATAAGCGCTTATAACAGAAAAGTTGAGCAGATTTGAAACACTTGTGTGGTGTTGTGATTTATACTAAGAAATAATTATTTGGTCTTCATTCTGCTTCTGCACAAAACTCCTAAAACCCTTGGCACTTCCTAAGTTAAGAGTGATAAAGGTGTCTTGATATTACTAATAAATCCCTTTCATGTTAATATTTATGAGTTTATATTAATGAGGTAACTTTTGGAGAGTACCAAAAGATGGGGGCTCATTATCCACAGAACCAACCACAAGATTAGTGGGCTAGAATTTTCATTCCCACACCCGTGACCTCCAAACGGGAAAGGGTCTGGAGGTGAAGTCCAATCCCCAATGGCCAATGATTTAATTCATTGTGCCTATGTAATGAAGGCTTCATAAAGACCCAAAAAGGATGGGCTTTAACGAGCTTCAGGGATGGTGAACTACAGGAGGTAGAGAGTGGTGTGCCTAGAAAGAGCATGAGGACTCTGCAACCCTTCCCACATGCCTGGCCCTATATATTTCTTCCATTTGACTGTTCTTGAGCTTTATCTCTTTATAATAAACTGTTTCTCTGAGTTCTTTGAGTTGCTGTAGGAAATTTATTGAACCCAAGAAGGGGTCTCTCTGGAGCCTCCAATTTATAGCCAATTGGTCAGAAGCACAGATGACAATCTGGTCTTTTGACTGGTATCTGCAGTGGTGCACAGTATGTGGGACTGAGCCCTTACCCTGTGGGATCTGACACTGTCCACCTGGAGGTAGGCCATGTCAGAACTGAGTTAAACTGTAGGACACCCAGGCAGGGTCTGCTGAGCATTGGAGAATTGCTTGGTGGTACTGGAAAAATACACATGCAAACACACATATTGGACTTATTACTATAAACTAAAAATGATTAATTTCTGAATCTGACAACCCTTTTACTACTTTGCCAGTGAAAAACCCAACAAACATGTGGCACAAAAGATTTTCGAAATCACTCCTCTTGTTACAAATTATTTGCAAGATTCTACTATTTAAAGGCTTCTAAAATGAATTTTACTAAAATGTAAAATTAACCATATTCATGTTGAATATCATTAACTCTATTGATATAGCCTGATCTTAATTTTTAATAAAACAGAACCACATTGGTGACATCCTGTGCCATCTAAACTGCATAGGTTGCAATAAGCTGACTGGAAGGAATGGATACGTGATTCTCAATCCACTCATCCATGGCCATTTAAAATGAGATGAAGGACACAAGGGACAGTCAGCTCAGGGATGTGATGAATGGTGACTGGCCACTGGAATTAGAGGGTAAACCATCCTTATGAGGGGATGGAGCCTTTGTATAAGAAGCTAAGACTTTCTCTGAACATTTTCTCTATCACTTCTCTGAAATAATAAGGAAAGAAGGTAAAACAATTTTCTTTAAAAATTTATTTTTAGTTCATTGTTTTTTATTGTGTGTGTTTGTTTTTAGAGTTTCTACTGCCATATACATGAGAGAAATATTTTTACGAGTAGAAGAAACTGGAAGGGTAAGAATGCAAGGTCTAAAATCAGACTGCCAGAGTCTGAACTTGCTAACTACTACTTGTTACTTCAAATTCTCTGTGCCCCAGTGGTGTCATCTGTTAAATGGGATGTTATCATCCCATATCAGCACTTTCTTCAGTAGGGTAAGACCAAGTAGGATACATGTAAGCTGTTAGAATACTGCCTGACACGTGAGAATTCACTGTATATTGGTTGTCATCATCGTTTATAGGGATTATAACCATGATAAATATTTATTACCATAGAGAAGAAAATGAAGCCTGAAACAAATGCAACAAGGTGGGTTTGGTGGTTATTTTGATGAAAAAATGTGAGACCACTCAGCATAAAGCTTCATCCATCAGAAAGGTTTAGAGGTATATCTTTTAGTTAGAGTTCTTTTTTTTTAAAGATATTTTATTTATTTATTCATGAGAGACACAGAGAAAGGCAGAGACATAGGCAGAGGGAGAAGCAGGCTCCATGCAAGGAGCGCGATGTGAGACTTGGTCCCAGAACCCTGGGATCTGGCCCTGAGCAGAAGGCAGATGCTTAACCACTGAGCCACCCAGGCATCCCTAGAGTTCTTAATCCAAAGCTTCTGGGCATCTGAAAATCTTCTGTAATTATATGGAAAATGGAGGTATTTGTGTGCATTTTTCTAGGGATAGACTCTACATTTGACCAAATTCTCAAAGGAATCTGGGGCTTCCAAAATGTTAGAACTGCTACTGGAGCCGGCACAGCCAAGGTTGGACAGCTCTGCTCATGGAGCACTCTGCCCTGGCAGGAGACCAGGCCAGGGATGGGATATGACTCCTTGGTCTGAGTTCATGTCACACTAATCTTGCACTGGCTCTTTCATGTTCCTATTCTTTGACATTTTTGACATATGCTGAATGCATAATGAAAGTTCTTCAATGTTCCAAACACTCTAAAATTTTCGGGGCATAGTTCAGGACATTAGGTTAACATTGATTCCTCCATGAAACACACATTTACTAAACTTCGTGGTACTCCAAGAATTTCTTCAATCCTTCACGCTGTGACCTTGGGAAAGTCTGTGTGTGTGTGTGTACATGTGCACATGTGTATTAATGTTTGGTCTTTCCCACCACATTGTTGCTACTTTTCCCCCACAAATGCCCACCTATTAGTCAACCTCTTCTCTTTGCCATCATCTTTGTAAACCTTCCCCATTTTGCACTCTCATATGTCAGCATGTCATGTTGTAGCCATTTCCAATTTTTTTTTAAGTCCAAGATAAATGCAGAAAGAACTTGCACTGTGGCTGAACTCTCTTTAACTTCTTGAAAGGAAAATGTCTGTGTGGCATGACTTTTTCCATCACTTAATCCAACTGCGCACTCCCAGAATAAGGAAAATCAGAAACCTAGCAGGCTTACAACCTCTGGCTCCTGTCAGTAGCAAAATGGCTGTTACTGTGGGCCACACAACTGGGGTATGAGGTCCCAGCCAAACTACTTTTAGCCTTCAGCATGTCCCCCAAAAGGAGGGCTCTGTCTTTGCTGGATCCTGGTTATGTTGCCACTATTATGTGAGAAAGAAGTTTTATGTGAATAATTCTAAGGATCTTGATTCCCTTGCTGTCATTTTTTTATTGTATCTGAGGTTTGCAGTAATTTGTAAGCGTATGTTTAAAATTCCAGTTAACGTTTATCTCCATTCTCAATGCTGGCAGGCTCCCATGATGAGAACTGAATCGTCGGGTGACCTTTCCAATGTATAATTTAGACCCAGGAAACATCGCAATAACGAATCTGGATTCTTGAAGTTTATAAATGAGAGACAAACTATGTGTAAACAAATAATAAAACCAATCAAATGAGTTTTTTTTTTTTAAGAGGAAGAAACCCTAGAAATGTTGTATAGTACTTTCCTTCACAGATTAAAAAACCAAGGACACCATCAACAAAAAGAAAAGGCAGCCTACTGAATTTGAGAAAATATTTGCAGATCAAATATGTGCTAAGGGGTTAATATACAAAACTGTATAAAAAACTCACACAACTCAAGAGCTCAAAAATAAACAATCCAATTAAAAAAACGGACAAAGGATCTGAACAGGCGTTTTTCCAAAGAAGACATACAGATGGCCAACAGGTACATGAAAAGATGCTCAATATCACTCATAATCAGGGAAATGCAAATCAAAATTACAATAAGATGTTACCTCACACCTGTTAGCATGATTATTATCAAAAAGACAAGGTACCTCACACCAGTGAGAATGGGGAAAATTAACAAGGCAGGAAACCACAAATGTTGGAGAGGATGTGGAGAAAAGGGAACCCTCTTACACTGTTGGTGGGAATGTGAACTGGTGCAGCCACTGTGGAAAACTGTGTGGAGGTTCCTCAGAGAGTTAAAAATAGACCTGCCCTACGACCCAGCAATTGCACTGTTGGGGATTTACCCCAAAGATTCAGATGCAATGAAACGCCGGGACACCTGCACCCCGATGTTTCTAGCAGCAATGTCCACAATAGCCAAACTGTGGAAGGAGCCTTGGTGTCCATCGAAAGATGAATGGATAAAGAAGATGTGGTCTATGTATACAATGGAATATTACTCAGCCATTAGAAATGACAAATACCCACCATTTGCTTCGACATGGATGGAACTGGAGGGTATTATGCTGAGTGAAATAAGTCAATCGTGAAGGACAAACAGTGTATGTTCTCATTCATTTGGGGAATATAAATAATAGTGAAAGGGAATAGAAGGGAAGGGAGAAGAAATGTGTGGGAAATGTCAGGAAGGGAGACAGAACATAAAGACTCCTAACTCTGGGAAACGAACTAGGGGTGGTGGAAGGGGAGGAGGGCGGGGGGTGGAGGTGAATGGGTGACGGGCACTGAGGGGAACACTTGACGGGATGAGCACTGGGTGTTATTCTGTATGTTGGTAAACTGAACACCAATAAAAAATTAAATTATTAAAAAAAAAAAAGACAAGGTACACCAAGTGTTGGTAGGGTTATAGAGAAGAGGAAACACTCATGCATTGTTGGTGGAAATGCAGACTGGTATAGCCACTATGGAAAAGAGTATGGAGATTCCTCAAGAGATTAAAATAGAAATTCCATATGATCCCACAATTCCACTTCAGGGTATTTATCTAAAGAAGATGAAAATACTCCCTTGAGAAGATATATACACCTCCATGTTCACTGCAGCATTATCTACAGTAGCCAAGACATGGAAACAATCTGAGTGTCCACTGATACATGAATGGTTAAAGAAAATGTGATATGTATACACACACACACACACACACACACACACACAGTGAAATACTATGCAGCCGTAACAATGAATGAAATCTTGTCATTGTGACATAATGGGTGGATCTTGAGGGCATTATGCCAAGTGAAATGTCAGACAGAGAAAGACACACATACTGTACGATCTTACTTATATGAGGAATCTTAAAAAAAAACAACACCAAGTTTATAGATGCAGAGAACAGATTATTGGGTCCCACAGGTAGGATGTGTGTGTGGGGGGGTGGGGGGGCAAATGAGTAAAGGGGATCAAAATGCAAAAATTTCCAGGTATAGAATAAATAAGTCGTATACCAGATGTAATGTACATATGGCAACCATAGTTAGTAATATCATATTACATATTTTGAAGTTCCTAAGTGAGTAGATCTTAGTTCTCATCACAAGAAAAAATTTCTGTAATTAGGTGTAGTGACAAATGTTAACTAGACTTATTGAGGTGATCATTTTGCAATATACACAAATCATTATTTTGTACACCTGAAACTAAACCAATTAAACCTCATTTAAAAGAAAAAAGAAGAAGAAGAAGAAAGGCTGAGTCCTGAAATTACACTGCTATGTTTTAACATGTAGCACAAAGTTTGGTTCCAAGTAAGCATCCATTAAGTGCTTGTTGAACGAATATTTGTGATTAAGTGACTTGTAATAAGAAAGAGTCTCCAGTGCCTGGCACCTAGTGAAAGCTTGATACTGAGTTAATAGGACATTTCAATGGAAGGTCAGCTTAAAAATGAAGAGCAATTACCATTTAACCCAGGGGCACAACTCTCCACAAACCAGCCCATCACTGTAAAATATGACTGCAGTGCTCACTTGGTTTTTCTGAACATAGCAATCAAGTAGCAGAATCCTAAACAAGAACGACCCATTGCTGTCATTGTCCACTATCCCTTATGCAAGTTTTTTAAAAAATATTTTATTTATTTATTTATTCATGAGAGACACAGAGTGAGAGGCAGAGACACAGGCAGAAGGAGAAGCAGACTCCATGCAGGAGGCCTGATGCGGGACTCAATCCCAGGACCCCGCGATCACAACCTGAGCCAAAGGCAGACCCTCAACAACTGAGCCACACAGATCCCCCCCTTTACACAAGTTAAATGGCAAGCGTACTTCTTTCTGTTAACCCTGGCTGATCTTTTTTTTTTTTTTTTTTTTTTTTTAATTTATGATAGTCACACAGAGAGAGAGAGAGGCAGAGACACAGGCAGAGGGAGAAGCAGGCTCCATGCCCCGTGAGCCCGACGTGGGATTCGATCCCCGGTCTCCAGGATCGCGCCCTGGGCCAAAGGCAGGCGCCAAACCGCTGCACCACCCAGGGATCCCAACCCTGGCTGATCTTGATTAAGGCATTCTGACCTTCAAAGTTGTCCTTTCTTTTCCCCCTGTCTTAGGGCTCCTTGCCCCTCCCAAGCCCCTGAGTGCTCAAAAGGTGAGCTCCCCGTCACCACACCAAGTCTGCTCAGGGAGCAGCAGTGGGAGTGGGTCATCAGCCTGATTCCATGAGGCCCTCCCACCCAGCCAGCTCTTCATTTCACAGCTACTTCCCATGAGCGCAGGGCCCAGGATTTTACACTTTGCCTGACACATCTTACTATTTTGACAAAAAAGATAATGCTGGTTGCAAATCTGGATAGATTTTCATGGCAGGGTTTGCACCACTAATGAGGTTCAGAAGAAAAGTCGAAGATCCAAGATTGCATGGAAATTCCACTTGCTAACCCAGATGTGGTAATAATATTTGATATTAACTCAAGCAAGCATTCCACGGATGTTAAAAATCATGGGCACTTCCAGGGGGTTATTATTTCTCATTTCATTTGGGGATTTGGGGAAACTCTTATTTTTTAATATTTTTCCTTTGACTGGTAACCTGGTTTGTGGAGGGTTTGAACTTCCCGTCTCTAGTTTCTGCACAGTCCAGGCATTTTCTCCACTAACTGGTGGAAGGAGGAGGGCAAAAGGGAAACTCAGATCAGCCTCGTTGGTTTTGAAGGCAGCTCTTGTAAAAGATTTCAGGGGAGAAAATGTTAAAATGGTTGGTAAAAATGAGGTTTGGGGTTTCTGTGGATTTAAATTGCTGTGTCTTTCCTGTGTCCTACTGGAAAGGATAATTAGATTTAATTTGGATTTTGGCGTCAAAAGACCAGCAACTAGCTTTGGGATCATTACAGGCTCTTTTAGGAAATTAATTGAAGATACTTACTTGGGCCAAGGGAGAATCTGGTCCTTTATGTTTTAAAGACACTCTCCTTTGTAACTAATTGCTTATAAAAGATGAAAATGTGCTTTCATCTATTAAAAAAATTAGTACAGCTTATTTTTTCCCCATTAAAAAAATATGTGACATTTTTGCAAAACAGTGCTTTTTCCTTTATTTATTTTATTTTATTTTTTTACTTTTGGTAGATTTTGATGGCCTAGGTTTGTTTTATTCCCCCTTTATTTGTTTAAAAATATACGATGTCTGTGACAATGCAAACCTGTGTTCAATAGGGAGCAAAAGCCGGAGATAGTTGGATGTCAAGTAGTTTGCAGTTGTTTGGAAAGCCTGAGTTTTTTAAAATGTAAGAATGTTTTGAAGTGCTGAATTGACTTGGCTTAGAAAATCTAAGGACCAAATTTGCATTTAGGCATCACTGGCTCCACCTTCTGTAGCCCAGAGTCCTGGACAGAAACCAGGGGCAGCATGCAGATCTGCAGAGAGTGGGACTGGCACCAGGCTCAGTTTCCATAACCCCAGGGCAAGGTGAGGAAGAGCTCCACTGTCTGAAGCAGCCACAGAATGTGAAATGGAAAAATCTAATGCTGGCTTCGCCCCTGCCCCTGAGGAAAATATGCAGAGAGTGCAGTCTTGCCTCGAGGGAATATTCCTTGCCGTGGAGACAAAGTCCAAGAGTGGCTTTATTTATTTATTTATTTTTTTGCGGGGGGGGGGGGGGGGGTGTCTAAAATAAGTTCACAAAGTCATGCAAGGAAGATGAGCTGAATGCAGATCTTTTGTTCAGCTTCTCTGCATGTGGCAGAGGTGCAAGCATGGCACTTCGTACATTGTGGGGGTGCAATTAATCTTTTTTTTTTTTTTTTGACTTGCATTAGTAAGGTCTGGAAACTTATGAAATGTCGTGTTTTTCAGATACCATTAATAATCCCAAGAAGGTATGAATTTGAAGTGATTGTCTAACATACAAGTCTCTACTGGGGGGAAATGAATGTGGTTTGGTTTTCTTTCAGGTCCAACGGCGTGTCCAGTATCTAACCCATAAAATATATACACAGCAGTACTAGATTTATTTCTTACGACCTTGCTCAGAGACAAAAGGACAAATGGTTTGGTGTCAGGAACTGTACCGAGGAACAATGTAGAAAATATTTCTACTTCAGTTTGTACCAGCTTTTTGTCTCGTGGGGAAAAAAATTCTATTAGCTTTCTTTTAAGGCTGCCAGCAGGGTGTCTTGGAGGGAACAGTCTCTTCAGAGTTTCGAGGGCTGGGGAATCCAAGAGTATAAGTAAGGGCAGGAGCTTTGTCAGAACTAACTGCTCCCTTTGCCTCATAAAACTGCTATCTCCATCAATCTGTGTTTATTTTTCTCCTGCTTTTTAATTTGTTTAATGGACTTCAGCTGAAGACTTCACTCAATGTCTGAGGAAAGTAAAGTCTAATAAAACCCCTAAGGACTTAGCAAGCAGAGTTCAGCACTTTGGGATTATTTTGTCTGACTTTCATCTTTGCTGCTGCAGAAACAATGACTGGAGAGCACCCTGGGCCTAACCCCAGAGATCTGGAGCCTGGGAAGCAATCAACCAGATAAGTCATGCTTCCTTGCTCCCTGCTCTCCTTCTCTGCTGGGCTGTTCTCCCTCTTCCTGTCTCCCTTGGGCTTGTCTGTGCCCCCTTTGGGTGTCTCTGCCCTCTTTTTGGTCTCTGCCCTCTTTTGCCTTCCTCCTTGTTTTCCTCCTCCTTCTCCTTCTTTTCTTCTCCTCCTCCCCCTCTTCTTTTTGATGCTGTTTTGGTTTATTATTTTTAAAGATTTATTTATTTATTTATTTGAGAGAGAGCACGATTGGGAATGATGTAGTTTTATATAGGTGAGGTTTCATGGGGTGATGTCTGGAGCTGATGGCCAAGAAAGAATTCTTGAGACATCTTTGGTGCAAAAAAGGTGGTTTTATTAAAGCAGAAGGACAGGACCTGTGGGCAGAAAGAGCTGTTGCCCCAAACTTGTGAGGGGTGGCTGATTATATACTTGGGAGTTGGAGGAGGCAAGGAAAAGAGAGGTTTCAAAAGGATTTTCATATGTTAAAGAGGACTCACAGGGTACTGAAGGCCTTACCCCTGTCAATTAAGGCTGTGTTTCCTTCTACCAAGGCATTAACTTGAAGACAATTGGGAGCTTTCTGGAGGAACCTTACACTCTGCCAGCTTGGAGTATCTGTCAATGGGCTGGAGGTTATAAGGACATTTAATTGTATTGACATTTCCTTCTGGATAAAAATGCTTTGTTCTTATAAATTACTAAAACATTTGTAAATTTAGGGAGACTGTCTTGCAGGATTGTGATCTTTGTAAGTTAACTATCTGTTTTTCCTTTCCTTAGCTTCAGGGCAGCCAGGAGTGCCCAAGGGAGGTCAGACATAGCCCATGGGGGTGTGTATTGTGTCAGCTGCTGCTTTGTCCTCAGCTTATCTTCTGTTCCTCATCAGAAGGGGAAGAGGGAAAGGGAGAGAGAATCTCAAGCAGACTCCATGCTGAACACAATGCCCAATGCAGGGCTCATTAAAACCAACCCTGAGATTATGACCTGAGCAGAAACCAAGAATCAAATGCTTAACCAATGGAGTCACCCAGGTGTCCCCTTTTTAGTGCTTTTATCTCCAGTCTCATCTCATTTACTTTCTCCACACTTTCTTTGGCTTATTCATAAAGCAGAAATACAGCCTAACATTTCCACTCACCATACCAAGGGTTCAGCATGACAAAGGAGATGTTACTCGTGTCTGCAAGAAGGTCATAGACTGGTGGAAATGAGCATTGGACATGCCGGGGATGGTGAAAGGAAACATATCATTTGTTGGGGAAGCAGAGAAAAAGCTGAGAGAAGTAGGATTATCCGTTGATGGAAGGTTTTGATGGCAAGACAGAAGGCTGAAGAATCTGATTTTCTAGATTTTGATATTCAGACCCCCTTCTGCAGAAACATTTGTCTAACTGATTAAACATCCAGATTATTGGGTTTAGAAACCAGGCCTGCTGAATCAACATTTCTGGCTTGGGGCCCAGGAAACTATATTTTCGGAAAATACTTCAGGTAGTTCATTAGAAGTTTGGAGAATTACTGACTAAAGCAGTAAGAATCCTTGAAATTCAAAACAAATTGAATTTTGAATTCCTTTGAAATTCAAAACAAATTCTTTTATTTTTAAACTTTCTTCTGATGTTTGTTCTTTTAAAAGTAGTATATTTTAATAGGTGAATGTAATTATTTTACATTTATTGTATCTATCGACACGCTTGTGCTACTTCCTACCACCTTTCTTGTACCATGTTTTTTTCTTTGGCTATTTTCTTTTTTAACTTTCCTGACATCTGCTGAATTGTTAAAGCTTTTTGGTGGTGGTTGTTCAGGACCTACTTTTCTGCCTTCTATGTTTGCTTGAATAGTGCTGCTTATAATCTTTCATTTTTAGGCAAAATTTGGTTTTAATGTACATATTTTATTTTACATTTCCCTAAAGATATCTTAAGTTATACAGTGCCTGTGTCCTCCTCCCAAGCAGCACAGGTGCTGTTAACAGGCTGGCATGCTTGGCATACCTTCCATCTTATCCCCACATCTTCATGTTATTGCCATCTGGAGTTTCAGGGCTACCTCTTTAAAAACATAATACAATCAACTATTAATATTTAACTCACGGTAGTTAGCTACATCAACAAATTTTTACAAACTTTTTTCTTGCTAATGACTATATTCCTTAAAAATTCAGTAAGGCTCTGTATGTAGTCAACTTTCTAAGTTTTAATTTTGAAAATGACTTTATTTGGTCCTCATGATTGAACCATCTTTCACCCTGGTATGAATAACAGTTACTTTGAGGATATTATACCACTGGATTTTGATATCTGTTACTGGTGAGGTGTTTGCTGTTACCTATGACAGATGAGCTCTAACATGGTCTCTGTGATCTTGCCTCCTGCTGTTCGTGCTCTTATATAATCTCTCCCATTGAGTGTGAGCGACTTACTGCTAATCAATAGAATGTGGCAGTGGAGATGGGATGTCGCTGCTGGGATTACATTATATTACATAAGACTGCCTTGCTAGTAGACTGGCTCTGGAGTCTCCATCTCCTTGCTGCTTTGAAGAAGCAAGTAGCTTTGAGCCCTATATAATTGCAAAGAAATGAACTCTACCAACAACCTGCCCAGGCTTGGAACTGAACCCTTCCTCAACTGAGCCTTCAGATGAGAACCCAACCCTGGCTGATCCCTTGATTGCAGCCTCCCAGAGAACCTAAGTAAGCTGCATCCTAACTCCTAGCCCACAGTAATGGTGAGATAAGAAATGCATGTGGTCCTAAGCTGCCAAATTTTTGTTAAATGTTTAATTTTTTTTAATTTTTTTAATTTTGAGCTTAGAAAACTAATGTATCATGTACCTGTTACTCATTTGTAGGAAATCTGTCATTTCTCTCTTATCACTTCTAAAATTTGTCTCCCTGATGGCCTACAGTTTCACTACACAGTGTCTACATATAGTGTTATTTTATTTACTTTTCATCCTTCCCACACTTGGATTGCACTACATGTATGAAGACTCTTTCCTTCCCCTTCAATTCAGGAAAATCCTCAGCCATTAGTTCTTCAAAAATTGCCACTCCACCATCCTGTATATTCTCTGCTTCTGGAACTCCTATTATATCCCCTAGGGAGAGTTACCCGGCTTCTCTTCTTCTATACTTCCCTTTGCTTTTTCTGTGCTTCCCTCTGGAGCACTGAGAACAAAATTACAGCACTGATCCTGCAGCTATGACAAATCTGCTATTTATTATCCCTTCTGTTTAGTTTTAAATTTTGGTTTATATATTTTTGTTTGAGTTCTGGCATTTGTCTTTTGTAATCTTCCCTGTTCTGGATTCAAGTATTTCTGTTTTTGTTTGTTTGTTTCGTAATGTCTTGTTCTTGGTTTAGCTTTCAAGCTCACCTTGAGAAAGCTATGTGTGTGTATGTGCGTGCACACACACACATGCGTATTTTCCTTTCCCCATGTTAATGCCTCTATATGGATAGTTTATTATTGTCTCTGTCCTACCAGGTCCCTGATTTGGAACCATTTATTCTTTTAGCATGTGTGTGGGGATGTGACAGCTCACACTCCTAAGCCAGCAAAGGCTTCCTTACTTTGGGATCATATAGCTGCCTCTGTTTCCTCTTAGCATATCAGGTAGCAGCTCTGCACAGCTTAACAACCCAGCATGAAGGCCCCATCCAAAATGGTGAGCTGCAACTTAGACCCTGATGTCATGCATGTTTCAATCCTGAATCTCACTTAACTGCTATATATTCTGTTTTTCTCGTGGCTTGCCTGTGAGTCATTTATCTAGTTTTTAAAATTCTGGTTGTGATTTTTAAAATTAATTTATTTGACCCTATTAATGCTCTATGTTTGGAATCCAGGCAAGAGATGAACATATGTAATCACAACACTCTTTGTTGGCAATTCCTGGAATTACTAATGTTAAATTTTCTAACATCATATTTGGTTAAGATAGAATATTTTCAAAGCATCTTTGAGTCACTGACCAAACCCTTCTTTGCCTTTGTTTTTAGAGGGAACATATGAAATGCATGTGGGGATCCACCTTGTTAGGTTATAGTTAGTATTATCAAAGTTCATCAACTACCTTTATCACATATCAAATTGATATCAAATTAAATTAGGCTTTAAAATTACATAAATATATATTTATAAATTTTATGTTTATTTATTTTTATTATTTATTATATTTACTCATTATATATATATATCTTTAGGGGAAGTCAATTTCAAAGTAGTATATACAGGCATGAAGAAGTTATAAAAACATTAAGATATTTTGAGCTAAGGAAACATTATAGAATTAGAATAAATGCAGGAGACAGGATGAGGGGCAGTTGGGAACATAGCCCTGAGACCAAGACCAAGATTGGCTGGATCTGAAGCCCAGTTCTTTTTTCCTTGCTACTTGCACAATCTTGGGCTCTCTGTGCCTTAGTTTTCTCATTTGTAAGGTGAGGAGAAGAGTAGAATCTTCTTTATAGAGTTGTGTTGAGGATCAAGAGATTCATGTGATGTGTGCAGACATTTTTCTGGCATGCAGTAATTGCTCAGAGAAGACCAGCCAATATTATCAGAACTGTAAAGTTTATTGAATTGGGAATTTTGAAGAGGATACTAGGCTTTAAGATGTGTAGGAACTGATGTATTTGTTAAAAAGATTCAGCCTTTTTATGATGGTTAATTTTATGCATCAACTTGGCTGGGCCATGGGATACCCAGACATTTGATTAAACATTATTCTGGGTATGCCTGTGAGCACATTTCTGGATGTGGTTAACATTTGGATTGGCAGATTGAATAAAGCAGATGCCCTTCCCCAGTGTAGGTGGGCCTCATTCAATCAACTGAAGACTTGGACTAGAACAAAAGAGAGAACTCCTCTTTCCTAACTACCTTGAATGAGGACATCTATCTTTTCCTGCTTTCAGACTTGAAGCATCAATTCTTGGGCCTCCAAGCCTGCTGGTCTTTGGACACCTTATGCCCTCCTGTGTGTCTCCAGTTTGTTGACTGCAGATTTTGGGACTCCATAACCGCAGAAGCCAATTCCTTATTTTTTAGATATCTCCTATCAATTCTGCTTCTCTGGAGAACCCTTATACACTCTTTCTCTGCTAGCTGGGTTTTGTGTGTATGTAGGTGTTTGGTAAGGTTGTGCCTTATATTACCTTCTATCTTGAGTTTTGACCATGCTGATGTTGGAAGACATTAACTTCAATACCTGTAGGCCAGAGGACATCTTTTTGCAAAAATGGAATCCCATACAATTAAAAAGGTTCATTTTGTTTGTGACATATTCTCTTCCATCACCTAATTTCAGACTTCAAGCATGAAGCGGTGCTGGTCTGAGTTCTTCCAAGCCTGTTCTTCCTGACACTAGACCTGCTCCTCACATGTGGTTCTCTTCCACCTGAACTCTTTCATCTCAGTTTCTGGACACAGGGACTCCAGACCTTTTATCCTGTCATGCATTTATAAAATCCTAAAAGAACACCTTGCCTTTGGGGACATTATGATTGCTCAGTGGCTGGCTTCATCCCATAGGAATGTGGCTCTGCCTTTGGCCTTCCCCAGACCTCAGCGCCACATACCCAGGAAAATGTTGGAGCAAATAAATCCTTCCTCTACTGTAATTATTCAGTTCCACAATATTTGTTCTTTCCAAAATACACTTCTATTTCTTACAGACTCTTTCACTTTTACTTTACTTTATACCAAAGCTTCTTAACCTTTTTGGAATTGTCTCCTCAGAATCTGATGAAAACCATGGCCCCAAGACAATGTATATTCACACATAAATATGCAAATGCACACAGGGAATTCACCTCCAAAGCTCCGGGTAGACCTGCCTTAAGAATCTCCACATTAGATGGCTGTCAAAACACTTCTAACTTGACAGATCCTGGTCCATTTCTGCATTTCCAAGGAAGCTGAACTCATTTTACTGCCATGTACTCCTCTGTCCCAATGGGTCATAAATAAGATTCTGAGATGTCTGTTTCAATGTGTGGAAAATATGTCATTGCCAATTAAATGTTAACTGAAAAAGGCCAGAAATAGATTTTTTGAACGTGAAAATACATTTGTCATCTCATTTCTCAAGGAATGGTTTCACCAATGGACAGATGTGCTGAACTTAACACATCTCCATCATGGATTTTATCATTCCAAAGAGAAACTCAGACTTACTCAAAATCCTAATAATGCAATCAATGTCCCTATCAAAAATACATGAAAGGCTTACTTCTGTGTCATTTCCTTATTTTCCTTCAGAAGGCATAATTTTTAAGAAATATTTGATGTTCTCATGTCAATATGCTCTTTGAAATGGGTAGATTTTGACTCTTGCCCAGGAATTTTGTTTTCCTTGATGCATAAAGTCATTTTATCTCAGTTGTTTTCCTCCAAATGTTCTATAGCAATACACATTTCTGGAGGAACTCATTAACTTGAAATACAACTTGAACAAGGAGTTAATGGGTGATACATTTATTAATTTCATTTCTTTTGCTCTTCTATGTTATCTGGAGTGGAGGCTCAGAAAACTGACCATCACATTTGTGATAAATGCTGGTATAAAGGATGCTGGGATTATATTCATCCACTGTGGTCAGATGTTGCTAAGTCTGGAGATTGATAATCACAATTAATGAGAATCTCAAATACAATATCCTTATCTGGACAGCACAGAGCTGGCCCCAAGTAGAATTATCTAGTAAAGGACCTTGATGCTGCCTCACCATCACCTCCTGCTCTGCAACATCCTCATTCCATCCCCATGGACCTGGAAGTGTCCAGCAACCTCTTGCTGTCCTTGGCCACCATTGCTCTAGCACCCTGCCTAGGTCCACAGCCCTTGGCAGAAACACATTCTTGTAATCTTTGTCTATGTCTAAACTCTATTGACATTCGAACGCCTCTCCCCTTGCCTCCAATGCCCATTCTCTGTTCTTCTCCCCCCTCAGATTTAATCATGATTTACCAGACTCGGTCCCTCTTAAGTGAAGTATTTGCATTTTAAAGTGGGTCTTCCGTGATTTAACTTGAAAGAGGCGACCATTATTGTGAATTGGAGGCCGCAAACTGGAGTGGTTTGGAGATTTGGATTCCAAAAGAACTCAGATTACTTCACATAGAGAAAGGTAGTGCCTTTGGTGCTATTTCTTAAAGACTTGCCTTCCTGACCAATGTTTTCTTAGTCCTCATTAGAAGTCAGCCAAACTATTGTTTCTAGCTCCCCTGAAAAGTGATCTAGGTGTACGAAGCATTTGGTAGCAATGATTACAGCAGACACACGAGCTGAGCATTTCAGAAGGAAGATTCTCTTGGACACAAAGGACCTGTCTTAGAGTGGTAGACAAATGCTATTCATCCCCAGTGCCTGGGGGAACATCTTCATGTTTTTGGAATAAAAGTAGAATTTTTGTGTCCAACTATGTCTAAGCTGACAAATGTGCTGGCCAGAGATTTCTGGGGAGTGGGGAGAAAGGTAGCCCGTGCTGGGAACTTTTCATCTATTCCTAATACATATCCTCTACTGATGTAACTCTTGTACCAGCTTTCTAGGAGAACTATTTAAGAGGGAACCCCTGTTTAAAAATGGTCTCTAATCTGTTTTTTTTTAAGATCTTATTTATTTATTCATGAGAGACACAGAGAGAGAGGCAGAGATATCTCTGCAGATAGGAGAATCAGGCTCCCTGAGGGGAGTCTGATGCAGAACTCGATCCAGGACCTCAGGATCACGACCTGAGCCAAAGGCAGACAACTCAACCACTGAACCACCTGGGTGCCCGGTGTCTAACCTGTTTAATGGAAAAAGGGATATACCCATGGAATCATCAATTTTTAATGTAATCAAAGATACCATGATTGTGTGTATCTTATAGAAAGTCCTAGAAAATTCTATAAAATTCTTTTAAATTCAAAAGTCTTTGTTTTTAAGGTTTTGTGTTTTTTGGGTTTTGTTTTGTTTGGTTTCATTTGTTTTTTTGTCAGTAAAGAGGCCCCTAAGCCCTATTTGTTCTACTACTTCACGTGGACACGTGGAGTCCCTATTTCCCATTACAAAAAAACAAAGCAAAACAAAACAAAACAAAAAAACACAGGGTTTTATTTTCCGTGAACCTGTTATGAAAATCATTGTATCTAATAGGGGTGGAAAGCCACTTTTGTGGGAAATCTGTGAGTTTTATGTTTCCTTAGTGTTTGTGAGGAAGGACTTTGCAGTGTTCCCAGGCAGCAAGTCACAATTTACATTTTGGAATTATAAACAAAACAAGTACAGAATTGGAGATGGATCCCAGGACTAGGGAACAAAAAGAAGACACACATAAACACACACACAAACACACACACACACACACACCCCATAAGGGTAAGTCAGGCTAAGTACTGTACTTGGCTCATCACAAAGATTTATGACCTTTGTTCTCTGCTTTGAAAACTGAGGCTCAGGGAGCCTGAACACTGGTCCTTTCGTCAGTTAACTAGCACTATCCCCCCCCCCCCCCCCCCCCAGTATTGGTTGTTTTAAAGAAAGTGGAGCAAGTGGTCTCATCCCTTGCTTTGGAGACATTTTGCACATGTTTTTTCAATAAAACTGCACCATGTAACTTGCTGTGTCAATAGTGGAGTAGAAAAAAACATTTCACTTGGCAAACCAAGTGACCAATACTCCAGATTGCCTTAGAGGCAAAGGGAAGTGAATGGTTCTTTCTAATTAGACTACTTGTCCTCTATAAACACTTTCCTTACTTTCCTTAATTTGTTGAAACTTGCACTCTTGTTCTCTAGGCTTTCTCTGTGTCCTCTCATTGACGACTGGAGTGTTTTTCTAAGTAAGTATGGATCTCACATTTATAGGTACAAAGATAAGGAAATAAGATTCAATGTGATACCTCTGGGCAAAGCCACACCTGTCTCAGGTAGAAAATTAGTGGATGCTTTTCACAACAGGACATAAAACACTTGTGAAATCGGAAGCTTCCTGGTATGGGCATAGCAGTGTCCTTTCTCTCTCAGGCCACACAAAGAAATCGAGATGACCCCACTCTGGTCAGCCTGCCCTGGCTACTGCTGAGCCCTGGGTGTCCCTGGGTGAGAGAGAGAGATACACTAAATCTGTTACATTTCCACACATATATTTAACTGTGAAATATATGTATGTATGGGGTTTAATCTTCACACTCTTGTGTGCATATGTTGACTAGTTGCTACGGTGGAGCTTATCCACACCCATGTAGGCATCAGAACCATCCACGAGCCTCTGCTGTGCACTCTGGATACAAAAGCTGGCCCTGGACAACCTCAAAAACTTCCAGAGTCCTCCAGGCCACCACAGAATTTTTATTTTTGAAAGCACTGCTCTAAACTTTGTATCTTTTGCTTTATAGATACACACACACATAGACACACACAAAGTGCACCATCTTTGACTCAGCTTGATCACACCCAGCAAAAGTAGGAAACAGCACCTGAACCAGCTTTAATAGCTGCTGCAATGAGCAGGTATACGTATGAAGGAGGGAAGAAGGGGATTCAGCAGGTACAAATTGTACAGGAGTAGACAAGTGGGGTTTGATGTTCCTTAATGGATGGTTGACATGGTGAAGGGGCCTGAAGAACTAAGTATCAATCCTCTGAACACAAGAGTCACCTGTTTGCGGGTTCTGCACCCGGGTGTCCTCCTCAGTGGGAAGGGCTGGTGTCGCCAAGGAGCCGTGATGTGGCCATCGGGCACACTGAGGTCTGCCTGCCTCTCGGGAGCATCTTATTCATCTGTACCTCAGCATGATGCCCCTAAATAGTAGATGCTAGATGAAGACCCAAAGGTTGGGCCCCCCACCTTTCTTGAGCTGTGCCCTTTCAGGGGACAGCCAGGGGCAGAGAAGACTGCAGATTGCTCACAGCAGCCGCTGTACACTTGAGCTGTACACATGAACTATAGGTCCATGAGCAGCCTTTGAGAAGAAAGGAGGAAGATGGAAACATGGCTTTCCTGTGTGCTACATCCCTCTTCCTCCTCTGGGACGGCAGTTCTGCTGCAGGTTCAAACTTCTGCCCCTTGCAAGCCCTGGTGACTGTGGCAGTTTAGATGGATCCTGCAAAGCTGAGAGGTCCTGGGAACGGTGGGCATCAGAGTGTCTCTCAGTGACTTGGGCACATTTTAATGAAATCCTTGACAGCACAACTGCTTCTTCTCAGCCGAGCCCCAAGGCAGTTCTAGAAGCCTCCCAGCCCCTATACCATTCTTCCTTTCTCCGTCTTGCTCTTCTTTGTTTTTGAAAATCTCCTTTATTTCCTTCTGCTGTGAGGTTGGTGCAAGATCTCCAAAATACCACCATGGCAATAGCAGTGGGGACTCTGACTGCATCGAAGCACAGGATGAGTGGAATGTGTTTTAAACAATGAAGCTCGGGATCCCTGGGTGGCGCAGCGGTTTGGCCCAGGGCGCGATCCTGGAGACCCGGGATCGAATCCCACATCGGGCTCCCGGTGCATGGAGCCTGCTTCTCCCTCCGCCTGTGTCTCTGCCTCTCTCTCTCTCTCTGTGACTATCATAAATAAATAAATAAATAAAAAAAACAAAAAAACAATGAAGCTCATGGCAAATGGGGTTCTCTTCATGGGGCAGGCGCCCTTGGCAATGAATAGTTGGTGTGATGGTTGGGAATTGTCAAGTGGAAAGGAGTCTGGGTAGAAAAGCAGGTGGACAAGGAAGATGGCTGGTCAGTACAGAGGAGGGACAGATTTGCACCAGCAGGTTCCCCCAGTAGTATCTGAATTTGCTCACTAGAAGAAAAAGTAGTATTGTTCTATGTGGCTTGGGCCTCCCTCAGTGAGGGCAATGAGATTTCTCTCTACTGGCACAACCAAAAGCACTACCTTAAAAAAAGGAGCAATGGTGGAAATAGGGCTAAAGGAGTGAGTTGGTCATGATTTGTCGTATTCCTACTCCAATTCCATCATAATTCCCTTTACTCTCCAGGAACTGACCTGGCCTACCCTTCACACCTGAGACCAATCCAATGTCTTAGCTCCTAATCTGTCTGGAGGTTTCATGGGTCAGTGTCCCCATCATATTTCTGCCATTCGGGCCAAATTTGGGATACACCGGGGCTATTTTCTGCTGAGAATATTGCTCTGGAAAGGAAGAAAAAAAAAGCACCTATTCACAATAGCTTCTTGTCACTTTATCAAACACAAAGTAGATTGAAGGGACACAGATAATGGAGTATAGAGGAAATCTATCTGGGTTCTTGGTGGAGGGGTGAAGAGAGAGGAGCATGGTGAACAGAAAAGTGAGGATTTTAAGGGCTCTCCACAGAAGCCAGCACCAGGAAAAGAGCAGCAGGATGATCCCGGGGACAGCGGGGACTCGGGGCAAGGAGAAGGCTATGCATTTTGCTCTTCCCCTATAGTATGGCCCCAAGGGGATGGCACAGGCGGAGACCAGCTCAGATCGACAGAGAGTGTGGCCCGCAGGGAGTAACACATGTGTGCTGGTCATCCACACAAAGGTGAGGAGTGGAGTTGGGAAAAGAGACCGCTTTACTTCATCAGTTGTCTTTTAACCTTTTTCTAATTATAAAAGTCATATATACTTGGGACTCCTGGGTGGCTCAGTGGTTGACATCTGCCTTCGGCTCAGGTCATGGTCTTAGGGTCCTGGGATGAAGTCCCATGTCAGGCTCCCAGCTCAGTAGGGAGTCTACTTCTCCCTCTGCCTGTGTCTTTGCCTCTCTTTGTGTATGAATAAATAAATAAGATCTTTTTTTTTTAAAGTCATATATACTTAATGGAAAATATGAAAAAAGAATTGTATTTAACCAAAAAGAAAGAAAGAAAGAAAGAAAGAAAGAAAGAAAGAAAGAAAGAAAGAAGAAAGAAAGAAAGAAAAAGACCCTCTAGTAACGATTTACTGTATTTCTTTCACACATTAATTTATTTACCAAAAGTTAAAAGCCACACTAATATGTGGCAGGCTCCATACCAGCCACTGGGAATGCAGGGATAATCAAGACTGATTTGGTCTCCATGTTCAGCAACAAAAACGATCATGTGCTGTGTATTCGGTCACATGTAGATGGAGGATTTTCACCTAATTATATCACTCCAAGTTTCCTATACTACTAAATATTCTTCTACAACATGCTTGATCATGGCCATGTTTTATTTTATTATATAGATTTGTAATTATTCATGAACCAATTGCTTATGTTTAGACAGCTGTGTTTGGCTCCTCCTTTTTTATTTTGACAATATAATGTTCAAATGAACATTTTTCAAGCAAATTTTGTAACATGTCTTTGAGGCACATTTTATAACATGTCTTTGTTACTTTTTGTTGATTTGCTAACAGAATCGGTCATTTCAAGGGCTCTTTAGAGGCTCAGCAAAAGATTATTTATCCAGAAAGTTCAGGCATGGCTGTTTATAAATTAATGATATTTCTGGAATTTAAACATCTAATGTCGACTGTGGGCAAGACGGCAGAGGAGCAGGGTCCCCAAGCCACCCGCCCCACCACCTTACCTGGATAACTTTCAAGTCACCTGAACACCTATGAAATCGACCTGAGATTTAAAGAGAGAACAGCCTGGACGCTACAGAGAGAAGAGTTTTCGCTTCTAACAAGGTAGGAAGGCGGAAAAGAAAATAAAAAATAAAAAGAATCAGTGGGGAGGGCCCGGAGGAGCCGGGCTGAGGCCTGCGGGGAGAGCCCCCCGGCGGGAAAGCCCAGCCCCGGACCAGCGGGAGCTTTACAATCCGCCCCGGATCCCTCCCCATGGAAAGGCGCTCAGCAGGGAGCCCGGGCGGGATGGGGGGAGGGGGGACCTCCAGGTCCCGGGGTCACTGGCAGAGGAGGGGCGCCGGGGAGAGCGCCCCCCACACCCGCCCATCTCCGTAAAGGGCTGGAGCGCGCCCCGCGGCCTCGGGGAGCAGCGGGTGGGTCGGGCGGGGCTCCGGGCGGAGGGGGCTCCCCAGGAGCGCGGCTCCAGCAGCGCAGGCCCCGACCCCAGGGCGCCGGGACACAGCCGGGATCCTGCGCTCGTCCCGGGACAGGCCGAGGCGGGGAGGGCCCAGGACAGCGAGGACGCTCCTGCCCCGGGAGCATCCAGGCCCCTGCGGGCTGGGAGACGGCGGGAGTCACTGCGGGGGGCGGGGGGCGCCCTCCAGGGCCAGGGAGACCTGGCCGCCGCCGGTGGGGTCCCTCCTGGTGTCACCCTGTGCCTGGGACGGAGTGGGCTGCCAGGGGACAGAGGCCTCATGGAGTAAACAGCTACCACGGAGCCCGGCATCTGGCAGGGGGCGGGGCGGCTCCCCCAGGTGCACACACCTGAGAATCGGCACCGCAGGCCCCTCCCCCAGAAGACCAGCTGGAAGGACAGGGGAAGAGCAAGTTCTTGAACAAGCAGCGCTGGAAAGTTCCAGGGGAAGTCGAGGGATCTACAGTATATAGAACCGGAGGATACCCCTCTTTGTTTTTCTGTTTGCTTGTTTTTTCTTTTCGTTTTTTCTTTTTTCCAGTACAACTGGTTTTTAGCCACTCTGCACTGAGCAAAATGACTAGAAGGAAGATCTCACCACAAAAGAAAGATTCAGAACAGTCCTCTCTCCCACAGAGTTACAAAATTTGGATTACAATTCGATGTCAGAAAACCAATTCAGAAGCACAATTATAAAGCTACTGGTGGCTCTGGAAAAAAGCATAAAGGATTCAAGAGACTTCATGATGCAGAATTTAGATCTAATCAGGCTGAAATTAAAAATCAATTAAATGAGATGCAATCCAAACTGGAGGTCCTAGCAATGAGGGTTAATGGGGTAGAAGAGAGTGAGTGACATAGAAGACAAGTTGATGGCAAGTAAGGAAGCTGAAGAAAAAAGAGAAAAACAATTAAAAGACCAAAAGGAAAGGTTAAGGAAAATAAATGGCTCAGAAGGAAAAATCTACATTTAATTGGGGGTTCCAGAGGGCACTGAAAAGGACAGAGGACCAGAAACCATATTTGAACAAATCATAGCTGAGAACTTCCCTAATTTGGGGAGGGAAACAGGCATTCAGATCCAGAAGATAGAGAGATTTCCCCCCCTAAAATCAATAAAAACCATTCAACCCCTTGACATTTAATAGTGGAACTTGCAAATTCCAAAGATAAAGAGAAGATCCTTAAAGCAGCAAGAGACAAGAGATCCCAACTTATATGGGGAGAAATATTAGATTAACAGCAGACCTCTCCACAGAGACCTGGCAGGCCAGGAAGGGCTGGCAGGATATACTCAGGGTCCTAAATGAGAAGAACATGCAGCCAAGAATACTCTATCCAGCAGGGCTCTCATTCAGAATAGAAGGAGAGATAAAGAGCTTCCAAGATAAGCAGAAACTGAAAGAATATGTGACCACCAAACCAGCTCTGCAAGAAATATTAAGGGGGACTCTATAAAAGAAAGAGGAAGCCCAAAGAAATAAGTCACAGAAACAGGGACTGAATAGGTATTATGACTAAATTCATATCTTTCAATAGTAACTCTGAACATGAATGGGCTTAATGATCCCATCAAAAGGTGTAGGGTTTCAGACTGGATAAAAAAGCAAGACCCATCTATTTGCTGTCTATAAGAGACTCATTTTAGACCTAAGGACACCTACAGCCTGAAAATGAAAGGTTGGAGAACCATCTACATTCAAATGGTCCTCAAAAGAAAGCAGGGGTAGCCATCCTTACATCAGATAAATTAAAGTTTATCCCAAATACTGTAATAAGAGATGAAGAGGGACACTATATCATACTTAAAGGATCTATCCAACAAGAGGACCTAACAACCATCAATATTTATGCCCCTAATGTGGGAGCTGCCAAGTATATCAATCAATTAATAACCAAAGTAAAGACATATTTAGATAATAATACACTTAAACTGGGAGACTTCAACATGGCGCTTTCTGGAAATGACAGGTATTCTAAGCACAACATCTCCAAAGAAACAAGAGCTTTAAATGATACACTGGACTTCACAGATGGATTTCACAGATATTTACAGAACTTTACATCCAAATGCAACTGAATACACATTCTTCTCAAGGACACATGGAACATTCTCCAGAAGAGACCAAATACTGGGTCACAAATTAGGTCTTAACCAATACCAAAAGATTTGGATTGTCCCCTGCATATTTTCAGACCATAATGCTTTGAAACTTGAACTCAATCACAAGAAAAAATTTGGAAGAAATTCAAACACATGGAAGTTAAAGAGCATCCTGCTAAAAGATGAAAGGGTCAACCAGGAAGTTAGAGAAGAATTAAAAAGATTCATGGAAACTAATGAGAATGAAGATACAACCGTTCAAAATCTTTGGGATACAGCAAAAGCAGTCCTGAGAGGGAAATACATCACAATACAAGCATCCCTCAAAAAATTGGAAAAAACTCAAATACACAAGCTAACCTTGCACCTAAAGGAACTGGAGAAAGAACAGCAAATAAAACCTATACCCAGAAGAAGAGAGTTAATAAAGATTTGAGCAGAACTCAATGAAATTGAGACCAGAAGAACTGTAAATCAGATCAACAAAACCAGGAGTTGGTTCTTTGAAGGAATTAATAAGGTTGATAAACCATTAGCCAGCCTTATTAAAAACAAAAGAGAAAAGACTCAATTTAATTCACGAATGAAAAAGGAGAGATCACAACCAATACCAAGGAAATACAAATGATTTTAAAAACATATTATGAGCAGCTATGCACCAATAAATTAGGCAATCTAGAAGAAATGGATACATTTCTGGAAAACCACAAACTACCAAACCTGGAACAGGAAGAAATAGAAAACCTGAACAGGCCAATAACCAGGGAGGAAATTAAAGCAGTCATCAAAAACCTCCCAAAACACAAAAGTCCAGGGCCAGATGGCTTTCCAGGGGAATTCTATCAAACATTTAAAGAAGAAACAATAGCTGTCCTACTAAAGCTGTTCTGAAAGATAGAAAGAGATGGAGTACTTCCAAACTCGTTCTATGAGGCCAGCGTCACCTTAATTCCAAAACCAGACAAAGACCCCACCAAAAAAGAGAATTATAGACCAATATCCCTGATGAACACAGATGCAAAAATTCTAAACAAGATACTAGCCAATAGGATCCAACAATACATTAAGAAGATTATTCACCATGACCAAGTGGGATTTATCCCCGGGATGCAAGGCTGCTTCAACATTCATAAAGCAATCAACCTGATAGATCATATCAACAAGGAAAAACCAAGAACCATGTGATCCTCTCAATAGATGCAGAGAAAGCATTTGACAAAATACAGCATCCATTCCTGATCAAAACTCTTCAGAGCGTAGGGATAGAGGGAACATTCCTCAGCATCTTAAAAGCCATCTACGAAAAGCCCACAGCAAATATCATTCTCAATGGGGAAGCACTGGGAGCCTTTCCCTTAAGATCAGGAACACGACAGGGATGTCCACTCTCAGCACTGCTACTCAACATAGTACTAGAAGTCCTAGCCTCAGCAATGAGGCAACAAAAAGAAATAAAAGGTATTCAAATTGGCAAAGAAGAAGTCAAACTCTCCCTCTTCGCAGATGACATGATACTGTACATAGAAAACCCAAAAGACTCCACCCCAAGATTGCTAGAACTCATACAGCAATGTGACAGGATCCAAAATCAATGCCCAGAAATCAGTGGCATTTCTACACACTAACAATGAGACTGAAGAAAGAAATTAAGGAGCTGATCCCGTTTACAGTTACACCCAAAAGCATAAGATACCTAGGAATAACCTAAACAAAGACGTAAAGGATGTATACCCTAAAAACCACAGAACGCTTCTGAAAGAAATTGAGGAAGCCACAAAGGGATGGAAAAATATTCCTTGCTCATGGATTGGAAGAATTAATATTGTGAAAATGTCAATTCTACCCAGGGCAACTTACACATTTAATGTAATCCCTATCAAAATACCATGGACTTTCTTCAGAGAGTTGAAACAAATCACCTTAAGATTTGTGTGGAATCAGAAAAGACCCTAAATAGCCAGGGGAATATTAAAAAAGAAAACCAGAACCGGGAGCATCACAATGCCAGATTTCAGGTTGTACCACAAAGCTGTGGTCATCAAGACAGTGTGGTACTGGCACAAAAACAGACACATAGATCAATGGAACAGAATAGACAACCCAGAAATGGACCCTCAACTCTATGGTCAACTAATATTCGACAAAGGAGGAAAGACTATCCACTGGGAAAAGGACAGTCTCTTCAATAAATGGTGCTGGGAAAATTGGACATCCACATGCAGAAGAATGAAACTAGACCATTCTCCTACACCACACACCAATATAAACTCAAAATGGATGAAAGATCTAAATGTGAGACAAGAATCCATCAAAATCCTAGAGGAGAACATAGGCAACACCCTTTTTGAAGTTGGCCACAGCAACTTCTTGCAAGATACATCCACGAAGGCAAGAGAAACAAAAGCAAAAATGAACTATTGGGACTTCATCAAGATAAGAAGCTTTTGCACAGCAAAGGATACAGTCAACAAAACTAAAAGACAACCTACAGAATGGGAGAAGATATTTGCAAATGACGTATCAGATAAAGGGCTAGTTTCCAAGATCTATAAAGAACTTATTAAACTCAAACCAAAGGAACAAACAATCCAATCATGAAATGGGCAAAAGACATGAAGAGAAATCTCACAGAGGAAGACATGGACATGGCCAACATGCACATGAGCAAATGCTCCACATCACTGGCCATCAGGGAAATACAAATCAAAACCACAATGAGATACCACCTCCCACCAGTGAGAATGGGGAACATTAACAAGGCAGGAAACCACAAATGTTGGAGAGGATGCGGAGAAAAGGGAACCCTCTTACACTGTTGGAGGGAATGTGAACTGGTGCAGCCACTCTGGAAAACTGTGTGGAGGTTCCTCAAAGAGTTAAAAATAGACCTGCCCTACGACCCAGCAATTGCTCTGCTGGGGATTTACCCTAAAGATACAGATGCAGTGAAACGGCAGGACACCTGCACCCCGATGTTTCTAGCAGCAATGCCCACAATAGCCAAACTGTGGAAGGAGCCTCGGTGTCCATCGAAAGATGAATGGATAAAGAAGATGTGGTCTATGTATACAATGGAATATTATTCAGTGATTGGAAACGACAAATACCCACCATTTTCTTCAATGTGGATGGAACTGGAGGGTATTATGCTGAGTGAAGTAAGTCAATCGGAGAAGGACATACATTATATGGTCTCATTCATTTGGGGAATATAAAAAATAGTGAGAGGGAATAAAGGGGAAAGGAGAGAAAATGAGTGGGAAATACCAGAGAGGGTGACAACACATGAGAGACTCCCAACTTTAGGAAACGAACAAGGAGTAGTGGAAGGGGAGGAGGGCGGGGGGTGAGGGTGACTGGGTGACAGGCACTGAGTGGGGCACTTGATGGGTTGAGCACTGGGTGTTATGCAGTATGTTGCAAATCGAACTCCAGCAAAAAAATATACAAAAGTTTAAAAAAAATAAACACGTTATTTCAAATAGCACAGTTATTGAAAAAAATATTATTCTGCCCAATATGTTCTGAACACATATTCTTTTTCCCCCTTTTTCTTTTGGAAATTAAGGGGTTGGATGGATTTGTGTTTGTGTGATGCCTTAACAGTTGTTACCCTCAATCAAGTTAGGGATGCATTTCCTACAAAGTGATAGAGATTTAAGTTACCTTAGACAAATAGGGTTTAGTTTTTCCTCTATAACCAGAAGACTGGCAGCTGCCAAGGACCATCCGAGTTGAAGCTAAAGCCTCTGCAACTCCCTAATATTCTCCCAAAGTCACAAAATGTCTGTCCCTGCTCCAGGCTTCACACTCTCATTCAAGACAGGAAGAAACAAAGAAGTAGTGGCAACCTCTTCTTTGAACTCTAAAAATTTTCTGTGCATCACATTTATTTACTTCTTTTGCAGCTTTATTGTGGTATAGTTGCTACACAAAGAACTACACGTATTTAATAATTACAGTTTGCTGAGTTTGGACATATGCATGCACATTGATACCATTGACACAATCAAGATAGGGATATCCAACTCCTCCTCATGTTTCCTGGAGTCCCTTTGTGTTTACATTTATTAGTTGTTTAGTTTTGTTTGTGGTAAGAATAATTAATGTGAGACCTACCCACTTAACATTTCCAAGTATACAATAGTGGGTGGTTAACTCTAGGCACGATGCTGCACAGCGGATCTCTAGAACTTATTCATCTAGCATAACTGAAACAAATGAAAGTTCCAGTAGGCGACCCTACAGAAATGGAGGTCCATGAATTGTCTAACAAACATTATGCAAAGCTCTTCTTGCAGCTCTTTGTGATTCACGGCACGTGGGCACCACATCATATGGGCATTCATGTCTGCAGGTGGAGAAAGTGAATATTGAGATTTTTCCACTTTTACAGTTGAAATGAATAAGGGAGAAGAGTTTCACGATTGGTGGGTGGGCAGCCAGCCAACAGAATCTGCCATACCCACACTATGGCTGTGTATATGTCTTCTTTTATGGATTCCTTAATTCATCTCTTTTACTCGATTCTCTCTGCATGTGTGTTTTGTTTTGCATCCGTTGCTCTTTTTTTCCCTATGGTTTCCGCCTCTTGTGTCATGCTTAAAAAAAAAAAAAATCCTTCTTTCTCATAAAATGACTCTATAAGCAGTCAGGCACATTTTCTTCTTTTACGATTTTAGGTTACTTACCTTTTAAATCCATTTGGGACTGGTATAAGCCATGGGGGTAAATCTCCAACTTCCTGTTTGTTATAGAGTTCACCCATCATACTTGAACAGTTTAATAATTGTCTACATGTTCCCCACCAAATAGACATGCTAGCTTTAGCGTACAATATTGAATTTTGGGGTCCTTTCTACACATTCTAAACAAGGATTTCTTTGCCCATTCTGCTTTGAATGTCATATCTGTGTAACTCCTGTAGCTTCCTAATCTATTTTAGTGCCTGGCACTGCAAGCCTCCTTGTTATCTGAAATATTTTGTTGGATTTCCTCATCTATTCAATGTTCCTCATTATGCAAGGTATTAGTTTGAATAATGGTTAGTTTAGTTGGGTCTCCTTGAGCGTCTGGGAACCTTGGAAAGTTGTCTGCTCTTGTGGCCTTGGATGCTATAGACTAAAAAGTCATTCCTGGACCTCCTGAAACCAAGTGTTTTTACATTGATGCAACAAGTCACTTTGGTGGACAGTTTCCAGAGAAGGGGAACCTGGAGATTCAGGAAAGCATCTAGGACATGTTAATGAGTGGTTTTAGTCATTGATGCATATAAGCTTTCCCCAAAAGAGAATCCTTCCTCCATTCAATCTTTTCCTTGGAATCCTAAGATCCCCAACGTCGCAGGCTCACAGAGAGCATTGCCAGAGCAACACAGATACTGGAGGACACAAACTGATGTCAACAGCGGTCAATACTTTTTCCCTGTGGATTCTTTTGCCTTCAATGAGTTTCTATTTTTAGTACAGGATGAAGGGTATTTATAGCTCCAGTTTTTCTGAGATCAGACACCATGCCAGGTATGTGGTTCAGACAATGGGAGAACCCTCCTGATGAAGTGCCATACCTTGCCGGGCCCTGGGCAATTTTTCTGTAATGACATATCCCCAGTGGATTCCCTGCTCCATTCCATCATTGTGATCCATGTGCCAAATTCCTGGGCTTGACACATGTAAAGAGATAATTCACATGATCCCCAGCTTGTTTTTCACTCTGTTTAAAAAAATGCAGTAAAACTTTACAGTACGACCAGCATGACTCAATGTTGTTTCTGGATTTCAAAATATTGAGGTTAGATGTGCTAATGATTTGCTCTGGAGCTACTTTTACAAGGCCAGCCAGAGCCCCTCTTGCCAGCACATCTGAAAAAGGGATGGTAGTGTGTTCCCAGCATGACCTACCCCCCTTCCCTACCCCAGGGTGCACCATGTCTGCAGCTCCACAACCCGAGCACTGAGCACTGAGCACCGATCACCGAGCACTGGGGCTGAGGGAGGGTAGATCACCTATGACGTAGCAGCCACCACCTCTAGGTACTAAATAGAAACAAAACCCCATTCCAGGTAAGCTTGTTCTGTCCTCCCAATACAGAGAGAAGTGATGAAGGATGCACTTTTTCACTAAATGCAACTGGATGGAATTCTTCCCAAATCTCTAAATACCTTCCTCATTCTCCTCACACCTGAGCTATCCGATTCAATCTCTCGCTCGCTCCTTTATTATCTCATTTACCTTAAGGGCAGGCAAGGTCAAAAGGACTGAACTTGGTTGCTAGAAAATAATCTCTTTGTTTTGATCCAAAAAGACTTGGCTTCTCGGAGAGTTTTATTTTCTAGAAAATGCCATAGCATTGATCTCACAGAGAGGGACGATTATAGAGGTCCAGAGCTAACCTTATCTTTTAAATAAAACCTTTTATTTATGGAGAGAGTCTTTGTGGCATGTCTGGACGACGACTCCTCCTTCTTCTTCTTCTTCTTCTTCTTCTTCTTCTTCTTCTTCTTCTTCTTCTTCTTCTTCTTCTACAATGTAAAGAGGACTTTGTTTCATACCATAAAGAGTGTTTACTTAAGAGTTGGTTTTAGGTAGGACCCCTCACATTAAAACTAATGAATGTTACTTGTCTAAAACCCTTGGCAAAAATCCCACTCATCACCCTGAGGCCTTCTGTACGCCTCTTCAATTTGAGAACTCTTTTTTATAATCCCCCCTGGTTTGACCCTCTTTGGACTTCGGGTGAGGGAGAATGGGAGGATGGGTGCGGGTCCTAGAATCGTGCTGTTAGAATGACTATCTTGTGCTGCCTAACGTGGTGTGTCTGTGCATCTATGAGTCGCTTGCTTATCTCAGAAAGCTGCTTTCTCTGTCTTAATATTTTGCCTATGATCTTTTTTAAATGCTCCTATTTACAAACAAGCTTCTGTGTGGTTGAATAATCTGAATTCTGGGCCTTTCTTTAAAACAAGCTTTTAGTGACATTGAATCAGGCTGAGTCGATGACACAATCCTTATGCTGAGAACCCATCCACTGGTCACATGGTTTCCTCCCTGGGTAATTATACTGGCTGATGGAGAGGACGGCATTAAAACAAAGGAGCGGTGCTGTGTTCCTCCCTGAAATCTTTTCTTTAATTGATCATTTTAAAATCCTATGACTCACACAAGGCCCTCCTGCAGTGATTCAGAATATTCACCAAATCTCTGCTAACTTCAGGTAGCAAGTCCTGACGCCCTCCCCGCTGTCATCCAGGGAAATCCAAACATATTACCCATGGTGCTCCTTGGCCACCTCCCACCTGCACTGTCTGGGTTTTGCCCTCTCTCCTCCTACATCTCCCCGAAACATAGAACTGAGAAAAGAAGTGAGGTCTGCCATATGCCAGAGTTTGATTTTATGTCCATTAAAGTCAGTGCCTGCGGAAGGAAATGAGCATTTTTGGCAGGGTGCTGATGGAATGGGTATTAAAGAGAGTGTCGCAGAATGAGACTTCCCCAAGTGACGTGGGGTAGGCTTCTCATCTTTGGCCTCCAAATTTTCACCTCTAAAATGCAGTCAGTGTTGCCTCTCAAGAATCCTTAAAGATGTTTGTGAACAAATTAAGGCTTTCCTCTTTTAAAAGTCTTGTTGGGTCTTAACGTGAGAATTTGATATTAAGAAAAGCAAATTAATTATTTGCTTGTTGAAACTTCTCATCTGGAAAACTTTGGGTTTCAATACATTATGGGTTGATTTTTTTTTTCTTTTTGTCTTGGATACAGATGGTTTTCCCAGATGAAACAACATTGCCCTTGCTTCTTGCCCTGTCTGTCCCAATGTTGGGTTTACAAACTATAGCCAATATGTAAAAACACTGCACATTTCCTCTGAGGTTGTGTGTGTGCGTGTGTGTGCGTGTGTCTGTGTGTATACTATTTAATTCACAAACGAGTTTAGCTGATTTGCTAGAAATAGAATTGCTCTGGTGATAGAATGAAACTCATCTGCATATCCAGAACATCAATCAGCACAGAATGTCTTGAACAAAGGACGCTGACTGCTCCTGGTTGCTTTGAATCCTGCCAGCACTTTGGATGGTCCCAAGAGGGTGGTTACTACTCAGATTCGAAAGACTCCACTGTGAGAGCTTACCCAGCTGATCTGAGCCCGAGCTAGAGCATGAGCTTTCAATCTTTGGAAAAGAAACCGAGAAACAGAAGCTGTTGGGCTGGTGGCCTGGCAGATCGGGCTGGAGAGGATATCGCCCCGCCACCGGTCCTGTCCTGCCTCTGCAGGCTGCCCCCCCGCAGCCCCGATACTATCAGCATTGTTGGCAGGGTCCGTCTGGGTGGTGGATGATTAATGAGCTGTAACTACAACTATCTTTGACAAAAAACAGTGGGCTGCCAGGGATGGGGGAAGTTGGGGGTGGGAATGGTGAGCGGGGCTCGTTTTATCTCAAAAATGTCCCCCCCTCCCTCATAAAAACATCTGAAGCAGTTCCCTCCAACGTGGTACAGTCTAATTTTGTGTATGAGTGCTTTTCTGGGACACGGGTTTGTTTTTTTTTACCCTAAAGCAAGTCTTGCAGAGAATTTGGAAGTTTGGAGGCCAGGAGGGCAATTTAGGTCTGGTGGTTGTTGTTCGAGGTTTTCGAAGCAGAATCAGCTTTCTTGGGCAGCTCAGGAGCTGGTGGGCTGGGTCTTGTATAAAAGAGCATACATGTGCAAATGGAACACTCATGTCAGAAAGCACGTAAGAAGAGGAAAGAGAAGCTTGCTTTCTCTTTGTTAATTGAAACAATTTGTTAATTGTTTCTCTTTCTCTGGTTAATTGCCAGAATTCATTTGCTCTTCAGGTTCTCCGAGTGCTGGCCTGGGGAGTACATAATTTGTTTCGGGAGAGAGCTGTTGGCTCTCTAATCGGATTGAAGCGTGCTCCGTTGCTGTAGGTGTCCTGCTGAAACCCAATCTGGTTATATTTCACTGCCAACATGAGCGATTACATTAGCCTTTTAATATGTACTTTGGTCCACAAAACCACTGCTGTAAAAGCCCTCGCATTAGGAACAGGTTGTAAATAATCTGCTGCCGCAGCACCGAACTCCTTGTAATTTCTCCTCTGACCATAGCGTATCTGCTTAGCGACAAGTCCAAGTAATGTGCTGTGCGGCACATTAGGTCATCCAAGGCTTGGCAGGGGTCCTGTCTGTTTCAGATGACAACTCCAGGTGAGTGCATGCACACCGGCCCAAGTCCCATCCGTCTTCCCTACCGCTGGAAGTGGCCAGCTCTCTGCGATGTGTACAAGCCAGTTTCTTCCTCTTCTTTTTCTTTTGGAGCTGGCTTCAAACCTCCCAGGCAAGTCCAACAAGCATCTCCCTCGTCCCATAAGCGGAGAGCAGAGCTCCCCACCCCCCCGCCCCTGCCCCCCGACAGACAGCGGGAGGGCTCCTTTGGTAGAGGCATGGTCTGGGATGAGGCGTTGGCATGCCCCACGGCGGGGGTGGAACGTGTCGCTCCCCGGGGTGTCTTGCTGAGAACAGACGGGATCCCGGAGACAGTGCCGGGACACTCATGTGACCTTTGCCCGCTCTGAGGAGTCAGCTGCCTCTCCTGCAGCGGTAGACAGGCTAATGATCCCCCAAGGAAATTTCAGATTCACTTTCAGGATGGAAAAACCAAAGCATCACTTGAGCTCATCTCTGTTGTCTTTTAATCATCTGCCAGATCAATAAACTGCTTCTGGAGACCAGATCCTTCAAGACCGCGTCTGGTATACACCGTCTGCATGGTATAAAGTGTGTTGGCTGCGGCAGGCCCAGGCTTACAGCACACTTTCCAGCCCAGCTGGCCAAGGCGCTGGCCAGGCTTTCACCTTGCCCCTGCCCCAGAGGTGGGGGCTCGGGGTGAAAGGCCCAGGGGCAGCACCCCGAGGGTGCCTTCACGTGAAACAGGACTCATCTTAGACCCGAGGGGAGTGAGGATGGCTCGGGCCCCTTCCAGCTCACGTTAACGAACCGTTGGGGGAAGACGGCTCGGTCACCTTCTTCCACACTGTGATGACAGCCACTGGTCACACTGGAGTTCTCATCCCTGAGAACTTTACAGGACATCCTTGGAGGCCTTTCCCTGAAGGTCTCAGGAGGAACGTCCTAACCCACAAGGCGGGCTATGAGCAGCTGTCTGTAGGATGGGCGCACGGACCTGGTGAGACCAAGACCACTTAGCCCTTTGTTTCGGGATGTGGTCGATGTCACAGCAAGCAGGAGAAAAGTCTCCTAAGCCTTTCTGAAAGCCACTTGAGGACCTGATGCCCAGCCAAGTTGTGAGGAGGGGAATCTCATCCCATCCACTTGCCTTCAAAAATCCATCTCCCAATTACCAAACAACTAGGGTCTTTCACCTGATCTGAAAACGATGCCAGAACTCCATTTTCTTACTCAGCAGCTTTGTTAATTCTCAGTTTCTTATACTGGTGGGAGCCACGGTGGTTCTTTGGAGGCTCCAAATACTGCAAAAGTTATACTTCTTCCTGAAAATCCAACACACAAACCTTACTAAAGTATAGAATACATGTTGCAAAGACCAATCAAGTTCTTATTTTATCAAGATAAATACTTTGATACTGAGTTAGTAATTTTTCACAATTTTTTTTTTTTGAGAGAGAGAGATTGAGAGTGGGAGGGAGAAGCAGAGAGAATCCCAGGCAAACTCCGCAGTGAGCCTGATGTGGGGCTCAATCCCACGAACCTGAGATCATGATCTGAGCTGAAACCAAGAGTCAGACATTTAACTGAGTCACCTGGGTTCCCCCACATCCATTCTTTTAAAAACTCTTCAAGTCTCTCCACTTTGCTAAAACCCCAGGATACACTTGGTCTGTTTACACTGGGCAACCCAGCTCTGATTTTATTAGTCACCCTAAATTGGCTATCCTAGCTCACTTACTGAGAAGCTATAAAGTCTCTTGGAGTCGGAAACAGGAGAGGAAACACATTTGAAAGGTGAGGAGAGAACAGTGCACAAAACCATCAGGATGAATGTTGCTTTCGTTGCAAAAACTGGAAACAAGAAATTTCAAAATGCAAATAAGCCTAGAGTTTACCTGGTCCCGCATGTGCTCAGCAGGCACAAATGACGAAAGTGAGTTCCACTGGTGTGTTCAGGGGTAGTGGGCAGACCACGGGATTTAAAGTCAGAAAATACAAGTGGTTTTATTTTTTAAGAGATGCACACCAAGTACTTTGGGGTGAAATGATGGGATATCTGGGAAATTATGTCAACAACCTAAAAATAGATGAAGCAAATTTGTTTTTCTTTTTAGTGATTTTATTTATTTATATATTCACGAGAGACACAGAGATAGAGGCAGAGACACAGGCAGAGGGAGAAGCAGGCTGCCTGCTGGGAGCCCGACGCAGGACTCGATCCCAGGACCCTGGGATCACGACCTGAGCCAAAGGCTCAACCACTGAACCACCCAGGCATCCCAGATGAAGCAAGACTGGGTGATGGGCACAGGGTGATATATTCTCTCTACTTTCCTTATGTTTGAAAATTTTAATAATAAAAAGAATACCCAGCATACTTGGATTCCCATTTTGATGTCAATGTTCATTGGCCAGGTCATGCAGAATCAGTCATCCAACCTCTTGGCTTCCTGGGTTGTAAAATCAGGCATTACTTCTCAGAGTTGTTTTGAGGATAATATGGAGTAATGAATAAAAAGTCTTTGTCAACTCTAAAGGACTACACAAATGTAAGTTGTTTACTGACGACAGTAGATGACATGTTGATGAGATGCCTGATGTGACGGTCGAGAACAGGGCTCACTGCCTAATCTCAGTTCCAGCTCTTCCCAGATGGTGCAGGGTCCACCTCCACAGGCAGGTTTGAACCTTTCCTGGGGATGTAGTGACATTTTATCCCTAGGTTCCATTCAGTGGTGTAACCGATGTGGAAGATGGGCTGGGGAGAAAGCTTGGCTGCAGCTGGCTGGCAGGATGACAGAGGTACGCTTTTATCTCACTGTCAGTTTCAGGGCATCTGATGCTGGCAGCTTGCTCTTTTATTTTCAACGTGGACCACAAAAGCTCGGTGAAAATAGAAGTGGTGACAAAGCCTCCCTGGAGGCCTCCTCTAGGGGATGCCTGAAGCCGATGCAATCACTTTCTGCCATCTCTTTGGACCAAGCATCCCCAGCCTTTGGGTGCACCTGGCTTTGCTGTGTGCTCTCACTCACGACATGTACCATGATGGGCAGGTCAGGCTAAAAATCCGAATCCATAAAATGGGCTATTAATACCTGTCTCCTAGGACAGTTGCATGAATCAAGTATGATCATGCAATATATCATGTTGTTGATGCCGTGGTACGTGTCACAGCAAGCAGAAAAACCTCAGCCTCGTAAACCTTCCTGAAAGCTACTCGAGGGGCTGATGCTCAGCCCAGTTGTGAGGAGGGGAACTTGGCCCACCCATTCCCTTTAAAGAGCCCTTTCCCCAATGCCAAGCACATGGGCTTCTCCATTGACTTGTCCCTTTGCTCACCCTCCCTAACTACCCTTCTTCCCTCCCTCTTTTAACCAGCCGTCCAATTGAAATAACTCTATAGGCTCATTTTTCCCTTTTTACTGGGGCACTTTCATTTTTATCTCAATCCACCCTGCCACCTCTCAGTGAATGGTATTTCAGCCTGGTGGGACACAGCATTGAGGAGAGGAACCAGCACGCCACCCAGCACAGGGCACCCGCCTCGGCTCAGGACACAACTGGTAAAGACTGAATGTCATGCTGAACACACAGGCAAAGCCAAACACAGGTTAGATTGGCCCTAGATGCATTTTGCATTTTTATTGCTTTTCTGGATCCTTGAGCAGCTTGGAAGAGACGTCCATACTGCATTCATCTCCTTGGCTTTAAAGGATCAATGAAGAAGGGATTTCTAGTGATGAGACATCAATCCAGTTTTAGAGAAAAGCTCACAGATGCTGCTGCTAAGTGTCCTTTCTCATTAAGGCCTATTTGTTGAAATAATGAGAACAGAGGATTAAATATTTGGGTTCCTATGACTTTCTCTCATGAGAGCTGTCACACGCTGACATTTGAAAGACAGATTCCCTTTTGTGACAGTCCTCCCTTCCTGACCTATTTGGGGTTATATATTTGGAATCCAGGGTTCCCACCTACGTCAATGGAAATCCTGTGGGCAGAGGGAGGGCAGGCGTTCGCACACACCCACACCGGGCAGAAGTCTTCAAACAACAGGGTGGAGCAAAGAGCTTTGCTCTGGGAGAGGGATTTTATTGTCTGAGGCTTGGACTCACACTCTTCAATTTAGTGAGAATGACTGGAACTTTATTACCATTCATTTTCATACTTACAGTGAAGTTGTCTACCAACATAAAAACTTGAAACATAAATATTTATATTTAACAGACATTTACTGCACGATTTCTAGACCTCTGATGTCAGACAAATGCTCGATTAAGGTGGTCTCCCCTGCCTGAGGCATCATGGGGGCCCTAGTATTGATTTTTAAAGGGTGCAAGAGAGGAAGGAGGAGATGATGTTCGGGCTGTACCTGAGAGTCAGCCATGTTTTGAGGAGCAAGTCTCTGAGACGCACACATGCATGGAAATGTAGAAAAATATACATTTAGGGAAATATCTGGTACCCAATGGCCAACTCTTCACTGTTGCTCTGTTTGCATTTTCCCACCACGGGTCTGTCTCTCCACCATAGGCTGGCCCAGGATGGATTGCTTGCTTCCAAGGGAGCCCTTATGTCTGAGATAAGATCACAGAGCTTTGGCTACACTTCTCATGGCTTCCTGTACAGTGTCCTTACTTGTTGTTGTTTTTTTTTAACCAATATATCTTTTATTTAACACATTTAGATTAAATGCATTCAATTTCTTCGTGCCTCTGTTTCCCCAGTGACTTAGAGGAAGTGAAATGGGGTTTTCACTTGATGTTATGGGCAAACTAAAATGGAAAACATTTATTTCCAGGCAATGAAGTTTGAGGAAATGCTCCATCAAATCAGCCCTGTGTTTTGGGAACACCTTTTATCACAGTATTCTTCAAATGTGCAACAGACACATTGGCTTGTACAGTGTCTTTGTAGGCTTTTGATAAATGTTGACAGATTTAAGTTTCACATTACTCCATTTACTAGTGACGTGGAATCTGCTAGAGGGTTTTGTGCTCCGGTAAGATGATTTGTGTGGGAAAAATGACTCCTGTGAGTTCCTCCCATGAACTTTAGTGGGATTTATCTGAGCCTCTCCTACTGCACTTAGTACATTCCACCCTGTAATACTGTTGCTGAGTATGGACATCTCCCCTCCTTCTAGATTACAAGCTTTTGAGAGTAAGAGTCCTATCATACTAATCTTTGTTTTTTTTTTTTCTACAGCACATTTCTTGTCTTATAGTTAAGTCTAAAGAAATACTTTCTAATAAAAGAACAAACAGATTTTGTGAAATTTTTAAATCCAATCATTTTAGGTATGTATTTAAAAAGCAAAGTGAAACTCTTTGCAGGTATAGTTGTGGGATTCTCTAGGTACCTGTGATAATTCTTTTCTTCATAAGCTAAACAATATAAAACAGGGAGAGATACAGAAATGGAAAAAATTAGAAATTGCTGCAGTTAGTATTTGAATACATTCACTGAAATGATAGATGAGAAAAGCAGAAGAGAAAAATGGTTTTGGAACCAGCTTTGGTCTACCAGTAATGAGGGAAGCAGACTTCATACTCTCTGCCTATAAAAAATAATGACATGGTACAAGAGGGTTCATAGCAGATTTGTTCACAATAGCCCTAAACTGGAAAAAAAAACTCTGAAATGTCCATCACCAGTAAAATAAAGAAATAAAATGTGATGTATTCGCGTGACAGAATACAGTTCAACAAAATAGAACAATCTTCCGATACACAAAACCACACAAAGACAAAATGCTGAGAGAAAGAAATCATACACAAGTGATGCCTGGGTGGCTCAGTGGTCGACCATCTGCCTTCAGCTCAAGGGTGTGATCCTGGGGTCCCGGGATTGAGCCCCGGATCAGAATCCCTGCAGGGAGCCTGCTTCTCCCTCTGCCTGTGTCTCTGCCTCTCTCTCTGTGTGTCTCTCATGAATAAATAAATAAAATCTTAAAAAAAAAAAGAAGCCAGACACGAAAAGTGTGTATACTGTACGATGGAATTTCTAGAAGGTTCAAGAACAGTCAAAATCGATGTTTGGTATGACAGACATTGGGAACGTTGTTTCCCCTGAGGAACTCAGGTATGATGGAGAAGGGGCATGATGCAACCCTCTTGGATGCTAGAAATGCTCTATATTTTGATCTGGGTGATGTTTATATATGGGTAAAATCATGAAAGTCCACCCTGAAGATGTATGCAATATATACTTATGCAACTTATTATATATAGAATAACTCAAATTGAAAAAAAATAAAGGGAAAAGAAGCCTTGCTGTTTATTGAGTGCTTATTATGTGCCAGGTAAAATGCTAAGCTTTTTAATACTAAGCTTTAAAAACATTAAGCAATTTGCCACAGGTCACAGAGTCTGTCAGAGAATTTGGACATAAGCTCAGCTCTCGCCAGCTCCAGATCCCTGACTCCAAACCTCTGTACTCTGTGGTCCCTGCCCACCAGCCAGCGAGCTAATCCTCCGCCTTGCAGGGACTTGGCCCTTTCGGTCGCGGGTCCTCCAAGCAGAGCAGGTGGGCCTGTGGAAGCCACAGCGGCTCTGCCCAGAGTGTCTGTTTGATAACAATAAACCTCTGTTGCCGTATTAACAGAGCTGTTAAAACATTTCCCTTGCTGTTGGTTATGTCAAAAGCCCTTGCCAAGTCTTGGGGACAGTGGCCTGATTGTTGAGGGAAGGAACTTACTGGAGGAACAGTGAATGGAGTTTTCAATAAGGCTGGGAGGTAAGAACAGAAAACACATTCTTTGTGGTATTTCTTCATATTTGAAGTTCATTCTGGCTGGGTGCTCTTTTGGGGAAAGAAAACCAAAAATGAGGTTTCAGAACACATTCATTTCCCCTCCATCTACTACTGTTCTTTCCTTTTGATTTCATTATTTCAGTTTAATTTGTTAGAATTATGAGGTTTAATCTATAAACCCGACGAGTTATTAACATTTAATAAATGGACATTTACTATCTTAATATTTATTAATGAGGTTTCAAGTATATGAACCACAATACTCACATATTATAAAATGAAAGAGAAGAGAAATCCATGCCTGGATCATGGTCTATCTTATGCTTATCCCCACGGCTCTCCTTCCTGCTATGGTCTGGAGTCATTTATACCCTCTTTGGCTCTGCAGTCTGCCATATTGTATACTGGAGAATTCTTGCCATGCTGCTTGCTCTCCGGGAATTCTGAGAAGGAGATTCTAACACGGTCTCCAAGAAACTAGCACCAGAAGGAACTCACTTATGACTCTAGTTTAGTTAACTCTCTAGAAATTCCTTTGTCTCCCTTTCAAGTCCTGGAGTCTGACACTACATGAAGGAGACAAGAGGAAGGATGGCTATAGACAGCTCATTCACTGACACTGTTACCTCAGACAAGGCACTCAGCTTCTGTAAGCTTCCTCAGGTTTTTGTCGATAAGATGGTACAATATCTAGATTACACTAGAAAGCTACTTTGCTTGGGAGAGTTCTTTGGACATTGAGGGAATGCACCAAGTAATGATTATAATGATGCCTAATTTAATAGAAGTAACTGAAAGCCTGAGTCTTTCCCTCCATAGAATATGTGAATAAGACTTCAATGCTGCACACCTACTTAATGACTTTATTTTCTTTACTGGGTGTAAATTGGAGCTGCAAAGGGCTGGGTTTCAAGCTCTACCACATTCCAAAATCAGCTAAAGGTAAGATTTAAAACTTCGATTCCTAATTGGAAATGAGAAGCCTTAATAAGGTGCCCCCAGTCCTCATTTTCCAAACCCTGAATTGGTTTATGTTAAGCATAGGTTTAAATCGTCTAATCAGAAATTCTGTTATGCAGAAATAATCTGATAAAGTTTAGTTTCTTTTCCATTACCTGGATCGGGCATGACCACTGGGACCATAGAGTGACACTCCTTCCAATAGGAGTGGACAAATGTGTGCCCACAATCTTCACAATGACACTGGGTAATTCTCAGAATATTTCTCTCCTCAGCCTCCAGGTAACCCCAGTGGTGCACCAGCATGGCCTCAGGGATGAGCACTAATTTTTATCCCTGATCTAAGACCTGGGTCAGGTCCTGTATCAGTGGGTTTTTTTTTTTTTTTTACCTCTGATCTGGGATACTTTTAAGAAATCAAAGTAGAACAAGCTGTATTAAATCTGGGCCTAGGTGAAACATCTTAGCACATGGCTCTGGCCAGAGTGCAGAATTATGAACAGAATCACTCATACCTGTTCACCTTTGGGTTCTATTTTTCTTCCCTTATTCCTTCGTCCAGTAGGTGGCACTCCTGAGTGAGGCGTCTTTGCTAAGGTGGTGGAGTTACTCCAAAAGCAGCTATCTTTGCCGCAAGTAGATGCGTGATTAAGAATTCCTGCTGGCAACATGACAAGGGAGCCACTGAGGTAGATAAAGGCAAGCAGACAGAAAGAAACACGGGGACACCCAGTGCAACTGGGTATTTCGAGAAAGAAGCTGGGGTAATGGTGGAAATGTCTCAGGGAAAGTGGACTCTTGCTTATCCAAGGTCTAACTACCTACTTTCAAGCTCTTATGAGCAACATTTTTAGGTCTTAAAATAACATCAGGTTTATCTAGAACTTTCCATTCTACCATTGCTAACTAATCTTTTCTATCTAGGCCTTGTCTCCCTGGATCACCAGTTTTGTCTAACCGTTTTGTGAGAAGCCATTTAGTATGCATGTGGGGCCCTTTCCAGCTTTCCAACAAGGCAAGGGGACATATTACGTTGAATTCACATACTTGCCAGACAGACTCATGTGGTCTGGCTTGCACAGCAAGGTAACTCCTGTTTTCTTGATTTCAACCATCTCTAGCTTCTTCTTTCTATAGGGAGATGGTTTCAGCAAATAGTTATCACATATTTGCATCTTCTAGACTGAACTGTCTCAGCTTCTAAACTCACACAATGCATGTACCTGGTAAGTTTTGTATTGCCCCTGGGGGAGCCTACATATGTGGAAGACTGACTTGCTAACAGATTTATCAGGGACCCATGAGCTTCAAGAGCCCCTAGCACCATATAAAATAATGTTTGTAGGGGCGCCTGGATGGCTCAGTTGGTTGAGTGTCCAACTCTTGGTTTGAGTGCAGGTCATGATCTCAGGGTGGTAAGATTGAGGCGCGAGTTGGGCTCTACTCTCAGCTTGGAGTCTGCTTCAGATTCTCTATCTATATTTCTCCCTCGCCCTCCCCATCTGCCCCTCTCTCTGCTCACCTGTGTACATGCTCTCTCTCTCTCTCTCTCTCAAATAAAGAAATAAAAACTTAAAAAAAATATTGCTTCTAATGGCAGTGCATAGCTAGAAAGCCACCACGATTATGCTACGTTTCATTTGCTCTGCCCCAGTCTAGCCCAGAGCTTCTCAATCCTGACACTATTGACATGTGGACTGGACAATTCTTTGCTTTGGGAGGCTATCCTGAACAATGTTGGATATCAAGCAGCATTCCTGACCTTTACCCACTAGATGCCAATAGTACCCCCAACTCCAATTGTGACAACCCCAAATATCTCCAACCCTGCCAAATGTCCCCTGCATCCTCTTGAGAACTGTAGGTCCAGATTAATGTCTTTAGTGAGGTGCCCTTTGGCTCATTTTATACTTTGAACCAATGTTGTAAAGGGATGCTCATTTGCCCTGAACACACAAACACATTTCTTTTCAAAGGATTCTAATTTGAAAAATGACAATGTGTTGGTGCTGGGAAAGTGTCAAGTTTTGACATTGCCTCACCTGAACAAGATGATCAATGCCTTTTATTCATTCTTGCATTTCGTGGATGGAAGTCTTTACTACATGGGGCCACCTTTACTATGAATTATCGCTGTTGTCCTTGGCTGCTGGCTTGTTGGCTCCACATTCTTCCTTTCTTCCTGGGGTCACTGCTTCCATTTGTAAATAACCTGAAGGTTGTCTCCCAAAGCAGCCTGCTGCACCCATAGAGCACCTTTTCAGGAGAGATCAGCTATTTCTCTGCATCCTGGACACCACTCAGCTGTAACTGAGTGGAGGGGGTCCCTGGCTGGCTTGGGTGGTGGGGGAGTTTAATTTAGTCAAACTCCAGGCTATTGTATAAATGACTTTCTTTCCTTTTTCTTTCTTTCTTTCTTTCTTTCTTCCTTTCTTTCTTTCTTCTTTCTTTCTTTCGATTTTTTAAACTTACTTATTCTTAAGAGACACAGAGGGAGAGGCAGACACACAGGCAGAGGGCTTCTGCAGGGAGCCGGATGGAGGATTCAATCCTGGAACTCCAGGATCACTCCTTGAGCCGAAGGCAGATGCTCAACCACTAAGCCACCCAGGTTTCCCTGTATAAATGACTTGAGGGAGGGCAGCCCCGGTGGTGCAGCGGTTTAGCGCTGCCTGCAGCCCAGGGCGTGATCCTGGAGACCCTGGATGGAGTCCCACGTCCGGCTCTCTGCATGGAGCCTGCTTCTCCCTCTGCCTGTGTCTCTGCCTCTCTCTCTCTGCATCTCTATGAATGAATAAATAAATAAAATCTTTTTTAAAAAATGACTTGAGTGAGACAACAAGTTGTTTTCAAATTCCATCCCTGGGAGGACACTCAGAGAAAACCGTGTCCAAGAAGCTCATTTTGCAGAGAAATAGGGACCTCAGGACAATATTGTAATAACTAGCATTTAGTTATTACTTACTCTACAGCAGACCTGCTATCGAGGGGCTGGCATGAGAAGCCAGTAAGTGGGGAGAGGCTGAGTTCAAGTCTCCATACACTCTCTCCCACATAATCATTGACTTGTCAGGGAGAAGCACCCCTAATGCTGCCATCCCAGTAGATGAACACTCCTGGCTTTTCTCACTCACCAACCCAAGCCCTGGGAAAGTGGAACGGCTTGTCTGATTGGCACATTCAGGTAACTGGGCATGCTGAGCAATGCCCTCCTTCCTTTGGGGAGCTCTGTTGTAAGTACCAGTCCCTGGCTTCTCCCTGGCTCTGCACCTGCCCCTTCCAACGTGCCATGGCTGTGGGACCCCTTTGCCTAAGCCTGAGGTTCAGAAGCCCAGTTGATGGCAGATACATAAACAACCTGGCCTCTAGCCATAATAAGTAATACTCTGAGCAAGTGTGTGTAGTTTAGAGTTTAGAGGCAGCCCGAGGCTGCTACTTGGCATTTGCAGTTTATGGAACATTTGGTTGCCAGGCATCTCAATGGTCAGGAGCTAAAGTTGGCAGAGGAACTACAGTTTCAGTGGTTTCTCCCTCCTCTGAATCGCTTTTCTTTTAAAAATAAGTTTTTAAACATAAGCCCTAAATTTTATGCCAAGCCACAGAGTTCATTTTAGCATTTTGGGGGTAGTTATTTAAATTTATTTTTACCTTGTATTCTTTAGCATGCAATCAGGAGCATAGCATCAAGGACTGTGCCTTATTCTTTCATGACAGACATGACTAAAAAGATATATAAAGTATTTCTTTTAAACCTTACTTTCATAGATTCAGTGACTATTTTTCTTTACAGTGATCATATTTATTTCAAGATGATGCCATCCCTCAATGAATATTTTAAAACATCTCTTGGAATTTTCATGAGCCAGTTTGCAAGCTAACACCAGAAAAACGGTATCCTTATTTCAATCTCATTTGGTTTGTAGATAAAACTTTAATATCTTTCTTTATTTTTTCCCCTATCAAATATAACCTCAAATTGAAAAAAAAAAAAAGTATTAAAAAAATCACCCTTGAAGCCATTTAACAGAAAAAAAATGAGGCAGTCTCCAAAAGTAATTATCAGGGGATCCACACATATGTTCTGAGGAAATCTCATTATATACATAGGTTTAGGGACTTTTCATGTTAAAATCCAAGCCCTGTGCCCTTGTAGGCGAACTTGGTCAACTTCACAGACTCACACAGTGCCAGAAGTGATCTTGTTCATGATGAGTCTCTAGTACTCACTACTTTACCTAAAGAAAGATTAGAGAAGTGAGCCATGGAAGTAGTGACTTGGAAGTCGAGTGAATTATCTTAAATACATTGAGAAGTCCAGGGGATATTTAAATTAACACTATGAGACACTTTCAACATTTAGTATATTGTGTATTCATCAAGGAATGACATGGGAAGATAGGAGTTGGTAACAACTAAATTGGGGACCATTTGACATTCTTTATGACAGGCTCTGTGCACCATTGTGTAGGTTGTGCACTGCACAACATCATAATGGATGGCACCTCCCAGAGCTGCATGAACAACCGTAGCAGCCCTGAATTGTCTGGACAATGACCTTCAAATAAACTCAAACTGAAAGAGATGTGTGATCATAACAGAAACTCTAAAAGTAGCATGGCCTGGCTGGAAAACATCCTTCATTAAGAAAGGAGAAAAAGAAGAAGAAAAATAAAAAGAAAGGAAATCACCAAAATGTTTAGTTTGACAGTTTAACTGAAAGTGTAGGAGCATAGTACAAAAGACGTAGCTGTGTGATCTCCATAGCTTAGGGGTTCAGAGCCTTGGCTTAGGGATCACACAGACCTGATTTGGATTCTGACTCTGCCACACAGTAGCTGTGCGACCTTGGATGAGTCCAGAAAAATTGAAAAATGATAGAAAATACCAGCAGGGTTACTATGAAGATCAAACAGGAAAATGTCTGCAAAGCACTTGACGGTGTGCCTGGCACGTCTCTACTACTCAATAAATGCAACCTGTCTTGTTATCACAGATCGCAGAATCTGCCAACTTCCTGGCGCGGGCCCCTCGGCTCCAAGTGCCCAGGACACTATGAGCATTAGCTGTCACCGGGCTGCTGGCTGCTCCTCCTAAGATTCCATCTTTCACGAGGCACTTTCAAAAATGCTTTAAAATCATCTCCTTGGAGGTGATAGGGTCAGCAAATTATGTTGCCTGTGGTCATGCAGACTCAAACACAGAAGAGAAATGGCTTTCCAAAGTAATAACACATCAAACATCCCACCCCGCCAGTGGTTCACACCACAAATGGGGAACCGGAGAGGCATCTCAGTTCTGCTCAGATGATTGCCTTTGCGCTCTGATTATTAAAATATCACAAAGGGTCTCTCAGGGAACTAAGGAAAAGAGGTCACCAGGGCTAGAGGGACGGGGAGTGGAGAGAAGAGACATGAAAGTGCCTTATCAACATTTCTTGCCCAGGCAGCCAGAAGATTTGTTTGAGCCACGAAATAATATTTATCCTGCATGCCACTGACCAAGTTCGGCTGCCTTTGATCTATTTCTCCACTGGAGATTTCTCTTTTTCTCTCTTTTTAAGTTTTAATTCCTTTGCCCAGAGGGTAACAAACAAGTAATAAAGTTGGTGGTGAATTCAGAAAGAATTCAGGAGATTAAATATGCCCACAGGATTCTGATTCCCTCTGCCCCTGTCCCCAGCGCCCCCCGTATGGAGTCACCTGCCCATCCTTGGCTGAGGAGCGTGGCCTCTCACGGGGCCCCAGCAAGTCCCCTTCCAGGGCAAGGTTGTTTTGGACTAAGCACATGAGGACACTCTGACTAAACCTAGATCATGATCATCTTGTTAGAAAGTTTTCATAATACATTTGACTTGACCTAACATATACAAAATATTATAACTTTTAATAAAATAATATGGAAACTATGAACAATAACATGAAAGACGTGTAGTTCGTGATGTCTTGATGGTTTTATTTTCCTTTTTTTTTTTTTTGTACTTAAGCATTAAAGTTCAATGTATTTTACACTGACAACATGTTTCTAGAGGCCAGTGCTTGTTGTGGGAGACAGTGGGGTTACAGATGAATGAATGGGGGGGGGGGACTCAGAGATGACAGTGCCCTCCTGTCTGCCATCATGTAGTCAACGCTTCTCAGACAAAACTCAAGCAGGCCAATCTGGCATGTAGGTGTGTGCTGATCACGATTGTACTTTATTTTTAGGCTTCTTCTGAAATAGTCCTTATCTCAAGGAGGTATTTTTGTTTTCCAGTTTCCTAAATGTGTTTCTAGATACACTGGACATGGGACAGCAGGGCAGATAGGACCGGAAGTAATTGAGATTTCCCAGCCAGCAGCCCTGGTGTTGGTGACTGGTGTGTGCTGGTCCACTTATCCCAAGAACCAAATGCCCTTCAGGATTGAGAGGAGCATAAGGAATACTCTTTCGAAGGGCACAGATAGAATCTGTTTCCAGCGTAAAAGACCTGCAGGAACACAGCAGCACGGTCTTTGGAGTAGTTAGGCAGGTGCCAGGATCCTTAGCTGGGGGACACTGGTCATCTGCGCTGGAAATAGACAGACTGAAGCCAGAACCCCATGTCTCCTTTCATCTTACAGCCTTCGTGTGACCTTGAAGAGGCTGCTGTAACTCCCTTTGCTTTAGTGTTCTCCGCTGGCAAAATGGGGATGGCAACTCATACCTCAGGGGGTGGTTATGAGGATTTATGGGAAAAAAGAACCCAAATCACTTGGCATAGTACCTGGCAAAAGAGAAGGCACAGAGTAAATGCCCATTACTATTATTATTAGTATAGTTACTGCTACGACCACCACTTCTAGTACATTTGTCACCAAATATTAATGTGTGCCTGCTCCAAACATATTGCAACAGCTCCGGGCATAGAGTAAATTCTCAAAGCATATTTTATGCATTTGATGTGCTAGGACCCGGCACGTGACTTAGTGGACCCTGAGAGCTCCAGCTTCATCTTCAGCATGAAGCTTCTCTGTGGACTTAAGCAAGGTCACTCCGAACCTGGGAGGGAGGGATCCATAGGCTTGCTCCTTGCTCAGTCCTGAGGCCAGGCCTCCTTTGCAGATCGCTGCATGGAAGTCCTTTGGGCCACCGTCACCAGGGATTCTGTCCTGAGCTCAGCTACACTTGCCTGGGTATAGGAAAAGCCCCCCTCTCCTGCCAGCTTGGCCAGGCCAAGCTAGGATTTTTTTTCTAGAAGAACTTGACTACTAAGTTTAATGAATCTGAGAGATTTCCTTCCTGTTCTTAGTTATACATTGTTGAATAAGAAATGACCCCAAAACTTAGTGTCTTAAAGCAAAAAATCAGCTCTTCTCTCAGATACAGTGGTTTAGGAATTCAGATGTAGCTCCGCAGGCCCCTCTCCCAAGGCTGCAGCCATCTCCAGGCCTGGGTGGGAAGACTCTACTTCTGAGCTGGCTCACATGGTCGTCGGCAGGGCTCAGTTCAGTTCAGTGAGTGGTCAGCTGGAAGCCTCTCACAGGTGCTCATCACCTGGGTGCCTTCACAGGGTAGCTCATGGCACGGCAACTGGTTTCATCACACAGAGCCAGGGAGGGAGCACATGAGACCTAAGTCACATAGTCTTTTGGAACCTGTCTTAATCTTGCTAAAACAAAATAGCACAGAAGAGGTGGCTTCTAAACAACAAACATTTATTCCTCTCCATTCTGGAGGCTGAAGTCCAAGATCAGGGTTCCAGCAGATTCAGTGTCTGGAGAGGACCTGCTTCCTGTTTGACTGTCATGGTCTCCCTGTGTCCAAATATGGCAGAGGGGGCAAGGGATTGCTCTCAGGCCTCTTTACAAAGGCAGTAATCCCCACAACCTTATAACCTCACGAAGACCCACAAATACCATTACATGGGGCATGAGGATTCAACATATGCATTCTGGGGGCACAGGAACATTCACAATCCATAGCATAACCTGATCAGGGAAGTGGCTTCCCCCATTTTTGTCATATTCTACTCACTAGAAGTGAGTCACTGGGTCTGACCCTCACTCAAGGGGACGAAATTACCTAAGGGTCTATCTATGTACCAAGAGGGGGTCACTGGGAGCCTGCTCAGAAACTGACAGCCACATGCACCCTCACCACTTTTCCTTGCTAAGCAGGGTAAGGCATCTTTGTTTCATGTCTGCAAAAGGAAGATGTTTGTTGTTCCAAAAGGAGTTCACGAGAGGTGGGAAGAGCAGCACAGATTTTGCCCTAGACTCAGGCAGGCGTGAGCAGGGTAGCTGAAGAAACTGTTCCCTTGAGGGTCTCTGTAAGCACGGAACACAAGCACACAGGAGCCCTGGGGACCAGATACGACAAGGCATTGGACAGCGAACCACTCTCTGGACTTCACCACCAGCACCACAAGGCCTAGGGGCCAGAAGTATCTGAATGGAGTAGCCTCACCAGAGCCATCTTCCCAGTGTATTGTAATAGCAGGGTTTTCTGCCATGAGGATGAGAACAGTAAACATCCACTGTCGTTCCCTGGGGCCAAGCAAGGAGAGGCAGAGGGAGACCAAGGGCACCCACGACCAGCTGAGAATCTGGCACATAGCACCTGAGACACAGAAAAAATTCACTCATGAACACATGTTGCCATTGCAGGGGCGGGGGGGGGGGGGGGGGGCGTCAACAGAATGTGATATGAGTGATACGCCCAGGGTGGCCAAGGTGCCAGAGAGCTGGTTTTTGCAAAATAGGGAGTGACAAAAGAGAGTTCTTCAGCAAAAGCAGATAACCTTAAAAAAAAAAAAAATCCTCCTGTCAGGTTTGTACTCAGGCCCGGACGTTTTGCTGACTCTCGGCCCCATGATTTGTTTCCCTCCCTGTTGGCCTTGGCGCTGGTGAAGTCATCAACACAAAGGTGCATGGAGAAAGCAGAACAAAACAAAAGGAAATGCCACAGAAGTTACAGCATGTATCTTAAGATCTCTGAAATTTAGTTCAAAACTGTCTTGGTTAGTGTGGCTTATTGGTCACAGAAACCTATGTATCTTTCTTCCTTTCCTTTTTTAAAATTTTTTTTTTCTCAAGTGTATTTGGGTTTAAGGCTGGACCCAGTTACTAAGACTGCACGTGGAGCCAGATGGGCCACACTGCTAAGTGGGCCAAGAATCTTACTTCACTGCCAGCATCTGGGGGAGCCTCCTATGTAGCTGACGGATCATGTGTTTTCGTGTCAGATCTGCTTTCAAATCCTTATTTTGCTGCTTTATTAGCCACGTGACTTTGGGCAAATTACTGGTGCCTCTCAGGCTTGGGTGCCTCCTCCGAGAGGCTGAGAGGTGCTGCAGTTTAGCTAATGGTCCAGAGCTCAGGCTTTGGGGTTGGACTTGTTGGCAGTTCTAGTTCCATGACTTACAGCTGTGTGTGACCACTAAGCTCGGTTTTCTCTCCTGTCCAATGGGCATAATTGTGCTCACTGTGGAGGACTGTGGCAGTGCTCAGTGGATGGCATGTGTAAAGCACTCCGCTCAGCCCCAGGCGTATGGCAGGTGCTCCGCAGATGCAGCCCTCATTAACAATAGTGAAGCATCTTACTCATGGGAAGTGCTCATGCCATGAAAGCTCTTCTTCTTTCTCCTGTCCACACTCTCCCCCAATATGACCAACATCTTCAGCTCCAGGTCAGGCTGGAGGGTCACCTGTCCCACTCCTCATTTTACTCCTGTGCCCTTCCTATATACTCACCCATTAAGTGAGAATGACTCAATGCTCCTTCCCAGAAGGTCAGCCTCTCCCATGGACACCTTTCAGGCTGAACTTTGCATCATTCCTGAGGGTCTCCTTGGTCTACAACACTGAAATACTACCGTTGGTGCTTTGCCGAGGTGATTAGAGACAGAGGAGCTTAGATTTAGATACTAGTGATGACCTACAAGGATGGGAAACCAAAGCCCTGGGAACAAGCAGTGTGTCTGGACCTGGTGCGACCAGCAAGCTGCTCCTGCCTCCGGGGCTGCGTCCAGATTTAGCCAGTGACTCCTTCCTGCTGGCTGGGAAATCTGAGAGAATTGTGTCATGCTACTGTTGTTAAAACAAACCCCAAACCAAAAAAGCTTGTTATGGAGTCTAAGGAGAAATAGTTCGAATCATTTATTTATTATAAAATAACTGGTCCCACATGCTAAGAATTACTTCTAAGATTCCAGAATGAGGCAAGACCTAGTAATATATCTCCTTCATTATCAACATCAATGGAAGGTTTATTATTTTAAATCAAATTGTGTTTTGTTTTGAAAGTACTGTCTAGCATGCACAGAATATTTACACCAGTAAACCCTGGGTTATCTGTCCCTGAGAGCAACTAGAAATCATTGTCAGCATGGAGGGGTGAGGCATGAATGAGTGGGAAGCAGTTCAACCTGTAGCAGGTCAACCTCATCCATAGTTCTCAGGGTCTTCCCAGCCTTCACTGGAACTCTGCTATCAGATAACGTTCTGGGATGGCCTATGACCTTTGTCTCATCTGGGTTCGTTGACCTGCTAAGCTGGCATCACCATTCCCAGAGCCCAGGTTTTCTCGAATCCTCTCTGGCAGTGAGCCAAAAATGATGGCGCTTTTTTGCTTGCAGAATGCATTTGCCATAGTGACCTGTCTGGATCTCAGCTGCTTGGTGGAGCCAAGGTGATTCACCGAATGTTCTGTGCAAGCAGGTTCAGGGGAAGGCCCTCTGTCTCCTGAACTCCTGCTGGGGCTCAGGGAGGTGCCTTTTCGTGGACCTTGCAAAAGTCCTGGTATCAAAGCTTTGTGCTGTCTCTCCTCAAATGAGAAATAATACATGCTCATGAAATATCAAGAGAGTGTGAAAATGTATTTTTCAAAAATATTTAACGTTCTGCTTTCCGGCAATAACTACTGTTAACATTTTGAATCTTCTTATAGACTTTAAAAAATGCACATACAGAATTTAACAAAAGGGAAAATTTTACTATATATCCTTTTTATGATAGTTATTTTCTCTTATCCTTGACAAGTTATTTTCTCTTATACTATGACTATCCTTATTTGTAATGACTGCTTAGTTGTTCTTTTTTTGAATGATACCTTCTTTAGGTTGTTTCTAGATTTTTTTGTTTTAATAAATAATGCTATGATCAATAACTATCCTTCTAGACACACTCCTGTAATTTTTCTTGGGTCAAAGTACAATGCATTTGAACTTTTCATATGTTACCAAGTTACTCTGTGGAACGGCTATAGAGATAACTTATGAGATTACAATCATAGGCTTCTTTTTAATTACATTATAATAGGATAAAAGGAGCAGGTGATATCCACCAACACTGACGGTACCAGAGGATTCCTTTGAGAATCTGAATAATGATCAGAAAATTAAGATTCCAGAAAAAGGGGTCAGTCAATAGGCAAGGAGCATGATAATCCAAAAGAAGTTTCTTTTCTTAAAATTGTTATGTTCAAAAGAGGTCTGTTTTCATTACTTGCCTGTGAGCACAGGAAGTTTTTGATAACAATAATGAAATAATGCCAAGATCTGTCTACAGTTTTAACTTCACAAACCATATTCACATGGATTTAGGAAGAATACAGAAAGACATTATCCTTGGTGGGGAGGGGGAGGCTCTTTACATTTAGATAAGCAAGAAAATGCCAGTACTGTGATAAAGGACTCAAGACTTCCTTTTAGGGTCTTAACTGCTGGTCTTTGCAGGACCTCTTAGAGCTTAAGTATACACAGAGATAGAGGCTGTATCTTCTGGCCCTCTGGAAGTGTTAGGAAGAGATTGGAGAGGTATTTCCCTACTAAGGAACAGTTCTTCAGTTTGAGGGGGAGATCCCATTACAAGGCAGCCCATTATTCCTTGAATGCAGACACTTCTTGGGCTTAATCATGTCCCTGGAATACTAACACCTACATGGCAAACACCTGATAGGTCAGGTCAAGGCTGCAGGATGACAGTCTGCTCTCCCAGTGACAGCCATATATATATAGAAAGAGAGATTCCAATGTACATTCTGGGCTTATCAGCACAGGGCAAAGGCAGGTCTGAAACAACCCTTTTCCCTTGTGTCTCTACCTCTCCTTTTCTTTGGTGTAGCTGAGCCCTTCGTCCTGATCTGAGGCGCCTCTGTTCTTAAAACCAGCCACATGGAGCCAGATACCCACTGCCTCTTGTCAGTTCCTCCTGTCACAGATTCCTCTTCATCCATTTGCCTTGAATATCTACCCACCACTCTCCTTCCATCTCTTCAGGTTTCTGGGAGCCAATTCCAGAGAAACAGAACAAGTTCAGCAAGATCTCCCCATTTCCGCCTCAGCAACAAACACTTATTAAATTCTCACTGTTTTGCAGGCACGGTGCCTGTTTCCCTGGGGGGACAGCCTCTTTTTTCTCAAGACAGTCTAAGTTGGAAGATAAGCACACATGTGAATAATTTTACTATAATTACCAGTAGACAGGCTGACATGTCAGGTTTTTGCCATGTGGGAGCCAGCATTCCCAGTGCTGGTCTGTTTCAGTTCTTCTTGACTGGAAATCCTATGCTGTATTTCTCTAGTAGCCAGCTGAAGGGTTTCAACTTTATCTTGTAGCTAGCAGGGAGGTGAATGACAGGTCAGATTTAGGTCGTGGATCCCTCTGGTGGGGTATAATGGTTGTATTTGAGGGGGACGGGACCAGGTGCAGCAAGATGAATATGAAGCTCGTTCCACTAATCCTCATGAGAGATGACAGGTACCCCAGCTAGGGCCTTGGTTGTCAAGTGGGGGCAGATTTGAGCTGTGTTTACAAGGTGAATCAAAGCACTAGGTGGCTGGTTAGGAGTGTGGTGGCACAAAGCAGGTGGACTGACAGTAAAGGTTACCTGCCGCCAGGAAGGACGTTGTCACCTCTGACACAAAATACAGAGGGAGTACAGATCAAGAGGAAGTTTCAGGAATGCTATTCGATACAGAAAGTACCACAAGGCAAGAGTATATAGGAAGCTGAGGCTACAGATAGGGTAGGGAGATGTGGCAAAGAAATAGAGAATTACCCATATGTTAATGATTGCCAAGTCTAAGAGAGGAGGTGAGCTCAGCCAAGGACTGTGTGGAGTAGAGATAGTGCGAAGGACCAAATCCCAGAAGAATGCCATCATTTAAAGGGATGGGGAAAAGAAGGAACCCACAAGAGGGGAATAATAAGAAACCAGGCTCAGGAAGTGTACAGGGCCCCAGGGGGATGTCAAGAGAGCATTTCAAGAAACAGGGAGAGGTCAACAGTGTCAGATGAGGTAGATGTTTAGCAATTTAGGGTTTCATTATTATAAATGTCCCTGACATCCTTAGGAAAAAGGGGTGGGGACCTGAGACAGTGAAGGGTGGCTTGAGGAGTGAGTGAGAGAAGTCAAAAGGGAGACAAAGTGCAGAACTTTCCTTTCATGAAGTTTAGATGAGACAGGAGATGCTCTAAAGAGAGGGCAGGGAAGTCAATGGAACTAATTTTTATTATGTCTTAGAGAATTAAATGAAATTGATTTAAACAATGTTATAAGCCATGGGAAAACTGGAAGAGGTTGGAAAGATGAAGAGGGCAAAATGGAAAATATGGAAAAGAAGGCTGAGCAAGTCCAATAGGACATTTGAGGTCCAGGGTCCAGAGGGTTGCAAGATCTTGAACAGAATGAGGCACATCTCATTTTCCAGTATTGGAAATGGACCAGGCCTCATATGGAGGTGGATGAGTGTGTAGACAGAGGGCCAGAAGTGAAGGGAGCTCACACTCAGACACTTATTTGTCCCAAAAGCAGGAGGTCATGGTCTACGTGGGGGTGGAGGGCACTGAGGGGAATGTCCTTTCAGAGGTAGGACACTCAGGACCTGGATTTAGGGTTTGGTCCCACTAGCACATAGAAATGAATTTCCACACCAGAAAGCCTGAGAGGAGGGTAGAAATTTGGATTAGTCCTGAGGACAACTAGGCAACAGAACTGACAGGAGATGAGTGACACAATGGGTCCTCACAAGTGCAAGAAGACACAGACTCGAGCTTGTGGTCAACTTGCTGCTCCAAGGGAAAGTGCACACCATCCCTGCTCTGCGGCTTGGGAGTCTGTGGATGAAGACATCAAAAGGATCCAGGAGCAGGGAAGTTCAGAGCCCTGGTGGACGAATGTGTATAAAGAAGAAGAGGGGGAACAAAATGGGACTAAGAGTGTCCCTACTAAGCGGCTCACCTATAATATCAGGAGTAAGAGTAGAAATAACTGGGAAGTAAGTGTTGGTTTTTGCTTTGTTCTGTTCGTGCTCATCAGGCAGAGTTAAAATCCATTTCTGTAGGATGTTGAAATTAGAGGACTGAGAAGGATCTAAATGTTTGGTCGTCTGCTCTCCTAAAGATCCACATTAAAGGACATTCCGTGTCCTCCTTTGTAATGCATTCCAGTGTCTCACAATCCTCAAGGAATTTACATCTGAATGTCAGACTTCAAAAGGACAATGTTGAAAAATTATATTATAGAGTTCAGAAAGAAAAAGAGAAAGAGAAGGATTCATTTCTTTTTTGACTGCCTCAAAATTCTCCCTGCGCTTCCAATTGGACATGCTATTCTCCATTGCCTGAAGGCACGTCAGAAAACCATTAAACAATTTTGATTTGTTCAGTTCAATGTCTATTGTGTTTCTCCCCAAACATGGCTCCATTTTAGAAGCCAGCATGGTTGCCTTCTTTCCCGGTATGCACGTCCTTGCACACAAATCCATGTAAATATTTGGTAGAATATGTATATATTCCACCAGTTAATCAACTTTTATCTATATGAAATTATTATAAAAACTTGAAGAAGAGTTAGTGTCATTAAAATCCAGTTTCCATAAACAAAGCCAGTGGCGCTAATGAAGAGTTGAGATACATGAATCAATTCTAGTGGCCTCATTTCTATAATAATTGTTGAACTCTGTGATTTTGTGGTCGTTGTTGTTATTCTTTTCTTAAATCTAGACAGATTATGAGTTTCGTTTATCTTTTTTTTTTTTTTTTGAGTTTCGTTTATCTTCACGGCACTTCCAGCCCTTCTCTGCAATATCATTCCACCCAAGGCAAGATGGTGTTTTTCAGATTTAGGGGAATAATATAAAGATTTGAGGTCAAGGCTTTCTGTTCTGATGTCTCTGGTGAGTGATGCTTTTTGCATCTGACTGGTCTAATCGACACGTGAAAGCCACGCATCTTTGGGGAGCTGTGTTATTGGTACAAAGACTGTGTTTAACTCTAGATAAGAATAGAACAATAGTTGTCTCTATGCACCAAGGTTGCAAAAGCTCCCCACAGAAAGTGGTGACTTCCCAACCAAAATTTGTTCTGGGTTGGGGCATAGCCCAACCACTTAAAGATGATTCTAAAGTTGTCTCACGTGTTTGAGGTGGAAATTTCCTGCAGTTAGCTGTGATTTCTTCAGTTCTCCATACGTTGCCTTCCACTTGTTATTATTAACAAGGTAGGGAATCTGGACTATTCACTGCATTTTTAACTGGTCAAACTTGGCAGAAAACAAAGGCTGTCTAATGGTCATGTGATGTAATATTAAATTGTCATTTGGTTGTTTCCCTGAGGTCTCACACTGGGAGGCAGATCTGGCATCATGCTCGCTCCACTGCTTGTCGTCCAGGATCTCAGCATAGTTTTTTTCACAGCCCGAAGATTCCAGATGAACTAGACAGAGCAAGTTAATCAGGGGTATCTGGTCAGCTTCAGGGTTGCTCTTTCATTCATCCAATAAGTAGTTCTCAAGCACCTGCTATGTGTAATAGAGAACAAAGCAAGAAAGAGTTGGTCTCTCTTGGGCCCAACTCACTTCCAGCATGGTCTTTGCCAGGTGAATGGAAGTCCACATCCACCCAGCACTTTCTTACTGAGCAGAAATTTTGAGGGTGATGCTCTGTGAAGAACCAGGCATATGAATATTAATCACGTCACTGACCCTCCAGGAGCTTACATTTATGCAAAGCTTCCTGATTTCCCAGTAGTGTTTATTGTTATTATTATAATTCTTTCAGTTATCTTTAGAAGGGAAAATATTTCATAGTGGCCAATGTAGCTTTGCTCTGTCTTTCCATCTTCATACCTTCCAACAGGTCTCCAGGAGAGTGAGGAAAGTTCGCATGGGAATTTGATCATTTAATTTTTTATTTAGACTGGGAAGAATATGCATCTGATGATTAAAGTTTGGATCTGGAACTAAAATGTTAATTTTGAAGACAGCTCTAACATGACTCATTATTAGATTAAACCGAATTTAATTAGATCAGCCATCTCTTGACATAAAGAAGGAAAATCCATTTTCTTTAAAATGTGGCAATTTCTAGGAAACTGGCCCCATAATCCAAAATTAAAAGCAGATTTCCATGAGTTGGATTCATGCCTCCTTTAGCCTTTGGTATTGTATTTGGTCTGTTTAGCTAGTTAAATAATGGTAACAAAAGAAGACAGGATGGATGATGTTAAATAAAAGGAAATTTAAGAGAGTAATTATGGCATTAGGCTGGGCCAGAAGGTGAGGGTTGTAAGTAATAAGATACCTGCTTTTTAAACAAAGTGCTATGTCTCCATTTGGCATGACCCTTCCTGGATAAACTGTGTATTTTATCCCATTCCCATAGGCAAGAGAAAGTAAGCCCCGAAGAGAGTGTTGGGTAAGACAAGTATAGGATCTAAAATGTCCTGTGTATGTTTGCCTAACTTCTTGTTTTACATGAAGATATTAAAATTCCAGTGAAATAGAATATTACAATAATGACCCAGGTGTGGGGAAGTACCAAAAGCTGGGAAGTTTGGTTTATATGAGCCCACTGCTTGAATCATCCATCCGATTATTCAGTGAAAACCTTGGATGAAAAAAATCACAGGGAAAACCCTAAGGCAAATGGACTCTGGGAGCTTTTGATTTCATTTGAAAGATATGAAGAATGAAACTCCGTCGGCAATGATGGGCAGGGTGCTTCCAATGACAAGTGAAATGACTACTCCTGGAGAACACTTTTATGCTCCCAACTTCAACAGAGCAAGAGCCCACTTCCCAGAATGTTGATGGGGTTTGGGGGCAGAGAGAGAGAGACAACTGGATTTTCTAGTTTCAAAATTTTCTACTTGAGTGGTATTTTCTAGTTCATCTTTTTTTATTTTGTTTTGTTTTGTTTTGTTTTTTTAAGATTTTCATTTATTTATTTGACAGAGGGAGATAGCACAAGTCAGGGGAGCAGCAGAGGGAGAGGAAGAAGCAGGCTCCCCACTGAGCAGAGAGCCCGATATGGGGCTCCATCCCAGGACCCTGAGATCATGACCCAAGATGAAGGCAGTCACTTAATCAACTGAGCCACCCAGGTGTCCTATAGCCCATCTTTAAATGTCATCCCTTTTGACTTTTCTTTCAACCAGAAAACTCAGACTGAGAGATCCTAATCCATTTATGCTGGCTTATTCTATATTCTAAGTAATTAAATGACACCATGTTACCCTAGATCTCTTGGATCAGTTAATTACCCTCCTCAAGAGGCTATCATCTGTAGCAATGTGTAATTCAGTATAAATTCCCTGATGAGGGACCACTATTTACTCATTCATAGTAGAGCTAATTTCTTAGGTGCCCATATTATACAAATGTTCTGATTTAACCTTTAAGTATTAAGCACACGAAGTGTGTAGTGTTTTTTATCTCCATCTTTAGAGAATGAGGAAATGAGCTTGGAAAGGTCTGTCTAAGTTTATAAAGCAAGTAGAGGGAGACATTATGGCTAAAATACGAGCAAACTGACTCCAAAAGCCCATGCTTTCAAGCATTATGAATTTCTGCCTCTAAAGTCTCCAGGACATTTCCAGAGTTGAATTTTAGTGATCTCATTCACAATTCAGGAGAAGCCAGTGAGGTAGCTCAGAGAATTTACCGAGAGATGGAGCAGTGAAGTTGCCAAGAGCCCACACCCAGTTTGAGGCAATTCTGAGTCTGGAATGCAAACGTCTTCAAAGTATTTATTGATTTATCCCCTTGAGCCATTTTTCTGCTGAACTGAACTTTGGGGTCTTGTATACAGTCTTGGTCTGTATATTGTGAATCAAAGCTGATAGCACAACTGATTATGAATCAAAGAAGCTTTGTCTACAGCTTCCTCTCTGCTCTTTTCAGAACAAATTAAACTAATTTTCTCCATTTCCCATGCTGCCTTCTCAGGAAGACTCCTTTGCTCGTGAATTTGTGGATGCCTCCAACTGTAAGGAATCCTCTTAGGCCTCAGATCCTCCTAGTCAAAACTTATCCGTTTTGCGAGGTCGCTTGCAGATGTTGGCTTTTCCACAAAGAATGCTCTGATTCACCTTTTCTCCCCATCTCCTACCTCAGCCAGGTAACATAAGTTCTATCTTTTTGAGACTTTTGTAACACCTTACCTACAACTTTCTTACCTATAACTTTTTGTGGCTTTTCTCCATGTGGTTTTAGAGCTGTCCATACCTGTTTTTCTCTCTTGTACTTAGGTGATAAGTGATTTGGAAGACAGGAACTGTATCTCACTCATCATGGAATCTCCCATACTACCCGGTCCCTTTCCTTTCACTCTCAGAGTAGGAAGTCAATATTTGATGGTGAAAGTAAGAAAGCAGAGAATGGAAGAAGAGTAACTCTACTCTGGATCACACCCTCCCTGCCCTGGTGGCCGTTTTCCCAAAGTCTCTGCTATCTAGATGACTATGATGCCTAATTAGATGATTTAGCTTCCTTTGACATGTTACGTTGCCCATGAGCTATGACTCCCTGGGAACAGAGAGATACGGATCCTTAATGAGAACTGCCTCAGTTGGCACCCCCAAGGAACTCCTGCTCAATAGTAAAAAGCACATTTTTGTGTAAGTAGCTTTATCCTTTAGAAATCCCATACAGGGGGATCCCTGGGTGGCGCAGCGGTTTGGCGCCTGCCTTTGGCCCAGGGCGCGATCCTGGAGACCCGGGATCGAATCCCACATCAGGTTCCCGGTGCATGGAGCCTGCTTCTCCCTCTGCCTGTGTCTCTGCCTCTCTCTCTCTTTCTGTGACTATCATAAATAAATAAAAATTAAAAAAAAAAAAAAAAGAAATCCCATACAGGGCAGCCCCGGTGGCGCAGCGGTTTAGCGCCGCCTGCAGCCTAGTGCGTGATCCTGGAGACCCGGGATCGAGTCCCACGTCAGGCTCTCTGCATGGAGCCTGCTTCTCCCTCTGCCTGTGTCTCTGCCTCTGTGTGTGTGTGTGTGTGTGTGTGTGTGTGTGTGTGTGTGTGTCTCTATGAATAAATAAATTTAAAAAAAAAACCTAAAAAAAATAAAAAGAAATCCAATACTATCTGGATGGCCAAAGATTTCATTTGTGCTAGAGACCAGCCTTCATCTTAGAGTGGTGCAGAAATACTCTATTTGGGAGACCATCTTTTTTTTTTTTTTTTTTTCTCAATTAGCAGCAAATTTCATTTCACTTCTTTGAAGGAAGAAGTCTTACTTTTTTTTTTTTATTATTGAGAAAAATCGTTTTCTTATGAGACATGAATCAGTTTTGGTTTTTTGTTCCAAATGCCAAACATCAACCTCTCCCCATCACTTCCATCAATGGATCAGAACATAAGTTTCTTGCTGAAGCAGGAAATATTCAATCCAATTGAGCTGGCTGGTCTTACCATTAGAATGTTAGAGCCAAACAGAGTACTGCACCTTTGGTGAACCTACAAACTTGAGTTGATTTGGAGTAGTTCCTCCACTGCACTGGCATGAAACCTGCCTCTTTTTGCCATGTGATTCCCGCTGGCATGTGGCTTAGGAGTTCACAAGTGGCTGATCAGTATACACATAAAGAAATCAAATAAGGCAACAGCAAGAAAGCAGAGAGAGATATCTTTCTTCTCCAAGCAGTTCAGGTGAAAGCCAACATCCTAACCACTATGACCACACAAAGTCCAACAGCATTTTCCACAGTGTTGAGGTTTTGAACTCAGCATGGTGATGGATTTTAAAATCATCAATGATATCCTGCCAGTCTACATATCCCCAGCTGCTGTGGGAAGTCTCAGTTTTCTCCTGCATTTTCTGAACAATCGTATAGTGAAGTCAGGACCACTGTCTTACTTCTTCCACATCCAGGGCAGTTTTTCAGCCACATAACTGTTCATTTCCTCATTCATTCAATCAATCAATATTTACTGGTTAAAGGTAGAAGAGTGGATGTGGGGGACAGAGGCAAAAGAAGAAATGTGGTTTTTATTTCTGAAAATATCTCTGCAAGGGAGTATAGAGATGCCAAGCAATTAGAAAAATTTTCATAATGGATCTCCATCACAATATTGAATCTGTTACCTATTTTTCAGGTTTAGTAGACCAAAGCACTGACATACAGAACATGTCCCTACCTTTGAGATAGCACAGTCCACCTACCAATTCTATATGGCCATTCAGATCCCCTTCTACAGGTGCAGGGTCCTTGAAATATAGGGGAAAATATAGACCTTCGATGAAAAAAAGCCCATCTCAAAGGTATGATTCCATGTGTATAACTCAAAATGACATAGTTACAGAGACAGAAGATGGACCAATGGTTGCTGGAAGTGAGGGGGTGGTTGTAAAGGGACAGCATGAGAGCATTTTCTGTGCTGTGATCGAGTGATGGAACATTCTGCCTTCTTAGTGTGCTGGCAGCTACCTGCACCTGGAAATATGCATAGGATAAAAGCTGATGTAAATGCACACACAACCATAACTGATACATTTAGGAAGTGATGAAATCCAAATAAAGTTGTGATAATTGATAATGAACTATAATTATGTAAGATATCACTGAAGAAAGCTGGGTACAAAGGTATATGAGGACTCCATAGTAATTTTGCAACTCTATGTAAGTATAAAATTATTTTTAAAAATGCAAAACATGAAGGGTCCCTAGGTGGCTCGATTAAGCACCCAACTCTTGGTTTCAGATCAGGTCATGATCTCATGGGTTGTGAGATCCAAGCCCTGCAGGGAGTCTGCTTCAAGATTCTCTCCCTCTGCCCTTCCCCCAATTCCTGTGCACATGCATTCTTTCTCTCTCAAATGAATAAAACAAAATTTTTAAAGAAAAATTCAGAACATTAAAGTAAGCATCAAACTTAACAAATAACACATTAAATGTCTACAAATGCAGCTTTAGCTCATCTTTATTAACTGTCAAGTTTTAGGATACAATTCTGCATGATGGTAGCTGGAAAATAAGAGACAATTTTAAATTACATGCTTCATCCAAATGGTTTCAAAAATAACATGATAAAATTCTTTTCTTTTATCAGCAAGAAAGCATATTTAATCTAGAATAGGCAAATTCATTGAGACAGAAAATGGACTAGAGGTTAATGGGAGTTGGGAAGAAGGGGGAAATGAGTTATTTCTTAAGAGGTGCAGAGTTTCTGTTTGAGATGATGAGACACTTTTGATGGGTATGAAAATGACCTTGAATAAATGTGGTATTTAAATTTCTGAAAATGGATATTACCTAGAGAGAAAGAAGGAAGAGAGAGGAAATGGAGGCAGATGGTGTCCTTAGTATATCCATACTGAGGAGGAGGCAGTAAAGGAAGACGGGCGAGGATGCCCAGTGAGGTGGAGGAAAACCTAGAGAACAAGATGTTGTGGAAGCTAAGAGCAGTTGATGTTTGTAGACGGCTTGAGTGGTTGACTGCCTTGAATGAGATGGTGAACAAAATCACACAGGTCCTCCTAAAGGGGGGACCCAAGAAGGACCGATGGAAATGATTCAGAATCTCAAATATGGCACACAGCACTTTATTCTTTTTAGATGCCAAGAGCTTTTCTCTCTAGTCCATAGAATCATGGTGACGTTGGCTAAAATGGAGCCATTTCTGGTAGAAATCCAGAACTTTGTGAACCACGGGTCTTAAAACCTGTCCATAAGGGGGCGCCTGGGTGGCTCAGCTGGTTGGGCATCTGCCTTCATCTCAGGTCATGGTCTCAGAGTCCTGAGATCGAGTTCCACATCAGGCTCCCTGCTTAGCAAGGAATCTACTTCTCCTTCTCCCTCTGCCCTGCCCTCCTGCTCATGCTCTCTCTCTCTCTGGCGAGAGTGCTCGCTCTCTGTCTCTCAAATAAATAAAATCTTAAAAAAAAAAAAAAAAACCTGTCCATAAGAAAAAGAGGTGAATTTATTCTTTGTTCTGCTTTCTTCTTACTCTTTTCTGTCGTATCCCAACCCAGGGAACATCCTTTGCCTAAAAATGAAAAGTGCATTTCATCAATTATTTCTATTTGATCTTTAGCTGCTGGCTCAACCAGACAATGTTTTTTGTCATTGAACATTTTCACAGAGTTGAAAAAACAAAACAAAATATAGCAAAACTTACTCCTCCCCACTAACCCCCAACTCATCTTAAGGTTATTTCAATTATTTTTCATAAGCCCCAGAAAATTCCACTAAGCCAAACCACTAGGCAGACTGTTTGAGATGAAACCTCTAGAATTAGATATGTTTTGAAAATTAAACAAGTTGATACCTGTAACATACTCAGAATTTTCTTGATATATATTAAGCATTGATTATAGTGTGAATTCCACTAGGTCAAGGGTTTTTCACTGCTCTTCATTGAATAATAACAGTGCCTAACACATAGTTGGTGCTCAGTACATATTTGTTGCTTACTTTTATTACTATAGTTTTTACTGGCAAGCTCTGAGCAGTATGCATCATAATAATAATATTAATAATAGCAAATATTTATTGAGTGCTTACGATGTGCCAGACGTATTGTTTCTTCATCTACTTCATTTCTTATAATAACTCTATGAGATCATTATTACTACTATCCATTTGTTATGAATGTGGATACTGAGATCAGAGGAGATGAAGTAACTTGCTCAAATCCATACAGCTAGTAAATTAACAGCCTGGATTAAAACCTGGTTCCAATCTGGTTCTGGGACCAAATTACAAAAGAAAATAATATCCTTTCAAGGGAAACCATTATGTGAAAGATAAAGAAGTTGTGGGGACCATATCTTAGAACAAAATCTAAAGTGTCTTGAAGAAACAGCATGTAAGTTAAGAAGACATTGACCATCTCTGGCATGCAGCAGGCTAATATTGACCATCTGACCTCTTCTAGAAGCCAGGCCATTGCCAAATGCTGGGCATTTCCATATGGACCCTGTCAACTGAACTGAGCTATTTCACTCACTATTAGCCTATTTGCTCTCTCTTTCCAGACACACATGTATATACAGTTTTGTGTGCATATATACACACATTTATGCATATACATTTGCTTAGCCATTTAAAAGTAAGTTGCAGACATCATGGCAATTCACCCCTAAATACTGCAGCATGTATCTCCCCAGAAAAAGGACACTCTTTTATATAATCACAATACTATTATTACCTCAAGAACTTTAACATTGAATCAATAATATTATCTAGTGTGTATTTTATTCTTTATAGCTCTGGGGGTGGGGAGGCAGGAGATGTCTAGAATTAACCAAAGATGACAGTTTGCGTATATTTCCCTTGTCTCTTTATTCTCCTTTAATCCAGAACATTCCTTTGCATTCCTTTTTCTTTGATGATGTTGACAAGTTTGAAGAATCCAGGCCAGCTGGTTTGTGGAATGCCACATAATTTACATATGCAGAATGACACAGACTTTGGATATGGCTGATTGTTTCCTCTAGATTAGATTCAGTTTATATGTTTTGGAGGAAGAATACCATATGGGTAATGTTGAATCTTACTCTGCATATCACATCAGAAAGCACATGGAGTGGGCTGCATTATTATATCTGATTACTTAACCAACAGATTTCTCCATTTGAAAGTAACTTTTCTTCTCTGTAAACAATTAACAATCCGAGGGATAGCATTTTGAGACCCCATGATCCCTTCCTCAATAATTTTCAGCAAATGGTCTTGCTACCCATTGGTGATTTCTTACATTTGTAATTGCAAAATTATCTCCTGCATTTGATCTTTCAGAAGAAGGGTTACTTGGCAATAGAACTCAATGTACCCCAGCCCTTTCCTACCTTAGCCTGGGCACTCTTCTACTCTCTTGTGTATCTGTTGGAAAAGAGAGATGAACTCTTAAAAAGGTCCACTAGCACCTCAAACTCCTTTCATATTCAGTTTTATAAGCAAGCAAATGAATTCCAGAGTTCCATGCCATGGCTTATGGAGATACCACAGTATTTTCAATACAGAGACACATTCTTATGTATCTATAAGTTAAAAAAATTATCTGTGGATGATTTGACATGAGAAGGTGCTAGTGATTAACCAAAGAAGGCAGCTGCTCTAACATAAATAGACTAATGTCTAACTCATCCTCACAGTCCATTTGGGGTTTAACATTAACAACTACAGATAAGGTAGAAAGTGTTCACAAATTAATATAAAGTTATTTTGCAAAGAACACTCTCTCTTTCCCACTGCCTCAGTTCTGTGTAATAAACACATGATTTCAAACACAGAATCACATTTATTTATTTATTTATTTATTTATTTATTTATTTATTTATTTATTTTTACTGATGACTGAGCCAAAAGGCTGAAGGTGAGAAGGCCAATCTGGTTCTTGAGTTATAAACATAAGGAAGGAGAAGAGTTTAAGATTTGAGGATGAAAGAAAAAAAATAGAAAATAGAAAATTCAAATCTTCAAAGTAATTCAGTTATTATTCCATTAGATTAGATTAATCTCTAAAGAGCAGTCTGCAATCCTCTGATGGAGTTGAAGTCCTGGGTCCCTATTTCAGAGTTTTTCTCTGAACCGGCAGATTGTCTTCTCTGTCATTCTAAAAACAAAACAAAACAAAAAACAGTCAAGGCCTAGAAAGTTTTAAGAAGAAAACTCTCAGTTGGATGTCATTTTCCTCTTCCCATAGACCCAAATTCAACAATTTCATTCATTTAATTTAATTCAACATTTTCAGGTTGCCCAATCCCTAGGTTTGGTGCTGTGCACATACATATAGTAAGAAAGGAAAACCTATGCAAGCAAAAAATAACAGCAATGTTTCTTACCTTCTAGGGAGATAGACTAACTCAAATCTGGTTCTTGGATTTAGGAAAACACCTTGATGAGGGTTGATGGGCCCTCTAGTGTAAAAAAGGAGAGCTCCTACCATTGTCTCAGCTCCCTCACGGTGAGTCTGACCATGGAGCTGCCTTCCTCACAGAGCAGTTACCATTGAGAAATGTGGCTGGCACAACAGCAGATGCAACCCTGTGAGATTTTGTTGCTCAGCCATCTCCAGCTTTCTCTGCCTTCCTCATGCAAAGTGATTTGAATATCTCTGGAGAGGCAGAGATCGTTTGTTTTTCTCTATTTTTCTTCCTGAGAAGAGGAAATAACTATATCCTAGTAGGTATCTTGGTGAGATTGGAGGCTCAGAACCCTTAAAGGCCTTAATAGCTAAATGCTATGGCAGAGACCCTGGGTAGTGGAGAAAAAGCAGACACACCAAGCTTCTGTGGCTTTGAGTAACTTTGCCACTTCTGCGTTCACAGAAAGCCTCAGTTAGGCTAAAGACTGCATGAACAAGGGACTTTCTCAGGCACCAGAAGTTGCAACCATCAGTTTCAGAACACTGATGAAAAATTGTAAAAGTATATGTAGATACATATATAGATACACCTGGATGTGTATACATTACGCCCATGTTATGTACTACACTCAGACATGCGTGTGTATATATTTAATGATATGAATAACTGTGCATAAAGTTTTTCAACACATAGAGTTTTCACTGTGAATTCCTTTGTTTTATTCATATATATTTTTATCCCTAGTAACAATAGTCAAAGTGTTGCATATGTAGGGTAGAAGAGTTTGTGACTAACATGAGCTATGAGTCAAAAATTCACAATATGCTCTTTGGAAAGAGAATAAAGAAGTGAGATTGGATATTAACTAATTAGTTCAAACATGCTACTCAAAGGCAACTGTCAGGAATTAGCACAGGCAGGGAAATAGTCTGACCATTCAGTTTATTCTTTTAAAGATTATTTATTCAGGGACACCTGGGTGGCTCAGTGGTTGAACATCTGCCTCTGGCTCAGGGCATGATCCAGGGTCCTGGGATCAAGTCCCACATTGAGTTTCCCATAGGGTGTCTGCTTCTCCCTCAGCCTCTGTGTGTGTGTGTGTGTGTGTGTGTGTGTGTGTGTGTGTGTGTGTTTCTCATGAATAAATAAAATCTTTAAAAAAAAATAAAGATTATTTATTGAACACTTTCCCCGTGCTAAGTACTCTCCTAGTAGTAGATTACAAAGGTGAATAAGACACAGTTGCTGACCTCCAAGTTCTCAGCAGAGCTGATGAAACAGGTAGATGAATGGGTAATTTAACACTGTGTGGTGAGGAACAAGGTAGAAAATGTATGAGGAATTCTGATAAGATGCAAAGGGAGACTCTTACCCCAACTAGGGTGAGAGAGAACAGGGGACAGACACTATGTCCCAAGAGATTTCTAGAGAAAGTGTTGCCTAAAATAAGTCTCAAAGAATGAGGTAGAATTAGCCAGGCTGTGGAGTGGGGTGAGCACAATGTAAGCAAAGACCAAAGAACACATACACACGCACACAAACTCACATGCTCACATCCAGGAGCAATAGAAACTCACAAGCAGCTCTAGTTGAAAATTCTCTAAGCAACTGAGAAATTTTTAAGATGAGAATAAATAGCAATAGTTAACCTCTATGTGCTTGTAAGAGGAGAGAGTACAGTAGGGTGGGGATCAAACAAATACAAGCACTATCTTCTTTCATTGCTTAGAATCCACATAACAATTTTCCATGGAAAATACCCACCTAAGAGATTCCCAGTGATGCTGACTCTTGGTCGCATTATGATTGGCTGTTATCAAACTCATATCCTTTGGAAGGGATCTAAGAATGGACTAAATTTATCACATCACATGTCTAACTCCACTAAGGATGCAATCTTTCATTTAATTAAACAGAAGCAGCTAGAGAGGGAAATTTCTTTCCTTTATTCCCTAACTGCTTCCATACTCTTGGCAAACCAACCACAAAAATAGTGAGAACAATCAACATTAAGTCTCATCTTTGTCTGTCCCACTTTGTGGTGAAATTGTACAGTTCGCCAAGCATCAAATCAAGAGAATGGAGGAATTGGCAACCCGCAGGAATTCTAAGAACAATCTCAGACCCTGAAATCTCAAGTAGCCTAGGTACCTCATTCTACTACCAAGCCAACAATAGCAATAATAATACCAAAATAGTAACAACAATTAACATTTCTTAAATACTTCAAGTGCCAGGAAATTTACATAGATAATTTAATCTTTCCTAAAATTCCATGAGGTATGTAATATTATCCCTCTTCCATTTATGTAAAAAAAAATGAGGTTCAGAAAGTTTAAATAACTTGTCCAATGTCACCTAGCTAATACATAGACAGAAATTCAAAAGTAGATATGTCTGACTGTTCTTTGGCTATGTCATGTCTTTTCATCATTCAGTGACTCTCTGAGGAGCTAGATGTCATGCTGTGGAAGGACCCCAGCCCTTGGAATCACAACATCTGGGTTTGAACCTACCAATGACACTTCCTAAGGAGGTGACTTGGGTATACGAATTCTCTGTCTCATTTGCTTGTTTCATAAAATGGAGATAATCACATATTACAATGATAATGACATGATGTATACAAGTATTTTGTAAACCAAAAACCATGAGTCAATTGTAAGGTCTTATTATTTATAAAGTAAAGTTTGCTTTGCTAATAGGTGATGATACAGAAAAATCATAAAGACTTAGCAAATGACATGTATTCTAGCAGCCCTTGGCAATCTTATGTATTTTCTAAAGACAAGCAGAGAGGATGCTTTTAGTCTCCAGAATTTCTGAAAAAACAATCCCAGGTGTGCAATGTCTTGAGCTGGTTCATGATTCCCTAGATTTTCTGCAGTCATATGAAATCACTCCTGACAAGTTACAGGAAAGCTAAGTTCATAAAAATAGTAACTGCTCTCATCTAACAGTATGAACAATTATACTAAATATATACTAAGTACTTGTTGTCACAGGAAAGAACAAGAACTATTTTTCAATTCTGAAATTATATTCAACTTTACTCTCTGGATGTTTCAGCTGATTTCCAGAATACATAGTGAAATAAGTAGATTTTGCCTATGACATGCCTTGCCTTAACACTTTTAACCGTGCAGGAGAGGGTCTAAGCAAATAAAAATGGTGCTTATTTTTAAAAGTTCGAACAATTACGATTTCCCTGGCAAACAAAGTAAGTACTTGTAAGGTTAAAGCCTCATCATTCAGCAAAAATACTTGTTCATGGGCCAAAATATCCCAGTCACACTAAGAACTGTTAATGTTACAACAAAAATATTGGAATGGATATACCTACTAATTTGCTGATCATTTGCTGAGCTGAAATATAGTCAAAATATCCTACTAAAGCCAATACCTGAAACTTTTATTTTTGTTTTTTACAAATAGACTATGGAACTGTAAGGATTTCTTAAAACTTGAATAGTGATAATGATTATAAAAGCAACGATTTAGAGTTTACAGAGAACTAGGAATAGTTATAAATATTTTAAAAATATTATTCTTTTAAACTTCTCAGTAGGCTATATGATATAATGTATCAATTAGCATTTACTGTATAAAAAACTACCTCAAAACTTAATGGCATAAAATCATCATCATTTTCTTTTTAATTTTGTTATTATTTTGGGGGGCGATAGCTAGTGAGCATGAAAGCAGGGGGAGGGACATTGGGAGGGAAAGAGAGAATGTCAAGCAGGCTCTATGCTCAGCACAGAGCCTAATACCGGCTCCATCTTGTGACCCTGAGATCGTGGACTGAGCCAAAGTCAAGAGTCAGATATTTAACCGACTAAGCCACCCAAGCATCCCAATCATTTTTTAGCTCACAATTCTAATTCCCAGTCATTTGGACTGAGCTCACCTGGACAGTTCTTCTGGTCTATTTTTTTTTTTTTAGATTTATTTTTTTTGAGAGGGAGAGAGAGAGAGAATCCTCAAGCAGACTCCCTGCTAAGCACACAGCCCCATGCAGGGCCTGATCCCAGGACCCTGACATCATGACTTGAGCCAAAATCAAGAGTTGGCCACCTAACCAACTGAACCCTTTTTCTGGTCTTGACTGGGCTCATTCTTGCATAAGTGGTCATATACTGTTTGACTGGGGGCTGATTGGTCCAGGATACCCTCAGCCAGGCTGGTCTGTCTCTGGTCTACATACTCTCTCATTCCTGAACAAACTAGCCTGGACTTGTGCATGCAGGGGCTGGGCTGAGGGAGAATAGAGGTGGCCTAGGTATCTTAAGACTCAAGCTTACAATGGCATATTTTATTATCCAGAGCAATTCACAGAATCAGATCAAATTAAAGGGATGGGAAATAGACTTCACTAGTTGATGAAAGAGGCTGCAAAATCATGTGGCAAAAGGTTGGATATAAGGAATGAAGGACTGTGGGCATTTCACAGTCTACCACAAGTAAGTTCTCTTATTATCCCCATTTCACGATGAGGAGACCAGGCTCAGAGAGGCTCCCAGCACCCTGCTTTCTGCTTCTCCCTTTGGCCGGAGTTATTTCTCTGCCACTTTTAGAGTAGGATAGTTATTGAGTGATATTCAATTCTGAGTTATTCAGTGTATAGACCTGAGTGACCCAGAATTCTGAGTGATAAAGAATTTAAACAAAATTGAAGCTAAATTTGAAAGTGAATTTGCAAGGCTAATTCAAATTTTGACCCCAACCACAAAGAACATATTAGCATACTAGCACATGGGCAAATGGTATTCCTCTTTTGAGAAGAAAGTCAATACAGCAATTTATTATTCTTTGAAAGGAGAGAAGTTGGTTTTCTTTTTAGTTTTTAGAAAAAAAGGAGAACGTTCTGCCTTCCGCCTTCCCTCATACATCACAGGAAAATCTCATGATTGTTTCCTTTGAGATGGAAAACAGGGTTTTCCTTTCCCAGCCCCTCTGAAGAGTCAGTAACATTTCAAGTTCAAGTATTTAAACTGGGGTAAGGTGCAACACACTTCTGTAATTCAAAGTCTGGCCATCAGTAGCTATGAAAGAGTGGTTGCAAGTCCTGTAGGCAAAGAACAGGTTGGATCCAGGGGAGGCTAAAGGCTGTAAACCATGCCACCTTGCCTACATACCCTATCCCTTCTGGGTTGGACCTAGCGAGTCAGATAGCCATTGCTTAGGTGAAGGAACTCATGGTTAGTTTAGGGCAACATTTTACTTTGAGGGCTGAAAGTACAGAAAGAAGAAGCCCAGTCACGAGATGAAAATCCTCTGTAAGTTATTTATCATGAAGCTTAAAATAGTCATACACTTTAACAAAGTGTGTGATTTAATCAGTCAATCGGGCAAATACCTAAAACATTTCATTGGCTATTTGAGTCACATTATGGGTGATTTTCATTTTCTTCTTTACATTTTTATTTCATGAACTAAAATTTACCTTTATCATCAGAAAAGAAAATGAGAAAATCTGTTAGTGATTGAGACAGATAACTAAAAGATGGAAGTTGAAACCTGCACCAAATATCATCAGCTCTAATTCATATGGGAAAGGATAAAACCACTTTTCTTGAAATTGCCCTTGAATTACACATGTGATATCCCAGCATGTGAAACCCCAGTGCCTGCATGGCCTGCCAATAGCCCTCCAGCTGCAGGGAAACTCTGGGTTAGAGAGTTGGTGCCATGGCTCCCCACACAGCCTGAACTGGAGCCCAGATCTGGCCCTCAACTATTGGAATAACTCTGAGGCTGAGGGTCACAGCTTGTGCTTCCTGAAAAAACAAATCAGATTTGCAATCACATGGATGGACCTAAGACACCAGATTTAAGGCATCCAGGTCAGGCATTGACTATAGAATGCTTCCAGGCTCTTCCTTCTCTTTTTCTCCTTCTTTCTTTCATCCATAAAATATTGCATTTGGCTGGTGGGAGAGACATTCAGCAAACAGCTGGGAATTTTTACCTTGTACCTCAAGATGACTTCACTGTTTCTGAAGAGCCTCATAGGTCTTTCCTGATTACCTCTTTTCCACCCCAGGTCCCTCCTTAATTCTATACTACTCTGCACTCCAGTGGCAGTATACTTTTTGAAATGGTCCATTTATGCAGTTATCCTTTTTAAGAGGATGCAAGTTCTTCAAGGGCAAGACCTGAGCGTGGTTTATATGTGATTGCCCAATACCGAGACAATGCTGGTTCATAGAACAGGTGGTCATTCAATAGCTGTTCACCAAGTAAGTGAATGAACAAATGCGATTTACTGAGTTTCCAGTGGAATTGGGCCATCCCTAGAGGTAGGACCCAAAAAAGTAATGTAAAGAAAAGTGGCTTGCCTTCTTGGCTCCTGGCATCATCACAGCTGGCCTGAAGTACTGGCCAGGGGACGGTTTGCAAGGCTGTTTTTCTAGCCTGAGGATGCAAGCACAGACTTTAGCCTTTCTGGCTCCTGGTCCCATTAAGAGCTAGGAGCACACGATTTCATGCTACAAACCGGGAAAGGGCTTAAGAGACTCATCAGGCTTTTTAGACATCAAAAAGTTCTTACAAAATAATATTTTGATGAATGAAGGGTAAATTAGGAGGAAACATGTGGATTAGGAGTCCCCTGGAGCACAAAGGGATTGAGGAAAGCAGGGGCCCAGCATCTGCCTTTATGTGGTTGGAGTTTCTCAAACCGACTGGTTGGAGGCTCATCCCCAGACACGCCAAGGGCTTCCTTTCACACCATCAGGCAGGCCAGTGGGGTTTTCGGCCATCACCACACTGAGCTTTGTGCCGAGAGAGCCAGGGCCCATATGAATGTGATAGGGTGAGCTTTGCAGGGTGAGCTTCACCCTTTCCTTAACACATGGCTTTACCAGTATCCCCTGGTGGGGCTGTCTCTGTGGGATCTGAACCTGGAGCATATGGTGGGAGCCAGTTGAAGAACACATTTCATGTTCTTCTAGTAGAGCGATTGGATACATCCATCTGGAGGAGCTAATCTTGCAGGAGGAGCGTAGACCCCCTATGACAGGGTCTTCATCTGCCATAGTTTCCAGTGTCCTGTGTCTGCCCAGCATGTTCATCATCACCCTTTGCTTGTTTATCTGGCCCTGACCCCTCTCGCAGGCATCCCTGACCCTTTCGAGATCCCAGTGGAGAATGCCACATCTTAGCATTATTACAGAAGCCCATTTTCTAATCTTCTGCGTGGGGGTCATCCAGATTTTGCATGACCTGAGCACTGATGAGAAGATCACTCCCTCAGAGTGATCCGTTCCTTTTTGAGCAATTCTAACTATTAGAAATCTAAGTCCCTATAACACTGATGTCATAGACTTGCTCCCATATCTGGCAGAAGCACAGGTTTCATCTAAAAGACATGCCCACTTAGCAGACCTTTGACTCCTCTGTGATCTGACATCCTCATTCCTCCCTACTCCTCCAAATTGATTTTTAGACCCTTCACCCTTTTGGTCTTTGAATTCACTGTAGCTTATCAAAATCTCTCAAAATTGTGATACCCCAAGCCAACTGTTGTTCTATTAGAATAGCTGTGTTCCTAAAACACTTCACATTGTTATGTTTTAATCACATCCTATATAGGTCATCTTAAAGAGAAAAAGCTGGAGGCTACAGTGGTGTGGTGGTGGTGGTGGTGGTGGTGGTGGCAGTGGGAGGAGGGACTGGGTAAGAGCCAGAGTTTCGGGCTGCCAGCTAAAAGTTATTTATTTTCAGCGAGAATTTCAACAACAAAGATAGCTTTGTAAGCTTATTTTGTTTTTGCAACCTAAAAATAATAAACAGGCTTATCAAAACTAGAGTGAAAAAAAAAAAAAAAGGAAAGGAAACAGGGAGCAAATCCTGAATGGTATGGAAGTGCAAATAAAAATCCACATGTTCAAGGCCAGAAAAGTATATTGTAGCCAGCGGGGAAACCATGCCTCCCAAGCAGTCCCCAGAGTGCCCTGGGCTACCTGCGACACACAGGGTCACCTCCCTGTGGGGACCGCACCATCAACCTAAGGTATTTGTAAGTCACCCAGAACAAAGATCCTCCAGAACAAGTTGACTTCTTATATCTACTTTGCATTATGGAAATTTGCCTAGTGGAAAAAATTGTTGTCCTTAAACTGGGATTTGACCCTCACAGAATCCATCCTCCCCCTCATTCCAAAGCCTTTTCTATCAGTGAAGCTGAATTTTGCAGCCCACTTGCTAGGTCAAGGTGTACAGGGCAGAGCTACTGCACCTTCCGTGCTTTAGCCTGGCGCACGCTCCACCTTTATGTATGGCTCTCAAGACCTGTGGGTGATGCTTTTTGTACCACAGGCTGATAACAGGCAAAATAGAATTTTCATATGAGGTCAGGTAGTGCATTCATTAGAATTTGTTATTTCTCTGTATAAATGGGTTCAACATACAGGGGACCAAGTTGAGTTTGGGGTTCTAACTGTGAACAGAAATAGGAACTACTTCACATGCTTGGGTGGGCGGTGGCTCAGAGCCCCGCCAGATGTGTCTGGCTCAGGGCTCTCCCCAGTAGCTGTGTGCTATCCTTCCACATGCACTACAAAGCAGCTCAGGTGGGCTCCTTGCCTCCTACCCCTGTACTTAGAAAACTGAGATTCTAACTTTTGCAACCACCGTTAGGTGTTTTCCGAAATCAAGGATTTTTTTTTAAGATTTTACTTATTTATCTGAGAGAGAGAATACAGAGGAGGAGGAGGAGAGAGAGGGGGAGAAGCAGATACCCCGCTGAGCAGAGAGCTAGAAGCAGGGCCTTATCCCAGGGGTTCCTAAGATGACGACCTCAGCCAGAAGCAGACGTTTAACAGACTGAGCCACCCAGGCACCCCAGAAATCAGGGATATGACTTGAGGAAATGGCACCAGGATATGAAATGAAGCAAATAGGACCTCCCTCCCTCTGCCATAGTCCTGCCCATATCCTGCATCCTGACTCATTGGGACCACTATGGAGACCCCACTGCTTTCCCTCGGGGATGATCATTCCATGGCTGAAAAGACATAGAGATAAAGATGAAAATGCTCTGAAACTAAGTGTTGCTTTAATCCTTCCAGACTGCCCAGCACGGCCTCCCCCAGCAGCCAGAGCCCGGCCACTTCTCTGTTTGGGTGTGAAAAAGAAACCCGCTCCCCCACAACATTCCTCTCACGGGACAAAAAGCAGTGATGGGTGGGAGGATCCATTTCAAAGACTGAAAGATGGACCCCTTAACTGGTGTCACTTAATCTTCCATAGCATAAAGCAGGCTCTTTTCTGTTTACTGGAGACTGACCAGAGATAGGATGACAGCCAGGAAATAGGAAGCAGGACTCGTGAGAACCAAACGAGGGGGCTTCTCTCCCAGACTAATATCATTATGCCTCCCTCATCTAGGTGGTGGGAGTGCTGAAAGCTACCCTGCCGGCTCCATAGCAGGTCTTGGCAACATCGACCAAGCGGTGCTACTGAGCCGGGGAGGGTTCTCACCCAGTCCAGGCCTTCTCCTGGGGCTCATGCAGGGTGTGGGGGACTCTTCCAAGAGAAATTGGGGATCTGGAGCCTTGGGCCTTCATCCTTCCTTCATCGTCGCTGACTGTGGCTTCATCTGGGCAGGCTGCAGTCTCTACAAGCCCAAGCTACCTCTTTCAGAAAGTCAGCTCTTGGCCTGGAACCCCAGATGACTTCCAGCGCCCCCTCCACCTCTCTGTCTCCCTTCATTCCTTAATTCAGGAGCCCGTTGATTCATCTAATATTCACTGAGCTTGGGGCCTCAGACATGAAGAGTTGGAACTTGGTTTTACTCTATGCCTCATCCTTCTGATCGGCCTCTTTTCATGGTTGTCCTTTCCCAAACACAAATTCCTGGGCAGACAGCTCTGAGTGCTAAATTTAGAAACTGGTCACTTTTTGGGGGGGGTCAAACCATTTGTTAACAGAAGGCACCACACAGAATAATCACCCTCTACCTCAGTGGGAATTAAGCTATAGTTTTAGTTGCAAAGATAATCAAGTTCCAAACAATTGAGCAAATCTAGTGGGGGTGGGCAGGGAAGTTGGGGCACAGGGCTCTGGTCAGGCAGGACCCAGACTGTGCTGGATCCCTGGGTTTTGGGAAGAGGGCTCCTGAAGACAATCCCAAAGGTCCGTGGGTCTCAGGACCCTAGGCCAAGCGGAAGGCATTAAAGCTCCAATGTGCTCCAGGAGGGTCTGTGTACAGTTGATTATACCGACTTAGATATCAGCTGCAGCTCTTTTTCTGCATTTATTACTGATTATGAGAGCATAATGTCATCTGCAAAGACCCATGGGCCTCATTTCTAGACAGGAAAAATCCCCCTTATTATCTTCTTAAATGATTTCCTGTAGGTTCCCCTTAAGTAAAACCACTAAGCTCCCACTGGTCCGGTTCCCGCTGACTCATGGGAGGACTGCCCTCAGCAAAGGAAACTCAAGCCCCCAGAACGTGGCACAGAATGATTTGTGTTTCAGTCCAGGCTGATCACACAGAACATCGAGGCACCTTCCCTTAAAAATCTGGAGGGGGGGATCCCTGGGTGGCGCAGCGGTTTAGCGCCTGCCTTTGGCCCAGGGCACGATCCTGGAGACCCAGGATCTAATCCCACGTCGGGGTCCCGGGGCATGGAGCCTGCTTCTCCCTCTGCCTGTGTCTTTGTCTCTCTCTCTCTCTCTCTCTGACTATCATAAAAAAAAAAAAAAATCTGGAGGGGAAGTGGGGGTGGTGGCCTTGTAAGGAGCCTGGCCCCATGTCAGGGAAAGTCTGCCTCCTGACCCTCTTGGATGGTCCACACGGTGAGGTATCACTATCTTGCAGCAATAGCCAAGCCACACTGTCCAGGTTCTGAGATAGTGGTCACACGGGATGGCTTTGGGGACCTCCGTGTACGTTCAGCCCTTTAGCGTTCTGTGACTAATAACGTTTAATATTTCCTGTGCATGGTCTCATAGGCCTCACCGGCAGAAAGCATTTTTTCACTGGAGCCCAGAATTCACTCTTCATTTGCCTTCTAGTCCTGTGCTTGTCTTTGGAAAGCTTGCAGGTGTCCGCCCAGGGCAGAGTAAAGCAGAGATGCTGTTAGGGCAGATAGGGAGACTGTTAAGGCACTGGCTCGTGAGGGAGGGCGGGGCTGGACAGACTTAGGGACAAGGCCTCTGAAGAGCCTCCAAGTGTAGCAAGAGCCCGTCTTGTCCACCACCACCCCCAGTTCACTCTTACCCTTTCTCCTTTTAATGCTGAGCACAATGGTCCCTCAATACATGTGCATCAGTTAGTGAGACCAAAGACCACCCTTGGGAAGACCCAGGAGAGAGTCTGAAGCCACCAGGGCTACAAAGCCAGCAGCAGGGGCATCCCTCGCCTGCCCCCCCCCCCACCCCTGCACGAAAGCTGCAGATCCAGCTGCTGTGTCCCAGCTATCCTCCAAATCGGGTGGGTTTGCAGTGCAAGCCGCCCCTACCCTACCCCCTTTTGGGGCACCATTGTATTTCTGTGACTGTGCTTCCTCCTCGAGGCTGCTTTTGAGTTGGTCACCTCGGCGGTACCCGAGTGAGGGGGAGTGTGGCCAGCCCTGGGCTCTGTGCCCAGCTATGACTGAACTACACCTCGCTGTGCTGGAGCAAAGTGGACCTTTGTCTCCCGCTAGTTTCTCTGTTGCCATAGGCCAGCTTGAACCACTCCTTCCACCCCATACGGGGTCTGGGTGCCACCCGGACCCTTCCTGCCTGCTCATGTCCTTCCCACCATGCACACTTCACCCCGGGAGCGACCATGCTGCTTGGGGGCCCCGGGTGACTTGGCGACACAGAGCAAAACCCAGAGACACGACCCACAGATGGTGGGGCGGGGGGGGGGGGGGGAGTTCCTCAGCTTGTCCAGTGTTTTTATTTTGGTTTCCTTATACTTAAAGAAGCCCAAGAATTTGTTTTTATAAGCTTCTTTACCATCATCTCCACGCCAGGGCTCTTTGAAATGCTTTTCTGTGATAAAAATCTAAAAAGCTCAACTCTAATCAAAGATATTTGCAAATAATCTGTAATGTAAAACCAGACACCACCACATTGTTTACAATCTTCTTTTTCCAAATCAGAGTAGAAGGGGTGGCTTTTTGCCAGATTTTCGGAGAACTTTCCATTTGTTGTGTTCCTTCTCCCCACAATATATGGGTGCAAATTAGACATTGTGTATTGCAGTCTATATACATGCATGTGTTTGTTCTGTATTCTTTTGAAACTATCTTCTTAAGACTTCAAAGTGGTAGAGATTGTTTCTAACTCAATGTCTTAGACTTTATCTTGGTTTTAGCCATAATGTACTCTCTGGGTTATTTTTCTAAGTTTGTTTATCCTGCTTTCTTTCCAAGCAAGCAGGACAGAATCTCAACAACTAGGTCACACTTTAGCAGCTACGTATCTGTGCTCAGTACAGCAAAGCAGAACCATCAATGCCAGGCAGCCGGGAGGTGGGGAAGCAAGCAAGCACCTGAGGCTTTGGAAGGTGTTTCTGGTTCTGAGAGACTCTTGCAAGTGAGACATGGAGACAGGTCCAGCAGAACCACCAGAAGCCCAGGCACACCCTGCTCTCCTGTTGGGGCCCCTCTTCTCCCCTGGCTGCAGCTGGGCAGAGGGGCCCAGTTCACCACCATTGATTCCAGGCGGCAGGGAAGTGAACTCCAAACCAAGTGCTCCCATTGTCTTGCAGGATCATTGAAACACTTCATATAAACCAACATCCCTGGACTCAGGCACTCGATAAATACAGGTTCCTGGTCACAAAGGACCAAGGGACCAAAGGACAAGTTGGCCAAACTTGTGAGGAAGTGAAGCAGAAAGGAGGGCAAGTATTAAAACAGATCCCTCAGTCCTCTCAGAGTACTTGTGGTACTCAAACCAAGTACTCAGGTACTTACTTCCTAGCAAGTAGTGAGGCAAGCCAAACATGCTGCAGAGAAGCTACTCAATGGAGAGTCCCCACGTTGGTGGACCCCACCTCATCAGGGCATGCATGAGTCTGCAGGGCTGCTGGCTGTGGAAGCGCTCCTCAAAGGTGCTCCTGTCGCCTTCATAGGCTGACCTTTGAGCACAGAATCTTGACCCATCGTTCTTCGTCCAGAAAACTAGGATGTCATATGTGGCCTAATATTTCCCTTACTTTATATGTGTAAAATGTACTATGTACATGATCTTTGTCCTCACTGTGTAGCACCTCTGCTATTATGTTTTAATATTTTTTAAAATCATAAAAAAGCCTGGAAACAAATAGGAAAAATAAAGGTGGTTAATTCTGGGGAGCTAGGAATTTGCACAATTATTTTTTTCCATATTTCATACTTTTGTTTCATTTTTAAACAAATTGCTTCTTTGTTGTTGAAAGTTGGTTTCCTCATAAGCAAACTTCTGAGAATATTTCATGATTCCAGACATACCAGTAGCTAGTTAGTCCCTACTCTTTATGATTTCATTAACTAAAATTTATATTTGAGTTAGGAAGTTTGTTTTGCACTGAGGCACCTCCTAAATCCAAGTGCTCAGAGCTGTCACCATGTGACTACATCATGCTTGAATACTCGTATGCTCAAATGGCTTTGGGACACCTCCTCAAATGCAGGGGGAGTCCACTACCCTTAATTTGGATGGTTTAACTCGAGTCCCACATTAATAACAACTACCTCTTATGCAGTACTCTACAGTTTGCATAATGCTTTACATTATCTCCCTTGATTTTAACTCACAAGAGCCTTGGATGTGAATACTGATTTGATTACTCTCTTTTTAGAAATGTCTAATAAGTATCCTTGGGTTGCACAGTTAGGAAGTGAACTCCAAACCAAGTGCTCTTATTGTCTTGCAGAATCATTGAAACACTTCATATAAACCAACATCCTTTATAGGTCACAACTGTCTTGTCAACCTAAAATATGCCCACTGCTTCAGAGGGGTCACCCCCTTGGTGTGCTGTAATAATCACAAAGAGACAAGAAAAATTCCCTTATTGTTTTGGAAAGACCTGACCCTAGATGTCAACTTGTCATTTAAAGAGTGAGCATCTTTATTTTTACATCACTACAATTTAACTAACAAGTGTCAATGGAATACTAGTTCCATTGCCATTCTAGAATTATGCTAAGTGCCATGAGAAATTCAAAAAAATTACAACACAGTCCTTGCCAAAACAGAATTTCCTATATAATTATGAATTCTGAGCTGCAAAGATCCAGATTTAGATTTTATTTAAAAATGTTCAATGTCAATAACTAGGAGGAAATATAGTAACTTATCTGAATATTTCTAAGTATTTGTATAACACAGCTAGGTATTTTTCATGGCTCTTTTCTCTACTAGGAACACAAGAACTGTATTACAATTTATGATTTCTCACTTGAGAGCCAGCCTCTCCCAGTGGCCAGGATCTGATTTTCTGGAATGAACACTATCCACATTGGTGGAAGAGGGACAAGACAGGGGATAGGAGTGGACACCTGCAGGCCCTAACCAAATACTCTCCTCCTTCTGGGAAAGAGGGGCCAGGCTACACATCCTGGTGCTGCCAACCCTGAGCACAGTTCTTGTAGAGAGTGGATGGGAAGGGTTGGTGTGGGGATGAGGAAAGAAACTGTTTGCCTGGGGAGTCTGAGTTCAGAGCATTTCCAATTGGCTGTGGATGGTGTGCTTTAAGTTGTCACCTAGTGTCACTGGATCTTAATTTCACTAGTAAAGAGAAGGTCGGGCAAAATGATCTTTGTGTCTCCTCTGAGCTCTAATGCCCTGTTATTCTAATTAATCAATTAGTCAAGAAGTTACTAAAGTGTCTTGGTTTCCATCAGCCCCCACATGAGAAGTCTTGGGTAAACACGTACATGCACGCACACACACACACACACACACACACGTGTGCACGTGTGTGTGTGCAGAAACTCACACCTGTTCTTGTTTTGTCCTGTCTAATTATGTCATTCTCATCCTTGGCCTTTAAGAGCACCAGAAAGCTCTCATGTGGGGAAGGCTGTGAAGGGGTCTGCTGAAATTCTGAGAATGATTTTTCTATTGGGTGGTGAGGAGACGCCTTCTGCTGTCCCCCAAAGGCCACAGGGTGACCGCACCTGGTGCCGAGCATATCCAAAATCGGGAAGCCCAACCATGGAGAGGCATTTGTTTGCTAGTGCTGCTGGACTGGACAACTTTCTCTTCGGTGCCTGCTCTGAATGGGCCACGTTCAGGCTGGAACACAGTTAGTTGGACATGACTTTTATTTCTGCCCTCCCAGACCTGGTGAGAAATGTCAGGAGTGTTCCATAGGCACAAGGGCCCCCGTGCAGGTTAGCCAGAAGTCAGAACCTAAGGGAGAGGGAGCAGGTAGGGCTTGCATGGAACGCTGGACCCCAGCATTAATTAGAAACACTGGTGCCCTTGATGGAGCCAGCTTGTATAAGCTGCTGGGGCCTGTGTTCACTTCATAAAGCTGTTTTATATGGTATTCCTGGCAATAGCTGGACACTTTAAAAGAAAAATAAAAGGAACATTATTGGTAACTTGGGGAAGGGGGCATTCTCTTCTCTGCCAGTCAGCTGTCCACCCCCCCACCCCCCCGCCATTCCCTCCAAAACTTTGACAACGAGGGCTGTCGTAGCTCTGCCTTGTGTAGCTTCTGCCTTGATAGAGTTTTCTAGGGCAGTCAGTTAACCTTTCCAAATCATAGTCGACTTGTCTGTGAAGTAGACACAGTAATATGTGTCCCTCCTTGGGGGCTATTTAAATGTAAGGAAAAGCAGAAGAAGCTCTCTGAGAACTGTAAAGGAATACCCCAATGCACGGGTGTCCTTGCTATTCTGATTCTTACACCAGAAGACTCAGGACAGCAATGATGAGGGAGGTTAGAACAGTGATTCTCAACTGGTGAAGATTTTGCTCCCCAAGGGCCATAAGCAATGCCTGGAAGCAGTTTGGGTTGTCAGTTTTGGTTGACTGGGGACAGGGGTAGGGGCATGTCATGAGCATCTACAGGGTAGAGTCCAGGGATGCTGCCCAACATTCCACAATGCACAGAACAGCCCCTTGCCACACAGAATTATCCAGCCCCGAATATCAATAGAGCTGAGGTTGAAAAACCCTGGGTCAGATGCTCGTGTCCCTTAAATATGAGGGATCACCAAATCCACTTTGCACCTGAGCATAGCCATTTCAAGGAAATGAAAGGGACCAGGTCTACAGCTTATAATGGTGGATCAGGGAAATGGGGGAGAGCAGGTCAGTGGAGACCTAGCTAAGTGTACTAGTTAATTCAACTATTGTCTCTCAGCCTCAATTCTCTGCCTTTGATGCTGCAAAGGAGGTTTCTACCGGCCCTGCTGTAGCCCGCCAGGCACTGCCAGTAGGGGGATGCTGCAGAGAGATGTGCAGAGGAAGGAAGGACCCTTTCATTCCCTGGCTTCCTGTTCCCTCCTGGGTCTGCCAGCAACCTTGCTTTTGGCAGGGCAGGGGTGTTCGCTGTCCCTTCCGAGATCAGTGGTGGAGCTCAGCGTGCAGTTTTCCAGGTACCAACAGCCGCTTGCATCCGCCGAGCAACGGCTTCTCCAGCTGGATGGCATCCTGTCCTCCGGGTCAGAGTTCCAGCTCTGAGGGGCCCTCCTCAAAGCTCTGAGTGTAAAGCATTTCAACTTCTTGCCTCAGGTCCTCTGCCCTAGCATGGGACTGGCATATCTCTCCCGTATCTCTCTTCTTAATACCCAAGAGTTTTGTTTTGTTTTGTTTTGTTTTCTTAAGATTTTTTTATTTATGAGAGACTCAGAGAGAGGCAGAGGCACAGGCAGAAGGACCCTGGGATCATCACCTGAGCCAAAGGCAGATGCTCAACCACTGAGCCACCCAGGCATCCCAATTTCCAAGAGTTCTAAGTAGTGTGCTTACCTGCTCCTGGCAGGACTTGGGCTGATACAGAAATGAAGCACAGTGTCCTCCAAAGGGAGGGGGACCTCAGAGAAGTCACCTCACCACAGCAGGAGTGAAGAGGAGCAATCCCGCGTGGCAGCTTCCTCAATAGTGGAGCATGTGAGAGCTTTGTTCAGTATCTTCCTAGGTCTGCAAAGAACACTGGATGCAATGTCACCATCAAGGGGGACCATGTACATCACCTCATCAGAACAGAGTTGCGGGCTTGTGTTGCGGCAAACAAGAAAGCCTGTGAGTTCTTGAGTCTAAAAGTGGTTCTCCTTGGCCTTCTCTGGCTGGCGGTCCCGTTGAGACTTTGCCAAATCATCAAGGCAGAAAATGTCAAAGCCACTTTCCAGGGGTAAGATCCATCTCCCAACATGCTCGTCGACGGTAGTCTGTCTTCTCACTCTGATTCAGATGTACTGTGGAAAATACTTAATGTGCGGAGCATGAAACCTTCTCTCCAACAAATGGTGTCAAAAGTCCAAAAGAATCTGCAGTAGAAACCCATCCGTCAGAGCTATCGAGACAGCAAGAGATGCCCCGACGTGGAGACACAAATCACTTGGTTTATGGGAAGAAACTATGAGATACCTATCTTTATTTTCAATGAAGTAAATATTTTTAAAAATATACTGCTTGTGTATATTCCTCTCTCCCAGCTGGAAACAGTAGTTGCAAAATAGTCTAGGAGCAGTAACGGAGGAATTGCAGGGAAATAAAAAGAAAACCACATTGCTCTGCTTTCACCACACGTTGCCAGGGGTTATTCCTTTCTGATAGAACAACACAAGAAGAAAGTATGTCCTGGAGGGATGGGAGAGCACAGGTGTCATGGAAACCCAGAGTATCTGAGGATGGAGGGTGAGAAGCTCTAGCTCCCCCACACCTCGCTTGCCCGTGATTATAACAAGCCACCAGCCCTCAGTGACAGCTCTGCCAAGGGTCCCAGGAGTGGAAGCACCACTCTGGGGTATAACTCTTGGAGACTGGTCTGCTGCTTCCCTGGACAACTCCCTCCCCATCCCCTGGAGATTTCCCCAATTCCTGAGGGTGGGGGTGGGGACCTTCTGCTGTGATAGGGCAGCTGAGGGACAGCCCAGTTTAGCCAGGAGGCAAATGCAGGTGTGGTATGTGGCTGAGGAAAGCAAAAGTACTCCCTTAGCAGCTCTAGAGCTGAGCCCGCAGTCAGCTTTTCCCGGCTCTCTATAGAGAGACAGGAGAGAAGCAGAAGGGTTTTGCGCATATGCATGCGTGTGTGTCCGCATGCTTCCCATTTTATGTGACAGACGGAGTTCTGTCAGAACTCTATGCTGTTTGTACTCCTGGCTCTCCCTCTGTCCCCCAGGAGCACTGGGAGAATGTCTCAGGCTCTCCAAGAATCTCCAGATAGTCTCACTATATGCACACACATCACCACCTCTGGTTGCAGGCTTCTGGTATTGTTTCCTCCATACTGTTCAAGAGGAAGAGCTCTCGGGGGCATTGTGGACTTCTCTTTTGTCTCTAAATGAGTACACTGAGCAGAGGTTAGAGCCCAAGACAGAAAGGACTACCTTCCTCTCTCATCCATCTTGTGCTTCCATAAGAATTGTCTAGAAGTCAGAGACGATGGGCTGGGGGGATTGACCAGGGGCACAGTCTCTGCACTTGCTCTCCTATCAAGGCCAACCTCCACCCCAAGCTAATGGTAGAACAATCCCATTCTCTCTGGCTAAGGAAGTAAATATGGAGCCCCTCAGAGCCATGGAACCCACTCTCCTGGCAGGGACTGATTGGCACACTTGTCAGGTTAGAGCTCTAACGGCCTGAGCAGCCTGTGAGACTGGGAACTTAGATCCTCCCGGATGCCTGTGCTCAGACGCCAGGCCGCGCTCCTGCTCCCTCCAAACCACTTGGCACTCACCAGGCAGATAGTTTCTGCCAAATCCGTGGCCAACTTGGCAGTTACTGTGAAGTCTGGGAGATTGCTTCTCAGACATCTGGTTCCAGTTCCAGCCTTTCCCCACCAAGGACTGTGGCTGGTGCGTGGTGGATTCATGAGCTCTCCACTTGTCCCTCCCGAGGTCAGATTCAAGCCATACTCCAAGTAGAAGGACATTGCATGTAATCTCTTCACCCAGTCTCTTCCAGTCTCCAAGGCCCTTACATACTGTGATCTCCATGGCCTCTTGGTCAACACAGGCACTCAGAATAAGTTAACAAATAAACACACTTCAGTGCTATGTTCCCAAAGATAGTTGGGGCAGAATGTACATATGTGAGGAAGATGCCAGTTCTTTATGACAGTGGAAGGTAAGTCAGAAACATGGTAGAGCAGGTGTTATAATTCTTAACTGGACATATAGATAAGCTGAGGCAAAGTGACTCCTAAGTGTCAACTGGTTCGAGGTAGAACCAGGATTAGAACTCAGGACTCAATGCTCCATCCTAGCTTCTCCTACTATGTTGTAATTTCTGCTTGCCTGCGTTGTGATTTTTTTTTTTACTTTTATATTATGGTGAAATAAAGTAGAATTTTCTTTACAACAGGGGCTCAGAGGCCCATTAAAATGGCATGCTCCATTTGATGTGCAAATGCAGAAGTGAGGTTTTCTTACAAGAGGATTTATAGCCTTCATGAGGTTCTCAAAGGGGTTGGTGTTACCAACAAAATTAGGAACCCTGAACTGTACTGTTATGATGGAGCTGAGATCAAGTCAAGGGTGACCTTTGTATGGATTGATTGTAGATTAAGGGGGAGGGTCCTTCCTGATTGTCTAAGACTCAGAATGAAGACTCAAGATGTGGGAGGAGAAAATCATCTTGTTCCTCGGAGGCAGACAGAGTTGCTTAACTTGGCAGCTGCTAAGAACAATTGGAGCAGCTAATGTCCTGAGAAGGTGGTACACATGCTTCAAGTCCCTAAGTGCAGACCCATGGAAGCTTAGACCCTTGGATCAAGGAGCATCCCTGTAGATCATCTCACCTGGATGTCTGTGTACCTAGCTGTACATTAGAATCTTTTGGGAATTGTTGAAAGCAAACCAGAGCTGAGACCAGCCCCGGAGATTTCTAGGGTAATTATGTGAGGGTGGGACTCTGTGCTCTGTATTTTTAAAGTTCCTTGGGTGATTCTCATGCACAACCAGCGTGGAGAACCGCTGACCTTCTAAACCAGTAGTGTTCCAGTGGCTGAGCATTGAAATCACTTGGGGAGTTATAAAAACTCCTGTTGCCCCAGTCCCACCCCAGATCTTCTGTGTTAATTGGTCAGGGAAGTGCCAGGCATCAGGAATTTTTAAAACTCCCCCAGGTGATTTTCATGGGCAACCAAGTTTGAGAACTGCTTTTGCAATCTAACTCAGCACTCTCTATTACCAAGGAAACCAAGCCAAAGAGAAGTAGCCTAGAGTTCACCACCGCAGCAGAGCTAGGTTAGAACCCAGGACATGACCTTAAGTCTTGGACTCTTCTGTGGTTCACCCAGTTAAGAAGAATGATGTTACTTTAGGCAGGGCAGAGGCTCTCTGGAGGAGGGGGGACTCCAAGAGAACCGGTCGTGCCTCTGTCTTTGACCAGATCAGAAATCTTTGTTTCGAGCTCTGACACCTCTAAGACTGACTTGCTGACCTAAAACACAAGTGGTGTGGAGCTAAGAATAATTGCTTTTGCATTTAAGCGATTCTGGGAAGAGAAGTTTGTGAACGGCTAATTTTTGTGAATGCGAAATGTCAGGAGTTAAGAGGTATAGATATTTCAAAGTGAGAGTTCTCCCCCTTTGTTCTGGGATCAGAGCTGAAAACTTGTAGAGAATTCCTTCTCCTTCTCTGCTTCCTGGAATTCCGGCCTGCCCACAAAATAATGGGACTAGATCTCCTGCCTCAAAGCTCAAGAGAACCCAAATTACAGTGTGGATTTTCATGGGGAGGGCTGGCCTGCTCCCCTTCAGCCCTTCCTCGGCGCCCAGCTGCCTTCTGCCAGCTGCCTGCTGGAGGGACGGGGAAGAGCCAGCGGGTAGGCCCCTGGTCTCCCCCTTCCAGGTCACGATCTGTGTGTGAAACAGAAAGCTGGCAATAGGATCTCCAGGGAGAATCACAATGGGCCAAAGTGTTGGAACACCGGCCACCGGCTCCAACATTTGACCATCCTACCTTATGGCTACAAGTGCTAAGTCGAGGACGAGATGTGGAGCGATGGGGCTTATCCCAAGGGGCTGAAGGGACCTTCTCACCTCTTTCCTCTTCCATGTGATTTTTAAATATTTTAATGTCCCCCACAACTCATTCAGCTGACATCCCTGGAAATGAAGATAAGAGTGTATCATGACATCTCACATTCTGCATTGAGCTCTGCAATTTACAGAATCTTTTTCCAGTTTTCATTTTTATTTCATCCCTACATGGAGCTCTAGGCCAGCAGTGGCATCCCTTTCAAGGGACGGGCACAGGATACCAGGGGACATCAGAGAGCAAGTAGTTGAGCTGGAACCCAGAGCCGGGGCTTCTGATTCCAGGTCCAGGGCAACATCTATTCTAATATCACCTTGTTATTGAAATGCAGTCGCCCTCCTAGTCTGTTCAGGTCTAGTTGGCTGGCCCCTCCCGTGCCACGCACAGGGGCAGGACGGAGTCCGTGAGGGAGAATATTAGGAAAACTGGCATCCAAAGAGAGTGGCTGAGAGTTCGTGCTCCTGCATTTTTTTCTTGCCTCTAAGACAGTTTTTTTTTTTAAAGATTTTATTTATTTATTCATGAGAGACCCAGAGAGAGAGAGAGGCAGAGACACAGGCAGAGGGAGAAACAGGCTCCCTGCGAGGATCCTGATGCAGGACTCGATCCTAGGACCCCGGGATCACGACCTGAGCCGAAGGCAGATGCTCACCCACTGAGCCACCCAGGCACCACAGAAAGTTTTGATCCCTTAGTAAAAACACTCCCTTTTCTAAGAATACTTGTCACTGTGGAATTGATTTGCAACGCTAAAGTGTATTTTATTTTGCAGCTTATAGCCTGATGTACAAACACATTTTCAGGGAAAGTAATGAAACAAAATCCTGCATCAGGTTGTGATCAGAGAAACTTCCCAGGGCTTTTATCAGCTAAATACAAATGACAATTGCTTCCAGCACACAGTCCTGTTTTTCTTTTTCCTTCAGAGGGGGTACATGAAAATCGTACACTGTAGGCGATTGGCACACCCACAAGTGCCTTATGCAGAGAAGCATTTTCTAAAGGATGTTGCTTTTCTGGTCTTGCCAGTGGGGTGCCAGGAGAGTGACAGCAAAGGTTGGGTGAACCTACCTACTCTTTAGCCCTCCTCCTCCCAAAAGATTCTTTTGACTTGGTAGTCTAGGAAAAACACTAAGAGATTTATTGAAAAGAATTGCATGTCCTCTATGAAATAAACTGTACAGTATACAGGTTATATAAGGTAAAATGGCAATAGCTAAATCGGAGCTGCCAATGTATACTTTCCATGCACTTCCTTCCCAGGGACCACTTCCAATAGTGCTCGGGTTACCTGGATCTGGACACCCTCCCCCATCTTCTTTGATCCACAGCACTCACTGGCTTCTTCTGCTTCTTCATCCTGTACAGGTCTTGTGATTTACTGATTACTAATATAAGACAAGAGTTCTGAGTCTAATTGTCTGCAATTACTGAGAGTCAAAACTTTAACACATCCAGAAGCTTTCTGCCCAATGACACAGACTTTAACATTCTTATTGATGATGTTTTCCTGTTTCTAATTGTTTGGCACAAATCACTTCAAATACTGGAAATTCTGAGGATAAATGTGCGTACTCATGCCATTGGTCAGATGCTCGTGAAGTCTGTCTGCAAACCATCCTGAGGCCACTGTTGTGTCACCTGCATCTGGGATGCAGATCCCAGATGACACCTGTGACACCTGCAGGGATTCAAGTGCAAAAAGAAGCACCCTCCTGTAGGATATTGCTTCGAAGGGCACATGTATGCATTATTCAGAAATTACCCTCTTTATCCACATTGTGAACAACATCCCACTATTAAAGTTCTCCTTTGGGATCCCTAGGTGGCACAGCGGTTTGGCGCCTGCCTTTGGCCCAGGGCGCGATCCTGGAGACCCGGGATCGAATCCCACGTCGGGTTCCCGGTGCATGGAGCCTGCTTCTCCCTCTGCCTGTGTCTCTGCCTCTCTCCCTCTCTCTCTGTGTGACTATCATAAATAAAGAAAAATTAAAAAAAAAAAAGTTCTCCTTTGATTGAAGGGGATGGAATGGCATCTGCCAATGTTTAACTAGGAAGCTACATTGCTGGATTTTCTGGTTCCTTCCTACCCACTTGTGAATTAACTCTTCTTTACTTCTATTTAGTTTACATATATTGGCCTTTTAATATTATATGCAATAATTAAATATTATATATTATATAACAACTGTATTACACAGTACAATATATAACGTTATATAAATATTTACCTTTTTTTTTTTTTCTGTTTCAAGTCCCAGATTTTTGTCAGACTCCATTTTTCTCAGTTGAAAATAGAGCGCTGCCCCATTTCCCATCCAGGAGGGAGATAATCCCTCCCTCAGCAGCTGGGTGTTCGGGCTGCCATCGGCCCACAGCCCAGCTCCTCTCAGGGACTTATCCACAGCATAAAAGGAGCTGTGTTTTCCAAGATGTCTCCCATTTCCCCCTGTTATTAGAACAGCCCAATGGCAAAGGGAGGGAGGGAGGAAGGTGCAGAAGGGATTGTAGGATCTGACCCTTAAGCCCAGTTTGTTTCTAAACGGCCACCCAGCTTCCATGCTCCCTGTGGTGGTGGCTGAGTCCTCTGTTTTTACTACGTGGGAGCCCAGCTCTCTCATTGGTCAAGTTCTGTTTCCCTCTGTCTCTTCCAGGTATTGTTCTCTGGTGCACTCCCCCAAATAAACCATTTGTGCACAAATCTCCATCTTGGAATCTGTTTCCAGGAAACCCAACCTATGACATAGCGAAAGTCTGTCCTTCATCTGTGTTCTGATCAACCTATTTAAGTATTCTTATTTTGATTTAACCTTTAGGAAACAATCCATTCCAGTTATTTTTGTTATTTTCCGATCTGAAGCACATGCCCTTGGTTTTAAAACCTATGACTTGAGATTCTGAGGCAAAAATTCTTCCTCTGACTTCACATGGACACTCCAGAAATAGAGTGAGATACAGAAGAAGAAATGCTCTTGGGTTGCATTAACATACACCCACACGATGAGTAACACAGCCCAGATCTCCAGGATGTCTCCTGTCCTCTCCACCATTGCTTAGAAACTCAGGCGCCCTCGAAGCAGATAGTCTAAGGGATTGTAGGTACAGTGCCTGTGCCCTGTTCACCACTCTTGACATAATAGTTCCTCCTGCAAAAGGAACTTCTTACCTCTCTGACAAAATTTTGGGTTTTGTCCAACTTGGGTGACATCAGCTAAGATTTTGGCCTACTACCTTTACTCAAAGAGCAACCCCTTTTGTAGAGTTTGTTGCTTCAAAAAAGAGAAGAGATGTGTTCTTAAAACGTTGGAGCAGGGGAGTAGGGGAGAGGATAACTTGATTCGTGCATTCTCCGAGGCTGCTCACATTCCACAGTTTATGTGCTGCAACCAGGACATGTTTTGCGAAGAAAGTTATATTTGACTAAATTGTCCTTCTGACGTAAACCTATAATTTAAAAATTATATATATTTAGAGAACAAGTCAAAACAGGAAACACATTCCCAAAGTGGATAAAGATATTTGAGCATTAAAATACCTACTGCTATCATAGTAGATGTAGGTCCTTGTGTTTAAACAGAAAAACTGTGAAAAGTACCAAAAGCAAAGACAAAAGAGTGAGCCTACATTTGTGCTTCTGGAAGGGGCTGTGGGCTCTCTGGCTGGCAGATATTCCCTCTTTGTTTCTGTCAGAGGAGGCCCTGATGCTCGTTGACCCACACATGGGGGCTGTTGCAGGAGCACAGGCTGAGTTTCGGCAAAGCTTGGCAGAAAGGAATCCATGTCTTTCATAAAGAAAAAGATTTGAGCTGGAAAGTTCAAGCTAAAACTCCAGGAGAGCCAGATTCTTTTCCAGGAAGAAAAGAATCCAAAAGAGGTCACATATAAGTAAAATTATGCCCCTAGAAGCCCTTCAACTAACAATCCTAGTTTTGTTCTCCCTAAATTGGTTCTATGTGCAAATTACCTAGTTGGGAAGACCAGACGGATACACACAGAAGTCAAGTAAGAAGTCTGGACTTAGATAACATTGTAATTCAAGGAACAGTGCTGGGCAGTGGGAGACGGTGCCAGAGATCATTCTCCCCACTTCCCAGTGCACTAGAACCACAGCCCACCATTTGGGCCCCACAGAAAGAGTCCATAACAGGACGGCACCTTGCGTTTACCCAGGAAGAGTGCTATGGATTGCTTATAAAGCTTCCCTGAATATCATCAAAGGCAGGCAGACAATATCTTTCCTATTCCAGAAATTTTTCCAAGAATTCTACTGATGGAACAGTGGCTGGGGCTGTGGTGGCACGCCTGCTCCATCTCTGCCTTCATGCCTCCTGGTCACTGTATGGAGTTTCACACTCAACAAAGAAGACAACTTCACTATCAAAGAGTACTTAATGGAGCATCTGGGTAGCTCAGTGGTTGAGCATCTGCCTTTGGCTCAGGTTGTGATCCTGGGGTCCTGAGATTGAGTCCCACATCAGGCTCCTTGTGGGGAGCCTGCTTCTCCTTCTGCCTGTGTCTCTGCCTCTCACTCTGTGTCTCTCATGAATAAATAAATAAAATCTTTTTTTTTTAATACCTTATGCTACCCGAATTGTTTACTTCTTTGGCCTTTTTGAAGCACTCCCTTGTATATAACAAGTATACAGAAAATATTTCCAAATGAGTGAATGAAAAAAATTGTTTTAATGTAGTTTTGAATGAATGAATAAATGCTGTCCTAGTTAAGAGAAAAGGTGAAATTTCAGAGACTTCTTTTGGCCTAGCTTCATGGTTCCCTGTGATCCCTCAGACTGACTGTGACTAAGTCTATGGAAAGCAGCCTCCAAGATGGCCTAATAATCTCTGTCCTCTGTGATCACAGCCATGTGAGATCCCTTCCCCTAGAGTATGGCTGGACCCAGAAATTTGCTTCTCATGAATAAAGCATGACAAAGGTAACAGGATGTCACCTTTGAGATCAGGGTGTAAATAGACAGTGGCTTTTGTCTTGCAAGCCTGCCTTACTCGCTCATTTGCCCAGCTGTCACACAGGCCCTATGAAGAGACCCACATGGCAAGGAACTGAAAGTGGCCCCACCAGTCAACAGGCAGCAAAGAAGTAAGGCCCTCAATCCAATAGCCTGGGAGGAATTGAATCATGCCAGCAACCACATGAGTAAGTTTAGACATAGATTCTCTCTCAGGTGAACCTTCAGATAAAATGGCACCCCAGCAGACACCTTTACTGTAGCCTTTTGAGTTACTTGGAGACAAAGTTACCAAACAAGTCATATCTGGATTCTATAGACATGTATTCATAGAAATTGCAACCTGATAAATGTTGTTTTTAGCCTCTAAGTTGGGTGCAATTTGTTATGCAGCAATAGATAACTATCAAAAAAATCCATTATAAAGGTTATAAAATAATTATCAATATATCAATATATAATTGTTCAAACCAAAGCACAAAAGACTAAATGTATTTTGCACGGCCACCCAGGGAAACAGTAACAAAATAGGAAATGGAGTTTAGATACCAGTTAATTGTAAGACTAACTTTCTCCTAGACAAAAGATAACATTTTATGTGGAACAATGGCAGTAGAATCCCTGAGTTTGGTAGTTATGTGTGTCCCCTTTTACTTTGCTTTGGTTTCCTTTCTTTAATCTCTTTATGGGGAGATTAAAGGCCCATCAGTGCTGGGCCTTATCCCAGGGAATATTATTCCTTTAACAAGATAACTTTTCTTTTTCGAAAGAGATTCCAGGCATTCAATGTGCATCCTAACAAAATGTTGAAGTATAGGGGAAAAGTGACTTTCAAATAAGCACATAATTATCAAGCAATCTTCTTTTTATCTACCATGCTGAGAGCTGTCATAAATTTTTCATTCTTGAGAATCTTGTTCCAAAATTGATGATGTCTTGAGAGGCACCTGTTAATTATACTTTCTTCTTATTTAATTAAGTGGAAGGAAAAACTATTATCAATGGAATCTCTTCAAGTGAAGTGGTTAGCCAGGATCCCCAGCATTCTTCCCACAGAGAAATAATACTGTTCTGATATATCACTCCTGTGAATGAGTATAGCACCTGGTTGTAAGAATGCTTCACTTCAATCAAGCCAATTGTTAAAAAGTCATTGAAGAAACCCAACATGCACTTAAAATGAAAGAGGCATCTCATATGGTAAAATTCTAAAGTTTGAGTCTTTATGGATTAAGTGTTCTTTTCTGAAAATTTTTTAAGTATACCATGAAAAAAAAGCGCACTGAATTCTTGATGTAGTGGTGTCCTCATATTTGCTGACCATTGCTGGCAAGTTGACCTTGGACAATCAAAACATAGTGGTTCTAGAGGGTTCCCTTTTCTCCACATCCTCTCCAACATTTGTTATTTCCCGTCGTATTCATTTTCACCATTCTCACTGGTGTGAGGTGGTATCTCATTGGGGTTTTGATTTGTATTGTTGGTGGGAATGTGAACTGATACAGCCACTCTGAAAAACTGTGTAGAGGTTCCTCAAAGAGTTAAAAATAGGGCTATCCTATGGCCCAACAATTGCACTACCGGGGATTTATCCCAAAGTTACAGATGCAGTGAAAAGCCAAGACACCTGCACCCCAACATTTATAGCAGCAATGTCCACAATAGCCAAACTGTGGAAAGAGCCTCAGTGTCCATTGAAAGATGAATGGATAAAGAAGCTGTGGTCTATGTATACAATGGAATATTACTCAGCCATTAGAAATGACAAATACCCACCATTTGCTTCAATGTGGATGGAACTGGAGGGTATTATGCTGAGTGAAGTAAGTCAATCAGAGAAGGACAATTATTATATGATTTCACTCATACAGGGAATATAAAAAATAACGAAAGGGATTATAGGGGAAAGGAGAGAAAATTAGTGGGAAAAATCAGAGAGGTGACGAGACATAAGAGACTCCAAACTCTGGGAAATGAACAAGGGGTAGTGGAAGGGGAGGTGGTAGGGGGTTGGGGTGACTGGGTGATGGGCACTGAGGGGGGCACTTGGCAGGATGAGCCCTGGGTGTTATGCTATATGTTGGCAAATTAAACTCCAGTAAAAAATATACATATAAAAAATAGTGGTTCTACAATTCCCATGGTAATGACAAGATTTAATGTATGGAGAAGCCCATAAGTAAGTAACGAGTAAGTCTAGCATTGGAAGAAAAATAACCTCATCTTTTGAGAGAAAATGCCAAATCTAAGACAACACTGTCACTCATCTATTGCCTGAGGGCAATGTGGTATTTACAGTACCTCCATAGGCTAAGTGTTTTGGGTTGGAACAATGACAACCACCATTTCAACAATGGCACAGATACCATGATCCCATGTATTCATTATAACAACCTTGGCATGTAACTGTTACTTTCCCCATCATGCAAGTGGGGAACTGGAAATGAGAAGGTATGTAACTTGTCTAACACCATATAACTAGTGGGGATTGAGGCAGGATTCAAATCCAAATCACTTTTATTTCAGAGTATGGGTGCTTCCAACTATACTATATAGACTTTAAACCCTTGACTTCAGAGAAGAAGAAGCTGTAGGCCCTTGAGTCCAGAGCTTTGACCCATGCTGGGATATACAGCTACCCTTAGGAAAAAGTAGACACACAACTGCTGTGTTGCTCCATGTGTAGAGGAGAATGGATTTCTGGGGGTAATCACTACAAAAGTAAATGCAGAGGAAAGGTCCTGAAACAATGGCTTCCAGAATGATCAAGAGTTATTCTTGGTAGTCTTTTTCCCAGAGTATTCTTAAGAGACAAGCCCATTCCACTTTTCAATCTTCCTAGTAAGAACTCACATGAAGGCTTAGCATAACATAATATACCTTTATATTTATGAAAGGCCTTAGATTCACCCATTATCTGTTTATCATTATTAATAATGATGCTGAATATTTTAATATTTTCTGTCCTATTGGAGAATAATGTTTCTTCCCCCTATTAGAGGTATTCAATGTGATGTATCATAAAAAAATATTATAAAATCTGATATTTTATGTGTCTTTTTCTCAATAAATAAAATATCCTGACTTGCAACCCCAGGAAATTATTAAGATAGACTTTTAAGGAAAATACTAAAGTTCCTTTGACATTTAGAATCAAAGAAGAAAAAAAAAAACAAAGTGTGTTTAACTAGTTTCCATTTTCTATAGCAAATCTAGCTCCACTCAATCAGGCCTCCCCAAGAGTTGTAGTACTGTTGAGTAGAAAGTCAACTTATCTACAGGTATTCTTTTAATGTCTATTAAAAATCACATTATGGACATTATCTCCTGTCAGACTGTCCCACTTATGGTGAATTTCTTAAATTTCTCTGTAGCTTCTATTTTCCCCTCATTAATCCTTCAAAACCCCTGGGAGGTAGGATTGTACATATAATTTCATCCCTATTTTAAAATACTGTTTAGAGTTTTGCTTTGAAATTGCTTTTAGGGCTGAATGTTTGGCTTTCTTAAGTGAACCTGTAATAAACACTGTTGAATTCTCTCCAAATTACCTCGAAGAATTACCTACTTATCTGGAAGAACCATCAGTGTAATTTTAAGGGATTTTGTTTTTATTCAGCGGCTCTGACTCTTTGAACTTCCCTACCTCGATTTTTCAATCTTTCCACAGGAAGGGCTCTGCAGAGAATGGAGCACTTTGCAGCACTTTTCCTCATAAATGCCAAAGAGAGTGTTTTTGTTTCTACTTTGGTACTTGTGACTCTAGCTCCAAAGGAAGCAAGATTTCCAAGATTAGGACAGTTTAGTCTGGAAAGGAGACTAGTTAATGGAGGTGTGATTAAAAGGTACTTAGGGTTTTGAGAATCTTGTGAAAATGATATGATCCATTTTTGACCTCTCGCAACACTCAACAAAGAAATGCTCCATGTATCAGAGTATCGGTAGTCTTAGGTCCAGTCATAAATAGTATGGCTTTTAGAGAGAGGTATCATTGTCAGCCCTAGTTTGCAGGGAAGAAAAATGAGATGCTTAAAAGCTAGGGAAGCTGCTTACTTGGAGTCACAGAGTTAAAAATAGTTGCATAGGAGTTGTGCACATGATTGGATTCCAGACCCCGACCTATCAATTAGAGTGTTATGTTTCTATGATATGATCATTACTCTTGCAAACTAGCTCTAGTCACCACCATTATAGAAACATTGCAACACAAGCACTTAGTAATCCTTTCTGCTGATCCAGTTGTTCACATGGTTAAGCAGAGTCAAGGTGCTGCTCAGGACAGAGCTTGATGGTGTACTCAGATGGTGAATGCCATTTTTCTGGAGCTAGGTTAGTGCAGTGAAGTAGGAGCACCAGCAAACAAGGTTCAGATTTGCTTCTTCTTAGCTGCATGACCCTGGGGATATTTTACAGTCTCTCCAAACCTCGATTTTATTATATGTTAAATAAAGATAATGATAGTAACTGTCTCAGAGGAGTCAATGAAGGATTAAGCAAAGACAACAATGATCCCTAAATATTAGCTATTATCACTGTTTTCTTGAAGAGAGCATAAGGGAGCATGGTGATGCTGTTAAGTGGGTAGTGGAGACATTGTATTCACTCTTGTGAATAAGGAACTGGTGAGGAGAGAACACTGATTTTCATCGGGTCCTCTGTGTAATGGATCTGCAAATAGTAGTGACAATAGCCCTCATGCCACCTTTACAAGTTTTGTCTTAGACTGCTGGAAAGTAGTTTGGACAAAAAAATGATACATAGAAACTTCAAGTAATGAGTGCAAAATTGAAGTCAGGTGATCAGACTGGAGTCACCAGCATAGGGTTCAAGTTGACATCAAGGCGAATATAGCAAAATAGGGATGAGGTCAAGAATAAAGACTAAATTATATCTAACTAAATCTATGCAAGGAAAGCTCATTTAAATGTCCTAATTCAAGATTCAGAGCACCAGTGGCCAAAGCCAGAAAAAACAGAAATCTTATAGTGTGGATCAGCTCACAGTCCCTGCGTGAACTTGGGCACCCTTGGCATCCCTAGGCCTATGTTTCTTTAGCTACACAATGAGGATCAGATAGTATTCATTTTATAAGGTTCAGTGAATTTCATGCATAATGCCTTGTTTATAGAAGGCACTCAAAAAATACAAGATACATTATCAAGATAAGGAAGCTGTTAATGGTGAAACATAAGAGTTGCCTTGTTCACCACTGTATACCAATGCTTGACACAATATAGGAACTCATGATTATTTTTTGAATAAAAGAGGTCAAAGGATCTGATGAAAGTGAACACCGAGGACAGCCATAAGGGGAAGAGGCATCACAAGGAGGAACCTATAAAACCATGGCAGGTTTCATGTCGAAAAGAAAACAGGTCAGCCAGTCAGCACCAGACCCCAACCACAGTTCACATTTATATGCCATTTGCAAGTGCTAAGATTCAGCCCTTTGGACAATACCAGAGTTTCTTTTCTCTAATGCACTGTCTCTCAGAAACTCCAAGACCTGAGATCCAGGAGCCACAGAGTGACCATTAAAGTCAAGAGTAGTGGATGCTGCACCTTTGTGCTTCTCCCCAGAAACTGGCAGCTGGTTTGGGTTTTTAAGAATTTGATTGCCTGCCTGAAGAGTTGTCTATTCTGAATAAAATGACATTTGCCATAGCAAATGTAGTCATGATTGATCTCAGGTAGTAAGTTGAATAATGAATATAGCATGAGCAAAACCATTGCAAAGTGTCACAAATGTGTTTGTATTTCTTCAATAAGAAAATAAGCTTTCCAGTGTGTTTTCTCCTTTTAAGAAAAAAATTTGAACTGTTTTTAAAATCAGGCAGGAGTTAAAGATGCAAATTATGTTTTCTATCCTTTTGTTGTTTTTATTTTTAGGAAATAAATCATGGGATTTAAAAAAAAATAATGTTTATTTGGAGATAATTATAGATTCACATGGTTGTAAGAAATAATAGAGAGACCCAGAGTGAATAAAGGGAAAGGAGAGAAAATGAGTGAAAATATCAGTGAGGGTGACAAAACATGAGAGACACCTAACTCTGGGAAATGAACAAGGGGTAGTGGAAGGGGAGGTGGGTGGGGAGTTGGGGTGACTGGGTGATGGGCACTGAGGGGGGCACTTGGCGGGATGAACACTGGGTGTTATGCTGTATGTTGGCAAATTGAACTCCAATAAATTCTTTTTTTTTTTTTAATTCTTTTTTTTAAAGAGAGACCCAGAGTGTACTTTTTCCAGTTGCTGTTAATAGTAATATCTTGTAAATTGATAGTGCAATGTAGCAACCAGGATATTAACACCGAGGCAGTGAGGATATAGAACATTCCCAACACCACGTGGCAGGATGGTGGATCTCTCACCTTGTCTTTTATAGTCATGCCCACTTCTTTTTTACCTCCCCTCCTCTTCCACCCCTAGCAACCACTAATTTGTTTTCTGTTTTTATAATTTTGTCTTTCAAGAATGTCACAAAAAGTGGAATCATACTGAATACAGTCTTTTTGGATTAACTTTTTTCTTCACTTGGCATAATTCTTTGGAAATTCATCCAGATTATATGTATTCAGAGTTCATGTTTTTTTGTTTTTTTTTTTTTACTACTGAATAGTACTCCATGGTATGGATGTATAACAGTTAATTTAGCCATCCACTTACTAAAAAATGTCCGTGTTGTTTCCAGCCAGGGGCCATTATGAGTAAAGCTGCTATAAACCTGTATGTACAGGTTTTTGCGTGCACGTAAGTCTTCACTTCTCTGGACTGTTATGTGAGTGAGAAATAAATTCTTTTCTAAGCCACCAACTTATTGGGTTTATTTATTATAGCATGTCTGTATACTTTGCCTACTTAGCCTATGTAATACAAATGTCTCTTCTGTGTTGGCCACTGTCATGGTGACAAGAATAGCTATAAGGTTTTTTTTTTTTTTTTTAAGACTTATTTATTTATTTGAGGGGGTGGGAGAGGGTACAGGGAAAGAGAGAGAGAGAATCTCCAGCACACTCCCTGCTGAGCCCCACCACAAGGCTGGATATCCTGACCTTGAGACCACAACCTAAGCCAAAATCAAGAGTTAGCTTAACCAGCTGAGCCACACAGGCACCACCCCCCTCACCCCGCCTCTTTTAAGATAATATCTCTTAGTTCTTAAGTGCTTACTCAAATGCAGATACCATATGTGACTACATTATAAAAGATAGCAGTGGTAGTTGACATTTGCTGAGTACTGACAATGTGCTAGACACTATCTCAAATGCTCCATATATTTATTCATATAACCTACAGAATCACCCTGTAAGGCAATTACTATTTTTTCCCACATTTAACAGGTGAGAACAGTGAAGCAAAGAGATTTAATGCCTAAGGACACCACTAGGAAAGACTAAAATTAGGATTGAAACTATAATAGACTGGTACCAAGGCCTTCGATCTTAATCACTGTACTGAATTACTTTTTTACTTTGCAGAATCTTTACAAATCACTATCAGATAGGTTCTAGAGATTCCAAGGAAACTCATAATAACCAGCCTCCCTATGACCCACCAGGGATTGTATGTATTATTTTATACTATAAAATATAGATTAAATAGTCTAAAATATCATTTTTTTCATTGATATCACTAAATTGGAGAAGGTTGCTTAGTGTAATAACCAATGGGCCTATTCATTGACCTCCAGATTTAGGCAGAATTATCCTCCCAATAAAGGAATGTTGAACTGGTTTAGGTTCCCACCACCTACTCCTCATATATATATATGATATGATATATATATATATATATCATATATATATATATATATTTCTCTAGTCCTACTTTTCTGTTTTCCTTGGATGAATAGTATTCTATTATAGCTACTCTACTTTTTTTTTTTAGCTTCTCTATTGACTTTTAAACTATATCTCTTTGTTTGCTCTTGAAATTTTGATATGCATGTTTAGGTTAACTGTCTATTTTTACATAATATTATATACTTCACATACAATATGAGAACTTCACAAAAATATAATTCAATGTAGGCTCTTCTTATTTTATATTTTTATATATACTATAATACAAAATTAATTACACACACACACACACATACACAAACATACACAGTCTTTAATATTTACCCATGTGTCCACCCTCTGGTGGACTCCATTCTCTTCAGAAATTCTAAGGTTTTATTTGGTATCATTTTCCCTCAGCCTGAAAAAGTTCATTAACTTTTCTTGTACTACAGGTCTGCTAAGATGAATTCTCTCAGCTTTTTTGGTGTGAAATTGTCTTTATTTGGTCTTCCTTTCTTTGAATGATATTTTCTCTGGATATAGAATTCTAGGTAAATTATTCTATGTGCTCTTGCTTTTTTTTCCTCTGGCCAATTATCAGACTTGCTCTTTATCTTTGTGTTTTAGCAGTTTGACTACAATATTTATCCTGCATTGAACTCACTGAGCTTCTGAATGTATAGGGTCTTTCTTCAATCTTTCAAATTTTTCTGCTGGATCTCTTCAAATATCTCTTCTCTTCTGTCCTCTCTTTTCTCTCGTCATGGATTCCAATTACATGTATATAAGATTACTTGATACTGCCCCACAGATCTCAGAGACATTGAGATCTCTCTCTGACTCTTTCCATCACTTCCTCTCCTTATCCCATGGGAAAATCATTCTGTCTTTCACCATTAAGCATAATGTTAGCTAGAGGCTTTTTTATAGATGCCCTTTGTCAGGCTGAGAAAATTCATTTCTATTGCCAGATAGCTAAGAATTTTTATTAGAATGAGTTTTAGATTTTTTGAAGTATTTTTTCTGTATTTATGGAGATGATCCAATGGTTTTTCTTTTATAGTTTGTTAATAGGGGAATGACATTGATTAATTGTTGAAAATTAAAGTGACTTTGAATTATAGGGATAAAGCCTACTGGGCCATTGTGGCAGACAGATATAACATGGTCTCTAGAATCTCTACCTTCTGGTATTCATACTCTTAAATCATCTCCTCCCCTTGGCTGTAGACATGAACTATGACTTGCAGCAAAGGTGATAGGATGTATATGATGATGTGTATATGATCATGAGATTACACTACATAAAATTGTAACACTCACCTTATAGAAACCTCTCACTCTCTTGCAGGTTTGAAGAAGTCAGCGGCCATGTTGCTCCACCACATGGCAAGAAAATGCAGCTCACCACTAGGAGCTGCCAACAGCCAAAAGGAAACAGAATTCTCCAGTATTCCAGTCACAAAGAACTAAATTCTGTTAACAAATGCAAGAGTTTGGAAGCATATACCTGCCCAGATGAGAACCTAGTCTTGGCCAACAGCTTGATTACAGAGAGGCCAGCTCAACCATTCCCAGGCTCCTGACCCACAGAGATTGAAAGATGATATACAAATGTGTTGTCTTCTAAGCTGCTAAGTTTGTGGTAATGTTGTTATGTTGTATAAGATAGCTGATACAGATATTGGTGATGGAAGCAGAGCATTAATATAACAACTGCCTGAAAATGTGGGAGTGTCTTTGGAACTGGTCAGTGGACAGAGGCTAGTGGAATTTGGAAGAGCAGTAGAAATAGTAAAGAAAGCTCAAATTGTTTGGGACGCACTGTGAATAGAAATCTGGAAATTAAGTGTGTGCCAGTGGGAACTCGAAAGGAAGTAAGAAACATGTGGGAAACTAAAGGAAGGAGGATCCTAGTTAGCTAGTGACCGAGAGCTTAGCACAGCTGTCTTCAGCAATTATGTGGAAAGTGGAACTTGTAAGTGATGAACTTAATTATCTAAGGATACTTCCCAGCAAAGTGTTGAAGATGCTGCTTGGTTTCTTTTTGCTACTTTGAAGAAAGTGTGTGAAGAGAGAGAGAACTTGAGGGAAAAACTGTTGAACTAAAAGGGACCAAGACTGGATGATTTTGAAAATTCTCAGCCTTTCCAACTGGTAAGCATGCTAATATTGAGAGACAGCTTCCAAGCACTCTCAGGAAAGTGCATGCCAGAGAAAAAGCTGAGGGTGTGACTGTATGATCTTGTGCTAGAATTTCGGAAAGATCAAAAGGTCATAGTATTCAGCCAAACAAAGAACCTTTTCAAAAGATTAGGGGTGTGCCTCACAGATCTTAATCAAACCACAGCTCATCTAGGAAATGTAAGGGCATTACCCCTTAGCCATCTAGATCAACAGAAGCCCAAGGTATAATCATGCTTTTCCAAAAAGATCTGTAGGTGCAACTTTTGTCTAATGAAGTAAACCTCAGGAAAATCCATGGGAGGCCCATAAAGTTTTTGAGAATATTAATTCAGGAGGAACACCGTTAACTTGGCCTGAAAATACAGACAGCAAAATGAAAGAAGATTGTTTTATCCCCCAAATTCTACTGATAAGAAGCAGGTTGATAAAACTACTCAGCTGCATGGGGCATCTGTGTGGCTCAGTCAGATGAGCATCTGACTCTTGGATTTGGCTCAGGTCATGATCCCCCAGTCAGGAGATCATCCCCCCACGCTGAACATGGAGCCTATTGGAGATTCTCTCTTCCCTCTCTCTGCCCTCCCCCGCCCTCTTCCCCACCACATTCTCAAAATCATGCACACATGTGTGCGGGTGTGTGCTCTCTAAAACAGAACAAAATTATTCAGCTGCAAACATATTTAAAATTTTCTGCACCCAATTCCAAAAGAGGGTCATGGTTTCCTCACTCAAACAAGCAAATCTCTGACACCAGCTCAGTATCCTACAATTCAACTCAATTCTAATACTATCTACCTGGATATAGTGTTAGGTGCCACAGGTTAAGGGATCAGCCCCACAAGGCTGCCCTGCTACCCAACCCATTCAGATGCCTAACCCGTTATAGTTGGGTATTCCAATGACCCTCTCCTTGGGTTTGATTAATTTGCCAGAATGGTTCACAAGACTCAGAAAAACATTTACTTACTAGATCTCCAGTCTATTATAGACAGATATAACTCAGGAACAGCTAGATGGTAGATGCATAAGGCATTGCATGGGGAAAGAGTATGGAGCTTCCATGTTTCTCTAAGCATGCCACTCTTCCCAAATTTCCCCATATTCATCAACCCAGAAGCTGTTTAAACTCTTTCAATTTTTATGAAGACTCCATTTCATAGGTATGATTGATTAAATCATTGGTCTTTGGGTTTTTTTAACTCAGTCTCTAACCAATCTCCCCTCGGAGATAGCTTGGGGGGAGGGACAGAGGTAGGACTAAAAATTCCAAAATTCTAATCACATGATTGGCTCTGCTGACAATCTAACTTTCATGCTTTGGTTACATAAGCACTTTCCAAAAGTCATCTCATTAACATAACAAAATAAACCTTTATTGCCCTCATCACTTTGGAAATTTCTAGAGTTTTATGAGTTTGAAAATGGGGATGGGGACACCTGGGTGGCTCAGTGGTTGAGCATCTGCCTTTGGTTCCGGTCATGATCCCAGGATTGAGTCCCACATCCTGCAGAGAGCCTGCTGCTCTCTCTGCCTGTGTCTCTGCCTCTCTCTCTGCATCTCTCATGAGTAAATAAATAAAATATTTTTTTAAAAAAGAAAATGGAGATGAATAAGTAGGGATGAAGACCAAATATATATTTCTTAAAATAAATCACAATATCACAATGTGCAACCTTTCATTTAAAAAAGGAAAAATAACTCAGAAGAACTAAGATCTTAGGAAACTGATTCTAGAGCCATGGAGAATTATTCCCAAGCATTGAAATCTAATCAAAGAACTCAGCATTTTCCCAGCTAAATTTCAGAATTACTGTGGACCAATGACTCCTTCTCCCCTTCCATTTTCTCCTTTTTTTGAACAAGAATGTTAACAGCTGTCCTATGCCTCTCCCATGATTGTCTGTTGGGTGTGTTGGAGGAAGATAATTTGTATCTTTAATTTTACAGGTTGAGAGAGGAAGTATGCCCAAGGGCCTCACCTACACCTACATTATCATTCAGATAATGCAACTCTAGGCTTGGAACATTTACTATAAAAAGATTAGACTCCTGGGGAGGGGTGAATGTATTTTACATATGGGAGGGGCATGAATCATTAAAGGCCAGAGAGCAGACAGTGGCAGACAAACTTTCATGATCCCCACCACATATATTCATACTTCTGCATAATTTTCTCCCCTTGAATGTGAGTGGGACCTGTGACTATCTCCTAACCAACAAAATATGGTAGAGGTGGTGGGATGTATGTGATTCTGTGTGTATGATTACATTACATAAGATCATATCACCTGCCTTTGTATGTAGTCTCTTACTCTCTTGCTGGGTTTGAGGAGGGAATGACCTTTTGAGGAAACCGCTGATGTCCAGGAACTTTGAGTGGCTTCTCAGAACTAGGGGCAGCCTCTGGTCACAACCTATAAAGAAATAGAAGCCTCCAGTCTTACAACCACAAAGAACTGAATTCTGCCAACAAATGTCTGAGTTTGTGAACAGATCCTTCCTCATTCAAGCCTCCAGATGAGAACTTTGCTGTAAGGGTCTGAATGGTGGCCCCAAATATATGTTCACTTCTTAATCCCTGGAAACTGTTGAATGCTATCTGATTTGGGAAAAAGGTATTTGCGGATGTAATTAAATTAAGAATCCTGAGGTGAGGAGATTGTCCTGAATTATCCAAGTTGGACCTAAATATCCTCAAAAATGTCTTCTTATTTTAGTGGTTGCACTAGTTTTAGTATAAATCTCTAACTTACCATATTCTACCTTCAAGAAATATTATACCACTTCATGTGTTCTCCCCCTTATAACAGCACATTTCCTTTCCTTCCCTCCTGGCCTTTTTCCTCTTGTCATGCATTTTACTTTTATATGTTAAAACTTCCTCTTGTTATTTACATTTGAACAATAAATTACTTTTAAAGAGATCTAAATCAAACAATATTATATTTCCCATTATTTACTATTGACAGTCTTCTTTGTGTAGAACATATTTCCCTCTGGTATTTAGCCTAATGGACTCCCTTCAATATTTCTTGTATAATTCTTAGTGTTTGTAAGTCTGAAAAAAAAAAGATTTATTTACCATCACCTTCAAATTATTTTTTCACTGGGTATAGAATCCTAGGTTGACAGTTTTGTTTTCTTTTGCTTTTTTTACTTCTATAAATTAAAGATGTTGCTGCACTTTCTTCTCACTTGTGTTCTTCATTCTTCTAATAAGAAATCTGTTGTTACCTTTGTTCTCCATATGTAACTTGTCTTTTTTTTTTCTGGCTGCTTTTCAGATTTTTGCTTTATCACTGGTTTAGTGCAATTTGATTATGATATCTTTAAGCTTTTTGTGTTTGGCATTTGTTGAGTTTCTTAAATGGGTGTGTTTATAGTTTTCATTCAATTTGAACTTTTTATTTTGCTATTATTTTTTCAAAATGTTTTTCTTCCCCTCACTATTTCTTCCTCTTCAGGGACTGCAACTACATGTATATTAGTTGACCCACAGTTTTTCTATCATTCACTGATGCACTCTTCATTTTTGTATTCTTTTATCTTTTTGTGTTTCATTTTGAATTGTTTATATTGGCATATCCTCAAACCTACTAATCTTTTCTTCTGATATGTCTAATTTGTTATAAATGCCACCAGTGTATTTTCACATAAGATGTAGTTTTCATTTTGAAAAGTTTGATTTCAGTCTTTTATCTTCTGTGCCTTGATTTTTTTGAACTATGGAATACAGGTATAATAATTGTTTTAATGACCTTTTCTGTTCATTTTAACACTAACCCTCCTTCTGGGTCAGTTTTGATGGACTGATTTATCTTTTTATTATGTATCATATTTTTCCTGAGTTTTTTACATGCTTGGTAATTTTTTTATTGGCTGAATTGTGAATTTTCCCTTTCAAATTTTGGACTTTTTTTTTGGTCCTGTAAATAGACCTGATCTGTATTTTGAGGTGCAGTTATATTACTTGGAAATGGTTTGAACTTTTCAGGTCTTATTTCTTTTTTTTTTCTTTTTTAAAAAGAGGTTTTATATATTTTTCATAAAAGACACATAGAAGAGCCTAATGCAGGACTCAGTCCCAGGACCCCAGGAACATGCCCTGAGCTGAAGGCAGATGCTCAACCACTGAGCCACCCACATGTCCCTCAGGTCTTATTTATAAGATATTTTTTTTTAATTTTTTTTTTAATTTTTATTTATTTATGATAGTCACAAAGAGAGAGAGAGAGAGGCAGAGACACAGGCAGAGGGAGAAGCAGGCTCCATGCACCGGGAGCCCGACGTGGGATTCGATCCCGGGTCTCCAGGATCGTGCCCCAGGCCAAAGGCAGGCGCCAAACCGCTGTGCCACCCAGGGATCCCCTATAAGATATTTTTATGTAGGAGCAGAACAATGCATAATCTATGACTAATCATGTCTCACTACTGAGATAAGACTCTACCAAATATACTATGCAATGTAGTTTATAAGATTTTCCTTCTCTAGGTTGTAGGAACAAGAATAATTTTCAGTCCTATGTGGGCATTAGCTTCTTTCCTCTCTAATATTTTCAGGTGATTTCCCCACCCCACCCCCGGGCTCAGAGGAACTTACAGACATGCACTGACCAGTACACTGTTGAATACTCATGGAGGACCCTCTGTAGCCATCCAGAGATCTTTCCTTAGGCAGTTGGTCCCTCTCTGGACTCTATTCTACCAGCTGTAGTCAATTTGGTCCTCTTGAATGTTCAGCTCTGTCTCCTAAACTCAGAGTCTTTTGGGTTCTACCTGGGTTGTCCTTCCCAGTGTCACAGCCTTAAAACATTTATAAGGCAAAACCTGGGATACATAGGACTCACCTCTTATTTTCTGTGTTTGAAGAATCACTGTTTTCTGATACTGACTGTCCAGTGTCCTGAAAAACCTTTGTTTTATGTATTTTTTCTGGTTATTCTTTGTTTCACACAGAAAAGTAAATCTAGTCATTCTTATTCCATCTTGATTATAAGTAAAATCTCACTAGCATTTCTTTGCTCCTTTTTTTTAAGATTTTTTTTTATCTTAGAGAGAGGGAGAAAGAGTATGAACAGGGGAAGAGAAGAGGCAAAGGAGAGATAATTCTCAAGCAGACTCCATGCTGAGCATAGAGCTTAATGTGGGGCTTGATCCCAAGACCCTGAGATCATGACCTGATGTGAAACCAAGAGTCAGATGTTTAACTGACTGATTCACCCAGAAGTCCTCTTCTGCTTCTTTTTCATTGTTTCCATCCCTTTACTGGACCTCTCATCTTTTTCTCCATGTTATTTCCTTTTGCAATTCTTTAGTATATTTATCACTGTTACTTTATTTTATTTATTTTTAAAGATTTTATTTATTTATTCATGATAGACACAGGGAGAGAGGCAGACATAAGCATAGGGAGAAGCAGGCTCCCTGCAGGGAGCCCGATGCAGGACTGGATCCCAGGACCTCAGGATTATGCCCTGAGCCAAAGGCAGATGTTCAATCACTAACCCACCCAGTTGTCCTTATCACTGTTATTCTAAAATTCCTACCTGTATCATCTCTAGGTGTGTGTCTATTGGCTATTCCCTCTTGATCAGAGGTCATTTTTTTCACCTTCAAATGTCTCATAATTTTTATTGAATGGTGAATATTTTATATAACAACACTAGCGAAGGAAGTAAATGATATTTCTAAGAAATGCCGTATCTTTTCTTTAAGGCTTCAAGCTTGGAGAGCTGAGTCCATGTGATATGTAGTCAGTTTAAGTCTGAACTTTGTGTCAGGTTTAGTTTGATTCAGTTCCCCACTGGCTTCAAATGTTTTGAGAGAGGCCAATTTTTCCCTTTGACAGATCTTATAATCTGAGCACCTGAGAGAGTCTAGAGATTTATGGGTTACCCAAAGGTACCAGTGTTCCAAACCATAGGAGATCTTTATTTGCCTTTAGCCTGGCTCCCAGGTTCACTGGTAAGCTCTCTTACCCTCAAGTTTCTTCTGAAATGTGAAACCCTGTAGTGACTGTTCCCTCCTCATTTGGTCGTGGAAAGCCCACAGTGCTCAGATGCTCTCTTGGCAATCCTGCCCTGCCCTCCACCTTTAGGAAGCTGCTGCTTCCTACTTGGGTGAGATCTCTTATAACTCATGGGAGAATCTCTCATTCTCTGCTCTCAGGCTTCAACACATTGCCCATTAACTTGGTAAAAACCTATATTAAAAAATTGAAAGGTGGGTGCAGATTTACTCTGTGACTGGGCCTGTTTGGAATTCTAATTTTTCACATTATTTCAAACCCTGTCATTACAACTTCTTTTAAGTTTGGTGGGGTTTTCTCTACCATCTATAGCATCTTTCTCCTCTTCCCATTGATTCACCTTGTTTTGATTATTGGGGTAAGAATGGCAACCTCTTTTTACTTTCTACATCATAATCAGAAACAGAGGTACCCTGGGCACTTGGGTGGCTCACTTAGGTGGACAACTCTTGATTCTCACTCAGGTCATGATCTCAGGGCTATAAGATTGAGCCCCTCTTTGGGTTCTGTGCTGGGTGTATAGTCTGCTTAAGATTTTCTGTCTCTTTCTCTGTCTCTCCCTCCCACTCCCTCTCCTTCTCTAAAAAAAAAAAAAGAAAGAAAGAAAGAAAGAAAAAAGAAAAAAAAACTAAAAAAGAAGCAGAGATATCCTAAAACTTTCTCTTATTACCTCACTTTATAGATAATGAAACATGTCATTTCTCACAATTTAGTTTTCTTATCATAGATGAAATTCCATTTTTCCATTGAGTTTGCCTGATTTCCATGAGGGTTCCAGAGGGCTGGGACAGAGAATCAGGTATTTTGAGGTTTGGAAGGAAATGTAGGGACCATCCTGCCTAATTCCTTGGTTAATGCTACTTACTTAGGAACTCTCCCACCAAGATAGTTTTATATGGGTGTTTTTTAGTGTCTTTGTGTTTAAGTGTGAGTCTCTGAATGCAGTTGACCCAGTAATTCCAACTGTACAGTGGCTTATTTCTTCTTTCTGAATTTTGAACATTAAACCAAATCAACATTCAGAAAACTTTCCCAGCTTTGTCTGGTCTGGCTTATACTTTGGACTAGAACTTGGATTGTGCCCTTTTTTTCCCCAGAATAGATGGATCCATATGAATACAGTATTTATGGTCTTATTTGGTTAGTAAGTTGCTTAATTGGGGCTTGGTTTTTTTTTTTTTTTTTTTTTGGTTTTGTTTTGTTTTGCTTTGTTTGCTTGTTTGTTTTATTTTGTTTTTGAACACATACCCATTAGTTTTTGTTTTGTTTTGTTTTTAAGTTGGTGGTCTGTTGTGGAAATAAAATTTTAGAAAAGCCCAGCTCATGGTAACAGACAAACACTCTTTAATAATGACTTTTTGTATATTTAAAAACAGGGCCTATAAATCCTGAATGATTTGTCATTTTATTGGCCAAGTGGAAATGTACTGTGGTTAATGTAGTTATACAAAATTATGTTAGTTGTTTCCTCACAGTGGCAGTAAGTACTAATAGAAAACATGTGATTTTATTCATTTATAAGGGCACAAATTAGCACATCCTGTGACCACTATGTAATTTGTTCCATGATAAGAGAATATTAGTGTCTCTAATGTATCATTGCAAAGTGAAAGCCCCTTCTTTGATCTTCGCAGATCGGTATCCTGTTGACCATTTTGAGCTTAAATATATATATTTATAAAACTATTTACCAAAAGTTGGGATTACCTGGCAGCAATAATAAGTTACTACCATATAGTAAGTACCTATCATAGTATCAGGCAGTGCATGAGGTCTTTCACATAAGTTATCTCACTTAAACCTCATTATATTCTTGATGGATAGCCTCCAAGTTATTACTCCAGTTCAACCGTTGAGGAAGCTGAAACATTTCAAGGACATAAAGCTAGTGATTGAGGATCCAAAGCCAGGTTCTGTCTAATCCCAGACTATTTTCTCTAAGACCATACTCCCTTTCATTCTATGGACAGACTTTCCTCATTCATCTTCTCTTCTCTGCATACGTGCCTCCTTAGTCAAGCAAGATCTGACTCCCATTCGGATCAATCAGAATCCAGCTCAGCCCCTTTTGTGGGCAGATTAGTACCATTTCTCATTCTCTTCTTTCAGTTTCCTACCCTTCCTTTTATTATTTCAGCCACCTACTGAGATATATATACCTGCCCTATGCCTGGTGTATTCCAGCAAATGCAGGCCTGACAGAGAAGGGGACAAGTTGAGGTCCCAGTCTGTGATGGGACAGGAAATCTCTACCATTAGAGTCACTGCCTAAGTAGACAAAGGATGTCAGGAGAAGAAATCAGAACACTGATCGCCTCTGAGACGTGGGAGTGACTGGGAAAATCATGTCTGGGGTGGTGGAAGTGTTATAAATCTTTTTGGGTGCTGCTCACATGGGTAAATACATTAGACAAAACTATATAAATCTATACTTAAGGTGTAGCTATTTTAAGTATAAAATTACACCTCAATAAAAAATTTTAGAATACTATTCTTTTTTTAAAGAAGGCTAGTGCCATGGCACCAATGGCAACTTTTAAATGGCATGGCTTTGCCTTTGAGGGCCTGCTCCAGTCCTCACCTATGTGTCTAATTATGCTCTAAGTATGCCCCGAACTAGCTAATTGGCCCTTGATCCCCATTAGAAAGTTTGGCAAGTTTTGGGTAGTGATGGGCATCAGACTCTGCCACTCCAAATTGTGCCACATGAAATAAGGGTTATTTGGAGCTGAAGGCAAATAATAAGCACCCACAAGAAAAGAAAACTGCTCTCCCACTGTCTGCCTAAAAGCAAAGCATGAATGTTCCCTACAAAGGTGTCCCTCATTCCTGTACCAGGAAGGGAAGAACAGCTTTGCTCACTAGAGTTGGAGGTGGCCCTGAGATGAGCATATAGACAAAACCTTCCTAACCGACCCTTAACTTCCATTAGTTTACCCCATTTGTTTACCTTCCCACAATTTACTGCCCCCAGAAGTCCAACCTCTGCTTTCCTTTGTCTTACCACCTCCCTGCAATTTATTGCCTTTTGTTATAATGGTATATAAGCCTTCCAAAGTTTAACCACTTCTTTGGGACTTCATATCTTTTCTCTGAAGTCCTCTGTGCACATACACTTTAAAATAAAATGTGTATGTCTTTTCTCTTCTTAATTTGTCTTGTCATTCAATGTGCAGGGTCCAGCTAAGGAACCTAAGAGGCAGAAAAAAGTTTTTCCTCCCTCTAAAGCAGCTAAGGGTTGAGGACACCTGATGAAGAAGGATCCATGTGCCCTAGCACTTGAGATTCTAGAAAGGAGAGGGAGACAGAATACAGAGACATGCATGTGGCAGCAAAGCAAGTCACCCTCTGCAAAAAGTGCTCTGGTCCCATTTGTTATCCAAGAGAAGGCAGACCATCCCTGTTTGTACTCTTCCAGAAACTCTCATGGCCAAGGGCCGGGGCTGTGGATTGGCAGACCTCCCCACATCTGGCCATTGACACTGTCAGGAGGAAGTTAACCCCCCAACTGCTCTTGCTTCCTTCCCTCCTCGTGAAATGCTGGTTCTCAAATCTCAAAGGCCCTTGGCCCTTGGAAGAAGTAGTGAGCAGCTTCCTGAGGCTCCAGACACAGCAACCTCTAGCAAGAGTGGCTCTGGGCAAGCCAGAACCTTGGCTTCTGAAGAACAGATTGCCATTACAGTGCCACAACAGGCCCAACCCTGCCATGGAGCAGTAGAAATGCCAGAACCACCCTGTCCTCTGTTTTCCTCTCCCTTTTTCTTACCTTTGCCATCTTCCAACTGGCATGCCTTTGATCTCAGCACAGAAAACCCAGGCCCATTATAAACCTGTTTACACTCTAATGACAAGAATACAGACACAAGTAATTAGAGATGAACACTAAATGGCCTAGCCCAGCTCCCCAGCACAACCAGGAAGGGCGGTCAGGATGAGTCAACCAGCTCAAGCACACTAAGGTTGCTTCAGGCAATCTAGGATGTGGCTTTATTGTTCCCAAGATCCTTCCTTTGTAGCAAAGTACCTCAATAGGGGGCACTTCCAACAAAACTGTAAAGCCCTCTACCTTCCTCTGTCTCCCCTTTAAACAATAATTTCTAATAGCTCCACAAAGCTCTGGCTCCATTTTGTGTACCTGATGACCCCCAAACTTTCTTCTCCCTCCTTTTCTGATTTCAGGAATAAACTGCTATCAGTTATGTACACCTCAGTGAGAATTTTTTAAAAATTTGTTTTAGAGTCCTGTGCATGACAACCACTCTGAGTATATAGAAGTGAACTAAAACAATCACTTCCAGCATCAGCCTTGAGGAGGAAGGCAGGCAGCACATACCAAATTCATTTCAAACTTTCTTGCTGGACAGTAGCTGCACAACTCCTGTTCTGGAAAGTGCAAAGCCTCAATTTCACCTACATGCTAGGCCAGGAGTAATTGGTTTCTATCTGCAGGCACGCCATTGAACAAATGTGCTCTAACAGGAAGGCTGCACCCATGTTTGAGTGCTTTTTGCACAATAACCTGTTATTTTGAGACTAGTTTAATATTCTTCTAGAAGTCCCAAAAGCAAGGAGTTTTTCTTTCTTTCTTTCTTTCTTTTTAAATGACCAAATCCAACACTGTTACCAATGATCCCAATCTGAGTCTCTTTTAGTAACCAGGAAAGAGATTAAGTAGCCTATAGCAACTTTGTAGCTCTTTGCTCTGAAGCATGAACCAATGCCAGGGTCAAGCACACAGGCAGCATCTTTCATTACTGAGAGGCAAGCCTCCAGTCAAACCATCAGAGTGGAGCCTTCTGGTCTCCAGAAAGTCATTATGTACTTAGGATTATCATTAATTTTCTCTCCCTGAAGTGCTTCTGATGAATGTGAGCGCTGTGGGCTAAAGCCGTCTATGCACTCACTGATAAAAGGTTCTGTGTTCAATTTTCTAAAAGTGCCCTTAGAGAATCCCTAATTTCCTGCGTCTTCCCAAGAAGAAACTAAATTTGCCTTGCCTTCAGAAGGGGAGAACTGAGTCCTCTTGGTGTTAAGGCTTCCTGGAGGTCTGGCAAGAGAGGCTACTGGGATATTTGGGAGGCTTGGGACCTTTGTAGGCCAGTCCCTTTTGGGGAACAGCAGTGTAGATAAGGCTGCTATTATTTATTACAAACTTAAGAACCATATAAGCCAAGTGACTTCTGTTCTTCCATTCCATTTTCTCTTAGCACAGCCTTGACCTACCTCCTGTGAATCTTATACAAGATCCCACAAGTCCTGTTGAACCCACTTTTAGCTTTCCATGCTGGAGTCCACCCTGCCCGGGGTGTCCCTGACTCAGCCTATCCTTTTGGTCACATCCTCAGATGTCACATTTGATGGAAGACATTAGCTCCCTTAGACACCTTGAAGATGCATCTGATGCATTACAGCAAGAACACACCCAGTCAGCTGGGCTACTTTTGGTTAGACAGGGAAAGGAAGGCCACAGAGGCTCCCAGTAGAACTGACTTTGCATGTACAATGTGTTCACACATAAAGCCCTGTGGTATCATCTTTTACTAAGCCAGAGAGTTTTGGGGGCATTCATTGTTAAGCATTAAATTGTTAGTTAAGTTATTGTCATTGACTAGAATAAGCTGTAGATGTGCCCGGGGGTGTTGAAACCCTGCCTTCTGTGTGGGGCCCCTGTGAAGGAGCACTTCAGGGCTTCACGCACAATGACTTCCTGTCTCCAGGGCCTGGTGTGTCGCGTTCCTCCACCTCTGTTGGGCTACTCTTGTGGGTGTCCTGGGTCTTTGTTGTGGTCTTTCCACCATTGCTATTAACATTTACCAAAAAAGCACACACTTCCTCCTCGTAGAGCGAATAAAGGCTACCCCACGTAGGCCAGCATTATACTACATCAGCCCTGCACTGCAGAGTACTATGAATAACCTACCTAGTCAAGCAGTGGCACTCTGCCTAAGGACAGTGAAGTCCTGAATTTCCATATGTTTTGATTTAGTTCAAATGTAGCCATCATATAACAGACCCAGCAAAGTCTTGGTTTTGGTTTTGTCTCATCATCTGAATGTATAATTGCAACTTGAGCACCAGACTGTACCATCTAGGTCTCAACCCAATAGTCTGAATGTAAAGGATCAAAAAGTCAGCTCCATAGAGAAACTTGGCTCTCAGGCCTCAGGGGACTTTCAGCAGCATTTCCAGGTACTTCCCTGAGTAAGGAGTTGCCCTAAGTGGCTCAAATGAGCAGTCCTCGTCTTGGACAGTCAGGCATTTCTACAAGGAAGCTAGGAGTCAAAGAGTTATAGAGTCACAGAGTTATAAATTCTGTGCCAGGTGACAGGAAGCACAGATACTTTTCAGACACTGAGAAGCTCCTGGATCTTGATAAACTGTTCTTTGAGTTTGAGATTTCCATTATTAGAGGTTTTGAACAGCCTACTGGAGAGTTTTTGGGTGTTTTTAGAAGAACCTCCGGGATATAGGAATCACCTGGTGAGACTCTACCTACCCCCTAGTTTCACTCTGAGCATCTCTTCCTTGATTTTTCTCATAGAGTGTCATTGAGCAGGATTTGTTTTGAAGATTTTTGCTGTGTACAGAACACTGCCCTAGGACAGCTTGAAAGTATCTGGACACTCTCAAAGGCCTCATCCCACTCTAGCATTCTGAGATTTGGGGATCTAATAGCTATATTGGTGTGTGAACCCCCCTTAGCTTAAATTCTTACCGAGGGACATGTGAACACATCCTGTGGCCATGGCTAGGTGCAGGCAGAGGGTATAGGGATACACAGGCCAGGTTTGGGCCTTAAGAAATGAAGGACTAAACCAGCCATGTTTGGGAGTCAATAATGGCAAAGCTTAAAGAAGACTATGGTTAAGGAAGTGAGAAATGTAATTAGACCCCATTGTCTTGCAAAGAAGAAAAAAGATGGAGGCTTCTGAAAATATAGATACAGAGTCCTTTCAGATCCCTGTCCCCCAGGCCTGCACCCCTGCATCCCCTGCATATCCAGCTAAGGTAACTGTGAAGATATTCCATTAGGTTTGGGCTACTTTGCAAGAAATGTGTTGTTGTAGCATCTTGGCCAACGACTTTTGTTCTGGATTCTCTGACAAGTTCAGATAATCTTTCACTAATTCTTTTTCCTAACTGCCCCTACTTCCACCCCATTAAACTCCTATCCCCTTACTAACATGGACAAAACAGCTAGTTCACAATTTTAGTGCCTAAGGAAGAACTTGACATTGTAGCAACATTTACAATACAGAAAACCATGTGTTATTTAGAAGATTAGTCAGTTTAAGGAAGGTCTTTGTCACATGCGACATCAAACAACTGATTCATTGGCTTGAAATATTTTTTTCGATTCCTGCTTTTGAAGCTAGGTAGATATAGCCTATGTGTGGGAATAGCTATCAAAAATGCCATGTCATTGAGGCATTGTGTATTCAGTTGTGGGTATCACATACACAAATTTCAGACACAACGGGAAATCTGATGTGCCCTCTCAGAGAGGAATTGGCAGAATTAAGCCTTTCATCTGTGTTGTGATGTGATTTGCATATTATTTCTATACTACTGTGTATTCATTATAAATGCTTCATGAGAGCAAAGCCATCTCTCATTGTTGTAACTGTACTCAAATTCAAGACTCAGGGCCAGAAACATGTGACATTAAACTTGCTTTAAGATAGAGACATCCTAGTGTCCAGGGGAAAGATCTATGAGTCAGAACACATGGATTTTAATCCCAGATACTGCTGTGTAGCAGAGAGAATTTCTCAGCTTCTCTTGGTTGAAAGCCTTGCTCAGGCTTAGAAGCATGAACATGGAATCAAAGAAACCTGAGTTTGTGTCACTAATAAGCTGAGTGATCCTGGGCAAGTTACTTAACCACTCCAAGGTTCAGTTTTATCACCTATGAAGTGGGCATAATAATTATACCTATCTCATGAGGGTGGGGTAAAGATTAAAGAACATACAGAAAATGTCTGGTAAGTGGTCATTATTATTTTGGGGCCTTAAGTTCCTTGATCATGATGATTTTATATAAGACTGCTTCCAAGAGTCTTTTCAATTTTTGCTATGATCCTTAGGCATGTGAAATTTGGGTTCCTCCCTCCAGAGTTGAAGATATGACATAGAATTGGTCCCAGGAGCTCTGCCTTGGATACTACTTTTCTGTTTCTTCTTGCTGGGGTGACCATGGTGAGGTGGGAATGAACCTACTTTCAGGAACTCAGAATAGGCTGGCCCGAGGTGCTGGCAGAGACAAGGCTGCACTGGTGAGTCCTCAGTAAGACACTGAAGGTGCCAAACTGGAGGCATGTGCTATAGATTATAGACTGGGCAGGAAAGATTCAGCCCAAAATGCTGACTAGGTTAGCAGGGAGGACATAGGGTCAAGGAGGGACAAGAAGTCAAGACTCAAGTCAGGTACTCAATCAAGAGTCCCCAGTTAGGGAGAAGCTCGTGTAGGGTCCTGCATGGAGGGGGACCTGAATGACAGCATAAAATGTTGACAGTTCAGTCTGGCAAGAGCCATTACTGGAGCCCTGCTACCCAAAGTGTGTGGCCTATGGACCAGCAGTATCTGCATTACCTCAGACATGGTTGGAAATTGAGAATCTCAGGCCCCAACCTCTGATCTACTGAACTAGAATATGCATTTTAACAGGTCTCTAAGCTGGAGGGGTAGATGAATGAATGCTGCTCAGCCTATCACTTTAATCAATTCCTTTGAAATAGAGATACCCATATTAAGATTCTTTTTAAAGGGCTAAGTAATAAACATTTTCTAAGGAATAGAGAAAACTTCAGCCAAGAAACTTAAACAGGGAAACTTGTTTTTAGTTTTTATTTTTTCAAAAATCAAACTTTAAAAGGTGTCTTATAAATATGTCTTTCTTACGTGGTACAATAAACCACCATCAACTAGTGGTTATTGCAGAATATAGCCAATATCAAGTTGTCTGTAATCTCTTGTACAACTAAAAGGCTGGAGATGCCCCCATAGAGAAAATCCAAGTGGAATTTATCAAATGATCCCATGACTGAGTCTCTGCTTTCTTAGTATGAAGGGGTTTTCTGTAAGACATCAAAAGTCAGATTTTCCTCACAAGAGGCTAACAATATTTGATGCCAGGACCCACTGATGGCACCCATCAAGACTTTGTCCCAGGCAAAACTGTGAGATATGCAAGTTTTACCATCTGTGTCTTGCTATCTCTCTCACTTTACTGTCTTGTTTTATGGTTAAGGAAACTAAGGTTGGGTAATTTACCCGATGTGACAACACTTGTGTTTTCCAGAATGCGAATTTGAATGGGGATCTCCATTTCTGCAAAGCCTTGGATTTTGCCTCCCTGTTGTACGGCACTTACATCGTTGGCCCATTTGGGGTTAGATGAGGTGGCTGTCCTCAAAAAACTTAAAGTTCTTGATTTAATCCTTCCAATTTTAATAGAATGGACATTTGTTTCAGCCCAATTCAGCAAGATCCTGTAACCCACATGCAGAGACATGAAATAACCAACCACAAAGCCCTAAAAAAAGCCTTATTCTGCTTAACTCAGAAACAGAGTGTTCCTTTGAGGTAGAGATGCTCATATTAAGACAGAAAACCAGTCAATTGGGACATATTTTCCAAGTAAAGGGAAAGCACTCGGACAAGAATTTTTAAAACATCAACATCTAAAAAGGTCTCCCATTCAAACAGGTCAGGAAGATTTCATTTTCTTTCATTTTACTAGTATGGCACTAATAAGAAGCACATCCTCCAGAAGATTCTGGGTTGTATCAATTTATGAAACATCAGACAGGGGCACAGTGTCTCAAGATAAATGAAACTTTTGAAAGTTTCTCCTCAAGAGCAAGACCATAATCTCTGACTCAGGAGCTTGTGATAAATGCAGAATCATAGGTCCCACTTCAGGACTATCAAATCAGAATCTGCATTTTAACAAGATCCACAAATCACATGTATACACTTTCAAGTTTGACTGGCTGACCCAAGTAATATTTGGAGTCATTCTCCTGGCATCTGATAAACAGTATTCTTTATGCTTTACTACCTGAATGGGGGCTATGCCTACTAAAAGGGTGAGCCTTAAATGGGGGTCTGGAGGGGGGGTAGTCTCAGAAAATTCAGGCTACTGTATTTGGCATGTCACATATGATGCCAATTTTCAAAGACCCTATACAAAATGCTCTTACAAACAAAAGCTGTGTTGAAAGTTGAGTCTTTAATGGACATGAAGATGGCCCAGATCTTGCAGGAGGTCAAAGTCCTTGTGAGCATCAGCTTTCTTTGTACAGAAAGTGTAAGAGGAGGCAACCAGTGGAATATCCCAGCTGCTAGAGCTCCCAGGCAGGGCAGCTTGGCAAAGAGCAGCAAGACAGCATGGCGGATGGAGGGCAGGACTGAGGGTACCATATATCCCAATGAGCAGGTAGACTGTAGGAAAGAATGAGGGCATTCTATACATTGACAGGACTGCCTTCTCTGCTTAGATGGATCGGGATTTATGGCCACCAGGAATTTGACATAATTAGGGCCAAACCTCTGAATGGAAATGCCTTGACAATTGGATTCTGTCTGCAGGCTGGAGTTGGGGGTGGGATGGCCAAGGAGGGGTAGATTCCATCTATTAAACCCACTCAATCTGGTATGAATCCTGTTGAGAACCCTTGCTGTGGTCCCTTTTGTTGTTTTTCTCCCATTCCCCTGGACTTAAAGACTTGGAAATGCCTAGACTTTCCCAGCCCACTTGGCCCAGAATCCTGAGTCCAGTTCCCTTCTGCTCTATGACCTATGGCTGTATAGAGAGACTGGAAAGCTGTAGACCTCTTGTTCAAACTGCCCAGGATCACCCCTTTCCCCCATTTCCACTGCTTGTTAAGCTGGAAAGGGACTCGCCCTTTCTGTGCCTGAATTTTCCCACCTGTGAATGGAGCTTATCATAGCATGTCCTTGAGAGGTGGCTCTGAAGGACTGTCCTCAGGATTAAGGAGTTAATACATGTTAATATGCTCTCTGGCACACCATGCTCTGGCACATAGTGTGGGTAGCGATCGTTTTAGGACATCAGATCTGGAAACTAAACCCAAGTGCTTTCACCCCTCACTTCCAAGGGAAAAGGAAGTGTTAAAGGATAAACTGAGGCTTATAAAATTTTTTAAAGAGTTTATTTAGGCAAAAATCAATTGGAATTGGGCAACACCAAGCCAGAAGTGGCTAGGAGTATTTCCCCAACTGGAGCTCAGGGAGAGACTTCCCCAGAGAAAAGACAAAAATGAGGTTAGGAAATTATTGATTAACTATCACTTAAAGCCTAGTTGGCTGCTTGTGATTGGTTGTCTGTTGGTTTCAGTTCCCTGACCTTGAGGCATTTATAGGTTTAGATTTTGGTTTGCTTTTAAAGGGTGCCAGAGCATTAGAGTCACCTCTGTCTAATGGGCTCCTTGTTTAATTAATTTAACAGAAGAGTCAGACTCTCATTAGCTGTTAGTAAATTGAGGTCACTCTCCTCTCTGCCTGGGTCTCAAGAGTTTTAGAAGGCCCAGGAAGAGAAGGAGCCACTCTTGATGAGTATAGACCGGGATTTTGAAGGGTACCCAGCATAGCTCTGAGCATATACCGATACATCTTGACCACCCTCCCCTGAGCCAGAAGTCCGGGGACTGCACCACTACCTTATTTATAAACAATCAGAAAGTTCTCTTGGGAACAGGAGATAGGTTTGTTTAGGTGGCTCCTGCTTGGCTGGGAAGGCCTCTGCTGGATATAGCTGCTCAGCTTAGTTCTCTGCAGCTTGGCTAAGTGGAGTTCAGCTTGAGGTCAAGCTCTGTTGAAGTTGGCAACGTGACATAATGCGGCCACTGGGCTCGTGATAACCCCAGGGCTTCCCTTGGAATTTGCTGCTGTCCTACTCTCCCAACTGACATTGCAACTTCAGAAGGTTATCTTGGGGCTGCACGAGACCAGCACCGTCCATTCAACGAAGATAAAACAAGCAGGTACTTTAGTGCTGGGGAGCTGCTTTAGCTGATGCGGAATATAGTTAGCCCCTCAACAGCAGAAGCTCAGGGGTATGCGATTATGCTGTCCAAATTTACACAGACCCTGCAGGCTGGTATTTTCTGCTTCTTGCTCACACTAAGCTGCTTCTTTTAGCTCCATCAGGAAGCAGAGACCCATTAACCTTTAGCAGACTGTTTTTGTCTATTTGGGGGTTGCTGGGTTTTTTTGGGTTTTTTGTTTGTTTGTTTGTTTGTTTTGGTTTGGTTTGGGTTTTTTTGGTGATACTACTATTGGTATGTATGTTGCAAAGGGAGAAAACCAAAGAAACGGAATCGGCCATCCCAGCCAGTACTTCGCAGAATGACATACAATGTTTGCAAGGACTAGCAGAAGCACCATCACTCAGAATCCGAACAAACACAAAACGCTGCATTTATTTTTGGAATGGATTCTGACAACAAAGTAGCAGTAACCTTCTTTTACAATAGGAACAAAAATCAGCAGATACTATTCTTTTATCCTTAGAAAATTAAGAAAGAGCTGGCTTATACTTGTGGCCCCCCAAAAGTAGCAAATTAGCAAATGAGGTCTCATCGGAGTCCTGCGTGCTTAGTAATTCGGTGTGAATAGAAAACTCCTCAGACAGGTCAATATGAATATTTCAATAAAGGTTTGAAATAGATGAGGAAATGCCAATAATCAAAAAGTTCCTGGAGAGACAGCGCAGGGGTAAGGAAAACAAAGTGAAAAGGCCTTGCAGAAGAATGAAGGAGGAGACCTAATAGAAAAATATATAGGAACAAGTTTATTATACCTTATGCTGGGGAGTGTGTTTATGGGTAAATGCCATTGTCAAAACCAAGCCAGGAATACCATAAGTGTCTTCGAATGATAAACTTTGATTAATCTTGGGATCCCTGGGTGGCGCAGCGGTTTGGCACCTGCCTTTGGCCCAGGGCGCGATCCTGGAGACCCGGGATCGAATCCCACGTCGGGCTCCCGGTGCATGGAGCCTGCTTCTCCCTCTGCCTGTGTCTCTGCCTCTCTCTCTCTCTCTCTCTCTCTCTCTCTGTGTGACTATCATAAATTTAAAAAAAAAAAAAACTTTGATTAATCTTGTATCAGATATCTAAATTTGGTATAATGGTATTTATTTGGGTCGCTTCATAGAGATCCTGGTTAAAACTGACAAAGATCAAGTAGGAAGTCAATGAAATCCAATATGTTGACAAACTACTCTTGCTAGCACCACATAAAAATAAGCAGAATCCAGATATAAGGTTCTTTAATGTAGATGGATTCTAGATAAATTCTTAAAGGAAAATCTTGGGAAATGAAGAGAAATTAGAATTTACTGAGGATGAGCCAAGCCTAACCACTATCCATGTCCACTTTGGACAAGCTTATTAGACAGGGAGCTGGGGGGGGAGGGCAGGCACAGTAGACTCGAGCTTTCCCAAACGTGTGACAATATATTTCGTATTGTTTTGTGGACAAGATCAAGACTTATGAACTGAAAGCCAAAATAAGGAGATGTATTAGTAGCTAATGGAGAACAGAGAGCTAGTGGAGAACAGAAGATAAAACTACTGCTTTGTGGATGAAGATCAAAGTCCTCCATATGCCTGCATAACCTTGCATCTTCATTTTCCCCTCCCCCGCCCTTTGCCTTCTGTAACTTTCTCCAACACATCACACTCCCCTTATCTCTATGCTTTTGCGCATGACATTCCCTGTCTCTGATGCTGCTCCTGTTACCTAGGCATCCTTTAGAACTCAGCTCAAAGTCTATGTCCTCCAGAAAGAATTCCTAGAATTTCAAGATACAGCAGGCTCCCACTGAACACACTCAAGGTCACCTGTACTTTGTGGCACCTATCACTGTTTGCAATTATACACTTGTGTGCACACTTGCAACTATACACTTGTGTGTGTTCAGTTTATTTGCTCATCATTGTGTTCCCAGTGTGGAAATGCCTGACATAGAGATGTCACTCAATAAATACAGGGAAAGTCAAGACTATTTGGACACATTATTTGTCCATTCCTGGAAGAATTCTAAATTCTCTCCTGAGATCAAGTCAGAGCATCCCAAGAGTGCTCTAGACTATACTCTTGGCTTTGACCATAAGAAACTTTGCAGGGAGGATGCTTCTGCCTTTGCATATGGAGGGAGCTTCACTACTGTGATAATCATCTCTCCAAGGAAGGAGGAGGAGCTTCTTTTATTGCTGAGTTTGAGACAGTGAATTGGGTATGTGCAGCCCAGTCTTCTCTGTGCTCTTTCTCTTGGAAGTGACTATCTACAGAAAGCAGACACTCCACGCTGCTCCTATGGATGTCTCATAGGGGCCAGTCTGCATGTGCTAGGTTGAGGGTTGACCAGCACTGCCTATGACTGGCTAGATAAACCTCTTGGGTTTTGGGATTTATTACTAGGGACTCAGCTTATTTGTGGATAAAAGTCACATTTTCTCAATATTGTATTTATCACTAACAAAAGTGATATCTGCTTTGTCTCTGCTCTCTGCTTTGCTCTTGATGCTAGGATTTATTTGGCACTCAGGATTTTTTCAGGCTATTTCTGAAACTCATGAACTGGAAAGATGGTTCACCTTTTTGGGGGGTGGGCAGGGAGAGCATGAGTGGGAGAAGGGGAGAGAGGGAGAGAGAAAAATCCTAAGCAGGCTCCTCGCTCAGTGCAGAGCTTAACACAGGACTCAAACTCACAACCCAGAGATCACAACCTGAGTTGAAACCAAGAGTCTAAGACTCAACTGACTGAGGTACCCAGGGGCCCCAAGAAGATTCAGCTTTAAAAATACTTTTCTTAATAATGTCTGTTTGGGAAAACACTATTATTACTATTTTGCACTTACCTCATCTTTATGACTTCAGATAGATTAAGTTTGAGGCAGTCATTTGGGATATGATGGCACAAAGTGTTATGTTACTAACTTGGCCTTTGTCTTTTGTTAAAAAAGATTTATTTATTTATTTATTTTTGAAAGAGAGAGAGAGAGAGATCAGGGGAGGGCAGAGGGAGAAGAGAGAGAGAATCTCAAGTGGACTCCCTGCTAAGCATGCAGCCTGACACGAGACTTGATCTTAGGCTTGATCTCACAAATCTGGGATCATGACCTGAGCCAAAACCAAGAGTTGGAGGCTTAACCAACGGAACCGTCCAGGCACCCATAGATTTTGTTTTTTGTTTTTTTTTAGGTGTCAAAATATTATAAGGCAATGACTCTCTCAAATGATCAAAATCCAAAATTTAGAATCGATTTGATATGAAAGGAGCAAAAGATAAGAAAATAGACCCATCAAAGGGGCTTACTCAGAACAAAACTCGTGAGTTCTGGAGGTATGAACAGAGTTGGTTCAAGCCCGACATTTTCTCAGATTTGGAACTGGCAATATATCTGAGATGCTAAGTGCTTTGGTGCCAGACACTGAGCAGGGGACCAAACAGACTGGAACCCTGCCCTTATATTCACTAGTGGTGGGATAGAATGTGGGAAGGGAAGGCAGACAGACAAAATACAAATAAACCAGTAAACATACAGTATATCAGCCTATAAGCTCCAGGAGAGAAAAGTAAACTTAAAGAGATTGGGCATAGCAGTAAGGGGTAGGGGACACCATTTATGCAAGTTAGTTTGGCAGGATGGCATTTAACCAGAGCACTGAAGGAAGAGAATGAGAATGAGCCATGTGCTATCCTTGAAGGAACATTCTAGATAGAGGGAAACAGCAAATGTAAAAAGGCTCTGAGGTGGGCTTGGTGTTTCCAAGGACCAGCAGGGAGTGTGACAGGAGATGTGCTGAGATAGGGAGTGAGGTGACCAGGCCATACAACAACCTAGAGTTCACTGAACCAACACTGAAAGGAAGGGGACTACTCTTTTAAATTAAATAGAAAGCAGGGCACCCCGGGTGGCTGAGTGGTTTAGTGTCTGCCTTTGGCCCAGGGTGTGATCCTGAAGACCTGCAATCGAGTCCCACGTCAGGCTCCCTGCAAGGAGCCTGCTTCTCCCTCTGCCTGTGTCTCTGCCTCTCTCTCTGTCTCTCATGAATAAATAAATAAAATTTAAAAAGAGAGAGAGAGAGATTTCCTCTCCCTCTCCCACCCTTCCCTCTCTCTAAAAATTAATTAATTAATTAATCAATTAATTAATTAAATAGAAAGCCATAGGAGCAGATGGGTCATGATCTGATCTCTTAAAGTGATCATCCAGTTGTGTTGTGAATGGTGTTGGGGGGTGGGGGTGAGGGTGCAGAGAATCACCCTCACTCAGGAGCCACCGGCAACAAGCATGTCACAGTGGCCGGGCCAGAGCTGTCACTGCAGCTGAAAGTCCTGAAGGAAGAGCAAGCAGAGGAGTCCAGCACTGTGCATATGGCCCCCCCGGGGGGCTGGAGTCACCACTCAGTGATGGGCACAGGGGCGGGAGAAACAGAAATGGTGGCTGGGGATCAGGATTGAGTGCCACGCGTGGAAATCAGTCTGGAGCTCAACCAATTTAACGGGCATCTACAGCAATGCACGATGGCCTGAAATCCTGAGCTTATGAAGGTGAATGTATAAAGTAATGCATGCTTATCTGTGCCAGAATGTCTTTCAATAGTAAAAACCTAAAGCTTGAATCTAAACTTTTGAGGCCACCACCCCTGTGAGCACCCTGGCAGCAAGGACATTATTTTCCACCATGACCCACACGATTCCTCCTCAAAGGATGTGCTCTATAAACATCGCTAGGACTAAACTGGCCGACAAAGAATTTATGCTTAAGCCCTGATTCACAGTAGATCCAATCAACCAAAACCCTACAATTTTCTTTTTTGTAAACTTACTTAAAATTAATCTCTCGGCCAGTTCAGCTCCCTTTTCCCAGCTCATTTTTCCAGATTTCCAAAACTGTATTGTAACATGGGTAACAAGCTTTCACTCAAAGAGAGAAGGACACTTTCATGAGATTGAGAAAAACCACAGGGCAGCGAAGTAATACACTCATTTTCTTTTCCCTCAGCAGATTTTGTTTCTAGAGTGTTTTCTGTATTTTAGACACACCAACACAGTAAGAGACTAAGAATATAAATTTTAAAAAACGGATCTCTACCCTCAGGAAGCTTGGGAACCTAGTACACCTAGTTACACCAATGTAACTAAATCACAGCGCACTCGGTGAGGCTCCCTGGCTGGTTCCCCTTCCCTGTGTCTGAGATCACCCTCATGGTCTCTGAAAGGGTGAGCCTCACACAGTAAGGAGGGAGTCCCCAGGAAGAAAGCAAAAATGAGTTGTTTTTAGGAGGAAAACAACCACCTGTTCAAAAATAGGACAGACCTTGTTTGCAAGATCTTTTCCTGTGTCTGGCTAGAGAGAGCTAGCTTTTCGATTCCATGAAATTTCAGACACCAGGGGCCCTGGGGAGAATTCTCTCGTTCCTGAAGCTGCTTTTGGCCTGAAGCCTTTTGAGTCAAGCTTTGGTTGTCCATCTCCAGTTCTTGTGCTGTCTGTGCCCAGGACACGTCCTGGGAAGGGCAGGGGGCGGATGAGGGGAGGGTCCATGGTCAGGGTCTTAACCAGGCCATCGTTTGTAAATCATTTGCTGTTTCTCTCTAAAGGATCAGATCCTTCTTAAGAGGATGCAACCGATGGTATTCAAATGTCAAGAACTATTTACAAGCCTAACTAAATCTTCCTGTTGGTAGCAGTCGTGTGGCCAGCAGCTGAGTGTGCTTGCCAATGGCATCAGGCTAGCTCAAGGCAGTTATATGTCCTTCCCACGGAGGCTTCAGTGACAAGGAAGCCATCAGCAGGACAATGGGGCGCCCAGACGTTGTGCCCTCTGCACACTTCACACCACAGCTTCTCCTTGCTGCCTACAGGCAGGAAATCGCACTCATCCTACAGCCTGAAGAAACGGGATTCCTGAAGGAAGACAGCCTCCCTGGAGGATCTCTGGCAACTGTACCTGGAAGCATCATGAAATGGCCTCTTACTTTACTGCCTTGGGGACCAGACACGTTTGTGTCTTTTCAACAGTGCCTGATCTCAGGAATAGAAATTACAGCCAAGCACTTGTGGGATAAAAATGCTTTATAGCAAGCCTTGAAGATGACTCTTGCCAGGTTAGGGGGCTGAGGAGAGCCTTGGATTAGGATCCCAGTGAGCAAGATCTTAGCTTGTGTTCCTCCAGACTTTCTGCCTGACTTTGGATAAAGTCACTTACAATTTTGGGTCAGACTAGATAGCCTCCTGGGCCCTTCAGGATTAAGTGCCTGTTATTCAAGCCAAGGGGTGCACAGAGGGCTGTCAGGTCCAGGTAGACTGTCTGGGGCCAGAGTCTAGCCACACCAGGAGAATCAGGGTTTGCTATCCAGTCATATAGCATCCTTTTGCTTGGTTTTGGTTACTTAGAAGCCTAAAAAAAAAAATAAATAAAAAATAAAAAAAAGTAGCATGTGCCCAGTGGGAAATTTGGAAAATAAGGGAGAATTTAAGGATGCAGATAAGCACCTGAAAATCCATGATCTCAAAACAACTACCAATGCTATATGGGTCCATACCCTTCCAATCTTTATGCTATACTTATGCTTTGTTCCTGAGATTATGTGACCTATGTTCTGTGTGACCTGCTTTCTTAGCTCAATCCTGCATTCCCTAAATAAAGAAGCACTGAAGGTCAGCCAAGCACCTGCCCCGTGCCAGGCTCTGGGAAACACCATAAACAGGTTGAGTGCTGCTTTAGGGAGCTCATGGTCCAGCTTTTCCATATCATTAAGAAATTTCCATAGCCACAATTTCTAACATCTACATTGTATTCTTAAAACAATCTGTTGTGGCCGTCATTTTATTTTGTGTTGCACAAGTGGAGATGATCCAGTTCATAGGGAGAGGGCAAGAGAAAGGGGGTAGGAAATGGGGTCCAGTAAAAGGGTAGAAAACAAGACAATGAGATGGAAGGCAGAAGGAAAACCAGTAAGGGGGAAACAAAGTGTAGAAGCAAAGAGGGTGAGTGGGGTTAAGAACAGCTGCTCTGAGCCCAGGAAATCACTGGGTGATTTTGAATGTGGAGTGAAAACCACAAGCTCTAGAGGCCAGCAGGTGACTTAACACTTCTGTGCCCCCATTTCCTGGTATAGAAAACAGGGCTAAAGACCCTCACCTCCTAGAGTGGTAGTGAGGATCACATGAGCTACATAGAACACTGAGTACCCAGGTACTCCATACATGATATGATAGCCTTTATTAATCACCCTGCTTCAATAATGCAGAATAGATTGTATCAAGGGGACAAAGGGAAGGGAGGAACCAGGTGAATGAATGAGAAGTCTGATTTACTGATTTTGTAAGTACAGTTATCCTCTATGACCTACACAGCTACATGTGTGTGTCAGAAAAAGATGTGCCTGGAAAGGGGTAACTGCAAAGAGTTTAATAAAAAGGATGTTATCCGGGGTTCCTGGGTGGCTCAGTTGGTTAAGCATCTCCCTTGGGCTCAGGTCATGATGACAGGGTTCTGGGATCAAGCCCCAGGTTGGGCTCCCTGATCAGCAGGAAGCCTGCTTCTCCCTCTGCCTCTCCCCTACTCATGCTCTCTCACTTTCTCTCAAATAAATAAATAACATAATAACATCCTTTTTTTTTTTTTTTTTTTTTTAAAGCCATGGGTAGAGAAACCAACCAGGGACAATGAAGTGCCTCTGAGGCAAGCAGCCCCGGGAAGCCAGTGCCACCTCTAAGCCTAAAAAGCAAGGATAAAAAGAGGTCTTAGAACTTAACAAAAAGCTCTAGGATCACGCAACAGGGGATGTGGCTTTCGGTGGAGGATTGTAGCCACCAGCTGCTCAGCTGATATGCTGTGGGGGGGGGGGGTGCCATTGGCTGGCTGAAATCACAGCAAATCAAAGGGCAGTGGATGCCCCATTGGTGCCCTCTGCAAGGGGTGGGTATCCAGGGCATTAAGAAGAGCAGGGAAATGCAGAAAGAGGATCTGGAAGGGAAATGGAGAAAAAGCAGCACATCACTAGTTTCTAGCACATAAAATGGCAGTTATCCCTTGTCATTTATGAGTTTACCCATCAAATACCATTTGAAAATGTGCCGCCTGTACTCATGGAGACCATGTGTCCCTGGGTCCTGCTGCCGCAGCGTGACCACACACCAGCATCTCCCCATCCCTGGGCACACACACACACAGGTTGCCAAGTTCGGGGACCCAGGACTGCCAGGTTGAGAGTTCTCAGGCCCCAGGAAAACCACACGTCCTTAAAACCCTTGGAACTTAATGTTCAACTCAAATGATAAAATATGTATTTATCAGCACTCCTCTCCTTATCATTCGAGGGACTGTATTCTTGTCAGACACTTCTCTTGGGTCTATAGTGAGAAAGATGTTTTGTGGTTAACACCACTGGGGAAAGGCAGACGAGACCAAGAGAAAGATGTCGTAGATTTAGCATTTATTAGTATTTAATAAACAGTGATACAAACTAGCACCTGATAACTTTCTCTTCTTCCCATATGCCCCCTGTTCGAGAAGGCTGCAGTGGTCTGGGTGGAGAGAGCATGGGCAGGCAGAGAAACAGCCAAATGAAATTCCCCTTAGGACACAGAAAGCAGCCATTCCTCTCCTTCCTGTGCCATGCGACATTCCTGCCAGAACTTTCCTGACAGCGGAGAGAAATCATGGCTATACATCGCAATACAAACACAGCCAAGCAGTGGGATTCCTGTTGGCATGAGTTGGTTTAATATCATAAGAACATGATGTTGTGTCTGAAAATTACATGGTTTATGTATTTAAATGTTCTTTACTATAGACTAAGTGTTCTTATTGAAAAAAAATATTAGTATATATTTAGGCCCTTTAAAAGAAACCCAAACATCTGGCAGGTTACCTTTGAATTAATAAGTCTGTTGTCTATTTAGAAAGGGTTGAGTGGAGCCGTGTGTTTCAGAAACTTGTTTTAATGTGTTTTTCTGGTTTCTGTTTTTATTGCATTTATATATTTATTCCCAACATCAGTAGCCCCTACGGTTGGTTGGGGAGGCCTTGCTTCTTAATTTCCAGTTTGAAAAGAAGTCAAAGGTGACAGACTTGGTGGAAAGTACAAAATGTGGAAGATAAGGCACATTGATTTCTCTTCTCCCACAAGGACGGCAGATACAGTCCGGGGTTCAGTGGTTTGGGTGTTGTGTTCAGAGATAAGGCCCTGGGGCCAAGTGCCCTGCACCAATGCAGGAATGAGTGGAATTTAACCACTTTATTTATTACTGAGATTTCACATAACTTTGCTCCAGGTTTATTAAATTTCCAAAATGTTCTTTAAGTCATCCTGATTATGAACTGTTTTTATCTGAGGCTTTTCTGATTGGTTAACCAATTCCACAAATTCCTATGTGACCTTTCTTAATTTTTTCCCAGGCTCTGTTTTAAAGAATGATTTCACTGACTACATTCTTTTTTTCAAAGGAAGTGTTGGGCTTCTGCATTAGATTCTACTCACAATCCATAAAATCGTTTAGAAAGCTATTATTTGCCACACAATGACAAGAAGTTGAGAGTCCCTCCTCCCCCTCCAAATGTGTCACTGGTCTGAGAACATGATTCGAGGTGGGTAAACTGGTTTAATTTGAATACTTTTGCAGATTCTTCTCTTCTTTCCCAGGCCATTACCCATAATTGAAATGCAAATGTTTATTTTTAAAGCTTTAGAGCAATTTGGTTGGCTTTCCTTGACTGTGTTTTTTAGCCGTTTGGAATTTGTAATATCAGATATTAGAGTACTAATACCATTACCAGAAAGGCAGACTGGACAACATTCTAAACCTCTCGAGGAGCCAGCTAGAATAAGCATCTCTTGGTGAGGGTACATAAATAAGCCCTTTGCCTGGTTTTTCATGCCCAGAACAATAGGCATCAAGGCAAGGGATCCATAGGAGGGATGAGTCTGGGCCAAAGAACTCTGCTGCCACTTGGGAATATTTAGGGAGAAAGAAATGAGACTCAGGTGGTGTTTTCTTCGTGCCAGGAACAAGTTTGGCAGAGAATCAAATCAGAAGGTAGATTTTCATCAAGAAGTCAAATTCCAAATGGCCTCTCTACTTTTCTCAATTTGGTGTTTTTACACACAAGGACAGAGAGAATAGGTGGAGACAAATCTCCTAAGTTGGTAACGATTTGTGACGAACCTGTGGATTTTCACCCAAAATAACCCATACATTCCAATGTAATTAGAATTTGGTTTAGTTTGGTTTGGTTTGGTTTAGAGAATAACTTCTAGTCTTCCTTCTCTCAGAAAACATCTTAGGCAGTTTTCAATAAAATGTGCATTGACAAATAAGGTTGTTAAAATAGAAAATCAGAAAGTATATATACAAGGGGAGATTTAAAATAGTTACTGTAACTTAACATTAAATTTAATTCTGAGCTTCTTGGAAGTTTAGCGAAAGAGGAAACACAATGGGTTACATTGTTTTCAGCATCTGATGAAAGGGAGCATTTCACTGCTTCAGAAGATACTTGCTTTTCCTGTTACTAAATTTTAAGACGGTTGTATCCAATGGGCCCTTATATGTTTCAGAGAAAATACAAAGAAAGAAAGAGAGAGAGAGAGAAGAAGAAAGAAGAAGAAGAAGAAGAAGAAAGAAGAAGAAGAAGAAAGAAGAAGAAGAAGAAGAAGAAGAAGAAGAAGAAGAAGAAGAAGAAGAAAAAGAAAGAAAAGAAAGAAAAAAAGAAAGAAGAAAGAAAGAAAGAAAGAAAGAAAGAAAGAAAGAAAGAAAGAAAGAAAAAAGAGGCTTTTTACATCCCCAGACAAAATCTGGGAGCACAACACTAAAATACATCCAAGAAAGTAAAACCAGCCATTGATGGGGTGGAATTGATGAGATCAGTGAATTTTTAAAATCATCTCAAGGCACCAGGTAGCATATATTCTAGAATTAGGTGTCCTACATGATAAAACATTCTTGGGGCACCTGGGTGGGCTCAGCGATTGAGCATCTATCAGCCTTCGGTTCAGGTCATGATCTGGGGTTTCCGGGATCGAGCCCCTGATCAGAATCCCTGCAGGGAGCCTGCTTCTCCCTCTGCCTATGTCTTTGCCTCTCTTTGTGTGTCTCTCCTGAATAAATAAATTAAACCTTTAAAAAAATGGATAAAACACTCTTAACATCTTTTTAAATGTACGAGTAGTGGTTTTCCTTTGCTTTGTATAAAAAATGATGTGAAAATAATGGCATTCACTTTTTAAATTGGTATATTTTAGAAATTCCGAGGGTTCTAAGAATTCTAAAATGAAGGTAGATGAAAGTAGTTAGGATAGCATATCCTACAACATGAATTTCCCAAATGGGTTTAATTGAATATGGAAATAAGTTTTCTCCTGCAATATTGTAGTTTGTCACTGGAACTATTTTTTTGTTTGTTTGGTTCCCTTTGCTCTTAAAATGTAGCAAAATAATGAAAATCATTATCCAGGATTTGTTGACATAGAAAAGGGAAGTGCTAAATTTATGAGTGGTCCGTGGAGTTTGGTGACCTCAGCGGTGCTCCCTGTCACAGGAGAACCATCATTTCTACTTAGCAAAGATATAGGGTATCTGGGGATCCAGACGGTTTCCAGTGGGCTCACGCTAAGCCCTTGGGGGAAAAAGTGACTGAGTCCTCCAAATTTAACTTAATTGGCATTGTGGGAAAACTTCCTTTCCACATATCAGCCCACGCTGTGTACTTCGTGTAAACGAGGATTGTTACTGAGAGAGCTAAAAAGACAAGGCGTGGTTTTGCACCACAGTTTCCATGACCCACCATCTTGTGTAACAAAGTCGCTCAGCAATGTTATAGCAGGACTGAGCTATAAGGAAAACACAAATTCATAAAAACAGGGTTGTGTTGGCTTTTAATTGCATGAGGATTTAAATGATTCCACTATATTCCTCCTTGGGTGTTCTGTCTTCATTCAGAGCAGCCTTACTTTTAATGTTTCTTTGTTTAAATTCCAAGAACAGTCCTTCTTGTAGTTCTTTAGGTAATCTCTCTCTTTGCATTATGACTCCCTGACATTCACAACACTTTGCAAATGCTTGAAAGCTTTATTAAAGCATTTATTATTTCAAGTATTTATTAAAGAAATTTAAAAAACTAACAAACCAAAACTAATTGCTGTAGACTTCATTACCTTTTCTTTTCTTTCACCTCATCCTATGGCCATTGATAATTCTTCCATGATCTCCCTTAGCTTGGTGTGTTTTAATGCGTTTTCATGTTTTCCCTCACTATTTGCTAGTTTACTTGCCAAACTATGAGACTAAGGACTGAAAGTTTCTCTACTACCCAACATTATGGCTCCTTATTTGTTAGCACTCACTTACTCACTGTACACGTATTTACTAAATATCTTACTCTACACATATTTGATAAATATCTGTTACATGTGGAGCATATTTATGTGCTAAATGAATTTTAGATTTCCAAAATATTCATTTGAACCCAAGCTAAATCCACATGCATACTCATTACATGAACTCCAACAGCAAACCCTTGCCCCCGTGGCTTCATCGTGCCACCCATGCCTTAGCTCCAATTCTCAAAGGCAGCAGGAGACAGAGATAGGATCACAAGCCAGAAAGAAATTGACTTGTATTTAATTTTGGTGTAGTAAGGAGAGGGGAAAAAAAACCCCTTGTTTTTATAAAACATAACAGTAGAATTATTGGGAAGAGAAATGTCATCATGCATGAAAATATTTTATGGCCCTTCTGGATGGGAAAGGAGGCCCCATCAGGTGAGGATATGACTGCAGATATCCAGGGCAAGAGATGGCGGACGTGATTACTGTGCATAAAGCCAATTGGTGTAATATTGATTTCTAGCAACAGTCAATAGGGGAGTGGGATGAAAGCTATAGTCAGAGACTGAGAGGTTGGAGGACCAGGGCAGGAGCCTGCATTCATGGTGCAAGCAAATGACCAGTGAGAAATTCCTAGGAACTGAAATGGCATTAGTACTTTTAAAAACAGTGTTTCCTAGTTGTCACTTAAAAGACATTTCTCTGCCAAGTGGGATATGATCTCCCCACTACCTTCAAACCTCAGGACAGCCCAGATACCTTCAAAACAGCCTTGTAGTAACAGGAGTTGTATGGCACCAGTAGAAAGGGGTCTGGGATTCACATTAAGGGTGGGGGTAGGGTGAAAGTTGTGACTGGTAACTGGAGACAAGATCTGACTGAGAATCTGGTAGAAATGGGAAATTGGAACAAGGGAGAGACCTAAGTCTTCAAGAGTCTGCAGATGTTGGAGTCCTCTAACTCATAGGATGTGAGATAGGCCAGAGTGATCTGAATTTAAGTTTTAAAAGACAAATGACCTGAAAGATTGCAGGATTTGAAGGTAACAAGGATGTTGATACTTAGAAACCACTTTGGGTCTCTGAGGCTTGGCTTCCTCATTTGTAAAATGGGCATAAGGCATTAAGGTAATTGAGAGGATTAAATGAACCATTCTAGGCAGACTGTTTTCCATGGTTGCTTTGGACATGGTAGCCTAGCAGTAAATACTCCTTTACTCCTCCCTGAAGATATATTCTAAGATCTTCACATGTAGGCACAAGAAAGGCCAAATGATAATTTATATCTATAGTAGTTGGCTAATATTAATATCTATTGACAAGTGTGGATAATTCCTGGAAACAAAAATAGTTCAATGTGTAGTTCAACATAATTGCATCAGTGATTCAGCTAACATTAATGTATTTGGACAATTTTTAAAAATATATATATATTTATTTATTTATGATAAACATAGAGAGAGAGAGGCAGAGACACCGGAGGAGGGAGAAGCAGGCTCCATGCCAGGAGCCCGACGTGGGACTCGATCCCGGGACTCCAGGATTGTGCCCTGGGCCAAAGGTGGGCGCCAAACCGCTGCGCCACCCAGGGATCCCCCTATTTGGACGATTTTGAAGTTAACTGTGGTGGCTTAAAAAGTGACCCCAAAATTTTTGGTACTCCTTCCATTAAGAGGTAGGGTCACCTTTTCCCTTTGAATCAGAGTGGGTTCTATAGCTGCTTTCACCCACAAAATATGGTAGGATCTTGTAGAAACAGACTTTGGACTCCCGCATCTGGTGATGGCCTTAAGGCCAGTAGCTTTCACTTCCTATCTCTGGGAACACTTACTCTTGAAACTCTAAGCTGCCATTTATGGAGGCCAACTAGCCTGAGACCATCATATCATGAGGAAACACAAACTTGCCATTTAGAGAGACTGTGTGTGTGTGTGTGAGAGAGAGAGAGAGAGAGAGAGAGAGATGCTTATTCAGTGCTTAGCCTTTCCACTCTCCAGCAATTCAGGGCTTCCCAGCTGAGGCCCCAGACATCATGGAGCAGAACCAATTCAGGCAGAGCGCAGTAAACATGGCTGGAAAGGCTAAGCACTGAACACTGTGCTCTGTCTCAATTTCTGACCCACAGAATTAGGATTATAAAAATAATAAATTGTTATTCTTAAACCACTGTACTTTGGGGTGATTTGTTATGAAGCAGTGGATAGCCAGAATATTAATGTTTGAAATTTAATTCCCAATATTACTTTTAGGTAGATTCAAAAATAGGTGGTTCCTAATCTAACTTTAATAGGTATTTTAATTTTTTGTTTGTTTGCTTATTTTTGTTTTCTTTTTCAGCCATCATATTTCAATGTTTTAAAATTCCCATAAAGGAAGTTGATTTCAAGGATATTAGGCAGCAAGTCCAGGTAAGAGAACATGAGTAGGGGATCCCTGGGTGGCGCAGTGGTTTGGCGCCTGCCTTTGGCCCAGGGGCGCGATGCTGGAGACCCGGGATCGAATCCCACGTCGGGCTCCCAGTGCATGGAGCCTGCCTCTCCCTCTGCCTGTGTCTCTGCCTCTCTCTCTCTCTGTGTGTGTGACTATCATAAATAAATAAAAATTAAAAAAAAAAAGAGAGAACATGAGTGAACTATAGAAGCAGATCCACTTAAATCCCAGCCCACCCACTTAGTAATTATGTAAATCTAGACATTTGAAAATATGTTTAAAATAGCTAATATAGACCAGGTACTGAACAAATGCCAGTGGCTCTCCACCTTCATCCCCTTATTCCTTTCTCTTTACATGTCAATGCCATTTTAAAAACAAGAAGAGAGGATTGGTGTGGATTTTGGAGTCAGAGATACACGAAATTCGAATCTATGCATTATACATGGTCTTAGAAAAATTACTTCAAATCTGAGTCTCAATTTTTTTCAATAGGATTACTGAGAAGATTAAATGAAGTAATTTATGTCAAAGAGCCAGAATAAATGCTCAACAAGTAGAAGTTACTACTGTCATCATTATGATTCATGTCAAACACAAATATTTATAAGATAATATTATGAGATTAATCTTATGTTTAATCATACTTTGGGGGAGCAGCAAAGGACATTTCAATCACTTCATATCTCTTCTGTCATGAGTTTCTCTTCCTCCCCAAATAAAAAGGAAATTAATGTATGCTCCAGTAGATTCAGCTAAATGGAAACCACCATTTCTTAGGAAGCAACGTTCTACAAAGTCTATAATATAAACATGGCTACAGGGTTTATCTCTTGTATGAGTCAACTGTTTTAAAAAAAGAAAAGCATTCCCATTTTCATGAGCTCTTTTATTCCTATTTTTATCAGTTGTAACCACACTGTCCATTCTTATCTAAGCACCTTAGCTCAATCCTGCAAAAACATGTTCCTTTTTAAAATCAGGGTAGTCAAAGGACCTTTACACATATCTATAGAGAGCTTTATTTCCTCTCCATCAGAATAAAGGAAATTGAACCGAGATGGCCTAATACAGACTATATGGGATTCTGGAATCTTTGGGGTGACAGAGCACCCACTCACTATCAGCACTTTTGAACAGAGCCAATTGTTGCTCTGTTTTGGAAAAGCTTTAGAAACCTTGTCATTGGCACAAATAAAACATTGAACAGAAAAATTTTCCTCCTTCTGCATTTTTCAGACCTGCAATAGTACCACACAGAGGCATAGTTAAATCCCTTTGGGAAGAATGTAGGGTCAGTATGAAGTATCTTTTGCTCCACTTATTTCAAGGGCTGGTTGGGTCCTTGCTGCCTTCCTGACTTACCATTCTATATGTATCTTTCTCAAAGCCATGTACTTGGTGGATGAAGACAACCTTCCCCAGGGAAATTGGAGGATTTTTTTTTTTTTTGGACCTTCCTTCAGATCTTTTGCTAGAACTCTCAAATTCTACAAAACTCTGTGCACACAAAATCACAGCCTTGGAAAATGGAGTATGTATAAGGTATGACACATAGTTGATCTGTTCTTAGTAAATATTGGTTTTCTTCCCTACCTACTACGAGATCTATCCTCTACATCTTTGACTTCAAAACCTCATGCTGAATCCGAGTTGTGTTTGGGGATCTGTTACCCTCTGCAGTAACAGCAAGACCAAACTGTCTCAGTATCTACCAGTTAGAATAGAAAGTGCTTCCTACAAAGTAGCAGGAACCTGGGAATTGATATTTGGTTCTGCTTACTTCTTTTTTACTCCCTTCCCTAAGGTGACTTTCTAGAAACTCTACACTACCTTACTACTTACTGATGGAAACCCAGTTTGCCAGCTCAGAGGAAGGATGCTCTACCCCAAAGGTAGTATGGCATAGGGTAACACCTCTTTCTCCTGGCTTCTTTGGAAATTGAGTAAGACCAGCAAGAAAGAAGTAACCAAACGTAAGACAGAAGTAGTTAGACTTCACAACAACCCGTACTGAATTTTGGGAATCTAATTTATAGGAGTCTTTGACTGGATAAAGACAAAAAAACTCAGTCTGAATTTCTATCAAATGCTTTTTAAAAACAACAATGGGACAGGTTTAAAAATACATGAGTCAGAAGCATCCGGATTACATTTCCAGGGATTTATCCAGGGATTTAAAAATTTGGAGGAAAAGAGGCTTGGCAACCAGCATTCAGGGTTTCATGAAAAGCTTTCAAACCAATTATACCTACCTTTCCCTGAGATAGCTCGTTAAATAGGCTTGCCAGCCCCAGGTGATAGGGTCCTAATGGCTTATAGTCATGATTTGCTGTTTGGGATTTCATCCCTACTGTTGGTCAGCCTGAGAAGATGAGAAGCGAATTGTGTTGGAGCCGCATCTCTGCCCTTTCTCTGAGAGGCAGTGCAGGGTTTCATTAGACTTGAGTGTAGGACCACCAGTTCCCTGAAGGCATATTTTGTTGATCTTGCTGTTTAAAGACAAAATTATCTTGGAACAAAACTTTTCCTATTTTTAGGCACATGGTTGATTGTGAAACTGGACTGACTCTTCAGGGCTTATTTCATAAACACACCCGAGACTGTCTCAAGAGACAGACGGATTGATGCTCTTGCCATGGGCGGTTCATGATGAGCTCAAATGGATCTTGAAAAAAACCTGACATCCCAGGGGGTTGGAATTTGTAGGGGAAGAGAAGTGTGTAGAACTAACCAGGGAACCTAGGGTTTTCTGAGTGTCATTGTTCTTTTCTTTTGGCTCTCCAGGAAGCCTACAGGCTGGGGTAGGTACAGACCCTGAGCACTTTCTGGGTTCCAGATGAAGAAGCTTATAGACAAGGCTCTGGCTTCTCCCCGCACTGGCTCCAGGTCCTCCCTGCATTTCTGCCTCCAGAAGGCCCTGCAGAGGTCTGAGCTCCCTGAGCTGCCACCTGATCCCAAGGCTGAAAGGAGAAGGCCGAAAAGATGATCCTTTGAAATAAAAGAGAGTGGGAAAGACAAAATTGGCCTCTCCAGATCACTAATTCATGTCTCTCTTAAAATGTTCTTTAAGCTTCAGCTTCATTTATTCCATCCTGGCCCAGGGGTTTGTTTCCATAATTTGGGAGAAGCAGCAAAGAGCTTGTCTGTCATCCAAGCATGGGCTGAGCTGTGATGGCCCTGGGAGGGAGCCCCAGCTCGGCTCCTGCGCTGTAGGGGCCCTGGCTTGGAGCCCAAGCCAACCATGGCCACCTTGTCTCTTTGCCAGGCCCTGTGAGTTCAGACCTTGCTGCAATTTACAGGCAGAGCTCCTGCCTGCTGTCCACATCCTAAAGCTCAAACTTGACTTCCCCCACAATTCCATATAGTAGGAGAAAAAGGTTGCAATCACAAGAAGTCTCCAAAGGGGAAAATTCAGTCCTTACTCTGATATCCCAACATAATGGGCATCAGAAGAGGGGCAAATGTCTACCAATCCTGAAATCTTGTCTTTAGCAATCACCCTATGTGTCAGGTACAGGCTGTCCAGATGACCAGGACTGCGTTGAGATAACACAGCAATTTATGGAAGAAAATTTTAGCCTCTACTGGTTCTCTGCTCTGCTTACACAGCAAGTTGCCTTTGGAGATGAAGCATCTAAGCTTTAAGGCAAATCTGCGAGTTCAAGCATGATTAAAACCGAGTAAAACCTGGAAATGACAACTTTAATTATGAGGATGATGCATCAATTTTACCATCAACAGTACTCAAATACGATTACAACAAATCAGCTTGCAGTACTTCCCTTCGAAGCTATTTCCACAAGTTCACAAACAAACCATCTTGTAACCTCATCCAAAGAAAGAAGAGGCCTTCCTGCAGGCAGCTGAGCTCTGGTCATGCTCCATCCAACACCACACAGCCGCTTGGGGTGCCAGAACCTGTATTTTCTGGTGCTGAACATTGATAAAACCAGGGAGATGGTGTCTTCTAAAATCTACTAAGCGCTTTCAAAAAGATAATGGTGCCTGGTGCCCCTGGCCTGGAATGATACTGCTTAATAAATTGTCACAGGCAGGGAAGGAGAAAGAAAATAAGACTTTTCTCCCTTCCGAGCACCTGGTGCAATCCTTCTTGTCTTACCCGGGGGATAAAAGGGGATAGTGCATGGACAGTTCGAAGGGGGTGGTAGTGATTCAAGCTACACTTCTTTTTTAGGATAAGGAGTAGACAAGTGAGAGTTGACTAAAGCAGGCAATAGTAAAAGGGTTGTCAGCTTCTTTGTTTTCCTTCTACTCCACTTTTGCTAATGATTATAAATAAGCAGAGCAATCTCTCTGTAGACGTGTCACTATTGTATGTAACTGGTTCTCAAATTAGTACTGAAGGAACATACATGGTTTTCTCTTTTGAAAACATTTTGAACGATAGCCGAATTAGAGAAATACTGAACTGTTGAATATGATGAGCCTGATTTTACCACTAAGAACATCCCACCTTGGGTTGCAGCAGGTCTTCCTTTTACCCCCTAGTGGTCCACTGGGGAACTCTCCCTTGAAGTGGGAGGATAATTTAGTCAAATAGCCCCCAGTGCCGGGAAGGAGTTACTGCAATTTGCTAAAATGCATCCATTATTGGCCTGAAAACTCAATAGACTCTCAGTACATATTCAGTAAGGATAATGAGCCTTTTACACAACAACAACAACAATAACAAATGTACCTGGAATTAGTACATTGCATTGATTTAGCAGTATCACTAGGAGGAACCCTTGGTTTTTAATAGCAGTTAGAAAGCCGTTCCTTACTGAACTCGAGTAACTTCACATTTAAAAAAACAGAAATTAATTTTGAAGAGACAGTATCAAAATAACAAATTTGCATTCTTGCTTGATCTAGAAAGATTTTAGGGCCATTTTAGAAATGTAAGTTATATAAAGATATATGAGGTGTAGAAAAACAGAAGGATGTAAATTAAAGAATTAAGCTCTGAATGAGGTTAATCTCTCTCTCTCTCTCTCTCTCATTTGAGGATGAAATGGTAAGGCAAACTGGTGTCTTGTCATTTCTATTTTCTCCCACTAACCACTCTCTTCCAAATTTTCATGTATCAGCACACAGCACGTCAGATGTGAGGCCAATAGTCCAGTGTGTTTAGGCATAAACCTTGGAGGCTGTAACAGTCTGAAGCGGGTTCTCTCTGACTGGGGGTCTGTCCTCAAAACCGTACCTTCCACCCATCTCTACCAGGAGAGGCAGAGTCATTTGGATCTCAAAGCATTTGGGAAGAGTTAGCTTTCTCTTATTAACTTGCTGTGAATAAGTAATAGTTTTTGAAACAAGCATGTTTTTTAGAAGGTGGTCAAACTAATGAACTTTGCTGCTCCTATTTCACTGAACAGAATGACAGACTGGCTAAAAAAACAAACAAACAAAAACGGTACTAATATGCCAAGCTAGGTCACATGGTGTATATAAAAAACTTTGGTCCAGTATCTAAAAACATTATCTCTCTGTTAGAATTCAAACCTGGTGTCTCTCTGAGTCCATCTGAAAGGCAGACAAAATCAATTAGCAACCCTTTCACCCTCTGGCAAAAGAAGGAATTTCTACAAGAATGCCTTCCAGAAGCTCTCGATTGTTTGGCTATTGGCTGTTTGGCTGATGTGGAGGCAGAGACACAACTTTTGGGCTTCCCCAGGGGACAGGAACTGGCTCCATCCTGTCTCTCCTCTACCTTTGTCGGCTCAGCTCTCAACCCCCAAGGGGAGGACCACGGCATGTCCCAATTTGGGGTCAGCTGTCAGGAGACAGATCTGTTTAATATTTAGCTTTGAAGGGAATTGGCTGAATCAAAGATGAAAGGGATCAGCTCCAAGTGATGAAGAAAAACAAAAACAAGTCTCAATTGTTTCAATATTTCCCTAGAAAAATAAGAAGATAATGTCAATGCAGGTGAGGGGGAGGGAGAAAGAAAGGGATGGGAGGGAAGGAGAGAGAGAGAGACAGAGAAAGAGAGTGGCTAGGGAGGGAGGAAGGAAGGAATGAAGGAAGAAAGGCAGCAGGGAAAGGAGGAAGAAAAAGAGAGAGAGAGAGACAGGAAGAGAGAGGTCTCTGAACGTTGCAAATCCTCAGTACGTTATCGGCCAGCCCGGTCTAGATGCCTACATACCAGCCAGAGATACAAGTAACACTCCACTCTCAATGACAGTTGTCCGACAGAGCTTCTCAACTCTGATATGCATACCAACCACCTGGAACTCTTGTTAAAAAGGCAGATTTTGATTCAGTGGGTCTGGGATGGCACCCGCAATTCTGCATTTCTAGCGTGACCCCAGGTGCTCCTGAAGCCCTGTCCCCAGGAAACATCGTACTAAAGTACAATGAAATTGTGAATTCTGGCTTCTGACTCTTCAGAATGAGCTGCATTCCTCCACTTACACCCCTTTCTCTCTTACTCTACACATCCCATAGTTCCCTGGGCCAGAAGGCCACCTCTACCAACTCCGGAAGCTTCTTGATCATGAAGCCAGGCTAGGTTTCTTCCCACTCTCCATATTCTTTGGGCACACAATGTAGGTTCCTGGATCACCTAGCCTAATGTCTTCATTCAGTTTAGCAATTAAAAGTTAAATGACATAAGTAACACGTTACTACACTCTTGATGTAAATACAACTTCTTTATTTTGTATTTGCTATATTTTGTCTTGTTTTATAATTATGCACAATCTGACTTCTTTGCTCCAGAAGAATGCCAGATTTCAGGGGATAGGACCTCCGGCTGTGCATGTCTGCAGCCCATGTGAGGTCCAGCTCAGAGCCATGTACATGGTGGCTCCTGGCTAGAGAGCCACTGATACGACTTGACTGGAGTATCGTGACATGCCAGGGTGCTTCAAGCCTCCTCTAGCTCACCGCCCACACTTTGACACAGATGAAGTATGATTAAGATAAACATTGAGAGAAGACCTGAAAGGAGCACAAAGGAAAGAACGTTTCACATGTTCTTGGCTATGGTAAGTAGTATTGAAAATGGCCCCAGTGATCCCAGCCCTCTGGTATGCAGACCTTGTGTGGTTGGATAAACACAGCCCACACTGTTCCAGGGTTGTTCAGTGGCACAAATACAATACTGTAGTGAGAGTGGCATGTCACATCCAAGATTAGGTTATAAAAATACTTCTGTTTCCTTCTAACTTTCTTGCTGTCTCACTCCTGAGCTGCTTGCTCTAGGAGAGCAAGCTGCCATATTGTGAGTAGCCCTATGGAGAGGTCCACTCGCTGAAAAATCAGAGCTTCTGGCTAACAGCCAATGAGGCCTCGAGGCCTCCTGCCACCAACCATGTGCATGATCTTGGAAGAAGATCCTCCCAGGTCATGCTCTCAGATGACACTGTAACCCTAGCCAATGGTTTAACTGTGACCTCTTACAAGACCTTGGGCCACCCAGCTAAGCCTATCTTTAATTCATTGACCACCCTCACCGCCCCCCCCCCCCCCAGAAACGTAGGATAATAAGTATTTGTTGTTTTAAGCTGCTAAGTTTGGGGGGCAATTTTCTATGCAGCAATAGGGAATGAATACAATATCTTGCAGGTATTTTGAGATAGTGGGAAAAAGAGAGGACTCATGTTTACAAAGCAGTCTGTGCCTATCCCAGAGACATCTGCTAGGTGGTGGAAGTTTATATGACTGTGACCGGAGGAGGGTCACCTGCCCTCCTTGATCCTTCTAATTTTGCCTGCTGCCTCCTTGAACAATGGCCCATCTCCTGGCACCTCATCCCTATGACATTTTAGTGCCCAGGGAGATCTTACCATATTCGAGGTGCAGTGCCAGATTTTCTGATTCTCAGCTCTGCAATTCCACAGGTCATTTGCCTGGTAAACAACCATGCAGCTAGAATAATAAGAAGAAGTACCATTTGTATGTCTGATTATTTATTTTCCACGTTTATTTGGAAATTACTGAGTCTTTGGAGAGAACTGAGGTAATTGGTTAGGGCCATTCACTTTGGAGAGAACTGAGGTAATTGGTTAGGGCCATTCACTAAGGAAAGAGAGATTTGAAAGAGAACCAGGTAACTGGCCTCTGAAATCTGACTTGGAAATGATAAAAATAAGTGATTTATGGTAAGAGCAAATATTATTCTTATGTCTTAGTTATGTATTGAAATTAGCTGAAAATACCAGGAAAATTAAAAATGAAATTCATTTTTTCATTCCAAAAAAATGTTATCATTTGGGTACTTACTAATTTATTTATTTATTTATTTTAAAAAAGATTTATTTATTTATGATAGACATAGAGAGAGAGAGAGAGGCAGAGACACAGGAGGAGGGAGAAGCAGGCTCCATGCCGGGAGCCTAACGTGGGACTGGATCCTGGGACTTCAGGATCGCGCCCTCGGCCAAAGGCAGGCGCCAAACCGCTGAGCCACCCAGGGATCCCCGGGTACTTACTAATTTAAATTGCCCCAGCTGGGATATGTGAAATTTGGGGCAATTTTCCTACATGTCTAAAGGAATTCTGGACTGCCTATGTCCTCCATGTTCATTCCATTCACTCTTACCTCTTTCCTCAAACCAACACTTACACAGCATCTATAGTAAGTCAGGTGATTTTCTGATGCTTTACCTTTAATAATATTTAATGCTCATTAAAATTCTATGAGATTGATACAATCATTATCCCCCATTGTACACACACAGAAACTGCAGCTCAAAGAGGCTAATTAACTCATCTTCTTTCAGTGATCTATTGCTAAGGTAATAAACCCCCTTGATTTAGTGGCTTGCAACAATAACAATTGCTGATTTTTTTCACCAATCTACCATTTTTCAAGGATGGGCAGGAAGGACTTATCCTTGCTCTACATGCTATCGAGTAGGACAGCTCAGCTGGGGGGCTGAGGGATCCACTTTCAAGATGACTCACATGGCTGGCAAGTCACTGGGGAGATCGGCCAGGTCTGTGAGCCAGGGTGTTAGCCTTTCCATGGGTTACTCAGGGCTCTTCTGTGTCAGCCTGTCCATGGGTTACTTGGACTTCCTCATAATATGATAGCTGGATTCCCAGAGTGAGTGACTCCAGAGTGCCAGGTAAAAACGCACAAGATTGACATGAGTTTGTGTCAGAAGTCACAAAGCATTACTTTGGCTAGATTCAGTTGGCTGAATTCAAGAGGAGGAGAAACAGCCTCCATCTCTTGATGGGGAAGTGTCAGTGTTTTAATGATTCTGGCACAGCATGTGGGATGGGAGATATTGTTGTGGCCATCTTTGGAAAATACAGTCTGCCACACACTGCAAATTGGGATAGAGTGTGTCCAAACCCAAGCCGTCCAGCTTCAGAGGCCATGCTCCTGAACACACTGTCAGCCTGGCTTCCTTCTTCTCCTTTGAGCTCCCTCCCATGGAAAAAAGAGCAGATATTTACTATTTACTATTTCTCTTGTCCATAGCAGAAGGCTTTTCTATATTTTGATCTCTGAGATAGCAGTTAGTGGCTTTTTCTCATTCACTTTTTTTTTTTAGAAGATTTTATTTATTTATTCATGAGAGGGAGACAGAGAGGTAGAGACACAGGCAGAGGGAGAAGCAGGCTCCACGCAGGGATGGGACTCAATCCCGGGTCTCCAGGATCACACCCTGGGCTGAAGGTGGCGCTAAACTGCTGAGCCACCCGGGCTGCCCTCTTACTCACTTCTAAAAGTCAATCAAGTGTAATTTTTCAAAGTGCTTTTGAAAATATAAACTGAGTGTGGGCTTCTCAGTAGCATTCAACACCGTTACCCGAGGAGCCTGTGGAAAAGGTAGGTTGCTGATTCCTCTGCAAAGATTCTAATTCATTAGATTTGACCATAGGGCCCTGGAAATCTTCATTTTCATCAGTGGCCTGAGATATTAGGATGCAGATGCTAAGTATCACACATTGACAAATGACTTAGGCATTTTCATTCTTTTTGGTAGCCAGTATCTTGAAACTTCCTTCCTGTGCTTGGGAATTCCCAATGCTATGAGTCAGTGCCTCCCAGACGTGCTCCTTCAGTCTTCTGTGCAGGCAGAAACATGCTTTTCAGCCTCTTTGGCAGCTAGGGCACAGGGGATGTGAGCTAGACTCAACCAACCAGATGCTATCACTTAAGACTATATCAGAAAGAAATGCTGTCCAGAACCCAGACAGCTTCAGGTTTAGAGGCAGCATTTCTACTGTAGAGGCCAGAACCTAATAACAAAGGGACAACTTACAGGGTCCATACCTTGGACTTCTTTTAGTTTTATGCATTAAAAAAATTTTTTTTGTTTTATTATGGTAATAACACTTAACGTAAAACCTACCCTCTTAATATTGTAAGTGTGCAATACACTATCATTATCCAGAGGTACAATGTCCTCCAGACATCTAGAACTTATCATCTTGCTTACCTGAAACTCAATGCCCTTTCATGAGAGAGCCATTGCATTTTTCACTCAGTGGTTCAAGTGTAGAACACTGTTCCTGGGTTCATTGCCTCCAAGACTGTTGCTCTGGCCCTTTCAGAGAATCCGTGCACTGTTCAATATTTTACAATACATTCTGTGTCCACTTAAACTTACTGGAGAGAGTTTCTATTGTTTGCAACTGGAGAAGCCTGACATGGTATCAAGCATGTCATGCCTTGAGGTCTTTCTCAGTATCGTTATTCCTAACAGAGAGCAAATACATTTAATTGATATAATGCTCTGCTTTGGACTTGATTTATGCCAATTGCTCTATATTGGTGTATATATAGGTATGTTTAGCTGCAGAGATGTTATACTCATGCTGATTTGGGGGGGGGCGGCGGGGGGCTATATGTTTCTAACATAGAGCTCTAATCTCTTTGGCTGGTTTGGAAAATCCCTGACCATTCCACCATATATAAGTAGGTCATTTATTACAAAACAAACATCACTGTTTTAATCAGGCCTCAGTGTAACATAAGGATTTGGGAAACCCAATTAAGTAGTTGATTAACAGCAAACATTACTAGATGTAACAAACTCCACAATAATAAAAATACTTGAAACACCACTGCAGAGTTCATTGTAATGAGATTTGACTTTTAACACAATGTGAGCCAGTCCTTTCATAGAGGCAAAGAAAGGAAGGAACAGAGAGATGCAGCAAACTAAAGCAAAAGGAAGCCTATTTGTTTACAAGTAACCAGATTAATCACAGTCGTTTGAGGGAAGGCTCCCTTGGAGTGAGTCTGTATTTAGGCATAAGCTCATGTTAGAGTATATGAATCATAAAGACCCTTCACAGACTCAGAACAATGAATTGATGTTTCAAGTGTTGCTAATTTGGGGATACAGGAGCAAGAATTGTTTTCTAATGGTGTATTACATGTACAAGCTAAGGTAAGGTAATTTATTAAATAGTAAAATATAGATAGGTTGAAAACAGGAATAAAAATAAGCTTTTGCTTCTTAAGGTGGCTATCTTTTCACTTATTGCTCTGAAGTCTTGTTTTTTAATATTTTTTTCTATGTATTAGTGTACCCATATTTTTTACATAGACATGCTGTGTTCAGGTAAAATAACATAAACACCTAGGGCATTAACACAGGTTATTAATTTAAAACTCCAATAATCCACAGGGACAGCATAACAAAATAAACCAGAGCCAGCGCAAATTGCAAAGATGGTGTGCTGGTTATTAAAATATTGTCTGTCAAGTTTAAACCCATCCTTTTATAATTGCCTTTGTGATGCTAGGGCAGGGTTTCTCCTTTGCCGGCAGGTTCTACGTGAGGGTCTGCCAGTTGGGGGCAGTAGAGAGAGGCTGTAAGGTGGGATGAAAGAGAAGAGCCTGGTTCATTTCTGTCTGTGTCTTTCCCTGGACAGAAGTTTTATCTGCAGCAGCCACTGATTGCATTTGGCAGCTTTTCCAACACCCTGAGAACCAGCCTGACTGTGCCCCCTCAGTAACACCTGACTATCCAACCCTCAAAGGCTCAGTTCCAGCCCTGGGGACTCTCCTCAAAGTTCCTGACACACCAGCACCAGCAGCTCCCCTGCTCAGAGGTCTAAATTTTGTCTTCACCGATCCTTCTTCCAAGATTCTATGCTTTAGTAATTCCATCCTTTTTTCATTGATCCTCCAGCTCTAGGGGAGATAGCAGCAACAAAGCAGTTAATACCTCAGAGCTCCTTTTCTGCCTTTAGAATTCCCCTGGCCAACAATTACTCACACTAAATTTTCTCTTCTGAAAAGCTGGAGTGGTTGCTACTGTCTGAGTGGATCTTGATGACACAGATGGGCTTCAGGCTTCCTCCATCCTCAGATAAAAAAATGATAAAATCAGTCACTAGCCGAAATATCAGGAAACATTTTCCTAAAAAACATACTAGGATTAGAATAAAGCAAACATGTTTGATATTTTTCATCAGTTTAAACTCCCACAAGTTTAAAGAACTCGGTTCTTAATGTATTATACTTTTCTCTTTGGAAAGTTCTAAGCCAAGAAATAATAAAATCTTGGACTTTGAAGGAGCACTAAAGATCACCTAACTGAATTTCCTGATGTAAAAGAGAAATAGAATGCAGAAAGCTAAGGTTATTTGGCAAAATTCATACTGTTTATTAGCAGTAAAGACATGGCTTGTGTAGACATCTTTCAGCCATACCATTTCCAGAACCCCTGAAAAGTGTCTCAGTGGAAGGTGTGGCAAATAATAGTATTCTTGGGTCAATTTGAACAAATTCTCTGCTGAAGACAATCAGAAAATCTGAAAAACTATTTTTTTTAAAAAAAAGTATTCTTGAAAGTATCAGAAAGTTAACCAAAATAAGATTTAATCACACCAAATGAAGGATAAGACAGAAGCTTCATGGGGCTGGAAGAACAAAAAATAGGTGTCTGAGGCTCACCACATGTGGGATGCTCTGGCAAACCATTAAGTCTTGGAGACCCAGAAGGAAGAAATACTGAAAAACAGTAAGTCCTCAAGTGGATTGTAGCACAGATTCAAATAATCTGGGTGGTACAGAAAATCCTAGTCCTTGAAATTGAATTAAGATAATACAAGAGCACTAGTGTACCCAGATACCTGGAAAAAGAATAAACTTTTCTGGAAGAAAAGATCTCATATAATTTTTATGGTTTTTCAAATACAATGTCAAGTACAAAAATTAAAGATATCAAGGCACAAAAAAGAGATGACAAAACATAAATGAAAACTGCAAGAAACAGTGGAAAGCAGACATGAATGCAGAGGAACTCCAGATGGTACAATTACCAGAAATATTCTTTAAGGTAACTTTCTTTCTATGTTCAAGAGGGGGAAAAAGGGCTGAAACCTCAAAAACTTTAGAAAAAAATTGGAAATTATTAAAGATGATAAAAAGATTTGAAAAAGAAGCAAATAGAAATTCTAGAACTGAAAAATATAAAGCCAAAATTATGAGCTCACCAAATGGATATAGAGCAGTTTAGACATAGCTGAAGAAGATATCAGTGAAGTGGAAGGTAAACCAGAAGAAAATATTATAGAATGAAGAACAGAGAGTCAAATGGATAGAAAATATAGAAGTGAAGATTAGAAAAAAAAAAAAAAAAGCTCCAAATAGAAGATTCAAGATTCAGTAAGCAATGGAAAACAATGAGCATAATAGATATGTGGGCAAACCTAAAATACAATTGGCTGTGCAAAACAATACTATTAAGTTTGGTACTCTCTAAAATATGCATAAAAACTCCCACTTCCTTCCTCTCTAAGAGGAAGAGAAGAAGGAGGAGGAGGAGGAGAAACAGAAGAAGGACAGTGAGGGGGAAAGAGAGGGGGAGAAAGGGGAGGAGGGGAAGAAGGCAGAGGGAGGAGGAAGTATGGTTCAATCAGACATTCCATGAGGTTCTGTCTTCCATAGCCAGAGCTTATGCCTTTCCTTTTTTATCTTGCACTCCCTCTTCAGAAGAATTTGAGATTGGATTTTGTAAAATTTGGGAAATACACAGAAAGGCAAAGAGTAGAGATGCAGATCTTTCCATATTCCTTGAGGATAATAGACTCATTTTTATGAAGTGCTTACTATGTCCCACGAACTGCTGTGCTTCACAAATATTAGCTCATTTAACTCTCATAACACTGTGATGAAGTAGGACCTGTTTTTGTGGTCTATACCATAAATGGAGAGGCAAATAAAGAGTTAGGAAATCACCAAAGGGACTGTGCTAGAGTAGGGGGGCGAGGGGCTAGAATTTGAGGCACCTTGTACTGGTTCTTCTCACAAATCCCTTTCCAGCCACACACCTGTGGCCCCTGCCCCCAGTCCTCTGCTACACACACACACACACACACACACACACACACACACACACAGTTTCTCACCTCAGGCTGGAGAGTTCTATCATGTCTCCTAAAAAACAATTCTTGTGTGGGTTTTTAGCTGCCATGTATTCTGATCACATGACTTTTTACATCAGAGAATTCTGTGTGGATCGCTAACATAGAGTAGTGGGGTGTTGCCTGCATTCATTTGGTTGATGATTGTCAGGGAAAAGGCAGATAAATGAATTCTAAGGCCTCTGAGAGAAGCCATGGTGCTCAGAGTGTCATTCCTCTTACGTTAGGTATGTGGGACCTCAGCAACAGAATGGAGTCGTTGTGTTCAACGACTTTCTGTGTTCTCTCAGAAAGAGATCAAGTTCCATATGTTTTTGTAGTAGAGGATGAAGTGTGCTCATTTTTACTAAGTACATAGGTTACTCCCTGGAGTTAATTCTGGGGGCCCCTCCTTAGAGACAAGACCTGGGTTGGTCATGTGTTCTTTCCTCTGTTTTGCATGCAAGTGTCTAGAGAACAAGATGCATGACTTGGTATAATATTAGGAGCTGTTTATTCACACATTTGATAACAGTTTATATCTGAATTGAATTGAGCATTATTGAAAATTGGATGAAAGGAGGAAGGAATAGGATATAAAAGGTGACCATTTGGTGGGAGCCCCTTTCTTGTCTCCATCATTTAATTTGGTTGCTTGATATGTATGTGGTCTTGCTTGAAGGTATACAGTTGCTCCATTTTGCTCCTCACCACTCAGAAACTTCCTGATGCCTCCCTGAGGAAGGTTCTGTTTTACTTGGAGAGGGACTCATGCTGTCCAGGGTGTAGCTGGCCCCTGTCTCTAAGTGTTCTTGTGAAATCTAAGGCCTCAAAGAGATAGGTGAAGCTTTTAGAGTGAGGGCCGCTGATGAAAAATTTTTATTTGTTGGAAATTTTAAGGTGCGTTTTATTATGAATGAACATCTAGAAAGCCCTTTCTCCAGAGAGCTGCATGGTTGTTCCTCTGTATTATGTCTTTATCAAATGCCACCTTCTCTGTGAGGCCTGCCCCAACTATCATATTTAATAAAATTGTAAGCCTTCTTCTGCTTCTAGAATTCTCTACATCTCACTATGTTTCTGTTTTCTTCACCAACCTATTACTGCATGTCATAGGAAGTATCAAAACTGACTTTTTTTTTTTTTTTATTCTTCCCTCCTGCCTCCATGAGGGAAAAACTTTTGTCTTGTTCACTGTTGCATCCTAGTGATACAGAACAGGGCCTGGAGCTTAGTAGACATTCAATAACTATTTATTGAATGAATTATTGTATACTGTTCAGAACTGACCCAATATTATTCTAGTGATACCCACATATACATATACATTTTGAAGTACAAGAGTTTTTATACCTTAGCATAATCTGCTTTCTACATAGTTGTTTTTGGTCCTCTGACAACACTGAAATACTAAGGGTTATATTTGTAGCTACTGAGCATCATCTAGGGTCATCTTACCTTCTTGAAACAAGTTGACCCCTCATGGCCATGAGCACTAAGTGAAATGTATTCACTGTCCCTTGATCTTTCATCCAACAACCTGTTTTTGCCTCCTTGACACGTGAAGTCCTTGACTTCTTACCTTCTTGACCACGACAACATTTTAGAGAGAGGCAGAGAAGCTAGGTGTGGTGGTGGTAGGCGGGGAGAGGGGGCATAGCCAGCTCTCAGTGCAGAACATGTGACCAGAGTTGAACCTGAAAGCAGCTCAGGAAGCAGGAACGACTGGGATGATGCCAGAAACTCAGTGTGAGACTGGACTTCAGTCCAAATGCCATCCAGACTAGTCTGACCACAATTTGAGCAGAGGCTTTGAGGATCCACTTCTGTATTCACAGATCAGTCTTGTTTATAAGGCTGTTCACAGTTGAACAAAAGTCGTTCTGCCCCCAGAGAGGAGCGCTGGGCATGAACAACCAAGTTTGGCAGTGGGTGCCTCCCAGAGCGATAAATGTCTGAAACACAAACAAATGACAGCAATAAAACATGCAGCTCTCTTTTGGGAAAGAGCCAAGAGAGCCAAAGAACAATTTTAGACCTGGTCAGTTATCTGCAGGCCTCAATTTTGACCCGAAAGAGGCATCAGCCCTTCAGCTGTTGCCCTACCTTTCTCTGCAAAACGTCACCTAGTGAGCACAGAAATGGACCCTCCAGTTTCAAACAAAGCTCCTGAGGAGACATCATCCCAATCCCCTCTAAATATTTTCCCACTGATCCTAGAAACTGCACATCAAGTCCAATTGTGGCAAATATATTTACTCCCACTGCTGTGGGTTCCCTGCGTATCTGGGGGGCTCATTGTCAAAACATCCTCACAGGCCATCAGCACAGGGCTACCTGGAGACTCAGGGGCATGCACTTGGTCTGGAGTTCACGGTTCAGGAGGCAGAACTGATTCACTGCCATAAGTAAGTGGCACAAATCCAACAGGGATGCAATAAGTATGGATATTTTCAGCCCTTCTTCATGCTTGAGCAAATGCTCTGGTTGCCCGTTATCTTCCTCTTTGTTCGCCCTCATTGTCCTGACAACCCCACAATAGAAACTACATGCCCTTCAGATCTGATCAGGGTTTAATAAGCCCACCCTCCTCTGCTGGACCCTAGGAAAGTGTATACACTGAGACTGAGAGGCCTGCCTGTGAAGCTCTGTGATAGAAGGGAGTTAAAAAAAAAAAAAAAAAAAAAGCAAGCCAATTTGCTTATTATCTGCCTTTGCTCCTGTTTCTCCAGCCACCCTCAGGGCAATCTCAGCCAAAATCTGGCTTTAGAGATACTTGAACCAGGCTCCATTTCCTCCTGGTGACACATTCCTGAGGGCCCTGCCCTCTTGGCCTACAAATCCTGGAGGGGCTGTGGCATCTCTCATCTAGGCCAGATGATTTCAGGGGCCAAAGATTTACTCTGAATCAGGTCTTCATGGGTGTTCCTTCTCTCTCCCTCTTTCCTTTATGGCTCTTTTTCCAGGCACACACACAGAGAGAGATTCTTAATAGTTTAAGAATATTGTAAAATATCATAGTCAACATTTGTTTCTCCATGCCCCCACATTCTTTTCCACTGTCTCTGTCCTTCCTTCTATGGGTTTGTTCCTACATGGGTCTGCATTTGCCCCAAGCACAGTGAATAGTCTGTGCTCTTGGAAGTGTCCATTCTTCATGACATAACCCTGACCGCACAGCTCTTGAATATCAGTCCGCTCTCCTCCCCTATAGAGCCCTTTGAACTTCTCCTTGGCCTAGATCACATCCTTCCTCATAACTTTGTGATTCTGGACACGTGCCTTATCTCCTTTTCTAAATTATAAATTCCTTGGTGGTAGGAATAGGATTTTCTTTATCTATGAGTCTCCCAAGTACCTAGTAAAATGCCTTGCTCAGTAAATGGCTTTACTGAACAACTGAATAAGGATCTGTACTGATAAAGGATCTGCCCTCTTCTTTCTTCCTCCTTTATTTACTCTTTCTGTTGTTCCTAGCACCTCTCCCACACGGAGGAACAGGACATGAGATCTGTGGAAGTTAAATATAAATGTATCAGCACCTCTGGGTAAATATTACTGGTCCTGGATATTGTGCCTGGTAGGTTCATCAATCTGATGTCAGTGCTGACCTTGCTGAGAGTAGCACATGGAGGCCTATGGGGCCATCAGAGCTGGTTCGAATCCTGGCTCTCTGATCTGCTACCTACATGGCCTACATGGTAAAGGCTCCTCTCTAACCTCAGTTTTTTTCATCTGTAAAATGGGTATACCAACATTTACCTGTGGACATGAAGATCAGCCTGAGAAATGTAAAGCACATAGCATGGTTCGTGGCACTAAGTATGCTCTACAAAATTTAAATATATTTTTAATATATTTATTTTCCTATCTCCTTCCCCATGACCATGGGCAATTTTAGTGCTACCAAATGCCAGGAAAAAAAAAAAAAGAACAGAGATAGAGTTATAAAAAAATTGCTTGCCTCCATTTGGCCACTGACATCCAGATTCTGTTAATAGAAAGAAGATGTTGGCTTATCCAAAAATTAGGCTTAACATTGCATTTCATAATTTCCAGATAGAATTTCATGATGGGGTCTTTTCAGCCACTAACAAGTGTTCAAAAATAGTAAGTATTTTGAGGAGCTTCAAAGAAGAAATGGTTTTGAGGAGTTGATAGCATATTGCCAAAATACCTTCTCACTTCCTGAGAAATTATGATCCAGTTCATGGACTTGCATTCAATGTCTCCTTTCCTTCAGCTGGTTTCATGATCACAGATCAGGGCTGGGCCCAGGGCTCTATTTCCCTTGGGTAGACTTCCTGTAGATATTCAGACCACTGGGTTTACATCATGCAAGGGAAATAAAGGCCAGACTCCTCCCCATCTCCCACCAGACAGCAAGAAGTGCCATGACACAGCAAGGGAGAATAATAAAGAAAGAGAAAAGAATAGAAGACAGGAACAAAGGGGTAATACAAGTGACTTCTTTGTTCAAACATCTATTAATACCAGTTACTATGTGGTAGAACCTTTTCTGGGGAGCACCGAGGGAGATTTAAACAAACAAACAAACAAACAAACAAACAAACAAACAAAAACATGAAGAGAGTTTGGCACCAAAGAAAGCCAAGGAAAGAAATCTTCCAAGCAGAAAGGACTGTTAATGATGTTGAATGCCAATGAGAAGACATGTCAGATGCAACCTAAAGTGGCCATTGGATTTGACAGTAAGACAGGCATTGCTCTCTCTGGAGAGAAGAGTTTCAGTAGAATTGAGACAAAACTGTTAGGACAAGGAACAGGTAGAAGATGAGGACATGGAGACACTCAGTTCAGACAACTCTAAGAATCTTGACTGAGGAGAAAATCAGGGGGGAAAAAGCCATTACTGGAAGGAAACACAGGGTCAGAGATGGGCTTGTGTGTTGCTCTTCAGGTGGGAGACATCTGAACGTATATAAATGTGGATGAGAAAGCACCATGTGAATGGGAAATATTGCAAATCTAGGAAGAGGAAGGATGGGCTGAGGTTCCTACAAGTGGGGAGGGGTGGGATCTTGAGCAACTAGAGTAGGGATGGCCAAGGTCAAGAGGAAGGAATTAACATCTTACAGAAACTTGAAAGAAGGAACAAGGACAGGCAGAGTGCAGGGAACTTATAGGTCAGAGAGAGGGGGTGGGTTAGAGTTTGATGGAGCTCCTACCCAATGGCTTTTGTTGTTATCATGGTGAGGATCAAGTTCATTAGTTCAGAGGGTTGGAAGAGGTGGTAAACAGAGACTTAGGAAGAGAGGAAAGTTTTCCTGAGAGGAGAATGGCAGGGAGCTAGCTGGAGAAACAGAGGAAGGCTGCAAGACCAAACTGATGTCGGAGACCATGAAAATAGTTATGGGACTATCTCCAGCAGCATCCTCCAGTGCGGGGGCAGGATTCATCCAACAGTGGAGGCATGGGATTTGAGAAGGTGAATGGATCAATTCAGGGTTGGCATTTTATTGAGTGAATCTGACCCAAGTACAAGAGCAATAATGGACATTTTGCAAAAGAATAGCAGGCCTGGAATAGCAGAGAGAGCAAGAAGAGGAAAGCCAAGGGAAGACAAAGTTTTTGCAATAGCTTGCATCATTGTTCCATGATAACCTGACCCCCACTTTGCCTCCCAGAGGTAAAAAGTTTTCTGGAAAATCTGACCAGCAATTGAGACAGCTGCTTAGATTTCCTACCCATCTCTTCCAACCATCCCAGCAAACTGCCCATCAGGTCCATGGCACTGAGAGTAGAAGACTCTGTGCCAACTACTGGTCCAGATTCTCAAACCCAGTGAGGTAAAGCTTGCATACTCTTTGGGCCTCTTCAGTACCATGTTCGAACCATAAGTCAGTCTCACTCTTGGGTTCAACTCACCATGACACCAAAAAACCCAGAGTGACCTGTTGTTAAGACATTTTTCTGTCAAAAACAGCTTTTCAACTTAAGGTATTCAACCTCACGGAAGCTTCATTTTTTTTTTTCTTTTGCAAAATTGTTGAAGATAAGTTCTTGAGTTAGAAGAGAATGACCATTCCAACTTTTAAGAAGACTTACTGGGGACACCTGGGTGGCTCAGTGGTTGATTGTCTGCCTTTGGCTCAGGTCGAGGTCCTGGGGTTCTGGGATCCAGTCCCACATTGGGCTTCCCACAGAAAGCCTGCTTCTCCTTCTGCCTATGACTCTGCATCTGTCTGTGTCTCTCATGAATAAATAAATAAAATATTTAAAAAGAAAAGAAGAAGAAGAATACTCTTTGGATTGAGGAAAACCAGAGAGAATTAGCACAAGCTGAAAGAAAAACATGAATAAGAAAGATAAAGGCCATAGGAGGCAGGAAGAGTTATTTGGGGCCAAGCAGGTAGCACATAGAGATTGTCCCGACTTTGATAATTTAGTGTTTGTGTGGCGTGTGGATGAGGCCCCACAGGCCGGGGACAGCACTCCAGCTCTGCTGTTTGATCTTTGTCAGTAATGAGATGCCAGCAGCCCCTACTTCAAAGCCTTCCCTGATACAGATAATCTCCCGAAAGGCCCCAGAATCTCAAGTGATCTCTCAGACTAAAGTATGGAGGGCACACAGACAACGGAATAGATGATAGAAGAGGTACGGCTTGTTTGATATTTCCTCTTTGATTTCTTTTAAATGCCCCTGTTTTCAGTTTCCAAAGGGACTGTCTGTAGCTTCCACACCATTAACACCCAAGATTAGCATTGTCAGATTATGGGGAGGACCCCAGGGCACCCATAAATTTTATCTTTCCTTTTTTAAAATTTTATCCTGTCTGTGAAAATTCTGGCAGTCTAGATTCAGTGACAAATGTGGTGCAGAGTAACAGTATCCAGCCTGCTGTGGGGACAGGGTTTTCCTGACAAATCCATCTCCGCTCAGAGATTATACCCGGATTCTTTTGAGGTTTAATCTCTTCTCTGAAACAGTTGTGCACTCCAGGAGGGGGAGAGAGGTGGGAGGAAAGGCCACAGGCTATGAGAAACATGTTATAAAACAGCATGAGCATTAGTTTCTTGTATCCAATTATGCTTTGAGTTGAAAGCATATAATTTTCAAGGCATGTTGTACCAGGAAACGTATCTGGAGTATTTTATGTTGGACGACCTCACATTCTGAAAGCTAAACAGCAGGGCAAGGTCACTCCTTATGACCTGATCTTTTGTTATCCCCAGACGTGAAAAAAAAAGAGTCGCATTTCAGTGTTTAAGAAAACACCTGAGATTCAAAGGTTTAGAGGCAATCAGCTTAAATTAGCCTGCTTAAAGAAAGGAATAAATACTTGATACCCTGTTAATATATGTAGAATTTACTGTAAAGGATTCTTCAAAAATAGAATACCAAGAAAACTACACGCCCATGTGCTACATTGCAGTCTCTTCTCAGGATGGAATATGTCGCTATCGGGACAGGGACCACAGCCATATTCCCAGACAGCACAGAGCCTGGTCATTATGCTTGTTGACCAGTTGTCTGTTGAGACCATGATGGCAGGTGATTGAAATGCTCCCAGGTAACAAAGATGCACACTGCCCAAGAGATCAGTCTTTGCTCTATCCAAAAGGTGGAAACTGTATACAGAGCCCACAGTGTCCAGTGTTCACAACGTTTTAGTGACTTGACTGATAAGACCTCACTAGTATGGCAGACATTGCTGACACCCACGTCTTCCTCCTGGGCCCACAGCTGGACTACCCTTCCCAATCTCTTTGCATATAGGCAGGCCCCACGGCTTGTTCTCATCAATGGAAAGTGAACAAAAGGGATGAGGGACCCTTCTTGACTGAGGCAGCTTAAAAGCAAGTGCATCTTCTCCACTGTCTTCCCTTCCATATTGGAATACCACGGAGCTGAGGCCCTGTTGCAGGCAGAGCCATATGAGAAGCATGAATGACCATATGGAGAAGAACCCCACTGAGGTGCACTGGACCGTGTTCCGAGCAAAAAATATAGCATTTACCACATTAGATTAGACCTTTGAGATGTGGGGAATTTGTTATAGCAGTCGGTTTACCCTGACTAATACAGATGGGAAGAGTCAGAGCTGTCATTTGAAGCCAGTTCTCTTTAAATCTGAACCTGAGTTTGCTGGAGTGGTATGTTAAAAATACAAATGTAGAAACTCAATCAACCGGAACTCTTCCAGCAACCTCCCCCATGCTCTCTGAGCTGGGAGTCTCTTGTCCTTACCTCTGTTGCTTCCATGTATGTATTTTCTCTAGCAATTGTCACATAATAAGTCTAGAATAGATATTTTATCCATCTGTCAATCCAAAGCAGCATTGTATATCTAGCAATCAGTAGTTGCTCATTTAATATTCATTTATCCAAACAAAACAAAAAAGAATCTTTTTATTCCTTGCATTTTCAGACTCATGAGGTGACACAAAGTCAACCAAAATCAGACTGAACAAAAAACAAGACAAAAGAAAAAGTAAAAAAGAAAGAAAACAAAACACTTTGTATTCAATTCCATGGTATGGAAAGTGTCAGTAAGACGCATTCATCTATAAGTGTACTGCCATGAAGTGCAGTTAATTATTTCTGGAGGCTCAGAATATTACCAAACCCAGCTCTGTCCCAGTATAGACTCTGGAGTTACCTGGCAGTGATGTGGAAAGTACAGGTGGGTACCCGGGCCCCACCTGAGTTAGAACCTCTCAAGACGTACCTTAAATAAGCACCAAGGTGATACAGAAGCCTGGTGCAGGCTATTGCTGTACAAGTAGAAGGAGGAAGAAATGTGTTCCATTTGCCTTGTCTCAATAGCAGAATCTGAGGACCTCGTCGCAGAACCAAGAGGAGCAGTGAGCAGTCTGTCTTCTCCCCAGCAGCTGCCCATGGGAAAAGACCCAGCTTGTCAACTCAGGCCTCTGGGAGTCCTGTCTCCTTCTCTGGCATCTAGAACTAAACACTGGTCCACAACGTGCTTCCCTCCCATCCTGCGAGATGTCTTACTCACTCAGGCTTTGTTTACAGAGCTCTGGGACTGTTGGTAAAGTGACATCGTGTGTGGGCACACTCCCGACAGCAGTGTGAGTTGTGTGATAGGCACACTGTGGCTTGAATGGCCTCTCACATGCGTCACAGAGCATCACAGTTGTTATTTCTGCTGAACACAATATAAGGCAGCACAGGCTTTTAGCAGAGCTCTGCTGCTGAGAATGTATGGCTTTGGTTTTAAATAAAGAATAAGAAAAGCTTGGGATCGATGTGCTCATTTAGCAGCAATATCAGAAATGAAAAATAGGGCTTTTTTTCTATTTTCTTTGTCTGTGTTTCCCCTTGTCCCCACACTTCTCCCATAGACAAAGAGAGTTGATAGTCACTGTGCTCTGAGTATTGACAACAGATCTGCTTCTGGGTGTGATCCAGGGCATCACTAGGTTTCACGCACAACTAATGAGTTGAGGGACAGCCACATGATGGTGGTTCCCTGGAACTACTCTCCCCTGGTATCTGTCCAGTAGATATGTTGGAGCTGGGCTCTCAGGGCTTTTTCATTCTTCAGGCTCTGTGATTTTGTGAGAGGTGAGACATGTTTCCAAGCAGATTCTGTTTACCTGGTAGATAATCTACCTTCCCTGGATCCTGGACCTTCATACAAGGACAACACACACACAAAGGGGCAGAATCTAGAAGGAACATATTTTAACCATTGATGCCAGTGTTTGGTACTCATGGGTGAAAGGAGCATGGCTAATTAAAATCTCTAGATGATTTAGTCACATAATCTTCTGCATTTCTGTGTCATCTTTACATTCACTACTCATGGGATTGTTCTAAGGATGAAATGAATTAATATATGTAAAGCAGTCTGAACAGTGCCTGGGACATGGTAAATACTAAAAAAGTGTTTGCTATTAATGTTATTACTGGCTGTACTCTGAATAGAGTAAAAATTGTGGAAGAGTTAATAGCTGCTTACATTTAATTTTGAAACACTTATGGTTATGTTTGTGAAGAGGTACTTCATGGGCAAACTTGCAAAGGTAGTAAAGATATTCTAGGATCTTCCCATTTCCCTTCATCTTCTGCTTTTTTGCCTCTTTATCCCTATCTGCAGTGTGTCTCTCCCTCCTCCTGAGGTCTCTTGGATGACTCTCCACTGCAGTGGCATCCATCCGGGAGACCTGTGATCCAAAATATCTCCTAATTCCAAGTAAACAGCAACAACATCTCCTCACTGTAGATGACTTCAGCTAGTTCTACAATCAACGTGGATAAACACGCGAAGTTTTGCCTGCCTTATAGATTTAACATGTTGACCCTTCAGGGTGGGGCTGGGGTTGCAATGTTTTGCAACTTGCATAGTGAAAGAGGTATTCAATTTGATATCAAATCTCACCATTTTTTAATTCAAAAAATATTCATTGACTGCCTAGTATGTGTTTGCACTATTCGGCACTAAGGGTAATGTAAAATCAGCCTTCCTGGAATTTGCATTCCACAGGTGAGGCTGACAATACATACATACATACATACATACATACATACATACATACATATAATTTCAGTTAGTCATTTAGGGTTTTACATGCTGCTGTTGACCCAATCCTATTCTCTTTCCTGCAGCTTCTCAGACTGAAGGAGTTGGTCCTGAGTTGCTGTGGATAATTCAGTTGAGAATAGGCTGTGTGTTCAAAAAAATGGCTGGCCAGAGGGAGGAAAAGTGAGATGTTTTCTGCATCATAAACAGGTTGTCTAATTCTGATAGCCTTTGACCTTGCTCCTTCCTGCCGCTGGTCCTGTGGGAAGCTCCAAGCATACCAGATTCCTCACTTGCCAGTCGTACTGCAGCCTATAAAATATTTATACTGACTTTTCAAATATATACATTATTTACTTTAGATTCTATAAAATATTTACACGTCATGCTAGATATATGAAATATTTATCTTGCACCATGTTTTTCTTGCTAAACGTCAGGAAGACTATTTGGATTGTTCTCAAAATCATGAGGAAGGATGGTGTTGAGAGAGTCAAAGGTGGGCACATTAGGGGACAGAAGCAATATCTCTCTACAGTCCAGGGAAGGTGCTCTTCAGGGAGAAGCAGGGTACTAAAGATGTGCCCAGGAGGAAAGTGCATACCTGGTGTCCTCCATAGGTTTCCTTACTGTTACGGACTGAGTTGTGTCCCCCACCAAAATTCATGTGTTGAAGCATTCACCCCCATACCTCCAAAGTGACTGTATTTGAAGATAGGGCCTTTAAAGAGGCAATTAAGTTAAAATGAGGCCATTAGGGTGGGCCCTCATCCAATCTAACCGGTGTCCTTATGAGAAGAAGAGATTAAGGCACACCAAAAAATACCAGGGGCGCCTGCATGCAGAGCAAAGACCATAGGAGGACACAGCAGGAAGGTGGGCATCTGCAAGCCAAGGAGAGAGGCCTTAGAAGAAACCATACTTGCCAACACTTTGATCTTGGAGTTCTGACTTCTGGAATTGTGAGAAAATAAACTTCTGTCATTTAAACCAACCAACTATTTGTTATGGCAGTGCTAGCAAACTGATAACAGCTCTTGGTTCAAAATAGGTGCCGGATCAAGGCATCTCTGAGTTCAAACTGATAGAAACTGTTGCTCACTTCTGCAGTTGGAATCACTTCCTCAGCTGAAAATCAACTGGATTCATTCAATCAAGTAGCAAGACAAGGAGCTCAGGACCACCTCAGATAGTGCATTCATAGTCTACAAAATGTATTAGAAAATTTTGGGTATTCTTCCCAGATGTCCAGCCAAATCAGTATGCTGTTCCTTCTAGGGAGGGCCCACCCACATCTATTGTCCACCTTGCACAACAGGTGAAGTTCAACCATGGTGGCTATGAAGTCTACTTGTTTTGAATTACATCTAACACTGGGATGTGAACCCTGCACAGAACTACTGGTCCATCTGATCCTGCACCTTCTCTTCTGCTTCCTGGGGACCCTCATCTAAGCCTAAGCCTCTGTTTGTTGCACTCGTACATTTAAATACTTCCCAAGTGGAACATGGACAGTTGCTCTCCAGATTGCTCTCAGTTGTCTTTCCCTCTGTGCATTGTGTCCCCTCCTCAAGCACAAGGACTTCTCCAGGCCTATTGACTTCTCAGGCTCCAGGAACAGGATCTCAGCTTCATAACTATTTCTCTACAGATGGAATGATGATAGCCAATGGTGGACACTGTTCAGTCAGTGCACAAATATGCTACTTTTTCAGAATCAGTTATATACCAGGCTTTAGAACCTTCTCCAATTATGTCTAGATGAGCATGAGGCCCTTACCTCATGGGTACTATTGCTTTAATTGCCTTCTGTTGCATCTGAGGTTATGAGGGAAAATGCTGATGGAAGCCCATGTCAGTGAACACAGGTCAGTATCTCTATGGTTTTAATAACTTAAGTAGTAGTCATTGCCAGCTTTTTCTGTAAAGATATGTGCCCAAAGTCTTGGCATGAGCAAAGAGAGCTGTGTCAGCTTCCCTGCCCTCTGAGTTTGCTTTATGTGTCAAGCCCACTCATAGGTCCAAACTATATTACTTGACTTTCCACCATGTGCCTGGCACTGTGCTTCTGGGAATGTGGCAGAGACCCACAGAGGTTTCCCTGACACAACAGGATAGGTACTGGGCAGGCCTACCCCAAAGTCAAGGGTAGAGCTCCTTTACTTTTCTCTCTTTTTTCTTTTTTCTTTCTTTTTTCTTTCTTTCTTTCTTTCTTTCTTTCTTTCTTTCTTTCTTTCTTTCTTTCTTTCTTTCTCTCCTGTCTTTTCCATTAGCAGTCTGTAAGTTCCTCTGTGGAAGATAAAGGCTCTGCTAGTTGTCTCACTATCTGGTAAAAACAACTCTCCTAGAAATCAAATAATCTGCCTGTTGTATTAATGACCAAATCTTTTTCATTTTCTCCACATTTAAAAGATTGGGATGGAAACTTGGGAAATCAGCAACTTTTCCCCAGAGAATTCAAGCCATCCTACACAGACAACCCATTCTTGGTGGCACTGCTAAATTGTGCTTGTTCAACCCAGGTCAGCCACAGCGTGAGACATGGAGAGGCCTGTGTGCCCTCCAGTGTCTCCTCACTGTGATGCTTAGCTTAACCAGCTTTCCTTTCGTGAGCTCACAGGCCAAAGTAGAAGGATGTATCTGGGTGCAGCCAGCCTTGCCAGGCACCTCGAGCCCTGCTGGTGCTCCAATCCAGTAAAGGCCTTCATCAGTGCGTTGATTGGAAAGCAGAACTTGATTCCTCCCCTGGCTCTGGACTCCCGCCAAGACCTTCTGATCTGCTGAAGAATGGCTCCATTAATGGGTTACAGAGGCTGTCTGCCTTCAGCATGGGGGTGGGTGGGGATGGTGTCTGAGTCTTTCAGATTGGGGCTGGGATTGGAGAGAGGGAAGAACAAAAAAAAAAAAAAAAAGCAGATGCTGTCAAAATAGTTTATTGCCTTGATTCATTAGGTTCAGCAGCTGCCCCAAAGAAAACAGATTCCTAGAGAACTACTAGCCAGACAGCATTGCTCTTTCAAGGGAGCCTGATGGAGAGCAAAGATAAGGCTTTGCTTTTAAGGTATCATGCTTACCTTAACTGGATTCTTTTTAAAGACAGGCCTGTGTGTGTGTGTGTGTGTGTGTGTGTGTGTGTGTGTGTGAAAGAGAGAGAGAGAAGGAGAGAGAGAAGTGGGAACGAGACAAGGATGTGACAATACCAGGAACACTGATGTACAATGCTTGGCTGGTGTATGCTCCTCTTTTCCCAAAGTAACACCACCAAGAACTCCGCTAGGGGTTGTGATTAAACAGAGCTTTTCTGTGTCAGTCTCATCCATGCTCAGCAATTTAATTCCAGAGATAAGGGTCAGGAGCACACAACACAAAGCTTCTGGAAACTGCCCAGACTTCACCCCTCCCCAGCTGCTCCCAGCCCAGCCTGGGGTTATTGGGGTATAGCATTCTGATTACAGGGTGAAAAGGGTTTAAATGTCCACTTAGGGGATGGGATGCCAACTAAATCAGCTACTCTTAGAAACATTCAAGTGTTTTAACTGTTTAAAACCTTGTTATTTATTTATTTATTTTACTGAGCTGAATAAAGAATGCACAAAACATAATGTATTGTTTGAAGACTAACTATAAAGCAATTCCTTTGTAAACAAAGCCAGGTCAAGACAGAGAAACTGGCCAGCTTCTGGGAAGGTCTCCTGCCCCATCCTTATCTTACAACTCCCTCCACACCCCAGGGACATTCTGCCCAGTGTGATCTTATAGCTCCCCCATACCTTGAGGGCACTTTCTGACCATGTGGTGGCATTCTGAAGTAGTACATATTATGGTGGGGTGGTATTTCAAATGATTTTTGCTGGTGTGAGGGTCAACATTTTATATTTGAATTATATATTCATATAAATGTATATGAGGGGGGAATTTGCACCTCAAAACAGTGATTTTACAGATAATGGGCTAAAGAAGATTTTTTTTAACACAGGATAATTTAAAGGAAAATATGAAGCTAACAAATCCATGGAGTATACAAATGTGGCAAAAATCACATAGGTAGCCCACAATGGCCGCCATTCAGAAGCACCACTTTAAGGTACTTGGGCAAGAGCTGTCAAGGCTAGAAGAGACTTGAAAGTCATGTAAAGCACTGCTCCCCTCAAATTTCCTGATCAGATGTGCTTATTGTCTGTAGGTTGTACCCCAGCCCCCTGAACTCAAACCTCTAGAAGCAAGGACAGAGGTCTGAACAACCTGCAAGAATTTCAGGTGACTCGTGGCCAGTAGAGATGAGGAGATTTAGGTTGAACCCAGTTCCCACATCCTCAGAGCAGATCCTAAAGCTTATTTACTAGGAGACAGCACCAAGTCTCTGAGCCTGGTATCTGACCCAGGACCAACCAGGGTCTCCTGCCTCCAAGCCCAGAGTCTTTCCTTTATGCCAGGTCAGGGGTGCCCCTGCCCCACTCCCTAGAAGGTTAGGGCAGGAAGAGTTGGGGAGGGTATTTGCCTCTGAGCCAGACCGAAGCAGGGACTGCAAGAAGGATGAATCAGGGATGGTGTGAAGGCCAGAGAGCACAGATCTAAAACAGAGAACAGACAAGTTTCTATTGGACCATGGCACTGGGGAGATTTGTGGGGCTTTCCAAGGGCTTCCAGCTTCCCCTCTCTCTGTCTAGCTGGAGGGACTTCTAAAGCAAGAGAGTCAGGACTGAGAGAGACAAGCTTCTGCTTTTACAACAGGACAAGGTAGCAGATGCAATTAATCTATCAACAAATTTTCATTAAATTCCTACTATGTTCAGCTCAGAGTGCTAGGGATAGAAGGGTGAAAAGCAAAGAACATGGTCCCTTTCTCAAAGGGCTCACTGTCTATCTGGGCCCAAAATGATAAATATGACACACAACAATCACCTTCCAACTTGGGTGCCTCCTTCCCATGCTGTGATTGTAAAGCAAGATAAGTGCAGACCATGGTGTCTGGGAAAAATTTCAAGGGGGGGGGTCTGAGTAAGATTTCAATAAGAGAGGATGGCTATCATCTTTATAAGTGATTGAGAGCTCACTATAGCAGACTAGGTTTCTGTCCTTGCCCTCCTTTCCACCTCCTACAACACACGTGCGTGCGTGCACGTGCGCGCGCGCACACACACACACACATACACACAGAAAGTTAAGTAAATATCAAGACATGTCCTGGCAGGTAGAAGAAGGGATAAAAAGGCTGCTAGAAAAGGAAGAAGTGATAAAAATGCAATGGGGATTTGAAGACTGAAGGAGGTGTGTGTGTGTGTGTGTGTGTGTGTGTGTGTCTTCTTTAAAAGATACCAGCCATTTCTAGGTTACTTCACTGATAAAGCCACCATCATTTTGGAGCAGATCTACTCAGTCTGGGGAAGAAGAATCCAAGTGTGATGGATGTAAGGAAGGAAAGGAAGGAAGGTCTCCATTCCCCTGGAAGATGGTGGTAATTGAACTATAGTATGGCTTAAAAGAGGCTGGGAGAAGGGTAGTAATTTCAACAAAAGCAGTTTCAATAGACTAATTAGGACAAAGACAGTCTTTCAAGAACTTTGGTTCAGAAATAAAAAAGAAAGATAAGGGAAACAGAATTAAGAAAGCTTTCTTCTTATTTGTTTAACTTGGGTTAAGATTGGACCATGTTACAAATGGCCAACAGGTTCATGAAAAAATGCTCAACATCACTTGACATCAGGGAAGTACAAGTCAAAACCACAATGAGATACCACCTCACACCAGTCTGAATGGCTAAAATTAACAACTCAGGCAACAATAGATGTTGGTGAGGATGCAGAGAGAGGAGAACCCTCTTACACTGTTGGTGGAAATGCAAACTGGTTCAGCCACTCTGGAAAAAGTATGAAGGTTCCTCAAAAAGTTAAAATAGAGCTACTCTACAGCCCAGGAATTACACCACTAGGTATTTATCTATAGCAATTCAAAGGGCACATGCACTCCAATGTTCATAGCAGCAATGTCCACAATAGCCAAACTATAGAAAGACCCCAGATATCCACTGACAACTGAATGGATAAAAAGAGTGTTTATATATAAATGTTTATATATATTGTTTATATATGTGTATGTATATGTATGTGCATGTATATGTGTATATACATATATAAACTGTTTATATGTGTTGAAATATTACTCAGCCATCAAAAAGAATGAAATCTTGCCATTTGCAATGATGTGGATGGAACTAGAGGGTATTATGCTAAATTAAATAAGTCAGTCAGAGAAAGACAAATACATGATTTCATATATTTGTGGAATTTAAGAAACAAAATAGATGAACATAGGGAGGGGAGGAAAAATAAAATAAGATGAAACCATAAGAGACTCAACTACAGGAAACAAACTGAGGGTTGCTGAAGGGGAGGTGGGTGAAGATAGGGTAACTAACTGGGTGATGGGCATTAAGGAGGGCACTTGATATAATGAGCACTGAGTGCTCTATGCAACTGATGAATCACTAAACTCTACCTCTGAAACTAATAATACACTTTATGTTTATTAATTGATTAAAAAAAGATTAGACCATGTTATATACTCAGAGGCAATAGAAAACACATAATTGAAAGGAAATATTTTCTAGAGCAAAGCCTTGAAAAATGGAAGGGGATAAGATACAGAGCATAGACTGGTACATTAGACATGAGAAAAAGGGAGTAGAAAGTATTGCTGAGAAACCACCACCATCACGATCAGAACAACACACTTTATTTCACACTTATTATTTTTGGTTATTCTACTAAGCTCTCTTTCTCTCTTTTTAAAGATTCTATTTATTTATTCAAGAGAGACACAGAGGGAGAGGTAGAGACATAGACAGGGGAGAAGCAGGCTTCCTGCAGGGAGCCCAATGCAGGACTTGAGGCTGGGAACCCAGGATCATGGCCTGAGCCAAAGGCAGATGCTCAACCATGGATCCACCCAGGTGCCCTCTACTAAATTCTTGCATTTATTATGGATTTTCCTTAATCCCCAACAAATATATGAAATAGGTAATATTATTGTCCCCATCTTCAGATGAAAAAACAATAACTCAGACAGGTTAAACAACTTATTTCAAGTTATATAGCTGTAAGTAGTGTTATCTAGATTCAAATTGATACTGTCCAACTGCAGAGCCTCCACTAAGTAATGGGCAATGGATGTGCTGGATTAAAAAACAAAATGAATTTCTGTAGCAAGTATGGTGCCAGAGATTGGATATTTTGATAGGATCAAAGAAGAAAGAGGTGTGACGGTCAGAAAATGAGGATACCAGAAGAAGAGGGGGTTGATCAGATGGCTAAAGGAAGACTGGAGTTTAAGGTGTCAATGACAGTCCCAGGTGATAAGAAGGTCCAGTGTGGCTATGAGTGTGTTGGCTGAATTAGAAGGAAGATAGCACAGGCCAAAGATCTGTGATCTGACTTGATCTTTGTTAGGTATTCCCAACATACCCAGATCTGCTGGGTAAATTACCAAGGTGTGAAGGGTACAAGAGATGACAATGCATGTGAGGAGTTAAGAGTTTGATGAATATGAGCAAATGACTAAGAAGTCCAAAGATGAGAGCTGCAGGGGATTATGAAGAGTGGTGTGGATGGATGACAAGAGCATCAAAGGAATGGTGATTTCTACCATTGTGTAAATCCAAATGGGTGGATGAGTGATGGTTTGAGGGCAGATCTGGTGGGCAAAAATGAATTTACTAGCCTCTGGGTTCTCAGAAGAATGACATCCTTTCTGCAAGTGGTTTGCTGGGCAAGTAGGTCCTTAGAAAAGAAACAACCAAGTTTTCTGAAATACCAGAAGAGGGGTATAACAGTTTGAAATGCTTGTTTAATAGAAGAAAAGAGACACTGCTCCACCCACCGGTGCTCTCTGAGACCACTGTGTTAGATGGTCATGTAGTGATCAAAAAGAAACATATAGTTCCTGCTCCCATGGATTTGTAGTCTAAGAAATGCATTCATGAAGCTAAAAAATGACCAAAGCAGCTATTTAATTAGAGTCATGACAAGCAAAGAAAAACTCTAATGTGCAGTGTGGTTATATACCTAAACCATGAGAACCTGACCTGGCCTGACAAGTCCTAAAATGCTGCCCTGTGGCACTGATAATTAGGCTTAAAGAAGCAGGATAAATTACCCCCAGGGCAGAGGGTGGTGGTGGTGAAGAGCATTCCAGACACAACAGGTATCTGGGAAGAGGCTAAGGATACTAGTTCATCTACCATGGAACATCGATTTACAAAGAAGAGAGATCAGGGGGATGAGGTGGAGGGTGGTTGGGGCATAGGAGAGGAAGAACAGAATAGTATGAATATAAAAATACAAAGGAATGATACCAGCTAATGATCTGCTTGAGCAAGCATGAGAGAAATGTGAAGCTCAAAGGACATGGCTGGCTCTGTTCCAAGCAAGACCCTGGGATCATGTGGCTTCAGTGGCTGTGTAGGCTGAACTTCTTGGTGGTTCTAGAAGCCAGCAGAGGTTGAGACCCTGAGTGGAGTCAGTGTTCTGGTCACACTTCACCATATCATTCTTGGCTCTGCCTATTCCTGCTACTGCAGACCATCTCCCAACTCTTGTTGCTGAGTTGGGGTTTGTACCTGCACTGTGTCTGAACAAATCCAGAGCAATTAATCAAATTATTGAGAGAAGTTTACCCACTTAGTGCAACATAATATAACATAATCATCATGTTTATGTGGTAGGCAGGCTCTAAGATGACTCCAAATGATTCCTGGTATTCACACCCTTGATAATCCCATCTCATTGAGTAATTTCTAACCATTAAAATACAGCATCTTTGATGGGCTCTAACTTTTGTGAAGAGATTACAAAAGACTGTGATTTCCCCCTTCCTAGAAGACTCTCTTGCTGTCTTTGGTAAAGCAAGTTGACCTATTGGAGAGGCTCACGTGGCAAAGACCTGAAGATAGCCTTCAGCCAACAACCAGAAAGGACTGGGGACTTCAGTTCTCTCAACTCTCCGGGAACTAAACCCTCCCAAAAGCCAGGTATGTGAACTTGGAAGCAGACCTTTTCTTAGTCAAGACTGCATAGGAGACCCCAGCTCTGACTGACACCTTGATTGCAGTCTTGTGAGAGACCCAGAAACAGAAGAAGACCCCCATTAAGCCACGCCTGGATGGCTGACCCACAGAAACAGTGACATCATAAATGTGCATTACTTCTAGCCACTAAGGCTTGGGGTTATTTTTGTTCTACAGCAATTGATTACTAATACAGTCAAGTATTTAAAATGCATTCATTATTCATTCATCTGCAGGGCATTATATGGAAATTACTATATGTAAACTTCTAGTTTAACAATGTAAATGATTTGCACCCTGAAGGATTTGGACCCATAGTGTGTAACAGAAAGCATTATATTTGGCTGCCAGCATCCCCTCACTTTCCTAACAACACTGATTTTGTTGGGGATCCAGTGCTGCTTCTCACTCCCTCCTCCCATACCAGCATGCTTCAGTGTCTAGCAATGGAGTCTCTCAGGACTACATTTTGAGAGTAACAGAAGGAAAAAGAGAATCATGAGAGACCATTTATTATAGATAGTGGTGACCTCCCAACCAGACTGTTTGGGTCATGAGCTTGTTCTACTGCCTACTTCTTGTCCCTCTGGAGCTCCTTTGGTTTCTTCATGCTCCCAATCCTGGCCCCCAGTGCCAGAAAAAAACCTGGATAATTCATCAAACAGTTTGGTAGTGGGTTCAACAGGACTCAACCAAAGGACCATCTTCCTGAATCAAAAAATTGCTGCCACAACCTCTCAGAAGAAACTACTGCTGGTACAGCCTGCTGAAAATTGAAAAACGCAATCAACCAAAGGCTTCTTTGGTCTGAAAAATCTCATACAACCACTTTGAGTAAACCTTCCACTGAGTCAATTGGTGGTTTGAGTTGCTGTAGACCCAGGTCCCACAACATCTACAAGTATTCCAGAAGATGTCCTCTAACACCAGCAACAAGTAGACCTCAAAATGGGAAAATATAGTTTATAGTTCAACCTGTGACATGACAGGTGGCTGGTCTCCTTTAGGGATGACATTACACTGAGACAGCAACTCTTTTAGTTTTCCCTGGGATCCATGCCCCTTATTCTGATATTTGAGTGAAAAGATGTTTGCTTCTCCTGCCTGAAGTCAAACTTTTCATTACTTTTCTGCTGTTTGGACTCCTCTTCTTACTAGTACAAAGAACACTGACTGCTTTCAAGTTATGATTGACAGTCTGTATTGCTAGATGGGGAGTAAGGAAATTGATCTCCATAAAGTCAGACCTGTATTATTGATTACCTGTAAAGATTATTTTCAAAATAATTTCATCAGTCCATTTAGATTGGCATAATAAAGTTTTTGCCAATAAAAATGGCACTGGAAAATAGGCTTGCTGTAGAGGACCCAGCCAGAATCTCATATCCATACCCCAAAACAAACTCAGAAGGCAGAGAAACCCACTCCTAGATGGACATGTTTCATAAACAGACATAGGCAATTTGAATCAAATTTTCCTTGTGGAATTTAAATATCCATGGACTGGGTTTATGAGCACTGAATAGAGTGTTTGAAAGAAAGATGATTCTAGAATTGCATGGAATAATTTGGAAGCCAATTTCTTGTTTCAAAAAAAAAAAAGAAAGAAAGAAGCCTCAGGGACCATACTTTGGTCCCCCAAAATAGTCTGAATAGAAGAGTCTTGTACTTATCAATCTGAAATCTGGGAAGTTAGTGATCATGAAGGGGGCTGATCATGGATTTCAAGTGAGAGAAGTCAATATGCTGGTGTTTTCCACCAGCAGTGTTTAGCTACATAGAGATAGGCCTAAAACAGGAGAAGAGCTGCATTTAATTATGGTTATGGTTTAACCCAGGGAGGGGAGAAAAGGAAGAACCAGCAAAGTATTTTATGTTCTCTCAAAGAGAGTGATTGATGATGGAATTTAAACTGGGTGAAAGAGGATGTGGAGGAAGAGAAGAGAAGAGTGATAAGGGACAAATCAAATGATTGATCCCATTTATCTCTATAGTTCCTATTAGAGCTGAAAAGTGATTGGAGAGTGGGATGTTTGCAACTGAGATGATGGAGGGGTTGTAGTGATGGGTAGGACATGATTGGGAGATAAGAACAGTTGGAAGAAGAGGTAGAGCGGGGGCAAATTGGAGAATGGGGTCATTAGAGAAGATGAAGACATGGAACTTCAGAGAGGTTCAGAGGGTTGGAAGAAATCAACCATGGTAAATATTCAAACACATAATCAAAAACTTGTAAATAAAGCAAATGAGGGCAAAGTGTCTCTTCACTATCATCCTAGAGCATGTTTTACTAGCCTATCTGTGGATCATTTCATTATCTAGGAGAATGTATCTGTGTTTGACTTCCCTATTTATTATTTTAATTAGAACCCAGTCACTGTAAAGTTACCATTAACTTGTAGATCTCTGTGCAGAAAAGGAATAACCCCAAAGATCGTGGTTTTTATGGCCCTATAGGACATTAACCAGTTTTGTATCTAACCTCATAATCCTATTCTATGTTTTTCCAGAATACAAATGGATATATCCTCAAACTGCCCTTGGAATCAGTTTTATCATCTTATTGATTTCATCAATGAGTTAACATTTTTTAACATGGGTTCACTCAGCATTTTTGTGAGAGTTGTGTTTTTAACTCTTTCAAAAATTGTAATTGGAGGAATATGAAAATCGACAATTTTAATGGGAGTGGTGATGGAAGCAGTAACCCGTGTTTGGAGAAAGGGTCTTTAAAGAGATAATCTAGTTAAAATGAGGTCATTAGGATGGATCCCAATCCAATATGATTGGAGTTCTTATAGGAAGAGGACATTTAGATGCAGAAACATATACATACACACAGGGGGGACCATGTGAAGACACAGGGAGAAGATGGTCATCTACAAGCCAAGGAGAGAGGCCTCAGAAGAAACCAACCCAACCTTAATCTGAGACTTGTAACCTCCAGACCTGTGAGGAAATAAATTTTTGTTGTTTAAGCTGACTGCCTGTGGCACTTGGTTATGGCCGCCCTGGCATACTAAGCGCTCCTTTTTTCCTTCCTTGGTTAGGATGACCACTGTGAGGATTTGATGAGAGTATTTCTTTCCACCATGTAACTATTTCATTGAATGAGCTGAATCTACTAGGTGCAGAAAAAATGGGGGAGGGAGGAAACATTCTTTTCCATATTTCTCCATTAAAGTCATCATGAGGGCCAGTTCTTCAATGTCCCTAGATGAAATCTCAAGCAGATCTCATAGCTTTTCCAGGCCCTTTCAGTCTCACAAGCAATCTCATTTCAGCAATTAAAACATTAGACTTGTATAATCGTCAAAACTCCAAACTTCATTTCAAGGTAAAGTGCTTCCCCTTGTAAAGCCTGCAGTGAAGGAGATAGGGGTGGTTGGCTTTCTTGTAGTCTCTTCCATTCCTTCTCCATCTCTCAGCCCGTGTCTGATCCTTTCTGCAGCTGGATCAATATATGTCTAGACCAGCCTCACATGCAGTCATCCTCTGGCATGAGGACCCCTGAGGAGCAGATGTGTGGAGTCTTCCCTTTTTCTGGCTGGGAGCCTCCACCTCTGGTTCCCTGATTCTGGCTGGACTTGTCAGATTTCAACTCTTCTCCTTTAGTAGAATTCCCTTCCAGGGAAGATTCTTTTCCCATGCCCCCAAGCCATCTCCTTGCCATGGATTCAGTGGCCTCAAAGGAAAAACACAGGTGTCTTTGTCATGTTATTGATGGACTGAAACCCATATCCCAGTGAAACCATTTTTCTTGGTTTATTGATAGAAGCAAACTCCAGAGTTTGTCCATCAAACTCAAGAGGACATGAGTCCAATATCGAGGAGTCTCCTGAAGCCTCTGTCACTGGCCTGGATTGAGGAGGAAATACTCCTTCTTTTCCCTCTGTTGGAAGATATGCATTAGCACACCAACACTCTTCTCTGCAAAGATCTTTCTCTCTCAGCTCTTTTGTTCCTTGTCCTTCATAGGCTGGTGTTCGTTTTTTCCTAACAGTTTTGCAGTCTCGGAGGGTGTAGGGATGCTTGGCATCAGTTCCATTGTCAAGGGCTTTGTGGCCTCTGCAGTACAGTCCCATTGTAATGTCCTTTACTTGAATTTTGTACTGTGGGCCTGAGTGTAATCTGAATTATGGCCTCTCACAGCTGACTGGCAGGACCATCAGCTTGGGATGTAATTTTTATAACGGGCATTTCCTCAGGGCTCAAGGGTCTATGGATTCAAGTAGAGAAATAACAGCACTAATGACCCACGTCTCATTGACTTATGTCTTCACCTGCTCAAGTAGGAGACCTTCATCCTCTGAAGAGTCCCCTCAATTTTTTGAGAGTCTCTAGGAGGTTCGTGTTTGTGAACAAAAGCATGCCTGGTCCTGGGGGAATGCAGCTGCTCTTCTGTCTCATGGTGCGCATTTACCCAATGGGATGTTTTATACCTGGCATGTGCCATGCCTGAGGCACCTCCAGGGTAACAAGGAAAGACAAACACCTCTCTTCCCTATGGGACAGACATCATGCTCTAATATGTGAATCTAAGCAGTGTAGTAGCCATGTTCCCTGTTTTCATGAAACTTTTTACATTCATATCCCACCACACTCACTTGTCATAGAACTCAGAAATGAGTTCGAAATTTCCTTCAACCAAGGATTGTAAAATGTGATAGAACCCCAACTTCTTCTCACCACTCTTGGCTCAGGCTCCTGACAACCCTAATCAAGCCAGGCCTGGTCCCTGCAGAGAAATGGTCCCTGAATGAGAGGGATCTGGGGCAGAAAGCCTCAGAGGGGCACACAAGACTACTGTGGGTGCAGAACCAGCACAGGACATCATGTACGCCCATGGTGCTCTGTCCCACTGGCTCACACCTCACCCACCCTGGCCTCAACCCTGCTCCAGGACATTTGAATGTGCAGCAGGAACCATCCTGCAAAGATGAGCTCAAAGAGATGGGAGCTGCCAGCACAGCGGCTGGCCTGGTGAGGCCGGCTGCCAGGCCAGGGCTGGGGCCTGGTGATGGATTCTGAATACTGCTCTGTGCTGGGCGGTCAGCTTTACTCTCTTCAAACATCAAATCTCAGTGTTCTACAGTCAGAGACATCCTGAACCTGTCACAGCATGTAGGCGCAAAGGAAGCCACATGAAAAGAAACTCCCTTTGCCCAGGCTGGGCTGGGCTGACTTGTTTGTTTGTTTTGAGTGTTGTTTTCTTTTAATGCTTTTCAGGATCAAAGCCCTTTGCTGGATTTTTTGGTGCAGTGGTGAGAAATATAGTCTCCAAGCAAAGGTCATTGGACCAGACTTTTGGATTTAGTGACGGGGGAGGCTATAATTTTTCCTGCTGGCAGCATTGGGCCACTGGAGAAAATTATAAAAGAGACATTGTGCCTCACTGGTGCATAGGCTGACACCAAGGAGATAGAATGAATGGAAAGTGACGTTTATCCTACTTAGAGTTAGAGTTGTTTGCCCAAATGAGGGCAAAACAACTTTCCAGGCCAAGGAGGCTCATCAGGGCAATGAATCAATGGTGCCAGAATTTTGAACCATATTCATAGAATGTTTTCTTGTGTCTTAATGTTAAAATCACCCTATGTTAATGTTTGGCATAGAAATGTGCCTCAACCAGTTGAGCAGGGTCACTCTGCAATCTTCTGGGCCCTTAAATGATGACCAGGGCCCTGCCATGATGATCCTGGCATGCAGACCATCTACATTCCGGGGCCCCTGAGCCGGCCTGGACACAGCTGGATGGGGCTGGGCTGGGCCTGGAGGCCACAGCCAAGAGGCACTGAACAAAGAGGGATGGGAGTGGCTGCTCCCTGACGAGGAGTCAGGGGCCCAACAGAGTGAACCCAGTAAATATTGGGGACAACTGCAGCAGGCCCTCCAGGGGTGGGACCCAGCTGTGGGCAGCAGTACAGAGCCCAGCTTGGCCCACTGCCTGCTACCAGTTACCTCCTGACGTGGCCACTGGTGTAGGCTCACATGTGGATAGGCAAAGACGAAGCCCCAGACAGCAGGGCCCAAAAAACAAGGTATGGTTATTGTGCATCTCCAAAGGAAGGAGCTCGGGGCTGAGCCAGTCCCCCAGCCCCCTGACATCTCCATGGCAGCTCCCACCAGGACAGGACAATGCAGAGGATTCACTACTACTTGATTTATAAGCTCAAGACAGATCTGGTGCTTTCTGAACTGTTACAACTGCTCTCACAATTGCTCCACAGCCCCCTAGGATCAAATGACTTCCATGTAGCCCAGGCAAATTCTTGTGCCAGCAGCTGGGAAGGATTTTCAAAGGCTGCCAGCCATCACTGGAGGCCTCTTCTAGGTGCCAAGGAGTAGAAAATTGCCATCTTTCCTGATGGAACACTGCTTTTCCTCCTATTACCAATTGAATGTTAATCCTAGCTCCTCAGTGATGAAATTGAGGCCATGGGGGACTTCATACTCTCACCAAAGCGGCTCAGGTGATACTATATATTCGGCCAGAAAGAACAGAAGCCTTGGCGGCAGGAGACCCAGGTCCCAATCGTGGCCATAAAACCAGCACTTGGCTCCACAGAACCTTGGGTGTGTCCCTTTCCCTTCCTGGGCCTGTAGGGTGATCCTGATCCTGAGCCCAGACCTGAGGAGCTGGGGGAAAGGGGCTTCATGCTTCAGCTCACTTGCAGTGCCATGCCTGGTCCCAGATATGCAAAAAGGGACTGGATTGAAAGCCCTGGAGATGTCTAGGCTCACACTCTTCACCCCTAGGAATATTGGGTCTGGGTCCACCTGACCTGTGAGAATGGTGGAGGTTAGGTTGTTTGTTTGCTTTGGCTGGAGGACCTTGATTTGGGAGTCAGGTGAGAAACCATGTATGAGAAGCTCTAACCCTGAAGGGAAATGCCTACATATGGTTGCTATTGGTAATAGTAACCTTCACAGGGGTGACACAAGCATTGATGGATGTGCCTATGAGGCCTCCCTCTTCACAATCTGCTGATCCACCCAACAGTTGGAATGGAATTGCCATAGCCGCCCCCCCCCCGCCACCCGCCGAGAGCTGGGCTCATGCAACAGGAAGGGTGATCAAAACAACAATGCATCTTGAGTATTGAAGGAAAGTACACTCCTTTATTCCGCGTTGCTGTTTCAGTGACACCACGCATCTGGGTGGAAGGCACTGATGTGATCCTGTGATCCTCATTGGACAGATGAGAAAACAAACACCCTGAGACATGTTCAAGGTCATGGGCCAAGCTCTTGGGAACCCCTGGCTCAAGGCTGACTGCCTATCATCTGGCTCACAGCGCTTTCTCCTTCCCTACCTCTCCTCCCTCACACCCATCAATCACCAGAGGCTTTGCCTACAGAACACTAAATACACAGACTTTCTAAAACACCCAGGAATGGAAGAGACCTTTCACTTGCATCTTTACATGCCGGGAAGCCACAACTAGAGAATGAGTATCAGGAAGCCGTTAGTTTCTCTTCAGAAACTGAGATATGTGTGTATGTGTGTGTGTGTGTGTGTGTGTATTCATATATATATACACGTATACACATACACACACGTATACACATACTTATTTCTGCATGTGATGGGAAATTTATTTTTAAGTTCAGAACTGAAGTATTTTCTGGACTATATGAATGGTAGGTCCTAGACTCTGATATTCTGATCTTCTCAGACTTCTTTCTTCCCTAATTAAAGACTTTCTCAAGTCAAGGAGAAAAAAAAGAAGAGTCACTGAGTGATCAAGAATGGATATAATTCAGGGGGAAAAGTAGGAAAATCACATGTTTGGGGGGTGTCGTCACTGCCTATAGATGTATGAGGTGACCACCATAGCAGGAGGGTGGTGACGTGGTGACCATCCATCACCTTCACATGATGATGGCTCTGGGTCTGGGGTGGTCAGGCGTCAAGCATTGCAGCCTTTCCTGAACACCTCCCAGATTTCAGGAGCAGAAGCAGTCCCGGTTCCTGGACTTCTTTCTGCACTCCTTTTTTTTTTTTTTTTTTTTGGCATCAAGTGGACCATTCTCCCCTAGGTGATCACTTCTCTGGCTCATTTCCATTAGATAGAGAAGGAAAGAAAGAAATTTTATGCAAAAACTGTTCTTTATAGATTCAGAGTCTTGCCTGATAGATGCCATTGGATGTGTCTCATTTTCCTGTTTATCTGCAGGTGAAATTCCTCACTGTCTCCTGAGCAGGATTGACAAAAGACATGCAAAGGTGTACCTTACCATACATGAAGAAATGAGCTCAGGACCTTTTAGGGCTTCTATTCAGCTTGTCACAATTCAATCCCATTTTCCTGAATGGCTTGTTTAACTTTCGGAGAGTATCAGATGTACTGTGGTGTAAATAATATTTGAACAAGAGGGAGATTATTAAGTTGCCAACTAGAAAGGCATTTTGAAGATACCCCATTATGCTGTTTAAACACCCCTCGCATTAGTGCTCTTGGAAAACTCTTCATATTAAGTAATCATTCTAAAACAACATGCACAGTTCAGCAGGAGGCACCCCATTCCAGCTTGACATTTAGCACTTTAAAAACTTTAAAGACTCCAGACGGCCTTATCAACTCACAGACAGGGGCACTAAATGTCAGGTGGGTTACTTCTGCCTGGAAACCACAGGCTAGAGCTGGGGATGAGCATAGGCTCCAGTTAAGTGCTTAAAGTATTAAGAAAATCTGAAAACAAAGTGCACACCATTAGTCAAATTGGTGCTGGCTTTTGATGATCTACAGTGTGTACTTGCGGCTTGGTCTTTGTCAAAAGTGTTTTAAAAGCGAGGTGGAGTGACGGTAGGGGCAGAGAATGACATGTTTATAATTTCTACAGGATACAATAGAATAAGAAGGGCCTATTAATGAGCCTGGGCCAATGAGCTTTCCAAACATCTGATTTTCCTCTTAAACATAATTAGCCACCAGAAGGGAAAATAACAAGGGCTCCAATGTGAAGAAATTGCTGGCATGTATTCATCAGACAATCAGAAAGTGCAAATAAAAAGGATGAGAAAGTAGCTCTTTTTTTTCACATTTAAAACTACAGAAGACAATCTTTGATCTCCTGAAAGAATAATGGATGAAAATGTAATTATTTTTGTCTTCAATTAACTTAGAAGTTTATTTCGATGGAAGAGAAAATAATGTTGCATCGGGTAAGGTACGGTGCTTTCCAAAGCACTATCTGCAGCTGTCTTCATAAGAGCACCAGGAACTGGTGCTTATACAACTGTGTCCATTTTACAGATTAGAAAATCGAGTTGCCAGGTCAGTGCCCTGGTGCTCTGCATGCCCTTGGAATGCATGATTTCAAGCCTGCTTCTTGGGCTTCTGCTAGTTAAGTACAAAGGAGAATTAAAACGCAGGCCACCTGACTCCTGGTAGATATGCAAGAATTCAAAACCAGACCAAGACAAACACCCCAGACATTTTATGCCGGTACTCTTTCTCTTGGTGATCCGCTCATTCTGCCTTCCACACGGGAAAGAGGATCGCTCTTTATGCCTTCATGCTAATCTCAAGTCAAGTTCTGGAGTCAGAGAACATTTGCTTAATCCCTACGGGCTTGAGGTGGATGGCACTGACCCTCAGTTTCTCCTTTGGGAAAGAGGACAAGCACTGACCTGTATGCATTATCATGAAGACACATTATGCTAAAGCTGTAAAATGCCTGATACATGCTATGAGTCTAACAAAAAAATTGTTTCTCCTCAGTGTCATGTTGGGGATGGCCTCGGGACAAGCAATGATGCTTGGTTGTCTTTGGCTCACCTGTAGTCTGGGAGAGAGAGACCCACAAAGGCAGTGCTTGGTTTCCTTGTGCCCTAAACACCATCATTAAGGGGAAACCCATCTCTTGTTGAGATGGAGCAATCACACAATCATGCCACATCCCCTACATTCTGACTGGATACCCCACACATGCAGACCCTATGCAGTGCGGGTTGAGTGCCATAGGAAACAGATTCCCATGATCCCTCTGGAACGCTGTATGTCCACCCCAGTGAGATAATGTGAGGATTTCATTCCTAAGTGTATCCCTATATCCCAAATAATCAGACTTCACTGAATGTATTATACTTAAGTTTTATCCCTGATTGGGGAGCTTCACGTTTCTAACTCATTTCTAATGAGTTAGCCTGGCATCTTTCAGTTTTCCTTTCAAGACACACTGTTATAGAGGTACACACTATTATAGAAGTATTCTATTAATGGCCTAACCCAGAGTAGCCCCATTTTGACCATGAATTCAACAAATATTTATTGAGCACCTACTATGTAGGTAGCAGATATTCTGCTAGGTATTCAGAATAAAATTACGAACAAGACAGTTTGCAGCTCCTGTTTTGCTAGGACTTGCTTGCATTTTAGAGTGAACAACAAAAAGACAAATAGTCTCTGATATTCTATGAAGAAAAAAATACAGAGTCGAGAGAGGACTAGTTAAGATTCAATGAGCAGTAAATGCATCTCTGAGGGAGACATTCAAGCGGAAACCCAACAAAACTCCCCTTTCAGGGGAGGACTCAGCAGAGGATACTCATCAAAACTTCCCTTTTAAACCCAACTTGAGTCTAATATCCTAAACAGTTGACTTCTGACATAGTACCCAGCAAGGACTTAACTGTTATTCAATTCTTTTACACACACACACACACACACACACACACACACACACACACTTTTAGGTACATGCCATTTCTCCGTTAAGTTGTGAATTGATGTATCTCTGAGATGATATTTTATAACCCGAGATAAATGTCAGTTAGGGCTCAGGACTGCTGAACATCAAATCTCTCCAAACAGCCATTTCTGGAAAACATAAATCACCCCATTTGCTGTGGTGATGGATGTTAACATGGCAAGAGTTTACTCTTTATCTCATGCTCAATAATCTACAGCAGCTTCTTCACTGCCTTTACATTTTCTGTAACTCCAGGCAGGTTTTTGAGACTCTGGAAAGTCCCTAAATCATTGAGATGTTCCTTCCTTGCTTAGGAGTGATTTGTCAAGGATTTCCCCCAAATGGCTGGGCCAGGAGAATAGGACCCTTCCAGCTCTACATGGTTCTGAAAAGGAAGCCCAGAAACCAAACTTCCCGAAGCTCTTTGTCCTCAGTTAGATTCCATCTGGCTAGACAGGCTATGTTGGGAAAAGAGTGTCTTACAGATAAGACCACTGAGCCAAATCCTACAAGCAGAGCTTTCCACCAGGAGCTGTGCTGGGCGATTAGGCGGATATTTTTCTATCAAGTCAGTGAGTGAAGGAAAGAGCCAATAAAAATTATATTACTAGGGCGTCTTCTTGTCTTCTTGCTATTAGTCCATTTATTCCATGGAAATTGTTACCTTTAGGGTGATTATGCACACACACTGACATAATGATGACCACACCTACTTATGAAACATTATCGCCTTGTATCCGTGCTTTGAAAAGACCAGCCAAATTTGTGGACGGCCCTTGTGTACAGAGAAACTGTTATCTTTGGGAATTTTTAGATTACTTGCCTTTCCCACAGGGAAAAGAGAAGCTTGTCTTCTGTGCTTTGACATTGTATGAAAGAAAAAGATACAGCTAATTTTATTGCAATATTAGATTATCTGAGGATTGTTTATTTTCCATTGCTTCTCCAATAAGTCAAAAAAGATCTGGAATCCTGGTTTGCATTGAGTGTGTCCATTTTCAAGTCCTAGACTCTCTGTAGTCTGTGACTGGTGTCTCTGCAGATGTTTGCATGGGGAACGGTTGGTGTATTTTACCCTAAATGGACTTGGGACATTCCAAACAGGGATTGAGATCTTTCCCAGGACTGCTTGAGTATTCAGCACATGTGACGCAATCAATGGCCTGCTCATTTGATTTGCTCTTCAGCTCTCTCAGGCCCCAAAATACCAATTCCCTGTCTTGCAAAACACAGCCAAGCTTTCGTGGGCTTGTCCTGGTGCCATATCTAAGACTGGAATCGGGTTTGACATTTAATATAAAGTTTAAGTCACCATAACCACTATAGAATGACTAAGGCCATTAAAACTTGAACCAGGACTTTGGTCACCACAAAGAGCAGATAGGTTTTTAGGTCTGTTTTTTTTTTTTTGTTTTTTTTTTTTTTCAGACAACAATCTACTAGCATGGTAATTGGAACATGGCTTATTTGGCTAGAGGTGGAATAGCACTGACTCATCTCTTGCAACATAAAAACTCTGAGGTTTGGGGAGGCAAGCCACAGGGAACCGGACATTTGGTGGCTTTTCAATTCTGAGGTCACATCTGCTTAAACCTCACAGGCAGGTAAAGCTTCACAGCTTCACTGATTTCAGGTTGCCAAGGCTTACATGGTAGCAAGCATTCATTGGAGGGAGGGTTGGCCTTTGAGGAGCCTGACACAGCCTGAAGTTTAGAGCCTTAGGAATCGTCCTCCTTTCTCTGGTTCTCAGCAGCCTCATCTGTCAATTCTAGATGATAAAACCCTTGCCAAACAGGAAGGTTGTGATTATTAGATCAGATGCTTTTATACCTTTCCTTTCTTTCCTCCATTTGGAAAGAAGTAGCTTGGAAGGAAATTAAAAAAAAAAAATCTTCTAGGTTTAGAAAACAGAAACAGATGGATTCCCTAGAAGGTGTTACTAAATCACACTTCAGTATTAAACATATACATATATTTATATGTATCATATATTTATATGTATAAGTGTATATCATGTATTATAAATTACTACATGTTACATGTAACATATTTACATGTGTAGATATCTATATTGTATATTACATATTACATATATAACTTTGCTCCCAGTTTCTCTTTGACTCCCCCCAGTGCTCCCACAGTATGGATACTATAATCATCACATTTTACAGATGAAAAACTTGAGGTTCAAATAAGTTCATCAACTTGCCAGAAGTCTTACCTCTGACCACGACTGGATCCATGATTAGTCTAATTTCCAAGTTTACATTCTTTCTATAGACCCAAATTCTAAGTGATGAAAGCAGATTGTATATTCTGATCAAAATCTGAGAAAGAAGCAGTCAGACAGCACAAATCGGTGGTTCTCAAGTATCACCGAATCTAAGAGAAACACGGGATGCTTGTTAAAAGAAGAGCCTCACAATGCAGCCCCAGAGATTTCCGACTCAGCAACTGGGAGGTAGGGCCAGGGAATCTGCATTTTATCAAGCGCCATTTCCCGGCTTCCCCAAGGGTGTTGAATGTAGGTGGTCCAAGGTACATAGTTTAAGTAACAGGAGTGGGGACACTGTTTATTAATGTCTCTCTTCATCCTACTTCCAGGACACAAAAATAGGATGTGCCAAAGCAACAGATTGCTCTTTGGGAATGGTGTTGGTCTAAGACAAGACAGGAGGCCTAGGGCTGGGTCATCTGTGCCTGAGAACTCATGACTCACAGGTGCTGCTGGAGGTCAGGGGTCATCTCTGCCCGCCACAGCCATTGTGCTGGGGGAGTAATTTCTACAGCAAAAATAGTAACTTAGAGCTATAAATAACTAGTAACATACAATCGATACCCAGCAATGAAATGCTGGAGGAAACCAGATTCGGTCTTTCTTGAACTTCATAGATTTTTGGATTTTCCTTTTTTTCTAGAAAACTTTGAAAGAATTTTGATTCACTTGAAGTCTGGAAGCTCTGATCATGAACAACATCCTGTTCATTACAGGAAATCAGGAGCAATGCTGACTTCTTATCTGGATCAAAAATATCGTGGGACCTGCCTGAAGGTGAGCCTTCCACTGATCTACCTACACTCACCTGGGAAGCCCCAGACCATTCTCTCAGAAGGAATGGTTTAAATCACAGGTGCCAATGGCCCACTTATTCCTGGAGGAGCTAATGGCAGGCTCTTAAGATGCTGTTCCTCAAACTTTGGCTGCATTAGAATCCCCTGGAAGTTTGTTCAAACACAGACTGCTGTCCCCTCCCCAAACTTAGACCTAATAGGACCCAGGAATTTGCGATTCTCACAGTCTCCTTAGGGATGTTGATGCTACTGCTCTGGGAACAATACTCAGAAAACTATTGCCTTAGCATTAATTCCAGACCAAAATCAAGACCTCAAAACTCCCACAGATGTGAAGAAATACCAGTCCTTGGCCTCGGTTTATCCTGGGAAGAAAAGACTTACCCAGTTAACTTCTGTTAACTACATTTCTAGAAAAGAAGTAGAAGACTTCCTGGTAATGTTTCAAAGTATGCTCAGATGAGGATAGAAAATAAGTGTCTGAATAAATGAAAGGAATTAGCTTCCTAAAGGAGCTCATTTGTATCACTGTCTGTCACTGTAGAGGTTCAGGAGATACATGGGAGACTTGTCTCTGTTCCATATGCAGTTGCCAGAACAACCATGAAAGACTTGCACCTCTTTAATCCAAACTCGAGGAGGTCTCAATGAGACAATGCCCATGTTGGAACCCAGTTGTGTCTTCTCCAGTCTCCAGATATGTATTATTTTACAGATGCCAGTATTTTAAAAACACAACATATGCTTGATTTTGATAAGTCTTTCATATTTTCTGAGTATACAGTTAGGTTAATGGATCCATAGGCTTTAGGGACCTCTTCTTCATTTTGTGATTGAGTGGCTTCTGTGGCTATTTATAGGTTGTCAGGACTCTGGGGCTTCTTACAAAGAATGGTATGAACTTCTTCCATCACCTGGGTCAGTTCCTTAAACAACAAATAGGTAAAATAGTGTTTTTTGAATAACAAAAATTCCACCAGGTAAATTTTAAAGATGTAATTGGCTTTATTGAATGATGATTCATGAATCAGGCAGCAGCCCATCCAGCAATAGAAATGAGCTCCAAAGGGCTACAGAAAAGGATAGCTTTTCAAAGGGAGGACAAGGAAGTCATAAATGAAGAAAAAAAGGATTGTTTTAGGTGAGGTCACCTTCTTTTCAGGGACAAAGGGTCAATTAAGGGGGATTACCTCATCTTTCTTTGGGGCAAGAAAAGGACCTATTTGGCAGATTACCTCATTGGTGCTGACCAGAATATTCCAGACTGACTGGTTAAGATTATATTCCTGGGGAAGGCTGAAACTGTAATTAGGTTAGGTATTAAGTTTTGGTGGGCTTAGCACAAGTGACTCCATTATAAGCCTGCTTCTTAACAGATTTGAAGATTTTGAAATCCAGATTTAAAAGAAAACTGTTTGGTTACTGATATGTTGGAAGTAAAAATGTTTCCTACCCAAGACTGGGTGATGGGCAGCTGGTTGGGGCCCTGGCATAATAAAAATTTTATTTTTATATAAAATAAATGCAAATGCTGCAAATGCTGTCTTTTCACTTGAGGAAAGTAGTGTGAAAACCAGGTTTGGAACTGTGACCAGACATTCTATAGAAAGATTGTCTGGGATCCCTGGGTGGCTCAGTGGTTTAGTGCCTGCCTTCGGCCCAGGGCCTGATCCCGGAGTCCCGGGATCGAGTCCCACGTCGGGCTCCCGGTATGGAGCCTGCTTCTCCCTCTGCCTGTGTCTCTGCCTCTCTTTCTCTGTCTCTCTCTCTTTCTGTCTATCATGAACAAATAAATAAGATCTCTTTAAAAAAAAAAAAAGATTGTCATGTCAATACTTCAGATCGTATTGTACCTGGGAGAAACTTAGCATGTCTGACTGCATGTTGCTTCTATTTCCCTCGTTGCTGTGACTCATACCTTAGAAACTTCTACTTAACCCTGCACATAGACATGTTACAGCTTAATTCATAAAAACTGCTTTTTACCCAAAATCTACCTCATCCAAGATGATAAGGAAGTACATACAGAAATGACTGTGCTATGTTTAAAATTTATAGGAATGACATGACCAGATTTTTATATGCAAAGATTATTTGACCAAGGACAGAGAAGTTACTTGAACTTCCTTGATGTCTACAGATGTCCATCACCTTTTGACTCCAATTCCTTCCTGTTTCCCCCACTTCCTAACATAAAAGAAGCTCGAATCTCATGCTCAGGGAGATGGTTTTTTGGGACAATAATCTGCCATCTCCTTAGCTTGCTGGCTTTTAGAATAAGTCCCTTTCCCAGTATCTTGCCTCTCTACCTACTGGCTTGTCATGCAGTGAGCAGAACAAACTTGGACTCAATTACAATATCTGTGAAATGTCATGCAGTGGCCATCAGCGGAGCAGATGGCCCTATTGTTTGACAACTATGTTGACAGTCACATTACCTATGCACTTGTAGCTATTTGGGCAAATTTCAGAAGCTGGAAAGTAAAAGTTAAGGCTGCCATTCTTGATCTCATAATGTAAAGCCCTATCCCCATGGAAGACAGAGACCCATGAACATTATGCATTAGGAAAATACTGTCTTAATTTGCAAACAGATCCTATTGTTACTTAGAATTAATATTTGTGCTTAAGAGGCAAGGGTATGCAAGTATATTTGTTCCAATAGTTTAATAGTTGGGATTCCTTCATTTGCAAGTGAAGGACAACAGAATTTGCCACCCCAAAATGTGTCTCTTTGGCATAAAGATTATTTTAGGCTGATTATTTCTAAGAAAGAGCTTACATAGGAAAACTCTGAAAACTTAAATACCTTTCTGTAAGAGACACTTACATTTATAAGGGAAATCTCCATTTATTAAGAATGTTTCCTTCTCTGTACAAGAAGAGAAGGAGGACCCTAACCTCCAAAAACTCTTATCAATGAAGAAGGCACTGACTTAAATCTGCATGACAACCTTACCCTTGGTTGGTTACCTACCTTGGTCTCCTCACTCCCACCCAATATCTTCATTTGTCTTTATCTGGAGATGCTATTTAAGGTGGTGGCTTGTGCCATTTTGGAGTTACTCAGTTTTCCTTGAGTCTGTCCCATGTATACAGGTGTTATGCATGTTATTAAACTTCTGTTTTTCTTCTATTGATCTGCTTTTTATTACAGGAGTCTCAGCCAAGAATCTAGAAGGGTAGAGGGAAAATTATTTCTCCTCCTTCGCACAAGTGACAGAAACCATTCTTCCCCATATTTGAGGCTGGATTAACAAAAAGAAAGAGAAGGGAGAAAATGTATTATGTCATGTTATGTTATAAGTCAGAATTATTCTGGCTTCATATACAACTTGCTCCAGAGCTCAGAGAAAGTCATCACATGGTATTTCCCTCTCCATTTCTTGGCCCTACTTTCACTAGTGGGAGTGCTAAGTAATCCTCTGATTGCAGTGGTTGAATCAGATGTCCACCTCTTTTTTTTTATGGTTTTTTTTTTTAGAGTTCGATTTGCCAACATATAGCATAACACCCAGTGCTCAACCCATCAAGTGCCCCTCTCAGTGCCCGTCACCCAGTCACCCCAACCCCCACCCACCTCCCTTTCCACTACCCCTTGCTCATTTCCCAAAGTTAGGAGTCTCTCATGTTCTGTCACCCTCACTGATATTTCCCACTCATTTTCCCCCCTTTCTCTTTTATTCCCTTTCAATATTTTTTATATTCCCCAAATGAATGAGACCATATAATGTTTGTCCTTCTCCAAATGCCTTACTTCACTCAGCATAATACCCTCCAGTTCCATCCACGTCGAAGCAAGTGGTGGGTATTTGTCATTTCTAATGGCTGAGTAATATTCCATTGTATACATAAACCACATCTTCTTTATCCATTCATCTTTCGATGGACACCGAGGCTCCTTCCACAGTTTGGCTGTTGTGAGATGTCCACCTCTTAACCAACCACCAGGGCCTGGGGAGCTGAGTTACATGAGTGAGCAGAGGTGAATTACAAAGTGAAAGTAAGAGCCATCTCTGGAAAAAGAGAAATGAATAGAGAAATGAAAACAGAGTAGTTACTGTAAGTGGATAACAATAGAAGATCAGAAAGAATGAAGACATGAGGAGAGCCCAATTGGGACTGGATTTGAGGAACCAAAAATACCCTAGTACACTGAGAAAGCCTCCATTCCACTGATGTTACTATGGACTGGACTTTTCAGCCTTTGGCAAATCTGAGTTATTTTTTTTCTTAAAATTGCATTGTTGTATGGAGTAGTTAAAACATGAAGGTCACATTTCATGTGGCATTACCTTTGCAAAATTAGGATCAGCTTAGTAAATTTGCTTCTGTCTTATGCAGTGAGATAACTTGCTTTGTTTCCTAAGGAATATAAAATTTGTGTTAGGCTTCCTTGGTTACAGCTCTAGTCATGAGATGCTACACTTACTTAGCTTTGTGACCTTAATTAAGTCATTAAAACCTTTTGAGCCTCAGATTGCTTTCCTGTAAAATGAAGAAGTTGGTTAAATAATCTAAAAGCCTCCTCCTAAATAAATAAATGTAGCAGGAATTCCAGCTTCAGCCTAAATTGTGTCCTCCCTTGCGATTGAGACATGACTAGTCACATCTGGGAAACTACAGAAACCAAGCCTTGGAGGATCCTAAGAGAAGAAGTAGCTGATAGAATCAGCCAGAGTCATCATCTCTGTAGCCTCGTTCCTCTCAGACCCCAACTTCCAGTGACTTATTTGAGAATCCTTCACAAACAGAGAACTGTAAATAAAACTCAGAAGAAATGTCTACTACATTGCTGTAAAACTGCATAACTCAAAGGGGAAGGGAGTCTTTCTTCATCTTTACCATATAACACCATGCACCTTGGCACATTGAAGGCTCTAGAACATCTACTCCAAATAAATGTACAAATGAACAAACAAAAATCTTTTACATTGGAAACTTGTGAGCAGCCCCTGCCAACTCTCAAAAATCTTAAGATCTGAACTTCTGGTTAAATACAATGGATTAAAAATACACATTTTAATTCTGTTTCTTCTTGAAACACTGGAATGACAGAAGGGAATTTTCTAAAGACCCATAAAAGAAAGAGAGAGAGAGAGAGAGAGAGAGAGGATAACAACTGATTTTTGCAAGCTAAAAAGTAAAAGAAAGACTAGTAACTGACTTAGAAGGTCAAATATTGAACCCTGAGTTCCTACTGAGGAAAGACAGAACTATAATCACACCGAAGAAGCTCCAAGGCTCAGATAATGATGGCACCAGGTATCTCTGGAAGTGATATGAAGGTGAAACTAAAATACCAGTTGGTTCAAAGTATTTAAACCACAAATTCAGATCCTCTCCCTCACTCCATGCAGCTGAGTGACTATCCTTTTTCCAGTTTGGTACAATACTGGAAGCTGTTCTCTGAATGGGGTAAACAGTTGAGGGCGTGCCAATATGGCAGAGAGTTGGGGTACTCTGCTGAACGTTGAAACTCCAGCAAGGCAGGCAACAGGAGAATGGAATCTGACTTGGCCACAGATCCTGTCCACGTTCAGCCAGGTCCTCCCAGGGATGACCATGGGGGACAAGCACCCCCTCCCATGTCCATAAGGCACATCATCAGTACTTTCATCTCCAAGCTTACACATGAGCAGAAAACCCAAGATCACCAGACAACTGAGTCCAGTCCATTCAAAACACAAATTGTATATTCATTTGTGAATACATCTGTTTTCTTGTCCCCACAGCAGAGCATAAGCTCCAGGAAAACAGGAACCAGGACAATGTATACTGGAGTAGCATAGAGCTGCTTAATAATAGATACTTGATATATTTGAACAAATGAATGAATGGATACATGGATGGTAGATGGATGGATGGATGGATGGATGGATGGATAGGTGAATGAATGAATAAGGACTGAATTCTGAAAGAAACAATATGGCAGGAGCTGAAGGGTAAAAAGAAATGGCCAACTAATTTCCATGCGCTTGGGGGACTCCTCGAAATATTTATTGGAGAGAGCATTTCTCAAGGTAGATTGAAGGTTTAATGTGAAAAAGTGGGAGCAAGAACATAAATTGAGTGATACTGATATTCATGAGGCTTCTTTTGCATATCATATATATACATTAGCTTTGAGTGTTAATGATAATTGGGTGACTTCAATAGCATTATTTATTGGGTATCTGGGTGGCCGAGTCAGTTAAGCATCTGACTCGATTTCAGTTCAGGTCATGATCTGAGGGTTGTGACCCCAAAGCCCAGCTCAGGCTCCATGCTGCACATGGATCCTGCTTAGGTTTCTCTCTCTCTCTCTTTTTCTCTCTCCCCCTGCCCTCTCCCTTCTGCTTGTGTGTGTTTGCCCTCTCTCTAAAAAACAAACAAACAAACAAAACTGATTTTAAAAAATAAATTTTTAAAAAGTAACATTATATTTTGAAATTTTTCTATGCAAAGCAGTTTTGCATACATTGTCCTAATAAAATCTTACAATGGCCCTGTGAAATATGTATTGTTTCCATTTTATAGACCAGGAAACTGAGGTAAAGAAATGCTAAGTAATTTTCCAAGTTAGCTCAATAATCAGCAAAAACTGCAATTCAAACCCCATCATCTGACTCCAGAACTCTTTCTGCCCCCCTTCTCTCTGTCCTGCCATAAAAAGTCCTTTCTACCTAATATAATGTGCCCATCTCCCCATCCAGTGGTCTCTGAACACATGATTATTGCTTAGCATTCTCTTTCATCCCCTGGATATAGCATAATTTGTTAAATTCTAATAGACCTTCAGTATTACATAGTGAGTCTTTTTTTTTTTTTTTGAAGATTTTACTTATTTTATTTGAGAGAGACACACGAGTGGGGGGAGGAGCAGAGGGAGAGGGAGAAGCAGGCTTCCTGCTGAGAGCCCAATGTGGTGTTCAATCCCACGACCCTGAGATCATAACCTGAACCAAAGTCAGACACTTAACCGACTAAGCCACCCAGGGCCCCCCTAGTGAGTCCTTTAAAAAAAAATGCTATAAATAATACTACATGGTACAGCCTGACACAGAGAAATGCATGATTCTCTAATTATTTCCTTAGGATAAAATCCTGGAAGTGTCTTCCTTCAAAGACTAACCATGTTTAAGGCTTTGATAGGTACTGCCAACATGCCCTGGGGAAAGTTTGTACATATGTAGATTCTTCTTGGCAGCAGCGTATGGCATGCCTGTCTTACCACCCTCTTGCCAACACTAGGGATTAAAATCCTTCTCAGTCCTTCACAGTCTGATACATCAAAAATGGTGTCAACTCTGATTAGATTACAAAAATTTTTAGAAAAAACGATAAAAAATTTAATTTGTATTCCATTGATGACAATGATATTTAAAGCATTCAATATATGTGTATTGGATTTCTCTATTTTTTGAGAATCTTTTTTTTTTTTTAAGATTTTATTTATTTATTCATGAGAGACACACACACAGTGAGAGAGGCAGAGACACAGGCAAAGGGAGAAGCAGACTCCATATAGGGAGCCCAACGTGGGACTCGATCCCGGGACTCCAGGATCACACCCTGGGCCGAAGGCAGGTGCTAAACCACTGAGCCACCCAGGGATTTTTTTGAGAATTGTTGTACATATCCTCTGAACATTTGTTCCTTGGATGATTTATCTTAACCTTGCTAATTGGTATTAACTCTTCACATAATAAAAATACCATTTACTTATATGTACAAAATGTTATCTCTGTTTGGTGTTTCTCTCTGAAGTCTCCTTTTTAACTCAAAGAATTTCTGTACTTTATATGTCCTTTTTCCTGAAAGTGATAAAAAAAAAAATTAAAGATTGTATTGGAGAGAGAGAGAGAACATGTGGGGGAGGGGCAGAGAGGGGAGAGAGGAGCAGGCTCCCTGCTGAGCAGGTGTGGTGGAGGGGGGCTCAATCCCAGGACCCCAGGATCAGGGATCATGACCTGAGCTAAAGGCAGATGCTTAACCAACTGAACCACCCAGGCACCCCCCAATAAGGTGATAAATTTACTCTCCTCTGGTTCGGATACAAAGAGCAATGTTGAGCTTGAGAAGAAATGTTTTGTCAATGACAGAGCGGTATGAGCTTTCTGGAATCTGGGTGGGGATGTAGGTAGAGGAGAGACATTGTAGGGTCAGGGGTTCATCTCTGTTGGAAAGACAGGAAAGACATCAGAATCTGTGTAACTGAAGGTAAGGAGGGAAACAGAGAGAGAGAGAGAGAGAGAGATAAGAGGATGTCAGACCTCTTTAAAGCTTTTTATCTACCTGGCAAGAAACTGAAGCAACGACTTAAAATACAAGGTTCCAAAGGAAAAAAAAAAATTAGACATGATAGTTTTCTTAACTGTATTTTTTTTTTAATTTGACCAATATAGAGGCTGTTTCTTTAAAAGAATCTTTAAAAGAACACTTCCTCTTTCTGTGGGCCCTCTGTACTGCTTGGTCTGTTTATAAATTTACATGTGACCCCATGGCAGAAACAAATGAGAGTAGGCCCTATACATGGTCCCATTTGATGTCAGAAAGTTTAATGTCAGAATTAATTGCCAACTCCAGGTGCAAAACCACAAAAATCATTTGGATCAACCCATTTCAGCAACCCTAAAAAACCCATTTCAGCTTTTTTTTGTTATGTTTTCTTAAACTTAGGATTTTGCAATGAAAACACATGCACACAAGAGGTTTAGAACTGACCCATATATAGAATGAACTATGTGCCATTTACTAAGTAACCACAGATAATATAAAGGTGTAACTATACCCTACTTATTAGCTATTAACTCTGGAGAATGAATAGAGAAAGGCCCAACCTAGACTGGCACCACGTTCTTTTCTTGTGTCAACATCCAGTGGGTCTGCCTTGGTGTCTATCCACAGTAGTCTAGTCCCGCTCTTGACCTGAGTCCCATCTCATGGTCCCTTCCTTTAATCTCAGGTAATATGTTCATTGCAGAGTTCTTTGTTCCTGTGACTAAAATTCAGCCTTAAAATCTAAACATACGTTATTGAACTCAGTGTCCACCAACAGGGTGAATAATCTTTCTATTTGCTACTAAAATGCAGCACTTTGGGAGATTTCCATTATTTCAAGGCAAATACACACTGCCTCCACAAAAAATGCAGCCTTCTTTGTACTAAATAATGGGAGGAGTCTTGACATTGTCCTGATTTGAGAAGGAAAGATTTTACATTTTCGTCTAATCCTCTTCCCAGTAATACTAAAGTTATTTAGTTGGTTATGTCCCAAGCTCTATTATTACAAGCCCCCACCCTCCCCAGCTTCCCTAGCTTTGGGAGCAAGAGGCTGTTGGCCTGCTATTCGCCAGACTTTACTGTCAAATGGCAAAGCACCTCTCTGTTGTGGCCATATGCAAAACTTTATGTCACAGTTACCTATTTTACTCGGTGTACAGATTCCTAACTTGTCAAGGTGATAAATTAGAGCCCAAATTACTTTTATAAGACCCAAAACAGGGGCACCTGAGTGGCTCAGTGGTTGAGTGTCTGCCTTTGGCTCAGGTCATGATCCCAAGGTCCTGGGATGGAATCCCGCCTCAGGCTCCCTACAGGGAGCCTGCTTCTCCCTCTGCCTGTGTCTCTGCCTCTCTCTGTGTGTCTTAGATAGATAAATAAATAAATAAATAAATAAATAAATAAATAAATAAATACCAAAGTATTCAGACAAAGGAATGTGTAGATGTGAACAATCATCTGATCGCTCCGGTTCCTGTGAAGCCTTGAACTTTCTTATTATATTAGTTGGTGCAATAGGGAGGCTCAGTACAACACTGCAACAAGTCTATCAGAGACATTCTCCAGACTCAGGCACAGGAGAGGATGGGAGTTTAGGGACAGAAATGCTAAGTGTGAAGTCAGACACGTGTAGTATATGTGGAGTCTGGACGGAAGTAGTGAACCGAAGGAGGACAGATAGGAGGTCAGGAAGAGTGTTCACAGTTAGAAAGCATTTCCAGAAGAATGGATTGGTATATTGCACAATGTTTTATGGACCTAATCAGTTTCTTAATTATGTTCTGGTAGACTGTTTCAAGTTAAGACTACAGGAAAAAGTGGGAGACTTTTTATAAAATGAATCAATGAGAAAATTAGATTAACTTCACTAGAACTCAGTTTACAGTAATGAGTAAATGTGGGGGGACGTATTTGCTCCATAAAGTAAAAGCATGTAGGGACCTGGATTCCATCTGAAATTAGATTTTAATCCAGAGATGCCAGGTTATGAAAATCCAAGGCAGGGCAGATTTTAATCCACTTGTAACATTTTTTTTATGATCTGTGATTTATTACTGACTTTGACATTGATGCCTACACTCTTGGCTCCTTCGCCTACAAGCACGCTTTTGTTTCTTCCTTGCAAACAAAACCTCTGTTTTGCTCAGCGTCTTGTAAAGTGGTCAGGTCCTTCAGCAAAGGCTGAATTCTTCTTCATCCTCAAAGGTAAAGTTGACCTGTCTTAATAAGTCAAGTGACACTGAAATGCTTTCAAACAGTGACTCCTGATGGGACGTCTCCTAAAGGGTACCTGAGAACAGACTACAGCAAGACCCTGCTGGGGGGGGGGGGCGGTGGTTGTGATGCCTGAACTAGGGAGCCACTGCAACCATGGGCTGCCCAGCCCAAGGACCTGGACAACACATGAAAGACACAGAATTAGTGAAGGCATCTGAGTGCATGATGACAGTGTGACTTTAACTTACATGAAAGAGAGAAATAGGCCTTATAATTTAAGATGCTTTTCATTGGACTATTACTTTCAGCTGCAAGCATTATTCTGCTATAGGTAGTGTATAGTTTAGACACTGTCAGTGTATAGACTCTTCATCCGTTTTCCATCTTCATTTGCAACAGAAAAAAAAATCTTCAAATTTATCCCACAACACAATGATATTTTTCAGTGATTTAATCAATAATAATGGAATATGTAGTTCTGTGCCTATTTCTATTTGAATTCACTCAGTTTTAGAAGAGTGAAAATTATTCTCTTCTGCATCTCAAGCCTATAACTGAAATTTTAATTTCATGTGTAGCTGTTGTTAGAAGTTCATGTTTAGAAATTGTTAGCATATTGTGATCCAGTATTGCTAATTGAGCTCATTGAGCTTATTAAAAACTATTAGCAAGATATAAGCAAAGTTTAATATACTCATCATAAAATTAAGAGCCATTGCATCAATGAGATTTCCTAATTGGCCAAAAGGATTCTTATTTGGAATTTATACTCTTTCCTTTTTATGAACAACCAGTGATGGGTATCCCTGTGTGGCTAAACAGTTTAGCGCCTGCCTTCGGCCCAGGGTGTGATCCTGGAATCCTGGGATCAAGTTCCACATCAGGCTTCCTGCATGGAGCCTGCTTCTCCCTCTGCCTGTGTCTCTCTGCCTCTCTCTCTCTCTCTCTCTCTCTCTCATGAATAAATAAATAAAATTAAAAAAAAAAAACAACAGTGAACTTTCATACTAGGTATCAGGATGATCCAGATGAAACTATCAATTTTACAGGTTAAAAATCATTGAAAATCTTCAATTTCATAAGATTCCACCTATGAAATCTAAAACTTATCCACTGTCCACATCATTACAAATTACTTCGAAAATTCTTAAGTATAAAGACTATGCCTCATTAAAACTGATCATTTCTAGGCCATTAATTAACAATTTTTAAAAGATGGTATCAATAAATGACTAGTTAAGCTCATTTCATGAAGTTTTTCTCAAAGCCAATATTCCTGTGGATTTTTTTTTTTTTTTTTTTGCTGACATTCTTTTGGATCTGTCAAAATGAAAGCTACATTTTTAAGCTTCCACTTATGTTTTAAAACCAATATGAACTTTGACAAACCTCAAAACATTTCCTGTTGCATATGCCACATGGTTTACAATGTAATAATTCCCTCATATTTGCCTCATATATGTCATAGAGTGAGTAAAATATAATATCCGCACCCTTCACCCTCAAACAACTGAATTATAAAGATGTCTCATTATCTCAGCCTTTCAGTAAGCTCATCAGGGGTGTTGCTTGCTCATTCTCAGATTCTTCTCTGAACTGTATACTCAGATAAGGACTTCAGTTACCTTTTCATTAGAGACTGAACAAAGTTTAATAATTCTTCCCCAGGTGTCAGGTTTCTCCCTCATCTGTGAAGATACAACTTCTATGTTGCTTTTAAGAGCATTTAAATCACCAGACTTCAATTTGGAGGTGTAATACTCCAGTAAATAGTAAGCTCTGTGAGGTTAGTTATTGAGACTTTCTTGTTCACCATTGTGCACACAGAACCTAATACAGGATCTACCTCAGTGTAGATATTCACTAAATATTCATTAAGAATCAAAACAGAAATGAAGCTTTTCTATGGCTCTGCTGGTCAAGGCTACTCATTTTCTTCGTATTGACCTGAACCATGTGAAATGGTCATTTCTGTAGACCAAGAACCAAACGTTGGCAACTTGATATAGTTCAACCTAACAAGGAATGGAGGCCCAGAAAGTTTAAGGTTTAAGTTTAAGTTATAAATTGGCAATGCTGAAATTAAGGTATGTGCTCTTTCCACCTAGCCTTATTTAATCAAGAAAGAAGAGTCCACACTGTTGCTATGGTAACAGCATGGTTGATCATCTGTGTCCTATTTGTAGCATATATGCTAGTGAGTAACTTGTCATCATGAGAAGCCAACAGTCCACACCCCTCTGAACAGGCTGCTTGACTTCCAGGAAGGTGCCAGTCTCACTCCGTTTCCTCCACCTGGCTGCATGCCAGGGGCACTACCCCCGACCTGAGCGTGGCAGAGACAGCATCTAGGTACGAAATGCTGTCTGCAGTGTCACTGCTGACATGCCTAGAATTATAGATACCTTAGGGGTCACCCTAAGGAAGAGGAAATTGAACCTGGAGAGATGAAACAATGTGCTCAGGGGCATGCCATAGGCTCAAGTTCGCACAGCTTGCTTGCCCAAGGGTAGCAACTCCAGTAGATGGCGCATTTTGATGAGGAGCTCAGATTCTTCACAAATGTTTCAGGGTATGGGTTTTACACCCAACAAACCTAGAGACAGCTGACTCAATGACCCTTCTGGTTAGCAGGATCTGCCTGTTTCAGAACCAACCTGCCTGTGGCTTTCTTCTGACTGAGGTGCTCTCTCCGGCAGACTCCCCCTTGGCTCCAGCCAACTTCGTTTAGGGAGGAGAACCCACCCTGAGGAAGTGTTGCCTCAATAATCAGAGTGCCTCACTCCAATATTTTGAGTTCTCTCTCTTTCTCTATCACTCTCTTTTAAATTTTATTTATTTGAGAGAGAGCGAAAGCATGAGCAGGGGGAGTAACAGAGGAAGAGGGAGAAGTAGGTTCCCTGCTGAGCAGGGAGCCAGACTTGGGGATGGATCCCAGGACCCTGAGATCATGACCTGAGCTGAAGGCAGAGACTTAACTGACTGAGCCTCCCCGGCACCCCTTGAGCAGTTTTGTTGGTTTGTCTTGCACCTCAAGCTCCTGTGGATCTCCAATGGGTCTCCTGGTTCCTGTGCTTCAGGTTTGGGTCTCCCACCTCATTCTGTTGTCTGAGATGCATCCACAGGCTGTTTTCCAACTTCTTTTCCTGATTCAAATCCTTTGTCTTTGCCCCCATTCTGACTTAGTATCTTCCTCTAAACCCCACCTCCATACCTACAGAACCCTTCAAGCTTTGTTTTGAATTTCCTGTCCCTATGGACATAGGACAACCTAAACTCCAGAGAACCACAGCTTTGCCACTCACAGGAGTGCCTTTCTTTAGAATTCGTCTTGATTTCTCCTCCTCATAAGGAGAGTTGTAATTTCAGCCACACATAGACACATGGTGAAAACATGGGGGTGTTTGAGGATTACTAATAGTGTTTGTGCTTACATTACAGACTCCAGTTTGTGAAGCACTTATCACACCTATACAAAAGCATTCAGAGTGTCCTAGAAGTCTAGAGTCAGAAGGATCTTCCAAGGTCTACTCGCTAATGCTGGCTGGAGTGTAGACCAGTGGTGGGTTTGAGATCATTTGGAAAAAATTCAATTTATGGACTCCATTCAGAAAATCTGAATCAGTGGCTCTGTATATTATAAGAACCTGCCTTTCTCATACCCCATGTGGTTTTGATGAATGTCAGGTTTAGAGACCACAGATATACTCTATCTTCATCTCCGAAGGATGGTTAGCTAGCTTCCAATTAAGCATCACCTATGTAAGAAAACTTCCTGTTACAAAAGGCCATATCCACTCTGTTGAGTGCCTGTTATTGTTGGGAAGTTTGTCTGAACTTTTACCTATCAGATTATCAACACAATTCAAATAAGATTCAATAATCTGACATTCCAGAGTTCTCCATCATACCTTGGAGAATCTCAACAAATGCCAATAATCCCTCTTTTGGTGAAAAATCATATTTTTTTCAATTTGGGAAATTTTAATATTGTAACTGATCAAAGGACAACAGGTTCCTAATTGCATTATTTGTATCCTTCAGGAAAGCTCACAATGGTTAGAAATGGGAAGGGAGGAAATGTTTTTGAGACTCATGTTTTTGCTCCTCCTTCTCTTCCTGCCTGAAGACATGGAGGTCCTGACAGGTCAGTGTTTTCCTAACAAAATAGAGTGACTACGGTTCCAGAACCAAAGCCCAGTTGGCTTCATCATAAACAAATGCTCAAGTGGGTGCATTTCCCACAGTTTCTGGAGCCATCCTGGAGGAAGGCCCTCACCACCAGCAGGTGAGTGCCATCTAAGTTGGTGATCACAGTGCCAGAGGAAGTTCTCAAAAACCTGCTTTCCATAGCAGAAGGCATTGAGACTGGCCAACCTTTTTGAGTCATTGTGGGGCTTTATTTATAGAAACAAAGGGGAAAGAATTGGAAAATACACAAATAAACAAATGAATGTACAATAAACTTCTCCTATTAAGGTTTCAGTGGAATGGTTGCCATGAAATTATACTAATGAGGAACAGACTGAAACAAACCTTCCATCTTACAGAACGTGTCAATTTGCTGTAGCAAGGCTAATCATTCCCCAGGTGCCCACAACCTCTTATCTATCTGTAGACTGCATTAACCCTCTGAGTCACCCTAGGACATTCCCATCCCCATGTCTCAGGAAGCGCTGTTATCATCTTCAGAGACCCTCAACCCACCAATATAAATGACCTGGCCCAGTCCCTGAAATCTGGAATGAACCCTATAAAAGGGGGAGGGCCTATCTTACCAGAGCAAACAGGTGACTTTTAGTGAACACTTAATGTCACAAAACATAGCTAAAATCCAGCATTTCCGTTATGTGTCTGATAATAGGAATCACCCAGGGTGCTTGTTAAAAACATTCATTCACACACTCTATCCCCCCAAAACTACTAAAGCAGATTTTTCGAGGGACAGGCCCTCTGCTCTGCAGACCAGAAGAACCAGCATTACCTGGAAATTTGTTAGTAACACACCCTAAGGCCCAACCTCAAAATGGCTGTGCCAGAGTCTACACCTGAATCCCAGGTGATACTCATGTGTATAGAAGTTTGAGAAGTGCTACTGTCAACCAGTTCTTGAATGCTGAGGTTTGTGTCCCTGGCCTCATGTTAGAATCACTTGTTGTTTCATTTGGCTGTTTGCTGGTTTGATAGTGATACAATGACCAGGTCGGGGTAGCAACTGGACAGATTTGTTGTTGTTGTTTTATTTAAGTTACACTAATGTGCTGCCCCTGTTAGGCAACCACTCATTAGGGAAAGCTAAATAGGAAAGAACAGTACTCCAACTGGTTGCATGACAGAGGGTCCGCCAGCTTGAACAGCTGGGTTACTCCAGCTCCTACCTAAACCTTCACACTCAATTAACTCATCTCCTATGTACTGTACATGTGTTCCATAGAAGACAGACACAGGTACTATAGGGTACACAGATGCACAACATTCAAAACTTAGAATTCATCAAGGAGCAATGCAATGCACATAGTTATTCAGACAGAAAGGGTTCTGGGAAAGTTCAAATTTGCACACATACATACACACGTACACACGCACACACTTTTTTCTACAGGGAGCAATAGAGTTTCAGGGAGAATCTTGTTTAATCATAAATTAAATGATGTATAGGATCTAGGCAGGTGGAGATGGGGAAAAGCTTTCTCGGCACATTGACTAAATATGAAAACAATTAGCCAAAAACAGTCAAGTATTTTTCAGCTTCAAACCCCTGTGAGGCTTTCTTTATATCACTGAAGATATAGATACCAACACATACACATGCACATAAATACATATATGCATACACCATCACATGCATATTTAAAAAGCTTAAAATGTAAAAGGGATGGGGCGCCTGGATGGCTCAGTGGGTTAAGCATCTGCCTTCAGCTCAGACTACGATCTCAAGGTCCTGGGATAGAGCCCTGCATCGGGCTCAGCAGGGAACCTGCTTCTCCTTATGCTGCTCCCTCTGCTTATACTCTCTCTCAAATAAATAAATAAAATATAAATGAATGAATAAATATAAATAAAAGAAAATAAAATGTAAAAGGGAAATATAGATAAGAGTGTTTACTTGTCTCTCCAGGACAATAAGAAATGGTGTTCTTTTAAGCTTTACTGTCTGAGCCTATTTTCCTATTTCCTATTCAAGTGAACTTGAATGCCACCAAGCTGTCAACCCTCTACCCTTATCACCCCAGCAGAATGGCCAGCAGTGGCCTGGCACTTACAAACTGCACTAGACAAACTTGTTCCTTCCTAGTGATTTCTAGAGAGAAGACCAGAATCTATATAGAGCTAAATGTATTTACTTAAGGTACCAAGGTATGGGCTGAACACATAAGATTTGCCTTGTCAGGTGACCTTGAGAGAAGGTGCAATTTAAACAAGTACCCTCAAGGAAAAGAAAAAAGTTCAGAGAGCCAAGAATCTCTTGAAACTCTGTGCACATTGCAACCCCAGACATGAGTGAAAACAGAGAAACCAGCTTCATTACCAGACACAGGAACTTGAGGATCACTTCTAGTCCTTCAAAGGCAGTTTCTAAAAAGTGGTCTGTACTGAAGCCCTGGGGTTTCCTGTGCCCGTTGGAATCAGCAAGGCCAAGGAGTTTCAAAAGCAGGAACTTTTTCAAAAAAAAAGTTTTAAGTAGGTCACTCCGTGTACCAGACCTTGAGTAATTTTGGCTGCTGGCCGGTGCCAGAGCTCACACCACTGTGCATTTGATCCGAATCAGGTTACCTTTTTGTTCTGTCAGTGAAACTCTGGCAAGGGTCCTTCCACAAACACAGAGACACCACCCAAGTTCTCCATGAGGGCCATCTATACCCACCAACCAAGGAACGATCACAATGGTCCAAATGACCAGGTTTCCAACCCAATCTTCAGTAACTATACACATTCTCTTTAAATATTTCAGATTAGAGGGGGGCCTTGGTGGCTCAGTCAGTTAAGCATCTAACTCTTGATTTCGGCTCAGGTCATCTTCTCAAGGTTGTGAGATGGAGACCCACGTCAGTTCCATGTTCAGCACAGAGTCTACTTGGAATTCTCTCTCTCTCCCTCTCTTTTACCCCTCCTCACTTGCTCTCTAAAAAAATAAATAAAATCTTTTTAAAAAGCCATTAAATATTTCAGTTTAGAGTATAAAGACAGCTCAGAGTTCTTCCCTGAATCTCTCTTCCCTGTCTCCTCATACATCAGGCGTTATATACCAGGTTCAGTTAAACAATGGTAATGAGGTAGGGATGACACAGGTGAACCTGATAGCTTGTCTTCCTGAAAAGGGTGATACCCATCTCTTTCCATCAAGAGTTAGCACTACCTCTAGTTAGTTCATCCTACATTTACTATAATTCAACCTTCTGATTTACTTAACTATAAGTATCGATCCATCCAAACCATTCAATATTTATTGAGTACTTCTTAAACTTCGGGCACTGTTTCTCTACAGGGAAAGCTTGAGGGAAAGCTAGCTGAAGAGCTCCAATAAAACAAAGTCTTGGTAACAGGGTGTCCTTTGCAGGTAGAAACTCAGAATCAAAATGGAGAAACAGACTGCAGATCCTGCCAGCATCCTAAGTCATAATTTGGCTCCATTTTATTGGACTTATTAATGCAGAACATCAGACATAATGACATTCAAATGGTCATACCAAAATATATCCAACAGCAAGTAAACATGGGTTGGAGATTATTTGCCAGTTTGGATACTACCTGCCTCGTTGCCTCTATATTAGAAAATAGAAACTTGACCATAATTCAAAGTTTAAAAGCTTCTGGACTTTGGGGTAAAAAATACCTTTATGCTATCCAAAAAGTATGTATTTCATCTTTACTACTAAACCATCTTCATCCTTTCCCTGCATGGCATCATTCATCCTCATTGTTGGCATAACAGATGTAACTGACCTGATTGCTTTGGAGGTGCTCAGAGGACAAGCTGTGAGCACCGTATAAACCACATATTTAAGTGAGAATGGGAAGGAATGAACATATTCGCTAAGACCAGGGCTTGTGTCCTGTTTAGGATTTGCAAATTCCCCATAAGAAAGAAGCGATTTTAGTGCTAAAGGTTCTTTTACATTAACCTTTATTCTCTATACCTAAAATGTACTACCACCGTAAAGCATTATTTGTTTTCAGTGTTAAAAAAAAACATAGTACTTGCCAATAAATGGTGACTACAAGGGCACAAAATCGCCTTTCAATAAAAAATTCTTACCTTGTACATTTTCTAAACATGTTGGAGTCTTGGTTATTTGTTTTGGAGGGCATCTTGAATGCAGCTGAAGCAAAGCCAAAAAACTACAAAGCACAGGCAAAAGATGGGGAAGCTAAGGAGAGGGAGATAAACTTAAAATGAGAGATGTGCCTGACCTCCCTCCCTGCTTCAGGGAAATTTTTTGATTATCTTTCATGACGTCTCTTCTCCAGCCTCTCAGACTAACTCACGGCTGATTTTTCCTGTTTGCCAATTACCTACCGATCATTTCAGCTCCCAAGTGTCCTAAAAGAAGAGGGGGGCCAGATCCCAACTGGGCTTCTCTGGTTATGTTAGCTAGAGTCCAGCAAACCGAATGTCAAAATGTCTTAAGGTCATGGCAGAAAATTGAAAACATGGCAGCTTCTCAGTGACGCTGCCTCTCTGGGACACCTCATCTCAAATTTCAGCATCCCCTCAACATCCTCTATTCCACAATCCCCCTTTTTGTGTTATTCTTCCTCCTTAGCACATCCCATTGTCTAATCTGCCAATGATATACTTATTAACCTTGTTTATTGTTTGGTCTCCTCCACTGGGATAGAAGCTTCCTAAGAGCAGGGATCTTTTTTCCTTTTCCTTTCCTTTCCTTTCCTTTCCTTTCCTTTCCTTTCCTTTCCTTTCCTTTCCTCTCCTTTCCTCTCCTTTCCTCTCCTCTCCTTTCTTCTCCTTTCCTTTCCTTTCTTTTCCTTTCTTTTCTTCTTTTCTTTCTTTTCTTTCTTTTCTTTTCTTTTCTTTTCTTTTCTTTTCTTTTCTTTTCTTTTCTTTACTTTTCCTTTCTTTTCTTCTTCTTTTGGTCTGTTTTATTCACTTTTGTATCCTCAGCCCTTAGAATGGTCTATCAAGAGATATTTGTTACAGGAATAAATAGTTGACTTGGTCATTTCTAACAGAATTGATCCCCTGAAAGAATGTTTTTGTTTAAAAGAATGAGCCACTTCTTTAGGCAGACTCAGAGTAGGACCACCCTGCAAAATCTTCCATCTCAAGCAGCACATTTTAAATTGAATTAAGCCTGGCCTTTTAGGAAAACTGGTTTCTAAATCTGAGGGAGCAAGACACAGAGCAGAAGAAGAACGGGTCATATTCTGATGTGTCCCAAACAAGCAGCACTCTGGCCAGAAGGACTGAAAGTGTTGTTAATAGTTTGAACTTTAAGGTCCCTTAACCATTTTGGAGGGCTGACAGGAAATGAAGAAATAGAACTTGCCGATGTGGGAAACTGGATTAGACCATGACAAAGCTTCCCAATGTTATTTATGTACTTAAAATTGATTTCTCTTTATCAGTAGTAAAAACAAAAGCTATTACGCAAAAGAAATTCATGTTGACTATAGAAATACAGAAATGTATGAAGAAGCAAAAAAACACCCATAGTGAGTGTCATATTAAAGAAAGGCAATCTGTCAGAATGCTAATGTATTAATGTCCAGCCAAGTGTGTGTAGGATCTAATGAGCATTATAGCAAATATGTTCTGTTTTGTTTCTCATTTGCCATCATAGAATGTATGGTGAAAATTTAGTTGATATCATTTTTTGATGAGGACACTGGGTGGGAGTAAAACTTGTTAATGCCAGAATAAGTGTACATTTACTCAGACTTTCTATAAGCCTGAAATATGTTTATGGTATTTGACTTAATTTAATTTCTAGAAATTAGTTTTAAGAAAAAATCATACAGGTATTTAGATACATATGTACATATGTGTAGGGTTGTTTTATGAGGCTTTATTCACAACAGTGAATTAAGAATCAGCTAAATTGGTCAACAAATTCTGGTGGTTCAAATAATGGAATACTATGCAGCCATTAAAAGTGATGCTATAGATCCCTACTTATACTGTAACTGATCCTTGCCACCTCCACATTCCTGATACCCCCCACCTGCTCTATTCTTTTTTCCCCACAGCACTAATCCCTCAAACATACTCTATAATTTACTTATTCATTATGCACATTATTTATTTCTGTGTTCACTTGCTAGAATGTTAACTCAGAGAGAACAGTGATAAATGTCATTCTTCTCTGATAGCTCAAATGCCCAGAGAAGTTCTTGACAGATGGGCACTCCATGAATATTTCCTTTAGGATAATCCCCTAGAATTAGAATTTTTGGATAAAGAGGTTTTAAAACTTTTAGGATGTCTTATAAAACTGGTAATTCACACTTTATTTTTTTTGTTTTAAAGGTTGTATTTATTTATTTAGAGAAAAAGAGAGCACACAAGCAGTGGCAGGAGCAGAGGAAGAGGAGAGAAAGCATCTCAAGTGGACTCTGGTATGCACAGAGCCCAACATGAGGCTTGGTCTCATGACCTTGAGATCATGACCTCAGCTGAAATCAAGAGTCAAACACTTAACTTACTGAACCACCCAGGCACCCCTACACTTTAAAAATGATGTGCTAAGCACTGAGAAACATGCTTAGGGATGATAGAATGGCGGTCATCAGTATTACTTCCTCTTTTAGGAGTTTCAGTAAAGTATGTGTTCGTTCTTTTTTTTAAAATATTTTTATTTATTCATTTAAGAGAGAGAGCACAAGTAGGGCAAGGCTGAAAGAGAGGGAGAAGCAGACTCCCTTCTGAGTAGGGAGACCCATGCAGGACTCAATCCCAGTACCTGGGATCATGACCTGAGCCGAAGGCAGGTGCTTAACTAACTAAGCCGCCCAGGTACCCATAATGTTTCTGTTCTATTGAAACATACAAAGAAAATCTTTTCTTTATATCATCTCTTCTTCAACTATAATAACTTAAGACTAAAAAAAAAAACAAAAGGAAGAAAGCCTTTAGGATTTTCTTTTACAATAAATAGTTCTACATCATATCTTAAATCAATAGTTATTTGAGACTGACTTTTCTGTTGTCATTCTGTATCTACTGTGTTTTAAGACAACTTGACACAGAAACATTGGACTAGACCAAACAAATAAACTCTACTAGCAAGATTGGTTTACAGAGGATAACACTGTAATTTAGTAATATGACTAATATTACCTAGTCATAATATGCTACTAAATCTCTTATCATTAATGAAAAAGTGTGCTATTCTTATGCAGAATGAGACGGATTTGCACCTAGCAGAGGGGTTCTCTCATGGGGCACGAGTGGTGAGTCAAGCATAAGCATCATTATGAGACAATCTACAGGCCAGAGCTAGAAGACCAGGTCAAAAGGCCGGGGCTCAGTGATCACAGTTCTAGTAGAGCCAAGACTCTAAAAAGAAAAGTTCAAAGGCTACAGAGGGAGAAGGCGGCCAGTAATTTGAAGAGTTCCAATTTAAAGAACATGCAAGACCCAAATCCCAATTCCACTCAAGGGCAGGCCTGAGCTGGGCAGAGGCAAAAATCCTATTCTGAGTCAGGCTTCCTATATCCCTAATGCTGGGGGCTCCCTGAATTTGAACATTTATGCACAGAGAGTCATCAGTGGTACATGACCCATTGTTCAGATCTGAGGTTTGGAGGTTGCAATAGTTTTCTCCCAATACTAGGATTTTCTGGAGTTTTCTTGAAGTTATTTTTCAGGAGCTTCTCATGGGAGTCTATGACAAGAGAAAAATAATACAGCTAATATTTATTGAGCTTTTTGTATTGTGATAGAATGGATCTTGTACCAGGAGCTTTACAAACACAACCTCATTTAATATTTATGACAGAGTCCTATCAGATGGCCATTATGACTCCTCCCTATTTATAGATGAGGACAAATAAAACACAGACAGCTTAATTAACTTACTCAAAGTAACACAGCTAATAGAAGGTGGAGCTGGGACTTTGAAAGTAGCTCTAACTTAGCCTTTGTGTTACTTGGGGAATCCAAGCTGATGCAGAGAACCCTGAGCTAATGATCATGTTCCAGTCCTCATTCAAAAAGAAGAATAGGAACAATGGTCCACAATCTGCCATAATATGAGGAAGCAATTTAAGTCTTATATACTTGCCTTTAAATTTCTGTCTTTCTATTTTTTTTAAGAAGGTCCTGAAATTTCAATGAAATGAAGAAATATTTAAAGTAAATTGGCTCCCATCTTTGGGACTCTGTTTTGGTTTAGGGGGGATTTTTTTTTTTTTTTTTACTTTGACAGAGAGCACACGCAGGGGAGTAGCAGGCAGAGGGAGAGAAAGAAGTAGCTCCTGGCAGAGCAAGGAGCCCAGGGAGCTCAATTCCAGGACCCTGAGATCATGACCCAAGCCAAAGGCAGGCCCTTAACTACTAAGCCACCCAAATGCCCCTGGGACTCTGCTATAGATCAAACTTTGGGCCTCTGTTGTAGATACATCTTGGGGTTCTGCTATAGATGAATCTTTGGGACTCTGTTATAGATGAAATGGTTTCACATAGTCAGTTCTTAAGTCAGTTACCTTTTATGTCCTAAAAGAAAAAGTTCTTTTTCAAATGTAATCAGGCTTCTCACATTCTGCTTAGCCAAAATGTAATGTTATTCTATGAGTTGCTAGTGAACTGAAAGGGTTCTAAAAAAAGAACCCAAATGTGCATAAATGTGCTGATAAGGTTTGAGATCAAGGAAGGCTCTCAGAATCATTCACTGTGTTGCCTGAGAGCGGGGATTTTGTTTTCCCCCCCAACAGAGCTCAGTCAAAGAAACATGACTACACCGATAAAGTCCACTCCTGTGCCCCATGCTGGCTCCTGAAGTCAATGAAACTGGCGCTCTCACTCTCTGGCGCTGGTGGGAAAGAGAAAACTCAACCTAGATTATCATAAAATTATTCTTGATGCCTGCTCACATGAGCTCCAGGGCCAACTGATGTGGCTAACAAAGAGCGTTTGTTAAACTGGGACCCGTGCCATCAGTCTGGTTTTAGAATAATTTTTAACAGCAGATTGAGTGTGTTGGCGGTCGTAGGGGGAGTAACACGGAGGAGGAAAAGTTAGAAGGGGCAGAGAATGAAGAAGTGCTATGCTACTTGCAGCTATACATCATCCTCGGAATTGTTTTAATATGCACTGCGCAATTTGGGACTTACTTTTATCATATGCTTACTTATCTTGGGTTTTCCACTCTGCATATTATATAACACTGAAGTCCTCTGATGATAGAATATTTCAAGGCTATGTTCATGAGGATGGTTCTGTTCTTGCTGAAAACAAAATAGCCCAACCTGAACCCAGGTGATTATTCCTTTTCATTGTCCAATATCTTTTTACTTACTCTGATAACAACAGATCTTCCCCCGTGTTGCTTAAAAGAACAAAAAAATGTGGGGCTGATCTCATTGGCTGGTTCTAAATTCTTTTAGAACATCTCAGTCAGGCATATTTATATACACAACCTAAAAGCTGCTTGAGGACCCCTCTGTTAGAAGAATATTTGAACGAAGCCCACAGTTTCGTCATTGTGCTCTCTCTCCACCTCCTTATCCAAGTAAGCTCCTAGAAAGAAATCTACTCTAGCTGCCTCAGCTTTTCCATGCCCCCATATAGCTCTTCTGCTCACAGCCAATCAAGCTTGCACTCCACTTAAGCCTACAGCAGCAGTCTGGCAGAGATCCCCAGAGACTAGTGTGACCGTCTGCCCGTGTTTGCCCAAGAACTCGTGTTGTTCTGCTGTAATTATTAACAGCAGCTCTGTTCATTCTCAAGTGTGTCCTAGTTCGAAGATAAATAATTTGGTTGTTCTATCAATGATCTCCTAATTGCCAAATCCAAAAGAGTCTTTTCTGTTTTCGTATGACTTGGCCACTCCAAGTTTTTAGCAGTGTAAATCACTCCCACAATAATGAAACTCTTCTCCTTCAGCTTCCACAATACTATTCTCTCCTGCATCACTGTTCTATCAAAGCTTACCTTGTGAGCTTTTCCTCTTTTTCACAACTCTTAAATTTTGGTGCGCCCTAAGGTTTCATTATAGAGCCTTTGTCATATTATGTGATCACTTTAAGCATTCTTCTGTTCCCATGTTTTAGTCACGATCTGATGACCCTGTAACTTTGTCTCTTTTTCCAGCTAAGACTATTCTCCTGGGCTCCAGTCCCATGTTTTTTTCCTTCCGAACATCCCACAGGTATCACAAGATTGATGTTCTTCACCATTTCCCTGAGTACAGTCCCTCCTCTTCACAAATTATGGAGAACAGTACACGTTCTGCATCCACATCTTAGCCATGGCCTCACCATGCCATCCCGTGTAGCTTGATCAGCCATAGACCAGCCAAATCTCATATCTATGAGGATAAATGATTGTTGTTATAGACCATTCGGTTTGGGATGATATTTTAGTAGCAAAAGCTAACCATTGTCTCCTGGGTGGCTCAGTCGGTTGAGTGTCCAACTCTTGGTTTTGGCTCAGGTCATGAGTTCAGGATCCTGAGATCTCCACTCAGCAGAGAGTCTGCTTGAAAGATTCTCACCCTCTGCCCCTCCCTCAACTCGTATATATGGATGTGTGTACTTGTGCACACACTCTCTCTCTCAAATAAATAAATAAATCTTTAAAAACGACAAAAAAAAGCTAACCAATGTAGAAATTGATTCCGGGAAATGAGTGCTCCCAGAAGAACTCATTATATGTACTTTCGGCTTTAGGACTGGGTGGCAAGAGATGAAGAAATTGTTATAGGAAATAATGATGATCTATTTGTATACAGTGGTAAAGCATTTGGTAAAACTATTATCTATGGTAACTTAGAAAATAAAACAAGTACTTAATGAATTAAAAAACTTCGGCAAGTTTTTTAGAATGTTAAAAGCATGAGATTAGCTGTATTTAAATAAAGACTTAGAAGAAAGAACGGTCAGCCTGAATTAAAAGAAACTAAGACTTATCAAAATGGGCCCCTAAATTCCTACAGGAATGGTAACAGTCTTGGAAAGCTGCTCAGCCACCAAAATGGGCACATTTCTAGTGTCTTTTTTGGAAATGGCCAAAAAAATCCTAGCATGGAAAACTAAAATCCAAGAAGAAAAAAAGGACTAAGAAGGCACTCTCAGGGAACAGAACCCTGGTCTATCCAAGGCTCATTCCCTACATAGTGCAGGAGGACCTGACATCTGCCAGTTGAAATTTCAAAACTGCTATAGGGGCCAGGGCTGTGTGTCTCCCCTTCTTTGTCTTTCCTAACGGGAGAATTTGTCTGGTCATCATGTCCCTGTTTTCACAACTGTATGTTGAGAACGTATGGGCAAATAACTTGTCTATGAGCTCATAGATCTCAGAGTTAAGAAGAGCCACATCTGAGCTTGATATCGATGACAAAGTCTTAGACTTTGAGCCCGATGCCATGATCTGATGAGATTTGAGGGGTACTGGGATGCTAGTGAGTGAATTTTACATAGAAGAGGGATATGAATAATTCTGACCAGATGGCAGATTATTACAAATTGAGTTATTGGCTTGAATTCTTCACCCCTCACATATCTATACCACGGTCATAGCTTAACAATGGGAAAATTGCACTTCCCTGCCCAGTGACTTTGGATGCATGTGCCTTGCTTTGGCCAATAGAAATGGGTAGAACAGACAATGTGCCCTTCCCAAGCTTCGTCATAAGAAGCTTTGTGTATTTCTTCTTGCCCTCTAGCACCTCTGCCACTGCCATCAGAAGGACCTGCCACCTAGCTTGCTAGTTTGAAGAGAATGAGAAACACACAAAGCCTACTATTTCATGTGGACCACAAGACACTCAGTGAAAAGCAGTGCTCCTCCAGCCACCACAATCCGAAGCAGAGCCACTTACCTAAGCCCAGCCTAGATTAGCCAAACCACAACCAATCTTCAGATCCAAGAGAATAAATAATTGTTGTTTTCAGACATTGAGTCTTGGTGTGGTTTGTTCTATAGCATAGTCATGGCTAGAGCTAATTCATTCATACTGTCATCCATTCAGCACTCCTCCAACCCAATTCCCCATTTTCTTACTTTAAAAACCAAGTACAATTGATCCCACAGCCTCTCCTCTCCATATCCACTGTTCTTATCTTGGTTTCCATCTGTATCATCTCTCACCTGGCTGTTACAAAATTCTCCTTCCTCTACTCCTTTTACATACCTTCTTCATTTCCATCAGAGCAATTTTTCTGCAATGCACAACTCATATCAGCCTGTGGCTTAAAACCTTTTGGGTTCTTTCCATTACATAGCAAGACTCAAACTTCTGAAAGTTTATGGGTCTAATTTAGTCCACAGATTCTTTCTATTTGCTGCAGGCTGTATTTTAAAATATTTTAAAATAGAAATAAGTATACATTCTCTAGTTTGTCAATGTTGCCTCTACTCTCTATTACTTTAGACTTGGCCACTTCACCTATTTAGATAATAGTCCTTGTCCCTACAGGTACTTACATAAGTGCATTAATATCCTAGAACAGCCATAACAAAGCACCACAAAGTAAGTGGCTTAAAATGATCAAAATCTATTCCCTCACAGCCCTGGAGCTAGACATCCAAAATCAAGGTGTCAGCAGAGCCTTCTCCCTGTGAGACTCTCAGTAGTCTTTCTTTACTTCTTCTTAGCTTCTGGTAGTGACTGTCAATCCTCAGCATTCCTAGCTTGCAGCTGCACCATGCCAGATTTTGCCTCTGTCTTTATATGGCATTTTCTTTCTTCTTTCTTTCTTTCTTTCTTTCTTTCTTTCTTTCTTTCTTTCTTTCTTTCTTAAATATTTTTTTTTAATCTATTCATGAGAGACACAGAAAGAGAGGCAGAGAGACACAAGCAGAAGGAGAAGCAGGCTCCCCTTGGGGAGCCTGATACAGGACTTGATCCTAGGACTCTGGGATCACAATCTGATCCACAGACAGATGATCAACCACTGAGCCACCCAGGTGCCCCTGCATTTCCTCTTTCCTCTTTTAGTTTTTTAAACTAAAAGACAACCTACAGAATGGGAGAAGATATTCGCAAATGACGTATCAGATAAAGGGCTAGTTTCCAAGATCTATAAAGAACTTATTAAACTCAACACCAAAGAAATAAACAATCCAATCATGAAATGAGCAAAAGACATGAAGAGCCACCCAGGTGCCCCTGCATTTCCTCTTTCTATATGGACACTGATCATATTAAATTAAGGCATACCCTAATGACCTCATCTTGACTTCATTATGTCTACAAAGACTCTGCTTCTAAATAGGGTCATATTTCAAGTATGAGGGGTTGGAACTTCAACAAATCTTTTTTGGAGACACAATTTAATAGAACTTGTTTATAGGGTGAAGTACAAAGTCCTAGGCATAGTATTTGCAGACCTTTCTCATCTGGTCCCCTGCTACATCTTCCTCTTGAATTCTATAATAGAACCATTCTTCTTGTTGACCTTGAATGGATTGTCATTCTATACCTCAGTTCCTTTGCCTGTACTGGTCTTTTTGCTTTGAAAACCTTTTCCTCCTCCCCCAGTCTACCTGAGAATTTTTTTTCCCACCTTTAAGATTTATTCAAATTTTAATATGTCAGGCAAACAATTAGATTTCCCTTGTTCCTTTGGAAAATTAGTTACTAATTCTGCTTTTAATCTTACTTTAGGAGAGATCTCAATGTGCTAACATTCTAGAGGGTCCTCAGAATCCTCTCTCATTGTTACTTGTCCTTGCATTCTTCCCAGGATGCAGAGCTGAACGAAGGTGACTTTCACCAGATTTGTTTTGGAAAAAATCTGTCACATGTCAAGAGTCTATTTTGACTTATGCATTTGGTCAGCTAGTCACACAATACAGAGTTCTCAGTCCCCTACTATATACTGCGGGTACTTTTTTTTATTAAAAAATATATTTTCTACTTTCCAGGAGAGTAATCTAATTAAAGAAATAAAACTCAGTGTAAACCAACCAAAGCACACTTTTTATAAACAGAGATGTCCTTAACCCTAATCTCCCCAGGATCTGCCAATGAATCAAGGAACCATTTCCACTAAAATATTTTTTCTTTCTATTAAATTGAAGTATAATTAACATAGTTTTTTTTATTAGTTTCAAGTATACAATGTAGTGATTCAACAATTCTGTACATACTCAGTGGTCACCATAAGTGTACCCTTAATCCCCTTTATCTATTTTACTCACCTCCCCTCCAGCAACTATCAGTTTATTCTCTGTATTTAAAAGTCTGGTTTTTTGTTTGTCTCTTTTTTCTTTCTTGTTTGTTTGCCTGTTTTGTTTCTTAAATTCCAATTATAAGTGAAATCATATGGTATTTGTCTTTCTCTGACTGACTTATTTCACTTAGTATTATACCCTCTAGTTCCATCTATACTGTTGCAAATGGCAAGGTTTCATTCTTTTTTATTGCTGAGTAATATTCCATTATATACACCACATCTTTATCCATTCATCTATCAATGGATACCTGGGCTGTTTCCATATCTTAGATATTGTAAGTAATGCTGCAATAAACATAAGGTGCATATAACTTTTGAAATTACTGTTTTCATTTTCTTCAGGTAAATCCATTGCAATATTTAAGAAAGACAAAACACTAGTCAAAAGTGTCTGTTTATTCCCCATGATGTAATTGTCAGGATTTCAAAAGTATAGGTGACTTCTCTCAGGTCCCTATGCAGATTCATTTCTGTCAAAATGTTTAATAAGTTCCAATTTGTATCAAATGTCTGAATCATTGCTAAAATATTGTGGCTGGAAAATTTTCAGAATCATTCTTTCAGTAAGTATGTAAATATAGCCCACCTTCTCAGACTGGGAAAAGGTAAAAGAGACTTTAATGAGTGACCTCTTTACAAAAATGAGGCAGAATTAAGAGAAATCAACAAGAAGAAATCAAGAAGCACATCCCTGGACCAAAAGAGACAAATGCAGAAGCAATTCCTCAAGCTTCATCTATAGAGAAGGCCACTGACAGGATCTGTGGCCTTCAGCGCTTGAACACAAAAGTCCAACCTCTGCCTGCCCTCTCCACCCATGGCCAGAAATAGAGACCTTGACCTTTCCTTCCTCCTACCTTATAATCTCCTGCTGGTGCCTCCCTAGTGTTGAACCTAACCAAAAGCCAGAGGGAATTGGAGCCTGGGGATGGAGCCTTCAAAGGTCAGCCTGGGAGGTGCAGGAAGATTTGGGTGGTAAAGGTGGGAATAGGTCTGAAGTGCATGCAGAGGAATTCAGTATGTGTACCTTAATCCTAATGGATTGCTTCTCACTAGACTGTCAGGCTGCACTGCACTGTCCCTTCTCAGAAGAGGAAATGAACAAGGTTAAAGATTTATAGATTGTGAGAGCTAAGAAGGTGCTTCGGGGTCATCTTAACCAGCCTTCTCACTTTACAGATTGATGAAATGGAGTTCCTTGGGGATTAAATGACATGCTTAAAATCACCTTCGAGTTAATCACTGAACTGGGACTAAGACCCAAGTTCTGGTTTCTCTGTCCAATGCTGGTGTTGACCTGTCCATGCAGCTCAAGTGCTCTCTGGCCCCTGAGTTTCTAGTAATAAGTTTCATCTGGAAGCCATGAATAAGCACACCCAGCAAAATGCAAAGTTTGGGGGAATTTTAAAAGAGATTCTCAAAGGACCTCGAAAGACTTGAACTATAAAAAGTAGTTTTTAAGTTTTAAAGACACGCATTTCCCTATCACTGGACAAACTAGTTGGACAGAAAAATACCCAATCTTTTATCTTTTCATCAATGAAATATAAAGCTAATAACTCCAGAAAGAAGAAAATAATCTTAAAATGTATTCCCACAATTTGTCTCTGAAGGAAGTGAATATTTGCATTTCTATTCCTCACCCCCAGAATATGTAATAATAACCACCTTGTATGTACTAAGAAACTTATGTACATGATAATAAAGAAGTAAACCCTTCTAGAAGATTCTATAAGATCCAGAAGACTGTAGCTTCTACAATTTCAAGGCCATACATTCTTTCCTTTTTTAATTGAAAACCTTCCATTTATGAGGATTCATGCTAGGTGCTAGGGGCACAGAAATGAAAGAAAACACATTCTTCATTCTCAAGGATCTTGTGGAGCAGCAAAGGAGGAAACTATACCCACAACTACTGAATTGACTGGCTGAGACTCTGTTACAGTTGCTATGATACTGCAGCACAGGGTAAGGTGTGATTTTTATCGCCAGATGACACAGATTCCCCAAAGCAGTGTTTTTTTAATAGGAGTATTCAGAGATGTACTCACTTATACAGGCAACCAAATCTTGCATTCCGTGTTAGGGGAGCTCATGAATCTCAAGTTACAAATAAATCCTTGCTTTGAGAACCTAGGAAAGGCGAAAGCTGTGAGTTCTTTGTTGGTTTGTTTTGTTTTGTTTTCCTCCCTTCCCCCTAATTAGGTGAAAGATAATGGGTAGAGCCATGTATTGACTAACTACATAATTAAAGTAAAAATCTGAGAATCATTGTACATAATCTCTTGCTTTCTATTTTTAGATTACACTGATAGGAAAATGATTCAGAGTATTGTATATAGGCATCTGACTTTCTGAAACACCCTGTTTTCCTTGATCTGGACAGATCCTCATTGGCCAATATTCACATACAATCCAAACCAATCCCAAGTCTGGATAAGGCATTAGCTTAGAAGATTATTCTCCTTCATGCACACCTAGGAAAGGAAATAAAATGCATTCATTTATTCAGTGAATATTAATTTAGGACTTTCTGTGCACAAAGCTTTGTGCTAAGTGGTAGGGGTATAGTAAAGCATGTGACACAACTCCTATACTAAAAGTAAATAGACTAGTCTAGAAAGTTCAGAAAGGGAAACAGAACAATAAACCACATTACTAAAGTTGAATGGATAGATATAATGGGAAAACTTCATAAGGAGAGATACATAAAACAAGAAATCCATCTCAGTTGAAATTAAGACCTATTTTCCCTAAGTGTAAGAAATTTCATAATTAAATCTTGAAATGTTAATCTGAAGTTAAGCTACTATCAGGGCCTACAGAGTCCCACAGTGGTTAAGAAAGAGTGGGCTCAGGGATCCCTGGGTGGCTCAGAGGTTTAGCGCGCCTACCTTAGGCCCAGGGCATGATCCTGGAGTCCCCAGATCAAGTCCTATGCTGGGCTGCCTACATGGAGCCTGCTTCTCCCTCTGCCTGTGTCTCTGCCTTCTCTCTCTCTCTCTCTCTCTCTCTGTCTCTCTCTCTCTTTCTTTCATGAATGAATAAATAAAATCTTAAAAAAAAAAAGAGAGAGTGGGCTCTGGAGTAGGACTTCCTGGGCCCAGATCCCAGCTTAACTTTGCAGAAATTATTTAACCAAAATTAATTAATTAATATAAAATAAATAAATGAATAAATAAGTTACTTAACCATTCTACTCCTCAATTTCCTCATCTAGAAAATAAGGATAATAATGAAAGTGCCTGAAATAGCATTGATCTTACTTATGCGTGGAATCTAAAACAAACAAACAAATTACAACCACAGAAAAACAAGCTCACAGATACAGAAAACAGACTGATGATTGCCAGAGGCAGGAGTAGGAGATGAGCAAAATGAGAGAAGGGAATCCAAAAATACAAACTTCCAGTTATGAAATAAATCTTAGGGATGTAATGTACAGCATAGTAACCATAGTTAATAATATGGTGCTGCATATTTGAACGTTTCTAAGAGAGTAAGTCTTCAAAGTTGTCATTGCAAGAAAAAGAATTTTTAATTGTGTGTGGTGATAGATGTTAACTAGACTTATCATGATCACTTCACAATGTATACTAACATGAAATCATTATGTTGTACACCCAAAACTAATATAATGTTATATGTCAGTTATACCTGAATGAAAAAAATAATGTGTTTGGCATATCCAAATAAAAGGAGAAAGTTTAATCACATATCAAAGAATGGTTGGTTTGGTTTGGTTTGTACAGACAAAATATCCAGATAGTTGGCAGACATATTAGATCCCATTCAAAAGTTGACATTTATATACGTGGCCTTAATTCAATTGTACAATCAAGGAGCACTTTAAAAATCTGATAGGCTAAAGATTCTTTTTCCAAAAATGTCCCAATTTCTGGAGATTTTTTTCTAAAGCTAGAGAGGGAACACCTATTTAAAATGGCTTTTCTTAGCATAAGATACCTAGGAATAAACCTAGCCAAAGAGATAAAGGATCTATACCCTAAAAACTACAGAACACTTCTGAAAGAAATTGAGGAAGACACAAAGAGACGGAAAAATATTCCATGCTCATGGATTGGCAGAATTAATATTGTGAAAATGTCAATGTTACCCAGGGCAATTTACACGTTTAATGCAATCCCTATCAAAATACCATGGACTTTCTTCAGAGAGTTAGAACAAATTATTTTAAGATTTGTGCGGAATCAGAAAAGACCCCGAATAGCCAGGGGAATTTTAAAAAAGAAAACCATAGCTGGGGGCATCACAATGCCAGATTTCAGGTTGTACTACAAAGCTGTGGTCATCAAGACAGTGTGGTACTGGCACAAAAACAGACACATAGATCAATGGAACAGAATAGAGAATCCAGAAGTGGACCCTCAACTTTATGGTGAACTAATATTCGATAAAGGAGGAAAGACTATCCACTGGAAGAAAGACAGTCTCTTCAATAAATGGTGCCGGGAAAATTGGACATCCACATGCAGAAGAATGAAACTAGACCACTTTCTTGCACCAGACACAAAGATAAACTCAAAATGGATGAAAGATCTAAATGTGAGACAAGATTCCATCAAAATCCTAGAGGAGAACACAGGCAACATCCTTTTTGAACTTGGCCACAGTAATTTCTTGCAAGATCCATCCACGAAGGCAAAAGAAACAAAAGCAAAAATGAACTATTGGGACTTCATCAAGATAAGAAGCTTTTGCACAGCAAAGGATGCAGTCAACAAAACTAAAAGACAACCTACAGAATGGGAGAAGATATTTGCAAATGACATATCAGATAAAGGGCTAGTTTCCAAGATCTATAAAGAACTTATTAAACTCAACACCAAAGAAACAAACAATACAATCATGAAATGGGCAAAAGACATGAAGAGAAATCTCACAGAGGAAGACATAGACATGGCCAACATGCACATGAGAAAATGCTCCACATCACTGGCCATCAGGGAAATACAAATCAAAACCACAATGAGATCCCACCTCACACCAGTGAGAATGGAGAACATTAACAAGGCAGGAAACCACAAATGTTGGAGAGGATGCGGAGAAAAGGGAACCCTCTTACACTGTTGGTGGGAATGTGACCTGGTGCAGCCACTCTGGAAAACTGTGAGGAGGTTCCTCAAAGAGTTAAAAATAAACCTGCCCTATGACCCAGCAATTGCACTGTTGGGGATTTACCCCAAAGACTCAGATGCAATGAAACGCCGGGACACCTGCACCCCGATGTTTCTAGCAGCAATGTCCACAATAACCAAACTGTGCAAGGAGCCTCAGTGTCGAAAATGAATGGATAAAGAAAATGGTTTATGTATCCAATGGAATATTACTCAGCCATTAGAAATGACAAATACCCACCATTTGATTCGACGTGCATGGAACTGGAGGGTATTATGCTGAGTGAAATGAGTCAATTGGAGAAGGACAAACATTATATGTTCTCATTCATTTGGGGAAAATAAATAATAGTGAAAGAGAACAGAAGGGAAGGGAAAGGAAATGGGTGGGAAATGTCAGAAAGGGAGACAGAACATAAAGACTCCTAACTCTGGGAAACGAACTAGGGGTGGTGGAAGGGGAGGAGGGCAGGGGGTGGGGGTGAGTGGGTGACGGGCGCTGAGGGGAGCACTTAACGGAATGAGCACTGGGTGTTGTTCTGTATGTTGGCAAATTGAACACCAATAAAAAATAAATTTATTATTTAAAAAAAAGAAAGAAAGAAAGAAAAAATATTAAAGAAAAAAAAGGAAAAATAAATAAATAAAATGGCTTTTCTTTATTACTGACACTAAAATTGTCTTTTGGGACAGTAGTTTGGTTTTGTTGTCTCTGGAACTGTATACTATACCCATACTTACTACTTATTCTAAGTGATGTAATTCTCTACCTAACACTCAATGAATTACAAGAAACATATGACTTAAAAATGAAAAGGAATGGTTGTATGGCACCTTGGTAAAGACGGAAAAGTACTTGAAATGTTATCCGTACGGAAACTTCTGAAAAATTAGACCACAGAAGAAAGTACTGAGTACTTTATCCACAAGTATGTCTCAATTTTCAAAGATATTCAGGCACAATTTTTCAAATATTGTTTCTCTTAAAGCGAATTCATTCACAAAGTGTTTGATTTTTCAATGGTCTACTCAAATTACACACAGTTGAGTATTTAACATTTGATCATTTCAAGATGGCGGTAAGTTTTTATACCAGTTTGGCAGTCACCAGAGACTTAATCGAAGTCACCAGAGAAATCTATGAAGTCATTTCTTAGTACATAAAAAGTACCAGCAAAGTCCATATGACATTCCTGGATAACTCCCTAATTTACCATATTGAAACGCTTCACAGTTTGATAAGATACAGATGATGTTGACTCCTGAACAAATATACTAATGATAACTTTGATAAAAGAAGTTTAAAAAAACACTTCTATAATTTATATCTTGAATAAATGAATCCAAGCATTATACACATCATATGTTTTAATATATATTATCTTCTTCTTTTGAGGTCCAATTGAAAAGTATTGGAACTCATAGATCAGAGAATAATTCATTTAGAGGAGTTTATACAACTTTTATAGATACACTTCTATAAACTTTAGATCTCACTCAGGAATAGTTACACATCAAATAATGTCATTTGGCACATTAATTTTTTCTAATTCACTTGGTATAAATGTTACAGGTAGAATGCACATTTTAAGAGAGTGGCTCTTTTATGACAAATACACATGAAATCTACTTAAAAGTAGATAAAAACAAACACCTTTTTGAAAATATTTATTGATTACTAGTGTGTTTCAGGACAGAACGTGAACAAATCATACTTAAGAGTATCCTTCCTTTTCCCAGCTCTTCTTTAGTATTGCGAAGTCTTATTATTTGGGTTGGTTCCTCCAGCTCAGGGAGAGGGAGATGGGAGTTACTATTCAATGGTTGGGCCTCATCTAGAATTTGCCTGCAAATGGCTAGTGCTGCTGAGCTGTTTACAAATGCAGATTCAGGGTCTCAACATTTTATCTTGCTGATTTTAGCAACTTTCAAAAATTCTTTTGAATGGGTTTATTCTTTAACAAAAGAAGCTACTCCTTTTCTGAAACAAATACCTGAATGTATCCCTTGCTGCAAGAGTTGTACATACAAGTTACAGTCCCACTGAATGAAGCAACCTGGTGATCTTCTCCAAGGTTTTGGGAAGCATGGAGTAGAGGCCTTGGGAGACTTTCAGAAACTGAAATGTTTGGGGATTGGTTGATCTTTGGCCACAAAGGCTTTGATGATGGACAAAGGCAGTTCCAATTAGCTAACTTGGCAAAGTAAAAGTTCTGAAGTGAAGCTGTCACTGATTGATTGGAAAGAGTTTCAGATCAATTTCATAGGTCACTAATTCATAGCTTTGGACTATGACCCAAGAACACACAGTCTTTCTTTCTTGAATTTGGAGGATAGGAGCTCTTTATTCTTACTATGTAGGTTTCACCTCAAATATTACATGGTGTTTACATAATGGTCCTTTGTAATACCAAGATTTTTTAATACATATTTTCTATCAAAACAAACACAGCAAAAGTGAAAAGAGAAAAATGGAGCAAATGGTATGATGAATCCCTCTGTACCTATCACGTACTTTCAATAGGTACCTACATTCTGTCCTACTTGGTTCATTTGAATCCCTTCCCCAACTTTTTATTGGAGTACTTTAAATTAAATCCCAAATACTATGCCATTCTCATAAGTATTTCTGTATATGCCTCCACAAGGACTTTAAAAATATAATTAGGACACCATTGTCATACTCCACAAAATTGACAATAGTTCCTTAATAATCAGCCAATGGTCAAATTTCCTGGTTGTCTATAAATGTCTTTACAGTTGGTTGGTTTAAATCAGAATCCAAATAAGAATACACATTACACTTAATTCTTAGGTCTCTTAAGTCTCTTAAAATCTGTAAGAGTCTTACTTATTTGTTGAAGAAATTGGATCCAAATTGTCCAAAAAGAAATTTTCTCATTCTCATTATTGTTCCCCATGTTATTCTACCTTCCATAATTTTGCAAACTCATGGTTAGCTCTAAATATGTGGCTATATTTGAGATCAGTGTTTGAGACAAGAATACTCTATGGATGGTTCTAGGTACTTTTTTTCTTTTCTTTTTTAATTGAAGTATAGTTAGCATACAGTATTATATTAGTTTCAGGTGTACAATATTTTAATTCAATGATTCTATACATTAGTCAGTGCTTACCAAGGTAAGTGTACTCTTAATCCCATTTATCTATTTTATCCACCTTCCCTCTGATAAGCACGTTTGTTTTTTGTATTTAAGAGTCTGGTTTTCTGTCTCTTTCTTTCTTTCTTAAACTCTACATTTGAGTGAAATCATATGGTATTCATCTTTTTCTGAATGACTTATTTCACTTAGTATTATGCCCTCTAGGTCCATCCATGTTGTTGCAAATGGCAAGATCTCATTCTTTTCTATGGCTAAGTAATATCCCATTATATATATTATATATATTATATATTATATATTATCATATATCATATATATGATATATAATTTCATAATATATCATATCTTATATATAATGATATAATGATATAATAATATATCATATATTATAAATTGTATATTTATAATAATAATCATAATATATGTGATATATTATAATATATAATATAATATATATGACATATCATATATATTATATATTATCATACGTGATGTATATGATATATGATATATATGATATATGTATGATATATCATACATATCATATGTATGTATCATATATATGATATATGATACATGTATGATATGTGATATATATGATGATGATATATATGATATAATATATAATAAAATATATTATATATTATATATAATATATTATATATCATATGTGATATATTGCATATATCATATATATATTATACCTTCTTTACCCATTTATGTATCTATAGACATTCTGGTTGCTTCCATATCTTGAGTATAGTAAGTAATGCTGCAATAAACATAGAGGTGCATATTATTTTTTTGAATTAGTGTTTTCATTTTCTTTGGGTAAAGACCCAGTAGTGGAATTACTGGATCATATGATAATTCTATGTTTAGCTTTTTGAGGAAGCTCTATACTATTTTCCACAGTGGCTGTACCAGTTTGCATTCCTACAAACAGTGCAAGAGGGTTCCTTTTTCTACATATCCTTGCCAACACCTGTTGTATCTTGTATTTCTGATTTTAGCCATTCTGACAGGTGTGAAGTGATATCTCATTGTGGTTTTGATTTGTATTTCCCTTATGTTGAGCAACTCTTCATATGTCTATTGGCCATCAGTATGGGTTTTTTTTGGAAAAATGTCTATTCAGGTCCTCTGCCCATATTTTAAACAGATTTTTTTGCTGTTGAGTTGTTTAAAGTCTTTATATATTTTTGATGCCAACAACTTATTGCTTGCATATATCTTCTCCCATTCAGTACATTGCCTTTTTGTTCTGTTGAAGTTTCCTTCACTGTGCAAGAGCATTTTATTTTGATGTTTTCCAAATAGTTTAATTTTGCTTTTATTTCTCCTACCTGAGAAGACATAGCTAGAAAAATATTCCTATGGCAATGCCAAAGAAATGACTGCCTATGTTTTCTTCTAGGAGTTTTAAGTCTTTCACCCACTTGAGTTGATTTTTGGGTATGGTGTAAGGAAGTGGTCCAAGTTCATTCTTTTGCATGCGGCTGCCTAGTTTTTTCACACCATTTGTTGAAGAGACTCTTCCTCACTCCATTTTCTTGCCTCGTTTGTCATAGGTTAATTGACCATATAAGTGTGGGTTTATTACTGGACTCTTTATTCTGTTCTAATGATCTATGTGTCTATTTTTGTGCCAGGACTATCCTGTTTTGAGCACTACAGCTTTGTAGCATATTTTGAAATCTGGGATTGTGATACCTCCAGCTTTGTTCTCCTTTCTCAAGATAGCTTTGGTTATTCAGGGTCTTTTGTGATTCTATCTAAAATTTAACATTATTTGTTCTATTTCTGTGAAAAACTGTTGTTGGTATTTTGGTATGGATTGCATTAAACCTGTAGATTGCTTTGGGTAGTATGGACATTTTATCAATATTGCTTCTTCCAGTCCATGAGCATGGAATATTTTCTTATTTATTTGTGTCACTTTCAATTTCTTTTTATCAGTGTTTTATAGGTTTAGGTTTACAGGCTTTTTACCTGGGTTCTGGGTAATTCTTAATACATTCCATCAAAATGCACATTATATTTATCTCTTCTAATTGTAATAGTGCTAAATGGGTTGAGATGCCAGCCACTCCATCTATTATAAAATTTGTTCATTTTTATTTCATCTAATGGTTTTAGCTGCCATTGCTGATTGTTGACTTGATCCATTCTTTCATTATGGTTACAATTTTTAAAATTCTATCAGTGATTTAATAGTGATTTTTTTCCCTAATTCTGTAAGTCCTTTTTGTATTTACTCATGGTAATTCTTCTCTAAAGAAAAATTTCCTGTCAAATATTTGGTTACTTTGAAAGATGATCCTTACAGGAAAGGCAAGGTAAATATTTAATGTTTGTTTCTTATATGAATTTTCAAGATGATTTGGTGTCCTAACAACCTCCAAAGGTGACCAATGAGTTATCTTCTTAGATCATTATGACACATGGACTATAGGATATTTCATTGTTTCAGTCCTTTGTAGTTATCCTTTTGATGCTCAGATTAGTTTTGGCCAGTAAGAGACCCTTTAAATTGGCTCCTATGTCCTTTTTCCTATTTGTCCTGACGAGATCCCAGTAGATTTTGACAAATAGCTTAAGATGCACCACATCAAGTTGTACATTTCCTGCCCAGACCCACAATCAACCATTTCTCCAGGGAAGAAATGGTTTTTAGAGTTCACAGTCTGAGTTCAAGGGATGCTCATTGTTACAGAGTTGTTCTTTCTTTCCCAATCCTTTTTATTCCAGTTGAAAATCTTGGTTTCTTCTTTTTTTTAATTTTGTATTTATTTATGATAGTCACACAGAGAGAGAGAGAGGGGGGCAGAGACACAGGCAGAGGAAGAAGCAGGCTCCACGCACCGGGAGCCCGATGTGGGACTCGATCCCGGGTCTCCAGGATCGCGCCCTGGGCCAAAGGCAGACGCTAAACCGCTGTGCCACCCAGGGATCCCAAAATCTTGGTTTCTAATAACACTAACAGAGTGACTCATCTGCTTTATCCTATAATTTATATATTATCAGCAGTAATGCAAAAATAAGACTACTAAAATGTACTGTAAAATTTCTTTGTGTTTTTTTTTTTAAGATATTGTTTATTTATCCATAAGAGACACAAAAAGAAATGCAGAGACATAGGCAGAGGGAGAAGCAGGCTCCCTCCAGCGAGCTTGATGCAAGACTCAATCCCAAGACCCTGGGATCATGACCTGAGCCAAAGGCAGACACTCAACCACTGAGTCACCAAGGATCCCCTTTGTGGTTGTTTTTATTCTTTGGATATATCTAACTAAGAATATGATCAAATATTATATTTTAAAATCTTGAAATGTAGCCATACTACCAACTTGCTAGAGTTTTTTTTATTTTTCCAGATGTATTGAGATATAACTGACAAATAAAAACTATTTAAGGTGTACCACATGGTATTTTGACATACATACACATCTTTACAAGGTTACAATGATGGCTACAATCAAGTTAGTTCACATATCCATCACCTCACATACGGTATTGAAGTCCCCTACAGTGTTTGTATTGCTATCTGTTTCTCTCTTCAGATCTGTTTGCTTTCTAAAGACTATATACTGTATCTATTATGTCTGTATTTTAAGAACTTCAAATGTTGGGTGCATATATATTCATAATTGTTCCCTCCTCTTGATGAATTGTCTGCTTTATCATTATATAACAACTTTCTTTGTCTCTTGTTACCATTTTTGACTTAAAGTCTATTTTGTCTGATATAAGAATAGTCACTCCTGCTCTCAGGGGATATCTTTTTCCAGACCTTTGCTTTCACCCTTTCTATGTCCTTAATGCTGAAGTGAGTCCTCTTTAACCAGCATATAGCTGTATTTTTTTTAAGCCACTAAGCTACTCTCTGTTTTTTGATTGGGGAATTTAATCCACTTATATTTAAAATAATTATTGTTAGGTGACAACTTATTATTGCCATTTTGTCAATTATTTTCTCACTGTTTTATAGTCCTTTTATTCCTTTCTTCCTCTCTTGATGTCTTCCTTTGTGATGTGATGACTTTTTGGAGTGGTATGCTTTGCTTCCTTTCTCTTTATATTTTATGTATCTTTATATACCTCTTTATATTTCATGTATCCTTTTTAAAGACTTTATTTAGGTTTTTTAAATTGATGTTGGCCATGAGGCTCACATGACATATGTTATCATTATAACATTTCATTTGAAGCTGATAACAACTTCAGTCACACTCAAAAATGACACTTTCATTTCACCTCCCTCCATACTTAATGTTATTGATGTTAAAATTCACATCTTTTCATCTCGTATATCCATTAATAAATTATTTTAGTTATAGTTACTTTTAGTACTTTTGTCTTTTAGCTTTTATACTAGAGTAGAAAGTATTAGATTATTCTATATTTGACTATATACTTCTTTCCCCAGTGCATAGCGTACTTGCATATGTTTTCATACCACTAATTACACCCTTCCATTCTTGCCTTTTCCGTGACTTAGTGGAAAGCCTGTAGTGTTTTCTCAGAGATTGAGATGCAAACTTTGGACTCGGGTGTGTATCATGTCATGTTATGAAAAGTATTCTCAATTCCTATGTCTTAACATAGATTGTTGATGAATTTTGTCAAATGTGTTTTTTGAGAATTATGAGAGATGGTCATATGGCTTATTCTTAGCTCTGTTCATATAATGAATTGTATTAATTCACACCAAGAAATTTGAGTCCTCTAGAAACAGCCACTCCTGAATATAAATCTTCTTGTCTTCAATTGGCAGAAAGAGAAACTAAGAGAGGAGAAATTTTTGAGCTGTTCAATATCAGTAATCATGCTGAATCTTTGCTAAGTTTTTGGCTTACTTCCTAGATATGTAAGCAAAAAGAGAATTGCCTGGTTAAGTGTAACTCTATTTTAATGACTTCTTATAAAACACCATATTCCCCACAGTTGCCCCCCACTCTCCCTTTGGCACATACACAATCGCACTCAACTTTTGAAAAGCAATGGCTTAAAATCCCTGTGTCTTAGGAGACCTGTAACAAGTTAAAATGTTCCTCAGCCAGTATTGCAATGCCTAGGCTAAGCCCCATTTCTCATTCAATAGCACAGACCCAGAATACACAAGCATACACAAATTAAATGCAGACATGTTTCAGCTTGGGAATGCAATCCAATTCCAGAAGTGAGGGATCAGCTTTATTAACCAAGCCACCCACTATCCCAGGAAGAAGGAGAGAATTAAAACCAGACTTTCCTAGTGTTATAAATTTGATCTCTGTCAGCAATACCAATTATCCTCTGAAAAATCGAACTTCTTATCATTTTCTCGGTCCCTAATGTTAAGTCAAGGAGCACTGAGTCCAACAAGGTGTTCCGAGTTCTCTTGTTAGAGGGAAGAGCCTCTCAGAATTCTAGAAGGAGAAAGCGTCGTTACCACGTGGAGACTCCATTCCCAATCACTGAGCTTCTCAGAAAGCGTATTTAGGGCATGTCTTACAGCAAGTCTCTGATTTAATCCTCATCAAGACAAGAGAGGAGATTAAATGGTCAGACCTGTGCTGGATAACTCTTAATTATATCATTAAATTAACTAAGATGACTTCTATGAAATGGGCAATCAGCTTTGCACATATTCTCCCTTTATAAACACGTACACACACACACACACACACACACACACACACACACCCCTCTGAGTTCTGAATGAGAGGAAGTGATGTCAATCTGAAGTCAACCCTGAAATTCTCCTCAAATCCTCTGTCAGAATGAAGCTCCTCCTTTAACTGACTCTCTTTGTATCTGAGGTTTGGAAAGGTACCTAAATGTATTTTATCTTTCTCATACTCCAAATTACAATCTTTTGAAGTGAGAATGAGAAAAAGAAGATAAAATGATTCAAATCTTGTAAGTTACTGTGTCTCTAAGCCTCAGGGGCACAGAAGCCTTCTCCACCAGCAACCCCCCCTTAGCCCCCCACCTCCACCATCTCCATCAGTGCCACCCCTGACCACCCGCACCTGCTATGTTGCCTCTTCTTGCACCAGCCAGAGGCAGATGTGGGGACCTGGGCTCTAGGACTGAGAACAATAATGACCCTGAGATGTGCAGAACCATCACTGTTTGATGCACTGAAATGACATTATTGTCATTTCAAGAGACACAGAGGTATTTTCAGGATAAACTTAAAAAAAAAATCCTAGGGTCCATGCCTAGCTGGCTGGGTGAACCGTCAGAGTCTCACCCCTGTACACCAGCTTTGCTTTTTACTGTCTATTTATATTATGCTTAACACATATCTTTCGTCTTGCCATCTGGGTCTGCTTCCTCTTATCATGTCTTCTTTGGTGGAGATGGAGCCCAGCTGGTGACCCACATTCTTCACCGAGATCTTTCTGTTAAAGATGCTTTTCTCTGAATACAAACAGACTGCCATCAAGATTTCTAGCCTACAAACACTCTCTAAAGACATAATGAATGTGGCTTTCCACATTATTTTAGGAATGTTTTGTTTCTCTGAATTTAGACATGGGAATCTCTATCTCTTAAAACCTTCACTGGGATGGGGACCACAGGGATTGGAAGGAAATAGCACATAAAAAAAAAAAAAAAGATGTCTTCAACTATCCTTAATAAGTGGTCAAGCCGATCTGTTTCAGGGCAGGGCCCTCTGTGGTACTATGATGATTTTATAAAGAAGAGATCCAAATGAACCTGTCCCCAGTGGCCAGCGTAGATAATTTCTTTACACCACACCGCAAGCATGGAGACACCTCCTGACCTATTGAAATACTTTCCTCCTCTAACTGTCCTCTTCTTCCTACCTACCTACCTACCTACCATGATCCCCTTCCTACTTACCAGCATGATCCCCTTCCCTGCTTTGCCACTGCCCTGCCCACACCAACCTTTCCCTTATTTGGTTGTCAAGGAGGCTGTGGGCCCAGAGTGGGCTCATTTTCCAGGGAAACAGATGATGGGGTAGGTACCCAGCTTCCGTGCATCCTCCGAGAAATCCCTCTGCATGGTCCTACCTCCAAGAATGTTTCCATGTCTTGTATTAACGAAATCCCTGATTGGAAATTTCACAAATGAAAAGCCCATTTTAAACACAAAACAGATGGGAATTTTTTTTTAAAAATCTGGTCAGCCAGAATTTCTGGTTCACTCGTGGCTTATAAACATCACCCTCCAGAGGATGAGCCAGGGCGCTGATGAAAACAGGGGGCCTCCTGTGCCTATGTTCCCTCCCTCCCTCCCCCGACTGGCCTTTGTGCCATGTGATCACATTGTCATCCTTCTCAAGAACAGACGAGGGTCCAGCATGGGAAGGTGTGGCTTCTAGAGCACAAAGGAAATCAGGCCCCTTGATAGGGAGACCAGCGGCCTTAGGGAAAGATTTGAGAAAACCCAGACGGAAAGTGGCAGAATGGGTTTGTAGATTCTCTGGAGGATTTTATTGTGGTGGAGCTGGATTTCTGGGTGTGCCTGTCTGAACCTTAGATTTGAGGACAGTGACCCTGTAGGGAGTGGAATAGGAGCAGCCACTCTACAGGTCTCTTCTCCATCTGTCACTAGCTGTGTAGCCTAGTTTGAGTTACTTAATTGTTGTGGGCTTTAGCTTCCTCATGTCTGGGGCTAATGAGAGCACTTTCTAATGCTACGAAGATAAATGTTAAGAGAGGCAGTACATACAAAGCCCTTAAGACAGTGCCTGGCACAGAATGAATGCTAAGGAAATAAATATCTCTAATTTGGATGATAGAGGAAAAGGTAACTCTCTGTGCAGAAGGGAACTATCTGGATACGTTTTCAACTTTCAGCATATGATTTCTCAAATATTTTTATTTCTCAGAAAAGTGGAATAAAATTGATACTATATCATTAGAAGCTGGGGTTCCTGGGTGGCTCGGTGAAGCATCTGACTCCTGGTTCTGGCTCAGGTTGTGATCTCAGGGTTGTGAGATCAAGCCCTGGTGTCAGGCTCTCTGCTCAGCACAGACGGTGCTTAAGATTCTCTCTCTCCCTCTCCCTCTGCCCCTGCCCCCCTGTCTAAAGTAAATAAATAAATCTAAATCAATCAATCAATCAATCATTAGAAGAAGAGAGGAAAAGGGAATGCTAAAGAAAGGAAATGTAAGGAAAGTTGTAAAGATTACCTTAGCATTTACTCACAGTACATAATGTGGGACTGAAATGTGTTCAAGGTTAAGGCAATCAGGAATATAGCCTTTAAGGGGCTTGCCCTTCAAGTGGATTTAATTTTTTATTCTGTTCACTGCTATACCCTCAAGTGCTATAAACAGTGCCTAACACGGGGCACGATTAAACATCTGTTGATTAGACTTTTGTCTATTTCCCCCTTGCCCCCCAACCCTGTTCTCTTGTGACTGATTTCTATTTCAAAAATGGGTAGTGAGCTATATAGTGAGCAAGGCTGGGGGCAGAGAGTGGAGCCATCATAGTTCCTTTTTTGTCCCTGACTTCCAGCCCTCAGGCAAGACCACCAGAATCTTTCTCCTGGATTCTGCAAGAGCCTCTTAACTACTCACTATGTGCTCATTCTTGTTGCTTCCAGTACATTCTCTATGGTCATTGTAATAATCTGTTAAAAATCCATATCTGATCATATTACATTAGCACCTAAAACCCTTAGTGGTTCCCTATTGTCATTAGCATAAAATTCCAAATCTTTAAAATATTTGGTAAGGTCCTTGGTGACCTTGGTCTCCCTTTCCTGCTAACTAGCTTCCTCTCAGCTCCTGCAATACGCCAAGCTCCATCTGACTCTAGGGCCTTCCTACTGCTGCTCCTTCTGCCTGGAACACCTTTCTTTCTCTCTACTCTAGCAAATTCCTATGGGCATCAGTGCTTCTTGTACAGTGAAGCTTACTGTGATTTATTTATCACCTTTCCAGCTTGCATCTCCTATTTTATGTTCTCATCGGACCCAGCAAATCTTCATTTTCACAGCTGCCACATGGTAATTAGCAGATTATATAGTAACGAGTCTAATGTGGCTTCCTTTCCAGGTGTACGCTCCATGCTGGCAAGGACCATGACTGTCCAGTTTCATGCTTTAGCTTCAGCACTGAGAGCCACACATATGCTCAACAGGGGCTCAATCAATATTTGCTGAATGAAAAATGAATTAATGAATAAATGTGTTCATCTGGCAATCTAAAAGGCTTCTCATGTTCAGAAAGTTCAGGCTGGGAAAATCCAGTGTCCCTCAATTAACTAATTAACTCAATCATGTGAGAGATATAAATGATAACATGAGACTACGTATTCATTCACATTGATTGTCTGGCTTCCCTACTGACAGCAGTTTGTGGGTTCAGCACAGGGAACTGCCACTGATGACTCAGCAAACAAAACAGCCATCCATTCATTCACTGTCCATTCATAACAACCCGGAGCTTCATGCTTGCAGATGCTTGGAAGGCACAAGACATTTTTTTTCTACATAAAATATAGATCCATGAAAGAGAATTGATGTCAACATTCCATGTGCTTTGAAGCCAGTTTGCAGGTAGAAAGTAGGCTGATTAAAAATTTGAGGTTACTTATGCCAACCGTGAAGATTAAAGTCTCTAAAATTTCAGCAAAGAAAGCTAAATGCTGACCAGTCTGGCTGCCAGGAACCGTCTGGGAAGTGTTTGCATATGTGAATACAGGGACACATTTGGGGAGATGGCTTGCTCAGGGCTGGCCTCCAAAGCCCCTTAAGATGCCGTGAGACTCCTCTCATGCTGTGGTCAGGGCCATTAAGGAAACAGCTGGCTGCATTTCTGGACAGGGCTGGAGAGAACCAGATTCATCCCTGCGTTGACCCCAGTGATCCACTCCTACGGCATCCCGTGCTGGTTTATTAACTGGGTGATGACAACAAATGCTCAAATCAGACTTGGCTTCTGTGGCTTTGCTTCCTGGGCTCACCTGGCCCAGGAGGCTATGTCCTGCAGAAGAAAGCACTCCTGGCTCTGCCCCCATGCCTTTGCCTCTGTTTCCACTTATGAAAATGCAATGTGGTGAAGATTACACAATCCCCATGGCAGCTCCTCAATTGGGGCCAAATAGGCAATCTGAGGATGGAGACCCTGGAGAGCAGGTGCCTGGAGTTGCCGAGTAGATCTCGAGGAACCAGTCAAGGCCTGCACCTGGGGAGAAGCACAGTGGCAAAGTGGTGGGGGGGGGCTCGCTCTCCAGCAGCCACTACACTCCTTCTGTGTGCACACTGCCCTATACCGGTGTCCACGCGTTTGCTCTTGAGGTGGAGCTTCTCACTGTTCCTGCCTGGCTCCAGCTGGAATACTTCCCACCCTTGCCAAGAGCTTAGCAGAAAACATTATTTGTGCGGAATGCATACATATTTATGTACAGGGACTCCTTCATCCCATCAAATTAGGATACCAAGAAACTGCAAATAAACAGGTAGATGTTTATACCTTCTGAGTTTTACTTTTATAAAACCAAAAGAGAAATGGTAAATGAACAGACTGCTGTGAAGGGTGGATTCTCTACAACAGCAGATTCCTCAGGGTCTTATGCCCACTTTATCTGCAGCAAGAGGTTCCTAAGGGTGCCCCAGAGCATGGTGGGCATGCAAGGGCCTCCTGAACCATTCGGAGAGGAAAAAGTCCTTTTCAGTGCAAATTACAAAGTATTTCGTTTCCTTGAAAGTCTTTGAAATTGGCCAATGCTGCATGGTATGGATAGGAATTCTCAATTAATAAAATATTTGAGTATTTGAATAACCAGAACATTCCATTACCGGACCATTTTAAAGAAGCAGGCATTCATCCATCTGTAGAGAGCATTCAGCGCATGCAACAAAAACCTGAGTGAAATTATTGATTTATTTTAGGCAGAAGAGTAATATCTTCAAGTATGATGTATATCAAATCAATTTGTAACTTTAGCCATCCACTACCTTTATGTGCTTGCAGAGGTAGAGAGCTCAGTTCTTGCATTTCCTCAATAAAATTGCCCTTGATGTTCTGGAATGAGGTTTCTACAAATCTAATATATTGCTCCTGAAATAGCCTATTAAAAATGATGACTTGTTCTAATCCACTGCACTTTCTGGCAGGGAATGCGATTATAATCAGTAGAGCAAAGGTCAATAAGAATGAATGGCATCTGTTCTCAAGGCATCTATGAGAAAGTTTGCAAAACCAGATAAGAATTTAATATAAGAATTTTTTTGCCCACCTAATCAAATTTAGATGCCCCGATTCTGCCTGGAATTTGTGCTGTAGATTGTAATCTGCAGGTGGCTATAAATGAGTCATGTGTCTTGGAAAGAAGTTCCTAAAACAGGAGAAAAAAAATTATTTTTTTGGATGGTTCACAGGTTCTTGTCAGAGACCTGCTTCTTAACAAAAATCGTTGTATTTATCCTCATGATCTATGGGTCAAATATTCTACAGGGCTCTGCAAGGCATGTCTCCTGTTCTATATGGCCCTGACAGGGAACATGAGGTGAGTCTCCATGGAGGTTGGGTTGGGCTGGATGTTCCAGAATGTCTTCATACACCTTTCACATATTCCTGGCATTTTTGCAGGAAAGCCAGGAAGTCTGGGCATAGCTGGGCCCCTCTCTTCCACATGGTGTCCAAGCCTTTCTATATAGTGTCTTCTGCGATACTTGGACTTGTGATATAGCAGCCCAGGGCCTGAAGAAACAGAGTGGAAGCACCAGGCCTCTAAGACCTGGGCCTGAAACTAGGCACAGTGTCACCTCCACTGTACTTGATTTGTCAAAGTCATCACAGAGCCTGCCCAAGTCACAGAGAAGAAACCTGGACTCCACCTCTCATTAGAAATGCCAAGGAATGTTTGGCCATCTTCTTTAACCTGTTCAAGGGGATTGAAGGGAAAACACCCATAATTAGAGTTTGACGATCTCTTGAAGCAACTAATGAATAATGTCTAAAGAGCCTTATAACACTAAAGTCCCCACATAAATAATTTTTTATTCTGCTTTTACTTACGATATGATTACTTAAAACAGCTCTTCATCTGGCTGCAGATGTGGTGCAGAGACTGAGCCCCCAAATGGAACCTGTGAATAGGAGCTTCATGTCTCATACCCTCATGCTGTTTTCCATTTGAAAAATAAAAGGACTTGGGACATCTGAGTGCCTCAGGGGTTGAGCATCTGGCTTCAGCTCAGGTCGTGATCCCAGAGTCCTGGGATTGAGCCCCACATCAGGCTCCTTGCATGGAGCCTGCTTCTCCCTCTGCCTGTGTCTCTGCCTCTCTTTGTCTCTCATGAATAAATAAATAAAAATCTTTAAAAAGAAAAAGACTTACACAGATTTCTTATCTCTGAATATTGCCTCCTTAATTATGTTTAATATGCTCAGAAAATTCACTGGAATTTTGATATGCATTGTCCAAGCTGAATCAGTCTCTAGTTTCCATTCTGCACCAGTTGCCTTTAAACTGGGGCCAGTTTTCCATTCTGGGTACAAGGGAAAAGGAATGGACCTGTAATTTGTAGCTCTCCCCTCATGGGTTGGAAGGCTCCCCAATATATTATTGTGGTGGTGGCCAAGGCATAAAATGGTGAATTACAGGTCAAGTTTCAACTAAACTTTACTACTTCCTGACTCCCCTCTTCCCCTTTGACACTCTTCCAATGTTTGTGACTAGAATATGGGTCGGGGGGTCAGGGGGTGCGTGTCTTTGAGAAATTCCTTTTTAAAATTCCACTGTGGGTCCAGGTCCAGAAAGAAAATTCTCAGATAAAGAAATCAAAGCAGAGGAGAAGTCACATTTCTACTCTTCATCATAAACTTCACTGGGCCTGAACTCAGAGGTCCTCTGGTTCAGACGCCTGTCTCCAGAACATTGTCCTCTAGACACGTGCTGGACCTCAGGGCCCCCGCAGAGCCATGAATTAATAATACTGTAAAAGGATTCTTCTCCTATGGTAACTTCCTAATGGCTTTAAGTGTTTTTAGATCATTAAATTCTTGACAAAAAAAAAAAAATTGGGATGGGGGAACTCAAGGAGAAAGAAGGAACAAAGAAAGTGACTTTGAGCCAAAAATGTTAAGAAAGACTATCGTTTGAAAATAAATCCTCTCTAAGATGAGAATGTAGAGTCTATATATATATATATATAGCTTGATTTACAAAGATCTGATGAACACATGACATTTCAAGAACACATCTATTGCAGAAGCAAGGCCCCTGCTGATGGTGAGTGTGCATGTCTGTCCAAGCTTCTTTGTATTTAGGTTTCCACAAAGGGACAATCAGACTTGGATTTGTTTCCTGGGTAATGGACAAATCATTATATTCTGAGCAGCCTTCCCAAAGGCATGAACTTGCAGTGACTGCCCCAGTCATTGTCCTGTGTCTCAGTGGCACACAGAGGCCACATTTCAGTTCCAGGGTGGGTTACTGACATGAGATGTAGTGGTGACGAGCTCAAGGGTGACCCGAGCATGGGGCTGTATCAACCCCTGTCCGGCAACCAATGTGCAAGGAACCGCAGATGACCAGACTCACACAACTCTCCTGAGCATAGCAGGGAAACTTCTAGTTCACATGCCCCTCCCCTTCTCCCCACCATGTGGGCAGGTCAGGAGGAAGAGACCAAGGGGGATACCAGGCTTTGCTCTATGCATGTCATACTAAGAATACCTCTGCTCACTTTCAGCAGCATGGACAGCCCTCCTCTGTCGCTTTTCTCCAGGGCTTACAAGTACCTCACTCTCCTAGTTGCTTCCTGCCCCTCTGCTGCTTACCCTCTTGCTGTGTCTTCTGCCTCTGCCAGGATTTAAGTGTTGGAATTTCCCCAAAGTTCCAGGTTATGGTGACTTCTCCCTCCAGACAATCTCTCCCAGGCATCTACCAAACAAAAGAGACACAAATGACTCACAAACTCGGCGTCTGTGCTGAACTCCAGATCCACATATCTAGCTGCCTACTTGATAAATCCACTTGAGTCTCTCAAAGGCACTTTCAACTCAATATGTGGAAAATCAAACTTACGTCTCCTCCCTAAACCTCGTGATCTTTCAGTGTTTCCTACCTGTATACGTGAACCCAGTAAGTAAACCAGAAACTTCAGGGCATTTTGAAACCTCCTCTCCTTGTCTCCCAAATCCTGCCACCTCTTACTAGGTCAACTTTTCCTCCTAAATATCTCTCGAAATTTGCCACTGTCTCTCTGCCCTGGTCATTTACCACTCAAGCCCACTTATTCTCTTGTTCATGTGCAACTAGAGTGACTTTTTGGGAAACTCAATCTGATCGTTCGGATTGACTTAACACTTCTTTAGCTTCTTGTTGGTCTATATAAAACCCTAAAACTTTCACCTGACTCTGAGACTGCACCATCTGGCCCAACAACCTGGACCACCTAATTTTAGAATGGCACTTCCTCATTCCCCATGCTTCAACCTCATTGTACTTCCAGCTTCTGGAATATTCTGAGTCTATTGTCATGATAGGGCCTTTGTATAAGTGCTGTGTTCTGTGCTTGGACTATTCTCTTTCTCCACCACTTGGGGTAGTTAATTCTTATTCCTGCAGATCTCAACACATTGATCACTTCTCCCAGGAAGAATTCCTCACCTTCCTGACTGGGTTGAGTTTTCCACTATTAGATAAATTTATAGTTTCTATTCCAAACCAGGACCCTTTTAAAAATGAAATTAGATGCTATGATTAATTATGCTGAGATACAGGTATAAATTAGACTATCCTGGCAAATCGAACCTTACGTTCACCCACTAAAGAGGACTTCCACTACTCTATACCTCTCCTTTCAGGGATTGTAATTACATATTTTTGTGTGTGTGATTCTTTGGTTGAAACTTACTCCACTGGAATAGCTGTAACTTCCATGAAGTCAGAAACCTTTATTTGTTTTGTTTTAGGAAATCCATTATGATTCCACATTTGACATAGTATCTGAGATATGGTAAGTGCTCCAAAATTATTTCGTCAATGAATGAATGTCCTTTTTGCTCTTCACAGAGTCGTGGGAATATCTTTCCATTTTGACCATCTCTCTCTCTCTCTAATGTGGATGCTCAGTGAGTGGCACCAATGACAGCAAGTGACATTCACCCATTTTTCTGGGAAGTCCATCCTATAGCACGTCATCTTGCTGAGGTCCATCATGCTTTGTCTCTGAGACAAACCTTCTGTAATCAACACACTGACTAGCAGGAAACTGGAGCAAAAACAAAGGAAAGTTAACCTTCAATGCTACAAAGTCCTGTTCTTACACTGAAAGATCATTTTTAGAAAGTAGTTTTATGCTAGAAAAGCATTCACCCCACTGCTACCTTACTACCCACACAAGTTCAATGCTGAGAGAGAGGTAGGAAGAAAGGTCATGGGGGACCCAGGCTCCTTGGGTCAGGCCCATCTGCTGCTCTGAGATTAGTTTGCACTTATTAATAATGATAGTTAATATCTGAATAGTGGTCTAAGGTGCCTTATCTGTATTAACTCATTTAATTATTGCAACGGCTCTATAATATGATACAATACTAATAATTATCCCCATTTACAGATGAGAGAATTAGGTTTAAAGTTGTTAAGTGAATTGTCCAAGTTGACAGCTGTGAGTGGTAGATATGGTCTTGAGCCTTCAAGATGGCCCCCACAATCCTCACCTCCTGGGGTCCATGTGTTTGTGTTGTCCCGACACACACTGTGTTAGGTTTGGTCTGTCTGGTCTAGAGCTGTGAAGAAGCCCCTATAGCAAGGAACTGAGATGTTTTACCAATAGCCAGCCCTGGGAGGGAGCCATTTTGGAAGCATGTCCTCCGGTCCCAGTCAAACCTTCTCACACCTGAAACCCTGACATCTTGACCACAGCCTCATGACAGACCCTATAAAAGAATGCTATTTATGGGACCTTATAGCATTTAGTTTGGGGGTAACTGGTTACACAGCAATAGATTAGTAAAACATCTATGAGAGTCAAAAATGAGCCAATGGAGGGCAAATCCACGTTCAAAACCACGGGGCTAAATGACCTCTACTACATTAAACCTTCTCTTCAGTTTTACTCAATTTCTAATTCCCAGCCCCTTTTGATATGATCTGTCATGAGGAAGAAAATGGCACATAGCAGAGGTGGGAGACTGAGGGAAAGGGTGACAATTACTTGATCAAAGCTCAATTCTTGTGTCAGAGACTGTCACCATCCCTTAGAAGCTTAAGAACTGATTGGAAGGACAAAATCTTCATCAATGTCAAAAGTAACCTAGACTCAGTCTGATCAGCATTGAAAGTATGGTTCAAGATCCTGGCACAGGAGGCAAGGAGAGCTCCCTGAGGGCTTCGGGGAGGAGCAGGGCTTCAATTGGCCATAACAGATAAGTGAAATTTCAGAGACCCCAGCAGGAGAGAGGGTAGAGAAAGCAATGGAAGAATGATAGTCACCTATTAGGGAATAAGTGTAGCTCCAATCAGGAATATGTCAGCCCTGGGATATTCTGATACAGGGACCAATGGGTTCAGTAGGTTTCTGGAGAATGTGGAGGAGAAGCAAGACTGCGCTTCACAGGGGCCAAGACCTCCTGCTCTGTGGCCAACAGCCAGGTTCTGCTCTACACCAGCTCCTCCCCTTCCTAGCCACGTGACCTGGGGATAATCATTTAGCTTCTCTGGCTCCCAGTCTCCTCATCCACAAACTACCTTCCTCAGAGGGCAGTAATGAGGGATTTCTAATCATCAACGACTAGTATCAACTTTGTTGAGCACCAGCTATCTGCCTGGCACTGTTCTAGGCCCATGGGATACATCTACAAAGAAACAGACCATTCACAAGTATTAGCATGACTTACCCACCAAAAACACTGAGAGCAGCACCTGGAGCAAAATGAACCCTCAAAACATTTCATAAATCTTAGCTCTTAGTAAGACTGAAAGGAGATAGGGCCTGAACGATGGAGAGCATTCCTAACACATTTTCCAAATGAGTAAAATTATCAGTTTGCCACCCAACTCACCAGTGTAGACAATCAACCAAACCATAGCATCTTTTGTTGAGAAACTTCCCCGCTTCCTGACAAAGCAGGACAAGTGAAACCTCATAAGTGAACTACTCAGAGGGTAAGTGGAAACAGAAATGTCAGCACCGACCCCAGGAGAGCCCCGCGGGATGCTTTGCCATCCGAAGTGCACAGGGAGAAACACCATCATTTTAGCAAATTACTGCTTTGTTTTTATTTAAAGCAAGAATCTGTGCTCTTGCTTCATTCTATGAATGAGTTGCAGATATTAAGCCAAAGCAGATTTCCCAAGTCCCATTACCCTTTCATTCAATAATTTTGCCTCAAATAGAACTCTCAGCTTTCACATGAACATCTGCCAAGTTTTTAACCTCTCCTCTCCTCTCTAAGAAATCCCATTTGAGAAGATACAACATCTCCATTCTAGCCCAGAGAGAAAGAGCATGCCTGTGAGAGGTTGAGAAAGCAGGTGGGGAGATGAAGGTTGCTCCAGGTGCAGTCTGTGTGTATTTACAGGGACGCCCATGCAGCTGCGGACACTGGAAGGAATCTGACTTCACATCTTCTGAACTGAACGTTGATTTGGGAAACTTGAACCCTAATTGTTCCATGAGATCCTTCCTTCCTTCCTTCCTTCCTTCCTTCCTTCCTTCCTTCCTTCCTTCTTTTTCTTTTTTCTTCCTTAATGAAAGCAACCACTCTCCCCAAATCTCCTCAACTCTAAGGATAGAATAAGAATATAGCCAAAAGTTGAAAAAATTTGGCCAAGAACATTATCACAAAAAGTCAAAAATAATTCTAGCCTGAGTGCGTTCACTTGTGTGGGTATAAAGTCCAGGGACCCACATGAACATTTCTCTCTTGTACTAAAGAACCTCTTGGACAAAGAAATGTATCTTTGATATGGAAGCGAAACTATGAAACACAGATATGAGATTGCATTTCTCCCCATGACACTTGAAGTTACATTAATGGTAGTATAAGGAGAAAGTAGAGGAGGACGAAGAGAAGGGAAGATGCTGCTGCAATGTCAGTGGGAGAGCAGCTCAGCTTTCTTAGTTTGTGTTGTCCTTAAGTATCTTTTGGAAGGGTTTTGCTTTGTTTTTGTTTTAAATAGGCTCCATGCCCAGCATAGGACCCAATGTGGGACTTGAACTCACCAACCCTGCGGTCAAGACCTGAGCCAAGATCACGAGTCAGATGCTCAACCAACTGAGCCACCCAGGCGCCCCTTCATAAGTGTTCTGAATGAACACCTACTGAGTAGGATGTGATTTTGGAAGCAGCACTCTGCTGAGGGCACAGTGGCTTCTCCAAAAGAGGACACTAGACCAGTCTTGTTATCTGCTTGTTCCTGGAAGTGAGGATGTAGTAAAACGAACATCTGAATTCTGTACCCTGTTCCTCTTTTCCATTAAGGGCTCCCCAAGGATAGAACATGCACAGCCGCCTTAAGGCAAGGGAAGGAAGTGATCCTCACTCTTGGACACCCACCAAATTTCAGACATGGCTGAGCACCCTACAGACACTCAGTCTTCCTGACAAACCTCCAAGGGCAGTTTACTCATGAGAAGCTAAGAAGCAGAAAGAGTAAGAACATTGCCCAGGGTTACACATTTCATTGGTGTGGAATCAAGAGTGGAGGCCAAGTTGGTCTGGCCTAAAGCCTGTGGTCTTCCCATTCACTACCTGCCTGCCTCAGTCTTCACTCTGGGAATGAAAGCAACACATCCTCCTGTCCAGTTCCCCTTGAGTAGAACTAAGCTAACTTTAGGTGGGTGGTTGTGTATGAGTTTTTTGACAATACTCTTATGAGACAGATACCTTTTTTATCCTCATTTTATGGATAAGGAAACTGAGGCTCAGATTGATTGAGAAACTCATTCCAAAGTGGTAGGTCCTTACCTGTTTATCCTGAATCCACACTTGTCCAGCTAGACCTGGCAGAGAACAAGATGGCAGTATGTGTGACCATCACAGACCAGGGAATCTAGAGTTGAGGCTTCACTTCACCTCTGATCATAGGGACCACGGAGGAAGATTCACTCAGCCACTTGTCTTTAGGCAACTGCCCAGTCAACTTTCCCATCAATAAACAGCCCTCAAAGAAACCTTGCCCCCCACCCTAACATAAGGGAACCAAGGAAGAGATTGTAGTGGAAAACAAAAACTAAAGCCACATACAGTGGACTTTACACTTTTAAAAATTAGTGTGCTTTTCCATTCCTTTCCCTTTGCTATCCTAAGAGACACTTTCATTTCTGTCCATTTCCAGGCTACTTCTCCAACTTTCCCTGTGATTCTGTGCATTCCCCAATATGCTTCCAATTAATCCCTTCTCTGATTAAGCCAGAGTCAGTGTCTATTGCCTGCAGACAAAGAACGATGATACTCTATATACTAAATGTGTAAATGTAAGCCATTAATTTATACTTATCTGGAATCCATTTAAGTATAAAATTAAATAATCCCAGGCCCTACTTTTTATTAGAAAAAAGACAAAGGATAGGAAACCAAAGAGTGTTTTTGGTTTGGCTTTTGTTGTTTATTTATTTTTATGAAACTTGGGATGTAGAACAATTGTACATGCTTGCATCTGACAACAATTCAAATACATTTGTTGTAGAACCCCTTATGCCTATCACATCACATGCCACAAATTTTTGTTCAGAAGTGAATATATGATAAGAGGGTCTATGCGGATTCACTCAATCCCCTATCCTGTCCTTATCTCCATCACTGGACAAAGATATTTAATTTTCATAACAACTCCTCTGATTAAAATTCTGAGTGACTTAGGAATCGAAGATGACATTGTACTTAATATTTTATGGCTCATCTAGTGCCACAATAATTCTGGGTAACAAACATCTGGGACTCGGTGGTATAAAATAATAAGAATTTATTTTGCTTATGATTCTATGATAAGCTGGGCTCTCTTTCTGGACTTTGCTGGGCTTGCTCTTACACTGACACTCAAAATGACTAGGCATCCAGAGTAGGCTAGGCAGCAATGCTGACCTTAACTGGGCTGTCTCGTGTGTCTGACAGCGAACTGGCTGTCAGCTGGTCTAGGATGGCCTTGGTTGGGACACCTGGGGTGAGTTGATTCATCTTCTAGGATGGGTATGTTCTCATTTTGAAGGCAGAGGACCTAAAGAGAATACAGAAATGTGAAAGGACCTTTAAAAAAAAATCTGCTTATTTCACGTCTGCTAACATCCCTTTGGCCAAAGCAAGTTAGAGATATATGTCACCTCTCAATGGGAAAAGCTGCAAACGCATTGCAAAGGGCATGGATTCAGGATGAATTGGGGCCATTGATTCAATCCATCTAACACAGAGGATAGTATTTTGAGACTTATAACTCTATACTATGTAATTTTGAAAAGCGGCAGGCAGCCATACCCTCTGTAACCAGAACAGAACTTTTCCACTTTTTAAATAGCTCAGTTTCAACAATATTAAATTTAGTATCTACTATATGCTCAACAGTATGAAAGGGACTATAGGTACTCTCAAGATTATGTCATGCAGAGAAATAATAGTGTAAGCCCCTCAAATATTACATTGTGTTCAGTTTCATCATATTAACAAAAATAAAGTTTATTTGAAGCTGTTTCTATTCGTTCAGAGATGAACTCTAATGTCAGACACAGATATGACAGCTCAAAAAGACAGACTTGACAGTTTGGTGCTTATTAGCATCAAACCAGGATGCATCTCAGGAACATATCACTAAGCAGAGAATTCCAGAGGTGGAGGGTTGTTGCTGGGCCCCATTAAGGAGACAAGAGCAAAGACTTGGATAATGTCTTCCAGGCTTAGACAAGCTTTCTGAGTCCTCAAACAGGTACTTGTAGACATGGCTCTTCGTGAGCAAACACAGCCCTGAGTCCCTTCAGATGAGGCATGCAGATAAAGGCACAGGCAGCTCCAGATCTTTCCTATGCAACCAGTCAGGTCCTAAAGAAAGAACAATGAGATTCAGCTATAGCATCAAATGGGGCCAGGAACACGTGTGTGTGCACGTACACACGCGCGCCAACACTCAGGCACATGCGTACACCCTCCTGCCATAGGAATTAGAGGAAACATTGATTTCCTTTTTAAAAAGAGAGAAATATTTAAATGATTCTAAAAAGTAAAAAGAATTGGGCCACTACGTCTGCCATCTTTATGTCCCAAGAAAATCCTCCTTCCAAGTGTCTTGGTGAGTGACAGCATTTGGAGAGGGATTTGTCTTAAAAACATGGCAAAACTGGCCAAGGAAACCTTTCAAGAACATTAAGGCCTCCTAAACACATTGTTTTATGACAATGATTCATTTGTAGGCCCTCCTAAAAGCAATCTAAAAGCTTTTTAAAGAGAAGCATCAATGCTATGGTAGGCTAGTATAACTGTTGAGTAGAAAATGCATTTTTACTACTAAAAAGTCAAATTAATAATACAAACTAAGTTTACAATTTAGAAATTCCCAAAGGCCTCAGCACTTTGGCATCCTCAGATACATAACCTGAACACTATGGAGGATCCTTTTGAGTGGTAATTTGCATTTTTACTGCATGAGACAATAATGCAAGAACAAGTGGATTCAACCTCAAGTGGTTGGTGGAGGCTCTCAGATCTGCTCTGCAACGTGCTATACACACATTGTACTTATTCCACGACCTCCCTAGGCCCCAGGTTTCCCCGTACACCTCTCACATGCAAGTTTTCCTTGTTAATATCAGAGCAGTTTGCACCAGAAAGTCTTTAGAGCCAACCAAATGTAATTAAGCGTATTTTTCCAACATATAATGTTGCAACAAAGAGGCGAATAGTAGAACCATTTTCCCCAAACCATTTAACAGCCTCCAGGGAGACAGGATTTCCTTTCAAAGTAAACTATATTTCAATTCATAGAATGTTTTTATTACCCAAATTGGACAAAGTAATTGACTGTTTGGGAACCAAGTCCTTCATTGTCTCAATAACAATTAGCTAATGAAACATTGCATAGGAAAATGATAAACTGAAAAGATTCAGGTAAGATTTCCTGCAATCGTTTGCTATAAAACCAATCTTGCCTTCCCCAATTACTCTTTTGACTACTCAAGATACGATCACTACACTTAAATCAATCCTATAACTTGGCACATACACAAGTTTGCAAAAGTACAGCAGTGTTCACCCTAATGAAACAGAGTCCTGATGGTATTTTTATACTGCTTTATGGAGACATTCTAGATAGAATGCAGTCCACATGGGCAGGGTGCAAGCACCCTCTAACTGTAACACGTTGCATTTTTTTTAATATCACATTTTATAAATGATGGGGTTGGGCATTTTTTCTCTTTCCTTAAATCCTCAGCTTTTTCTCCATTCATTTTTATTCTAACCATCAGTGAAAACATTCACTAGCACTTACTAGTGCAAAGTACCATGCTGGGAAGAAGTGGGAGACATTGGCCCTGATCTTAGGAAGTTATGACATAGATAAAGAAAGAAGGTGTGAACACAAAAATATAAGTATCTATCACTTATGTGCCCAAAGCAGTCTATTTTAGAGTAAGATTCACGGTCCGGAATCTGCCTCCTCTGGGTTGGGTGATCAGGTGAGAGTCATACAGGAGAGAGGCTGTTGGTGTTGAGAAGTGGGTAGACATGGAAGGATGTCCGTATATTTCTAGGAAGGCAATGGAATATGCCGTGATCATTTCTAATTTTCACAGAAGGTAGATGTACATTTCTAGTCTTTGTATTGTTGGTTCTATCTTTCTTTTCACACTTCCAGTCTATTCTCTACTTTTCCTAGGAGTCTCTCTTGAATTTTATCCTCACAAACTTTTCAGCCATATTTTTGTACACGGGCACCAACATGAGCTGTGGCTACCCCAACATGCACCTCTTTCCAATACTAGAAATACCAATTGGCTTCCGTTTTTCTAGACACAAATAATCAGACAGAAAGACAGAAATGTGCCCCCAAAGAATCTTGTTTGTGTGCACCGCCTGTAAATGCATGTTTTTTGCTGTTGGTAAAAGGAACATGGATATAATATGGACAGGCCTCATAGATGGCGGTTTGTCTGGGACTCACCCCTCCCTCTACTGTCCCAGAGGTGCAAATTCAGTCAAAAACTAACATTCTTGCTTAAATCTTTAGTCGTTGACCATTCAAAGACAGTGCCAGCCCACGTGGTAGGTGATTGACATTACTGTCTGGCCAGCGTGGCCCAGTGACCAGGAGATGCTATGCTACCATTGCACTGCCTTGAACTATAAGAATGTCCCTTCTTTTAAAGTTAGACTAGTTTTAGTCTCAATTCTCTTCTAAAGCAGCAACTTACATTTTTTCCCTCTAACCCTCCAAAACTCAAACTAAGTTTCTGAAAGCTTCTTACAGGATATAGTCCATGCCAAATAATATCTGAAGATACCCATCCTGATAGGTATCCTGACCTATTGATTGAGGCGAATCTGGTATGAGATTGAACTTACGGCACAGTCGTAGTAGGTTCTATCACAGTGAAATGCCCACCTCTTGCCAAGCTTGCTCCTTAAGAAGGACTGACCATTCTCCTTACAGTTCTAGTCAGTTCCTGAGACCTAGGGTCTTTGTTATTGTATTTTAAAGACATAAATCCCTTTGAGCAATTGGGGAACTATTAGTAACCAAAGCAACAAATCTAAGTGCTCCTCCCAGAGCCTGGGATACTCAAAGGGTCTATGGGCTCAAGTGCATAAGATTGTTTTCATTCAAAATTATGTATAATATCTTTATCAATAAAATACTGAACTACCCATAGAAATGCCTGTCAATCTTGGTATATGTTGCATCTTATGAAATATACCAATAAAGATTAAAGTGCTTCAAGCTTCTCAGAGGAAAGACAGTAAAAATGCTAGAAGTCAATCATGAGGATTGTGCAGTTAAAGGGAGGCACAAAGGTGTTTCCAGAATGCTGTGCAGCTGTGAACTACTCTCTTCATGTGTTGATCCTGGGCAGCATTGCTACTTGCAGTTTCATCTCTCAAAGAGAAAATGCAGAAATGGAGAACAAAAGAAGACTCAGACATACAGCAGGTTATGTTAACACCAGCCAGAACACCAGAAGGGATCAGAAGTTACCAAAAAGGGTTGATCAGTGCAGATTACTCATCTGTATGATGAAAGCAAAGAAACTAAAGGAAAAGCCCACACTACCTGATGTCTGTAGATCTGAACTATATATTTTGCTAGATTTTCAATTCAGTTTCAATTCAATTCATAATAGTTAGGCCCTGGGATTGAAGCTCATTTTTTAGAGCAAATATGTAGCACCCGGGAGCGTTAGATAATGGCAAGGCTTACTGTGTAAGCAGTAGAGGTGTGCTCAGAAACCCAAGAGCCTGGATCATCTAAGAAGGAAAACAATACTGCTGGTCTTCTTGTCCTGCAGTCTCCACTGAACAGGCTGGGTGAAAGCCGAGACCTAGAAGCAAATAAATGAGGCAGGATCGGAGGAGAACAGAGGCTTGGTCTGCAATGCCACGTAGCCACCAAGCGATTGAAGTTTGGAAGAGAAAGACCTCTGAACACCATCTTGTTGCAGGGCTAGGAGGCATAAGACAGGGAAGAGACAGGGTCAGCAGACGGCCAAAGTCTGGCTGTCCAACACACAGTCTCATTCTCTGCTATTTCCCAACAGCTTTCCCTGTGTTATACCCAATGCCATAAAGAAGTGTTTCCTTCACTAGCCAAATTATGACCCGAGACTTAGAATGAAAAAAGACTAAGAATGAAAATATCATTCTTAGTAAGTTAGCTTAAGACTGGTAGCAAACATTTTCTCCATGTAAGGAGTGTGTTCCATAACAAACCCAGGAAAGATAAAACAATAACACAACGTTCTTTCAGTGGGAAAAGATAACAAAAGTCTTTTTGTAAACTTGAAAAGAAATTTTGAAAAATACGATTTTTATCATATCGAAAAGAAAAAATTTTAAGCGGAAAGCAAACCCCTGTAGTGTTCATAAATATTGAATTGGTAAATTTGTTAATAAAAATAAATATCTTAGAAAGGAACTTCCTCTACTTGACAAAAAGACTGACTGTTTACCTCTGAGATCAGGAACAAGACAAGGAAGCCTGCGCTTACCACTCTTAGTCTACATAGTGCTTTGAAGCTCTAGCCATAAAATGAGGCAATAAAAAGAAATAAAAGGCATATAGGTTAGAAAGGAAAAATAAAACTACCCCTATTTGCAGATGACACAATTGCATGGAAAATTCCAAACAATATACAAAAAACAAGAACAAAACAAAACACTCCCTAGAACTAATAAATGGGATCACCAGTGCACAGGATTCAAGATCAACTTTCTAAAAAATTGTTATTTCTAGGAGCACCTGGGTGGCACAATCAGTTAAGTGTCCAACTCTTGGTTTCAACTCAGGTCATGATCTCAGGGTCGTGATATCAGAATTGTGAGAGCAAGCTTTGCATTGGGCTCCATGCTTAGCACAAAAGTCTGCTTCAGACTCTCTCTTTCTCCCCCTCTGTCCATCCTTCTCTCTAAAATAAATAAATCCTTTTAAAAAATTGTATTTCTAGGGGGATCCCTGGGTGGCTCAGCGGTTGGGTGCCTGCCTTCTGCTCAGGGCATGATCCTGGAGACCTTGGATCGAGTCCCGCGTCGGGCTCCCTGCATGGAGCCTGCTTCTCCCTCCATCTGTCTCTGCCTCTCTCTCTCTCTCTCTCTCTCTCTGTGTGTGTGTCTCTCATGAATAAAAAAATAAAATCTTTAAAAAAAATGTATTTCTATATACTAGCAAGGAACATGTGGATATGGAAATAAAAAATACAATACCATTTACAGTTCTCAAAAAATTAATACTTAGGTGTAAATCTAACAAAACTTTGTATGCTGAATAATATACAATGCTGATGAAAAAAATCAGACAAGATCTAAATAAATGGACAGTTCTTCTGAGCCAATGGCTTGGAAGTTTTAATATAGTAAAGATGTCAATTCTCTCCAAATTGATATACACATTTAATGCTATTTCTATGAAGATCCCACCAAGATTTTTTGTACACATAGACAAAATTATTCTAAAATTTATATGAGAATTCAAGGGAACTAGAATAGTCAAGACAGTTTTTTAAAAGAAGAAAAAAGTAGGAGGGATCAGTTTACCCAATTTCAAGACTTCCTATATAGCTACAGTAATCAAGTCTGTGTGGTACTGGCAGAGAGATAGCACATAAATCAAGGAAACAGAATAAAGAATTCAGAAATAGACCTACACAAATGAATTACTTTTGACAAAAATGTAAAAGCAAATCAGCAGAGGAAGAATCAATGTTTCAAGAAATAATGCTGGAGCAATTGGAGATTCATAGACAAAAAAAAACAAGAATGAAAAAAATACAAACCTCAAACCTTGGTCTCACATTTTATACAAAAATTAATTCAAAATATATCACAGATTTTTAAGTAAAACTATAAAACTTTTGGAAAAAAGTCTCCAGGGTCTAGGCCTAGACAGAGTCCTGGGACTTGATAGCAAATGCATGATTCATAAAGTAGAAAGTTGATAGATGGCACTTCATCAAAAATAAAAACTTTCCCATTGCAAAAATAAACAAGCAAACAAACAAAAAACTGTTAAGAAGATGAAAATACAAGCTACAGAGTGGGGAAAAAAATTTGCAACCTGCATGTCAGACAAAGGACTAGTATCCAGAACTGAATCCTCAACAGTGAAAAAGCAAACAATCCAATTAGAACATGGCAAAACACACATAGGGACATTCCACTAAAGATACACAAATGGCTGGGACGCCTGGGTGGCTCAGAGGTTTAGCACTGCCTTCAGCCCAGGGTGTGATCCTGGAGTCCTGTCCTGGAATTGAGTCCCACATCGAGCTCCCTGCATGGAGTCTGCTTCTCCCTCTGTGTCTCTCTCTCTCTCTCTCTCTCTCTCTCTCTCTCTGTTTGTGTGTGTCTCATGAATAAATAAATAAAAAATCTTAAAAAAAAAGAAGATACACAAATGGCAAATAGGCCTAAGAAAAATGTTCATTATCATCAGCTATTAGGGAAGTGCAAAATAAAACCACAATGAGATATAACTAAGCCCCAACAGAATGGCTAAAATAAAAACTAGTGACAACAACTAATGCTGGCAAGGATGCAGGGAAATTGGATCACTTACACATTGCTAGTTGGAATGTAAACTGGTACAGCTACTCTGAAAAACAGGTTGGTAGTTTCTTAAAATTTAAACATGTAATTACCATACAACCTAGGAACTGTATACGTAGACATTTATCCCAGAAAAATGAAGACTTTTGTTTACACAAAAACCTGTACATGTATGTTTTTAGCAGCCTAATTCCTCCAAATGGCTCCAAACTAGAAGGAAACAAGTGACCTTCAATGGGTGAATGGTTAAACAGTGGCACATCCATACTGTGGAATATTACACGATAATAAAAAGGAATGAACTATTAATTCACAAACAACCTGGATAAATCTCCAGCAAATTATGCTGAGTGAAAAGATAAATTTTAAAAGGTTAAATACAGAACGATTCCAACCAAATAGCATTCTTTAAATGATAAGTACTGGTTTCTAAGGATGATGGTGAGAAGGGAGCAGGAAATAAGTGAGAGTGGCTTAAAAAGGGAACCTTAGAGATCCTTATGGTGATGGAAATGTTCTGTATCTTGACCACGTCAATTCCAATATCCTGGGTGTGATATTGCACTATGGCTTTATAAGATGTTACCACTGAGGGAAAGTAGGTATCAAATGTCTATGGGATCTCTCTGTATTATTCCTCATACCTGCATGTGAATCTACAATTATCTCAAAACAAAATGTTTAACTAAAAAAAGTATCTGCCTGGGTGGCTTAGTGGTTGAGCATCTACCTTTGGCTCAGGTTGTGATCCCAGGGTCCTGGGATCAAGTCCCACATCACGTTCCCCACAGGGAACCTGCTTCTTTCTCTGCCTATGTCTCTGCCTCTCTCTGTCTCTCATGAATAAATAAATAAAATCTAAAAATAATAATAATAAAATAAAAAATTTAAAAGTATCTGTTCTGTAAGAAAAACCTCTCTGTGGCATTGATGGCACCTCCTGCTCAGCATCAAAATTAAGTTTGGATTTACAGGGAAAATGGCAGAATGGGAAGTTCCTAAGTTCACCTGGCCTCACAGATGCACCTTAATAACACCCACATCCATGTAAATAACCCAGAAAACGGCCTGAAGTCTGGCAGAACAAACTCTCCACTAATTGGAGAAGAAGCCACATGGAAAACATTTGCTAACAATGCAACCACCTTGCATTCTCCTGTAGAGCCATCTCCTCCAACCTGCCCTTGGCAGGGGCCCATGCAAAGTGTCACCAGCAAGCAGCTGTGACAGGACCCAACCCCATTCCAAAGTAAGAAGAGAAGATAACCTTATATATCAGCTCTACTGTGGCCCCAGCAGTGGCCATGGGGCAGACATCTGGTCTGATTCCAGGCTCTTCCCTCCAATGAAAGCCTCTTGGGAGCAACACAGAGAGAGTGCCCTGAAATCTGATGTACCTGTAGTTCTGGTAAATGTGTGGGGAGACCCAACTCAAGTCCAAGGCACCACATTGGCCCACTGACAACACAGGGACTGAGCACAGGCAAAGAGATCCACTGCAGACAACTGGACAGCTCAGCCCCAATAGTAAAGTACACCCAGCACATATAGGAGATACCCCTGAAGCAGCAGGTTCAGGTGAACAAGGGACATTGCAGTGCAGGACACCACAGGACCTCTTGTTCATAAGGCCACCACTTTCAAGAGCAGGAGACAGAGTTGACTTTCCCAGCACATGGAAACAGAGACAAAATGAGACAGAAGAATATGTCCCAAATGAAAGACCAGGACAAAAGCACAGCAAGAAAGCTAAAATAAATAAATAAATAAATAAAAATAAAAAATAATAATAATAATAAATAAAAAAGATAAACAATATGCTTGGAAGAAAATTTAGAGTTAATGGTCATAAAAATACTCCCTGGACTTGAGCAAAAAGCGGAGAATCTCACTGAGACACTCAACAAAGAGATAGAAAATATAAAAAATAACCAATTAGAGATGAAGAACACAATAACTGAAATTAAAAGTATACCAGAGGGAATAAATAGCAGACTAGAGGAGGCAGAGAAACCAGGCAGTGACCTAGAAGACAGAGCTGAACAGGAGAAAGAAAAAAAAACAGTAAAGAAACAAGAATAGATTAAGAGAACTCAGTGATATTATCGAGCATAGTAACATTCATATTATAGGAGTCCCAGAAGGAGAAGAGAAAGAAAATGGGGCAGAAAATGTATTTGAAGAAATAATAGCTGATAACTTCCCTAATCTGGGAAATAAAACAGAAATCCAGACCCAGGAGGCACAGAGAGCCCCCAGCAAAATCAACCCAAAGAGGTTCACAAAAAATTATATGCCAACAAGGATAAACACAATTCCTTCTTCCTGCCTCGGGACCTTGGTACTTACCTTACCTCCTGCCTTTGCCCACAGCTCTTGGAATGACTGTTCTGTTCTCACCGTTCAGATCTCAGTTCAAACATTGTCTTCTCAGGAGGAACACGACTACCTTATCTAAAGCGGCCTGCCTGTCCCCCTTGGTCACCGCTGAGGCCTTCATGATTTCATCTGAATCGGAAATGAAATTGTCTCTCATCTGTCTCTTCTTCGAGAATGCAGACTCCTTAATAGCTTTAAAATCTTATCCCTCTTGTTCACCGAGAAATATTTGCTGATAGAATAAATGATGTCATTCCTCAGAAGGCCTGAATACTGAAACAATCAATTGTTTCCTTCCTCATATGTGGGTAAATGGAGGCTTCAGATTCATCCCCTGAGTGTTCACTGAAGTCCTTGGCCCACCTGGGCCCTGGTGTTGGAGTCGGAGTCGCTCTTATCTTCCTTCGTCAGCTGGTTCCCCCATGGCCGTGTCTGAGCCAGGTCTGACCAGGAGAGGAAGGACACTCACAGCCTCAGTCACTGCACATGGATCACAAGGCACGATGCCAGTTTTATGATAGGCCAAAGAAGAGAGCTGAGTGCTGGCACCCCGGCAGCCTCCCTGAGTGCAGGCATCCCCATACCCTTGCCAGGACTTCTGCCTCAGTTTTACGGCTTTGCATCAGCTCCTGCTGCCTCTCAACCAGGCCCGTCCCCGCTGGCAGGGCTGGTTGCCTGACAGGCCATCTGGCCAGGCTTATGACCCTGCCCCCCTTCGGTGGCCCCTGCCTCAAGAAGTGGTTGTGGTCCTGCCACGAATGAATGAGTGGTGGATTGCATGGAAACAGAACCCTGTGGACTCACACTGACTGGCTCACAGGGGCCCAGAGTGCACATCTCTTCCTAGCTCCACGTGCCACAGCTTCCCAGCGCCAGCTTGCAGTTGGCCACGGTGAAAGTATTCACACCAGAGACATCAGCAAATGTTTCACATCAGGACTTTGTTCCCCCAGAGACCTGGTGTTAAACATTGCCAGCGCCCTGTTGGCGGACGTCCACCAGAATTGGAAAAGCTCCTGCTCCCTGGACGTGTCCTGTTGCTTTGCAGTACCACCCAGAGGGACGTTTCCCAGGGCGCCTTGAGCCAGCCCCCTCACGTTGGGCCCCAGGAGGCCCCGGCTGCCTTCCCAGGGTTTTAATCTCTATCTCCCCCCACCCACCATTGTGCTCCCCACCCCCCACCCCCCACCACAGACACACGCACACAGTGAAGTCTCGTTGGGTTGGAGTCTTTAAAACACATTCTAGCAAACGTGCTGAGTACTTCAAGGTGCTTAGAGAGACACAGAAACAAGCTCCACTCTTACAGACAACACGATCGAATTTAAATGCGAAAGAAAGAAAGAAAGAAAGAAAGAAAGAAAGAAAGAAAGAAAGAAAATGCAAACTAGTGTTCATTCTCATGCTCCCCAAGTTTTTTTTCTTTTTTTCTAGACACTTTTCTAAGTTTTCATAGACCAGTGATAAACACAATTTATATCGCTGATATCATCAAGGGTGCTGACACAAATATGCAGTTGGTTGCCCAGAAGAGAGAAAATAACTCAACACTGTCAGGAGGGTCAGCCTGAGTGCATTATCACATTTGTGTGCCATTAATCACACACTGCCTAGAGACACTCTGTATTCTTATCCAGCCTGATAGTTAAATCTGTGACCATCAACCAGGGAGGGGAATAGTGATGATCAAGAGCATCTAAGGCACTTTTCCAAACTCTGAGCAAGCAACAGCCCCATCTCCTAGTGGCTATGCCCCTTCCTGAAAGACCACTGTTCTGAATATTATATTGTTCATTTTACACACATTTATATCTAGCTCCACAATTAAATTATAAGTTCTTTAAAGACACAGATTTTTGCACATTTGTTGTATCTTCTGAGATTCTCAAGCTGTTCTGACAATGTCAAAGTTAAAATTTTCTGTATGTCAAAAACAGTGTAAATAACAATTTAAGGGCAAATGACAAAATGCTCAATTCATTTGCAACATACCCCATCCATAACATAATTTTAAAGCCTCATATATTTTATGAGAAAAAAAATCATTCCTTTTCCTCAAGTAGGCAAAGAATAAAAGGGGAAATTCACAAAAATATGCAGATGGCCAATAAACATTTGAAAATATGATTCACTCTAAATGTTATCAAAAAGTGCAAATTTAAGCAAAAATAGAGTGCCTTCTATACCTGTTGGATTAATTTTAAAATTATTTTAAATTATTACACCTTTTGTAAATAGTTTTTGGGGAAATGGGTGCTAGCCTATATTTCTGGCAGAAATGTACATTGTGTATTGCTAAAAAAGGGAAATTGGAAACAGCATGAGTACACAACAATAAGAAATTCAGTGGATTATAGTACATATTTGGAACAAAATAACAATAAAACCATGAAAATATTTGTTATAGAAAAATACCTAATGGCATGGAAAAATAGGCATGAAATGTAATAATTGTGTCATTGTAGAAAAAATATAAAAATCTACAGATATATATATTTTTTTGTTATTGCATTTGTGGAACTTTAGTGAGTTCTTTCTTTTGGAAACAGAAAATAATGGACCTCCCCTCCTTCTCCGGTGTTCTTACACTAACTGGGAATAACTCTTCATATAACAAGCAAAGATCTCTTGAGGCAATTTGTGTCAACAGGCAGATAAAATATATCGCCTAACAGAAGATCATCATATGCATTGAAACCAGGGGTCAAGTTCTCGGTTATGGCTCTGTGGCAGTAATAAAAAGCACCCCCCAAAGACTGAAGGTTTAGGCTTGGATTTAGGTATAGAAACACCCTGTAGGGTGTTGAGTAAGGGTCCTAGGACAGAGATGGGCAGATGCAAATGGCAGGGCTGGGAGCAGCTGGCCTCCAGGGCAGTGCTAGAGGAAGGCAGTGCTTCTCTCCACTCTCTGCAAGAGGAGGACAAGCTCTGAAGATCTCATGAAGAACCGTAGCCTCTGGTCCCGGGACAGTCTTCTATCAGATTCTGTCTTGCTCTACAGCAGCCACATTAGAAAGACGTGTCCTCAGGCAGCCAGGCTATAACACACAAGGGGTATCCGTGCTGCCAATTCAAGAGCTCAGCTAGCACGAGTGTTTGAGCAGCAGGGTTCAGAATGTGCAGAGTCCACATGGTCTGGACTTCTAGGAGAAGCTGTTCCTGGATCTCCAAGAGCCAAGAATGTACTCTCCCTGTTAGTTTGGATATTTACCTGTCCAGAGCCTGCAAGTGCAATTGCATTTAACTGCATTTCTGAGTAGCATTGACAGGTTATCCATCCCCTCCCCTACATGAGACATCTACTTTTCTCTCCCGTCAGAAGCTCCATTATCCCCCCCCCCCCATTTTGTAAATTCAGCCTACACTGTAACACTTAGGACATTTCCTCAGAGTTGACAGACGTCTCCATAAGAGGATCTGCTCAGATAATTTTGTCTGACTAACCACCCAGTTAACCTAGTTGATGGCTCAGTTCATCTGAATGGCTAAACTGGAGTGTGTGTGGAAACCAGACACATCAGTCCTCAAAGTCCAGCTAGGTGGTGTCCTAGTCTTTGCAGGCTATGCTAACAGAATCCCATAGATCAAGGTGACTGCCATCAGTGAGAGCCCATCTCCTGATTGATAGAGGGCATCTTTTACCTATAATCTCATATAGTGGAAGGGGGAGAGGGCTCTCTGGGGTCTCTCTCATAAGGGCACTAATCCCATTCATGAGGGCTCCATCCTAGTGACTTAATCACCTCCCAAAGGCTGCACCTCTAAATACCATCACTTTGGGGGTTGGGATTTCCACGTATGTGTTTTGAGGCCAAACCTACATTCAGACCATAGCAAGCAATGCCTACCACACAGCTCAGGACCTGAAAATAAGCTGAAAAAAAAAAAAAAAACCTCTAGGAGCAAATGCCAACATAAAAATACTTCATCCTCTTGCATGATGTGGCCTGCTTCTCCTGTTGAATGAAAGCAAGTGTCCAGAAATGTAACGTAAAAGTGCCTCCCTGGTACTACTCAGGGAAATGGAAATATAAAAAGTTTAGGGTCTGAAGGGACCTGAGAGATGATTTTTACCACTTCCTCCCTAAAGTTAGTATCCCCTTTCTGATCTCCCTGGTGCCACAATGTCACCATGCAGCAGCTCTAATGGCTACTGAGGGCGTCCTTCCATTGAACGAAATCTGCCTTTCCAATCTCACCCTCTACTTCAAGGGTGACCTTCACAGAAGATCAAAAGGTAGACAACCGACTTCGCATCTATGCTGTTAATTAGAACGACGTGGTTTTAGAGATGGAAAAAGCAAAGGGAACACTTTCAGAAGTGCTAAAAATGAAGGAAGGAAAAGCCACTGGAAATCCTCAGCAGACTCATGTGCTATTTGGAGACAAATGCTCTCATGCCTGAGAGAAAATGAGAAGAAGCCATGAGAACTAGGCATTGACTGTAGGATTTCAAACCTCAACAGTGCTCTAAGCATGTCATGGAGCTCTTCTCAGCAGCCATTCCTCCAGATGGGAAGGCCCATAAAAAATGGATTTGTGGGACACCTGGGTGGCTTGGTGGTTGATCATCTCCCTTCAGCTTAGGTCATGACCCCGGAGCCCTGAGATCGAGTCCTGCGTCAAGCTCCCTGTTGGGGAGCTTGCTTCTTCTCCTGCCTATGTCTCTGCCTCTCTCTCTGTGTGTCTCTCATGAATAAACAAAATCTTTTTAAAAAATGAATTTGTATAAAGCCCATTCTCAGATTTTTTCCTCTCAAACAGTAGAAACATTATGGCTTATAAATGTTAACATGATTAATGAACTATTAGAGGGAGGTATGTATGTCACAGCTTCACATTGACTGCCCCCACTTATTTCTAAAAATATATGTGGATACACAGATTACCTATCCACATTACACTGCTCATAGGCGCTGAGGAAAACACAAGCCATACAGAAAGCTGTATTTCTGCTCCAGGAGGAGCCAACCATCATCTGGTGAGAGCAAGAGGATTTGGTTCTTCTTCCTTTCTGAGCTTCCTCTCAGTGGCTTTTGATCTAAAGGTCAATGAGATTGTTTCTGTACTTCTGACTCTTCTTCAAAACAAAACTACTTAAGGGCCAAGTAAGCTCTGGCAGTGAGCTGTATCTCTGTTCTAGGGCTTCTTGCTCAGCTTCCTGAGAGGGGTCAAGGCAGGAAAGGAAGGAGGCAAACGAGGGTAAACCCTGGTTTTCCTTCATCTGTGTCTTCCAGATCCAAAAGCAGCAAAAAGAAAAATTCACTTCTTTACTCAAAGGAAAAGGCTCAAAGGTTTTCCTGAGTTGAAACTCGTAAAAGACATTCTACAGGCACTCGCATTTTTGTTAGAACCCATGTAAACCATAAATGAATTTCTTTAATCCAATATTTTGTGGTAAAATCATTTCTCCAGCCTCAGCAAGGGCACAAAAGCCTTTGGGGCTGGAAAGTTGTTTACTATTAACTTGGGGATGCCATTATTAAATTTGCCAACTTGGCCTCTGCGTTTGTATGCAAATAGCCCCTGAATTACATTCTTCTTTTCTTTTTCCCCTTTGGCAACTTTGCCAGCTCTTTAAGGACACAAGGCCTGGCTGGAAGACGTCTGTGTGCCCAGGGCAAGCACAGTGCTTCCCACAGAGTGGCCCATCAATAAATATTTGTCCAGTGAACAAATTCTTGAGGAAGGGGGAATTTACACAATGCGTACTATCTAGGGGTTCGAACTACAAATGCAACTGACCCTTGGACAACACAGGATTGAACTACATGGGTCCATTTGTATGTGGATGTGGGTTTTTTTTTTTATAAATACAGCATAGTACCAAAAATGTATTTGCTCTTCCTTAATGCTTTTCTGAATAAGATTTTCTTTTATCTAGCTCACTTTATTGTAAGAGCACAGGATATAATACACATAAAATACAAATATGCGTCAACCAACTGTGTATGTTACATGTGGATCTTCAGCTGTGCATGAGGTTAGGATCCCTAACCCCCAGACAACAGCACAAGGTCAACTGTCCTGTCAAGTGAAACATGTGTTTACAAACTCATCCTGGGTGAAGAAACGCAGCATACACGGCTACACCGGTACCAGATGCACAACTCTTGAGGATCCCATTCCCCTCGGTTATAAATTGTTTGGCCTTCATTAAAAATGAAACAAAACAACAACAACAAAAAAAGACACATGGGAATTAAATGAGAGGAAAATGCAAGTTTTCCCATCCTTTTGCAGAGAAGCCACTGCAATTCTAACATCGATATACCTGAGTTGCTCAATCCATGTTCTCATGTAATGAAATATAAAAGCAAACATATATTTAAAAAGAAAATGCCCACAGCTTCATTGGTAGAGAAAAGGAGTCCTGAAAATCCAGAAGTCATCGACCCTGGGAGAACAGTAACTTCACGGGGTACCATTGTGAATGCCTAATCATACACACAGGCAGGAAATACTTAAGTGATGAAGACCCTCATGCCATTTATCCTGGAGACATGATTTAAGCCAACCTCCTTTAGAGTCAGAACATAAAGAGGTAATGGAATCACTGCCAGAAAGAATCAATGAAGGACAGTGCCTCCAAGTGGGTACAAACAGGAGACACGTATTTGGGAAGAATTGCAAATTGCAGGAAGACTAGCATCCAGCACATGGCCTGGATGGGTTGAAAGAAAACCACAACTGATCGATCCACTTCAAGGAAGATTAGCAGCCTGGAAAGCCTACACGGATGAATATTCACGTCTTACTTGCATGAAAGAAGCATCCCAGGGCATGCTTCCTAAAAACATCATGGGTATGGATGCCTCATCCAAAAAAAAGGAAACAAAAGGAAATTATAACGTGGAGGGTAAGATGAAGTCAAATAAGTTTGGTTAAACTTGAAAAGCCTGAGATTCTAAATATAGCGCTGGCTTTGTCATGTGATCAGATACAAGTGGCACTGCTCCTATCGACATTTCTTACTCTGGGTGCAAGCATAAGAGAGTTGTTGAAGTATAAATTTGCTGATAAACATATTTCCGTTTCTTAAAAGTATGTTTATTTCACTTCCCTTTGAACTTGTCAGCTGTACATATTTCATGTGGAGTGTTTGGTAAGGGATGTCACACAACAGCGAACGTAGCAACTCAGGGGAGTTCGTCCCTGCCATTCCATAGAGTTCTTACCAGACACTCTTTCAGGTTCCTGAAGAGAAAGAGTCAAAAGTCTTGAAGTCACTGTAAAATTTTTCTAAAGGGATTATTCTCTCTGTTCGGTGAAACTGTACCATTTCATTCAATTATAAAGTTTTTTGCATTTTCTTCTCATTTAATCTCAAAGATACTTGTTTCTCTTTGAGAGACAGGCTGATTCTTTTTTTTTTTTAATTTTTATTTATTTATGATAGTTACAGAGAGATAGAGAGAGAGGCAGAGACACAGGCAGAGGGAGAAGCAGGCTCCATGCACCCAGAGCCCGACGTGGGATTCGATCCCGGGTCTCCAGGATCGCGCCCTGGGCCAAAGGCAGGCGCCGAACCGCTGCGCCACCCAGGGATCCCGACAGGCTGATTCTTAAAGATAGTCTTTGCTGTTCTCACTATCAACTAATGACTCAGTGCATGACACATGGTCTGAATGTTTGTGTTCCCCCCAAATTCATATGTTGAAGCCCTAACTCCCAAAGACAATGGTACTGGGAGGTGAGGTCTGGGAAGTGCTTAAGGCCTAAAGGTACAACCATCACGAAAGGTACAACCTCTTTATTAATGCCTTATAAAAAGAGGTTCCAGAGAGCTCCAGAATGGTGAGCAACTGATTTCCACTGTTTATAAGCTACTCAGTCTGTGGTATTTTGCTTTAGTGGCCCAAACAGACTAAGAGAGTAAGTGCTCATCAGTACTGTTTTATCCTGTTTGACGACTGTACCCATTCCTATCTCACAAACCAGTTGGGAGGGGATGAAGAATTTGCATGCAGCAGAGAGAGAGACAAGGGCAGATGAGGGAAGTATCTCCTCCTAAATTAACCAAAAAGTATAAGAGAGAAGGAAGGTTAAAGGGGATGTGTACACAGAGATGAAAAAGAATAAAAAGGGTAGAATTAATCAAAAGCTGCAGGTGACAAAGAAAGGAAGGTTAGAGACCCCCAAACCTGCACCTGCCTCTCCTCTGACAAAACTCTCCTGCAGTTCTCCATTGCTTCACCTCTTGGTAGAGCAGAAGAGCAGAAGACCCTTTTCATCACCTGGCTTCTTGGGCTTCCTGAACCCATGGTCACAACACTCCAACTCTGCTGGGTGGAAATGCTCTCGGAGGCCTCTCTCCTTTGTTCTGCCTGGAGAGTCCCCTCAGCACCTGCCAGTTGGCAAGCTCATCTACCTCCTCTATCTCTCTGCTCAGATGCTGATGCTGATTGAACCCTCTCAGTCCTGTGGACAACCTTAGGATCTCTTTCTGAAGCCCAATTCAAGTTTTGTAGGGTCTGAAGTTGATATATGTAGTGGGGCGGGGGGGGGGGGGGGGAGAATACAAACTGAAAAGAGAGAATTAAGGGCGCTTGGCTGGCTCAGTTGGTTAAGCATCTGCCTTCAGCTCAGGTCATGATCCCAGAGTCCCGGGCTCCTTGGCTCCTTGCTCAGTGGAGAACCTGCTTCTCCCTCTACTCCTCACCCTGCTTGTGCTCTCTCTCTCTCTCTCAAATAAATTAATAAAATCTAAAAACCAAAAAAACAAAAAAAGAAAAGAGAGAATTAGGTGAGGGAAAGTTCATTTAGAACGAGAAAAACAAGCATAATAAAGCATAGATCTACAACATCTGACAAATATCACAATTGTTACAAATATTACAAATTTTGTAATAGTTTTCCTATACACCTGTATAATACTTTTCCTCCCTCTACTTTTTATCTGTGTACTCTTTGATCACTTCTCCATAAGGCATTTTTAGACCTTCTGCTTTTAATGCAGAGACTAGAAGCATCTATCCTCCTTCCTCTAACACAGCTGATAGTAACTTGCTGTATAGGATCGATTGTTCGAATACACTTCTCTCAGCTCACAGCACCCTGTGACTTGGAAATGTCATGAAAAATTTTAAGATTGCTGTCAAATCTAAGGAAACCTCTCTCAAGTGTTTTCACAACCAAATCCTCTGCTTATAACATGACAGACATGTCTGATAGCCTAAAGAACATTCCACAGACTGGCTGTTAGCCTCATACATTTAAATCACATTTCTCCTCCATTCCACACATAGTTCTGGTGCCAGGGGTGAGGAGACATGTTTAAATTGTGGTATAACTTCTGATCATGAAGCTGTACGTCACAGCCTGGTGAATCACGCAGTGGGTAACAAAAGTATTTCTAGAGGCTGTTCTTGCATGAAGAGGGCTAACAGCTTAACTATAAGCCACAGAAAAATATCTCAGCAAACCCAAACAAAATGTATCTCAAATTCAACCTTCCCTCAGCCAGTTACAAAACTCCCTTGGCTGCTTCCATGGCACCTAATATAACAAAAAAATATGCCATGGAGAATACCAATGTAGAAGAAGAGTAATTTTAACCAGTTCCTTTAAAATAGATTACTTTTGGGGCTCCTGGATGGCACAGTCAATTGAACATCCAACTCTTGATTTCAGCTCTGGTCTTGATTTCAGGGTCGTAAGATCAAGCTCCTCATAGGGCCCTGCACTGGACAGAGCCTGCTTGTCCCTTTCTCTCTGCTCCTTGCTCTGTTCGTGTGCTCTCTCTCTGTTTCCCTCATAAATAAATAAATAAATAAATAAATAAATAATTTTAAAAATTGATTATTTTGGTCAATTTTATAAAAATATATGACCATCTGAATATGTTGTTAAAGGCTCTGAAGGGGCCCATGCAAATAAGCATGCTTTGAAGCTCCAGCTTCTTTAGCTGCAAGATAAGTATGCTTCTGGTTCCTTCCCTGGCACTGTGTGGACACTCCAGTTGTGGTGCAATCCTTTTATAATCATAATCAGTTACTTATCCGTCTGCTTCCTCACTGAGTTGTGACTCCCACAGGAACCATATCGGTTCATGTTGGGATCTCCAGTCCGCAGTACCTGGAACATCATAATTAACCAATAAAAAGTTGTTGACTGAACAAGTGAACGAATGAATACATTCCTACTGAAGGATAAGGAAAAGAGTTGGTAAACGTGTGGGGTCAGAGAAGCCCCCTGCTGGCCACCAGGGGGTGATGTTGGGTGCTGCTGGGTGGCAGATAGGTTGGGTGGGGAAGAGGTGGGTAGGGAGACAAGTACGCAATTGGCAGTTTTTTTGAAAGACACTTGAAATAAGGTTTTTGTAGCTCAGAAGATACAATAAAGGCAAGATGGGCCTTGTACAATCAAGCAAAGTGAGTCAAGAAATAGATGTCGAAAAAGAAAAGCCATCTCTGCTTTGGAGAATCACTGAATTGGCAAACCACTACCATTTCCAACATTTCTATGACCTGAGCCTTTGATGACAGCTAACATTGGGAGTATTCTGGAAACACCACGCCCAGGTCTGTTCCTTATATTTATAGAGCTTTTAGCACAAAGGCATTTTCATCAAAGCACTTTAAGAGCTGGGCACACCCTGTCACACACATGAGCTCCGTGAAAGGAATTGCAACTTCACAGCAGCCCTGAGGCCTGAGCTGGCAAGCAGGAATGCTTTGGAATACACTCCCTGGCCACAGGCGAGCAGCCCAGTTTGAAACTGGTGGGAAGAACGATGTCAGGTGAGGTCAGACAAATCCCTGCTGAGGGGCCCTGACCTGCATTTCTGGAAGGAAAGCCAGACTTGGTGTGCATGGACCATGCATGTCAGGCACATTAGCAGGCTCTTTACATACTTTATCTCATTTAATTCCAATATTATCCCCATTATGCAAATGAAACTGAGACCAAGAGAGGCAAAATAACTGGCCTTCGCACAATAATCATACAGAGCCAAAGTCCAGATTCAAGCTTAAATCCATCCATCTCAACAGCCATCTACTTTTTCAAGGTCGTCCTAAGACATGATCTAAATTTATGAGAAGAGATGCAAAATTTAAGGTCAAATGAGCCCACCATGCTTCTGGGTCAACTTGTATTACTCGACTTTGAGAGCACCATGACAGCCTTAGCATAGCATTCAAACAGGCCCAGAAGAAGAGGACAATCAAAGCCCACATTTCACTCAGCACTTCTGAATTGGAATCACCCTGAAGATGGAGACTCGCGTGCCATTTACGTCATACCCGCTCCTTCCGTCTATGCCCGGGAGGCCTGACCTGCCCCTTCTCCATCAGCGCCTGGGGACAGAACCTGGATATTTTTCTGTTTACCTGGTGGTGCCCAGTCTCTGCCTCAGACACCTTGGAGCTGGAGGGGGTGGCCGGGAGAATTTTCCCTTGGGGCGTTATACATAATGGTTATTTAAATCCTATTTTTTCCTCTCTCCATCTCTCCAGAGACATCTATAAAGGTTCATATTTATGAATGAATCCTGTTCAAGCCGTGGTGAACAGTATGTGCCATCTTTGGTCATAGCCCCCATGGCAAGAAGGGCTATGATTGCCTTGGTGCCATTACTTGCCTCTGACTTGAGACTCCCATTGAGAAGCCAAGGCAAATCACTTCCAATAGACCAGCCCAACAGGATGAAACTTGTTTTCCTATTTACAAGTGTCTGGAACACAGAGGCCTTATATAGAGACCTGGCAACTCTGAGAAAGTCGTTATACCTCCTTTTGTGGTCTCTTTATCTGGAAAGCAGAGCTTCCATGATACCACAAGGAGATTCTCCAGTATCATTTAGAGTTCCTCAGAAAATCCAACTTTCTTTTTTTTTTCTTTTTTTTTAAATCCAGCTTTCCATGGAGACCTCAGACATCTTCCTCAAATAAAGTCAGCTGAAAATTCCTTCTCTTAGAAAGAGTACAGATTTAAGTCCCAGCTCTGCCTACTAGGTGTCTCAGCTGGGCAAGTGATTTCCTTATCTGTAAAGTGGAGGTAATATTACTTACCTCACAGATGATTTTGTGAATGAGGGAAACAAAAGACAAAGTAAAAACATCAGCTTCATCAGATGATAATAATGACAAGAATAATAATAAAGTTATTTAACATCTGTTTTCACTACTGTGGACGACATTGTCCTCTCCTGGACTAGGTCTGTAGGTCCGAATCAATTGTATGTGCTATTTAGCACCGAATGCATACCAACTCTGTCCCAAGAATTTCCACTGCCACCAAGGACACATATAAACAGGTTAGAGGTAAGACCAGTCTATGGAATGAAAAGGGTTTGAAAAGGAGGAGACCAGATAAATAAAATAGAAAGTTTCATCAGTGAGGGGAGACTTTAGCTAGGCTTCTAGAGTAGTACTTACAGTATAAACTGAGCCAGCTCAGAGAAGGGCGATGTTGGCAACTGGGAGATGACAGGTCTCTTTCTTGAAGAAAAGCTCTTTGTTGAGATGAGGACTTCTAATTCAAACTGAAACATCCACAGCAGGTATTCATAAAGTGTTGACTACCACTGCTTTGCAGTGTTCACTGATTTCCATGCGTCCATACTCCCACCATTGTTGTCTCCAGCCCCTGCTAAGACTGAAGGCAGAGTTGGAAAGAGATGCTAAGTGGCTGCCATTACAGAGCATTTCCACCCTACAAATTAAGTCAGTGCCAACAACTTCAAAAGCACAGATAACAGGAAAATGGAATAAATTAGAAAGTGATGACTTCTAAATCTTTGTTACCTTGGTTTTTATACTTTAATGATAAGTTTATATTACTTAATTTCATCCAGCTTTATTGACATGGAAGATTGAGGAAGTTTAAGTACCATGTGATGATTTGATACACATATATATTGCAGAATGGTTACCACAGGAAGGTTGGTGAACACCTCCACCACCTCATATGATCACCAGTTTATTGTTGTTTTGGTGAGAACATTTAAGATTTGTTCTTTCAGCAATTTTCAGCATATAATACAGTAAAGTTTGTTATAGTCAACATGCTATACAGTCGATCCTCAGAATGTATTCCTCTTATTACTGGAAGTGCGTGACCTTTGACCAGCATCCCATCATCCCCCATACCCCAGACTACCCCACAATTCTGCTCTGTTTCTATGAGTTCAATGTTTTGGGATTCCTTATATATGTGAGATCATGCCATCTTCGTCTTTCTGTCTGACTTAACATAATACCTTCAAGGTCCATCCATGCTGTTGCAAATGGCATTTGTCATGGCTGTCTAAATATGGGCATCATTTAATTTTTAACCAGAGGGCTATACTTGACAACTGCCTTGCAAAGTTCCTAGGTATTTTAACAATAAGCTCTGATGATTTAAGAAGTTGGCTCTGGCTCACCATGGAGGAGGCCATCACAATAACCTAGGGGAAATACTCACCGCCTGAACCAGGATGTTAGTTGGGGGGTGGTCCACAAGGGTTGGATTTGGGAAATACTATGAAGGCAGAGCTGAACAGATTTGCTAGAAGATAGCATATGGGATGAGAGGGAAAGGGAGAAACCAAAGGTGAAGGTGACTCGTAGGGTTTTATTTATTTTGCTTCCTGCTTCACCACAGAGCCAAGGGTGGTGAGCCATCATACTTCTCCTGCCCTTCATCTATGCCATAGCCTCCTCCTTTCCAACTGCAGCCCTAGCTCTACACACTGAGATAATTCTGAGATCCAAGGTTTTCGGTCTTTCTCTTTCATATAAAGAAGAGAATTTGACAAAATTCTTGCTTTCTGCTAAGCCATACTTTCATTTTTCTTTTGTATATTTTTTTATTGGAGTTCAGTTTGCCAACATGTAGTATAACACCCAGTACTCAACCTGTCAAGTGCTCTCCTCAGTTGAAGGAGCCTCGGTGTCCATGGAAAGATGAATGGATAAAGAAGATGTGGTCTATGTATACAGTGGAATATTCCTCAGCCATTAGAAATGACAAATACCCACCATTTGCTTAGATGTGGATGGAACTGGAGGGTATTATGCTGAGTGAAGTAAGTCAATCAGAGAAGGACAAACATTATATGGTCTCATTCATTTAGGAACGATAAAAAATAGTAAAAGGAATTATAGGGGAAAGGAGAGAAAATGAGTGGAAAAATAATCCAGACTTTTAAAACCATTATTTTCTTTGTGGAAAATAATATCCCTGTTTTATTTAAATATACAGAGAGGGTAGGGGGAAGAGAGAGAAATGGGGGAAGAAAGAAGGAGAAACAAGAAAGAGGAGGAGGGGAAGCAGGAAGGGGAGGAGGGATGGAGGAGGGGGAGGTGGTCCGGGAGGATGGCGGGAGTGGACGTGTTCCAAGCCCTGGGTGGGCCCTTTCATGTCATGCTCTATATGCTCACACATAATTTAAATATTCTACCACAAAAGTATGTTAATATTTTAATAACAGAATCTAAAAGAAAGGAAGGAAAGCCATCAATTAAAAATATATTGATTAAATTCAGCTTAAGGAGAGAGAGAAAGCTGGAGAGCAGGAGGCTTGGCAGGGACAAGTGGGTCGACAGTGGTCTCTGAGCAACATGGTTCAGGACAACCCTGCCTTCCATGCCAGAAATCTGTTAGGCTGCATGAACCCGGAGAAATCCCTTAGCCCTCTCTGTCTCCAGGGAGGAACCGCTCATATGTAAAGTGGGAATAAAAATCATACTCCATGCCTCACATCGCCGTCGTATTGTGACGTGTATCAGACAAGGGACAAAAGTCAAAAATGTGGAAGTCTTTTGAGAAGGACGAGATACACTTGCCACATGGGAACCTTTGCTGGTAAATTGGTTAAGATGGTACATGAAAAGCAAAGTCACCTTTTTTTTTTAAGAGTTTATTTATTTATTTATTTATTTATTTATTTATTTATTTATGAGAGACACAGAGAGAGGCAGATACACAGGCAGAGGGAGAAGCAGGTTCCCTACGGGGAGCCTGATGCAGGACTCCATCCCAGGACCCCAGGATGATGACCTGAGCAGAAGGCAGATGCTCAACCACTGAGCCACCCAGATGTCCCACTTTTTTTTTTTTTTTTTAAGGAAAATATCAATTATGCTTGTCCACATGGGATAAGAGGTATCCTAGGAGGGGACTGAATTGTCTGAAGGCGTCTGCTGTCTTCACGGAAGTCTGTAGCCAGTGTGATCCTTAGTCACTGTGACTCAGCTGCCTTTTTGGTACCTGGTGGCCAGCACTGGACTCAACCAGGGAGACTTGCCCGTGGTGCACTGGGGAAGGAGGAGCCCCACTGGCTCAGCCAGAGTCTGCACCGCACGGATCTGCTCCCTCTGTTTGTAAAGAGAAAGGAAGATGCTCAGAGAGATGGAAGACAGAGTGGAGACGGCGGATGGGGCCCCGGCCCTCTGGACGGAGCCCTTAAAAGGTCAGGGCACGTGGGACACTTTGCTGGAGTCAGTGGAGTGTCCTTTGGGCTGGGTGCTCAGACACTGCCCAACTGAGCAGCCACCAGCCCTCAGACGAGACATCACATATTGACAAGCACGAGGGCTCCTGAGTTGATCAATAAGAGCATTCCTCCTCTGCCTCTGGCTAAAAGCTAAAGAGACGAGCTGGTGCATATGTGATCACTAGAATTTAATTATATATCACATTGATTTTTAATTAGAACTCTGGTGAAGGCCTCATCTATTAAAAAAAAAAAAAATTCCCGCTGGTAAATGGGTCTTACCTATGCCATCAGATAGTTTGAAATGCACTTCTCCTTCTGACCTTTAACCCTTTTAATAAGGAGGAAACCCACCCCGCAAACCTCACCATGAGGGCGGAGACTTTGAAGCCAGCTAGCGTTTCTCCAGAATTTGTGTTCAAGTTCTCCACTTCGGCATGTCAGACAGACACCAGGAGAGATAGTAGTGAGGGGCTTCTGTGTTGTTCTGTGTAATTAATCCCAATTAATACTGGGAAAGGTCCTGCTGGCTCTGATCTCTGGTCTAACCTCTTTGAGAGATAAGTCCAAGGACATGGTCTGGCTCTAAAATCAGATCTGGCATTAAAATTTGCCTCATTTGACCCTTGTTCTCAAGCAGAGTGAAGCAGCTTCAAAGCTCCCATGCCCCTTCACTCAGCTTCTCGAGCTTGTCAAGCTATGAGACAAGTGTTTTGCAAGCTGGAGACAAACCATGGATCCAGGGCCAAAACTTAGTCCTTGGAAAAAGCATGATTCCTGGTTTTACTTGCACAGAGGGCATTACATAGGGCAAACCCTACATTTCTCATCAGGGTTTTGCTGGGTCCTAACACACAAGCCACCAGTCACCCACGGCAACCAGGAAGGAAGGGAAGGCTGGGATGCCAGGCCAGGCAGGACTGTGGGGCAAGGTACACCCAGCCACTTGGTGTGCCCAGAGGCCCCCAGCGAGGAGCCTGGCACATCACTGTAATTATGATAATAATAGCTCTACCCATATCCCAGACACTGTGCAACACCCTCTTCGTGGCCTGTCTCATTTGTCCACAGGGCAGAGCTGTTGCAGCTACCTTCATTTTGTAGCCAAGGAAACCACAGCTGGGGGAGGGTATGTGACATGCCCAAGGTCACATAGGCCTTGAGATGCAAGGCCCATGCTCTCATGGGCTCCACCACACAGCCTGTGGCCTCAGCAGGGTGTGCTCGGCCAGGGGAGGCCCGCCACCTCCCACACAGCTGCCAAGAGCGGCCATTCCCTCGCTGCCCTTGTGCTAAGTCATCCCATGAGCCAAACTCCATCACACTGCTCTACTTCCTACTCTTCCCTGTGACATTCACCACCTCAATGGCACAGAATTGCCAGCCCCCCACCCAGAATTTTCTGCTCTCTCTTCCCCACTCATCTATTCAATCTCCCATGTGTTTATTGAGCTCCTATGCTATGCCAGGCACTGTGCCGGAGACTGGGGATCTCCAAGTGGACAAACAGGACAGACCTTCATCTTTAGCATGATTAGGGAGACAGGTAGACAGACTATCATAGAAGGGCTAAGACGGAGAAAGGAAAAGCCAGATATTGAAGAATATGAAAGGGGTCCGTCCCTTTTTTGTTTTTGTTTTTATTTTGTTTTGTTTTGTTTTTGCTTTTTTAGAGCAAGAGAGAGAGAACTTTAGCAGGCTCCACACCCTGCATGGAGCCTGACATGGGGCTCCATCTCATGCCCTGAGATCATGACCTGATCTGAAATCAAGAGTCAGACACTCAGGTGACTAAGCCACCCAGGTGCCCCAAGAGGGATCTTCTGAACCAACCTTGGAACAAATGCCATCCATCCCTGTGACTGTCTCCCATTAATCACTTCCCATTCCCTCTCACTTCCCCTCCCAGTGCCAGGCTGGAATCCTATCTCATGAAAGTGTCTTAGCACCATAGACAGACCCAGTTCCAGATGATAGGAAACACCCTACAATTCCAAATCCTTCAAAGCACACAGGGTCCTGCTGTATACATAGGAGATGAAAGAGAGACTTCAAGTGGGTATAATGGACACACCTTCTCGAGACCAAATCCTAGTCTTAGACTCCTACTATAGATCATCACCTAAGGCAATCCCCCATCTGGTCTGAAAACCACAACTTTTAAAAACAGGTTCTTCAGGGTTTGGAATGAACCATTCTTCAGGGAGATGATAAATGAGTCCACTTCCCTGAAATCTGAGTGCCAGTCAACAATGGGTGTTGCTGGTCGGCTGGATAATGGCCACCCAGAAAGTCAGCATCCTGGAATACATGAGTGTTGGCCTATGTGGCACAGATTTTGCCAATGTGATCAAGATATGGATGTATAAAACAGAGAACATATTCTAAATGAGCTGGTAGGCCCTGTGAGCACGAGTGTTAAAGAGAGAGTCAGAGAGAGATTTCAGACAGAAAAGGAGAAGATGGTACACCTGGGTTTCTCAGTGGTTGAGCATCTGCCTTTGGCTCCGGTCGTGATTCCGGGGTCCTGGGATCGAGTTCTGCATTGGGCTCCCCACAGGGAGCCTGCTTCTCCCTCTGTCTAGGTCTCTGTCTCTCTCTCTGTGTCTCTCATGAATGAATAAATGAAATCTTCAAAGAAGAAGAAGAAGGAGAAGGAGAAGATGATGTGACATGGAGCAGAAATGGGAGTAGGGTGACCACAAATCGAGGAATGCCAGTGGCCACAAGAAGCTGAGGTGACAAGATACAGATTCTCCCCTGGGCCTTCTGGAGGGAACACAGCTCTGCCAACACCTTGATTTAGGCCAATCTAAGCTGATTTGGGGCTCTTGGCATCCAGAGTTAGGAGAGAATACAGTTGTGTTGTTTTGAGCCACCATTATGGCAGTGTGGTATAGCAAGCCTATCACGTGAGCACAGAAGGCATAATGGCTGCGCCGTGAGCTCAGGCCAGAGGATGAGCACACCCCAACAGCTTCCCTCATACCCTCCAGGGAGAAGTGGGTTCCCTCTTACACTGCAGATCTGGCCTGCAGCTGCTTCAAGGCCCAGCTCACAGCTCTTCATGAGGCTACGGGTTGTGGCTCATGCTTTTCTTCCTTCCATTCTTCCCATGTTTCCTGAGGTCTTTGAAACAGAGCTTCTGAATTATTTCACTGTGTTTAGAGATGCGAACTCAGAAAAAGAAGCCTAAATCCCCTTCCATGGACTAAAGGAAGGGGCTGTCCGAGGAGCTCTCCACTTCCATGTTAGGCTTCTTTGTAGGTTGTTGCCCATTTGCTGGCTTGTTGCCACAGGCTGATGAAGCAGGAGATGGGAGAGAAAACAATATTGATGAAAATTTGGCAGGGCCTACACAACTGGTTGCAAAGATTAGAATACGGTAGGCTGGGGATCCCTGGATGGCAGAGCGGTTTGGTGGGCCTTGGCCCAGGGCGTGATCCTGGAGACCCAGGATCGAATCCCACGTCGGGCTCCCGGTGCATGGAGCCTGCTTCTCCCTCTGCCTGTGTCTCTGCTTCTCTCTCTCTCTCTCTCTCTCTCTCTCTCTGTGACTATCATAAATAAATTTTTAAAAAAATTTTAAAAAAAGAATACTGTAGGATGCAGGGATTTTTAGATGTTTAAAATGAAGGTGATCTTAGCACAATTTCTCCTGAAGTTGGTTCCTCATTCTTTGGGGGAGGTGATTGGGTGCTCACCTTGGGGATGCTGAAAAAACCTTTAAAGCAAATGAGCCACAAACTGAAATAGAACACATTGCTCCTATCTGGGACACGAGACTGCCATACCACTGTGCTCAGTCAGGTTCCTAATGAACAAAAACCCTTAAGTGTTATAAAAATAAGGAATAAGAGGGCAGTGAATGTAGCTAATCCTATTGATTTCCTAATCCTTTGCCCTTATTCCCGAAGTATACATTTAAAAATGAGATGTGAGAACGTTTCTCAAAATCCTCGTGAGGGTGGGTCACTGGTGTGTTTTCTCTCCATCTCTACAACCTACTGCTGTAAAATGTGGACATCAGTGAATGTGGCTCTGGGGGAAACTTTGCAGGCACATACTTAATAAAGGAAAGTATTATGCTGTGGGAGGTGGGGACCCAGAGGCACTGGAGTGGGAGGGTGTTGGGCAAAACACTCAGGCCACCGTTCTTCAAGTCTTGCCTCCTGTCTCGCTCCCTGGGCAAGGGGTTAGCCACAGAGATACCTGGTTGTTCAGCTGCACCAGGGATTGGCAGCACAAGGCTATTGGTTTGCACACCAGCCCCCTCCAGTGTTCTCGAAAACATTAAAAATAAAAGGAAGTTCAAATCTGGTGTCACAGTAAAGTGAGGGAGATCCCATTTAGATTAAAAAATGCCGTAACATTCACATTAGGAGCTTTCGGTGTATACATTATTGTCGAGGCCGAGTAAGGGTCACTTTAGTAATCCTGTGTGACTTTCTTCTACAAGACATGTGAATTTTCTGTGTCCACTCTTCACACCAAACCCCTGAAATGTAGTCTGCTTTCAAACACTGTAGATCTGCTTTCAGATATCACCACTGTCCCCCTTTCTTGGCCTATGAGCTGTTCTGCTGGCTTTCCCTCTGTTCTGGCATCTTTGAAACCTGATTTCCGCATCTAGCACCTTCTCTGACTTCTGGTGTCCCTCTGAGAAGTCATTTCTTTTCTGAATACTTCAGCTTCCTTATATAAGTGCAAAGGAATTGCTGCCAAGGTCAAAAATGTTTGCCTGGATGCATAAAGTTATGCACAGAAAACACCAAATAGTCTTAAAAGATTGTTATTCAATATATTCCAAGGCATTTTTTTCTCTCTCTCAAGGCTTATGAGTATTTAGCTGCTTTTTATTTAACGTTTGTCTTCAACTAAGACAAAAAGGAGAAAATGCCAACATCCTGTAAAAAGTGGTATATTTCTGGATGTTTATCCTAAATATTCCCAGGCAAGAATCTGGAAAGAAAAGCAGCACCTGTGTAGATTTTCACCGATGTCGAAAAAGCTGGTAATATCAAAACCGGTTTAGGCTTAGTGACTAATGTGGCTTAGCGTTCAACCCCAGTGACTAAGGATCTAGGCAATTGTCAGTATCAGCAGAGACTCCTTTCTGGTCTGGGCCCAACTTGAATTCTTTTTTTAAGATCTTATTTATGTATTAGAGACACACAGAGAGAGGCAGAGACACAGGCAGAGGGAGAAGCAGACTCCCTGTGGGGAGACCGATGTGAGACTCGATCCCAGGACCCTGGGATCATGACCTGAGCCAAAGGCAGATGCTCAACCACTGAGCCACCCAGGCGTCCCTCAATCTGAATTAAAAAAAAAAAAAAAAAAGACTATTGTCCATTTATTCTCTATCTTAAGGTGCAGAAAGAATCAAAATTTAGATATCACTGATGATGTTATCCTCTGCTTAACGATTTCCTTCTTTTCTCAAATGTCTAAGCAGACCTCTGCCACACACCTCTTTCTTCAAGAAGATCTAGAGAGGAGAATGAGAATTTGATTAACAGATTTCAAAAAGAAAAGAGAAGATCTAGAGAGTTGTACCTGCAACCAGCTCATTACCTCAGGGGGTCGGGGGTGTTATGAGCCCTCTCCTGACCTCTCCCAGGACATACATGATTAGCAGTGTCGCCACTTATGACCCCAATACATCATTTGAAGCAGGTTTAATAGACAACACTAAACCATAAATAATTTTAATTTTGAAACAAGAGCTTGTTCACTTAGGAACTTCGAAAGCCGGAAAGCCCTGCACGCACTGTTTTGCTTGCTTGCAACTTTTGTAATTTGTCTTCTGTAAAGGTGCACATAGGTTTTATTGTGATTCCCTCCAGTATATCTAACATGATCACAAATTACTAATTTCATTAGTTTCAAAAAATGGGGACAAGTCACTCATTGTAAGGTAAGTACTAAAGTCTTTGGGTCTATAAAGGGAATCTGGCCAAGGTTCTTTCTTTTTCTTCCCCAGAACAACTACTTTAAACCACAAGTTCCATCTAAGAAACTTCTTGGCATCATTAGTACATTAATTAATAACCAAGAAGACATAGGAAGATTTATATATGATATTTGCTCCTAAACATAACACGATTCCCTGACTTCAAAACCAAAACTTTTCAAACATGAGTATTGAAAGTAAAGAAAATCTGATCCCTTTCCCATTTACAAAAAAAAGGAAGGAAGAAATGCTTACCTTTCCCTTTGTTTAACTCTTTATACTACTGACTTCTGGCATTGGCAACAATATAAAAATGATTTTGAGGCGATATGAAGAAATGTTTTGTAAAAAAATTTAACAAAGGGACATGAATTTCACAATGGATACAGTTTGTATGTTTATAAATGTGACCAATTCCCAAATAAAAGCAAAATCCACCATTATAATTGCCATCAGCCCACAGAGGAATTTCAAGTAACTAGAATGTCTGGCTAGGCTCTACTTTGATCAGAAAGAAGTAAATCATAAGAAAACAGTTTACTTTGAGATTTTTAAAGAAACTGTATAAAATATGCCCAGTTAGTGCCTATTCATTTCATCTCTACTTCCTACATCTAGAAACTTAACTGAACAAGAAAGACTCTTCTAGATCTTGTAGCTGCTTGAGTCATAAACACAAATTCAGATGTGTTTACTCTACTTATAGTGACTTTTCCAGTCAGGATTTCGGTGGGATTATTATGGTTCATGCAATTTTATTATTTTCAACAAATTGTTAAATGTGGTCTGTTTGTATACTTCCGTAAGACTTTTCATTTAAGCAAATCGACAACTTGGAATAATTTAGTATTCTTCTAAAATTTTCTAAAAGTAAATTTCTAAAATTTGGCATGGGAGGCATTCCTGCACATTGGAAACAGAAGAGAGGGGGTTTAGTATATACTCAATCCATAATCTTGATTAGTAAATTTTATCCTTTCCTGAATTATTGTGTCTAGTATTGTTGCAATGACCATATGTTCCAAAAGAATACCAGGTTTCCTGGCCTGACAAAAGGATTGTTTTATAAGTTGTCGAAAAGAGAATACAGAAAGTTGTACTCAAAAGCAAGAAATAAACATTGCTATATAAGAAAAATACAGGCATGTTAATTTATGAACTAAACACAGCTAAAGTAAAAATTAGTGAATTCAAATTCAGAACTGAAAACAATGCCCCAGAACACAGCACAGAGATGAAGATGGGGAAATATTAAACAAATCATTTAAAACACAGAGAGGAGAATGAGAATTTGATTAACAGATTTCTAAAAAGAAAAGAGAATACAGAAAGAATAAAGGAGAGAAAATATGCACATTGTTAAAACTGGGAACATTTCTGGAAAAAAGAGAAAGTTATGAATCAAAATAAAAATACCCAGTAGCGATTAATAAACTTTAAATATTTGTATCTAACACATTAAAACTGCAGAACATTTAAGGAGAAAGAAAAAAGCAATAGAAAAGTATGAAAGAAAAAATTAGATTGCTCACAAAAGAACTATTGATAACAGATTTCTTATGAACAATTAAAAAAAAAATGCCAGAATAAAACTGAGTAATATCTTAAGAGGTCTGAGGCAAAATTACTATGTACTTAGAATTCTATGCCCACAGTAATATTTCTGTAAGGACGGGGTGAAATAAAAGCATTGTCAGAGACAAAGGACATAAAATAGGAGTATATTTGCTGAAAGAACCACAGAAGAGCATATCTCCTCAAGAAGGAAAGTAACCGCATAATGAAGGAAGCAATCGTGAGAAAAAGATTAAGAACATGGGAGAGAACCTAATTAAATGTCTTTTAATAAATCAACACAAGAGAAGTGACAAGAAGAAAAAGAAAGGGAAAAAAGGAAGGGAAGAAAGGAAAGAAAAGTTAGTGAGTTGAAAGTAGTGTGAAGTAGGTAAGATGTGGGAGAGAGCATGGTGTTGAGAAGACTGCCTGTGAAGGTAGCCATAGGATGTGCCACGTCCATGCCTTGTGACAGAGGATAGAGATACTGACAGATCTTAAGCTTTGAGAGAAAAATGTAAGTATGCATATTAAAGCCGTACTGCCACTCCAAAGATAAAACAAACACCATACTGGTAGGAGAAAATAAAATAAATGAATGGGTTGCAGGGATACCCACCACCTCCTGGCGATGGTGGCCTCTGGGGAGGGGACCAGGAATGAGCATGGGCCCTGGGTTAGAGGCGAAAGAGGATTTCAATTTCATCTCTATGTTTTATTTCCAAAAGAAAGAAAGAAAGAAAGAAAGAAAGAAAGAAAGAAAGAAAAAGAAAGAAAGAAAGAAAGAAAAAGAAAGAAAAAGAAAGAAAGAAGGAAGGAAGGAAGGAAGGAAGGAAGGAAGGAAGGAAAGAAAGAAAGAAAGAAAGAAAGAAAGAAAGAAAGAAAGAAAGAAAGAAAGAAAGAAAAGCATTAAGGACACATGGGTGGCTCAGTCGGGTAAATGTCCAATTCTTGATTTTGGCTCAGGTCATGATCTCAGGATCATGAGATCAAGCCCCACTACAGGCTCCAAGCTCAGCACAGAGTCTGCTTAGGATTCCCTCTCTCTTTCTCCCTCTGCTCCTTCCTCTGTTCTTTCTCTTTCTCTCTCTCTCTTAAATAAATAAATAAATAAATAAATAAATAAATAAATAAATAAATAAAATCTTAAAGGGGGGAAAATACATGTCCAGCAAATAAGACAAAATTTGAAAAGTTAGTATTTCTAGGTGATAGAAATGTGGATCTTTGTTACATCATCCTTTATATTTTCCGTATTTTAAATTTCACCCCCCCACCCTGCAAAAAAAGAAAACTCTTGCACTTATTTTGAATTATCCTCCAAGTGTATATAGAGTGTGAATGAATTCTAAAGTAATCCAGATCCAAGCCCCCAAAGTCTGAGAGATCAATTCAGTACACACCCAGAGCAGACAGGGTTCTGTGACACATACCCCATCTGTTATATGCAGGTGAGAAAAATTCTTAATGGAAGGTAACTCTAGTGAACTTAAGGGGTCATTGCCTTTTAAATACTGTAGGTTATAGAGGCCCATTATCTCATGCTCTGCACTGGTTTGAATTACTTGCTCTGGCTTCGGTGAGCAAGGAGTGGAACAAAGATGTCAACAGAGAAACTACCATAGCCTGGGGTCAGCAGGGGGTTACCCAATTAGAGAACCCTTAAGAAACCACAGAAAAGAAAATAACTTTTCTGTCATAAGGACCCTTCCTACAGGAGACAGAACAATCACTTCTGTGTGTTAGTTTTCTCTTGCAGTGAGTTAATCACAGAGCACAATGAGAAACACAGTAAGATTGTCTTCTGTGAATGACGGGCGCTGGCGGTAGGTTGCCCATGGGATTCCCTGCTCCCTAGAACAGCTATTCGACAACACAATACTCTTGAATAAGGAAAAAGTCATTTCGACTGGATAGAAGACAAGACAAAAAGCACATCAATGAACCGTCTATATTTGTATTTCCCTCAATGGATGCTTACATGAAAAACCTTCTCAAATGAGCTAATGAGCTTCATACTCTTAGAATATAGCAAAATCATGATTGTTGGCCAAAGGAAAGCCTATAAATAACCTACCCATTTTTCAAGGGGAAATCCAAGTCTCATTTCTGTAAAGGCTTCCTCTTTATTGCAGAGTCAGAATTGGCTCAGGGGAGACACTAAGTCTGATGTCAATGCCCTGATCCCAAAGGGATGCCCAAGGTGACAAAAGCCCAAACCCAGGCAGTGTCAATGGGGATAGAGAATAAGTTATAAATCCAAGTGAGATTTTGGAGGTAGAATTGTAGCAACTGGTGGCTGGTTAACGATGCAGGAGCTGAGATTACAGAACACTCTAGGATAATTGCAATCTTTCTTAAAACTCCATCAATTTACACAGGAAGCAAGAAATAGAAGAGGTGAAAGGGGTGGTGGGTGTAGCAGGGAGGATAACTAGGTGCCATTCCAGACGTGTTGGAAAACCTATGGACCTCCGTAGAGTAAATTCTAGTAAGAAAGTGGAAATGTATTACCAAAAGACAGGGTATGGATCAGGAGATGGTGATTTAGATTAACCAGTGTGAGAGGCTGGCTGATACACAGGGGTGGGTGGGATTGGGCAAGGACAGTGTGAATGTGATACAAGAGCTGAGAGTCCTCTGGTTCAAGGGTTTCAAAGCCATGTTTCTCATAGCCATGGAGAGAGGAGCGACAGTGAGAGGGGTAAGCAGAGAAGAATCCAGACTCCCATTTTCAGTATGGCAAATCAGCATTTTCTGGTTTACAAATGAACCTTCCACCTGACTTCATTTGAAGAGAGGATCCTAGGGCTCAAAAAATTTTCTGAAAAATTTTCTGCTCTAGTCCATAAATTAACTGAAAAATTTTCTGCTCTAGTCCATAAATTAACTGAGATTTATGAAATTGTTCCCGTGAAACAGGCTGGGACATACCTGTTCCTCTGCAGTCTGAGCATTGCCCCTGGTGTCAGGGTGGCTGCTGGAACCCTGCCCACAGGGTGGAGGCCAGGCAGTAGGAAGCCCCTGGAGTCCAAGTAGGCAGGGAAGGAACATTGTCACAGGCTAGTTAGAAGTCCCTGCTGGGATAGGAAGAGGACGAGGCTTAGAGGAAGTCAAAGTCCTGGCCAGGAAGACCTCAAGGTGAGATTAGACAGCCAGAACAAGGACAGAGTCAAATACAAATAGCCAAGTCAATGCTGGGAAAGTTGGAAGAAGCCCAGGTGAGGACACCGCAAAGAGTGAGGTTGAGTAGGTGAGTGATTGGGACTTTGTTTTCAAATAGCGTGTGCCAGGGCAGCTGGCACAGTTGCAGGAGGCAGGTACAGCACCTTTAAACAACTGAGCTTTGTCAGAGTCCTTCTTACTCCAGGTGGACTAGATCATCACCTGGCTTGCATCCTTTCAGGGACTCTGGGACAATCCAAGAGACAAAGCTTTTACCCACAGTCTCTGTGAAATAAATGGCAAATACCCACTGGGTGAGGAAGCTCCTTCTCCTACATTTAAAATGTAAATGGCTAATAATGAATCAGATGGGAAAACTGGAGAGGGTTCAATTCAAATCTTGTAATGAAATGTAGAACTCATAGGATCATCTTCAACCTAAGAGAGTTCACGGGCCCTAGAAGTTTGAAGGGAGCAGGGCAAGGGTTATTGAAAAGTCAGAGTAGAGTAGGGATGCAGGTGAAAACACAAATGGCTTCTGCCATAGTTTTGTCCTGAACCAAGCCAATACCACCGACTGTCATTGGATAATAAATCTCTAGGTCCTAGAGTCTGGAGTGAAATCTCCTTCTACAAACTTCCCTGACTTCTTCCCTTCCTTGTTGGAAAGCTCTGAGGTTAGCAAACATGCCTTTGAGTCTGTTTGGTATAATTACCCCCTGCATGCCTCTATCTGTCTCCACCTCTGCACTTTGCCATCCACCCTGGGCTCTCAGTAAAGCCCTGCACCACCACCACTGACAGAGCCCCAGGCAACAAGAACTCAATTCTCTCTGGATTAGGCTTTGAACTTATCTTTTTTAATCCCCCTCTACCCAGGATGATTTATAATCCCTCCTCTTTGTCTTTTATGGGTTTCTTTTATTAAATATCCTTGTAAGCTAGGTCTTGTCATTTTTAAATCCTTTTTCCAGAAAAATAGAAGGGGAAATAAGCCTCAAATGCAGTGACTACCTCCTCATAAAAACCACCAGACCATTACACATTTCAAAGCTTCTAGAAAGAAATGCATAGGCAAAAAAGAAAGAAAAAAATAAAGAAAGAAACAAAAAAGAAACAAAGAAAGAGAAGGAAATGCCTGGGCAACCTTAGTCACTATCTCCAATGCTCATCAATGTTCATCCTATTCTCTCTCTTTCCATTATTCCCGTATTTTAATTTTTCTGATATTGTCTGGACCCAATTCCTGTGGCCCCAAAACCATTACCTCTTCAGTTTGATATTTAAAGACTTTTGTCTCAATACTTTGTATTAAAGATGCAATATAAAAATTAATTGCCTTGTATCATGGGAAGCCAACTATTTAAAGTGTTGTCAACCAGCGTTATTACAATGAACATGATAATAAAGCTTAAGATGAGTCATGTAAAGTAAAATTGCAAATGGGCTCAGATGAAAGAGTCAACAAGAGTTCCAACCAAGCTTTGTAATGAGGGGATGGAACAGATGACGACATTCTGAAAAACCCATTTCTGTTTGGCTAGATGCAATTTGAAATAATGATAGGTCTATCTAAATGCAACCAAGTTCTCCTTTTATTTCAGCTCACGTGACAAAGACCTTAAGAGGTATATATATTTTGCCTCTGTAAATACTTAAGAAGTGAAAGAAGACATTCAAAAGTGGCCTTTGCACCCCTGTGATATATCTCTCTTCAACACCTGTCAGCAAAAGTGATGCTTGCCAGCTCCTTTTCCTAGTCATCAGAAAGGAGCATTTTGCTAACGAGAATATAATGATACGTGACTCCCTGAAGGAAACATGCTCTTCATGGCTGTTGTAAGGAATTCTAGAATGGGAGTCAAGAAATCTGGGTCTTAGTTCTGGCTTGTTATAAGGAGACCTTGGTCAAATCATATAAACCCACCCCTACCTCACTTTCTTCAGCTGACAAAGGTAATTAAGAAAAGAAAAAAAAAGCCACCACTTGTCCCATCTATCTTCTGGATTTACTATGAGCATGCCTTGAAAAGTATAAGGTGTCCTATTTGGTGCTTGTTCTCATTATTATTTACAGCTTTCTGGACTTCTTCACCTGGACAGGTTACCTGAAGCATCCCCACCTCCTCTAAAAAGGGGGCAGTGCCATAAATTTCATGTATATAAAAACAATCTGGCCTGACGTGACTGAACAGGAATTAGACGTTGAGCTGATTTAGGATTCAGTGTTCTCTCCTACTCGGAACCCTATAATTACAGGGCACTATAAACTATGGTGTAGCATATTTGCTACAAGCACTCTAGTAAATAACATAGAATTATAGGGCTGGAGGAGCCCTCGGAGATCATCAAGTCCAACCCTTTCATTTTACAGATGAAGAAACTGAGGCCCAGGAAGGTTAAGAAGCTTGTCTGTGGTTTATACAAGCATCTAATGGCACTGGATTAGGATCCAGATGCCTGATTTCCTTGTCTTGTGGTCTTTCTGGTTGTGAAGCTGCCTTTGCATAATTCCATTGAACTGATCTAGTGAGACAAACACTCATTCAGAGATTCCTATCACTGTTGCTGCCCTCTTCTGTTATCTGACACACATCCGTCACTCAATAGTGGCAGGAATTCCTGCTTTCTTGTTGGCTATCATCACAACATTGGGGAAATATTTTCCTGGAAGTGTTTTCGTAGTAGACTGGATTGCTGATGTCTCCCCAGTGATAGGACCTATTCCTTAGAGGCAGGTGCATCGATAAAGACCACAGGATTGGATGTAGAAAATCCTGGATATGAGTCTTGCTCCCAATTCTCTGGAGCTGGGATCTGGGGGGAGCCTTAGTCTCTTTCTAAGTAAATTTCCTCATCTGAACAGTGACATAATATTTCTGAAAACAGGGATCCCTGGGTGGCTCAGTGGTTGAGCATCTGCCTTTGGCCCAGGGCATGATCCTGGAGTCCCGGGATCGAGTCCCACATCAGGCACCCTGCATGGAGCCTGCTACTCCCTCTGCCTATGTCTCTGCTTCTCTCTCTCTCTCTCTCTCTCTCTGTCCCTCATGAATAAATCAATAAAATCTTAAATATATATACTTATTTCTGAAAATACGGTAAATTATAAAGTGTGATGTAACTATTGGTGCTTTTTGCCTTGAAAGCCTGATAAAACCCAGCACGTGGCAAGCTGTACCAGAGACACTTGTTTAATAATTCTGATCTTACATTGTGCAACCTGATGGCTATGATAGGCATCATGGAAAACCCACAGACTTACTTCTCCCCATTGATATCCACACAACAGTGTTTTTTTTTCACCTTTCTCACATTCTGAGAGTCTCTCTTTTGCTTCACTTGCTCCTTTTCCATCTCTAATGGAAAGAAAAAAAAAATCCTGTGCCCTGCAATGACCTGGAAGTTCATATTTTTAGTCATCAAGACTTATCATTTGTTAAAGGCTAACTTTAAAAATTTTTTGCCTCCTCCTACACATGTAAAGCAAGCAATATTCTAAGGGAATGGTGCCATATTGGACTGGCCATCACTTTTTGGTTTATAAGTGACAGACATCTTACTCAAACACTCTTAAGCAAAAAAAAGTAATTTGTTGAAATGGTAGCAGAATGGCTCACAGAACTGAAGACAGAATATAAGCAGGTGTCTGCAAGGACCTCAGGGATGGGAGGTAGGGTGTCCCCCTTCCCAGACTCATATGGCTTCTCTCATTGGGTTGTCCTAATTCTCTCTCACTGCAGGCAGATTCCCTCCACAGCATAGAGATGCCCATGGCATGTCACTTTACAATGAGAGAGAAACCAGCTCTGGTTTGAGAAATCCTATAAAAGGACTTTCAGTGTCTTGGCCAAGATCTGGTTGAGGAATGAGTGCAGGTCCTATGACACAAGGCTGAACATATGACATTTGAACTCCCACACAAAATTATTGGTTCAGAAGAGGGAATGTTTTTCTAGAGGAAGTACACAAGGTCTGCTGGGCAGTCAGAAACAATAGATGTGGGCAGTCCAGGTGGCTCCGCAGTTTAGCGCTGCCTTCAGCCCAGGGTGTGGTCCTGGAGACCCGGGATGGAGTCCCACGTTAGGCTTCCTCCATGGAATGGAGCCTGCTTCTCCCTCTGCCTGTGTCTCTGCCTCTCTCTCTTTCTCTCTCTCTCTCTCTCTCTCTGTGTGTGTGTGTGTGTGTGTGTGTCTCATGAATAAATAAATAAAATCTTAAAAAAAGAAACAATAGATGTATACCAGTTTTTATGCGCTTGTTTTTCTCCTCTGAACACAGAAATCTGAAACAAATACATGTAACCACAGAACATTATTACTTTCCAGTATGACAATGGAACAGGTAACCCATAAATGGATTATAGCACCTACATACACTCAGATACTTTCTGTACTAATCTTCTAACACATCAATAATTCCTAGAATCCAACCACTATGCCATGCAAGCACATTGGAGTAAGTCTCTTTGGAAGAGTTAGAGCACGTGTCCGATTTCCCTACCTTGTGTCATCTACTGCTTACCTGCACCTCTTGCACCCAGTGAATCAAACACATGTTTTGTAGTCATGCTTTTTTTTTTTTTAAGATTTTATTTATGTATGAGAGAGAGAGAGAGAGGCACAGACACAGGCAGAGGGAGAAGCAGGCTCCATTCCATGGAGGAAGCCTAACGTGGGACTCCATCCCGGGTCCCCAGGCCCATACCCTGGGCCGAAGGCAGCGCTAAACCGCTGAGCCCCCCAGGCTGCCCACATCTATTGTTCCTGACTGCCCAGCAGACCTTGTGTACTTCTAAAACAGCTCATAGAATTGTAACTGGAGTCCTTGCAGGCAAGTTTCCCCTTCTGCTAACAAAAGAGTTGTCTATGACTTTCCTTCCAGAGCAGAGGCTCTCAAGCTTTCACATCCATCCAACTGCCTGGATGATGCGCTCAACTATGGACATATTAACCCAGCACTTCCCAGGCCTGTCTGCAGATTGGAATCACATGCAAAACTTTTCAAGCACCTAGGCCCACACCCAAGACCCATGAAACCCCATTCTCTGAGGGTGGCACACAGATACTAGTTGTTTTTTAAATTTTTTTCCAGTTGTTTCTAATGTTCAGGGTAATTGGGGGGAACCACTGCCCTAACCTGGGGTCTCAGCTCTGATTGCACACTAGAATCACCTGGGTATCTTAATGAACTTAAAAGTGCCTCCGTCCCATCATAAACCAATGAAGTCACAATCTGGGAAGAGGCAAAATGGGATGATTGGACATGAGCAGGAGCATTAAAAAAGGGGGGAAGAGGAGGGGCTTGAGGGGCTCAGTCAGTTAAGAGGCTGCCTTTGCTAGGGTCATGATCCCAGAGTCCTTGGGATTGGGTCCCACATTGGGGCTCCCTGTGCAGTGGGGAGTCTGCTTCTCCTCTCTCCCCTTCCTTCCTCCCTACTCTGCACACACGTGCTCTCTCTCTCTCTCATATATTTAAGATCTTTAAAAAGAAAATGTCCCCAGATGATTAGTCTTAGCCTGCTCCCAGAGAACCTAATCAAGTAGGTCTGGGATGGGACCTCCCAGGAGGAGTCTGCTTTTTAGCAAGCATCTCCACCCCACTGATTCTGACTCGGGGTCTGCTCTCATTGGTAGAAATGCCTCACCTCTGCCCTGGGTACTCAAGGTGTGGCCCACGAACCAGCCTCTTTGCGTTTTCCCCATGGAGTTCGATAGACATGCAGAATCCTAGGCCTCATCCCGCCCCCAACTGCTGAATCAGGATCTGCATTTTAGCAATATCCTGGGGATTCATGGGCAGATTAGAACTTCTTGTTTTGTTTTGTTTAGAATTTTGCAGAATTCCCTTTTCTTAGGCATGCACAGTAGGGCAAGTAGTAAAGAAAATGTTTTGCTTTTGAACTTTGATTAAGAAAAGATAGATGCATACATAGATTTAGAACAAAGAAAAATTAGTTAAGGGAATGATAAGCCCAGGGCCCATGGACTCCTCTTGGCGGAAGCTGCTGGATAGGAGAGAGGAGAGCCCCCAGCAAGATGCAAGTCACAGGTATTTCTCAGGCTTTGGATCCAGCCAGTGGCTTCACAACCATTTGCCACATTACTAAAAATAATGACAAAAACAAGCAAGAACCAAAACCACATTTTCTCTTGTTCCACTTCTGCCTTGCGTGCAGTGGGGGTGGTAAATCTACTCTAGAAGCTATTGGGTTTCCTACTTCTCTGTTGGTCATCTTCTGTGGGTCTGAGTTAGCACATGGACTTGAGACCCTTGCAGCCCTGGGTGTCCCCATCCAGGCCTGGGTGTGTGCTGGTTCCTGGGCTCTGGAGGCTTGCCAGGCAGTGGGGGGAACCTAAAACTTGGCTCTGACACCAGCAACCCTTCACCAGCGAGTCATGCTGCTAGTAAGACGTGGGGGCCCTCTTTCTAAGGTTCATCTCCCTCAAAAACCCTTGAACAGGTACATGCAGCATTCCTGGGGCTGGCTGTGATACCAGCAAACACTGGAAGCTTCCTCAACCAGCTTGTTTGATCTGCTCCATGACAAATCTGGGGTTCCCCATTCCCTTGGCACCCAGAGCTGGGGGTGATGCCTGGCCTCTTCTCTTTCCAACTGGGGAGTTGTTTGCTTATTCTGCTAGCTAATACCTTTTATAACACTTGTATTAGTATAATGTGATTTAATTTTGTATGCGGTAAACTGATTAAGAATAAATATCAAAAGAGGATTTCTTCTATAAAACAAAGTTGAGTGTTTTAGAAAGCTACATTAAAGTGAGTTGCTTAAAACACACACTTTCATCACATTAGGTGAGAAGTAAACAACTAAAAATGGCCAGGTAGAAAATTGTGGAAAATTCATGAGGAGTCTGCACCCTGATGGCTTTTGCAAGTATCTTCAGTTTTGTTCAAGTTTAAAGAAAGCAAAGGTGGGGATGAAGCATGATGGTTTACTGAAGTTGGTTTGGCAAGAGAAAGGATTTGGAACCCAACCTCCCTTCTGTTTCCAGGAAATCAGCTTTTTTTTTCTTTTTTTTTTCTTTTCTTTTTTTTTTTTTTTTAAGATTCCACATTTTGGTGATACCATGCAGTATTTGTCTTCCTCTGTCGGGCTTATTTCACCTAACATACTGCCCACAAGTTTCATCCACAACGTCACAAATGACAAGATCTTCTTCCTTTTTAGTACTGAATAATATTTCTGTATGTGTATGTGTGTGTGCATGTGTGTGCGACATATTTTCTTTATCCATTCATCTACCGATGGACACTTAGATCGTTGGTCTTGGCTATTGTGAGTATCATGCAATAAACATGGGACTGCAGATATATCTTTGAGATCCTGATTTTGTTTCCTTCAGATAAATACCCAAAGGTGGAATTGCTGGATCATAGGATAGATCAAGTTGTGATTTTTCAAAGAACAACCACACTGTTTTCCATAGTGACTGCACCACTTTTACATTCCCACCAACAGTATATGAAGGTCCCCTTTCTCCACATCCTTGCCTACATTTGTTATCTCTTGTCTTTTAATAATAGCGCTCCTGCCGGGTATGAGGTGATGCCTCATGGGGTGTTTGGATTTGCATCACCCTTATGACTAGTGACATTAAGCACTTTTTCTTGCACCTGTCGACCATGTGTAGGTCTTCTTCGGAAAAATGTCTACTCAGATCATCTGCCGATTTTTTAACTAGATTATTTGGGGTTTCATTGCTGTTGAGTCAAATGAGTTCCTTATATATTTTCAATGTTAACCCCTTATCAGATAATATGGTTTGCAAATATCTTCTCCCATTCTATAGACTGCCTTTTCCACTTATTGATGGTTTCCTTTGCTGGGCAGAAGTTCCTTAATTGGATGTAATCCCATCTGTTTATTTTTGCCCTTACTGCCTGTGCTTTTGGTGTCTTATCCAAAATTGTTACTGCTAAGAGCAGTGTCAGGAGCTCACTGCGTGTGTTTTCTTCTAGGAATTTCATTTTTCCTATGTTTAAGTCTTTAATCTATTTTGAGTCAATTTCTGTGAATGTTGTTAGACAGAAGCCCAGTGAATATCCAACTTTCCTAGCACCATTTATAGAAAGATTGCCTTTCCCCCAGTGTATATTCTTGACTCCTTAGTCCTCAATTAATTGGATATATATGTGTGGGTTTATTTCTGGGCTTTTCTATTCAGTTCCTTTCTATTCGGTTCCAGTCTGTGTGCCTATTTCTAATGCTAGTACCATAGTGTTTTGATTACTATAGCTTTTTAGTACTGTTTGATATCAAAAAGTATGATGACTCTGGCTTTGTTCCTTCTTAAGATTCTTTTTGCCGTTTGGAGTCTTTGTGCTTCTATCCAAACTTTAGGATGACTTTTTTCTATTTCTGTGAAAAATGCCATTGGAATTTTGGTAGAGATTGCACTGAATCTGTAAATCCCTTAGGGTAGCATGGACTTTTTAACAATATTAATTCTTCCAATCCATGAACATAAGCTATCTCTCCATTGATTTGTGTTTTGTTTAATCTCTTTCATCAGTCTTATAGTTTTCAGTGTATAGATCTTTCACCTCCTTAAATTTATTCCTAAGTATCTTATTATTTTTGATGCTATTGAAATGGAATTACTTTCCTAATTTCTCTTTCAGATAATTGTTGTTAGTGTATAGAAATGCAATTGATTTCTGTGTTGATTTTTTATTCTGCAACTTTACTGGATTCATTTATTAGTTATATCGTTTTTGTTTGAGTCTTTGGGGTTTTCTATATTTTAGATAATGTCATCTGCAAATGGAGCCCATTTTACTTCTTCCTTTCTTATTTGGATGCTTTTTTTTTTTTTTTTTTTTGGTTTTTTTTCCGAGTTATTGTCCTGGCTAGACCTTCCAGTACTATATTGAATAGAAGTGTTGAGAATGGACATCCTCATTCTGCTCCTGATCTTAGAGGAAAAGCTTTTAGCTTTTCACCATTGAGTATGTTAGCTGTAAGCTTGTAATATACGGCCTTTATTATGTTGAGGTACATTTCTTTTATACCTAATTTGTGAAATTTTTATCATGAAAGGATATTGAATTCTGTCAAATGCTTTTGCTGCATCTATTGAGATAATCATAGGATTTTTGTCTTTCATTCTGTCCATGTGGTGTATCATATTTATTAATCGGCATATGTTGAAACACATGCAACTCAGGGGTGAATCTCACTTGATTATGGTATATGATCCCTTTAATGTGCTCTTAAATTCCATTCTCCAATATTTTTCATTGAGGATTTTTGCATTTATGTTCATGAGGGATCCTAGCCTATAGTTTCCTTTTCTTATAATGTCTAAGTCTGGCTTCAGTATCAGGGTAAAATTGGCCCATAACATGAGTCTAGAAGTGTTCCTTCTTCTTTAGTTTTTTGGAAGAACTTGAAAGGAATGATATTAAATCTTTCAATGTTTGAAACACTCACCAGTGAAGCCATCTGGGCTTGGGCTTCATGATTCAGTCTTGGTGAGTTGTATGCTTCTAGGAATATATCCATTTATTCTAAGTTATCTAGTGTTGGCATACAATTTTCATAGTAGTCTCATGATTTTTTGTATATCTGTGATATAAGTTCTAATGTCTCCTTTTTTTTGTTTATAATTTTACTTATTTGAATCATCTCTTTTTTCTTAGTCTAGCTAGAGGTCTGTCGATTTTATTTATCTTTAAAGGAACCTGCTCTTAGTTTCTTTGGTCTTTTCTATTGATTTTTTTAGTCTCTCTTTCATTTATTTCTGCTCATATCTTTATTATTCCCTCTTCTCTGCTAACTTTGGGTTTAGTGTGTTCTTTTTCTATTCTTTGGGATGTAAGTTTATGTTGCTTACTTGAGATCTTTGTTTTTTCTTTTTTTTTAAGATTTTATTTATTCGTGAGAGAGAGGCAGAGTCACAGACAGAGGGAGAAGCAAGCTCCATGAAGGGAGCCTGATGTGGAACTTGATCCCGGGATTCCAGGATCATGCCCTGGGCCAAAAGCTAAACTGCTGAGCCACCCAGGGATCCCTTCTTTTTTCTTAATACAGACTTTTATCACTATAAATTTCCATCTTAAAATTATTTTAAACATCCCATAAGTTTTAAGATGTTGTGTTTACATTTCATTTTCCTCAAGATATTTTTTTATTTCTCTCTTTTTTAAAAAAAGATTTTATTTATTGATGAGAGACATAGAGAGAGAGAGAGAGAGAGAGAGAGAGAGAGAGAGGCAGAGACATAGGCAGAGGGAGAAGCAGGCTCCATGCAGGGAGCCTGATGTGGGACTCATTCCCGAGTCTCCAGGATCAGGCCCTGGGCTGAAGGCAGCACTAAACCACTGATCCACGTGGCCTGCCCTTATTTCTCTTTTGATTTCTTTTTTGACTCATTGGTTGTTCAGGCATGTGTTGTTTAATTTCCATATATTTCAAATGTTCCAGCTTTCTTCTTGTTGTTGATTTCTACTTTAGTACTATTGTAATCAGAGATATATTTGATATGATTTCAGTCTTCTTAAATTTGTTGAGATTTGTTTTGTGGCTTCACATATGATCTATTCTGGAGAATGTTCTGTAAGTTCTTGAGAAGAATGTGTATCTGCTGCTATTGGAATGTTCTATATATGTCTGTTAGGTTCATTTGGCCTCAAAGTGTAGTTCAAGCCCATGATTTCATTATTGACTTTCTGTCTGTATGATCTATCCATTCATTGCTGAAAGTGAGGTATCAAGGTTCCTTACTATTGTGACATTGCTGTCTACTTCTGTTCTCAGATATATTAATAATTGTTTAATCTATTTAGGAGCTTCAATATTGGGTACATATGTATTTACAATTATTCCATCCTTTTGATGAATTGACCCCTTTATTATTATATAATGACTTTCTTGTCTCTTATTACAGTTTTTGACTTAGGGCTATTTTGTCTGATTTAAGTATAGCTATCTCTGTCTCTTGATTTCTGTTTGCATGGAACACTTTTCTCCATAGCTTCACTTAAGCCTTAAAGCTTAAGTAGTATTTGGGGTACCTGGGTGGCTCACTTGGTTAAGTTCTGACTCTTGGTTTCCACTCAGGTCTTGATCAGGGTCATGATATGGAGCCCTGCATCAGGTTCCATGCTGAGCATGGAGTCTGATGAAGATTCTCTCCCCTCCCTTTCTCTCCCCCTCTGTTCTCCCCTGTGCACTCTCTCTCAAATAAATAAATAAAATCCAAAATAGCTTAAATGAGTGTTTTGTTGGCAGCTTGCAGGTCTTCCTTTTTTTTAATTCATCCACTCCATAACTTTCAATTGGATAATTTAAATAATTCGCATTTAGAGTAATTATTGATAGGTAAAGACCTACTGATGCCATTTTGTTCATTGTTTTCGGATTGTTTTATAGTTCGTTTATTAACTTTCTCCCTCTCTTTCTTTGTGAATTGATGATCTTTTCATAGTGATATTCCTTGATTCTTTTCTCTTTATCATCTGTGTATTTGTTATAAGTTTTTGCATTTTGATTACAATGAGGCTTTCATAATACTTAACAGTCTATTAACCTGATAACAGCTTAACTTCAATTTCATAGATAAGTTCTGCACATTTACTGCCTAGCCCACATTTTATGTTGTTGTCACAATTTATATGTTTTTGTATTGTAGGTCCACAAATCAAATACTGTAACTACTGTTAGTTTTAACACTTTTGTCTTTTAACATATATGCTAGGGTCCAAAGCACTTTATACACCACCACTGCATATTAGAGTATGTTGAATCTTACTACATATTTACCTTTGCCAGCAGATTTTATATTTTAATGTTTTCATGGTACTGATTAGTGTCCTTTGTTTTAAGCTTGAAGATGCCTTTTAGCATTTCCTGTAAGGCAAGTCTAATGGTGATAAATTCTCTTAGCTTGTGTTTGCCTGAGAAAGTCTTCATTCCTCCATTTCTGGAGGACAATGTTGCCAGAGAAAGTATTCTGCTTGGCATTTTTTTTCTTTTGAAGATTTATTTATTTATTATTTTAGACAGAGAGCCAGCACAAGAATGGGGGAAAGGGCAGGGGGAGATGGAGAGAGAGAATCTCAGATTCCACACTGAGCATGGAGCCCTGACATAGGGCTTGATCCCACAACCCTGAGATCACAACCTGAGCCAAAATCAAGAGTCAGATGCTTAAGTACCGAGCCACCCAGGCACCCCTCTTTTTTGCTTCTTACATTTTCACTAAAGCATCCCACTCTTTGAGACAGAAAGATCTCAGATGAGAAACCTATTGATCAAATTATCAGGATTCCCTTATATGTAACTACCCTTTTTTTCTCTTGCTGCTTTCAGAATACTCTCTTCTTTGATTTTTGAGAGTTTCATTATAATGAGCCTCAGTGAAGATCTTTTTTGAATCAAGTCTGTTTGGGGATCTTTGAGCTTCATGTACCTAGATGGTCATATCTCTCCCTAGATTTGAGAAGTTTTCAGTTATGGTTTCCTTAAATGAGACTTCTGATCTTTTCTCTCATCTCTTCCCATAATGCCAATATATATCTGTGGATGGTATCCCATAATTCACATAGGCTTTCTTCACTCTTTTTCATTCTTATATCTTTTTTCTCCTCTATATTGATAAAATCAAGAGCTCTGACTTAAAGTTTACAGATTCTTTCTTCTGCTTGGTAGAGCTGATGTTGAAGCTCTCTATTGCATTCATTTCATGTTCTTCACTCTAGAATCTCTGATTCTTTTTTATGATTCCAATCTCTTTTGGATTTCTCATTTGGTAATCTATTGTCTTCCTGAGTTGTCCATCTGTATTCTCTCGAATTTCCTGAGCTTTCTTAAAATGATTATTTTGAATTCTTTTTCAGGTAACTCATAGATCTCCATTTCTTTGGGGTTAATTACTGAGAAATTATTGTGTTCCTCTGGTGTCATGTTTCTTTGCTTTCTTGTGTTTCTAGTGACTGCATTGATGCCTGCACATTTGAGAGACCAGCCTCTTGAAACTGGAATCAGTGAGTTAAAACTTTCACCTACAAGTGATTGCAAGGGTTCCAGATGAGTCGGATACAGCATCTCTAGTGCTGGGAACAGCACAATGACACCATCTCTAGTTTCTGTAAAGCTCTGTCAGCTGAGGTTAATGTTGGTGAAAACTCCAGGAGTCTTCAGTGACCAAGAATGCAGAGGTCCTGTGGGTGGCAGTGATGGTTAGGGCTACTGGGATCCTCAGTGACAAAGGATGCTGAGGTCCTTCTGTTCTTTTCGTTCATTGGGGAAGCTCTAGCCAATGATATCCGTCATGGTACCAGGTCTGGTATGCCGACTCTCATCAAAACTCCCACATCCTCTCTAGTTTTGCATATGAGTCACTTTGCAACATACCAAATTGTATGAAAAAATAGTATTCCATTAGTATAATCATTTCTCATTTGTATACTTGTTTTCAGATTTCAAGATCTTCCTTGAATGATGTTCTTTCCTTTGTTCATTTTTATATTCATTTTGTTCTTTTCTTATGGATATGTAAAAGTTCTTTGAAGTGATAATTCAGCTTATACCTATGTTGCAAATATTTTTAGCAGTGCTCTTGTTTGTCTTTTTAACTTCGTTAATAATGTCTTTTATATCACGGAGGATTTTTTTAAGTATTACTGTTTTCTTTGATACAGAATTCTTATGCTTTTCCTTTATGGTTTTATGAACCTTACTAAGAATGCTTTCCTTGTTCTAAAAAATCAGATATACTTGTCTATATTTTCTTCTAATAGTTTTATATTTCTATTCTCTTTACATTTAGATGTTATACATAATCTAGATGGAATTTATTTTTACAATTAGTTTCAGTTCAGATTTTGTTTTGTTTCGTTTTATTTTTGACAAATTGTTAGGTAACTTTTGTAACATAAAAATTGCTTTTGGGGGCACCTTGGTGTCTCAGTCAGTTAAGTGTCTACCTTTGGCTTAGGTCATGATTCCGGGGTCCTGGGATCAAGTTCTATATCAGGCTCCCCGCTCAGTGAGTAGCCTGCTTCTCCCTCTCCTACTGCTCATTCTCTCTCTCTCTCTCTAATAAATAAAATATTTTTAAAAAGGAAAAAAAATTTTTTTAATTGCTTTTGGAATTTCTTTGGGATTGCATTGAGTAGATAGATTTGATGAGTTAAATCTTCATAACAATGAATCATCCATAAACAAGACAAATTTATCAATTATGCAGATATTCTTTAAGGTTGTTTGGTATAATTTCAAATTATTTTTTTTAAAGATCTAAGACTGTGAGCATTAATTGTAAGATTATTGAGGATTTAATCATTTTTATCTCTCTTTCTCTTTTCTGTCTCTGTCTCTCTCTCTGTCTCTTCCACTTTCCCTTCTTCCACACAAGCACATTTACAGTTTTAAACAGCTAGTGGTGGGGTATACAATATTAATAGGTATTTTTAATGATGATATAATATTCTTCCATGGGGCTAAACTCTGATATTAGCTCTAACCTCTTGTCTTTTGATTTTCCTTTTTTTAATTTAAATTTAATTAGCCAATATATAGCACATCTTTAGTTTCAGATGTAAAGTTCAGTAATTTATCAGTTGCATATAACACCCAGTGCTCATCACATCCTGTGCCCCCCCCCCCAGTTACCCCATCCTCCCACCCACCTCCCCTCCAGCAACCCTCAGTTTGTTTCCTATAGTTTATAGTCTCTCATGGTTTGTCTCCCTCTCTGATTTCTTCCCATGCAGTTTTCCCTCCCTTCCCCATGATCCTTTGTGCTACTTCTTATATTCCACATATGGAGTGAAAACTTATGATGATTGTTTTTCTCTGATTGACTTATTTCACTCAACATAATATCCTCCAATTCTCCAGTTCCATCCACGTCATTGCAAATGGTGAGATTTCATCCTTTCAGATGGCTGAGTCATATTCCATTGTGTGTGTGTGTGTATATACATATACACACACACACACATACAATTAAGTTAAGGAATTACGTAAGAGTAAAGTACAAAAATCACAATAATGATAAAAACAGTTATATAAATTGATGCTTAAAATGTAAAAATATTGTTCCATTGTCTTCTTGCATGAGTGTCACCTGTGTCCACGCAGAGGCCAGTCTTATAGATATCTGATATTTTTCTCTAGATACTTAAAGGGTTTGTCTTCTCATGAGTATTCTGGGATTCTCTATAATGTGTCTTTTCATTTATTTTACTTGGAATGCAGTGAACACTTTCAATGTCCATATCATTGTCTTTTTTCAGACATGGGACATTTTCTCCTGCAATTGCTTTGAGAATTACTCCCCTATCCCACTTCATCCTTTCTCTTGTCTCTTCCTGGAACTTAAATTTGATGTATTTCCAAACTTCTGAAATTATCCTCCTTATCTCTTCATTTTTCTTTCACTCTTTGTGATTTTTGTACTTTACTCTTACATAATTCCTTGACTTAATTTTCCAGTTCTTTAAAGAGCAGTTCTCCTGATCTTTATTCAATATTCAGTAAATATTGAGCACCTAGCATGCATTAGGTACTGTCCTAGGTGTGCATCTGTAGCAGTGAACAAATAGCTACTGCCTTCAAGGAGCTGAAAAATTAAACATACATTAAGTAGTAGAAAGTGCTAAAAAGAAAAATAGTACAGGAAAAGAGAAAGAGTATAAAGGATGAAATAGAAAAGATGATCAAGGAAGGTCTCTCAGGTGAGGTACCCTCTGAGAAGATATCTAAAATTTCCTAAAATTCTGCACAATTACCTTTAAAAAGATTTCCCAGGTGCACCTGGGTGGCTCAGTTTGTTGAGTATCTGACTCCTGATTTCAATGCAGGTCATGGTCTCAGAGTCCCAGAATTAAGCCCAGCATTAGGCTCCTCCCTGATCAGGGAGTCTGCTTGAGATTCTCTTTCTCTCTCCCTCTGCCCCTCCCCCACTGTTTTACTTGCTCTCTTTCTCCATGTCTCAAATAAATAAATAAATAAATCTTGAAGGAAAAAAAAAAGACTTTCCCAGGACAGGATGGCCTCCATCAATCCTCCTTTTTTTTTTTTTTTTTAAAGATTCTTTTTATTTATTCATGAGAGACACACAGAAAGAGAGAGGCAGAGACACAGGCAGAGGGAGAAGCAGACTCCATGCAGGGAGCCCAATGTGGGACTCAATCCCTGTACTCCAGGATCATGCCCTGGGCCGAAGGCAGGCGTTAAACCACTGAGCCACTACCCAGGGATCCCCAGCCTCCTCCAATCCTTAATGTTAGAGCCTGATGGATCTCTTGTCATGTATCTTACTAGACTTGACTCTTGCCTATTGCATAGAACGAGTTGCCTCTTCTAATCCTAAATTGTTACAGCTTCTGGTCAGGTCAGCTGAGAAAGGCAGGGCTGGATGGGTCTGGCCAGGGCACTACAGAGAAGCCAGGACAGAACCATGGTGAGATTCTGTCAAGATGGGAATTAAGGTAGGATCCTCTCCTGAGACAACAGAAGATGCTGCCATCAGAGGAAACAAAGAAAACAATGCCAGACCGCTCTGGCAGAAATAGAGCAGAAATAGAATCAGGTGAAGCAGAGGGCAGACGCTTTAATATCTGTAAAGTTTGGAAGCACTGATGAAGAGGACAAGCCCAAACATGATGATATTAACTTAGGAATACTGTCCAAATGCTTGTAATATCCTTTAGCACTTGTGGCTTTCTTCTGTGGGCTAGTTGAGATGTGGTTAGTTGGGGGCGGGATGGGGGGGTGTTGATTGGAAGCCTAGTATGATGGTCATATAGCAGACACCATTCCATCTATAGCTCAATGTAGAGAATAAAGGCCAATGGTGTTCTAAATGGTGGTTAGAGGAAGACATGAAATCCCCTTGACTAGGATCTGACAGAGGAGAGTCACACCTCAGATGGATGTTTGCGCTTAAGACTTTTAGCTCTGGATGAAAAGCCAAGATTCTGTGAGACTTCAGGGGAAGTACAGAGTATAGCACATATGAAGAGGAGACTGCATTATTCACTACAGGCTGAGTTATCCCACGGCATCAGTAAATCCATAGATCTCAGTGGCTTAACACCAGAGAAGGTCTGATTCTCATTTACATAAAGTCTGCCAGGGAAGCTGACTCTACAGGGCTTCTCTCCTCCGTCAGGTGACTCAGGGATTCAGGCTGCCTTCATCTTTTAATGAGATAAATTCAACATTTGGCTTCTCTGATTACTGAGTCAGGGGAAGAGCAGTCTGAATATTCAGATGTAAAATTTTCTAAGATCAGATCTCGGAATGATTACAGATCTGCTGCCTATACCCCACTGGTGAGAACTAGTAACATGGTCCACTCTAACTGGAAAGGAGGTTAAGAATTGTAGTCATCCTACATACTCAGGAAGAGAAAAATTAAATGGAATTCAGTGATCATGCAGCGCTGTCTTTACCACAGAGAGACTGAATAACATCCTATAATAAGGAAAGCCTATAAGAACAGGTTTTCAATTACTCCATGCATTAAAAGATTAATAATGGGTTCTCTATGTCCCAAGTGAAAGTTTTGTTACACCAACTTTTCAAAAAAAGAAAAGCTTGACCACCTGGACAGTTACACTCCATTAGCACCTGGACTACAGATACCTTGGGAGCAATTAAAGCAGAGAAATCTGTCTCAAATGGATTTTTGTCAGTTCATTTGCAAAACACTTTGGGTCCCTTGGGAGACAGCAGAGATAAAAATCTATTCCTGACATTCCTCCTCCTAGGCACATTCTATGGCCTTTCCAGGGTCAGGAAAATGCATGGCCTGTCTAAAGTCATCAGCCAGGTCACTGTGTCAGAAACAGAATGAGAATCAGTATGTGGCTGCCTGTGCTTTTCCTATGCACACATGAGGTCAAGAGATCTTTCCATTAGACAATGGGACCCTTGCAGGTATGCTTTGGATTGGGGCTAGGGGTGGCTAAATAGGGTCAAGCAATTTGACTAAATCTCCTAACCCAGAATTCTTCTGTAAGCCAAATCAACAAAACAGATGTGGTTCTCCCATTAGCGTTTATTTGTTGTAATTACCCTCTAATGTGCCTTTAAGGGATTTAGAGGCACATTAGCCTTGAGCCTTGCAACAAACCCAACAAGTCCCAGGTTGCTATGCTCTCACGACACGGAAGACTCAAATTTCTGACCTGCATGTGTTTTAAAGAGGGACTGATTAGACTTCAACTGAACAGAACCCTATGGAAGATTCATGCTCTATGAATTTAAAGAGATAGCCTATACTTCCAGAATCCAATATGTCTTGGGACCTGAAGGTCCTAGGACCTACAGGATGTAGTTTTATGTTGTGGAAAGAAAGATTCAAGTCCCAGAGATCCACAAACCTTGATTTTACTTCTCTTCCTATGACTTTTTAGCTAAGGGCCTTTAAAGAAACACCAAACCTTTCAAAACCTCAAGTTTTCTCATCTGTACAATGGATGGATAAGGAAACAATGGAGTCAAAGAGTTGTTTTGAGGATTGAGAGAGGTGACAATTTAAAGTAACTGGCTGCTCAAAAATATTAGGTTCTCCTCACCTATCCCTTAGCCTGTCTCTCACAAACTTTCTTTTAATGATTTAGTGTGCCCAACTGGGATTGCTACTTCTCACTTTCTTCTACTAACCAGTAGATGAACTCTGGCATACCAAACCTTTCAATGAAAGTAAAAATTTCACCAAAAAAACAGCTTCAGCTCTCAGAATTGAATTGGGGCTAACTTATTTGACACTCATGAACACATGCTCATGAAGAAAGTTTTTCTTTCTCTCTTTATTTTAAGATTTCTACCTCAAACACAATGTAATATGTTGAAATATTCATTTGTTAAGCTTCTATACCTAAAGCACCAGAGATTCCCAAAAAGTAGATACTTTGGGATAATCATCATGAGCTCCCTTGGGGATCCTGGCTATATATGACCAGAGAAGTTAATGATGCAGCAAATGGAGAATCCTACAGCTTCCGGGGGAATTCAAGCAGCTGTGACTCATAGACTTATACACGAGAGACACCAAAGAAATTTCATATTTAGAGGAAATCTTCAATTTGCCAGAATATTTAGGAAATAATTTTATCATTAATTTCACTCTTATTTAATCAAGAGTCAGCCAGAAAAACTTTTTTTTTTTTTTTTTATTGTTGAAACTCTTCCTAAAACATAAATAATCCAAAGGATTTTTAAAGAGTGCTATTGCCTGGCTTTCCGGAGGACTCTTTTTTCTTTTTTCCTTTTTTATTTAAATTCAATGTAGTTAACTACATTAGTGTAGTTATAGTGTATTATTAGCTTCAGGTGTAGAGTTTAGTGATTCATCAGTTGCATATATCACCCCGGAAGGCTCTTTTTTCTAAGAGGAGAAAGTCAGCATGCTATAGACCAGAAGCTGCCAGACTTGGAATCTACCCGTAGAATTTTCACTAATCTAGTCATGTACCATTAGATACCTCTATGATCCTTAGTTTCCTCTGAAATATATTCAATTATATATAATGTGATGTTTAGGCATAAAAATTCAGCAAAAATTCAGCAAAAATTCAGCAAAAATACAGCTATGGAGTAAATTTCTTTCCAACTGACAGATTGATGTCTAGATGTCACATTCGCAATTATGATTTGTATTGTTATTATTATGACCTGTGAAAGTCACTCATGTTAATGAGAATATAAAAAACCAGTGCAGAGATTAGCCACAGGGCTGTTTGCTGCAGTATAATTCAAAAACATAAAAAATTGCAATCAACCCAAATATTCTATGTATTTGGAATACACAGGCCTGGGATCTTTTCTGTGTGTTGTTCCTCCCACAACTCATTATGGAAAAATTGACCACCAGGTAGTTTGGGGTTTTTTTTCATGTAAAGTCATATATTGTGTTATACGAACCCCACTACATGGGTCACAATATATCAGGCTTGGGGCTGAGCCATGAGAGATCAAGATGAACTTATGTAAGTGTATTATTACATAAGTTTCTATCATGTGGCTTGGCTCAAGACTGTCCAGTACACATGCTCCATATTAAATGATTAAAACAAAACAAAACAAACAAACAAAACAACACTGACCCAAACAGATTATTTCCTTTAGGAACTGAGAGCAGAAAGTAGCAGACAACAATGGATCTCTGCAGAAAGAAAAAAAAAAAAGACCCAATCACTAGAGGTGGAGGTCCATTGAGCTGGCCTTATATCCTAAAGATGACCATAGTTCCAATTTTTCTTGAAGTTTCATCCCCAGAATGTCTGAATAGCTACAAAAACAACTTTCTTCATTCCTCCATATCCTAATCTTAGCTTTCATTCCTTAAGTAGCCTAGCTGTGTGTCTTCTTTGCAAACTAAAAGTGGTTGGTATAAATAAAAGATTACATATGGACTTGTAAATATACTTAAGATATGTTAGTGTAAAAGTAAGTCCAGAACTCGATAACTCTTCAAAAATTATATATGCACAGAAGAAGATCAAGAAAGGCATACATTAAAGGGTTAATAATGTATATATCTGTGAAAACACACATATTTACTTTTATATTGTTCTTTTTGCTTGTCTTTTTAGTTTTTCAACAAATAAAATATATTCTTCTTATTGAAGGAAGAAAGGGGTTTTTTCCTCTTCACTTTAAAAAATAGCAAGTTCTGTCTAGTTCAGGGACAAGATGTCATAGACTCACTTTTCCCTGCTCCTCCCCTGAATATAACTAAATACCCTGGAACTGATTCATCAGAAAATCAAAAAACAATTCTGAGACTTGAAATAAGAAGGTGCACTGGCTAGGGACCTCAAGCCTTCGAGATCAACATCACAATGAGTCTCTTACAGTTTTTTTCTATGGTCCATATATCACAGACTGGGCATCAGTGATCTGCAACCTGGAATCACCCTCAGGCATAGACAAATAGAAAAAGTTGCTCTCTCTTGGACAAAGAATCAGGAAAAGGTACCTCAGCAAGACCTACCCTAATCCATACCTGAGGCAGTAGCAGGCTCAATCATCAGCAACAACCAAAACCCAATGTTTCCAGAACCACCCATCCATTTACACTGGACAGCCCTACAGGAATTAAGTAAGAGCTGAGCAGAGCCAGAAGAATGAAGTCAACGAGAATAACATTGTAAGACTGTGAAAACTAGATTTTCATTGAAACTATACCTCACCAAAATAGCCCAGAACCAAGCCTAACTAGGATGGCTGCTTATTAGAAGCTGAAATAAGATAAAAAAAAATCTCCAAACATAACATTCAAGATGTCCAGAAGATCTTATATACTGTTATATACCAATGTTACCTCCATAAAATAAATAAATAATAAAAATGATGAATGGTAATTAAACTTATGGTGGTGACCACTTTGTAGTGTATACAAATATCAAATAACTGTGCTATATACCAGAAACTTAGATTTTTTTAAACAATTTTTATTTATTTATTCATGAGAAACACACAGAGAGCACGGCAAAGACATAGGCAGAAAGAGAAGCAGGCTCCATGCAGGGAGCCCGATGTGGGACTCGATCCTGGTACTCCAGGATCACATCCTGGACCAAAGGCAGGTGCTCAACCACTGAGCCACTCAGGCTTCCCAGAAACTTGTATGTTATATACCATTTTACCCAAACTTTTAAAAACATCCAGACATAATCAAAATCACTCATCAGATGAAGAACCATGAAAACCACAACTTGAATGAGAAACTGACACCAACACTGAGATGAATCAGATAATGAGATTAGCTGGTAATGATTTAAAAGTAGCCATTGTAAACATGATTTGATAAACAATTATAAATTATCTTTAAAATTCTGAAAAATAGAAAAGCTTAGCAAATAAATTGTAGGGCTGTAAAATAAAATAACTGAAAAAAAATTCACTGATGAGCTCAGTGGTAAAGTGGAGATAATAGAATTAGTGAAGCTAAAGACAGATCAATAGAATTTATTCAAAAAGAAAATAAACCTAAATTTTTTTTTTACTGAGTATATCCTTAGAACTTATAAGACAAAAATAAAAGCAAAAGAATGTATATCATTGAGATGCCTAGGTGGCTCAGTAGTTGAGTAGCCCTTTGGCTCAGGGCATGATCCTGAGTTCAGGGATCCAGTGCCACATTGGGCTCCCTGTGAGATGCCTGCTTCTCTCTCTGTCTATGTCTCTGCCTCCCTCTCTCGTGTCTCTCATGAACAAATAAAATAATAAAAAAAATCTATTTTTAAAAAAATGTGTATCACTGAAGTGCCAGAACAAAAGGAAATCGCATAAAACTAGGAAGATATTTGAAGAAATAGTGGCTGAAAACTTCTTCAATTTGGTGAAAGATGTAAAGTAATAGATCCAATAGCCTAAGAAAACCCAAAGAGAACTTCAAAGAGATTGCCACAAAAGGCATGACAATTAAACTTCTGAAGACAAAAAATAAAGAAAAAAATCTTAGTAATATTCAGAGAGAAAGGTTATTTTACCCATAGAGGGACACCAATTTGAGCAAAAGCAGATTTCTCATTTGAAACCATGGAGGTCAGAAGGAAGTAATACAGTATTTTTCAAGTGTTAAAAGATACATATTATCAACTGTGATTTCTTTACCTGGCAACATATTTTTAGGAAGGAGGGGAAAATAAAGACATTCACAAATGAAAGGAAACTAATTGAACTAGTTGCTAGCATTTAAAGAATGGCTAAAAAGAGCACTCAAAATAGAAAGAAATAATAACAGAGGAAGTCTGGGAGGCCCAGACCTTCATAAGGGAAAAAAGAACATTCAAATGAGTAAAATTTAGAAGTAAAGATAATAGACTAATCTTTCCCTGTGATATTCTTAAGTTACACTTTTAGGTAAAGCAAACATTGTAACACATCACCATCTTATGTGGTGTTTAATGTATATAGAGCAAATGCTGAAGAGAATTGTGGGGTTTTTTAAAAATAATTTTTAACATGGAGAGAGTAAAGGGACTTAAATGGTTTCAAAACTTTAAGCAGTAAATCATCAATACCAGTAGGCTGTAGTAAGATATATACATACACCTCTAAGGTAACTATACAAACAAGATACTCAAAAACACTATAAGTAAATCACAATAGAATTCTAAAAATGTTCAAGTAGTCTACAATAAGACAAGAAAAAAGAAATAGAGAAATGAGAAACAGAGAAAAAACAGAAAATAAAAAAAGGGCAGAGTTAAGTCCTAATATCAATAATTACTTTAAGTGTAAATCATTAAAACCCACCAATTAAAAAAAGATTGGCAGAATATGAACAACTAAATGTTGTCTCTAAGTTATGTTTATTAAAAACTAATTCTATGCATCAAACAACAGAGCTTCAAATACATAAAACAAAACTAATAGATCTGAAAGGAGAAACAGAGTATATACATATACTTCAACAACCCACTCTCACCAATTGATAGAACTACTAGACAGAAAACCAACAAGGATATAGGGTTCAATAATATTGTCAATCAATAGGGTCTAATTGACATTTATAGAACATTCCACACAGCAGCAGAATACAGATTATTTTATTTTTTTATTTTAATTTTTCATTTCTTTATTTAAGAGAGAGCATGAGCAGGGAGAGGGGCAGAGAGAGAGAGAGAGAGAGAGAGAGAAGCAGACTCCCATTGAGCAGGCAGTGTGATATGGGACTCAATCCCCAGAACCCTGAGATCATGAACTGAGCCAAAGGCAGACACTTCACTGACTGAGCCACCCACATGCCCAGAATATGGATTATTTTCAAGAGTCCCTGGAACGTTCACTAAGATAGACCGTATCATAATTTGTAAAACAAATTTTAAAGTGTAAAAGAATTAAAATCATACAGAGTATATTCCTGACTATAATAGGAGTTAATCTAGAAATCAATAACAGAAGTACAACAGAAAAACCTTAAACACATGTAAATTAAACAATACACTTCTAAATAATCCATGACTCAAAAAAATTTCACAAAGAAAATTATTAAAAGCACATAGAACTGAATGAAAATGAAAATACACATATTAAAATCTTGGAAACACATCAAAAACAATGCTGAGAGGGAAATTTATAATACTAAATACTTATATTAGAAAAAAGGAAAGAAACAGTAAAAATAGAGCAGAAATAAATGAAATTTTGGAAAGGAAACTAATAAAAAAAATAATGAAGCAAAAAGTTGGTCCTATGGGAGAAACCCAATTTCGAACAAGACAAAGATAAAAAGAGAGAAGACACAAATCCCCAATATCAGTAACGAAGCAGAGAAAACCACAATAGATCCTTTAACCATTAAAATAATAATAAAGGGGGATCCCTGGGTGGCGCAGCGGTTTGGCGCCTGCCTTTGGCCCAGGGCGCGATCCTGGAGACCCGGGATCGAATCCCACATCAGGCTCCCGGTGCATGGAGCCTGCTTCTCCCTCTGCCTGTGTCTCTGCTTCTCTTTCTCTCACTGTGTGCCTATCATAAATAAATAAAATTTAAAAAAAAATAAAAATAAAAAAATAAAATAAAATAATAATAAAGGAATACCATGAGCAACTTTATGATAATAAATTCAACAATTTAGAAGAAATAAATAAACCAATTCCTCAAAAACCACAAACTATCATAATTCAGCCCAGATTAAGTAGATCATTTGAATAGTCCTAACAAAAAGGAATTGAATTTATAATTGCAAAGCTCCTGAGAAATAGTTTTATTGGAGACTTTTACCAAACATTAAAAGAATTCATACCAATTTTATAGAAAATTGAAAAGGAAGAAACACTTTGCAACTCATTTTACGAGGTCAGTATTACCCTGGTACCCAAACCAGGCAAAATCAGGAAAGACAAACAAAACAAAAACCTACAGATCAATATATCTCACAAATAAAATATCACTTTTTGTGATATCAGGGTCTTAAATGCTATAATAATCAAGATAATATGGTACTAGTAGACTACTACATAGATCAGAACAGAGAAGAGGACCTAGAAATAGACCCACACAAATATGCCCATTTAATTTTTGATGAAAAAGTTATTGAATAAAAGAAAAGTAGACTTTCCAAAAATAAATAAGTAAATTAAAGACTGGGAAATTGGAAATCCATATAGGAAAAAAAAATAAACTTCAACCTAAATCTCATTCCTTATACAAAAATGAATTGAAGGAACATCTGACTGGCTTAGTCAGTGGAGCATATTACTCTTGATCTTGGGGTTGTGAGTTCAAGTCCCATGCTGGGTATAGAGATTACTTAAAATCTTTTTTAAAAAATGAATTCAAAATGCACAATGGACTTAAATATAAATTGTAAAAATACAAAATTTGGGGGGAAAATAGGAAAACATCTTTAGTGCTTAGTACTACAAAAAGATTTCTTAAATATGTTACCAAAAACAGAATCCAGAAAAAAGAAAAATTTATAAATTGGACCACATCAAAATTTTAAACTTTGCTCTGCAAGTGACTTTGTTAAGATTAATAGACAAATTACAGAACTGCAGAAAATATTTGTAAATCACACATCCTATTGAGGACTCATATCTAAAATTATACATATAAAAGAATTCTCAAAACTCAACATTTAAAAAAATTCAATTAGAAAATAGGCAAAAGATTGCATAGATTTTTTTCACTGAAGAGGGTATATAGACTGCAAATAGGCCTATAAAAAGATGTTCAACATCATTAACCATTAGGAAAACTCAAATTAAACTCACAATAATATGTCACTATGTACCTATTAAAATGGGTGAAATTAAAAAGCAGTTGCAACACTAAATGCTGGCAAGGATGAGGAAAAACTCAATTACTCATACATTACTGGTGGGCACAACCACTCTCTAGAAAATTGTTTGCAGTTTCTTTTAAAACTAAAAATGGACTTACCATACAACCTGGCAGATGCACTCTTGAGCATTATTCCCAGGTTGGGGAGGATTTATTTTTAGGTAGAAACTTCTATAAAATTTAAAGCAGCTTTATTCATAAGAACCAAAAAGTGGAAATAACCTAAATGTCCTTCAATGGGTGAATGGTTGAATAAACTAGTACCTTGAAATCATGGAACACCATTCAGCAATAAAAAGGAACAGACTATTGCTACATGCAATATGATAGATGACTTTCAAGGAAATCATGTTGAGTGAGTATAAAAGTCCATCTCAAAAGGATATAAACTGCATGATTCCAATCATATGTTGGTGAAATAATATAATTATAGAGATAGAAAACAGATTAGTTTTCCCAGGTAAGGAGAGAAAGTAGATGTGACCATGAAAGTAGCATCATGGAGCCTTATGGTGATGTTTCAGTGATGTAATCTGTTTGTGGTGGTAGCTACACAAAGCTGCATTTAACGAAATCACACACACACACACCCACACACACACACAAGTGTCTATATACTGATTCCATTTGAATAAACTCTGTGGATTGTACCAATGTCAATTTCCTAGATTTGATATTATATTTGATATTTGATAGTCACATGAGATGTTAGCTTTGAAGGAGATTAGGTGAAGGGGCATCAAATCTCCCTACACGTTTCTTTGGAACTTCTTGTGAATTTATATAATTATTGCCAAATGAAAAGTTAAAAATAATAAGCGCTATTTGACATATCTGCTTCAGGAAAAAACACATATTCTTTAGCGCTTATGTTCACTCTTTTTCTCCAGAATTTCCCAGAAAGAACTGGCTGGGGATCCCTGGGTGGCACAGTGGTTTGGTGCCTGCCTTTGGCCCAGGGCGCGATCCTGGAAACCCGGAGTCGAGTCCCACGTCCGGCTCCCGGTGCATGGAGCCTGCTTCTCCCTCTGCCTGTGTCTCTGCCTCTCTCTCTCTGTGTGACTAACATAAATAAATAAAAATTAAAAAAAAAAAGAACTGGCTGTATCCAAGATCCAAATGGGAAATGATAACATAATAAAAAGGATGACATCTCAAAATTATGTGGTTAATAATGACGTTGCTACATCTAACAATCACTCTATCTAAAACAATTTAACTGAGCCACAAGCAATAATATACATATTTTTATGTATATATGTATATATATATATTACATATGTGTGTGTGTGTGTGTGTATATATATATACACATATATATGCAGTGTGTATATATATATATACATATATATATACATATATATATATATATATATATATATATATATATATATATATATGCAGTCTCCCAACCTATTTCATTGGTCCCGCTCTCCCAGGTGGACATAAAGACAGAACAAAGTGCTATCAATCGAGGATGGTAAGACTGATTTTAAAGAAAAGTGGCCAGTGTCTTTGAAGATGAGATCTTGTATTTGAGGAGCAAACAGGTGAAAAGAACAGGAAACATGCATTGAGGAATGAGCTTGAAGGATCTGTGTAAGAAGACAACAGCCAGCTCTTTAGCACCTTTGTCATATAAAACACCAGACTAGATCCACCTGGGGGAAAAAAGAGAGAAAGAAGTGGAAGGAGGAAGAAATTCAAAAAGAAAACCCTCAGGAGTCCGAACTCAAGTCTGAGAAAGTCACAGAAGAAGAAGGAAAAGCTGGTCAGGCAGCCAGGTATGAGTCATAACAACTGTTACTATCTTACTCTGTGAGATACTTTTCTTTCCAGAGACAGAAATAAACATAAACTACTCTGGCCACCTGGATTATGTTACCATCTAATTGTTTGCCTAGAATTAAATGGTTTGAGGGACTAGGAGATCCCAGAACCTTGCTCCTTTGTACTCACTGTCTGAAATAAATTGTCCTGTTTGCCAGTTTGCTTTTCCACAAAGAGAGGCTCCAGCCTGTCTCTGAATTTTTTTCAAAAGCCTATTTCTGCATTTTAAAATTCATTTGCAATATTCTATTTAGCTGAGATGAGAGTAAAACCATTTAATGACTGAAGTTTGGAACTGAAGTAGATGAAATTATTTATGTAGATTATTAGAAATACATGAGTGGCTTCCCTGCTTTCCTGTCCAGAGAAAGCTTATCGTTAAATATGTTTGCTAGCCGTTACCAAAACTGATGCAACACCCACTTCAAATCTTCTACAGACCTTCGTTTATATTTCCCAAAGCAACAGCCCTTTCCTGCAAACAATGAACATGCTTGTTATGGGTTTAAATTAGAATTCTTCATTTGGAATTTGTGAATATGGGGATACTCTGGGAAATGTCCAAAAAAAAAAATCCTGCCAAGGGTTCAGCAAACAGTTGCATAACCCTCTTTTTATCTGGGGTGTTGACCCAGCCATTCACTGCATGTTTGCTGTGGTGAGTTCAGCAAAGCCGGTTCCCAGGGCAACCGTAATCCCCGAACAGAGCCAGCTCCACTGGTGGTCAGTTACAACACGCTTTGTCCTGTCAGTGTCCTGCGACCCATTGAATGGAGAGACAGAAAACAAGCACCTTCAGTAAACATGACCTAATGAGGGTGGTGGCCTCCAACTAACTGCCGTGAACTGCCTGGAAGGTTCCGGAAGAACCCTATGAGGAGCCAGGACTCTCGTGTGGACAGAAGCACCGCCTCTCAAAGGAGTTCCTCTCATCAAGAGTCTTAATTTGGGGCTTTAATGGCATAAAATCATCCCATTCATGTCCAGGGCCAACGAATGATCTTTTGATTGACTAAACTTTTTTAGTAACTATGTGCATCGATGAATCTGGGATTCCCGAAGGGAAACGGTTTATAAGTCAGTTTCCTCTCCAAGCCTATGAGGTGGAGGTTGGGGAGGAGGTAAGTGAGAGCAGTGGAGCAGCCCTGCTGGACTCCGCAACTGGGCAAGGGCAGGCACCTGTTGAGCAGGGACCGTGAGCATGTGACCGATTCCTGCAGGGCCAGCAAGTCCCCTTCATCAGGGGCAGCCCTCACCCTGCAGCATGCTGGCAGGCCCATGCAGCAGTGCAGTGTGGGAGGCCTTGGTACCCGGTGGGAAAGTGTCTCTGTGTTCTGAACTCACTTCAGTGGCACTCTGTTCAGGTCTGTTTAAGCCAGGGAAGACTGTGTACAGCCTTGTTAAATTTAGGGTTGCATATAGCAGTGGTTCTCACTTGGTTGTGCTTCAGAATCATCTGGAGAACTTGGCCGGACAGGTGCCAGGTCACATCACAGACACATTCTGGGGCAGTGTCCAGATACGGGTATTTTTGTTAAGTTTTCCTGCTGTTTCTGATGCGAAGCTATATGAAAGAGCTAAGAGTGTGTTTGATAAATCAGAATCCCTCTTGTCTTTCCCATCTCGCTAGACAAATGTGGAGATCTACATGTTTTCCCAATTAACTTTATTACTCTGACATGGAATGGGAACTGTATGTCCCGGAGGAAGAAGACTTCTACAGGGTTCCTCATTCAACATTTGTTTGTCTGCTTCTTTGTTAGTTTTTTATGAAGGGCATGAGGGTTTGTACTGATACATATTTTTTTTCTTTTTTTTTTTAGTAAACCCAGTAAATGCAACTCCTCAGGAAGAATATTAGGGCCCACTACACATTTGTCTGTGTTGTAGTTGAGTTCAACCAGCAGAGGAAAGAGGGAAGGAAGGAGGTATACCTATTTGGGTTCTGGGTTAAGGTGGAATACTAGTGGCATTTATCCAGTACTTACACATGCCAGGCACTGTGTGAGTGTGTTTTGCCTATTACACTCATTTTTCTTTCCTTAAAGATTCTATTCATTTATTCATGAGAGACACAGAGAAAGGCAGAGACAGACACAGGCAGAGGGAGAGGCAGGCTCCATGCAGGGAGCCAAATGCGGGACTCGATCCCAGGATTCCAGGATCATGCTCTGGGCCGAAGGCATGCGCTAAACCGCTGAGCAAGCCAGGTGTCCTAACCAATTACACTCATTTAATCCTTACAATAACCTGGCCCTCACTTACCTTTGGTGGGTTCTAATGCTAGGCCCATTTTACAGATGCAGAAGTGGAGGCTTGAAGGAGTCCAGCACTTTGTTTAAGGCCACACACCTAGTTAATGGCAGAGCTGGGGTTAGAACCTGGATGAACATTTCTAGAATTATCTCTCAAGCTCTACCTTCTACCACACCAGGTTACCCCAGGTTTGCCATGAAACTCAGCCTTTGATGACCCTACAGAGAACTTCCTCGTTAAACAATCTTGTCTTCTATTTAACACAGGTGAACACATCATACACTATTGCTATAGAAGAATCTACAAAAACCAGGATTATAGAGAGGAAGAACCATTCTTCTTCTTCCATTTAATTGGAATCGTAGAGGACAATCTCAAAGTGTATTCTTAAGCATAAAAATGGGAGAGTGGATGGCAGTTGGAGGATGAAAGGAAGTTAGGTCTTCCTGACCCTAACTCTTTGTTCTGCATTAGATACTGGGCATGAATAAGCCAAACAAAGCACCAGCCTTGAGGTAAGGTGGCAGCCTGGGTAAGAGCCAGGTTGTCTGCATGACAACAATCTCTATAAAGCTATTCCAGGAGATCAATGGCATCTCTAGTTCCATCCCTAACATGCACTGGCCACATCTGCTTTCATACCCATAAGTTCCAACTCATTTCCACCATCAACAAGGAACCATTGCTCATTATTCTGCAATTGCTCTGTGATAAGTTGTATATTATTACTCATAATAAGCATATCACTGGCTAAGGCTTAGAATATCTTTTTGTTGTGTTGGAATTTTCTTAAAAGATGAACGGGATGTAGAAACTTATAGCATGCATGTCAACAACCAGGGGAACAGCCATGATCAACCATGTGGGTGAGCTACCACCATTGGGTGTCCATCGCCATCCCTTCCGAGGAGTATTTGCATGTTGGCCATGGCCAGCCCTCCCTGCTGTTAAAAGTCACACCCCTTGTTCACAAAGGAACCCTAAATAGTGATGTTTGGTTATACTTTCTCTCTAATCCAGACATGCCAAAGAATAAAGAAGAATGGAGGCTTGCCACATCTGATATGTTGCCAACCTCTGATCCCACAGAAATCATCATTGCAATGGTCTTTGAGATCAGCTACGTGGGCCCCTATGGCCTCACACAGAGCGGCACCACTCCTGCAGATGAATGACCATTGACCTTCCCATCCATAGCCTGGTGTCATGCCACCCTCAGTCTCCCTTGGGGGCACTCCCCACTGCAACACAGCATTCCTAGAGCATTGCTGTTGTTTATCACAACACAGGAGTAGCTGGGAGACTGTCAAGCTCCTCACTCCTCAGTGTGGGTGCCTAGGCTCAGCCCTACTCTGGCCTGCCTAGCACCTTCCCTGGAGCCCAAGGCCCACCCTAATTGGCTGTATAAATTTACATGTGATTTTAATCAAAAATAGATGCATGTAACGCAACTCCTTGCCTGGGCTTGCTTTGTGTAACACCCAGAACAGTGTCTGACTCATGTGGGTGCTTAACAAGCACCATTCGATAACAATCTTCCTTGTCAAGCCTAAGAGTTTCAATTGTCATCTTCAACAATGAAAACCCTTGGCTGTTCAGCTTCCTTCTTACCCAGAAACACACAGCCAGCTGAAGATGACATTCCAGAACTTCGTGCGCCCACTACCCCCCACCCCAGACCTCCCTTTCAGCATCCCCAGTGTAATGACAGGCTCACGTTTGACTTCTTTGGAAAGTATTTTTAAAGTAAGAGTCCAGAATCATTCGGAAAATCATCCCCCTCCCCCACCCCCATCCCATCGTCATCCTGTGCAGGGTGAACCCATGGTGTCCACAGAGCCACCAGCACTTCACTGTATTTTCTGCAGAGCGCTTGATCCGATCACTTACTGAGGAAGAACTCCCGGGGAGATGAATGCCATTGCACATCTTGCCCTCAACATGAAACGCCAGTGATTGTTTATTAAATTGCTCTTCAAAGAGAAAACACTGGCAGGCAAATATCATTAAAATGGAAGCAAAGGGAAATGCTATAACCTTCAACATGGTGCTTTCCTCCATTAACCTCAGACCAATAGGACTAGAGCGGCCAGTAGGAACTCCTGGCCCTGAGCCCCATCAATTACCTTCATCTCAGCCCAGGGGAGGGATAACACAAACCATCCAATGTAAGTACTTCCAAATATTGCCAGCAGGGAAAAAAAAAAAAAAAAAGACCCCAGAAGCCCTTAACCTAACTCCACTGTCTCAACTGCAGTTGAGGACAAATTGTATTATACATGAGTAACATTAAAAACATAAAAGACATACCCTCCAGTGAAAACCTTGCACAACTTTACCGAGTAAGCAGAATTAATCCCAGGGAACAATTACCATTCCTGGTCTGAATATTTATGACATAACAGAAAGCTCATTTAAAATACTCAGTAGCTCGTAATTTTAAAAAGAGCCACAAGAAGGAAAGGCATGCTAAGTTTATGATGGAAAGGAAAAAAAAAAAAGTACAGCTTCTTTCTTAATCCTCCCCTCCATTTGGTGCCCCCAGCATATCTGTCTTCCTCCTCCCCTCCTGTATCCTCGTATCTTTTGTCACCACCTTTGCTAATGGCCTAGGAAGATGGGACATGCTACAAGCTTCTGTTCCCAACCTTTCCCTTATCCATTCCAGATGTTTCCACCATCCTCCCGCCTACCCACCCTCCAGCAGCTATGTAGTAGGTATTTGCATGTTGAAATGGAAATAACACTGGACTATGAGTCTTGGATCTGGCTCTACCACACACCTATGTGGTCCTAGACATGACCCACAAGTGCTGATCCATAAGGCTTTGAACTGAAAAAAGTCTAAGTTTCCTTTCACTTCTATCAACATGTGAATTCTGTGATTCAAGAAATTCATGGATAGATGGATTCATTCATTCATTCATTCATTTGTTTGTTTGTTCATAGTACAAGTCTTGTGTGGAGTGGTGAGTGTGTGCCAGAGTTAAAGCAGTGAACAGGAGAAATGATCCTCCTGCCCTCCTGCAGCTTATGCTCTAAGAAAAAGAAGTAGACAGCCCAGTAAATGAGTGTAGTGGATAACATAATTTGGGGTCAGAAGAATCAAAGAGTATGTTCAAGAGGTGAGGGTATGGCAGGTAGCACCACCGGCGGCTGGAATGAAGTGAGGGAGTGAGCCACAGCAATTTCTAGGCTATTATTCATTCAAAGGGAGTACTGGAGAGCCTTGAAGTCATTGTCAGTATTTCAGAAAGTGCAATAGAAACTGCATTCTGGCTGTGTAAGTCAACTAAAGTGATTCTCAACTTTGGGCTAGAAATATAACCATTCAAAACGGTATTACTTGTTCTCTCACTTCCAACCAACCAAACTAGGGAGCCTGATGGACTCCATCTTATCCAAATTTGGAAAAAAGGAATTATTAATTAAGAAGTTATTGGGTGTCTATGAATGGTAAACATTTTAGGTGGAATATCTGAGGTCCAGAAAACTAGACCACTACCGTCTCCAGAATGGATTTTGAAAGTGCTCCAATTGTCTAAGAGAGAAATATGCCTTTGTTGTTTTGTTTTGTTATTTTAAATTTATTTATTAATGAGAGACACAGAGAAAGAGAGCAGCAGAGAGATAAGCAGGCTCCATGCAGGGAGCCCAACGTGGGACTTGATCCCAGGTCTCCAGGATCAGGCCCTGGGCTGAAGGTGGCGCTAAACCGCTGACCCACCTGAGCTGCCCACCTTTGTTTTAAACATAGCTCATTTTCAACCATGTAGCTCTCTGTTCCTCTCTCTCCCAACTCACCTTCCTCACTCCTCCCCATCCTCCATCTCCTTTCCCTTCTCCCCCCCTCCTCCTTTCTGTTCTCCTCTTCCTTCTCCTCCCCCTACCCCCCCAACCAAAGCTTATTTTACTGTGACTTACTATGATTCCACTAGAGACTGCAGAGATGGTGAAGGGACAAAAGAAATAGACTTGGTGAGATTTTAGGTCTCAAATGCTATTGTTCTGAAGGGCCATGATAAGAATAGAACTGAAACTGTTAGTTTAATTTAAATTTAGGAGAAATGATTGATTTCAGTTATTCATTCTCTTCACATTTCCCATCTTCTCAGGTATCCAAACATTCATACAATAACTTTCACCAAGAAACATTGTGTGGGGTGCCTGGGGGCTCAGTCAGTTAGGCTATCTACTCTTGGTTTCAGATCAGGTCAGGATCTTGGCGTTGTAGGATCAAGCCCCACATTGGGCTCCACATTCAGCATGGCATCTCCTTGAGATTCTCTCTCTCCCTCTCTTTCTGGCCCCCCCACTCATACTGTCTCTCTCCCTCTCTCAAATAAATAAATAAAATCTTAAAAAAAGAAAAAGAAACATTGTGTATCTCTGCTAGATGACAGAAATACAAAATGGACATCATGCCATGTCTACCCTCAAGGTGGTTATAGTCTAGTGGCCCTAAGAGTATATTAGATAACACAGATGTAATATACACTTGAATTATAGGTTAGATCTTACATTGTACTCATAGGGATTTACACTACAGTAGTGAACAATTTCAAATTTGGGGTGGCTTAAAAGCACCAAAGTTTATTTCTCATTCATACTACATTTCTTTTGGAAGTTACCAGGAGGCTTGGGGTGGAGAGCTTATCCTTCATAAACATGCAGGTACCCAAGTGGGTAAAATAGTCTTGAATTTTACTGATCACCATGCCAGAGAGAAAAGAAAGCTCTGCAGAATCTCAAATGGGAAACCCAATCATTTCATATAATTCTCATATAATTTTTAATTTTATTATTAAGGTATAACTTACATGTAACATTATATTCATTTCAGATGTACAACATCATTGTAATTGGCTCATTCAATCATAGGAAACTAAAGCTCCCCTAAACAATAGGAAACTAAAATCTGCCATCTGTTTTTCCTATCTTATCTCGTGGGCCAGTCTAGTATCACGGCCCCACCCACCTACAAGGCAGCAGGAAGCAGAATCCTACCATGTGCCCAGAAAGGGGAAAACCTGGAAATAGTTCATGAATGGCAATGATTATTGTAGCTATAAAAGAGCCAAAAGACTTGGTCTCTGGCCTCAAGAAGCTTGCCTGCTACAGCAAAATTTGTTTCATCAACAAAGAAGCTAAAAGTTCTGCCTTCTTCTTAAAGGACAAGTTTAACAATGCCTTGGGGAAGTATAATTATTTGGCTATTTACATCATCATGTTGAAACCTCCTGTATAATTGGCAAGTACGCCCTCAACTTGCCCTCCACTTCTTCATGGACTGTTTCCAGATAATGGAGAAGGGGTTACAGAAGTATAGAGGTTCCTAGTAACACAAAATCCAAGGAAACAAGGGAGCCAGGTCTTCGGATTCATTTAAACCCTCTGCAAACAAGCAGTTTGGTAATGACTCAGTCTCCAATCTCTCTCCTTAATCTCATTCTAAGGAGGTGGGACTCTTTCCCCATTACCAAGTGGACACATCTCCCAAGGGTCAGGAGCACAGTTGGGAATACCAGAAGGATTCTAATTCTTCAGAAGCCTCAGAAGAGAACTGGCATTTATACCAAAGCAATTCAACAGCAATTTTGGCATTTGTAATTGGCTCAGAGAACCAGCAACCCAGCCAGAATGTTTTTCTAATACACGGAGATTGGTTTAACTAGAAGGCATTGCCAAAAACAGTCCACCCCACAAGAGAAATCTCATACATGTAAATCATTGCTGGGCTAGTGTTTGAGGGGCTCTCCATTTTGACTAGATACTATCAATTTGATTGGATAATTGTTTGGTTAACCAGAGGATGGTCATTCAACATCCATGGTAAGAGGGAGCCTGTTATTCCAAGCACTACTGACCAGCAGCTCTCCTGACTTCCCAGTCTAACCAGACTTAGAATTGTTGAATTTCTTATTTACAATTCAATAAGAAATGAAAGAACAATCTGCTTGGGGAGGGTGGGGGGTAAAAACACTTTGATTTCTAAGTGACATCAGGGTGAACTCTGGGCACGTAATTCCCAAACCACCATAATTATGACTAATAAATACAGTAGCAATTCTCATGACACCCAATGGAAAAATACCTTTTTATGTCCTCATCTATCCTCTAGCCAAGAACATCCTATCTCCATGCATAGTATTCTTGCAAGAACCATTGCCCCCTCCCACTCTCCTTTCACATTTCGACATGAGAAGTTTCTCTCACCAGTGACTTCCTAATTGCCAAGTCCAACAGTTTTCTCTCCTGCTTGACATTCTGCATCATTGCCTATCAGGGGATTATCCCATGGCTAAACCACTAGGCATCATAAGCACTTACTCTGAATCCCAGGTCCACTCTTATGAATAGTGGGATTTGAACTCTCCAGCATTTAGGCGCCCTCATCAGAAAATAGGGACACTTCAAGGGCTTATGTCATGGGGTTCTTCTGAGGATTAATAGAATAATACATGGAAACTGCCCCACAGCGTCTAGCACGTGGCAAGCCCTCACTATTCGCTAACCAATGTTATCCTTGACAGTGGTAATGGTGGCGATTGTTGCTTCCTTCCTGACAACCTCCTCCTTTGGTTTCTGGGATATGTTATTTCCCAAGTGTTCTTTTTAAGTTTTTTATTACATTCTCGCTCAATGCACCAACCCTGCAAATCTCCTTCTGTGTTCCCACAGACATGAAACAGTTCAAGCCCACTTTGTTATTCACTGGACAATTACAATGGGTAATATGGGTAAAATCTTAAAAAAAAAAAAAAAAGAGAGAGAGAGAGAGAGATTGAGATTCTCTTCAACTGTTATAGCCTTAATGTTATGTAGGATGTACCTAAGGCATCCTGCCTGGATTTAGTCCAAATTTTACTATATTTAGCAAAGTTTTCTAAGTCGTTTGTGGATTTGGTTGCAGAAAGATCTTAAATGTCATTTCAGGTGAAGTCATTCTATTTTTGGTTGTATTAGTTAGGAAGATTTTACCTGCAAGTAGTATCAGCTTAATTAGACTAAACTAGGAAGGGATCATATGATGCCCTATCCCGAAAAGTCTGAAAGTTGAGTGGCTTCAAGGTTTGTTAATTCAGTAGCTCAACAATGTCCTCAGGGACCTGGATTCTTGGCATGTTTCAATTCCACTATCTTCAAGAGGCCAGCTTGATCCCTGCAGTTGTAACCAGACACAAACAGACATGGCACTATCCAGTAGACAGTCTCCAGTCACAACCACCCATGAGTGAGCACTATTATCTCTATATTATAGATAAGGAAATGTATAGATAAGGAAGTTTATAGGTAAGTTCAGATAAATCAAGTGACTTGCCCCAAGTCATATAGCTATTAGCAGTAGAAACATAATTTGAACTCTGGTTGATTTAACTCCAAAGTCTATGCTTACAGATACCCAGTTCTGTTCCTCCCAAACACATGAGCAAATGACTTTTCCCTGGAAATTCAACAGTAGAATATACAAGGCTAATATTTTACTCACACTCCATAACTTTACTAGCCTCTGGTTAATTTCCTAAAAGGAAAGAATATTTAGAAATGTTGATCTTTAGAAACTTGGACTTCTACTATTAACCATAACCAGTCATAGTCTCAATTTCCCACAAACACGGGTAAGGTACACATAATTTTTTTTTTAAGATTTTACTTATATATTCATGAGAGAGGCAGATACATAGGCAGAGGATAAGCAGGCTCCCTATGGGGAGCCTGAGGAGGGACTCGATCCCAGGACCCCAGGATCACACTCTGAGCCAAAAGCAGATGATCAACCACTGAGCCACCCAGGTGGCCCAGTACACGTAAATTTTTTAGTCCTTAATTTTTTTTTAAGATTTTATTTATTTATTCATGAGAGACACAGAGAGAGAAAGAGAGGCAGAGACACCGGCACAGGCAGAGGGAGAAGCAGGATCCATGCAGGGAGCCCGAGGTAGGACTCGATCCCGGGTCTCCAGGATCAGGCCCTGGGCTGAAGGCGGCACTAAACCACTGAGCCACTTGGGCAGCCCTAGTCCTTAATTTCTAATCAGAACACAGACTCAGTCAATGTTTCCACCTAATAATATTTGCAATTGGTTTTTATATGTGTGTGATATGAATACAGGTGTATGCACACTTATATATACATGCATATATGTGTGTATATGTATCTGTGTGTGTGTGTGTGTGTGTGTGTATTGATGAGCCAACTAACACCCAGAAAAATTAAGAATCGTGTTAAAACTCACACAGCTAAAAAAAAAAAAAAAAAAAAAAACAAAAAACTCACACAGCTAGGAAGACAATGAGGACGATTTCCTGATACAGTGTCCTTACTATGTTCTTTCCTTAAGGACCTATAAACTGACAAATAGTTTAGTTACACATTCATTATTCACCTTCATTCAGAGTAAAGGGAATCAAGGTGCCGAGTGGCTCAGGCAATTAAGCATCTGACTTTCGATCTCAGGGTCCTTGGGTTCAAGCCCCATATCCGGTTCCACGCTGGGCATGGAGCCTACTTAAAAAACAAACAAACAGAACAAAGTAAAGGGAATTGTAATAGAATGTCCTCAAGGTTATTCTAAGTAACACAATGGCATTGCCCCATCAGACAAAATTGCTCACACTCAGAAGCGCATTTCACACCAGCCTCCTCGCCCAGACTGATGTGGTGGGAGGACTTGCACGTCTGTTCCTTTCATTCTTCTCCAGGCTTCTATGTGGACCACGCTCACCCTCCATAGCTCTAAGTGGGCACCAAAAAATGTGATAAGTGAGGAAGCAAATCCCTCCCTAAGTACTAGAAAACAGAAGCAATTTGAGGTATTTATTTAAAAGATCTAGCTTCCCAAAGGATCACAAAATGAGTAAAATTATTGACCAATCCTCCCAACATGGACACATCTGGCCACACACATTTGCATCCTGCCAGTCTGATCACTTGCCCAAAGGCTGGTAAAGCAAACAGAAGACCATAAATAACCCAGAGCTAATTACAAGGGCAGGTGACAGAGTCCATCAGTTTCCTTCAAAAGGGCGTCCTGATGCCTGATTCCTCCAGGATGCTGGAACACCCAGGTCCCCGACTTATTGAATCCTGTGGTTCTGTCTCTGCACAAAGTGGCTCTGAGAAACCACATAGCCACCATTTCTGGCATTTCCTCTTTCTCAGCATCTCAAAACTCAAGGCATCCAGTGCTGACCACATTACCCCATCACAGCCTGAGCCATGGCCGAGCACCGAGCTCGTGGGCTGCTGAGTGCCCTGATATATGCATCGAAGCCATCCGGATAGTTTTGCTGTGCTAACTTTGGAGTTGGGCAGCATTTCCCAAAATGAAATGGTGGTTGGGCCAAGGCCTTCCAACGACCTCTCTGTGACATGAGCTTATGAATACGGGGGTCTGTTGCTACTTCTCCCCTTAATTCTCTCCGGGTTAAGGACTGTGGTTCCCACTCAGTGGTGCAGCCCAGCCTCACTGCATTATTTCCTTTGGCCGAGCCCAACACATTAGTGCTGTGTGTCCTCTGCTCTGCAGGTCCTGTCACAGATACCGGGTGCATCACCATGGGACAGCACTGGCACGTCCCTCAGACACCCAGGTGAGGGGAGCAGAGGAGTTGATGGCAAGCAGAGAGGGATCCCTGCACTCCACCTCTGCCCTGAATGAAGCAAACCCTACAGATCCTTAGAGGGCTCCCCCAGAATGTCCACAATACCTTGCTCAGAATCCACAGTCGGCAGGCATGGCTTAGTAGCAGGGGCCAATCATCTGTCTTCACCCAAATCTGTTTTACCTCTTTCCTGTCTAGCTTGAGGTGGCCAGTGGAGCCGGCCTGACCGGCATCAGGTGTCACTGAAGGGAACCTGGGCTGCCCAGAGCCCAAGAGCTGAAGACAGCACAGCTTTCTTTTGGGGGTCCTGGGATGGATCCTTCATGAGGGGCCAGAGACTATTCTCTTTTGCTGTCATCCTGCCACTTCCCCACCTCTCTCTCCACAAGTTCCTCTGCTTTGACCTGGGACACCAGCCTCAAATGCCACCCAAAAGGACTCATACCTTAAAATATGGGAGAGGGCACCTATGTGTCTCACTGGATTGAGTGTCTGACTCTTGATTTTGGCCAGGGTCTTGATCTCAGGGTCATGCAATAGAGCCCTGAGCTGGCTTAGCGCTCAGTGGGGAGTCGACTGGAGAATCTCTTTCCCTCTCCCTCAGCCTCTCCCTCCCTGCCCAAATAAATAAATAAATCTTAAATATATATATATATAATATTATTAAATATTATATATATATATATATATATATATATGAGAAAAGAAGTACGAAACAGCAGTAGCTTCTGCTTCCTGGCTCATTAACACAATGGAGTCATTCCTCTACATCCAAAACAGGATGGCTCATGGCAAGAACAGTTAATAAGTTTCATCTCACTAGGAGGGTTAAAGTGTCAAGCATTAGAAGCCTAGTTTTACTACTTGCTGGCTGTGTGATCTTGGGCAAGCTACTTAACCTCTCTGAGTCTCAGAAAACATTATGATCAACTAAGAAACATAACTTGAAATGATCGTGAAGGAGAACAATCTCACATCCATAAAGCGTCAAGACCCCTGCAAGGCAGAGGCCAATCTGCAGGCCTGAAGCCAGATGGCCATGCAACTATTGCTGTGTCATAATTGTGGTGTGAGGGGATGGCAGGGCAAGTACCAGAGCCACGTCCTTATAGATAGTGGGCTGCAGTGAGCTGGGCTGGATGCAGGAAGCAGGCAAGAGGGCTGGGGGCAAAGGCACCCAGTGCAGTTCCATGTGGCTGGTGGGGGGCTGAGTGCAGGTGCTTCCCACCTGGAGCCCACTGCTGCCGCTGTGGGATTTTCAAAAGGCTCCAGGCAATGCCAAGAGCACTTAGAAGACTCGATGGCACTGACCTAAGGATCTGGCACCAGTAAGCAGAGGAAGCAGATCTTAAGTATTTCCTTTCCCCCATCTTCCCTGCCCTTTCACGCAGCCAGTTCCTCCACAGTCGCATGCTAGCTAGGCCTCTGTGACCCGGACATAGCCCTGGCATCGTGGAGAAGGAAGTACGAGGGGTCACGCCTTTACTGTACTGCCTTTGAACTTCCCTGATGGTCACGACATTCTGGTCCCCTCCCTCTGATTCTTCCAGGCACTCTCCCTGCTGAGGGGCTCTGTTCAGAGGGGCAGAGGCAAGCCTGACTCAGAAAGTTCTGGGCACAGCTGCGGCAGCTGCAAGGGGGACGGCCAGGGAGATATTGGCAGAGCGTGGAGTGGGGCTTCAGGGAAACAGAGCCCACCCCTGCCTTTGTCTCAGAAAACACTCAGAGCAGGGACACCAGGGTGGCTCAGTCGGTTAAGTGTCTTCCTTTGGCTCAGGTCATGATCTCAGGGTCTGCTTCTCCCTCTCCCTGTGCCCCTCTCCCTGCTCATGCTCTTTCTCTTGCTCACTCATTCTTAAATAAATGAATAAAGAACTTTTTTAAAGAAAGAAAGAAATTTTTTAAAAAGGATATAATTTTGCTATGAACCTAAAAAAAATTGAAAGAAAGAAAGAAAGAGAAAGAAAGAAAGAAAGAAAGAAAGAAAGAAAGAAAGAAAGAAAGAAAGATAAGAATAATAAACAGCCAGAGCAGGCACAGGAGCAAAACCTAGCACAGCAAGGATTTGCTGCCCCTCTTGGGTGCTACCCTCTTGACTCAGAAATAAACTTCTCGTTTATCATTTGGGGACTTAGAAGAAGACACATAACACATGATGTCAAAAATCACCACTTTGGGCTTTTCTGAAATACCATATAACCGGGAGAGGTGCCTGTGTGATCAGCAAAAAAAGTAGGACTTGTGGAATATTTTTAAACAAACATAGTTGTACCACTTGCAGGAAGGTACCGAAACTTATATGGTGTCCATAAACGCCGGATTTGCTGGTGCTTGTTGTGATGCAAACACTGTATGAAATAGGTGAGAAAAAGGGAGAGAGGAAGGGGGGGAGAGAGGGAGGGAGGGAGGGAGGGAGGGAGGTACAACAGCAAGGCTTTACATTAGTCAAGGAGTTGGTAAATTGACACATGGAACTATTAGTAAAATCCACCCAAACTCTTCTAACATAGCAAAGGGGCCACCTGTGAATTGCAGAGCACAAAGGGAAGGTGAGTGGGCTGGGGCAGGCTCGTCCGTCAGAGGCTCTGAAGGCACATCCCAATCTGAGAATAGCTGACCCCTGCAGGGTCGGGGGCACAGATCTGTGGGGTGTCCACCAGCCTCCAGAACCGCATGCAGTTCCTTAATGTGGTCTTTTTCTGGGGAGAAGAGCCTCTACCTTTTATTCAATGACAACTGGATGAATTAAGGAGGAATTGAATTATAAAAATAAAGGGAAATATGGGGCACTGGGGAGAAGGAGGAGGAATTGCTGGAAGGACAAAGCATGCTGTTACGAAGAATATCATGAGTAGTGTGGATTTTAGGTGGGACGGGAGGCCGGGACAGGGAAGAAAAGTGTGCAGTAAGAGTGGACTATCAGCTATTCTATAGAATAGACTTGAAGATTGTAAGTGATGGGAAGTGACATGATCATCATGAACCCTGTGGTTAGGGATGCTCGGTCTAATTAGAGTGAGCAAGAGGTGAGATGAATGGATGGGCAAGAGGCGAAGGAAGTAGAGAAACGCAACCAAATAGAGCATCTAAATTGTAAGAGTTTGTTTCTCTCAGATTATGGTGTGGTGGCATCTTGTCGCTGCTGTTCTTGAGACCCACAGGTGCTTGCTAGGAAAGGGGACTGGCCCATGGCCTGAGGGAGCCCTGTGCCTCCACTGAGTGCCCTAATGGTGTTGGGTACGCGCCCCAGTTGTTAAATCGTTGCCTCTCAGCTCCTAATCCTCCTGTGGTGCCGGGCCATCTGCTCAGGGTTAGGTCTCACCAAGAGGGGACCAGGGCAGGAAACTGCAGGGCTGGGGGCAGGAAGGGACTCATTCCTCCCTGCCCATCTCCTGCTCTTGGGAGCCTTTCCCGGGCAACACCTCACCCCTGCAGAGGCAGTTCCCACCGCCCCCAGCAGCCACTGAACCCAGTTTTTCCAATACGTATAGAACCAGATCCATCATACCTCCAGCCTCAGAGACACCAGCATGGGCTGGATGGTGCCCCCTCCCCAGGACTCTGGGTTTCAGCCCCTCCAAGAGATGCCACCTTCACAAGGCTCACTTTGAAGCTGCTGTGCTTTCATAATTTTAAGTCCTTCCTTTCAGTCCTCTCATCCTAGAGGTGGTAGCCACTCCCTGCATCACTGCCTCTGGGCCCTGGACTCCAAGGCACCTGAGAGTCCCAGTAGAAAAGCACCCAAGGGCTTTGTATGGCAGAGGGAGAAGAAGGGGATGCTCCCAGAACAATCCAGGAGAAAGGGCTGGTGCAGCAGACACGCAGCCCAGAGGGGACGGAGGGGCAAAGGCACAGGAAAGGGCTTTAAGCACTGTTCTGTCTGCTTTGGGCTCCTCCTCCTTTCCTTCCAAGTCTCCAGTAAAGTCTCCTGACTCCACACATAGTGTGACGAGAGCGGGGAGCAGGGCTAGACAGATCTTTCGGAAGCTTCGAGACCGACACGATGCCAAGTATTGTTAATGTTTATGCTTCTAGGAACTGCTCATCATCCTCATGCTAGCGGGGGAGAAAAAGCTAAGTGAGCCTTTGAGGAGCAAAATGAGCTTCCAATCTTGCCAAGTCTGCAAAATGACAGCAACCCCAAATTCCTAGAAGTCGTATCACTTCTCTACTAATGAAAAACAATTGTTCTCTTATTCTTAAATGTATTATTGCCTTCACTCGGAGGCAGAGAAGACGGCTTTGCTAATGAGTTCCTCATCTGTAATGGGTCACATTGAAAGAAAATTTTTATTTCTTTCAGCCAGAGATGAAAGATTGTTTAAAAAAAAAAAAAGTTAAAAAAATTCCTCCTAAGGATATTACAGCTCACAAAATCTCTTCCAACTTCTTATAGCAGCTATTTTACTATGCAAGGAGACCGTTTATTAGCTTGATTTCTTCTTATGTTCCGTTTCAGCTTTAATGAGCAATGTCTTTGGGGTTCGTTTATACTCTCCCTACCTTATTATCATCTAGCTGTGTGTCAGGAAGTCCAGGATAGTGGCTTTTGATGAACTGTGCTTTAAGGCAAAACCACAGAGGAGGGGGAGATGGACCTCGGATGATTTGGAGCTTTGAAGGGGAGCAAGCCTGCCTGGGGGGGGGGGTGGGGCGAAGCTTATTAGTGAGTTAGCTCCTGCTCCCCATCCCAACACTTGTCTTTATGAAGTCATTACTGGCCCCAGTACACTACTCCTGGGCAAGGCAGGAGACTTTTATGGGGATCAAAGCCCACAGTCACAGCAACAACAACTTTAAGAGGCAGTTTGCTCAACCAAATTAAAAATGAAGCTTTTTTTTTGTTTTGTTTTTTAACTTCTGCGCCCCTGGAAGTGCATTTCCATTTCCACCAAGTTAGTAAAGAAATCTGATGCAAACAGACCGTCTGAGGCTCTGGGAGGCTGACGTTCCTATCAGGCTCCTAATTGTTGTGTGTAACAGTGAGTGGATGTTATTATTCTATGCCAGGCATTATTATCCACATTACACAAATGAGGAAACTGTGGTCGAGGGTGGAAGAGATTCAACTTCCCAAGGTTTCTTAGCTACCAAATAGTGGAGCCAGCATTTAAACCACATCTATTAGATTCTGTGGCTCAGGCCCTCACCCAAGATGGTGTAAAGCAGATCTGGTGCCAGTTATATAATCATGTCACCAGTTACACGCTGGGCACACTTGGGTCTTCTGTCTCACTTGGGAAGCAGAAATCCTGGGAAGACGAACTCTGATCTGGGCTGTTGGAAATCACTGCAGAAATCGAGTTCACAGAGTGGTGGTGCTCACAGAGTGGAGTTCACAGAGTGGTGTCCTCCTCCATGGGGAGGGCACTGCTAAAGTGAAGGTTTGGGGGAAGCCCCAGGGACGTCACAGACTCTGGGTTCTGCTTTCTGCTCCACCTGGGCTAGAGGTGGCACCATCTTGACACCAGATTGACAAAGTAGATTTTTTTTTTTAATGATAAAATCTAGCTGGTGAAAATGAGAAATGAAGTCATTCATTTGACAAATACATACTGTGAATGGGGTATATGCCAGGGAGTGTGTGAAGGATACAGGAATGCACAAGACCAGCCTCTGCCTTCATGGAGCTTCCCCTCAGTCACCTGAGCCCTCACACTCAGGTGGTGGAAGTAAGAATTGGTAAAGCCTTTGTGAGAGAAATTTCTCAACTTATCACCAAAATCATAAATACACCTAAGCTCTTCTTCTTGGCTTCCTTTCTCTTCTTTCTCTGTGGTGGTCCCAGGGGGTGCTGTGGGAGCCCAAGAGAGGTGAGGAAGCTGCCCAAATGGGGAGTGCTGGCTCCTCCTCAGGTAGGAGACTGAGTTTGGTAAGAACACACACATGGCTGCAGGGTGAGGAAGGAGTCCATACATGATGAGAAAAACAATTCTTTTGATGTAGCAAAAATCACACCTAGATATTCATTTTAAGGAAATAAAGAGCAGAGGTTATCAAATACGTCCATGCAAAATTGTGAGTCACACACAATCATTATAACAGAAAAAACTTGGAAACAACTCAAAGGACCAACTGGAAGACAGATGATTAGAGAGCCCAAACAGTTTTACACGTGTGAAGTACAAATGTACTTGTTAAAATGACAGGGGCGACACTGAAAAGCACAGGGAAAGGAAAAGCATGTGATGTATATAAAGGTAACTGGTCAGCCATAGAGGGGAAAAAATGTAATTGGATCCCGATTTCACACTTTCCACAAAAATCACTTCCTAGTGGCCTACAGACTTCAATGTGAAAGACATTTCAGGAGAAAATAGAGGAAAAGATCCTTATGGCTTCAAAGTAGAGGGAGGGGGCTCTTAAGATCAAAAATCCCCAACCTTAAAGGAAAGGACTGCTAAGGTTCACTATGTTAAAATTAAGAACTTCTTTTCATCAACGATCCCACTGAGTAAAAAACAAAGCCCCAAATTGGAAGAAAATGTTCCCAAACTAATGTAACTGGGAAAAGAGTTCCTCCCAAAGGTTAGGGATAAAACAAACTACCCAACAAGCAAATTGGCAAAAGATATGAATAGATAGTTTACAGAGGAGAAAACAAATGAGGGCATGAATCAGGTAAATTAAGCCATACCTATGTACAGCTTTACAAACACTGGTTCAGTGACACTTCTTTTAGCTCTGACAGCAATGGGAGCTCCCACTGCTTGCGGGAGAGTGATTTGGCAAAACTAAATGGAAAAGCGATCTGGTTTAATCTGGTGAAGGTGAAGGTGAAGGTGAAGATGCACAGGCTTTAAGACCCAGTGATCTCAGTGGAAGAACATCTACACATAGGGGTGGCTCAAAGCACCAGGTACAGATGCACCACGAGCCAGGTGCTGCAAGAATGTTCATGGCCATATGGACTGGGTCCAGTAGTGTCCCCTGAAAATTCATGTCTTCCCTAGAGCTTCAGAATGTGACCTTATTTGGAGGCACCTGAGTGACTCAGTCAATTAAGCATCCGACTCTTAATTTTGGCTCAGGTCATGATTTCAGGGTCCTGACAACAAGCCCCACATCAAGCTCTGACCTGAGCGTGGAGCCTGCTTTAAGATTCTCTCTCTTCTCCTTCTGCCCCTCCCTTCCCCCTGGTCATGCTCCCCCCCTAACCCCGTCCCCACCAAAGAAAAGGAATGTGACCTTATTTGGAAATAGGGTAGTTGCAAATACCGTTATTTAAATTAAGATGTGGTCATGCTGAAATAGGATGGGCCCCGAATCCAATATCAATGAAAAGAGAAGAAAAGCTACAGATGTGTTTACATAGGGGTATCCCATGTGACAGTGGAGGCAGAGACAAAGGAGGATGATTCTGTAAACTGGGGCCCACTGGGGACTGCTGATAACACCAGAAGCTATGAGAAAGGTGTGAAATAGGTTCTCCCCTTGAACCTTCAGAGAGAGCATGATCCTGCCCACACCTTGATTGTGGTCATGCCTCTAGAACTGTACAAGAATACATTTCTGTTGTTCACAGTCATCCAATTTGCATAATTTCCTGCAGCTGCCCTAGGAAATGTGTACATCATATTGCTCATGGCAGCCAGAAAGTGAGAATAACTTAAATAAACAGGCTGTAGAATATTCACATAATGCAAAATTATGCAGCTGTGATGATAAATGAGTAAGAACTCTACACATCAGCATGGAAGATGCTTTGACCCAATCTCACCACCATGAAGTTCTGATCCATCTCTGAGACCCATTTCAAGCTCTACAAAGATCGGAAAGGCTACCACGTGTTGACCCCTGCTTTGTGGCAGGCATCACACAGGGCTTTGCTTACCTTTTTGAGAATCTCTACAACAATCCCCGAAGGCAGGTATGGTTAGCCTTCCTGCGGGAGAGAAGAAAAGCTGAACTATTGAACTGTTAAACTATTTCCTGCAGGTCACCTAGACTCCACTGTCCACACCCTTTCTGCTCTGGAGCTCAGCTCTATGAAATATGTGCCCCCCAAAATGCAGTCAACTGGACAGACATTACCATTTTGGGGTCTGCATTCACTAACTTGGCTGTCGATTATCTTAGTTCACTCTATTTTAACCTTTCTAGTTTTGCTTTCCAAATGCCTCATGTCTTATTCTTTCCATTATGCCCATCATCTCCAGAAAAACAGCGTAAATACTTACAGTTCTTCTGGATAATATAAGGATAGGAACTCAGCAAGTGTTTGTCACTCAAATGTTCATTGAATTCCTACCAGGCCAAACCCTCTACTCAGTGACTGAATTGAATTGAATCTACTGGAACCTGTCCCAGCTAGTCACCTAAGGAGCAAATGGCTAAAACTATGCTGTGAACGCTACATTATATATGTTTGTTTTCCCTTTTTGGAAGAAATTCTGTGCCAGCAGCTGACTCAAGCCTGAACAGAATGAAGAGATAAGCCACGTGAGCAATAACAGATCCGCTTACCATCCACAGACAAGCTAAGCTTCCGTGCTTTCTCACTGGCATTTCTCTATTTCGTGTGTCCAGCAACCGGGTGGAATTAGCAGCTTCTAGGTTGCTGGGGTTTATAGGCTGTGACAGGTGCAGAATAAGTAAGCAAACAGATTAATATGTATTAAATTACCACATTAGTCTTCATTATTTCCAAGTTCAGTACTTGTGCGTACATGTGAGAGTGGTATTTATCCATGACCCTGACCATGGGCGCTGATTAAAACAGAATCACTCTGAGAATCAGCGCAACAGGAAAAGCCAGCATCAAAACTATTTATTCCCTCTCTCCCGTCCTCCTCTCAAGTGCTTGGCATAATTGTTACTTGCTTTAGTGGCTCATCAACCTATAGCAATCACATGACCCAAAAACAACTTGGTGGTTTAAGGTTCCAACACTGTTCCATTTTGTCTGGTGCAAAAGTGATTCAGAAATCCCTCTTATCCCGGATTTCTGACAAGAAAATGCAGCCAACACAGCCATCGGAGATACCACTGAAAAAATATACTTCATTTACTCCGAGTTCTAAGCTCTCCTGGGAGTAGCAGCGTCTAAAGTCAGGACACCTGGAGCAGTAGGGCCAGGAGAGCAAAATGTTAATGCAGCACCAAAACATGGGGCTTTATACTGGAGGAGGCCTTCTTAAATCCCTGTTGAGAGGACCAGTGAGGTAGGGTAGTGCTGGCAGTATGCATAGTCCCAACTGGGGACACTTCTCAGTATGCTGGAACCAAACCCAGAACAGCCTAGAACCAGGTCATCCAGTCATTCTGGGTGTAAGGAAACAGTGAGGCTTTGAATAAGACAGACCTCAGTGGGGCAGCCCGGGTGGCTCAGGGGTTTAGTGCCGCCTTCTGCCCAGGTTGTGATCCTGGAGACCCCCGGGATCGAGTCCCACGTCGGGCTCCCTGCGTGGAGCCTGCTTCTCCCTCTGCCTGTGTCTCTGCCTCTCTCTCTCTCTCTGTGTGTGTGTGTGTGTGTATCTCTCATGAATAAATAAAATCTTAAAAAAAAAAAAAGATTGACCTCAGTGTAAATTCTGGCTCTGTGACATCTAGCCATATGGATCTTGACACTCTTTTATTAAAAAAAAAAAAAAAAAGATTGATTTAATTGAGAGAGAGAGAGAGAGAGCAGAGGCAGGGGCAGAGGGAAAGAATCTCCAGCGGGTTCCCTGCTGAGTGCAGAGCCTATCACAGGCTGGATCTCATGTCCCCCAGACCATGACCTGAACTGAAATCAAGAGTTCCGATGTTCAACTGACTGAGCCACCCAGGTGCCCCTGGATCTTGACACTTTTTAAACACTGCTCAGAGCATTTGTCACTTATGCTGGTAACAATGCCTGTCCCACTGGATCTTTATGGGAATAGAAAGAAAAAATACATGGAAAGATGAGTCACAGGGTAAATAAGCAATGCTAATTCTTCCTTTCTCATTTCCCTTATCCATCACTAAACAGCAGGACAGGTAGTTGACGTCTGCTGTCTCGAAGTACACCTGCTACTAATTCAAACAAGTCTTCCTGATTGCAGTCATCCTTCATTATTTGCAGGGTCACACATGACCTCTAAGACTGCAACCATTTCTTTTGTAAACACAACCCTCCTATCACTCATAACTTGATGAAAATACCATGGAAACTATTTTTAGGCGCTATCATGACATGAAACTTTATGAACTCATTACCTTAAATGTCTCAAACCAAAGAAGTTGAAACTGTTCAAAAGCCATGTGCATATAACATTAGTGCAAAAGTGTGCAAAAACTACATAGTGTTTGCCAGAGCAATTTATGATCTAAAATGTACTACCCTCGGAACACCTGGGTGGCTCAGTAGTTGAGCGTCTGAGTTTGGCTCAGGTGGTGATCCCAGAGTCCTGAGATGGAGTCTTGTATCAGGCTCCCCACAGGGAGCCTGCTTCTCCCTCTGCCTGTGTCTCTGCCTTTCTCTTTGTGTCTCTCATGAATAAATAAATTGAATCGTTAAAAATAAATAAAATAAAATAAAATAAAATAAAATAAAATAAATAAAATGTACTACCCCTAACTCTGAGGTTTCACTCACTTGCATTTTTTTCTCCTCACTTGCTATCTTTGACCTGTGACTTATAATCTAGAAGAATTGAGAACAGAACATATTGGTCTGAACCTTACGAGGTTGCTGATATATGGTTATTTTTGACCTGTGGCAATGGCAATATCAGAAAAGTTTAACCTGATAGAAAGAAGCCAAGGCTAAAAAGGAATCAGAACAGACTGAGAAACTGCAAACTTTGGTTCTCAAACACAAGGCCGCCACGTTATTTGTGATGACCACCTCGTGCAGGTCTGATAAACTTGACATTGCTGTTTGGGTTCTCTCTCCCTACTGGTAGGGCAGGTGCTAACCGAACAGATGCATAATTATGGCTGCAATAAAAGGCACTGATGGAGGGGTAAAACCATTATCTCCCCACACATCTAGAGTTCTTATAGCCGCCCCCTTTGTGGATGCCATACCCTCTTGGGGAGTTGTCATCCCATCCTGAAGCTAATGACATTAATCATTAGCCAACTTAGAAAGGTTAATGGGTAGTTTAACAGAGAAGAATATTTTTATGAAGTTGGTGTTCCTGGGAATCAGGACATAAGAACATAAGAAGGCCATGAGTGTAACATCACCATTAACAAGGCCCTCCGCCCACCTCATCGTATACGGAGGACACTCGGGCACCATAAAGTGCTTCTTTCAGCATTTCAGCGGCGGGCTGGCCAACCAGAACCAGGCACGATTCCAGACCTACTTCCTAATCCTTTCCTAGGACATCATGTTCTCAAAGGGTTTCTTGCAAAGTAAAAATGTTTTGAATTGTCTTTTATTTTTAAACAATCTGTATAAGTAAGCCAGACAATCTTCTGACTTGGTAATGCAATCAAACTAATAAGATGACACACAAACCACTCCCTGTTTGGGATTCTATATGCTCGAAAATTGCTGATGACACTTCCTCAGTTCTACCGAAAATGCAACCTAGTTGTGTTGAGTTGGTTTCCAGGGCCCAAGGTGGAGAGGGAGACTGCCTTGCCCGCACTTCCTCACCTCTGCCAGGCACCCTGGAGATCCAGAGATGTGGAGCGTGTTAGATCATAGTTTTGAAGCACCTCATGAGTTCTCAATGTTTGTGCAGATTTTTTAAAAATCAAGCAGTTAGCATCTTTGAGGGACTTCTGTGTTCCTATCAGTGCAGTGGGATGCATTTTCCCTTCTTGATGGTCACACCAGGGGGTCTTTTGTAATACAACTTAACGTGGACAAAAGAGACTCTGAGTATATTCAGATAGGAGCAGTTGTCCTTAGCAGGTGGAAAATTCTGGGGGCCATCTATATGGCCCAGACTCGGGACTTGCTATCCTTCACTCTCATGCTCCCAACAGCAAATGGAACTAAACTTTCAGCTCCATCCAGGACAACGGGTAGAGGAACAGACAAAATGGAATGGGTGAGACTTTAACAGGAAGGCCAAAGAAGAAGGAGATAGAACAGTGAGTGGCAGTGGGCAGAGCTCCAAGTGCAGACCAGCAGGGATAAGGACACTGAGGGAGGCTGGAAGGCCCTTGGGAGAGGCTCCCTAATAGATCCAGAGAAAGCAGAGCACCAGAGTTGAGGAATGAAGAATAAGGATCCACGTTGCCCATTGTGGAGCAGGTTGGGAGTGCCGATCGAGGTAGAGTTCACCTCCAAACGCGAACCAAAGTGGACTCTGAATGGATTTCAGGGACATCTTGGGCCTGAAATGAAGGTGTGTGTGTGTGTGTGTGTGTGTGTGTGTGTGAATCCTCCTAGAGTCCAACCTTCTAACCTATATATTTTGTTCACCCTTCTAGACCTCATGTATACTCTTGTTCAGCTAAGCAATAAGACTTTTTATCTTGTAACGGACTCTACTGTTGTGCCTTTCCAGTGTTTGTGTGTACATTCATTTTTAAAATTTATTTAGTAGTTATGTAATGAAACCAACCTTGTGCTAGGTGTTAGGGACACCACAGTGAACAGGACAGAAAAGCACTGGCACACATGGAGCTAATAAACATGAAACAGATAAACAAAAGGTAATTGAGTCATCACAGTTATGCTAACATCACTAACAGAGTAATGTGATAGAAGGAACTAGGGTAGAAGGAGGATATTGGACGGGGGGTCAAGGAGGACCTCTTTGAGGAGGTGACAAGTGATTAAAGAGAAAGAACTGTCATGTCAAATGCCCAAGAAAGGACCATTCCAGCAAGTGTCTGAAGGGAAACCCAACAGCAGCAAAGGCTATAAGGTGGGAACAAAGGAAAGGTGTGGGGATCCCATGGAGGAGGGTGTTCTGAAAACAGAAGAACAAAGCTTGCTTGGGGTTCTTTCTCCTAAGTCCACGGGGAGCCCTGGAGTATTCTCGGCAGGAAATGGCAAATTCTGGCTCACACTTTTTATTTATTTATTTTTTTATTTTATTTTATTTTTTTATTTATGATAGTCACAGAGAGAGAGAGAGAGCCAGAGACACAGGCGGAGGGAGAAGCAGGCTCCATGCACCAGGAGCCTGATGTGGGATTTGATCCCGGGTCTCCAGGATCGCGCCCTGGGCCAAAGGCACGGGCCGAACTGCTGCGCCACCCAGGGATCCCTGGCTCACACTTTTTTAAAAATCTCTCTGCTGTCCTCCAAGGACTATGTTGTCAGGAGCCATTTACCACGAGTCATTTACCAGAGGTCGAGAGAGGACGGTGATGGGGACTAGTGTGATGACCACAGAGATGGAGAAAGGGACAGATGTGGCACATCCCTGACCCACAGAAGACTAGATGTGGGGCAATGGGAAATTTTAAGGGCAGAGACAGAAGGATTGTAGTGTAGAGTGTCCAATAGCTCAGTGAGAACTGACCTCTCAGTTAAATTGTGACTACTTCACCTGCATGATGAGAAGCTCTAAATACAGGTAAAATAGGAAATTTAACTGTTTTCATCTTTACCTTTTTGATTGGACAGGAGGTATCAAAGACAGAACAGTGCTATCTCCTTCAAAGCAGTTACCTTGGATGGTGTTACACTTACTCCAATTAGAATCAGTATGTCCCAGGGCACCTGGGTGGCTTAGCGGTTGAATGTCCACCTCCAGCTCAGGTCATAATCCCGGGGCCCTGGGATCAAGTCCCACATCGGGCTCCCCACAGGGAGCCTGCTTCTCTCTCTGTCAGTGTCTCTGCCTCTCTGTGTGTGTGTGTCTCTCATGAATAAATACGTAAAATTTTTTAAGATTTTAAAAATTTTAAAGAGAGAGAGAGAGAGAAGCAGGCTCCATGCAGAGAGCCTGATGTGGGACTCCATCCCAGGACTCCAGGATCACACCCTGGGCCGAAGGCAGGTGCTAAACTGCTGAGCCACCGGGGATCCCCAATAAGTAAAATTTTTAAAAAGAGAAATCAATATGTCCAAAACCTCACCTGCCTGGAATTATGAAAAACGCCAGCACTCTGGGGCCCGATCCCACAATTCAAGAAATATCTTCTCCCTGGTTCTTATCCAGGGACAGTTTGGAGAATTCCTGAGATGCTGGATGTGCCATCCATCTATCCCAGGAGCCATCTATCATCCATCCAGATATCCTGACTGTAAATGCTACAAGTCATTGTGGGCAGGCCAGAAGCTGGCTTCTTCCAGGCTTCTCTGCCTTCCCCAGAGCAAGTCAAGTGCAGACACCAACTCTGCCTTTAATTCCCCCAAAGCACAGTGAGGAACAGTCAGATTGTTTAATAAAACTTTACTGAAGAGTTAATTTGAGTCAAGGTCGAGACAGTTGCACTCAGAGAAACATTTGCATGCTTATTAAAAGTAGCTCTTCCCTGGGTGTGATCCTGGAGACCTGGGATCCAGTCCCATGTCAGGCTCCCTGCATGTAGCCTGCTTCTCCCTCTGCCTCTCTCTCTGTGTCTATGAGTAAATAAATAAAATCTTTAAAAAAATAAAATAATAAAATAAAATAAATAAAATAAAAGTAGCTCTTCTAGGGGTTCACAGCTCCAAAAGCCAACCTCAGACCTTCCCTTCCCCTCTTGGCTAATTTTCACGAGCAAGCGGGCTCAACTTCTTCTCAAAAAATCCCCAGGTCTCTTTCACACCCTTGAATCCAGTTCTGGCCTCAATGCCCCAGACCTCAGTGCCAGGCCTGCTTCTTTCACACCAAAATGACTGGCAAGGGGAGCTTCTCCCTCTTACGACAGGAAGCAGCTGCAACAGAGTTTCCGTGGCCCAAACACCAACCACAATAATCAATTGTTTATTTCCATCTACTGGTCTTAATAACACCATGCCTGGGGCTCTGACCCACCAAACACTGGGCTAAACCTGGTTCAGTTTCTCTTCCCAGTCTCCTCAATGTGAAGTGAGGAGAGGGTCAGGCTACCTTCTGGGTTTTGCAATGTCCTTAAGCAAATAACTTGACAAAATGTACAAGTGTCCAAATGCACACATGCTCACACATACACATACATTTTCCTCAAACAATTTTAGAGACAATCACTAACCTCTAAATCCATATTCAAAGAATCCAAGTGGACGATGCCCTTTTAATAGGGCATTAAAGCTAGACATGGTTTATATTAAATAGAACACATCACATTTCATCCTACCATACCTTGAGTTAGATTGACGTTGACTCTCATTAAACAAATGACTGTTCATAGACAAACTAAAATTCTGCTGATTTTTCCCAAACAAAGGAAATCTGCCACAACAGCAACCTTATTTCTCAGCTTCTAGCAACTCTAAGTAACTTTTACAGAATGGCTCTATTGCTTTAAAAAATATTTTTCCACTGGGCATCACTACACAATGATGCAGTCATGGCTCAAAATATTTTGGAAATTCCTCCTTTGGGATTGCCTCCAGAGCCAACAGCACATTCCTTTAAAATAGTCTCAATGGTTATAAATCTTTACACCAAGAAGGTGCATTTGATTCTTAAAGTCAACCAAACGTCATTTGAAAACAGAGCTGGTGAATATAGGTGATCAAATCGGGTGACACTGCTTTGGTGTAAAACAAATGTAAGTCTCAAATATTAGGCAAATTTTCTTTGTGGGTCATAAAGTACCTGTTAAGGTCATTCACTCAACACACTCTTCTGTACACTTTTACTCTGTGCCAGGATACATTCCTGTATGGGGCATAAACCCAGAAAATAACTAATTACAGAGTTAAATATATTTTCAAGAGTAATACATACAAAACCTCAAGAGTCTCAGAGGAGTGGTGAGTCTCACCATCCAGGGGGAAAATGGTTTTTAGAAATCTGGGGAGAAAGAGAGGTTGAGCAAAGTTTGAGAAAAATGGTTTAAACAACCACAAAAAGAAGTTTAAGCAAACATATGTCATGGTAATTAGCATCTTTACAGTGGGCTCATTTGAAGGTCACGTTTATTCGGGTGCATTCATTCACACATATTTGTCGAGGCACCTACTTCATTACTTTATAAGCATTCTTTTGCATAAAGGGACATGAACTTAATTTTACCCCTAGAGTTATGGTAGCAGGACCAAACAAGACATTATTTTTGCCCGTGGTTCTTGACCTTTTCTTGCCTCATAACACACTTTCAGTTATGATCTTGGGCTTTCTTTGAGCAAAAACCTCTTGGCTGCCATGCACCATAGTTATTTAGGAAATCCCTTATGACTTCCAAAACATTCATATGTTTTTCCTGGAATAATATTGCACATATTTATGTGTGATAGCATTTTCCTGCCTCGCGCATGTTTATGAACCCCGTAATGCTTTGCTTAAAACCAATCCCCACTGTTTAGGGGTGTTGCAGCAGCTGGCAAACAGCAACCTATCATTAGAGGGCCCGCACCCTGGCCAGGAAAGGAAGGACCCTAAGCATTGGCCGGGGAAGTGAAGGCACAAAGGCTCCAGATGGAGTTCCACCAGGGCACTGTGACAGCTCAAATAAAGAGTGTCTTGGGCTTTGGGGTGGCAGATTTTACTACTCAGGCCTCCATTTTATATCTGCCCTAAAAACCTGAAACAGCAATTGCTACTCTAGGGTTTCTCCTGCCCTAGGAGCAGGGGCTCCTGACGTCCCTTCTTTGGAAATTCAGAAGGGGTAATGACCTGAGAGATTTCTGCCGTGGCACCGTGAATTTGGACTGTCATTTCTCATCAAAATCGTCTCTTGGATTTCTAATGTAAACACTAGAAAGAAGAAAAGTGAAATAACATAGCGGCTGTGGGAATCACCCAGCTCCGGGTCTAGGGGGTGAAGGGAGTTGAAATTTCAGCAGGCTGGGTACCTATACCCTCACGAATCGAGAAGTAGAAAGGAATTTTAGTCATGTCAAAATGTCACCTAGACTACTGTTTTATACTTTTGTTTGACTTGCTCTATAAATATTTTACTACAACTTTCAAAGTTTATAGGATCCTTAAGACTTGTAAAAAGGTTGAGTAACTGGAAACCAATGACCGATACCTACCACAGGGATCTTGACTTTTTTTTATTATTATTATTTTTAAGATTTCATTGAACCAAATACATTCTACCCAGGATTCCTTGAAAGGAAGAACTCTCCTAGTTGCAGTTGTGAGTTTGGTAGTGAGCAAAGTTAAATGGCTTCCACTTATCAACTCTGGTTGATTTGGAGCTTCTTTTCATAGCAGAACTTGCTGGTCTTGGCCCCAGACCTGGAGTTCCTGTGGCTCACACACTTCAGAGGCTAAGAGTGGTGGCTTTCTGCTTCATTCTAAAGAGACCCCAGCAGCCTAGGTCCCTCTCGCTGGCATCAGGCTCAGATTCCCCAGAGCAGAGAAGGCCCTATTCCTTGTCCATCTCAATGTTATCCTAGCACATTTTGGGAATGACAGACAGGCCACTGATTTTATAAGGAAATGTTTCCAAAAGATCCTTCACCAAGCTGCAAGTTTTAACTGCAAGCTTCAGAAATATGCACAAGTGTCTTCTGGTTCCCAGTGATCTGACTTTTATTGACTTTTGAACTAATTGTCCCGATTTCTAGCTTCCTTAAAAGTACATAGCACTATGGTTATCAATCTAGATGAGGTTAATTCATCTGTATATTAGGCTACATTTGTTCTATTGATTGAATCGTGTGTGTCTCTTTTCCTCAATATCTTATAGATTAAAATTTGGTCTCTAAAAGTCTGTGAATCTATCACAGACAGACCTGGAAATCCATATATAAACACAGAAGTAAACACAGAAGCTGAATGTGTTATGGTTCTTTTGGTTTGTAAGCAACTTCAAGGCATAGCCTCCACTGACTCCCATCTCCCTAAGTGTAGACGTGCCTTAAACATAATCAAAAGTGAAACCAGCATTAAACTGAATTAAATGGAAGGAGTTAATAGAAAGCAATCAGTTACCCACTTAGAAATGCTTTGGTACAGAGGGTACAGAAGAGTCTCCTTTTGAACATAAAAAAAACCCAAGACTCACATATTTTAGAGGTGATTTTGCCTATTACAAAATAATCCTCCTATGTAGAAAGGATTCCTCATAGACTTCCTTTTAAAAAGTAAAGACATTAAAATGTGATTGCAGTTACAAACTCTTGATTCATACACAACTCTGTATGAATTTCTCTGTTCTGTTAGGAAAAGTGTTTCTGGACAAGAGGGGGAAAAGCCTTAGCCTTGTTTTGATAGGGAAACTTGACCCATTTACATATATTGGGTCTGATAGTTATCGGACTTTTGCAAATGCTTCAGTTCTCTTCCCTCTCTGCTATTTTGGGATGTGAGCTTCCTAAACCTTTGAAATCAAGGCCTATGTAATATATTTTCTTTGGCTTTGCTTTAACATTCAGCACTAAATAGAAGACATACAATGATGGAGGGGAAAAAAATCCAGTGCTATTCTTGCCAAATCCAGGATGACTTCTTGGTGGAAATGGTCTTTCCATTTTCAAATCCTTATTCTTACTATAACATGCCTTCTTTTGGATACTTTAATGAAAGGACCCTTTTTATATTAAAAAAAAAAAAAACTCGGTCCCTATGTTTGACTTCCTTGTTTTATGGGGGTGTGTGGGCAGGGGTTGGAGAGGGAAGACATTTCTTCAAGTAAGTCGTGTCTGATCACAGAAATTCTACTTGCTTAGTGGGACATGATATTCATCTCTTCCTAAGATGATTTTTCTTTCTTTTGAATGCAGGCAATTATTTTTGGCTCAATATGCATTTTGACTAGGTAAGTAGAACGTGAATATTTTCATTTGTTTTTCTGTTTCAAGAACGAAACCGTACACCATATTCTGATGACAGGCACAGCGTGCCACCAAACTGAATGTAAGGAGGAAGATCTGGGGAATGTCAGAAAAGCATCACCAGACTAGAGCCTGCTGGTCTTTTGGAAAATAGTCTATTTCATCCACAGTCACCCGCTTTCACCTGTACTCCTTTTGAAGGCTGTACTTTTGAAGGCTGTACTTCTTTCCAAGGCTGAGTGAATTAGAGCTGTGGATTTAGTGCGACAAGATCTCACAAGATTCAGTCATGAAAATGAGATCTGGCCTGGGGTGAAGAGCAGAGCCCAAGCTGTGCTCAGTGTTGGTTAACAAGGTAACTTTGCCATTTATGAAAGGGCAGGACCACTCTGGTGAGCCAAAACCAGAGCAGAATAGAGCTTTCTTCTGAAGTTCAAATGTAAAATATTTTCCGTGTTTCCAAGAATTTTTTTCAAAGCCTCAACTTTTCTCCATACCATAGCTGGGCCGGAGCTCTCCTAGTTAGAAACCAATGGGTACAGATTGCATCTTTTCATTGGGAAGCCGGGCACTTACGGTATATATATCTCACAATTTTAACAAAAAAGATCACCCAACATTAACATGCCTTTGAGTAGGTAGTCATGTATTATTTTTAGTTGTTTCTCAATCACACAACTGGCCTAATGACATAGCGAGTGAATGGGCTTTATAGTAATGAATTTTCAAAAGAAAGTGAATATTTCCTTTGAGGTGATATTCTCCAATGAATTTGGCATGTCATAGTTTGAGGACTTTCATCTCCAAATAGGCCAGAGTTTCTTTTTCATCTAGCTGCCTGTCTTGTTGGAAATTTCCCTGACATACAATGGAAAGCCTACAAAACGTCCAGTCTTACCCAAGACTTCAAAAGTGCTCCATGCACCAGACAAAATCTGTCCTATGATTGTCTCTCTCTTACTTACAAATATTTATGAAAACCTGAGCTCAGGCTCCTTGATTACAACTGAAAATCTTCATGAAAAAGTGTTCCACTTAGAAACTTTGAATGAGTCAAAACCAGAGAGGGCTCTTTCCTCAAAGGCCCATGGTTTTATTACACAAGGTTACGCACTTCTCCAAGACCAGTAAAGCCATTCAAACACCGTATTAAAAGATGGGATATAAGGTCTTGACAGACCTGACTGCTGGGGCATATCACCTACTTCAAACATCCTCTTAAAAGCTCCTGTAAAAGGTGTATAGAAGGCCCGTAGGCTCTTAACACACAGCTGTGGTAGGGTGAGGGCCTATCATCAAAGGTCACTGGAAACACACTCTCTAGACTAAAGTAATTCTAGCAGTTATCTTTCTGATGGAAATTTGCATTATGGGTTTGTGTCCTCCTCCCCACAGCATGATCATTATTGAAATAGGTAAGTATTGGATTTCTGGATTGTGAAGCTAGACAATCTAATTCTGTCTCATCTTAACCTCACTAGCTGCCCATGGCCTAAACTCAGACAACTCCTCCTGGTGTATACACTGTACATCTTCATTTATTGGCTTACAGTACACTTGCTGGAAGACAGAGATGAGAGCAGATCACCTTTTAAGCTCTCTTCCAACACGGATTCTACTCTTTTTGTTGCTCTGTAACAAGAAAACCCAATCTGAGATCGGAGGTGACACAAAGATATCAATGTGAGCCTATATAAAAAAAGTCTGAAAGTGAGATCTCCCAGAATTGAAAAATTTAATAAATCAATTAACAAAATTTACTGAGCATTGGATGCCTTCAAAAGAGAAAGATCAGGTTACATTTTTTATAAGGCAAAAAAAAAAACCTAATTAGTATCATGCTCTGAGATATACTTCTTATTGAAAGCTATGCTTTTATTTTTAATTAGTTCAATAAATGGCAGTAGTCAGGTTTTTCCTCAGGTAATTCCCCAGGCCATAGAATCATTGTAAGAAATCAGCTCCATTTCAGTCTTTGATCCTTTAAAACCAAGGACTACAACTTTGCTGGACGTGTATCAATCATTTTAAGACCCCAGACAAAGTAAAAACTTCAATGTCTCCAGAAATGTAAAGATGCTCAAAGTCAGGAAAGCGGGATCCCATCTACAAGACGCGAGGAACAAAACTGGTCACTCCCCATAAAAGGGGAGATTTACATTAACTTTCCTCTAGCAGAAAAGGGAGGGGGGAACGGTTAGAATGGGTTCTCTAAGAAAATCTTTGAATCTCCTTTTGCGCCAAATAATCTTCATTTGAAGACAGTCTCTTCCTAATATTTAACCAAATATATATCCTAAGTTGCCTACGTTGGTTCTTTAAAGTAAAATAATATCACAATATTAAAAAGTTTTACCATAACAATTTTTCCAATCCCAGGCAAAGACTTATTCTGAGCTATGCAATAATACAATTCTCATAGTTTGTTTTATTGTCTTCTATAGTTTCCATTTTCCTACCCTATACTTATTTTTTTCTGATGCTATTAAAAGGTAAACTTATCAATGCATCTCTTAAATTATACACTTTGCAAGGTAAAAATCACAGTATGGTGAGGTTTAAGGAAAGAAAAAATACCACACCATCCTTAATTCTTTCATTTAGAGGAGTTTCATTGTTTTACTTAAAATAAGTAGCCCACTGTTTCACTTTGCATTTCCTTTCCATGAGAAGATCCTTTTAAATATATATGTATGCTTTAATCAAATTTAACCTGGCAGTCTCATTCTGACTGGTACTAAATAAAATTTGAGAATTGCCTCATGTCCACAAATGCCACATCCCTTCATGCAGCTACAATAGTTTGCTGAACATTTGTGCTACATTAAAGATTTATGATCTGCTTTTGTTCCTCTGTGTTCCTTAGTTTTCTGCCACATTTCTACATCATCACTTACGCCTCCCTATACAGGTTCAAGGTTCCATTTTCCCAGAATTCTTCTGAAGGCTCAATAAGTATATCAGATTTCCACTTCAGCATGGGGGGCAGGGAACTATCTTGTATAATCTATAACTCCCAATGCCATATACGATGATTTTTTAATTGTGTGTCTTATTTGCAAGATATCTGATCATGTGGCATTAACCAAGTTCCTATATTTACTTTGGAGCAACATTTCTTTCCTGGGGCTCATTTGGCTGGTTTCACATTCTGGTGTAATAATATATCATACACAAATCTAGGGAAGAAATTAGAAAAACAGTGTATTCATAAGAACAATTTAAGAAATCTACTGGGTTGGAAGCCTTTCTCCTGCAGTTGAGATCGTTTTATTTATTTATTTTTTTAAAAGATTAATCTATAAATTATATCCTAGGGGAAAACTTCATGCTGGGGATAGTGGGCACCAAATCTCTATATACTCTTTATTTGTGAGGCAGGGTATCTCAATGACCTGTGGGAAACACGTTGCCCTTCGAGATGCGAGGTTCTGGAGCCCGAGTGCCTCCCTGTCAATAGCTGGGCCCAGCTCTGGGTTGGGATGATAGCCCCTCTCTCTGCTAAGGTTCTGTGGACTGAACTTGGCCCAGACAGATGATCCCTGACTTTATTTCACCTGTGCCGCTCCTCTCCACTGTCAGACACTCGAGAGAACAGCTATTCCCATAGTCCATATAGAAACATGCCTTTCGAAAAATCTGGACCAGGAAATTGATGAATATCTCTGAGTCTGCAAAAATAGAATCGCCATTCCTGAAACTTTGGTTCATATAAAGGAACTTTTGTAGAGGCACCCACCGATTTGTTTACGTTGGATTTGTGTTGGATTGCCTAAAATGGCTGCCTGGAGCTGTTGGCCACAAGAACTTCCTCTCTATCTCCTTCTTCCCCCTTGAAATTGATGCTAAGGCCTCTTCGGGACCCTTACCCCAATTTTCTTTTTTCTGCCCAAGTGTTTATTCAGGGCAAAACCATCCGTGGCAGAATATGTGGTGCCAAAGGAAAAGGGAGAGTAATGCATCATGCCAGCTGTCACTCCCTCCCTTTCCACATCCCTATTCCCATGCCCTATTGCTCCATAACAAATTACCCCCAAACTTAACAGCTTGCTTAAAACAACCATTTCTTTATGCTCACAAATTCTGTGGGTCAGGAATTTGGTCAGAGTACAATGAAAATTGTTTATGTCTGCTCAGCAATATCTAGAATCTCAACTGGGAAAACTCTACAGCTAGGGTGGACTCCACAGCTGGGGGTGGAATCTTCTGGAGGCACCTTCATTCACATATCTGGAGGCTGATGCTGACTGTCCACTGAGACCTCAACCAGAGCAATTACATGTGCCCTCTGCAGGTGGCCTGGGCTTCTGGCCAGCTCAGAGCTCCAACAGCTCCAACAGCTCCAACAGCTCCAACAGAGAGTGTCCCAGTCAACAAAGTGAAAGCTACATGGCACTTTCCACCTAGGTGTGAAAGTCATGAAGTATTCTACTGGCTATAAGCAAGTCACAAGCCCGCCTGAAATTCAGGATAGAGGACATAGACCCCATCTGTCAATGAGAGTAGTGTCAAAAAATCTAGTTTTTTTTTTTTAATTACCACATTTATCAACCTCATTACTCAAAGGCAACTTTCTTAGTGTCTTCATACCCATTGCCTCATAAGCCCGTCTCCTTCACTCTCTCTTTCTAACAGTCTTCACCCCAGGACACTTACCTCATGTCTTATTTTTCTTCGCAATATACCCGATGTGTTTTCCTTTGTACAAAATAGCAAAAACCACAACAAAAATTGTGGTTTTGAAAAACTGGACCTATAGGAGAACACCACATAAAGAAACAACAATTTTGGGTTGCTGTAACCCAACATTTAGAAACACACATGTACACACACAAGCCCTCCTTCACTTTTGTTTCAGCAACTATGGAAAGAATCTTAGAAATTTCATTTTCTTTTTTTTTTTTATAATAAATTTATTTTTTATTGGTGTTCAATTTACCAACTTACAGAATAACACCCAGTGCTCATCCCATCAAGTGCCCCCCTCAGTGCCCGTCAACCATTCACCCCCACCCCCCGCCCTCCTCTCCTTCCACCACCCCTAGTTCATTTCCCAGAGTTAGGAGTCTTTATGTTCTGTCTCCCTTTCTGATATTTCCCACACATTTCTTCTCCCTTCCCTTCTATTCCCTTTCACTATTATTTATATTCCCCAAATGAATGAGAACATATAATGTTTCTCCTTCTCCGATTGACTTACTTCACTCAGCATAATACCCTCCAGTTCCATCCACGTTGAAGTGAATCGTGAATATTTGTCATTTCTAATGGCTGAGTAATATTCCATTGTATACATAAACCACATCTTTATCCATTCATCTTTCGATGGACCCCGAGGCTCGTTCCACAGTTTGGCTATTGTGGACATTGCTGCTAGAAACATCCGGATGCAGGTGTCCCGGCATTTCATTGCATCTGCATCTTTGGGGTAAATCCCCAACAGTGCTATTGATGGGTCATAGGGCAGGTCTATTTTTAACTCATTGAGGAACCTCCACACAGTTTTCCAGAGTGGCTGCACCAGTTCACATTCCCCCCAACAGTGTAAGAGGGTTCCCTTTTCTCCGCATCCTCTCCAACATTTGTGGTTTCCTGCCTTGTTAATTTTCCCCATTCTCACTGGTGGGAGGTGGTATCTCATTGTGGTTTTGATTTGTAGGCAAGTGATGCAGATGGCAAGTGATGCAGAGCATTTTCTCATGTGCGTGTTGGCCATGTCTACGTCTTCCTCCGTGAGATTTCTGTTCATGTCTTTTGCCCATTTCATGATTGGATTGTTTGTTTCTTTGGTGTTCAGTTTAATAAGTTCTTTATAGATCTTGGAAACTAGCCCTTTATCTGATACGTCATTTGCAAATATCTTCTCCCATTCTGTAGGTTGTCTTTTAGTTTTGTTGACTGCATCCTTTGCTGTGCAAAAGCTTCTTATCTTGATGAAGTCCCAATAGTTCATTATTGCTTTTGTTTCTCTTGCCTTCGTGGATGTATCTTGCAAGAAGTTACTGTGGCTGAGTTCAAAAAGGGTGTTGCCTGTGTTCTCCTCTAGGATTTTGATGGAATCTTGTCTCACATTTAGATCTTTCATCCATTTTGAGTTTATCTTTGTGTCTGGTGCAAGAGAGTGGTCTAGTTTCATTCTTCTGCATGTGGCTGTCCAATTTTCCCAGCACCATTTACTGAAGAGACTGTCTTTCTTCCAGTGGATAGTCTTTCCTCCTTTATCGAATATTAGTTCACCATAAAGTTCAGGGTCCACTTCTGGGTTCTCTATTCTGTTCCATTGATCTATGTGTCTGTTTTTGTGCCAGTACCACACTGTCTTGATGACCACAGCTTTGTAGTACAACCTGAAATCTGGCATTGTGATGCCCCCAGCTATGGTTTTCTTTTTTAAAATTCTCCTGGCTATTCGGGGTCTTTTCTGATTCCACACAAATCTTAAAATAATTTGTTCTAATTCTCTGAAGAAAGTCCATGGTATTTTGATAGGGATTGCATTAAACGTGTAAATTGCCCTAGGTAGCATTGACATTTTCATGATATTAATTCTGCCAATCCATGAGCATGGAATATTTTTCCATCTCTTTGTGTCTACCTCAGTTTCTTTCAGAAGTGTTCTATAGTTTTTAGGGTATAGATCCTTTACCTCTTTGGTTAGGTTTATTCCTAGGTATCTTATGCTTTTGGGTGCAATTGTAAATGGGATTGACTCCTTAATTTCTCTTTCTTCAGTCTCATTGTTAGTGTATAGAAATGCCACTGACTTCTGGGCATTGATTTTGTATCCTGCCACGCTGCCAAATTGTTGTATGAGTTCATGTATGAGTACATGAGCAATCTTGGGGTGGAGGCTTTTGGGTTTTCTATGTAGAGTATCATGTCATCGGCAAAGAGGGAGAGTTTGACTTCTTCTTTGCCAGTTTGAATGCCTTTAATGTATTTTTGTTGTCTGATTGCTGAGGCTAGGACTTCCAGTACTATGTTGAATAGCAGTGGTGAGAGTGGACATCCCTGTCTTGTTCCTGATCTTAGGGGAAAGGCTCCCAGTGCTTCCCCATTGAGAATGATATTTGCTGTGGGCTTTTCGTAGATGGCCTTTAAGGTGTTGAGGAATGTTCCCTCTATCCCTACACTCTGAAGAGTTTTGATCAGGAATGGATGCTGTATTTTGTCAAATGCTTTCTCTGCATCTAATGAGAGGATCATATGGTTCTTGGTTTTTCTCTTGCTGATATGATGAATCACATTGATTGTTTTATGAGTGTTGAACCAGCCTTGTGTCCCGGGGATAAATCCTACTTGGTCATGGTGAATAATTTTCTTAATGTACTGTTGGATCCTATTGGCTAATATCTTGTTGAGAATTTTTGCATCCATGTTCATCAGGGATATTGGTCTGTAATTCTCCTTTTTGGTGGGGTCTTTGTCTGGTTTTGGAATTAAGGTGATGCTGGCCTCATAGGACAAATTTGGAAGTACTCCATCTCTTTCTATCTTTCCAAACAGCTTTAGTAGAATAGGTATGGTTTCTTCTTTAAACGTTTGGTAGAATTCCCCTGGGAAGCCATCTGGCCCTGGACTTTTGTGTCTTGGGAGGTTTTTGATGACTGCTTCAATTTCCTCCCTAGTTATTGGCCTGTTCAGGTTTTCTATTTCTTCCTGTTCCAGTTTTGGTAGTTTGTGGCTTTACAGGAATGCGTCCATTTCTTCTAGATTGCCTAATTTATTGGCGTATAGCTGCTCATAATATGTTTTTTAAATCATTTGTATTTCCTTGGTGTTGGTTATGATCTCTCCTTTCTCATTCATGATTTTATTAATTTGAGTCTTCTCTCTCTTCTTTTTAATAAGGCTGGCTAATGGTTTATCTATCTTATTAATTCTTTCAAAGAACCAACTCCTGGTTCTGTTGATCTGTTCCACAGTTCTTCTGGTCTCGATTTCGTTGAGTTCTGCTCGAATCTTTATTAACTCTCTTCTTCTGCTGTGTGTAGGATGTATTTGCTGTTTTTTCTCCAGCTCCTTTATGTGTAAGGTTAGCTTTTGTATTTGAGTTCTTTCCGGTTTTTGAATGGATGCTTGTATTGCGATGTATTTCCCCCTCAGGACTGCTTTTGCTGCATCCCAAAGATTTTGAACGGTTGTATCTTCATTCTCATTAGTTTCCATGAATCTTTTTAATTCTTCCCTAATTTCCTGGTTGACCCTTTCATCTTTTAGCAGGATGGTCCTTAACCTCCACATGTTTGAAGTCCTTCCAAACTTCTTGTTGTGATTTAGTTCTAATTTCAAGGCATTATGGTCTGAGAATACACAGGGGATGATCCCAATCTTTTGGTATCGGTTCAGACCCTGATTTGTGACCCTGTATGTGGTCTATTCTGGAGAAAGTTCCATGTGCACTTGAGAAGAATGTGTATTTGGAGATGTGTTTAGAAGACCTATCGAGTATAGAAAGTGCTAGATTGGGATCCCTGGGTGGCGCAGCGGTTTGGCGCCTGCCTTTGGCCCAGGGCGCGATCCTGGAGACCCGGGATCGAATCCCACATCAGGCTCCCAGTGCATGCAGCCTGCTTCTCCCTCTGCCTGTGTCTCTGCCTCTCTCTCTCTCTCTCTGTATGACTATCATAAATAAATAATAAAAAAAAAGAAAGTGCTAGATTAAAGTCACCAAGTATAAGTGTATTATTATCTAAGTATTTCTTCACTTTGGTTATTAATTGATATATTTGGCAGCTCCCACATTCGGGGCATATATATTGAGGATTGTTAAGTCCTCTTGTTGGATAGATCCTTTAAGTATGATATAGTGTCCCTCTTCATCTCTCACTATAGTCTTTGGGGTAAATTTTAGTTTATCTGATATAAGGATGGCTACCCCTGCTTTCTTTTGAGAATCTTAGAAATTTCAAACAAGCTGCAAATTCGCTTCAGGTACAGGAGGCTAGAAAAGTAGTACCAAGACGATGATCTGTTTTCACAGTGGAAGGAGAAAGAGAAAAAGAGAGAAACCCCAGTGTATAGCAACAAGAAGCAGAAACCCATAAATGAGCAGAAAAACCAGCCTGGAGTCCTTTGGGCACAGGAGGTGATGGGGAGCCCATCTCAATCAAGAAGGGACCCAAACATGGTGGTAAAAGATAATTCCATCACATCCTACTTTAAACACCCATACAGAATAGAGGGGGTGCCTGGCTGGCTCAGTCAGTTAAATATCTGCCTTGTCTGAGATCATGATCTTGGGGGCCCGGGGTCAAGACCCACATCAGGCTCCCCTCTCAGTGGGGAGTCTGTTTCTCCCTCTGTCCCTCCCCTGCTCAAATAAATAAACTAAACCTTTAAAATAATAAAAATAATAATAAACTGCTGTTCCCAATAAAAAGGATACAGCAGACTTGGGATTCTAAGAGATCAGAGTTCAAATATGCCATTTACTAGCAATACACGTGTACACCACTGCCCACTTTGTTCATGAAGAAACAGAAGCAACATTTAGTGTCAACCACGTAGCTAGAAAAGGCCAGGGCCAGGTTCCAAATCTTCTGCTCATGACTGAGTCTCTTTATGTGTTTCTTTCTCGTGGCAAACTGAGAACTCCCCAGTGGAAGCACAGGACTTATGTCGTTCATTTCTGAATCTCTAGAACTTAGCACCATGCCCAACACATGGTGGGTATTCAGCAAACTGTTTGAAATAATTGACAAAAAAACAAATGTTGTTCAGTCCCAATAGGGATATTGAATTCCATGGTTCAGAGAAAAGCAGGATTGATATGCAGATTCCAGCACAATCTTGCTGACCCTCTCTACAGAGTCCGCATAAGTGAATCTGAGTCTCCTCCATGACTGACAATCTTGTGGGCTGTTCAGATGACAAGAAAACATTCCATTCCCTTAGTCCTCACGTAGATTAGAAGTTCATCTTTTTGGTCTTGGGCAGCTTTATAAAAATGTAACTCTGAGGTTCACAAAGACTTGATAGGTAACTCTTCACAAATCCATTCATTTGTTCTTTAATTACTCACCAAACAAATATTTACTGAATTCCCTCTTATGGGCCATGTACAAGTGATATAAGCTGGGAATATAACAGGAAAAATAAAGACAAAAAAATAATAGAAGGATTTATTTCCTAAATATTTACATTAAGTTATCCCAACTCTTGCATTACAATTCTTAATAGTCTAGATTATAAAAATAATTGAAAAATAAAACTTTAGGGGCACCTGGGTAGCTCAATTGGTTGAGTGTCTGACTCTTGATATCAGCTCAGGTCGGTTCTCAGGGTCATGAGATCAAGACCCATGTGGGTATCTGGGCTGAGTGTGGAGTCTGCTTGAGAATCTCTCTCTGTCTCACCCCCCCAACTCGTGTGCAGGCACTCACTTTATCTCAAAAAAAAAAAAAAAAAAGGAAAAGAAAAACTTTATTCCTTTAACCTGCAAATTGGCTATTTTCTTTTTTTTTTTTTAATTGGCTGTTTTCTAAGTTAAATAAGATATATAAATAAGATATTTTTTTCTTTACTACATTATCCCAGAGGCCATGCAGCAGCTGTTCTTTTGTGCCACTAGATAATCTGAAACAGAGGGAAATATAAACAAAATTCCCAAATACATATTCATAGTCAATTCATTTCACAGGTGCCCATGTGCTATTGATGCCAGCAGTTTGATTCCACTTCACCTGGTTGTAATTTAAAGCCTACAAGAGATGGCACAATTTGGAAAGTATAATAAACAATGCACAATTATGCACTGCATGTTTTCTCCCACTTCTGTAACAACAGAAGGCTGAAGGCTTTTTAAGAACTAAATTTTCAGTGAGAGTTAAAGTGGAAATTTTCCTATTTTGAAAGAGTTCCCATCATAGTTCCTTTAGCATGCAGAAAGTATCAACAGAATTTCTACTTTTTTAGGTAACTCATTTATAGTATTATAGTTATCATTGGTATAACCAAGACGATATTAATATCAATGACTATGTGGATGTCAGTTTATGTAATGCTAAGTAGCTCATTCCCATTCTCATTCAACTTAGAGACATGAGAGTCATATTGTGAACATGTATATTTTTTAGGGGGAGGGGTAGAGGGAGAGATGGAATCTCCTTTTTTAAAAAAATCTTATATATTTATTCATGAGAGACAGAGAGAGAGGCAGAGACACAGGCAGAGGGAGAAGCAGGCTCCACACTGGGAGCCCGATGCAGGACTTGATTTCAGGACCCCAGGATCATGACCTGAGCCAAAAGCAGATGTTCAACCACTGAGCCACCCAGGTACCTGAGAGATGGAATCTTAAGCAGGCTGCATGCCCAGTATGGAGCCCAATCTCAGGGCCCTGAGATCATGACCTGAGCTGAAATCAAGAATCGGACACTTAACTGACTGAGCCACCCAAGTGCCCTGGATTCATGTATTTCTACCTGGTATTGATACATGGGGAAAATGTCTAATGCATCAGTGTGTCCATAAAGTTTTATCATATCCATATGTACAAACATATATATTTTTTTAAAGATTTATTTATTTATTCATGAGAGATACACAGAAAAAGAGGCAGAGACATAGGCAGAAAGAGAAGCAGGCACCCCAACGGGAGCCCAATGTGGGACTTGATCCCGGGACTTCAGGACCACGCCCTGATCCAAAGGCAGACACTCAACCACTGAGCCACCAGGCATCCCCAAACATATAAGTATTAATACAGCTTTAAAAGAGAGAGAGATTTTGTATGAAACCATGTCAAGAGTGTAACTATGTATGTTACAATATTTGGTAAAGGACACCATCCATCTATTCACATATGTTTGGAGTTGGATAAGATTCTAATTATCTAATGAATATTCCCAGTTACAGGTGAGACAGCCAAGGCTCACAGAAATTGGACAATTTCCATCAAGTTTCTCCTCATCTGCTGCTCTTCCCCTCTCTTTACAAAGGTATGTTTTCCTTAAATGCAGAGAAAAATCTACATTTATATGAATCACAGTCATCCAGTGAATGGTACTCCTCTAGCACCAACGTTTCTTTCACCCAACACCATTTCACGTGTCCCCAATATAAAAAGTCAACATCAAGGTTACAACGATCACATATCGAACTTCCTTTCAGCATCAAGGGAGTGCAAAACATTCTCTATTTGGAGAATTCCCAGAGGTTTTTGAGGGTTATTCAAGTGTAGAGCAGATGGGGCTTACAACCCACAGCCTTTCTTGCCTTCCCTGAGCTTCATTAAGGCTTTGCTGCCCCACCAGCTGAGTCCGGGGCAGCCAGGCTTGAGAGATGAGCCTCATAGATTCAATAGCAGTCTGGAAAGCACAAGTGTGAAATAGAAGCCAAATTCACTTAGTTTCCTTTACAGAAGTGTCAGCTCCACTCAAAAACCGACTGTCTTCCATGCCAGAGAAGAAGAAGAAACTGCTTTATCTCATTCACTTCATCACCTAAAACCATTTGATGGGCTTGACAGCTGCTGCTTGCTAATTATGGACCAAACTTCTCAGCAGGAAGCTTGTTGCATCAACAGGTCCCAGAACAATTCTGTGATTGTTTTGGGAAAGCTTGGGCACTTGGGGTTGAGTGTTTTCACGTCAATTATCCTCACTGGTTGTCATGACTTGGAGCTGCTCTAGTGGAATGAAGGGAACAAAGTAATGAGGAGCTTCTGAGACCTGCATACAGCTGATTGGCTCTGAAGAACATTCCAGTTGAATCTATGTTTCTAGCTGTTGAAGATATCATGAGAGGGGTTGGTGTCCCACACTACCCCTGCTCCAGAAGAACACCAAGTGGCTCTCATGTCAGGGAGTTTAGCAGTCATGCAGGAAGGATTCATTCCATAGAAATGTAATACATTTTCAGCTCAGTATCTGTCTTTAGAGATTTGTCATTTTTTTAAAACAAAAATAGAAAGGTAGAGGGGATCCCCGGGTTACTCAGAGGTTTAGCATCTGCCTTGGGCTCAGAGCGTGATCCTGGGTCCCAGGATTGAGTCCTGCATCAGGCTCCCTGCATGGGGCCTGCTTCTCCCTCTGCCTGTGTCTCTGCCCTTCTCTCTCTCTCTCTCTCTCTCTCTCTCTGTCTCTCATGAATAAATAAATAAAATCTTTTAAAAAAAAATAGAAAGGTGGAAAAACTAATCCTCTTTCATTCTTGGATTTTTGTTGTTGTTGTTTTGAAGGTAGAGTAGAAGGTTAAAAAGGGAAAGGAAGAGTTGCAGTCCCTCAAGCGTCCAGCTCTTGGTTTTGGTTCAGGTCATGATCTCAGGGTGGTGGGATCAAGCCCTGTGTAGAAACTTACCACCAGGATTTGTGCTCAGTGGAGATTCTGCTTGAAGATCCTCTCCCTCTGCCCCTTCCATGACTTGTGTGTGTGCGCAATCTCTCTCTGAAATAAATAAATAAATAAATAAATAAATAAATAAATAAATAAATCTAAAGAAAGAAAGAAGAAAGAAAGAAAGAAAGAAAGAAAGAAAGAAAGAAAGAAAGAAAGAGGGGACACGGTGGCTCAGCGGTTAAGTGAATACGTACATGGTTCTCAGATCCCACTCCTTTCTTTGCCAGTCCTCAATATATCACATATCGTCTCACAGAAAGCCAAAGCATCACCCAGACTGAAGGCAATGATTTTTCCAGCCTCAAAAATCTTGCCTGAGGAAAACAGCTCACTTCTCATGGCAGCGATGTCTCCAGCACTGCCTATGGCAGAGTGTGGGCTCTCGTGTATGGCATGGTCACAGGTTCTCAGCTGAAGGTCCGGAGTGACCTCCCTGCCCAGCGAGTGAAGTCTGGTTCGTGGTCCAGAGAGTCTGTTTCTCTCACCAGAAGGCCAGCAAGGAACTGTGAAATGCAGGAGCTGGGGGAAATATGTGGGAACTACTAGAATGCCTATAGCTTTTAGAGTCATATATGAAAAAGGAGATAATCACTTTTACACATTCGATCATGAATGTATTGGAGGGAATTCTGCATGGACAATTATGACTGAAACAAGGCAACACCATGCTGCTCAGAGATGGGAAATGAGCTTAACTATCACTCCCTGAGATGACTTCTTTCTTGAATCAAAGAAAGTGATGGGGATCAAAGAACTTCATATGTTTGGGTTGTTAGTGGATTAATATAAAGAACTAATACATGTTAGGATATAACTTGTTACATTTAACTTAAGGCACTTACCATTGAACAGGCACATGTTACTGGGGGCTACTTTATTGGAGATCACAACTTCGGACAAAGGGTCAACATAGTTTTTCTGTAAAGGGTCAGATAATAAATATTTCGGGCTTCAAGAGCCATGTGGTCTCTCTCACAACTACTCAGGCCTGTCTGCAGGGCAAAAGCAGCCATAGACAATATATAAACTAATGGACATGGCTGTGTTCCAAGGATATGTGATTTGCAAAAGCAAGGGGTTGCTTTAGCTTCATTGATAAATTTCTAAGTACTTTCCATGATGTTTTCAGCTACTAAGGTTGAGAAATAAATTCACACCAAAGTGTTAGTGACAATATATCTCAATATCTGCATGTTCCCTCTTTTGGGAAGAACACGGGGGCAAAAGTACTTAACCATCTCAAATTTCAGCATTTCAGGTGCTGTGGGACTTGGCAGGAGAAAATGTAGGGGCAGAATGGCTTTCCTCCTTGTGCCACACCCACAAACCACATTCCAGAACTGAGCAGCCTCTTTCTCTGCCTCCTTGCCTGGGTCCAGCTGTCATTTCCATTCGTTGTCATGACACTTGGAGGTTGTCTGTTCCCATCAGACCTTTATCCCTACACTGCCCAGAAGGGTATGTAAACCGCCGCCCCCCGGCAGTTTGTCTTAGAGAACCAAAACTCTCCTTTCAGAGCTCATTTGTCTGTCACCTCTATTTGGTGCCAAAATCAGAAGATTAAAAAGGTAGATGAATCAGAGCCCTTTTACCACATGGTAAAGGCAAATCAATATATTCAACTTCCCAGAGTCTCAGAGAAGCCATGTGTCATTTTTAAATTTTACCTCAAAAGCCATAACTGGTGAATACAGGATATGCTATATCCTGTGCATGAGGCTCAGTGGGAAGAAGTGGAGAAAAGTGGATTCTGGGACCAAAGAGCCACAGAGAATAGACCCAATAATGAAGAATCTGGAGGGGCCTCAAAGGCCATGCTTTGCACAATTGGATTTTTGATTGCATACTAATTAAAGAAACATTTACATTTAGCCCACACTTGCACCCTGACACAGTGCTGTATGCTTTCTGGAAAGGCCTTCTTCCCCTGTCCAAAAGTGGTAGAGGTCCTTGTGGCCTGGAGAGCAAACACTCATCATTAGAAGAAGATGCTGAGAATGTAGAATTGCTGCAAAGTCATATCATTAATAGTTTCCTTTTGTGGTCAAGCTGGAGGGAAATGGATCTTTCGATGCAATTATAACATTGTTGATATTGAAGAGAAAACACTCACCTCCATATGAGCTCCCACAGACTCAGAAACAAAGTTATTGGAAGCAGCTATTATGTTTTTCCCTTTGCTCTAGGATGTTGTGTCGCCTCCTAAATTTAGCATTAATGGTAGTGTCTGATTCCATGATCGTTTCCTACTGCCTGGCCTCCTTTTCTCTGTGCCTCTAGCCCTCCAATACTTCCCACTGGTAGAAGAGTGCCTGCTAGCACCAGCCCCCCCAGTGCAGCTCTAGGGAAGCCCAATACCCAAGCTACTACATCTATAGGAGCCCTATACTTCTGTATGGCGCTTGCTGTGTGTTATAATCTCCATTGACTCTTTCCTTCCCTTCACCGCCATTCTCCCCCCTCTAAAAACCCTAGCCACTGGCCAAAAGAACTTGGATGTCCTTCTAGGGTGACTGTTGACCAAGTTCCAGCTCAGTAACTCAGCTCACTGGAAGTGGGATGGAAGAGTGCTGACCTAGAGTGAGCTGAGCTGAGCTCTAATCCATTGTTAGGGGACTCACATACCAGTTTCTTAAGGCAAGTAAATGATAGCTATACCAATGCCTGGCTTGCAAATCCTATGACTCTAAGAAATGACCAAATCTAGGATACCAGAATGTTCTACATAGATTAAAACCCTTAGGAGTGGCATAAAAGCAAATAAAACTGTCCTTCTTAAGAGAAGTGGCCAAATTAACCAGTTTTTAGAGACTTATTAGTACTAACATAAGTGAGAATTAAAGAAGTGACAATACCTAAGAAAGTCAAGAGTCCTAATAAGCCGTTTTAGATAAATTTAAAGAGTAGGATGCAAAGCTCTGCAGTTAGCACAGATCTATAGTATAAAGGAGTCCTGCTTATTCTCTGCAATAACAGTTGGGGAAAAAATGCTTTAGTAAGTGGCCCGGCCAGTGTAAAGAATTGTTCATTGGATGAAAAAAAAATTTAGTGAAGCTTGAAAATTTTCTAGGTGTAAAGATAAGGAGTGGAAATGTGTGATTCTCCATGAAAATGTGACTTCAAAAGAAGCCAAGGATCTGCTCGCACATTTCAGTGAAATCACAGGGAGCAAACCCACTGATGCTGCTTCTGAATCACCCACAAATTAGATAGAGAAGGTCAGGAGCCAGTATTCTTTGCATAATATAGAATATACACAAGATGAATATACATGAGGGGTTTCTTCCCGAGCTAAAGTGGTTCATACAGGAGAAAGGTCACTGGCCAGTGTTCAGGGGAGACCAAAGCTGGATGGTGGAGGAAATCCCTTGGCAAGTCATTTTGTCCTCCAGGCAGAAGAACCAGTGAGCTTTTGGCCAAGGGCAAGGGACTCACCTCATTGTGGCCATGCGGTAAGTCTCATGTTGGGTCAGATGCACTCTGCCACTCTATGGCAGTAAGGAGCAAGAATTTAAAAATCAATCACCTGTATAGACTTTTCTGAGACTCTCACTGAATTTCTTTTGTTGGAAAGGCAAGAAACAGTGAAATCAGTGCTTTCAGGATCATGCTACAGAATGTTAGCATATTATCCTCTTAAAGATAATGAGGAGTCTGCGTAGAGAGCCCACCCAAGGATGCTTATTGTAGCACTTTGGTTTTATTTTTTTTTAAGTCTAATCATCATCTGTCAGTAGAAAAGGGATTGACTATTCTAATGTATATCCATAACATAGGATACTATGCAACCATTTAAAAAATAATAGAGCCCAACCTTTGAATTGAACTAGAAAAATCTCTAAAATGTGTTTTTACCTTTAAAAGCCAAGTTATAGATGAAAACATACAGTGTGATATGGCCTGTATTTTTTAAATCCCACAACAAAAAATGAATATTTTGAAAACTCTTTTGTTTTTTTAGATTTTATTTATTTATTCATGAGAGACACAGAGACACAGGCAGAGGGAGAAGCAGGCTCCGTGCAGGAAGCCCGACACGGGACTTGATCCTGCGTCTCCTGGATCACACCATGGGCTGAAGGCAGTGCTAAACTGCTGAGCCACCTGAGCTGCCCAAGATTTTGAAAACTCTTAAGAGCAGGTGCTTCTAGCCTTGATATAAGATGAAGATCTAGGGGGGAATTCAATTCAAATATATTGTGTGTCACCTGTGGCAAAATGATTACAATCAGGGATTTGAGGCAAGATTCACTTTTTTAGAAATTTCAGCTTCCTGGGCAGCCCGGGTGGCTCAGCGGTTTAGCGCCACCTTCAGCCCAGGGTGTGATCCTGGAGACCCGGGATCGAGTCCCACGTCAGGCTCCCTGCGTGGAGCCTGCCTCTCCCTCTGCCTGTGTCTGTGCCTCTCTCTCTGTGTGTGTGTGTGTCTCTCGTGAATAAATAAATAAAATCTTTAAAAAAAAAAAAAGACATTTCAACTTCAATATTTAGTATCGAAATTATTGAACCTGAGTCTCAATTTTCTCATCTATAAAATGAGGGAAATGATAGTTCTTAATCACAGAGTTGCTTGTAAGAAATAAATGACCCTTTAGTTGACCCACAACTCAACCCTGAAAATTTTTCTCGGAAGACCAAAAGAAAAGATTCCAAACCATGGGTGCTCAGGACAAGCAAGTCTTGACCCAAAAGGCATGGACTTTCAAAGCCCTGAGCCTGCTCCCTTCTGGGGAAGAATGCTCAAGTCATGAGAACAGAGAGGGATGGGAGATGAGGGTGAGCCAGGATCTTTCCTTCTTTTACCTTATAAAGACAGCTCACTTCTTTTTTTAGGAATCTAGAGTTAAGCATGATTAAAGTTCATAACTTAGGGGAGCCTGGGTGGCTTAGTCTGTTAAACATCTGCCTTCAGCTCAGGTCCCAGGTCATGATCTCGGGGTCCTGGGATCAAGCCCCATGCCAGGCTCCCTGCTTATTGGGGAATCTGCTTCTGCCTCTCCCTCTGCCCCTCCCCTCTGCTTGCACTAGGTCGCATGCTCTCTGTCTCAAACAAAGTCTTTTTTTTTCTTAAGTGCATAATTTAACCCTTAATATCTCCAACTAGCCCAAAATATTTTATTTCAATATCTGGTACGCACACACAATGAACCAAAATCTTTTCAAGCTATCAGTTATAGCCATGAGAAGCCAAGGAGTTCAAAATCAGTCCTTGACACAAGCTAGGTGACTTCAAAGCAATTTAGAGATGTGATCTACATGTTGATTATTTCTCCAACAAACTTCTAGTTATTCTTTTAAAAATAAAGGAAAAAAAGGTTCATATGTGACAATTCTCTTCATAGGTGCTCCTAAACTTTAGTTTTTGGGGGTTTTTTGGTTTTGGTTTTGGTGGGGGTTTTTTGGTTGTTTTTTTTTTTTTTTTTTTTTTTTTTTTGGTTTTTTTGAAAGTCTCCAGATATATCTTCAAGACTCCCAAGAGCCAAGAGCCTACTTAAATCAAGTGTTAAGTGCTAGGAGAGGTTTAAACTAACTACTTATTAACTAAATTGTTAACAGGGGATAAGATCTCGTTTAAAGAGGTAGTACTTTTATGATTTGAGTACAAGCAAGGAAATGCTGTAATACCATCGTCCTATTTGCTGTCTATGAAAACAATATGCGAGTATGTGTTTGCTGATAGAATTGTTTTCTGCGCAATGGCCAAGTGTCATTTTTTAAATATTTATCTCATTCAACCCCAGGGAGAATTTCTAATAACAAAAGATGTGCTGTTTGTTTTGTATTTAGTATGTACTATAATGAGTTTTCAAAGAGTAAGAGACTCGAGGCCCACTTAACTAAACTTCTTCTGAAGAGTTCAATGTACACAAACTGTTCATTAACAAGAGCAGAAATATCCCTTGAGGTAAAATCTGGATTCCTGAAATGTGATTTTTATTATATTCGGAGCCAAAGCACAGTAGGAATATATCAGATTATAATAGAGAGATAAGATTTGAAATTCAATTATGGCAAGCACTTGAATTTCAACAGCTCTTGGGTATACTCTTCACAAATATATCAGATGAATAAAATGACGACCTCTTGGAATCATGTTATTATCAGAACGGGATATCTGAGGAACATTTCACTCTAAACGAAAGTCTCTATGGAAGATTAATTATTGTGAATATAAGGAATGCTAGGGTTGATGTATAAAGAAAACATGACCCTATGGTGAAGAATGGTTCATAGTTAAAATCCATACTTGAGGTTTATCAAATACCTCTTCAGACAAGCATAGCAGGCATTAAAAGGATAGGGCCAGGAAATGATCTCAAAGAATCTGTGCTTCCTGATGGAACACAAGACAAATGGACACAATGGATATATAATGACACATATGTGAATGATATCCACTGGATATACAGAGAGCCCTCCACTGCCTTGACCATCGTGAGGGATGCCAAAATGGTAACAACTCGCAAGAAACTTATAATATTCCTGGAAAAATAAAACAGACACATAAGATACCTATTTTTATAATCATCGAATAACAATATGTCAGAATCTCAGCCTCGTGGAGACAGAGGAGAAATTAGAAATGATAGACTAACCCTTTAACAAATGAGGAAATATATAGAAAAAAGGAAAAAACTAAACTAAAGACTGACTACTATAAAGCAGATAGCATATGGTGCGTGATCTTATATATCTTGTCTCCCTTGAGTCTCAGGACTGCTCTCTGAGGTAAGCATATTACCCTCCATTTGCAAAGGACAGGGGATTAGAGCCGAAGCATGGTCACATAGCCAAGGTGTGGGATTAGGGAGCAGACCCAGGTCCCTTTGGGCATCCCTGGTCTTTCCCCCAAATCCTACAGGGTGGATTAAGTACCAGGTCCACATGCCCCATCACAATACGAACACATGCATGTTTGAGCCCAGAGGAGAGGTGAATCTGGGAAGTCTTCCCAGGAAAGCTGGAATCTGAAATAAGATGGAAGAAAGACATAAACCACAAATCAAATGAAGAATAAAGTTAGTAGTGGCAGACATAGCCTCTAACTTTAAAGTTTATCTGTCTCACCAATAAAAAGGCAAATTCCTCAAGGGTCCATGCATTTTCAGTGTAGAATACCTGGATCGCAGCACACTCAAGAAATACATGTTGAGCTAACAAATGAGAGAGACCTAACCATGACTGAGAGAGCCTGATGTGACGTAGCTGAGGAGGAAAAGAAAAGACTTTACCTAAACGAACAGCTAGGAAATTGGAAGTACAGAAATTTGACAGATTTATCCAATTAACAAGTCCCTTCTCCTGCTGCCCTCTTGTCCCTCTGGCCTTCACCGGGAGAGTGTCCTCTGTTTTACTGAGTGTCTGTTGAGCAAAGGTCATGCCATCAGCCCAAAGGCTGAGGGTGGTTCCTCCCTCCTACATCCTAAGAAAACTGAAGGAAGACGTAGGAGCTCGAGTCCACACCAGGAAGAAAACCACCAACCCAGTCATTACCAACAAACCTGTCAGTTGCAAACCCTTGGCTGGCAACATTCTCCAGGGGAGCAGGAGCAGACAGAAAGATCCCGGTCAACAGCTTATAATCAATTTTAGTTTTGGCAAATGCGGGATGGAGTCACCTTAGTAACTGTGGGATGGGAGGGTAGTTGAGAAAAAATTAAAACCAAAAAGACCATCTGTTCTGTGCAGGGCAGTCTAGATCACAGCAGTAGGAATGAATGCAAAATGCCCCTTCACTAGTCATAAAAAGAAAGGCATAAAACAAGTGCCCTTCCCACACTCCTGAAGTGTCTGGACTTTGTGTCCTAGTCGGATCCTACCACCCAGCTCTTTTTCTCTCACAGGTTGGGGGAAATTGGCCTTCAAGAGCAGTTAGGGCTCCTGAGACTGAGAGTCCATCACCTTTTTTTTTTTTTAAGATTTATTTATTTATTTATTTATTTATTTAACAGCAAGAAAGAGAGAGAGAGCACAAGCAGGGGGAGCAGCAGAGGCAGAGGTCAAAGCAGGTTCCCTACTGAGCAGGGAGCCCAATGTGAAACTTGATCTCAGGACCCTGGGGTCATGACCTGAGCTGAAGGCAGATGCTCAACCAACTGAGTCACCAGGCACCCCAAGAGTCCATCATCTTGTCACTGATTGGGATTGAATTCAAATGATCCTACTTCAAGAGGAGAGATTTTCTTAAAACTCCAGAGTTAAAGGCAAAACCCTCTTCCTAGACCCTCTTCGGTGTTTTCTCCACACTTTCACCTTCAGAGAGCTCTTTCATCATTCCTTTGCTACTATACTTAAAATATTATCTCCTGTCACAAATAAGGAAAGCACTGTTACAACCGTGCTGAGACTGGGGGCAGTGATGGGTGACTTTACTGTCCCTGACTGTGAGTATTGACTATGTGGCCACTTCTTTCCAGTTTGGGACATCAATGTTTTGGGAATTGGTCAAAAGCAAACAAAAGTGAACTTAAATGGACCAAATATTTTCATTAGTGAAAATGAGCTCACATTCAGAACCCAGAAGACCTGGCACTTAGAAGCCAGACAGATGGAGCACCTCCTTAAGCCTCAGTTTACTTCTCTGTAAAATGGGAGTGATATCTCCCAAGATTGGTCTGAATACTCAAGGACAGGGTATAGGAGGAGGAAGCGTCTACCCCAGTGTCTGCTCCCTGCATGCAGGGTTTTAAGCTGTTGGCTAACTCACTGCCCTATGTGAATCCCCCAAACCCCCCAAGATATTAGTGGGCACCATCAAAGCTGCCCCCTGGGAACAGAGAAGGTGGATAGCAACAAGCTTCAAAAGTTGCAGGAGAAAGCAGAAGCCTAGTGGAGCTTCCCCTCCACAGTGCAGTTGGGACTCAGAGACTAGAACAGGATCCATGAGAACACTGGGGTCTTTATTTAGCTTTTGTCTCTTCTCACCTTGGATCTTTACATTTTTTTAATTTTTGTGTTAATCTCTGTAGCAAATCAGACAGCAGTTTTCAGAGGCAATTTTCTTGAACCCTAAGTCTAGAGAGCTTTTAAGTTCTCAGCTCAAAAGATATTTACTTAACTACCACTTAGAGAGGGGAAAGTCAGAAACAGACAATTCCAAAGCACAAAGGAAAGGATCATCAGGTCAACGGGGAACGGGATGCAGAAGAAATGCAAATATATGCAAATAAGAGGGCAAAAAAACTGGTCTTGAAAGGCGGAAAAAATGGATGTACTATAACAAAATGAAATATGAGGACCAGGAATATAAGGTCTTTTAGTCAAAAGCTAAAAGGAGAGAAGGAAAGAAGAAAGGGAGGGAGGAAGGAAAAAACTTTTACATTCACAGTAAAATGGATCCTCAGCTGGCAAGTATGTGTACTGCACAAAGTTCCAGAGCGAGGGAACAAGCAGGAGCCCAAACCCAGCACTGTTTAGCTTGTGACAGTGGCCATCGCCTACATCAGCCCACAGGGATGCCTTTTTCCTAAGAGTCCACCCAGACAGGGTAACTCTTTCTTTTTTTTTTTTTTTAGGGTAACTCTTTCTAATTCACATGCCAACATTACATAAACTACTGACAACCCAGCACACATATCACATGGAAATAAATCAATAAAAAGAGACATATCTGCCTTTATTGACAGTGAACTCTCAGTTACCAGGGAAATGTCGCTGATCTAAAAGCTAAGACGATGTCAGTCTGTGATTACAGATACTTAAAATCTAGGCGGATGGAGGTGGGCATATCCCCTTCTACATCACTCCGGTACCTGCCGTACCTTGTCCTTCCTGGGGTGTTAGGTGTTCAAAGATGCATGCAGTGAAGGGAAACTGCAAACCAGAGGCCATCCAGAAGAGATGAGAAAACAAAGAGTTGAGGCTAGAGGGATGTTTGGCCTGAGCAAAAAACGTTGGTGCGTGTGCGGAGTGCCAGATCATGACAGCTGTCTTCACATGTCTCCAGCAGAAGGAACTTGCTCTTTGTGATCTCCAAGGCTAGGTCCGGGAAGCTTCAGGAAATAGCTCTGGGCTTAACAGATGGAATTGTTTGGCGCAAACACAGGGATAGCACGGGGTTCCTGGGAGGAGACTGGGGTATCCCAGTTGGAGGGATTCAAACCAAATCATTCTTTTGCATTGCCATTTTGTTTTCTTGGCCTGGTCCTTGCAATCCTCACTGTCACCTCTGACAGGCATACTTCTACCCTGCCCCTCTGACTGCCCAAATTTAATCCATTCTTCAGCCCAAATGTCTTTTCTTTCATGTTACCTTCCTTCATTTATGCAGGCAAAGGAGATGGATGCTCTTGTCTCCGTGCATCCCATACATTTATCATTTTTATACCGTCCTATTCCTTGCCACGTTCCCCCAATGCTAATCTCTCTCTTTTTTCTTTTTTAGAAACTTTCTTTTCCATCAACTTTATTTCCATTTTCTGTTTAAAAGTCTAGGGAAGATAGCTTAAACCCACCCTCAGCAGCTGTTCTGAGCTGTTCAGCGGCCAGAGCAGTGGGAGCCGCAGACCAATCATCCTCCTGGGCACCTGCCGCCCGAGACCTCTGGCGGAATAGCAGGGAACTCAGGAGATGAGCAGCCCATTCGCCCTGAAATTCTCCTCGGTCGCAGCCTCTTCAGCAGGGGCCTGCTCTCCTTTGCAGTCCCTTGAGGATCTCACCACTGCTGGTCTCAGCTCCATGACTGGTAGGCCCTCCACCCGCAGGTGGTGGAGCCCCTGACCAACAGCTGGCCGCGCGGGTGCAGGTATTGATGGACCCCTTCTTTTTACATAGTATCTGTACATAGAGTTGGGTTTGAACCTGAAGTACATGGGTTTGAACCACGTGGGTCCACTTACATGCAGATTTCTTTTAATACAAACAGGACAGTACGGTAAATATATTGTCTCTTCCTTATGATTTTCTTAATAGTATTTTCTTTTCCAGCTTAATTTATTTTAAGAATACAGGACATAAGACATATACAAAATATGTGCTAATCCCCTGCTTATGTTATCAGTAAGGTTTCCCATCAATAGTTGGCTACCAGTTGTTAAGCTTTAGGAGAGTCAAGAGTTCTGTGTAAGGGCACCTGGGTGACTAAGTGGTTGAGCATCTGCTCAGGGCATGACCCCAAGGTGCTGGAATCGAGTCCTGCATCGGGCTACCAGCAGGGAGCCTGTGTCTCCCTCTGCCTGTGTCTCTGCTTCTCTCTATGGGTCTCTCATCTCTCATGAATAATTAAATAAGATCTAAAAAAAAAAAAAAAGTTCTTTGCAGATCTCCCAATGGGGGAGGGGTTGGGGAGTCTCTAACCCTCCCCCCCTTCTTCAAAGGTCAACTGTGTACAAATACTACTGACTGCAAATGTACTTGCCTACAGCTTCACCTCAACAATTAGGTAACACATTCTAATATATGTGACCAGTGAGTCCTCCCTGTTGGGAGATAATTGTGAAAGGAGAGATGATAGGATTAAAAAAAAAGAGAGAGAGAGACAACAAGGATGAAATTTTAAGAGTTTAGAAAGCACAGAGAAATAAACTCAACCTCAGAAGCACTTTGATGACCATGGGCAGATGAGTGGAAGTAAAAAGGTACAGAGAGAGAGCAGAAGGTTTGTGTCTGGTGCAGCCATGGCAGCTACTGATGAGAAGATTGGTTTCTATTGCATATATCTATGCCACGTTTTGTTCTTAGGTGGAAAACAAGAAGTCAAAAATGCCAGTCACGAAAGTTATTACACATTTTATGGAACACCAAAGGCCAGAAAACATTCCCTTCAGTTTCTTAGTCTTACAAGCAAATTAAATTATAAACTAAACACTTTCTAGTGCATAAGCAAACAAAAACAGAAAACATGCATAGAACAGTGTGGGTCCATCACACTTTGGATTTTGTCCTTTTTTTCTGAAATTAAAAAGGCTTAGTTATGTCATAGTCACACAATGCAGAAGAAAATAGAAAAAAAAATGGCAATTAGCAATGGCCTCATCCGCTGGTTCTAGGAAATGTTACCCCTAACTAAATCTTTGTTCCAGTGATCTTTTTCTATTTTAAGAAATATGACATTTTAGTGACAGTTAAAGCACCTCAATTATATTCATCCCCAGAGACAGAAAAGAACTTGACTGTATTTCATATTTTACATAGACATAAAACTTGAAACAATTCATAGAAACATTCGTATACCTTTAAGTGCACAAATGAGGCCAATTGGCCAATTACAAGATTTCCTGACATAAACCATCCTCCAACACTAGAGATAAACCTCAACTGGGCAAAAATGCCTTTTTGAAATATTTTGATAGATTTGGTCTCCTAATATTCTATTTCAGATCATTGCATTCATGTTCACAATCATCCATAGCCTCTGATTTTGCTTTGTTTTATCTTTCTTGTTCAGTTTTATTGTCGGGGTTCCACATATAAAATGATGTGGGGAGTTGTCCCTGTTCCATTCTTCAGAAACGTTTATACCAAGTAATGCTTATCTGTTCTTTGAAGATTTTGTAATCTTGGCTGTGTCTGGCTTGTTTTCTAAAGAGGGGAAGGGGCCAGGGGTAAGCCATAGATCATTAACGTGATTACCTTCTTTTGTGGCATATTCAGTCTTTTTTGTTTCATTAATTTTTGTCATTGCTATTTTCCTAGGATATTATCCAATTTTTAAGTTTCCAAACATATTGTCAGGAACTCATCCATAATATTCTCTGACAGGTTTTTAAATCTCCATCTGCAGCCATGTCATGTCTCTTTCATGCCTTCCCTCCTCCTGTCTTTGGTCATTTTCCCCAGAAGTCTTTATCACCCTTTTCAAGGAACTAGTTTTTACTTTAGTTGATTTTCTGTGTTATTACTTTGTTTTCTAGCTCATTAATTGCTAACCTTATCTTTATGATTTCCTTCCTTCTGCATTCTTTCTGCTTGGTCTGTGGTGGGTGTGTGTTTTGTTTTTTGTTTTTTGGTGGGTTTTTTTTCTGTATTGTGTTCAGCACTTAGCTCATGAGTTTTCAATCTTTCTCATTTTCTAGTGGATGTAACTGAGGTTATAAATATTCATTCAAAATATGACTTTGGCTGCACTCTACAGGGTTTTTTTTTCCTGTTCAACTTTAATTATTTCAAAATAGATATTATTCTTTCTTTTGCTCTCATAGTTTTTAATTTTTATTTGGGAGACCTTCAAACATATACAAAAGGAAATATTGCTTCACGTTAGATCATTCTGTAAAGTTCTTAGTTCAACATGCGAATGGCCTTTCTAATGCATGTCCTTGGGTAATTGTGTTCCCTGGTTATTTTTATTATAGAAATCCATGTGCATATCTTAGTTCTCCTTGAAGACAGAAACCATACCTTAAATAACCTTGTGTCATACATAGTAAGTGCACCACAAAAATCTGGCTGGATGACTTTTTAATTCCATACGAACATATTAAAAGCAGCTTATTTCACCAAAACACAGCCTTAGCTTCAGAGGCAGTTAAAAATAATTTTAAAAATACAATTTTTATCACTCTAGCATTTTGATCACAGTGCCCACATTTGAACTTCCACAAAAGTTCAGGAGACTTGAGCAAACACCATTTTAGGAGTTATAAATAAAGCAGCTGCCGCAGGAGCCAGTCCCGCTCTTTCCTCCTCGCCTGCCCCATCCCTGTCCTGCTTCATTTCCAAAGAGTCGTGTGTGTGTGTGTGTGTGTGTGTGTGTGCGTGCACACGGGCTCCCAGCGCCTATGCAATCCAGGCCGCATCAGCCTCACTGCTGAGCCCAAGAAAAGCACCACTGAAACTCCACAGGAAAAATAAGTTGTTGCCACACGAAGGAAAAGATTCCAGAGCCTTGAGACTCCACCACCGACTCAACTGTTTCTAAGAATAGCATGAACTGTGGAAAAAAAAAAAAAAATACTGGCACCAGACACTGGTCTTTAATTGTCTCCAGGCTTTAAAATAGAAACAAGCTGAAACGGAAGTGCCCCTGGAAACGCTCTGCAGGCCTCCCTCGGTGCGGGCCGGGATGCAGAATGTTGAGCCTGGTCCTGGCGACACTGGCTTCAGGGGCAAACCCTGGGGGGTGACGTCACCAGGACAGGATGGGCACTCCCGAGGCTGGAGGCCTGGAGCCCAGGAGGGGGTGGGGGCGCAGGGAGCCCCCCCAGGGCACAGGCCTCGGCCTCCTGCTCCTCTTCTGAGAAGGAAGGTCCATGCCACCAGAGGGTTTCCCTTCCCACGGTTAAACTTGCTCGCCAAATGCTTTTCTTTCCATCTATTTTCATAATCTTAAATTTAGCTTATTGGTCCTAAATCAGATTTTGCAAATAATTCCCCATCTTCAAGAAACAATGTCAGCCTTACTACCGGAGAGGCGAGTGTGCAGTTGGACGCTCGTTCATAGACTGGTTATCACCCCACCCCACCCCAACCCCCCGCAGGTGACTGGGAGGAGGAGCACCACTCCTTAGGGTTCCAGCAGACACGCAATGAAGGGGAATTTTATAATAAGGATGCAGCACTAGTCTGAATAGTAGGCGTTTACCAGGGACAAATTCCCAAACGCTGGCACTTGCTTCTGAATAAAAAGTTCTACATGCATGGGGCACCTGGGTGGCTCAGGGATTGAGAGTCTGTCTTTAGCTCAGGTCATGATCCTGACTTCTGGGAGGGGTACTGTCGGTCCGTGTCAGGCTCCCTGCAGGGAGCCTGCTTCTCCCTCTGCCTATGTCTCTGCCCACTCTCTGTGTTTCTCAAGAATAAATAAAGTCTTAAAAAAATTCTGTATGCAAAAAGTTCAAAGAATCTGAAGTCTCCACGCATCCAAACATCTCTTAGAGATCAATCATTTAGTGATAAAAGGGCTTTTCTCCCTGCAAAATTTTGAGTATTTATAAATTACTCCTAGTTGGAAACATAAAATAAACCAACACTCAAGATTCTCTCGCCCCAATTCCTAGACAAACACACTATATTTAAAAAAAAAAAAAAAAGGTTGTTGGCCCTGGGGCTCCAAGAAACCCAATGCTGATTCCCCCATGGGATTATTCCAGTTCTACTCCTTCCTAAGTGGTTAGTTTTTTATGCCGCGAGCAGTAAGAAGAGAGAAACAAAAAGAAAGAAGAAAGAGAAAGAAAGAAAGAAAGAAAGAAGAAAGAAAGAAAGAAAGAAAGAAAGAAAGAAAGAAAGAAAGAGAAAGAGAGAGAGAGAAAGAAAGAAGAAAGAAAGAAAGAAAGAAAGAAAGAAAGAAAGAAAGAAAGAAAGAAAGAAAGAAAAGAAAAAATAAAATAGAACTATTTTCTTCCATGTGCATACTATTCTGTAATGTCTTAAAGTCAATGGCTGCTTCATAGTGGGAGAAGTAGAGTATACAAGTCAAATAATGAAACTTGATACTATGATTGTCAAATGCCAAACTAAAATAGCATGCGCCTTCCAACCTAAACTCTAGTTTTAGAGACATATAGAACCAAGAAAAACAAAAAACAAAAAAACCTAGCACCAGAGGGAGGCAGCCACAAATAGGCATAGGCCACTGAGATGGAGCATTTAAACTGCAGCTCTCTCAAGGGCCTGTCTTTGGGTACAACCATCAGCACATGCAGAAATTTATCATTCCCATCCCACCTCCAACACAGTTCTCACTGTAAGACTTATCTGCCCAAGCAGGTTACTAAAGCCAGAGCAGAGACTTGTCCTTGCTCAAGGTCACCAACCAAACATCAGTTATACTTGCCACATGCTAGGCTGTTCCCAACTCAGAAATCTTAGAGTACTTAGTCACACACAGGGGCAATTCTATAAATGTTTGTTCATATGAATGGAACCACTGTTCTCAGCTGATACACACTGCTTGCCTGTTTCCTGATACCATGCTGGTCCCTAATATCAACTACCACCCATCACTTGAACCTTCTCTTGACCACATTTGCCGTCAAGGCTGATATCCTAGGAGACCAGCTCAACTCTCTTTCTAGATCTTGAACTTGCCTACCATCTCCACTCTGACACCTCAGAAAGACTTCTGCCTTATCTCAAGCCTCACCTATGTTCACTATCTGGCATCTCTTGATCTAGCCACAGCTACAAATATCCGGTTATGACATTTAGAAGTGGGATCAAGGAGGGCAAGGATGATGAGGGAAGAGGAAGGGACTAACATTTGTTTCTTCCTTTGTTATGTGCCTGGCTCTGGGCCCAGCCCTTACACATACTACTGTTTTTAAACCAGTGAAGAAGGAGATGATACATCCACTCTCTGAGACTTTGGGTCAGGAAATAACTCATACACCAACATCCCAAGTGTTTTTACAAATGGAAACACTGAAAAAAAAATGGAAACACTGAACCATTCCCTTAAATAACTGATTTTTAATTGTAGTTCTAAGAATTGATGAATATCCATATGAAATTTTTACCCATCTACACCAACATGCGAAAAATAAAGACAGTGAAATGTGTTTCCATAGGCTGTTTAAAGGACTATTCTTTGCTCTGAGATCATCAAAAGATGGAATCACATCTTTTGATGGAGTAAAGTCATTCTGTATAGCAAAACTTGCAAATAGCCACAATTACCCTTCAAAATTCCTAAAGAAGTTACAAAATGAGGTCGAATTGACTATTAGCAAAGCTAATCACAGCCTATTTTTCCTTGGCATGGAGTAGATTCTTAGCTCTATGTTAGAATATATCAGACGAAATACTTGGCTTTCCTTTAAACATCATGTTGTGTTTGGGTTTTTTTTTTTAAGATTTTATTTATTTATTTGAGAGCAAGAAAGCGTGCACACACAAGTGGGCAGAGGGCCAGGGAAGAGGGAGAAGCAGACTCCCCACTAAGCAGGGAGCCTAATGCAGGGCTGGATCCCAGGACCCTGAGATTGTGACCTGAGCTGAAGGCAGATGCTTAACCCACTCAGCCACCCAGGCGCCCTTATCGTGCTGTTTTTAAAACAACCAAACCTCTTATAAAGACTGGCATTCTACTGAAGAACTTGGGGCTGCAGATGAACATGAACAGTAAAGTCGCTGCTTTATTTTTGCTTACATTAATTACCACCTTTGAGTATGATATGTATTGTATGTTTATTTTTGTTTACAGTTTGTCTTTATATACTGTAATGTAAGCTCCAAGAGGGTAGCTAGTTTTATGAGCTTTGTTTACTGCTATATACTAGCATATAGTAGATACTCAATACTGAGTATCTGAATATAATCCAAAACACTAAAAATGTACTGAATTTAATACCCACTTATGATATTTTTTAAAAGTCTTAGCAAACTGGAACTATAAGGGAACTCTCTTAATCTGATAAAGGGTATCTGCAAAAAATATTCTATAGCTAAGAACACCAAATAGTAAAATATTGAACTCCTTCCCCCTACAGTTAAGAATGCAAGGATGTCCAGTCTCACCATTTCTGTTCAACATTACACTGGAGGTCCTAACTAGTGAAATAAGGGATAAAATCAAAAAGCATACACGTTAACAAAGACAAAGCTAAATTGTTTTTATTCAAAGATGATATGAGGGGTATCTAGATGGGTCAGTCAGTTAGGCAGCTGCCTTCGTCTCAGGTCATGATCCCAGGATCCTGGGATCAAGTCCCACGTCAGACTCTGCTCAGTGGGGAGTCTGCTTTGCCTCTCCCTCTCTCTCTCACCCTCATTATCTCTCAAGTAAATAAATAAAATCTTAAAAAAAAAAAGAGGATACAATTGTCCATGTAGAAAATCCAAAGTAATCTACAACATGTTAGAACTAGTGAGTGAACTTGGCAAGGTCGTGGGGTATAAAGTCAACATCAAAAATCCATTTTATTTCTAAATACTAACAAAAACAATTGAAAAACTAAAATTTAAAAATATCATTTACATCCTCAAAATATTAAACATAGAATTACCACATGGTCCAGTAATTCCACCTCTGGTCTATAAACAAAAGAACTGAACACAGACTTGAACAGATATTTGACACCAATGTTCATGCAGCAATATTCACAATCAACAAAAGATGGAAATACATTAAATTTCCATTGATAGGTGAGTGCATAAACAAGATGTGATATATATGTACAATGGAAGGCTATTTTGCCTAGGACAAGGAGTGAAATTCTAACACTTGCTACAAAATGGATGAACACTGAAGACACTGCACTAAGTGAAATACAACAGACACAAGGATAAATACTGTAGGATTCTACTTATATGAGGCATCTACAGTGGTCAAATTCATAGGGACGCAAGGTAGAACTATGGTTGCCAGAGCCTGGGGAAAAGAATGGACAATTAGTCATTGTTTAAAGGGGCCAGAGTTAATATTCAATAAAAGTTCTACAGACGGAGAGTGGTGACAGTTGCACCACTTTCACATTTTCACAGAATTGCATTCACAATTCTGTGAATGTATTTAATGCCACTGAATGGTACATTTTATCTTTTTTAAGGTTCTTAATTTATTTATTCATGAAAGACACAGAGAGGCAGAGACATAGGCAGAGGGAGAAGCAGGCTCCCTGCAGGAAGCCTGACACAGGACTCTGTGATCACAGCCTGAACCAAAGGTAGATCCTCAACCACTGAGCCACCCAGGTCCCCTGAATGGTACACTTTAAAATGGCCAAAAGGGTAAAATTTGCATTATGTCTCTCTTATCACAATAAAAAAAATTTACATTATCATCACATACCTAAGAATATGATTAATGACAGATGTGCAAGTCCTCTACCCTGAATACTATAAACATTGCTAAGGGAATTTGTAAAGGGTCTAAGTAAATGGAAAGAATTACCACACCTGTGAATAGACAGAGTCAATATTATTAAGACGTCGTCTATCCAATGCAATGTCTGTTACAACCCCTGCAGGTTTTCTTTTTAGGATTTTTTTTAATAAGCAAGCAGATCATAAAATTTACATGAAATAAAAACAATCTAAATAGCCAAAAAGATCTTGAAGAAGAGGAGGATGAGGAGGATTTTGTACTACCATATTTCAAGACATGCTATAAAATTATAGAAATTAAAACTGTGTGGTATTGGCATAAGAACAACTAGATCAATGGAACAGAATACAAAGCCCCAAAATAGACCCATACACATATGCTCACTTGATTTTCAACAAAGGCACTAGTGGAATTCAGTAGGGTAAAGAAAACTCCTCCATCTAGTTTGGGAGCAACTATGGATATCAACTGAAAGTCTTCTTAACTTCACACTGTGAGCACACACACACAAATAATTCTCAATGGATATGGACCTAATACCTAATGAAGGCTAAGCTATAAAACTGTCAGAAGAAATAGAATGACGCCTTTGGGAACTGTGGCAAGAATTTCTAGGCTCAGACACAGAAAGTACCGATTATAAATGGAAAATAGGATAAAATGGACTTCATCAAAATTTAAAATGTTTGCTCATCAAAAGACATCATTAGGAGGATGAAAAGCCAATGTCCACAGTGAGGGAAAAAAATTCACGATGCATATATTCAACATAAAATTTGTATGAGAAATACATAAAAAATTCTTGTGTGTCAACAATAAAAACATTGTTTTTATGTTGATAAAGTTTGTAAAGTCATAAAAAATATAAGAATGGCTAATACATACATGAAAAGGTATTCAACATAATTAGTCATTAGAGAAAATAAACCACAGTTAGATATCAAAAGACACCCACCAGAATAATAAAATTAAAGAGACTGGCAATACCAAGTGTTGGTGAGGATGTAGGGGAGTTGGATATTTTGAACATTGCTGATGAGAGTTTGGAAACGTGGTTAATGGTTGCTAATAAAGTCAAACTTACATTTAGTTATAATTTAGCAATTCCATCTTAGATACATACTGAAAATCCATTCATCTGTGTATCCACAAAAAAACTTGAACAGAAATGTTCCCAGCAGCTTTAATCATAAAGACAAAAGACAGTTAAGGACACAAATGGTCAGCAGCAGCAGAATGGATAATCGTGATATAGTCATGCAGTGCAATACTACTGAGCAATATAAAGTAACCAACTATTGCTACACATAGAAGAATCTCAAATGCATTAATGACAAAAAAAACAGTAACAAATTTTACATAGGCATAATTCATATGACATTTTGGGGAAAGGCAAAATTACAGAGATAGAGAACAGATCATTGGTTACCAGGGATTGAGAAGGAGGAGCACTTGATTCTCGAGGGAGATTTGGGACTGCATCCTGACTCGGCGGTAATCTATGTGTGTGGCAGCTCATAGAACTGTATACATAGAAAAAGTGGTGGGGGGGGGGGTCTGGGGGGCTCAGTCTGGAAGTTCCAACTCTTGGTTTCAGCTCAGATCATGATCTCAGGATCCTGGGATCTCAGTGCAGAGTCTGCTTGAAGATTCTTTCCCTCTGCCCTTCCCTCCACCCACATGCCCACACACATAGACTTTTTTTCTCTCTCTCAAAGAAATAAAGCTTTTAAAAAAACAAAAAATGAACACAACTGCATGTAAAGTTAAAACCCTTTACACTGAGTGACAGAAGCCAGACACACAAAAGAAAGCACCGTATACCATTCCTTTTATCTAAAGTCAAAAAACAGACCAAACTAATCTCTATTCAAAGAAATCAAAATAGTAAAAATGGAGCAGTGACATTAAATGAAAAAGGGAATTGTCTGTGATAGAAAAGGTCTTAATCTGTTGTGGTGGTCATGTGGCTGTATACATCCGTATAATGTCATAGACTTGAGATTCATTCACTTTACTGTATTTGAAATTTACCTCAGTAAAGGGTTATAAAAAAATATTTGATACGTGATTATAAAGAGAATTCTCAAATGTCCTTCTTTGGTTTCCCACAACTGCTTTTAAATAAATAGATACACTAAAGAGGGCACTTGATGGCATGAGCACTGAGCATTGTACTATATGTTGACAAATTAAATTTAAATAAAATATTTTTTAAAAAAGAAAGAAAGAGCAAAATAAAATAAGTCAATAGAGACACTTATGTGCCTAAAGTTTTGAGTTTTAAGCTCCATTTCCTACAGGAAATTAGGAACCTAAAGAAGTTTCTTAACTCTGTCAAATATTAGGGGCAGAAGCTAGATCTGTAAGCTTTTCACTTATTACTAAAAACAGCCATGGGGGCCAGGGAACCCGGGCTTTCACAGACCTCTTTACAGAGCTTTTCTTCACATTCGCTGGAATAGTACCTATCAAAATCAGTCAAAGTGTAGGTAATCTAATAGGAATCTGTTTCCTTCAGGATTACAGGCACAAGGAAGCACGCTTAGCTAAATGCTGAATGTTAAGCTGAGAGACAAAAAAACAACAACAACAACAAAAAAAAAACCCTCAGATCTCCAGTAAAATATATATGAATTACGTTTTTCATTTTAAGAAACAAAAAAAGTCTTAAATCTTGATTTAAAAAGAAATGAAAGCCATGCTTCATTATGAGTACGCAAAATCTAGAAAACGGTATAGTAAGAAAGCATTAGTCATCAACTTAGCGATTAGATAGCTTCCTTTCACCATCTCAACATCTAGTTCCATACAAGAGTGTATTCACTTTAGGGGCTAAGTTCACATCAATTAAGCTTAACTGTCCTTGACCAGTTGAACAGCAAATCTATGACATGCACCTGCTTTTGGATATATTGATATATCAATAGATGATAGATAGATAGATAGATAGATAGATAGATAGATAGATAATTATCTGTAGATAATATCTATATGTATATACATCATTATTAACAGTTTTTTTTTTCCTTAATGCTTCTATTACTTCAACCAGACTGCTTCGCCAGCATGCGTCATTAGTGATGATACCCGGGGGCAGTGTTTCCTATATTGAAGAACATTGCGATCAAACTGGAGCATCAGCATTGTAAATGTAAGCACCCCGTTGAGCAGTGGATCTCTTCCACACCCCTCAAGCTGCCATCCCTAACTTTAAACTAAGTGTTCAGTCAGCTCATGTCAAGAGTCCCCGCCAACTAAGAGAGAGTCTGACAAAGAAATAGTAAGTGTTCAATCCCTGTTTCGTGTCCACTTGGGCCTCCCTCCCGTTTTGTTTCATGATTCCACCTTCAGCCACCTCAAGCCAAACACTGGGATGGGATCACTCCAGCAACTGGAGAATGCCTTCTGCTCATGTAAGATGACTGTTTCTCCCCATGTTCTCTTTACGGGGCCACTTAACAATCAGGAGGGTGGCTGGGAATGTGTAATAGTCCCCTGGTTTGTGTGACAAGGACAGATACAGAGGTGCTGACCCTTCAAGCAAAGGCTGGATCCTTCCTCACTGTCTGCTCTGCCTGGAAGGATGACACTTATTGGGGGATGTTCCACGTTCACTTGAACCATAACTTGTCCTCTCCAGGCCTTGGGACCTTTGTGCTGGTCCCTCCCTGAAACTTACAGTCACTTCCCTGGAGGAGCAGAAAAAAGGCATTTGGGTGCAGAGTCTAGAGCAGCACACACCACAGCCAAAAATAATCTACCCAGAATGTCCAGGGACACATCTGTTCTCAATCAAATATATATCTGGAAGCCAGAGATCTTGATTTCAAACAGACCCAATGGTACAAAAAAGAACTTTTAGCACATAAGATCTAGTACATAATATAAAACATGAGGTTTTGTTCCAACATGTGTTAACTATGTATATCATATATTACATACATATTTTATATATAATATATATACTATGTACATATATACTGGAAAACTATTTTGTGTCATGCAAAGGCATTGAAGCATGTAATAAGTACTGTCATTTTGTGTCAATCATAAAATTCTACATTTACCTGTAAACAAAAAAAAATCATAATGTTAAACTCTAAATATTTGAGACTTAATGTAACTCAAGCTTTATATTTATCCAATTTAACAACAAAAAAATACAAATTTGGGGATACCTGGGTGGCTCAGTCGGTTGGACATCTTACTTTTGGTTTTGGTTCAGGTCATGATCTCAGGGTCAGGAGACTAAGCCCCGCATTGGGCTCTAAGCTCAGCGGGGATCTGGTGGAGATTATCACTCCCTCTCCCTCTGCCCTTCCCCATGCTCACACCTGTGTTCTCTCTTTCAAATAAATAAATAAATCTTTAAAAAAAATACAAATTGCATTACACATTCATTTCTTTAAAAGATCTTCAAAACCATCATTATAAAAATGATAGTAAATCGGGCAGCCTGGGTGGCTCAGCGGTTTAGCATTGCCTTTAGCCCAGCGCATAATCCTGGGGACCCTGAATCGAGTCCCACATTGGGCTTCCTGCATGGAGCCTGCTTCTCCCTGTGTCTCTGCCTCTCTCTCTCTCTCTCTCTCTCTCTCTCTGTGTCTTTCATGAATAAATAAATAAAATCTTTTAAAAAATGATAGTAAATCAAAATTCCCGTTGATAAACAGGGAGCAGTATGGCAAAGTCAGGAAGGAGGATTTGCTGTGAAATCATCTAACAAAACCAGAGGAAAGAGCAATAGAAGAATTTGGAAAGATCCCACAGCATTATCTATTCTTTCTACAGGTTTTCCTTTAAGTACTTTCAAATACTCCTCAAGCTTATCCACCTGGACTACCTTTTGCTGAACAGTAAATACGCATTGTTCCATAACACTTACGAGATACAACATGATATAGGGATTTTTTTATCCATTTTTATCCATTTTCTCCTGTCTGTGTTATATACATTGTTTCCATGACAACACTAGCTGCTCAGTCACAGTGCCACCCCCAAAAATGTCGGAAGCCACAGCAAGTCATCATTCAATTTTTTAAAAAAAGATTTTATTTATTTATTCATGAGAGACACAGAAAGAGGCAGAGACCTAGGCAGAAGGAGAAGTAGGCACCCTGATGTGGGATTCGATCCCAGGAGCTTGGGATCATGACCTGAACCAAAGGCAGACACTCAACCACTGAGCCACCCAGGTGCTCCCATCATTCAATTTTTAAATAGATGACCATTTATAAAGAAATCTATTGGGGACTACTCTACTGTTCAGGTGTGCCTAATACTTATATTTCTAGAGAATGAGTTTTTTCTATATTTTGTAGTTTGGTATCAGAGGGCCATCAGGGGACTCTGGGCCCTGGAAGTCATTGCTAGGATGTCAGAGATCTGGCTTCCTAGGGGTCGTTCCAACCACAGTGTGACTCTCCCAGCCCCCAGCATCCTCAAGCCCACATGGGCTTAGACACATTCATCACAGGGAAACATTCTGGAGGCTGTGTGGCAACTAAAGCTTCATTTGTTAAAGGTTAATCCAAGGCTGCAGCAAAAATACACAATAAGGGGGTTATTAAATTTTCTTATTAAATGTAATCAGGGAGCTTTGTTGTCTGAATGTCAGGTTAAAGTCATGACTAGGAAATTTTCTTCTGAGGACAAAAAAGCACAGTGTTATGACTATAATCATATATCAACACACTCTGTCATTTGCACTTGAGAGTTCTTTCATCTTAATGAAAAGTATCAAGTGTTGAGTGTGCATTTTACAGCTTATAGAGTATTTCAGAAATGCCCTTTACCACTAAGTCATGGACTCAGCATTAGCGTTTGACAGGAGGCTGACCAGCCAGGGTCCCCTTCCGGCCAGTTCTGGATCTTTTAGCTAGAGACATATTACATTCAGAGACATTTCATAATAAATTCACAATAATCACAGACAATCAATACCTTACAGGTCATTTGTCCAGACCATTTAGTTATAAAAACAAGAAGCCTAACACCCAGAAAAATAAGATGAATTCTCAAAATAAGGCTGAACTCAAATCAGAAACCAGGTTCCCAAATATTGATCTATTGTAGGAAACAGGGCACACAAGGCCAGGCCTTTGCTCCCCCAACTGGGACAGTGATGTCTTCAGACACATTCCCCATATGGAGGCTTCATGAATTCATCAGTGTGGAGAGCTGGAATATTCCTTGACTGGAAGATGAACACACTGAGCAGATATCAGAAAGATACCTGAGGAAATGAAGCTGAGGAAAGAATTAAACTACCCACCCCCAAAAAGAGGGAGCCACATGGACCCCAACTGGCTCTGCTCTTTGAGAACAGACCCAGGGATGCCAAGAGAAGCCAGAAATCTGTATTATTTAATGTAAAATCTCCTGGTTTCTCAATACTGTCACCCCTATTCAAAATATTTTTAAGAAAGCATGTCTACAGGTATGATTCAGCTCCCAGGTAACTTTTAACTTCTATTCTAAAGCACTTGATAATGGGTTTTTGTTTTTGTTTTTGTTTTTGTTTTGTCAGACAACTACATAAACGCTGCCGCTACTCTACTGATTCCGTCACCAGGTAGTATTAATTGTCTACTGTATCCATTCAACTCTAGTTCAAATCAGCTCTCGGGCTCCTCCACACGTAGTTCCCAAGAATGGGACGTGTAGGGAAAAAATAGTTAACCATGACCACCAATGAGTGTCACTTAATTCCATGAAATGAGCATGACAGCTCAAATGAGTCCTTCACGCTCCTTGTCAATCTTTCAGGGAGGCCCTATTTCAAATGTCTTCTCTTTTCAGACCTCCAGTGTCTCCTGCCCTCTGCTCACTTGCAAGCGATGTCCTTGCTGCTGAGAACTTTGGGGTGCTCCCACCAGCAACTCATCTGCTTTGATTCTTACCTAAGCTGCCTATCTTCCTGGTTTCATGGGTGAGCTGCCCTCTCCCCTCCCTAAGGCCCCATCCCCTGTGCTCAGGGTTCCTCTGCATCATTTCCCCTTCCCTACTGGGTCGTTCCCCCTCAGACACACAAATTTGCTGCCATTTCTTCCATCTTTAAAATGACAAAAACAAACGAGTGAACAAAACTCCCTTACTTTCCAACCTTTCCAACTACACCCTCAAATTTCTGTTCCCCTTTATAACCAAACTTCTCTGAAGACTTGCCTATGTTCTCTTCTCTCATGCTCTCCTGAATCAGGCCCATTTAGATTCCAACTTCACTATTCCACAGAAACTGCCCTTGTCAGAGTTGACAGTGACCTCCACACTGACAACACAGATGGCCAACGTCCTCCTCTTCCTTCTCGTATCCGTGGCGTGCAGAACACGCATTTTCAGAACACTTTCTGCATTTGGCTCACAAGATGCTGTTCTTCTTTATTTCTCCTGGTATCTCTCAGTCCTCCCTTCTCCCTTCTTTTTTTTTTATAGATTTTATTTTAAAGATTTTTTATTTATTTATTCATGACAGACACACAGAGAGAGAAGAGGCAGAGACACAGGCAGAGGGAGAAGCAGACTCCATGTAGGAAGCCCGATGTGGGACTCAATCCCAGGTCTCCAGGATCACACCCTAGGCTAAAGGTGGCGCTAAACCACTGTGCCACCGGGGCGGCCCTCCCTTCTCCCTTCTTGACTTCATCAGAGTGGTTCTCAGCCTCATTTGCACATTAAAACCACTTGAGAAGTGTCTACAAACTTCCCATCCACCAGTCCTATGTTAGGTATTTGAGCTGGGAGCCCCAAGGAGGAGGCCCCCATGTCACTATATGTTTTTTAAAAAATCCCTGAAGATGATTGTGCTGTGCAGCCAGGGGAGAAACACTGCTCCACACGTGGGCATGCGCTAGTCGAAGGTGCACAGGCTCCTCTGACCTTCTCCGTCTGTCCTCACCCCCTCGAGGATGGACCCTATGCTGGTGCCTCTCAGGTATACATCTCCACCTTACCTTTCCATATTCTATCTACCTCACTGCCTATTAGGCAAAACCTCTTTAAATGGAAAAACAATTCCCAAAAAGTCCTTTTGACAATAAGAATCCCCATTGCTCTAAAAGCTCTTTAATATATGGAGTTCATTCTCAATTCTTTGCCGACTTCACCTGTTTTCAGCATATGCTCAATCAGTGATGCAGGCCTAAACTATTCATTGTTCAGAGAAGCAACATGTGAATTCTCTCGGATTGAAATCTAACATAAATGAAATGAACCAAACAGTTCCAAAGATAGAATACAAAATAGGGCCTAGAATTTATAAATTAAAATAAATTATAAAGTGAAGAATTACATTCCCTTGATTCACCAGAAAATGCCAGGGAACAATGATGTCATATTTTGTAAGCTGGAACACCAAAGAATATTTTTAATGTTTTAGGTCTCATTCAGAAGAAAACTAAAACCCAAAATGTCTTCTTCAATCATTGAAACATAGTAAGCACTGATCCAGGGCTCAGAAGAACTGGTCCTGGCCCGAGCAGTTCCCAGCTTTTTAGGCAAGTCCAAAACTTGCATTTCTTATATCTTTTATAAAAAGAAAATATGTGTGCACTGCCAACCTTCAAGGGTTTTGTGTCGTTTAAGCATTTTTGGTAATAGTCCTCTGAAGATTATAAAAAATGATGTTACATTTATTATTATTGTACAATTTAATGCTCTATTTAATAACCAAGTATTTTAAATAGTGCTACATTAGCAATTTATCATAGAAACCTAGAAAAAGAAATCTTAAAATTTAGAATGTCTGATATTTGACGTTCCAATTTTCCCCACAATAATCGCAAGAATGATTTTGCAGTAAGTCCCTGTCCAAGGTCATAAGACTACCAAGAAATTCCTTAAAGTTAGTCATTCTAAGCTCATTTTAAAGTATTTTTCTTCTACTTATTATTATCATTATTATTATTATTATTATTATTATTATTTTAATTCTGTAGATTTCTTTAGAGGGAAGTCCAATTAGGGAAAGTTTGTCCTGCCTTACGCCTACCAACTCATTACAAAAACTACTCACTTGTCAAAACTTTTAATAAATTCAGGTTTTCGGGGCAGCCCAGGTAGCTCAGCAGTTCAGCGCTGCCTTCAGCCCAGGGATCCCAGAAACTCAGGATCGAGTCCCTCGTCAGGCTCCCTGCATGGAGCCTGCTTCTCCCTCTGCCTGTGTCTCTCCCTCTCTCTCTGTCTCTCATGAATAAATAAATAAAATCTTTTTAAAAAAAAAAAAAGGTTTTTTTGGGGCAGCCCAGGTAGCTCAGCAGTTTAGCGCCACTTTCAGTCCCAGGCGTGGTCCTGGGGACCCCGGATCAAGTCCCACATCAGGCTCCCTGCATTGGGCTTGGTTCTCCCTCTGCCTGTGTCTCTGCCTCTGTCTCTCTTTCTCTCTTTCATGAATAAATTTTTAAAAAATTTTTAAATAGATTTCATTAATTTTTTCAATAATCTTTCGGACACTTTGTTTTCAAAATGTAGTGCACACTTCATGATACGTACCTGTGGACCACATGTAGACCCAGAAATACCCAATTCCAAGCAGACTCCTTGACAATTCCCACTTTTAGGATATATCCTGTAGCTCACTTTCTGCTCTATTTCTGGGCCATATCATTCATTCTTCAAATCAATTGTTGGATGCTGCTTTCAATCATCAGCTGTTTCTATAGGAAACCCAGTGGAGATGAACCACTTTAGAAATATCAGAATTTTTTAACAAAGGAGCATGTCCCTCACAATTTCTTCGAAACTCAGTATCTGTTAATTCATGCCTCCAAATAATCCTAACATTTTAACATTGTTTGACAATTAAGAATGACAATTAGCAAGAATAATGAACCTATTACCCAACTCTCCTCACAAACTGGAGCTTGGGTTTTACCATAGGGACATGGAGAATGCCTCTGTCTGGTCTCTCTTCACTGTGGTTCCACAAAGTGTTCCCATATTTCAGACATGTCTGGCCTAATGCATTTTTTTCTTACTATGGCCACAATCTGTTTTGGTGTCAGATTCACAACAACTTTGAGGGCTGTGTTGTTCTCTTTTCAGCTTCAGACCCTTGCAGTTTCTGGATTGTTAACTGAAGGTACAAAACAACTGGTCTGGGCAGATCTGCAATCTACCATGGTATAAACCAGATTATACCTTCAAAACAACTCCTTTCTCCTTTTGACCACCAAAGCAATGGAAGCTTAATATTATGAAGTATATTTGTACTGTCTTTAGGCCAACTTAAAACAAAGGCACACCATCTTGAGAACAGACTTGCCCAGAACTTCCCAGGTCAAAGGCAGCCAGGGCCTCATCATTTTGTTTTAGTGTTGAGGTCATTGCTTGGTGCCATATTTTCCTAATTTCTCAAGAGGTTAATCAGCTAGGAAATAGCTTCATGAGAGAAGATCTCAATGGTCTGCTCAGAGTTTGAAAACTTCAATAACCCTTCAAGGTAACATCATCGATATGATTTTATTACAAGAAAAGGATAAATTAACTCCTAGGTAACAAAGAGTCACAAATGCACAGCAATTTCTCCATTTCCAGATTTCTGTTTAAAAAAATCTATACCCAACATTCTGGAAAGGAGGGAAGGGTCATATACTATACAACACTTCCTCTTTTGAGGGGGTTGTGCACCTTCTCTGTGGCGATTAGACTTCTTCTGCTGGAGTCTGATGCTTGTCCTGCTGGGGACACAGGGTACAAGCCTGAGATACAAGTGAGCTGCTGCTCCCTGTGGGGAGGGGACATTCCAGGATCAGTGAGAATAAAACAGAACCCCAAAGATTCCTTTGCAAGAAGGAACACCTCTGATGTTCTGGGTGTTACTCTCTTGGTTCTCTACTTTGAGCAATCTTTCAACATGTGAGTCCTTCTGGAAGTAGAAGCAATAATGCCCACTGTCCTGAGAAAGCAGGAGAACAGCTCTGTGTGAGGGCAATCAGGTAGAGACATAAATCTGAAAATAAAATAATTTTATGAGCCAGATAATTTAATTTCATGTTCATCTTTAAATCTATAGCCTTTCTCTTGCCCCATAGCATTTGTTTGAACTCCAGTTTGTATAACCTGGCTTCAGTGGTACCAAAGTCTCAGAAAGTAAGCCTACAAGTCTTGCCACTTTTGCCCTCAGGAAAAATCTCCCTCTTTAGAAACCCTGGAATATTTCAGTTTTGTTACTCACAGGGTTTGGTGGGCAGTGCCATCAATTCTGACAAGGTCGAGGTGGGGAGAAATGCCCGTTAGGAACACACCACTTAGGGGGTGCCTGAGTGCCTCAGTTGGTTAAGTGTCTGACTCTTGCTTTTGACTCCAGTCATGATATCAGGGTCCAGGGATGGAGCCCCATGTTGCACTCTGTGTTGGGGGTGGAGCCTGCTTAAGATTCTCTCTCTCCTTCTCCCTCTATCCCTATCCCCTTTTAAAAAAAAAATAGAACACACTATTTGGATTCGATTCCATTTCTCCAGATGAGAAATGGTTGTAAAGCTTCGAGATTTGCAAGGAATCTCCTTAAGCAGAAAGGCAAAAGGGCGGTAGGGCTTATACTTGGACTGTCAGGCAGCAGCTCTCAGGGGAGCCTGGCAACTGGCAAAAGGCAAAAGAAAAAGTCCTGGTGTGGAGGATGTACCAAGTGAGAAGCAAACTACAAAAAGGTTCTCAGGCCTAATAGAGTCAGAGTCACAAACACAGAAACAACACAAAGGCAAAGTTTCACTGCTGAGGCTGACCACAGCTCTGGAATCAAGCAAGTTCAGTCTTCTAGAGAGCTAGACAGATAATATACATTCACATCTAGTGCTACAGAATAAAAGGCAGTTCCTCTGGAGAAGGCGATTCTTCCTCGTTCCGAGAGTTTTAGCCTTTCTGTAGACAAAGCATACAATACTTTTGAAATTAAAAAAAAAAAAACCCACACCAAAAAGAGGAAAAATGGAAGGCAGGAAGGAAGAAAGAAGGAAGAGATGGAGGATGGGAAGGAGGGAGGGAAGAACTCTAACAAGCTCTCTTCAGTTCCCCAAAAAGGCATGAGAGCTCTCCGTACATTTTCCTTTGCATTTTACCAGGTGTCCCAGACATATCAGGGATGGTGTCCTCATGGGGCAGTAATGGTGGCCAAGTGAGCAGTTAGGGAGAGCCTTTGGAGAAGATGGAACACATCCCCTACTTCCATGGATTTCCTAAGGATAGTGAAGGCTAATGATTGGCTCGATGGACACATACTTCCCCAATCTCTTCCCAGAAGGCAGGACAGATATTTGCATTTTGACCTGAGAAGATACCACCAGCCTTTCTCTCCTACCCATTGCCAGAGGAAAATAATTTTATCTAAATCAGCAAAGAAAAGGTAAACACATTGCATTGCCACGTAATGTATCTAAGGGAGAATTCAAAATAAAAATAAAACATGCATGGCAAATGCTTGTATCTTAGTCCACAATGGAGCTGAAAGAGAAGGCGAGAATATTCCATCTTCCTTGAACAATTCCCATACCCCTGGCTTTGCATTTATTCATTCATTTTTCAATCTATTAAGTACCCACTATGTACTGGGCACGATGCTTGAGGCTGGAAATACCAGGATGAAAAGACATGTCTCTCGTCACCAGGAGTTTGTATGCACATACATAGACTGGAATGTTTATGTTTGCTGGTGTGGAATAAGGTACAAAATGCAGATGCACAAGGGAAAAAAGGGTCTAAGTCTGCTGAAATTTCAGGAAGATTCTCTACACTGAGTTTCACTTTTCATCCCATTATTCTTTAGCAGAAATTGCTTTCTTTAGCTTAGGCTTGACCTCTGTTGCTCTCACTTCTCACTCATTATGTAAATTTGGTCACTATTAGAAATAGCTGCCTTGAAAGCGCAGTCTCAGTGCAAAAAAAGAAAATTTATCTCTAGTCTCTTTCTCTAGCTCTTCTTCTCCTTGCCTTCTCCACCCACTTGCCCACTGATGAAGCAATCATGAGCAGGGTCCATCCCAGTCACAACAGGAAAGCAAAAACCAGGTATCTAATGTGTGTCCCCAGGTGTCTAGCAGTCGGATTCATTCAAACTTTAATTCCAAGTAGGTGACCAAATCAGCCCAATTTTCTCAGGACTGAAGGGTTTGCCAGGACTCAAGACTTTCACTGTTGAAACCAGGAAGGGTCTCGGACAAACTAGGCCTACTGGTTACCCTAAATCTGTTGGGCAACAGTGAGTTCTTGCAATCTCGAGGCTCATGCCAGCTTTCTGTAAGGACACTTACCTGAGTTCATGATTTCAAAAGCAATCATCTCAAATCACTGCCTTATCAGATCAGGTTCTTGGCAACAAGAGGACATAATAACAATCTGGTCTGCACTCCCTTGACCCTTTTCTACCATTTTAAATTATAGCCAAACTAAAAAATAAATAAATAAACAAACAAACAAACAAACCCTCCTCCAAGCCAGGTTCTAACCATATCTGACTAAACCTCTCAAAAGACAACAATTAAAACTAAGAAACAGACAAGCTTGTGGGCTGGGAGTTAAAAAGGAGTGAACATTCCTATCATTACCTGCACAGTCTCCACCAAACAAGATCATGGGGACATCCAGAAAGTGGCTTAACATTGGACCCATGACCACCTCCTTTATGCTAAGTCCTTGGGATTATCTGCTGTTCTAGATTAAATATGAAATTATTGCTGTAGATTTTATTGTTTGTGTTCTTCAAAGTCACCCATTCGAATTTACTGATTGCCAGTGTGGGAGTAAAACTTCCCTTTGACTGGAAGTGAAAGACCTCTATGCTCAAAATGGCACAGCTCCAGATATAGGATGTGACTTTTGGTTTCATCCATTGGCCACTCTTGTTGAAACAAGATCATATCATCCAGTGAGCCCATCTCAGGAAGGAAGTTAGGGGGTCTCATATTTTTCTTAGGTATTTAAGGAAGTCCAAGCCCTTAGCAATTCTCCAGAATATTTTGTCTCTTCAGATTCCCTTACTGTGAAGCCCCTAAGGAGAGAAGGGAGCTAAGTGAGCAATGGAGCCAAGGAGAAAGCTCCAGATCCCCCTTTCTAACAGGGTGTAGCTCATTACATACAGCACCACCCATTCCCCTTCAGCTTCCCAGAGCTGGGTGGTTATTGGCAACTGCAATTCAGGGCAACTGGAAATACTAAAGCTTGCCATGAGGAACATGGAAAATGCTGAACTTCAGAAGAGCCCTAAATGGGGATCTTCTCAGCATGGAGAAAAAAACAGAAGACGACGTAAGTCTTAGTAATGTCTGTGTGCCCTTTGTAGTTATGACAAGAGAACTGACTAGGGGAGAAGAAGAAGCTGAATGGGGAGGGATCAGAAATTGAATGCAGCCCCTCCTCCTCTAACCAGCAGTACCTACATTCTGAATGCTCCCTTTGGGAACATCTACAAGACCATTATAGAAAAATATACTTGCATTGTTGAGTAAGGGGAAAAGTCACAGCTTGGTGGTCTTGGTTTGTTATCCTTTCCAATTCTTCTGTTCCCCCAAAACAATAGCCACTGGCAGGGCATGTAGAGTAAATGCATGCTCCCCCCCCTCAGGCTGTCCCTACACAGGACGGGGGGCACTGGCCCAAGGAGAGGCTTCTGCCTGGCACAGGGGCCAATCCGGACACATGGTCCTCAGCACTTCTGTGGTGTGGGTTGGCCTGTGGATGGATTTTCCATTCGATCTTTAATTTTTTTCTCTTCACATTTTCCACACTGCACTAAAATTACTCTCCAGAAAAGCATTTATCTTTCCTATTGCCACTTCACAGCCTGTCCCCATTAGAGGATTTTCAGGAAGGACTAGCTGGTACCTGTAAAAATATCCACTGACTTTTACAAGTGGAACATCACAAGAAAATCCTATTTTCTTTCTCCTCCTATCCCATGCCTGCTACCCACTCAACTCATAAACTCAGTAAAAGGATTTCTCTTCGGATTCCTTATTTTTCTCCTCTACTTTTTTTCTTGTTTTTGAGAAAATTTATTTCAAGAAAAATTCTTTATTTCCAGGACCTGTAGCTGACTTCCAAAAACAGACAAGAAAACTCATAGTGAGATGCTCCAGTCTGTCTTGGGTTACGATAAAAATATGTACGTGTGCATATGTGGTTATGTGTGTGTGTATGTGCCTGTGCATGTGTGTGTGTGTTTGCATTGCTCAAGAAGTTATATACATCAGGGCCTTTTTTGTTGTGTTTGTTTGTTTGTTTTGCGGGCTTGTGCTTGTGTGTGTGTGTGTGTGTGTGTGTGTGTACGTAAAGAATAATTCCCACCAAGTTATTGTTTAACTTTTTATAAAAAAAAAATAATAAATTCATGATGGAATATTTGGAGATATCAAAATAGAAAAAAAATTTTCACCAAGCTAAAAACCAAAGGCCACCAGTATTACCATTTTCACATATTTTTCCATTATTCTACTACCTACTGTTATTGTTTTATTTATTTTTTGTTTTTTTTTTTTTTTCCATTTTTGTTTTAATATGCTTTTTTAGATTTTGGCAGAGGTTCATCAACTTGCTTCAAATGTTCCCTTTCCCGAGAAATCTTTCCTAAGCCTTATGCAGCCTCAGAGTTGACTTCCCCCCTTGATCACACCTATCACATCAAATGGCAAATATTCTCTGTGTCCACATTTGTGTCACATTTGTGTCACATTTGTGTCACTCACTGTACTGAGAGCTCCTGTTTAGCAAACACGTTCTTTCACTCATCTTATTTTAGGATCTAGAGCATAGCAATAAATTCAACAATCAAAGCAAATATTTCTCTGCACAATCTCTGTGCCAGGGCCAGTGAGGGACTTAGGGAAACTGAGATACTCAGTGAGCTGAGTGGACAGGAGGGGAGCCGACCATAGGTCGTGTGTGCTGAACAAGGGCAGGGACAAGGGTATAGAAGGAAAGCTTGAAGAAAGGAAAGGCCAGATCCAACATGAGCAGTATAGTGGGAGCCATACAAGGTTATATTCAGGCATCACACTTTTCCTGGATGTTGTGCAGCCTCATGCGGTAGAAAACTGAGCCCAGAGTGTGCAAGGTGGAGGTCACTGCCTACCTCCAGGGGGGGCTGAGGGTGGGGGAGCCTGAACCGAGAGAATTTTAAGCATAAGAGGCAGAGAAATGAAATGGCAGCTGGAGATCCTTCCTCTAAAGAACCAAGGGAAATTGGGGCTTCTGGGTGGCTTAGTGGTTAAGGGTCTGCCTTGGCTCAGGGTGTGATCCCAGGGTCCTGGGAGGCTGCTTCTCCCTCTGCCTGTGTCTCTGCCATTCTCTCTCTCTCTCTCTCTCTCTCTCTCTCTCTGTCTCTCATGAATAGATAAATAAAATCTTAAAAAAAAAAAAAAAAGAGCCAGCAGAGATCACAGTCCTGGGGAAGCTTGTAAATGGGTCACACATCAGAGAAAAATCTCAATGGTACCATGTGTGTATGTAGAAAGCTACACTTCACAACATGAAATCATTTTGTATCTCTTGATCCCGGCCACCCAAAGAGGTGAGCAGAACAAGATTATTTCAGTGTTATGGATAATGATGTTGAAAGTCTAGAGAAGCTAAGCAAATTCTTGAAGGTCCCAAAGCCAGGTAGGTAAAAGAGAGGAATCCAAGACAATGCCCAAGATCTTTGTGACTGGGGCTCTCGGTGCTGGCTTTCATTTTGCATGATACATGGCAAGGAGCAAGTTTCCCATTTGAGAGCTATAACCTTTAACATCCTCCCCTACAGTGAAAGTATCTGACTCTGTGGATTCTCAGCACATGTGTTCTTGTTCAAGAACTTGCCAACTGCACAGTTGGAAAGGCTTCCAGACCTCAGTGGCTCCTGGCCTGCTTGCACCCACCTCTTCAGAAAGCATTTCTTCAGTGCCAACATATGCACTATCTTCCAATAAAAAGAATTTATTTTCAGGGGATAAATTGATCATTTTCCTTGACTTACCTAGTAAATTGGTAAGTCAGGGGATTATTCTATAATTTTCATAGAATAATTTTCACCCATGGCTGCAAAATCCAGCACTGCTCATGCAAACAGTGCACCCAAGAAGGAATACCACACTTGTACTCCTCCCACTGGTCTGAAGTTAGGTTAGTGGGATCATGAAACAGCAAGCCTCGCAGATCTTCTCTCTTAAGTCTGTCTGACTTTCACTGAAAATGACCATTTTGGTCTCTCTTTCTCCTCCTATGTTCTCATTTCTCCATTCCACTTCCCTTCTGAGGTTGGATAGGAAGGGGTCAAAGGGAGTCAGAATTGAGAAGGCAGGGAGTCAAAAGAAGTGAAAAGAAGCAAGAGGGCAGGGAAAGATGAAGGCTTAAAATTAGGGGAATTTATCCCATATGTCAGCTCAGGCAGCATGTATAACTTAGGAAAAATAATTTCATAGACAACAGTTTTTAAAATGAAAGCCATCTTAAAATAGAGGTGCACAGCTGGCTCAGTGGGTAGAGCGTGAGACTCTTGATCTTGAGGTCATGAGTTCAAGCCCCATGCTGGGTATAGAGATTACTTTAAAAATTGACTTAAAATACATTTGAGAATATTGGTTTTTCAAAATTACAATATTTTTCTGACAGGAAGAGCTTACCAAAACAAAAATTACAGCAATGATGGTTCAAAGATGGTGGGAGAATTCTCTAGGGAATCCTTGGGCGGAAAACCCAGGTGGAAGAGTAAAGAAGAAGAGGAAGAAGTCCTGGCTCAAGATCACATGTTAGAGAGCACAGAGCAAGCCAACCTGGAAGGCCAGGGTGGGAAAGAAGCCGGGGCCTGTGAGCAGGGCCACAACAGAGCTGCCAAGAGCAGGTGAGGCCGAGAACAGAATGAGGATACTGCCCTGAGGGCAAATTGGGGGAAGCTGGACACAATTTCCTGTGGGCAGTCTTGTAGGAACAGGAAACTATGGCCAAGTTTCACTGACTTTACACCATGTCTAAAATGGGTGAAATCCCTCCTATAAGACAGCAATGAGTGTTTTGTTACTTCTTTACCAGAAACATGACTTGTCAAAAACCCACAGATAAAGACACCATCTATACCACTACTTACCAAACACTGAAAAAAATAAGACCCGTGTCTCAAATATTCTATTTAAATTTCTTACCTGCCATGTATTCTATTTCTGTTCTTTCTATGGGTTTAGAATTAAAATGTTCCCTCTTCTGTTTGAAAAAGTGCTGATCCTTTTCCCATCTGCTCATCTCTCGATGAACGCTGTGCCTCTCTCTCCATTTTCCAAGGCATTTTGAATGTATCTCTGTTCAATCTACTTGAGCAGATTCCCCCACCCTTACTCCTTCATTTTGTTATTGCACCCTGTTCAAGTGTCTCATCTGCCTTGAGAAAACTCTCCACTTCATGGAACACAAGACCACCACTCAAAGTGGCATAAACAAGACGGAAATGTCTTAGGTTGTACAGCATGCTGTCTCAATGCAGAGCATCTCCAAAATTGCTTCATTCAAAGGCACAGCAGCCTCAAAGACATAACTGCTTCCATCTTCCTGCTTTACTATCTATAGTGTTTGTTTCTGTCAACCTAGCTCCTCCATTTTTCAAAATAGCAGCCATAAAGGTCCTGAGGTCACCTGCAGACACAGCAACCTCCAGTACATAAAGAACTGGGTCTTCCCCTGTGTCTCTTTTTAACAACCATTACCAAAAGGGCCCTCTATCAGTCAAGATTTGGGCAGGGAAGAGCTGCTACACTCACAGAATTTAACCAAAGTGCATTTGATGGAGGGACAATGTAGCGACGGTGGGCAGAGTTCAGGGGACAGACCAACAAGAGATGGTGAAGTGTCAAGAATTAGTAATATCAGGGAACTATTACTACTTCAGGTCCTGAAAGGACAAGAAGGACTGAAGTTCCCACCCCTGTAATGAGAGCTGTCTCAGAGGAAGGGAGGTGGCCCGACAGAGCCTAGGTCTCAGAGGGATGAAACTGCTGGCAAGATTGCAGCCAGGAAGAGGGGAGAAGAGTCATAAAAACTCTTAGCTCCTGTCAGTTCCTGCATTAGCTAAATTCAGAGCAAAACAGCAGACGAAGGAGCCTTCATGAAATCTATAGAAGCCAGCCTCCTGGGGCACTCAGAAAGGCAGACCAAGACAGAAAATTGTTCTGGAAGAAGAGAAGCAAATGGAAAATGACAGCATATCCCCTAGCCGGCTTCCCCACGCACATCGTTGTCCAGAATAAGATCAAGTGTCTATCCTTAAACCAATCACTGTCAGGGATGCTGATTTACAGCCTTAGACTAATCAAGATTTAACTTTTACTCACATTTAACTTTAACTCACATGGGGGAGGGGTAGACTCTTAAACTGTCCTTATCTGGCTGGAAAAAAAAAAGGAAAGAAAAGAAAGAATATTTTAAGCGTATGTTCTTAAGCAATACATTTTTTGAAAATGTATTAGTCTATGAAATCTAAAAGTTTTGGAACAACTTTCACATACTTGTAAAAACAAGAGGCTATTTATCTCATTAGGATTTGGGGATCAAGATTTAAAAGAGGTCCAGAGACTAAAGGCTGCAGAACACATACCCACTTTATAATTCTAAATGGCAAGGAGGCAGATCACCAATTAAGAGTCCTCTACGGAATGTTCTCGGACATTTTGTCTACTAGAGTTTTAAGTGTTCCACAGAGTGATGACTCTCAGAAGAGAGACATTTCCTCTCCTGCTCTGAAGTAGATCACAACACACAAATCCAATTTAATCCTTGCCTGATGCAACAATTATTACAATAGACAAAAAAGCTAATAGAACAGTTTAGCACTTAGACTAAAAGGCACTCTGATTGTGACTTCTTCACTGAAGGAACAAACCAGGAAAGGAAATGTGTATTTACCAGTTATACAGAAGCCAACTTTAGACCAATCATCACCCAACCATCTTATGAACAACTGATCATTTAATCTGATTGCGGTTGACAGAACACTTAAAACTTCTGCCTTCTGTTCCCGAGATGCAGATGCTATGGCTATGAGCAAACACTGGAATCTAGATTTTTCTCATTCCTGTTTGGCTTGAAGCTGACTTTCAGACAATTCCAGTGTGCAGAATGAGAGAGTGTTACATGCAGCTGAAGTCAAGAATCAAGATTTAGGGGCACCTGGGTGGCTCAGTGGTTGAGCATCCGCCTTTGGCTCAGGTCGTGATCAAGGTCCTGGGATCGAGTCCCACATCGGGCTCCCTGCATGGTGCCTGCTTCTCCCTATGCCTGTGTCTCTGCCTCTCTCTCTGTGTCTCTCATGAAAAAATAAATCAAGTATTTAAAAAAAAAAAAAGAATAAGGGCAACTGGGTGCCTCGGTGGTTGAGCATCTGCCTTTGATTCTGATCATGATCCCGGGTCCTGGGATTGAGTCCCACATTGGGCTCCCTGCAGGGAGCCTGCTTCTCCCTCTGCCTATGTATCTGCCTTTCTCTCTGTGTCTCTCATGAATAAATAAATAAATAAACCTTTAAAAAAAAATAGAATTAGGGATCCCTGGGTGGCGCAGCTGTTTAGCGCCTGCCTTTGGCCCAGGGCGCGATCCTGGAGACCCGGATCGAATCCCACATCGGGCTCTCGGTGCATGGAGCCTGCTTCTCCCTCTGCCTGTCTCTGCCTCTCTCTCTCTGTGTGACTATAATAAATAAATAAATAAATAAATAAATAAATAAATAAATAACATTTAAAAAATAATAAAAAAATAAAAAATAGAATTAAAATTTAGAGATAATAATTTACTGAATTTTGACAGTGTCTTAGTCCATTCAAGGTGTTATACAAAAAATACCATAGACAGAGTGGCTTATAAGCAATCTAAATTTATTTCTTAGAGTTCTGGAGCCTGGTAAGTCCAAGATCAAAATGCTGGAGGATTTAGTGTCTGGTGAGGACTTACTTCTTGGTTCATAGATGACCCTCCTCTCTCTGTGTTACCACATGGAGGAGGGGGTGAAAGCATTCCCTGGGGTCTCTTCTATAAGGGCACTAATCCCATTCATAAAGACTCTGCTAATGAGCCATGTTACCACCATATTGGGGATTAAAATTCGACATGAGCTTTGGACAAACACAAATATTCAGTCTATTAGCAAGAACTGAGAACAAAAAGGCAATATAGGATGCCAGAGGCCTAACTTGGTGGAGTATGAGTAAATAAGTACATACAAACACGTTGGTAAAAATGAAAGCTTCAGAAGCTTCCTTGTGCAGGTTCTCATGGATGTGTTCTAACTACAGAGGACATGGCATCTGACACCTCAGAACGGAGAAGTATTCATGCTTTCATTACCCATAGTTATTTGTTAACTTAAATAGAGCCCTCAGTTCTGACAGCAAACAACGAGATAATCCCCATAAACAAGACAAATATTTGACAAATATCCTTCAATCTACAAATATAAGGTGGTGCTTTTCTTTTTTTTTAAGATTTTATTTATTTATTGAGAGAGAGAGTGGAGGAGGGACAGAGCAGGAGAGGGAGAGAGAATCTCAATCAGACTCTCCCCACTGAGTGTGGAGCCCAATGCAGGGCTTAATCTTATAACCCTGGGATCCTGACCTGAGCCAAAATCAACAGTTGGATGCTTGCCTGACTGAGCCCCCAAGGTGCCCCAAAAGATGGTGCTTTTCAAGCATATTTTCATTTATTCACACACACACACACACACCTGTGATGATAAATGAAGCTAGGGTAGTTTGGCTGTAGTTATATAGAACAAGAAATGGGTGATTTTGCCAGCTGCTTCTCTCAAGCTTTATGTTCTGGCCAAGTACATGTGTCATTACACTTGTACAAACAAGCTGAAGAATAAGGAAGCATTAAGATAATGACTAAAGGGGGATCCCTGGGTGACTCAGCGGTTTAGCGCCTGCCTTCAGCTCAGGGCATGATCCTGGAGTCCCGGGATGGAGTCCCGCATCGGGCTCCCTGCATGGAGCTTGCCTCTCCCTCTGCCTATGTCTCTGCCTCTCTCTCTCTCTCTCTCTCTCTCTATCTCTCTCTCTGTGCCTCTCATGAATAAATAAATAAAATATTTTTTTAAAAAAAGATAATGACTAAAGAAAAAGAAATAATTTGGAGGCAGTTGGAATAGACCTTTAGGAGAAAAGGGGTCTTAAGAAGGAAATCCAAAGACTGAAAGAGATACTGATAAACCAAGAAGGACTGGAAAACAGTCTGGAAATATTCAGCAAGAGACAAAAGGCAGAGGATGTTGAGATGTTGGCTTGGCTGGAATGTAAGATGGGAAAAAACTCATAAACACAGAAACAGGGAGAAGATTGATATGTAAAGATGCAACAGATTTCAAAGTCCATGTGATATCATCTGAATGTTTGTACCCTCCCCCTCCCCCAAATTCATATGTTGAAAACCTGTGTCCACTGGGATAGTACCAGGAGATGGGACCTTTAAGGATGTAACGAAGGTCATGAGAGTGGAGGTCTTGTGAATGAGATCAGTGCTCTTCTAAAAGACTCCAGGGAGGGAAGCCTGAGTGGCTCAGAGGTTGAGCGTCTGCCTTTGGCTCAGGGTGTGATAGAGTCCCACATCCGGCTCCCTGCAAGGAGCCTGCTTCTCCCTCTGCCTGTGTCTCTGCCTTTCTCTCTCTGTGTCTCTCATGAATAAATAAATTAAATCTTAAAAAAAAAAAACCAACTCCAGAAAGCTCCCTAGCCCATCTGCCATGTAAGAACACAATGAGAAGTCTGTGGCCCAGAAGGGAACCCTCACCCAACCACACTGGCGCCCTGATCTTGGACTTCTAGCCTTCAGAACCGTGAACAATCAATTTCCGTTGTTTACAAGCTACCCAGCCTGTGGTATTTCACTATAGCAGCCCAAATGGACCAAGACACCATGGCTTGAAGCTATAAAGGAAAAAGAAATTGGATGATGGGGAGACAATTAAAAGATCTGAAGTAAATGACAATGTTTGTTGTATAAAAGTTATTTTGGGAAAGTGATTTCATACACTAAAGTATCTGAATGAAGAAACACAAAACAGAGCTGCCCACCTCCACTCTTGTCACAAGCATTGTAAGGAGCCTACAGACTGATTCTTGTCAAGGATCCCAAGTATAGCAGAATGGCAGCCACTTGCAATGCTACTGTCTGAACCTACTGAAATGTTGATAATCATGGTGCCACAACAGTACAGGAAATCAGAAAGGCAAGAGAGCTTGAAATGGAAGGCAAGGAATTTATCCACAACCATCTTTAATTTGGGATGACTAGCAAGCCTTTAAGAGGAAGTGGCTCGGCCATTGAAAGTATTTAGTCTAAATGTGAGAACAGTTTGGGTTTGTTGCCCCTACATTTCAGAGATAAGAAAAGTAAATTCCATAATAAGCAAGAAAGGTTTGTGTGCAATCCACAGAACACTAACCCAATTCTGGGTAAAAGAAGTGGGGTGGATGCTTAAATTTAAAACAAAAATTTTGCATCTGTAATTAACTTAGATTTACCTCCAATTTAGTTTTCCTGTTCAACTTCCAGAATAGTTTGACTGTAAAACAGCCCCTGAATTTAAAAAAGAAAAAAAAAACTGTAATAAGAAAATCTGGTACTACTTTGTGAATCAACTTTTTAAATGGCCATAAATATTTCCATGTGTCAGCATGCCTCTGCTAGCCTCTTACTACATCTTACTGCTGTTATCTGTGGCTAAACTGACTATAACCAGCTGACTTGAGCATTGTGACAGTGGATCTCAAGGAAAGCAGACAGTGAGCTTGAGTTCGAAGGGCAAGAAGTTTCAAGGATGAGGGGAAAGATGTTTGTGAAAAACACACTGGGGAGACTGAAGATGGGTGGTGGTTCAGACCATGGTTCAGATCTGACACCTGTACTAGGGGAGGGGGTAGGAAACCAGATTGGAGCAGAGAGAGCCTCAGATCATGGCTGACCTGATAGAGAGCTCTGGAGCAAAGATTACCTACTGGAGGGGTGCCTGGGTGGCTCAGTTGGTTAAGTATCCAACTCTTGATTTCAGCCCGGGTCATGATTTCAGGGTCGTGAGATGGAGCTCTGCTCTGGGCATGGAGCCTACTTGAGATCGTCTCCCAACTCTCCCTCTGCCCTCTTCCCCACCCTATTCCAACTCATGTTTGCACCCTCTCTTTCTAAAAAAAAAAAAAAAACAAACAAACAAAAAAAAAAGATTACCTATTGGAAGAGTCCCACATGGACAGTCATGATCACTGTGCCCAGTCAGTGGCTGGGAGCTGCCTGGGAAATGTGTCGTCTTGGCTCAGAAGCTGAGGCAGATCCTAAAGATGCTTCAGCTGGGGATTCTCACTGACTGCATTCCTGTTGTCCCGGGCTTGCTTTCTTTAATGAAGATCTAAACAGTACACCCCAATGCCTGCCATAGTCCATCCCTCTGCCTCATGGATTTACTTCTCCATACATGTTTTTCAGAGCAGCTCTACCAAAAATCCCCTAGGCTCTCTTTTTAAGGGAAACCTTAAGAGAGGGAGTTAGTGGTACCAACTGCAGTTGGTCTCAGGACTGCCCCTGGCACTCCCCTTCTCTCCCCTTCATTATCCATTTGAATTCTCCCCTCTACCTCCACTGATCATGGTGGCTTTGCTGGTGTTATGACCCAAACTCTAGTTTCTAGGATCCTGAGGAGCCATAGGATTCTCAGGCTGGGATGATTGCACTTGTCTGTTCATGGGCTAAGAAATACAAAAGAGGCACCTGAGTCATTCACCTCTCTGCCTCCACTGGGTATTAGCAGCCCTACCTCTTTCTTCTGATCGGGTTCAATTATCCCTGCCAAGATGGTGACTCCTTTTCTTGTCCAGGCCGAAGTCATAGCTTGTAGTTCAATAAGAACATTGCTGAGTCCCCTAGCAGGGAACCTCTAACCCTGAGGGGTCCTGAGAAGAAGAAACACAAAGTATCCCACTGGGTCATTGTGAATGGTAACAAGTAGGGTCACTCTTGCCACCACTCCTTGGTTCTGGATCCCATGTGTTCTTCCTACTGGAGACAGAATGCCAGAAAGAGGTTTCTAAATCAGTAGGTCTCAGCATTGTCTGCAAGGAATATATGCCACTCTACCAGGGTGCGGCCTCCAAGCTGGAGCCCCAGTCAGCAGTCTCCGGACAGTGTGGCATATCATAAGACCAGTGGATCCCTCACTGTGGGCCCATTCCTGAACCTCATTTGCTATGAAAGATTCCTTGATGGATGTTATGATGTATAGGATTCTGTGCTTGTTGATCAACCGCCTCATAAGCCACCAGATAGTAGTGCTGGCTGAAACTTTATGAATAAGAAAAGTAATTTCATACGTGAAATATGGGTCTATTCTTGAGATAAATCATGAGCTCTTCCAGGAGAGAAGGAAGCTAACATAGTCAATTTGTCACCAAGTGGCTGGTTGGTCTTCTCGAGGAATTGTGCCATAGGGGCCCAGCATCATCTAGGGCTGGAAGAGACAGCAATAGTTAGATCAGTCTTGGTAAGTGAGAGTCCACAATGGTGGGCCTATGTGCATCTTCCATCTCTGCCATCATGGCCACTTCATCCATGTGCCCATTATGCCAGTTCTAGGATGGCTGATTACAAAAGCAGGCTAATGTCAACTGGCCATGTCATTTTGTCTACTTGGGTCAGTGTCCCTTCCATGTTGAATGCTTCCTGGAGGTTGTTAATCTGTGGTATAAAACTCCTCAGACTTTATTCCTACTTCCCTATGTCCACCAATATGCCTTTATCTCCAAGACTTCTTTGCCTCTGATTTTTCAGTCTTTGTCTTTCTAGGCCTTTCCTCTTGAGTTTTACCTCAAAACACTTCTTCCACACAAAGTTGCCAACCCATCTAGAAACCAAGTTTGAATTCCTTCCTCTTCCTTCAGGTAGTTCTACAGGCCCGATGTTAGTCAGTGTTCTCCAGAAAAACAGAACCAATATGAATATATATAGGGAGAGAACATATATAGAGAGATAGTTTATTTATATACATATGTGTGTATGTATGTGTGTGTGTGTGTGTGTGTGTGTGTGTGTGTGTATACACATACCCGGAGAGAGAGAGAATATGTGTCTGACCACTGAACCATGAAAAACTTTACTGACAAAAAAATTAAAAAACAAAAATAAATAAAAAATAAAAACGTTACTGACATGGCAGGGTCTTAAATCTTCAAAAGTTTCTCTCTCGACCTCTGGAGCATGTTTCCAGCCACCTTTTGTTTATCCTGCCTAGTCAGCTTGCTAGTGTTGATGTCAGGGTAATATGCTGTTTTCAAGGATAACTACGTGGTCAGGATATTATGACAAGGTACATGGGACAGTTAACATATCCTGAGGGCAAATCAGCCACTGTATATTGTTAGCTGTTCCATACAATTATTACCTTTTTCTAATCCTCCTTGATTGGGATAGGAAAGAAGGCATTTGTCAAATCAGTTTGCACACGAGGTCCCCAAGGCCACCTTATTCTGTGGTAGCAGAAATATCCCCTCAGACACACAGCTGTGGTCCCTACTACTTGGTTGAACACTTGGCAGCCTACAATCATTCTTCAGGATCTAGTCAGTTCCTACCATGGTGAAGTGAGTGCAATAAGTGGAGATATAATAGAACCTACTACCCCTATGTCGTTAATGCCATGGATCTCTTGCCCTGCGATCATTTGTCCAAACTCTGAATACATAATTGGTCTTGACTTTCTTGCCAGTTTGAATCACCCTGTCACTAGGTCTTTGGCTAAACTTTGGTCATAGTGGGGGAAGGTCAAGTTGAAGCTGCTGAAAGTGTTTCTTTTGCTCAAAATAGTAAAAATAAAACAATATTGCCTCCTGAAGTTATATTAACCATGTCTTTTATTTCCTGTATTCTGATACTTTGACATCTTGGGCCCTGGAGGGACTGTCCCTCTCCTCCCAGGGGTAGCCAATTTCTAGAGAGGTAAACAACTTGTCTGTGAAAGTGCTTTTCAAGCACAAAGCAACCAATCTGCAACCCACCGCCCAACCATCTCCTTTATCAGGTTGTCACATTCCAGGCCACTATCCACCTGTCGCAATGATCCCAGAGCCAGGGACTTCTAATGCTGCTCAGCAGGGGCCTGTCTCCAGGCTTTTAGGAACCAGCCAAATGGCAGGTCTGTACCATCCCCTGGGGTCTGTGCCAAGGGGTTAAATCATATATCTGAGAAAGTGCTCCAAAATCCATCAACTCTCTCCTATCCAGTCTTATGTTCCACCCCTCTGGATCAAGCATTCTCAAAATCCAATCCAAATTCCTGACAAAGGATGTTGGCTAATTTTTGCAGTCAAGGGAACAGGAGTATATTCTCTCTCTAACTCACCAGGAGACAGGGATGCTAAGGAGGCCCTTCTTGCCTTGTGGGGACAGGACTCTGCGGTGTGATCCCACACAAAGGGAATCTTAGTTTGTAATAGGAAAGGGTAAACCATCTCTGCAGGCTCTAAGGGTTCAGAGGAGTCTGAGGAGCCAAAATATTTGGAGGCATATATGTCCCCATCCCAGCTGTAAGTGTCCCACATGTTCCCAGCCAAGGCCCTGACCTTGGCATAATGGCAATTGTCTTTGAACCTAGGTAAGCCCATTAAGTCCTGAGTTTTGTCTTCTGCTTTTTCTACCCTGACTCCAGGAACAGATCTCTCTAAGAGGCCCTCTGACCTTCACCCTTGGTTTTCAATTATTCCCTAACTGTCTGTAGCTTCTCCTTAGCCCACTGTAAGGCATCTATGCATATTGGCAACAACCAGCCGATTCCATGGTTCTTGTATATCTTGTATCTCTAACTTCTCACATGCCTGCATCTGAGATGCAGCCAAGGCTGCCACCACTGCTGGAATATTTTCCCAAGTGACCATGTTCCCAGTGTTTTAGCGATTGAGTCACTACCTTGTGCCAGAGATCATCCTGCTCCAGGTATCACTGCCAGTCGAGTGAGTAACTCAGTTCCAAACACCATCCTGGCACCCCTGTCCTCTGATTCAGGCCTAGTGTCAACTGTATCAGCTTGGGTCCTTCAGAAAGCAGACACTAAAAAGTGAGGACTCTGAGAGGCTTGTTCGAGGAGCACCTGTGAAAGATACAGGGTGTGATCAGACTCCTGCAGCAGAAACCCCCAGATCAGAATGCAGTTCTGACACCTGTGACAGGAAAGAGGAGCAGAATCGGGACACCCACAATGCAGAGCTTACAGAGTCTCAGCCAGAGATGACTGCTGGAGTCCCTCGTCCGGCACCAAGGGCCAGGCCCTGGAGTCTCTGCCTTGTTCCATCACTGCCTGGCAACTGTCCAGGTAATGCGTGGTCATGGCTTGAAAGCAGAAAATGCTGGAGGCTCTAATACCTCTTTGCAATGGATACAAGCTTTCTTAAAGAGAGATCCAGCATCTTGCCTCCATGGCTGCCACATGGCTGTGGGGCTAACCGATGAGATTCTGATTTGAGTGTGTTCTGCCAGAGACAGTCAGCATATCCTCATCTTTTCCTCTTCATATACCAATAACTCAAATGATGATATGGTCCCTACACCATCTTCACAGAATAAAAGAGTTCATCATCTTCACTCAAAGACGTATCTTAAGCACCTCCTATATCCCAGGAACTATGCATGCTCTGAGAGAACAAAGATGAGGAAGTAGGTAGCCGTATAATTCCTCATCCAAACCAGGACACTATTAAGAGTAGAGGAGGGAGCCTAAAACCTATCCAGGTGTAGGCCTGGATCGTCCTGGGAAAATGGCGATGTGTGGTCACCCTATGAATAAGACACATCCTTGGTCTCAAGGAATCCACAATCCAGGAGAATAGGTAGATACATAAATAAATCTATTACAGTTGAGTATGATAAGAATAAAAGGGTAAATACAAGAATCAGAGTTGTGAAGTAAATCTGTGCTTTCTGAGAATTACAAGACTTTTGGTATCAAACAAACCTGACTTTGAATTTGAGTTCCGCCACTGACTGGCTTTGTGGCCATCAGCACATTCCTTAAACTTTCAATAGGGAAGCTTTACAGATTTAAGTAAGTTCAGTATAAACATGTTAGCACATCACTTGGACTTGATGAGTTCTCAATAAATGTTAGTTGAGGGCTTTTTGTCGGTTGGTTTGATTTATTGGTTTCCTAGATCCCAGAGTCTAGGAAGAGGAGCACTAGGGAGAGGCCAAATCTCAAAGGCTTAAGTATTAGGGAGATTGAAATTCACCCTGTGGGGTCAAGGGAAACCACAGAAGGAGTTAAGGCCCAGGAGGAGCGCTGCCAGCCTGGGTTTCAAACCATGCCTTTGAGAACAGTGTCCAAGGAGATGGGCCCCATCCCTAGGCCTCATTTTTATTTATCTGAATTCTTGCATCAGTCTCCTACCCAGCCTCCCTGCCTTGTCTCATTCCTTTTGCTACCAGAATAATCACCTCAACCTACTAATCTATCCTTGTTGCTTACCTGCAAAACATCTCCAAAGATTCTTCCTGACTCCAAGATGAAATCCAAATCTTCCATCTTGCCCTGAGCTCTTTCAGGAACCTGGACTTACCCACCAACCTCACTCACTCCTCCCCCCTAACCACTCAGCCCCTGGGGCTTTCAGCCCTCTGCAGATAAGTAACATATGAGTGGGAGGAGAGGGCCACAATTCAGCCCATGACAATAACTAAATGGGTTAATAGTAATTTCAGAGATATAAAAAAGAACAGCCCAATGAAGGAAATTAAGGTGGAAAATTAAATATAAGAATAGAATCAGAAGAAACCAAGTTCCCTCTGCATATGTTCCCCTCAACAGATCGGATCCGGGGTCTTAATCACAAAAGTCACAGTGTGTATCCAGCCCCATCCATGCACCTGTTCTCCATGATGCCTCCCTGAACAAAACAGACAAGCATCCCAAGCTTTTTCCTGATGGAATCTATGTTCTTAGGTAGCGGTGGGGAAGGAGACCGACAGTAAATAGACAAAATATAAAGCATGTTAGGATTTTCAGTGCCCCAGGAAGAAAAAAAGTAAATTATGGGACGATGGGATTACCAAGGGGGAACAGGGCCAGCGGGCAAGGGATCAGGCTGTCAGATGAAATCAAGTGGCCAGGACAGACCTTGTTGAGAAAGTGACATGTGAGCAAAGACTTAAAGGAAATGAGGGAGTTGGTCAAATACATATGGAAAGTGGGAGTATACCAGCCATAGGGAACAGCTGGAGGAAAGGCGCATAGCCAGAGGTAGGGCTGGGATCAGCACAGAGTTGGGCGGACAAAGGAGGCAGGTGGACTCACAGCTTTTAGTGTCAGTGAAATGGAATCCTGTACAGTGCTTTCAGTAGAGGCGGGACGTGACTGGACTTGACCTTGAGAATCTCCAGGTTGTTGTGCTGAGGATGGCTGAGGGATATGGACACAGAACAACAGTCAGAAGGTTCGCACTAATCCAGGCAAAAGATGACTGGGGAAAAATGGCCACATTGGGAAAAAATTTTTAAGCCATCTAAGCCAAACTGATTACCTGATCAACTGAATGTGAGATGTAACAGAGGAGTCATGCCCCCAAAAGTTTGCCTTGAGCAGCCAGGGAGATAGAGCAGCATTTCTTCTCAATGCTTTCAGGGCACATATCTCTGAATTATGCCCCATCCTTATACATCTGTCTTCTCCCAGGAAACAACACATTTATTTTGTCCTTGAACTGTGTCTCATGGGTCTTTTCATCAGGGCCTTCTAAATATTTATCAAATGAATGACTGTTTGGTTTGCTAGGGCAGCCATCACAAAAGAACCACAGATGGAGCAGATTAAACATCAGAAATTTATTTTCCCACAGCTCTGGAGGATGGACGTTCAAGATATTGCAAGGGTTGATTTCTTCTGAGGCCTCTTTCCTTGGCTTGTAGTTGGCCATCTTCTCTTTGTGTCTTCACACGGTCTTCCCTCTGTGTGGGTCTGTGCTCCTACAGCCTCTTCTTATAAGGACATCGGTCATATGGATCAGGGCCCACCCTAATGACCACACTTCAACTTAACTACCTTCTTTAAAGACCCCATTTCCTAACACAGTCACATTCGGAAGCACCAGGGGTTAGGATGGCAACATATGAGTGGGAGGAGGGGGCCACAATTCAGCCCATGACAATAACTAAATGGGTTAATAGTAATTTCAGAGATATAAAAAGAACCAGCCCAATGAAGGAAATTAAGATGGAAAATTAAATATAAGAATAGAATCAGAAGGGATGCCTGGGTGGCTCAGTGGTTTATTGCCTGCCTTCAGCCCAAGGCGTGATCCTGGAGTCCCAGGATTGAGTCCCACATCTGGCTCCCTACATGGAGCCTGCTTCTCCCTCTACCTATATCTCTGCCTCTCTCTCTTTCTGTGTCTCTCATAAAAAAAAAAAAGAATAGAATCAGGAGAAACCAATATCACAAAAGCCAAGAGGAAAAGAAAGATTCAAAGGGAAAATGGTGCCCAGTGCCCAGGGCTGCAGAGAATCCTGACAAGCTGAAGCTAGAGGTGCCGTTCCAGGGGAAGATGCTGTTCGTATAACGGGGACGTGACCCTCTGCATCACTGAGCTGTGAAACTGAGAGATGTCCTCTTCTGTGAAACACGAGCTGGGATGTCTGTATGCAATCTGAAATCACAACTGGGGAAAGAATAGGGTGCCTGGCTGGCTCAGTCAGAGCAGCATATGACTCCTGATCTCGGATCATGAGTTTGAGTCCCATGTTGGGTGCAGAGATTACTTCCATAAATAAATAAATAAATAAATAAATAAATAAATAAATAAATTTTATTTAAAAGAAATTTTTTTTTTATTTATTTATGTATGATAGTCACAGAGAGAGAGAGAGGCAGAGACACAGGCACAGGGAGAAGCAGGCTCCATGCACCAATGTGGGATTCGATCCCGGGTCTCCAGGATTGTGCCCTGGGCCAAAGGCAGGCGCTAAACTGCTGTGCCACCCAGGGATCCCAATAAATAAATTTTAAAAAAGAAAACAATTGGAGAAGGAAGAAACCTCAATTGTCATAGAGAATTGAAAATACCTAAAAAACTTTACAGAATAGGGATAGGCTTCCTCTCCTCCAAAATCTCTTTCAACCTATCTTGTAAATCCAAAAGGCTTCACTCTTACTCCTTCTGAAGTTAAGGGTTTATTCAAGTAGTAAAATATGCCAGACGGGATTTCGGGCACAGGAACTCTGAGTCTAGGATATGAAAAGATGTCTGGGGAGACCTTCTATTTCTCTTAACATTAACCATATACAGTAAGACATAGTTTGCTATACAAAAGGAGCATGCTGAAAGCGACCCCCAACCAAAACTGGCTCCCTTGCCTTCGTATTCCTCCAAATACCTTGTAAAGTTACAAGTTTAAAAAAAAAAATACAGTACATGCACTCAAGAGGAAATGCAAAAGGAAAACTGATTTCCCTGACTCTGATGCAAAGTGTGTGAGTTTTTTTTTAATGTTCCAATATTATTTTTGCAAGTCGGTATACAAGCATTATTGAAAAGTCCAATCCTGCCTGAGTTTTTTAGCTCCCCATTCCTTTAGGAATCCACTTAGATCACAGAACAGTTTCATCTAATCCTTTGAGCCAGTACAGGTTTTGATAGCATTGATTGAATGTCAAGCTAAAGTATGATCAGAAGTTAGAAGTACTGCTATTGATCGTTTTCTGATATATCCCTTTCAATAATTCATTGATTTGTGACAAGACTAATAAAAGCTAGCGTTTATTGAAAGCTCACTACTTTGCAGATACAGGCTAAGTACTTTATATTTGTATTCAGGCCTTTCCCCACACACACACATGCGCAAGTCAGCCCAACTCCTACCCCACTTTCCAATGACCAGAATGCGCGCAGGTCTTGCATTTTGAAAGTTTCTCCCATCTGTTTCCGACTCCTGGAACCTTTCCACCATGCCACCTGGAACTCAAGAGCAGGAAATGAGGAGAGTGCCAGTACAAAGTGAATGATGTCCAGAATGAAAGATGACATAACCAGATCAGAGAAGGGATATTTGGTATCATACCCCTAGCCCAGAGGAAGAGAGGCCTCTTTCTATGAATGGACTAACTGTAAGTGCACCTTTCTTAGATATGCTAAGGCATGGAAATACAATGATCTTCTTATAAATTTCCTAATAATATGGACACCTGGGTGGCTCAGCAGTTGAGTATCTGCCTTCGGCTCAGGGCGTGATCCCAGGGTCCAGGGATCGAGTCCTACATAGGACTCCCTTCTTCCTCTGCCTCTCTCTCTGTGTCCCTAATGAATAAATAAATACATAAAAATCTTTATTAAAAAATAAATTGCCTAATAAAAAAGAAAGCCTAATAATATCAGACAATCATTTTTAATGCATTCTTGAGTTCAACAAAATTTATTGAGTATTTACTATGTGCAAAGCATTGTTGTCATACTATGGAACCAAATAAGAAATTATGTTATCTTGAGGATGCAAGGATATAGTAGAGGGAGAGGCAAATTAATAAATAACTATAAATATAATATAGAAAATTGCTATAATTGAGGCACAAGCAAATGTAATAGGAAAACCAAGGACAGAAAGATATATTCTGCAGGGGTGCTAAATCAGCACGTTGGCTAAAAAATTGCAAATAAAGAAGAGGCCATTTCTTTCCTGGCAGCAGTATATACTAACTTCATACTAACTTCAGGCACAAAAAAACAAATCTTTCTGTAGCATCCTAGAGAAATAAATGTACATAATGATAGGGACAAATTAGAAAATTGTGACTCTACTAGAGTTCGGGGGCGGGGGTCAGGGGGTGCGGGTAAAGCAGAGGCATGATTAAATGGTAATGATTTGCCTGATGGTTCCTTTTAATATGAAGATCTGTAAGGAAATCCCACATATTACTTGACATGGAAATGTTGGGAGCAAATCAAGAAAAATGCCCAAGAAAAAAGAGACCTTCTGGGGATTAAAACAGGGATTCCCAAGTCCAGTTGTACCTCCCAAAGTGGAGAGCATCCACTCCTGCCCACTTCCAAGAATGGAAGCTTGTTTTTATTAAGAGACCCAGACTTACAAAGAATGATTTTGGCTTCTACAGTATGGCTCAGACTGTTGTAATTAGCAGTTTTCATATGGAGGGGCAGGACTTATTAAAATAAAAAAAAATACTGAAGCCAACTATTAGCAACAGTTTATTTATACGATTTCTAGAATAGTTGGTGGTTGGCCTTTCTTTTAGTGTAGACCAAATTCCTCCTTATCCTAAAATATGAACAATCCATTTTGGAATTACAGGTATTATGTTACCAAGCCTAAAGTTGTAGGGGTTTTTTTATGGTAAAACAAGGTCAGTGGGATTTTTAAAGTTCTATCTAATATCATCCACCCAAAATGGTTTCCTAAACACTTTATATACCTTTGCCAATAATTAGATTTACATACATATAAAAAATTTAGTGTGTATGATTCATTTGAAACTAAATATTTCTACTTCATGATGCCATATGCAATACCTGATGGGCTATGAAATTAATGCTTATTTTAGAAGATTTGGTATTTATTTAGAATATTTGCTATTTCATCCAATAGCACCTCTTTGTAGCAAATGACCCCACTATGCTTTTGGGACAGGGAAAGGATCCCACCTGTGTGTTACAGAGTAAGTGGTATGTGGACGTAACCCAAAGGTCCTGTCATTCCTCTTTGGCTTTCAGGAGAACCCGTCCACTAGTATCAGTAGCTAGTTTTTCTTTAAGGCTTTTGTCTGAAGGAATGTATTATCAGCAATTTTGGCAAAACATGTTTTAGTTTACACACTGCCATCTTAGATTGTACATATATTTGCTTTGACTAACCTCAGAAATTCAAGCAAAACATAGTTACAGTAGGTATATAAACAATCAGGTCACAGGGTTGTTTGACAATAATGACTTTGACCACTCAACAACACGCAAAGGCAGTAGGCTGTACTACCCAGAAGGAACAAAAGATAAATACTTACCTACCCCAAATAAACCAACTCAGAGCTTCCAAGTGATGACAAATTATTTAATCATTAAGGCAAAACACACACAGAAGGTAAAGCCGGGAAGTCGCCTCCATGTTAGCCCAGTGAACTCTGCCCAAGAGCCCACCACAGGTTGCCAGAGGCATTGATTCTTTCCAATGTTTGAATGAACATATACCTTACCATATGTCACCTTAAAATTCATTTTTTTAACTAAAATAATCTCTCAATGGAGCTGTAAAAATGTATCAAAAATCTATCAGATGATATTTCTCAAATCCATGAATCATTAGGAAAAAATCCTACATGCATGCATCATGTATATACCGAAAATTTTTTTCTTTTAAATATTGACATTTGAGGGGAGGAAACATTTCCAAAGGTCAACTTTGGACAGGATTTATGTGTCTGTCTTGCAAGATGGAGCTCCCCAGAGTGGCCGAAAACACTGCCCAGAGAAAGAGCTCAGAGACACATCAAATTTGGATTAAACAGGCCGGTAAAGACCAAATCCTGACTCTTACCAACAATAACTGTGAGGTCTCTTCCCTTGACTTCTCTCAACCTCAAGTCAAAACTCTCCATCGAGAGGATTGGAAAAGGAACTTTACACAGCAAGGCCATGATTGCACAGCATTCCTCAAACACAAAAGGCACCACAAATGCATCTAAGCCCAGAGATAGTGGAGAAACTTCGATTCTAAGGTACAAGGGACCAGCCAGTTCCTCAACCCTTCACTCAAGAAGACAAAGGGAGTGTGAACCAATAAAAATACTTGCAAAGACAGGCCCTGCAGACTCCCACAGGTGAGCCTGGGTCTAATGGGAGTGGCTTGCAAAGGCCTCCACGTGCTCTGAAGAAGCTGGCCTGTTCCTCCACCTTTCCCTGGGAAGTTCTACTCAAAGTCAGATGCAGCCCTTATCCCGAAGCTGCGTGTGCGTGTGTGCCAAGTACCACTGATTTTTGTTGTTTTTCTAACAGAGGCTCAGTTTCTGCCTCTGTAATTAAACAAGGATGATGAGATAATCAGAGGAAACTGCTTGATCTCCCTGCCGCTTCTTTCCTCTGCTTCTGGCCTCTTTGCATTTTTCTCCTTAATACAGGGAACAAATTTAACCCCTATCCCGGCCCAACAGGAGAGCTCAGAAACAACAGCAAATTCCAAATCAACTTTTTTGTTATTATCGCCCCTCCATCGCCAAGAGTGTCTTCACTTCTCAGCAGACACTAGCAACAGCCCCTCAGTTATCCCACTCACATCAAGTCATCCTGGCCCCAGAATGGTCCTAACCCCATGTCCTAATACGGCCTCCAGACAGTAAAGCTCAACTGTCACTAATGGTCGGCCACAAATTCATCAAAGAAAATGCTCTCCGTGAGTCCCTGGGAGAACTCAGAAGCACAGTGAAGCAACAAGCCCAGAGTTGATCTCATATTTTCTAAATTAGTAAATCTTCTTGTTGAATGATTGACCAAAGGAACCATGTGATATCTTGTGACACTGTTATGCTAATGGGCTGATACTTAGCAAGGAGTGCATGTGTGTACATGTATACGGATGATACTACACACGATACCTTCCTACCACCCAGTATCTGCTTCAGATCTTCTAATTCAAGAAACAACTTTAGTATTCTTCATCTTAGCAGTAGACTCAACTGAAGGGCACAGTGCAAGAAACTCAAATGCTGTGCCACATTTAATTTAAAAAGATAGATTTCCCCAAAAACTTTCTTAAGGGTAGTTCATAGGGTCAGAACTGATGTAACATAGAAGAGAATGGGATTACCCATGACTCTTCTGTAGATTCCTCCTAGATATCTATCAGATGATAAGCATTACCTCAGCTGGAAATGTCCCATCTTCCTGATGTTAAGAATTGTTTCTATCATTAGAAAATAAGCTGATAGAATCAACACATGTTGGCAGCTCCCCACATTCAGAGGATTTCCTATCTGGTTTTGTATAGTGTATTAATACACATTATCTCCTCCAGATGGAGTTCATCATTTCCTCCTTATGGTCCTAACCTGGGACTGGCATCCTGTTTAAGTGTCTGCCTCTCTCTGGAAGCTTTGGTTCAAGAGCACTTCCCATCAGTGATATGCATGCTCCTTGGTGTGCCTGAGTTTCAACAGAACTATTTAGGGAAATGAAATAAATCATCTCCTTTGACCCTTGCAACAAGCCTGGAAGGAGCAAAGATAACATAGGGGAAGCTGGGAGAGCCACACAGCCAGTGGTAAGTGACAGGTGGAGCACAAAGGCCTAGGATGCTGAGTCTAATCTCATGTCACCCCACCAGGTGCCTGACTTTGTTTCTCACTTAGCTAATCAGATGCCCAATACCTCAACATTAACTTTCATATTGAGATGTTTTAATGCCCATAAATTGTCATTTCTCTGAGGGCAGAAGATTTTAGGTAACAAAATCCATTGTACATTCATGTTAATCTCCACACAGTCTGAATTCCTTACTCATTGCAAGGAGTAGGAAAATTTCATATTTAATCATGTTAACATGAACCCTAACTTGTAATTCATGGAAGTTGTCCAATGACATTAAGAGAAATGACCATTGGGACCCTCCATGAGAGTGAGACCCGCACTCTCCCACTCCTGCCTCTGGCCACCAACACCAGTGGCTTTTCTCTCTCACTTTGTCTTTCTAGGACTATTGGTTTCCAAGCCTGGAGACACACTAGTCTCAGGCAGGCTAGTGGTTCAATATTACAGTCTCTTTTTTGGAAATTCTTCTGTCACTCCAAAACCCACCCTAAGACTCAGGGTTCAAAGCTCCCTATGTTTCCCCAATATGAGGAAAAGAAGCTCCGAGCTCAGGTGGAGTCAGCCCAGCATGAGCTTTCACCATCAGTAGAGCAACCAGGCTCCCAGAAACTGCAACACCCATCACTTTCATTCCTGAACTTGGAGTTTCTAATAACAATGTTAAGTCAAGTTTAATGAGTAATTCCAATCACCAGAATGAATATTTGGCTAAATGATTAATTTATTCCAGGATCAATACCTGAACTTCTAGGTTTCATTCAATGTCATCCTTGTAGTATTTTTGTTTTAAATACTGTTGTTTAAATACCATGTCCAGAAGCTATGTGCTTTCCTTCTGCCTAATTCTTACCATGATCCACTTGACTGACTTAGATTTTCCAACCCAGTACCTAACAACATTTACACATATAGTTCAGCAGGTACATGGTGTTTTATGTATTATTTTACATATGCTCATTCTGTCTCTTCCCACTAGGGGGTAAATAACTGGAAGGCAAGAGCTGTGTCTTTATTTTGTATCTCCTTAACATACCCAACTTGGAAATCTGTATGGAATGAGCAAGTATTCAGGAAAGGCTGCTTAAGTTATTTTATAGAATATGGTGGAACCGAAACAGAGATAGGAATGTTCCTGCCACATGCCATAGAACAGAACACAGGTATTCACTCTAGAGACTGAGCTCTGGGTGAGCAAATCCATCCAAATTCTACCACTGTTCTAAGTCTTCATTCTTCCAAGAGAATAGAGGTGAAGTACAGTTAAGCACTGAACAACATGGGTTTGAATTGTGTGAGTCCACTTATACATGGGTTTGGGTTTTTTATAAATACAGCACTGTAAATGTATTTTCTCTTCCTTATGATTTTCTCTTTTTTTTAAGATTTATTTATTTGAGAGAGAGAAAGAGAGAGAGAGATAGTGTGTGTGTGTGTGTGTGTGTGTGTGTGTGTGTGTGTGTTGGAGGGGAGGGGGAGAGGGAGAGAGAGTCCCAAGCAGACTCTGTGCTAAGTGCAAAGCCCTATGCAAGGCTGGATCTAATGACCCTGAGATCACAACCTGAGCCGAAACCAAGAGTTATATGTTATATATAATACATATTGCATACAAAATGTGTTAATAAGTTATTTATATTATTGGTGAGGCTCTGGCCAACAATGGGCTATTAGTAGTTAAATCTAGGAAAAGTCAAAACTTAGGTGTGACTAAGTCCGGTGCCATGAAGACTGATCAGGTTTTTCTTTTTATTCCTCAGCCATATATTTGTAACCTAATTCCAGCCTATTAACAAACAACCCATTTTGGAACACTTAATGATCTTGCTTATGAAAACTTTGAAGTGTTAAAGAATCTCTAGTGTTTTGATAATTGTTTTTACAGCATGTTTGGGCATACCGCATGATTTCCTTCATAAACATCCCAATGTGAACTTAATTAAGTTCTGGTGAGAAATAACAACACTCTCAAGAAATAGATTATTAAGAAAACTGCAACCAACTTAGTTCTCAGCTCCTGCAACTTAAATTTGGATTACTATAAATATGCCCAATTGTGCATACTACCAAATACCCTATTTCAGTGCTTGTTCATAAAATGTAATTTGAAATGCATGTAGGATGATACAGCCTTTTTGTAAAAGGAAGTTATCATCTGTGATAAAAGCAGTTGTTGACATTAGAAATGCAGACGCAAGGATCCAGACGGGAAATTTAATAAAAAGAAAACAAATGTAGCAGGGGAAGGGGGGGTTGGTTAACAGTATGGCAAAGCAAAGCCAGATGTGGCTGCAAATATCTGCCTACGGGCAAAACCTGGACTCCTACCTTTCAGATGGGCCATCCACAGCCACTAGAAGCAAAACATGGCCCCAGATTAAAAAGGAAAGTGGGCCATTCAGCTCACCCAGACTTGCTTGCTGTGCTGCACCCCTCTGAGTGGAGATAAGCATTTGTTAATTTCTGAGCTGGCTCCTTTTGGGGTCTCAAGTTAAATGCCTATGGATTTCCACACTCCCAGCTCTGCATATCCATTGCTTCCTCATCAGACGTTCCCAGCAGTACAGTGGTCTCATGAACTGGCTTTAACTACATTCCCTGTAGAGCTGCAGAGAGATGAAACCATGCCACAGCAACTGTACTTCAGCACATTTTCCTAGGTTCAGATAATGTGATAAATGTTACATTTTTAAACAAAGCTCACTGGAAAGCTCTCCCCTCTTCACGTCCATGCAGTTTTCATCCTGGAAATCATGATGGCGGATCACAAGACTCTGGTGAGACGCCCAAATGTATCTTCCTGATGTTCACCAAAGCAAGTTATTATAGTGTACTCAGTCTCCAGTGTTGGTGGCATTTGGGAGCTAATGTTTTTTGTATTTTCCCCGTAAGACAAGTATGTTTTTCAGTTTGCGTTTTACCCCAGGCTGGCTATGGCAGTTATCTTTCCCTGATGCCCAAAATAATTTCATGCCTATGCAAATAACAGAAAAGTCCTAGCTCTTCCAGAAGAAGGTTGTTAGGCACCAATTTTAAATTATCAGCTGACTCCAAGAGTTTACTTGAGTTTGGCTTTTACATCGGGATTCATTCTAAGACCCAAGAAAGATATTCTAAAAGCATCAAAGGGAAGTCAAGTGTTTTGAGATATTTTTAGTACAAGTGCAACCCTTTCAAGAGGGAAGCTTTTGATAGTTCTCCAACCTTTGGCATAATTTAGCAAACCATGCAACAATAATGTGTTTTTGGGTTCTTAAATTCCTATCACTCAAGACAACCTGCAATCTTGAGTATCACAGAGACCCTGTCTTTTCCTTCTTCTCTTCCTAAGTAAATTGCTGGAAGACTCCAATTATAATGGAACTAATGAGCGTGAAACCTGTGGGTGGCATAGAAATACTTGATCCTTCCCCAAACCCACAAAAATGCCAGAAGGAAGGCAGCACCCAAGGGTGTGCACAGGACATTGTAGGAAGAAGACTGACCTTGAGATCCAGAATGATTTGCCAAGTTTCCTGGATCTGTGTGTCCAACAGCACAGTAATGTTTCTAAAAACATGATTCTCAACAAGAATCCAACATTTCTTCAAGTCTTGCCATGAATATATTTGAAAACAATAATAGCCACATTAATAGAAATCAGCCCTGGAAGGTCTACCCAAGGACATTCAGGTTAGGGAGTTTAGGGAAGTTTAGACTCTTAAATTTTTCTAACCAATATTAGGCACACCCAATTGCTAAAGGAGACCCCCTAGCCCACAGGGGTCCTGAGCCGGAACTCTCAGCCCAGGGGCTATTTTCAGCCTTGGGGTGAAACACAGAGGGGGATCCTTGAGTCTGTGACTGCCTCCCAACCGTCCCTCTGCTCCTACGGGTTGGCAGCCCCACAAGAGCAAGCACACATGGGCCAGCTAGTTAAATTTTGGCCAAACAATAACCTTAAAGTGGGCACTTTCAGCATCTGGGCAGGAATACATAATCATTTCTTTTAAAAGGTTTCAAACCTGAAGTATTTAAGAGGAGTGGCAGGACAGCCCGGGTGGCTCAGCATTTTGGCGCCTGCCCTTGGCCCAGGGCATGATCCTGGGGACCTGGGATCGAATCCCACGTCGGGCTCCCTAAATGGAGCCTGCTTCTCCCTCTGCCTGTGTCTCTGCCTCTCTCTCCAATAAATAAATAAATAAAATATTAAAAAAAATAAGAGGAGTGGCAATGGGCAGATCTTAATGTCAGCCTTAGCTTCAAAGACATTCAGCAGGCTCATCTGTGACAATGTCGTACTAGTCATGATGCAAAACAAGATGGGTATACGCATATTAGTCTTCAATTTTAATTCTAACTATTTGGATCTTTCCTTATTTCAACAGGAATACGTGAACATAACATAAAATTTGGGGAAGTACCTACATGCAAAAAGGAAAAAAATTATTATCAACCCCAATCTTAGCATACAGAGGCAAGCAGTGTTAGTTAGCATTTTGGTATATGTCACTCATTCCTTTATCTCTTTATTACCTCTCCCCTGTTTTTTAAGAAGAGAGAGAGAGAGAGAGCAGGGTAGGGGAGGAGGGAGGGCAGAGATGGAATCTTCAGCAGGCTCCACATCCAACATGGAGCCCAACACAAGGCTCAATCTCACAACCCAAAGATCATAACCTGAGCTAAAATCAAGAGTTGGACTCTTAACCGACTTAGCCACACAGGTACCCATATTACTCATTTATTTATTTAGCATCTATTACCAACCAGAAACTGTGTGTATCCTTTCTGTCCTTTGTCTACACATAAATTTGCATACTTTTTAAACCTGATTTGTACTAACATATCAAGAACATTTTATTTCATCATCTATTTTATACCATATTATTCTTATATACTATTCCTTTAAGGGTATAGATTTACTATTGCTTGCTTGTTTATTTTTTTTAAAAGATTTTATTTTTCAGTAATTTCTATATCCAATATGGAGCTCATAGCCCTGAGATCAAGAGTTGCATGCTCTACTGACTGAGCCAGCCAGGCGCCCCTACAATACCTTATTTAAAAAGACCATCATTGTCAAGCATATGCCTTTTTTGTAAATACACAAAGCACCATGCTAAGTGGAAAATTTTACACTCATCTCTGATGGTTTGGATCATGAATTCTTATAGGTAGACCTATGACATCAAAGAATAAATGTTTTTAGGACTTTCCAAACTTATTGCCAAATTAGCCACCACTTATAATTTTTAGATTTCCAACAACAATTTGTGATTTCTTGTAGTCTTGCAAAGATTGATCCTTTTTTAAAAATTTCATCAATTTGCTAGGTAAAAATGACACATTGTTTTGATATGCAGTATTTTTAATTATTAGGAAATTTTTGCTTTTTCTCATTTGGCTAGCTTATTGCTTCAATCAAAAATGAAAGATATTCATTGGGTGCATACTATGCTACAGACCAATTCTAGGCATGAGGAAAGAGAAATGGTTTGCAAATAATATAAAGAATAATCAAATACCAAGAGCATAACATGAAAAAAAAAAATAAGTCTTAGAAGGGTCACTCATTTCAATAGCTACAACATAAAAAGGAAGCTAAGCCAAATGTATTTCTTTTCTTCTTGGAATCTCTAATTTTTTTTTACTTTTTTTTGTATATACCATATACAAAAAAAACATATAACACATATGTACGTTTTAAAGAATTATCATTGAAAATTAAATGAAACAAACACCAATGTACCTATTACTCACCTTAAGAAACAAACATGGCTGATTAACCTGAAGCCCTATGAATGCCTCCAACCAAACATATGGCCCTCCTTCCTCCTAAGAGGTAACTACTGAATTTTACATAAACCACTACTCGACTGTCTTTAGAAATAATGTGAAGATGTGAAGGTATCTCTGTATAACATACTACTGAGTTTTGCCTGTTTTTGAATCTTATGTAAGTTCTTCCACAATTTAGTTTTTTGTTTATCATTTTTGTTCTATTTTGGTTTTGCACACACTATTTTTGACTTGATTTCTGTTGAGTATAGGCTTTTCATTTCCACTGATGTAGTCTTCCATTACTTAACACACCCCAATGTACTTATCCACTCTACTGTCATAGGACACTTAGGCTTAGATTTTTGCTTTTTAAAGCTATCAAAAGCAGTGTTGTTATGAGTCATCTTATACATGTTTCCCAATTAACAAGTGCAGAAGTTTATTTAGGATGTATATGAGGTTGAACCACATGAAAAAGTCATTTTTTGTAAGTCAAAAGTGGTTGAATTAGTGGCTTATTGGGTATGCATGTGTTGGACCTAATTCCTAATAAATTGTTTTCTAAAAATGTTTTCTAAAGTGGTTTCACCAATTATCACATACACAGCATAGTTTCAAAGTTCCTTTATTCCATACTCCAGACAATGTTTGGTATTGTGAGACATCTTAATTTCGACTTCTCTGGAGGGTGTATGATGATATCTCATTGCTGATTGTCCTGATAATGAAAGAGGCTGACCATTTTTCATGTGTTCATTGGTCACTCATGTCCTCTTCTGTGTCTTACCTATTCATATCACCTGCCTCTTTATTGGAGTGTTATGGTTTCTTTATTAATTTGTAAATGTTTCTACATATGTTCAAAATACTAATCCTTTATCAGCTATGTTGACATGTTCCAGATTATAACTTGCTTTATCACTCTCCCATTGATGTCTTTTGAAGGATAGAGAGTCTTAATTTTATTGTGGTTGAATTTATCAATCTTTTCTTAATGTTTGTGCCCTAACTGCTCAAGAGATCCTACTCTACTCCCATGGTCATAAAGATATTCTCCTATATTTTCTTAGAAGCAATTTTAAGTTTTACCTTTTACATTTTGGACTTTAATCCATCTTCCCTCTGGCTTCAGTATTATCATTTGAATATGGACTATAGGACAGCTGTTATGATTTTTCCATATATGTAACCAATCCCAGCACCACTTATTGAATAAGCCATCATTTCCACACTGATCTGCCACTGTCATCCCTCAGATTTCTGTTTGATGGGCCTCTTGCTAGATTCTTTCTTCTAATGGTCTCCCTTTGTAACAGACACTCCCTCAATTGCTGAAACTACCTAAGAAGACTTGACATCTTATAGAGTTATGTGCCTACCTGGTTCTTCTTAACAATGTCTTGGTTAAGGGTGCCTGGGTAGCACAGTTGGTTGGGCACCCAACTCTTGGTTACAATTCAGGTCATGATCCCAGAGTCCTAAGAACAGGCTCCGTACTTAGCATAGAATCTGCTTAAGATTCCCTCTCCCTCTGCCCCTCCTGCTCATGCTCTCTCTCTCTCTCAAAAAATAAATAAATCTTAAAAAAAAAGAATGTGTTGGTTCAATATAGTCTTCCATTTAAATTTTAGAATCTGCTAATCAAGTTCTGCAAAAAATATTCTGTTGGAATTTTAATTAAATTGTATTAAATCTATAATCAGTTGGGGAGAATTGAAATTTTTTATTATGTCTTTCTACCATGCACATGGTTATCTCTCCATTTATTTAATTGTTTTTACTACAATTGAGTATAGTTGTATAATTTTCTACATAAAGGACCTGCACAGCATTTGTTAGATGTATGCTGGGTATTCTCCCATTGCCCTTAAGTGCACCTTCCATCCTCCCCATCATGCCCTGTGTCCAGCCGACACACTGTGGAGACTACATCAACAAGTCCCTATGTCCTGACTCCCAGGAGGGTTGGAAATAAGAAGCAATGGCCAGAGAGCAGGAGGAGAGTGGGACTGGATGTTATTCTCTTTCAGGCAGCCAGTCAGCAAAACTCTACTCTTCTACTGAAACAAACACATGCCTCCACCTGCAACTCTTGCCTAGACCTGCAACTCTCCAGGTTCTGGTAACTACTTATTTTGTCCACTCAGTCCTCTCATTTTACATACCCCTGGAGTCTGACCATCTTGGCTGGTTTCTCTATAACCTGTACACATCTTTACAGTCATTAAATTCTGCACTTAAAATGCCACCTGTTTCCTGTAGAGAGCCCAAATGATAGAACAGTGTGTGTGTCTGTGTGTGTATAATTTCTCATAATTTTTAGATTATTTTGCACTTTCTATAGGGAAAATCATAATCATCTGCAAATAGTGATTGTTTTTTTTTCCTTTCTGATCCTAACATTTTTTCTGATTGTCTTACTACATTGACTTATACTCTAGAGCAATGCTCATTAGCAGTGATAAGAGCAGCCACCGTTGTTTTATCCCTAATTTTAAAGGGATTGCTCTTCATATTCTCTACTAATAAGATGTTCCCTGCAAATAAAGGAAGTTCCATCCTAAGCCTAACTTGCTAGGTTTGATTAATGAGTTTTATCAAATGTTTATCTCGATCTATTATGATCATAATGACTTTTCTCCTTTAAACTGTAAATATGATGAGTTACAAGATACATTTTATAATGCCAAATCAATCCTTTCAAAAATACATGCTGATTAATCATTGCTAGCTCTGGTTTGCAAATACTTTATTTAGAATTCTTGTCTTTAGATCTATGGATGAGACTGGTCTGTGATTTTCCTTTCTACTAAATGTCCTTTTCTGCTTTTGGAATCAAGATTATATTTGTCTCATAAATATGAGTGGGAAATGTTCTTTCTTTTTCTGTTCTTTGAAAGAGTTTATGTAAGCTTGGAACTATCTGATCCTTAAATATACAGTAGAAACTACCTGTAAAAACATCTGGTACTGGTATTTATTCTCTGGAAAGATTTTTAACTACTGACTCAAATTCTTTAAAAATTATAGGATCCTTCAGGTGCTTATTACTTCTAAGTCAACTTTAATAATTTATACTTCTTTAGGAATTTTTCAATTTCACTGATGTTTTAAAGTATTTGACATCTACTCGATTATAATATTTCCTTGAAATTGAAATGGAAATAACATAAAAACACTTCCTTTCTCTTGCATCAAACTGGCTCTGCAAATTTTAGATATAAAATAACAGGTTTTCAGAACTTGTGTCATGTCCTCTTCTGTCCCTGCTCCAGCTCCTTGAACATCCCTCATTAGCTCTGTCTGCTTGCAAGGAGACAGTCTACCTACCTCCCAGACTCCCTACCGTGCACCTTCCACCCGGTCCTACCTTAACAGCATGAGGAAGCCATGAAGATAACTCTTGTTTCTGGCAGAAAAAAATGAAAGCTGCACATTCTCACAGAGTTGGAGAGACTCATCAAGATCCACAGTCATCAAAAGCATTCAATAGCACTTAATTTCTACCCAAACAGAGCAAGCGTCCCAGCCCTGCTCTACTAGGAGACTTAGTTGCATACTCATCTTTGGAGCTCTGAACTCTGCACGCTGCCAGCCCATGAGGGAAGGTGCAATGTCTGACTTGTTTTGTATCCTCTAGAGCCTGGCAAAACAGTCTTTTCCATAGAAGCACTCCATAAACTCAGAAGCGAATTGAAACAGGGGCCAAGCAAGAGGTCGCCCAGCTTATTAGTGGTAAAGCCTATGTCCTCTGGGATCCCACTCCAGGGCTCTTTCAATTTGACCACACCCCTCCCACTCGAAAACTCTGCTGACATTCCTTCTTTCAGGTGGCAAACGCAGTAACTAGTCTTTCACCAGTAGCCATCCCTACTCTAATGGGTCTAGTCTCTTTCTTCCTAATACATACTGTGTGGTATCTAGAAACCATCACTAAGCTTATAAAACACGGAGAAAATCTCATCTGTTACCTAGACTCTTCGACGTTGAAGGACGAGACACACAAATCATCTTCAGTGACAGGTCTTGGCTTTAAGAGCATGCAGAGGACTGAGGCAGCCTGAAGGCAGGAGAACTGTGGCACAGGCACCATTGGAAGTACACCTGGGGGGACACCTGGGTGGCTCAGTGGTTAAGTATCTGCCTTTGGCTCAGGTCACGATGCCAGGGTCCTGGGATCTAGTCCTGTATCAGGCTCCCCAGAAGCAGCCTGCTTCTCCCGCTGCCTGTGTCTCGGCCTCTCTCTCTCTGTCTCTCTGTCTTTCATGAATAAATAAATAAATCTTTAAAAAAAAAAAAAAAAAAAAAAAACGAAGTGCACCTGAGGCCCCAGGGCAGGTGAAACAATACTGTCTTCGTGCTGTTCAAATGCACCCTGAGCTCTAGTCTCTCATCACTTGATTTTCCTGGTGCAAGAGAAATCTGTTGGGTCAGTCTGCCTCTATCCAGTAAGGAACCATCTTGTCCCGCAGAATTTCTTACCAGATACTTCTCCCTGGTGTAGATCCTTTGGTTCAGTCACTGAGTCTGGATCTGTTCCCTCAATACCTAGAAAGCAGGTCTAGCTCTTAAAGAAGGCTTTGACTCCTCTCCAGGACATCTTCCCTAATACAATCTATTTCAACTTTCCAGGAAGCATTAGTATACCTTTTCTTCTCAGTTTCCCTTCACACCTTCATTTAACTCTTCTTTCTTCACATCGCTTCTGTCTTTTACTCTTCAAGACAACTGCTCACCTTACTTAGTCTCCATTCTGCCAGTCAATTTCTAGAAGGCCCTTCCTCCCATCATGTCTAAACCAGCACCCAGAAGCTCCAGGTCTGGAGTATGTCCTTGCACTACATCAATTCATCTTCCATCTTGTCAGAACCTTCCCAAAAATCTGCAAATGGCTTCTGGCATGAAATTCCTAATGAAGGGTGTGCATGTCCCAGTGGCAGCTGGTACTTTTGTTACCCCTGTTCGTTGTCGAATGGGGAACATACTCATCCCTCTAGATAAGCAAACTTATCTGCCATACCCTGGATCTCACTTATTCACTCATCTCAGAGCCGTTATGTTCAGCCAACAACCATCCTCCCCTTCCCTTCACTGTCCTTCCATAGCCTGCCGCACAAGGGAGACACATGGAGTGAGTTCCCAGGGACATCCCATCAGTGCAACGGCAAACCTGTGAAAGGCTGCATTATGGATCTTGACTTCTAATAAGTAACTCTAATAGCCTTTTACTCTTCTCTACCACCACCTTCAGGTAAGCCATCATCAGCTCTTTCACCTAGAGAAACATGAAAAGGGAAGCAATGAGGAGATCCCAAAACAGGGTAGCCCAAGAAGGTGACTCGACTAAAGCTCCAAAGAGAGGGAAGTCGTAGCCACATGGGAATCTAGGGAAGAATATTCCAGGCAGAGGGAACACAGGTGTGGAGCCCTGAGTGCAGAGGTAATAAAGAAATGGCAGGGGACCATGTGGTTGAGATGGAGAGAACAAGATGGATAGATGAATGGATAAAGAAGAGGAGGTGTATACATCCAATGGGATATTACTTGACCATAAAGAAGGGTGAAATCTTGCCATTTTCAATGACAGGGATGGAGCTAGAGAGTATAACACTAAGCAAAATTAAGTCAATCAGAGAAAGACAGATACCATATGATTTCACTCATATGTGGAATTTAAGAATCAAAACAAATGAACAAAATAAAAAATAGAGACAGATCAAAAAACAGACTCAACTATAGAGAATAAACTAGTGGTTCCCAGCAGGGAAGTGGGTGGGGAGATGGGTGAAATAGGTGATGGAGATTAAGAGTACACTCATCACAGTGAGCCCTGAGTAATGTATAGAAATGTTGAATCCCTGTATCGCACTGCTGAAACTAATATAACACTGAATGTTAACCATACCGTAATAAAACTAAAACATCATAACAGTAACAATAATAATGAAACATATTAGAAAATATCAGCAATGCGCATAGGAAATGAGATCAGCAAGGCCTTGGAAATCACTGACAGATTTGAGCAGAGGAGCGACAAGATCTGATATTTTCGAAGCCTTTTTCTGACTTCCTTCTGACGAGGAAGACATGGCAAAAGGAGGGAGATCAGCTAGGACGTTGATACAATAGCCCTGGTGCTTAAGGCAGTTGTGCTGGTGGCCATTGGGGGCCGGGGTAGAACTCTGGTATATCTTGGAGGGAGAGCCAACAAGATTTTCTGGGTTGAGTATGAAGTGTGATAGTAAAAGTCAAGAGTCAGTACCCCTCCAAGGGCCTGAGATTCCAGGTGAATAGAATTGCTATCACTGGGCTAGGGCAGATTGACCCACTTCCCGACAGCTTAAAGAGACTGTAAATGACACAGCATCACGTGGACACTTCCTAGATTTGCAGCCCTGGAAGCAAAGGGAGACAGCTTGTATAAAAGGGATCCATGATTCAATAAAAACCCGAAGGACGAGGCAAAGACATCAAGGTTTTTGGCCACAGTTGCTGGAAGATGGGAGTTGCATCTAATGGAGGCAAAAGCTCATGGGACCCCGAAGAGGGGCCTTAGCTCCTGACTGTCCAATATTCAATTCCAGAACCCACAAGCTCCAGCCCTACTTCCTAAATAGGTGTCTGAAAGATCAATAAGTCCCATCAGTAGAGTTCTTTTCCCTAGGCTTATTTGAGTGGATTTCTTTTCCTTAGAATCACACTGTTTGCTAAAATAGAGTAAAAAATAAAAATGGGACCCCTTAATTGTAGATTCATCCTATACCACGGTGCTATGCTGTGTATCTACTGTGTGTGAATCAGCTTTCAAATAAAATGCAATATCCCCTCCAACCAATAGAGCATACAGTAAGTATACGAAATAGCCTACATGTGTTGAAGTTGAAAGCAACAAAAATCAGACTCAAACTAGCTTAAGCAAAACAGGAAATGTAGAGCTCCCACCAGTTGAGAAGTCAGAGAGATGACTCTTCAGATATGAGTGCCTTCAAATTCAAATTACACCATCAGGTATCTATCTGTTTATCTGTTATTTATCCATCCATCCACCCATCTATTTATTTCTCGGTTTGCTTTCTTCTGTGTTGACATCATCCTCAAACAGATTCCACCCACATGGTAAGAGAAGACTCCCAGCCACTCTGGACTTTATCTGCCTTAGAAAGACTATCCTTTCTCAACATCCATAACAGTTTCTGAGAAAGGTTTATGTCTGGACTGCTTGGGTTCCCTGTTACCTCGTGGTGGGAGTAGAATTCCAAGTCCTTCATTGACTGACCCACCAGAATAATACAGAATTCAAGAGTGGTACATTCCAGAAGGGAGGGATGATCTGAGTCACACAAAAGAGTATGAGACAATGGCTGCATATAGGTCTTTATCCTGATGTATGAAAATGTTTTCCTCTGTGATGTGCAATTGGCATCACAGTGTATCTGTATACAAACCACCTCAAACAATGACAGGTATTTCAATATGTTTAAAGGAATATCCTTTACACACACACACACACATACACACACACACACACACACACACATATACAGGCTCCAGCAAAAGTATTAACTTAAAAATGCATTTGAATGAATATGGGTAAGCATTTTCACAGGGATATAAATCAAGTGTGACTTTAGTGGCTACAGGATCAGCTACCTCTTCTTTTTTTTCATGACTGCATATGAGCTGTGAGGGAAACACTGCCTGGATTGGGATGGGAATTGGTTTCAGGGCTGTCTTGCTCAAGGAACATTTTTTTTAGACTCTAAACTCTACTGCTCGGAATGGAAAAGCAGTAGGATTGCACGGAATGAATGAAACACAAATGAATTTCCTAATGCAGGGAAAAGAAAAGCCTCTCTGTCTGAAATACAGTGTGGAGAGTACAGGTCATGAGAAAAAAAAGGAGAGTCATTCAAACAAAGATACCCAAGAGGCCCACAAAAGTGTCTCATTTTGTGAGCATTACACATTTGGGGGATGGGGAGATTTGTTGAATATTGATTTATGCACCAGGCCACCAAATGTAGCTTTTTGTGGGTTTGGGATGTTTTCTTCTCTTTCTTTCTATTTTTTTTTCTTTCTTTCTTTCTTTTTTTTTAAAGAAATGTGATTGTTACCTTTGAAGGACGATGAACTCCAACTAACCAGGCTTCAATCACTCAAATTGATTACTCTGGTGTGAGCTACCCAAATCCCTTCCCTCCATGGCCTCTTCTCACAATTATGTAACCCTGAGGAAAGCACAGGAGAGGAAGAGGTAAAGCTTTAAAACATCAGCTTGGGTAGTGAGGAAGGAAATCTACCAGCTAAAATGAGAGCTATGGATAGAGGATTTAAAACTATCCTCAATCCCCTGATCCTTCCGTAACTTACAAAATTGTCGATACATCTCCTGGGAGTCTTCCCTAGCCCCTTCCTTAGCCTTATTGGGAGAGAAGGGCCCCAGGGCGACACTGGGGGGTGGGGGTGCAGAGGTCATGATATTTAAGGGAAATTCTTCTATAAAAGAAGGCATAAAGAGTTCTAATGACTAAGAATTCCTGAGGTCTTTTACATCACTTAAGTTTGAATTAAATGTCTTCTTTATAAAAAATTCACCAACAATTTATATGTTGCCTCTTAAATCAATGTTTACTTCTGAACAAAGAATGAACATATTTTTTCAAATGTTCAGAGAAGGGAGTGCCTGGGTGGCTCAGTCAGGTGAGCACCTGACTCTTGATCTCAACTCAGGACTTGATCTCAGGATCATGAGTTCAAGTTCCATGTTGGCCCAGCAATGGATGGAGCTTACTTTAAATATATATATATTTGGTGGGGGGGACATCTGGGTGGCTCAGCAGTTGAGCATCTGTCTTTGGCTCAGGGCGTGACCCGGGGTTCCAGGATCAAGTCCCACATTGGGCTCCCTGTGAGGACTCTGCTTCTCCTTCTGCCTATGTCTCTGCCTCTCTCTCTTTCTGTCTCTCATGAATGAATAAATAAAATCTTTAAAAAAAATGTTCAGAGAATACAGAATTATGTGGAGGACAAAAAAGAGCCATCTTTACCTCCCCCTTAGTAACCACTATAATAGTTTAGTATGTAGCTTCTAAATTTTTTTCCATGTCCTTGTACATGTGCATCCATGCACACATACAAACATGAGCACACACACATGCATGCACACACGCAAACACAGACACATGCACACAGGCATCCATGCACTCATGAACACATACAGAAGGTATATAAATAGAATTAAACCATATGTATGGCTGTATGTACACTTTTTTCACATAAAAATATGACTTAATAAATTTTCCCGTATGAGTACTATAGATCTGCCTTCTTCTCTTTTACTGTGCCATATTGTATATAATATTATCTATATCATGACTTATCTCCCTGATGATGTACATATAAATGGTTTCTAATTTTTTGCTATTATAAACAATGCTGCATTGAAAATCCTTATGGACTCTTCTTTGTACACATGTGCAAAGAATTCTCTCAGACAGAGACATAGAATTGGAAGTAATGATATCATTTTTACTTTTGATACACAGTGCCAAATACACATTTTTACTTTCAAGATACACGGTAAAATTGACCTCCAAAAGACTATACCATTTTATACTACATCAACGTTGAAAGCCACAGAATTGTTTTCTTTTTAATTTCCAGTCTAATGGGTGAAACCTTGATCATTGGTCACTAGTTACTAATTAGATTAAATATCTTTTCACATTTGAACTGGTCACTTTTAAGTCAATGACTTGTTTCTATTTTCCCCATCTTTCCACTTTTTTTCTTTTGTTTTTATTTGTATGAGCTCTTTATTATGGATAATAATCTTTATCTAACTATACATCTTGCAAACATTTTACCTCAAACCATTGTTCGTGTGTCACACATTTCATTGTATTAAAAGTTCAGATTTTTAATGTAGCTTTAAAAAGCTTTCTCCTGTATGGTTTCTGTGTTGTTGTTGTTGTTTTTTTTTTTTTTTACCTTGCTTAAAAAGGCATTATCCATCTGAAAATTGCAAAGTGGTTTTGCTATTTTCTTCTAATGCTTTTATAGTTTTTCATTTAGATTTAGCTTTTAAATCCACGTTAAATAAGTTTTTTTACACTCATTGGGAGGTGGAAATTGTTGGGCTGGCTGAGAGACAGGGGCACCCAAAATGATGGACATCTAAAATTGGGTCAAGATGGCTGATCTTCTGCCAAAGCAGCCATGACCACCACATCATCTCCAGTAAATCAAAGCCTAAATGGGAAACCGAAACTTTCCATCCAGGACTTTCCAGCCAGGGACTCCCCCCATCGTCTGGACTTTCCCCACCCCCAGCCAATCACCTAGGGACACGGTGTTCCCTTGCCTAATTTGGCAAGGGACCCACCTGGATCCAGACCCATAACCAATAAGGCTTAAAAACCCCCACCCCCCCCACCCCCACCTCGACTTCCCTGACCCACGACTTCCCCCGCTCTCTCCCTCCCCTGCGGCCGCAGAACCTCACCCGAGAGCACGTCCCATTAAAACTCTCTTCCGACCACCTTTTACCTGGCCTCTCTATTCCATTTCACTACTGATCGAATTAAACCTGACAGAAATATTCTTTCCTTCATATTGTCCTGACACCATTTATTGAATTGGTCATCTCTTCTTCATAATTTGAAGAGTTACCTTTGTTACACACTAAATCCCTACATAAACATAGTACATGGATCTATGTATAGACTCACTCCATTGGTCTATTTCTCTATTCTCAAACACATTGTTTTAATTACCACCATTTTAAAGTATGTTTTGATATAAAGTAGGATAAATCTATACTGTTAGATCATTTCTAATAATCTTTTGATTCATCTGTGCATCTTGGATTTGATGTGAACTTACACATGGGCTTGTCAAGTTTCATGAAATATCTCCTTATAATTTTTCTGAGAGTTGCATTGAATTGATAGGTTACAGGATCCCTGGGTGGCGCAGCGGTTTAGCGCCTGCCTTTGGCCCAGGGCATGATCCTGGAGACCTGGGATCAAATCCCACGTCGGGCTCCCAGTGCATGGAGCCTGCTTCTCCCTCTGCCTGTGTCTCTGCCTCTCTCTCTGTGTGTGTGACTATCATAAATAAATAAAAATTAAAAACAAAAAAAAACTTTAAAAAAATTGAATTGATAGATTACTTAGGGAAGAACTGACCACCTTCACAATTTTGAGTCTGCCACCCAACATGGTATGTGTTTCTTTATCCAGGTTTTCTTTTGTCCTTCAATAAAATGTTATGTTTTCTTTGTATTAGGTTTTGCCTAGATTCTTTTACTACTGTAATTAAAATGCTCTCACGACACTTCCTAATTGTTCATTGATGTCACACGAGATTACTAAATTTTCATTCATGCATCCAGCAACTATTGTTAAATGATCACTCTGTGGGACACTACGCAATTCTGCCTACAAGAGGCATACAGACAAATTATTGATTTCTGGTTTGTTAAAAGATAAACTGAGGCATATTAAAATTTTTAAGAGTTTATTTTAACGGAAATCGACTCAAATCAGGCAGAGCCAAAGCAGAAGTGGTCAGGAGTGATCCACTTACAGGATAGAGGAGAGACATACACAGACATTGTGGAAACAGAGCAAAAAGAAACAATTCGATTGGCTATAGTTTAAGTATTTGCCTTATTTGGAAAAGCCTAGTCGGGTATCTGTGACTGGTTGTCCTTTGGCTTCCATTTCTTAACCTTGAAGTATTTACAAGCTTGGGTTTTGGTTTGCTCACTCTACTCAGGCATCAGAGCCACCTCCGCCTAATGGCTTCCCTGTTTAATGAATTTAACAGTACTGTTAATCTCTATAAGAGAAGTTATAGGACGAAATATCAGTGAATGAATTTTAATAACTAAGGTTGCGTGGATATATGTGCCAGAAAGCTGAAAGGAAAAGCAAAGTGCTCAGAAAAACTTCTTGAGTACATTTCCAACCACATTTATACTATCTTCTATATAAAGTCACACTGTAGAAATTTCTTCACTACTGAGTGGTAGAAAAGGCTTTGCCTTTTCCTTGTGGTCATGTGCTTTTTCCTCTCAAAGAACCAAAAGTATGCAAGGACATATATCTTTCCCCAACCGGCCTTTTTTTTCTGCATCTAATGCCAGGAAGTTCGGAGTTAACTCGTTTGGTCAACCACAGCAACCGTGCATTATCCCTAGTCCTCTCTCCCCACCTATCCTACCCAGTGTTGGCTTTGGTTCATGTTCTTAATGTGTATTTCCTATAAAATTGCTTGATCTGGGAAGCAAGGCAAGGAAAGAAGAGAAATATGTCTGAGCATCTAGGAACACTAGTCGGTATAAACAGACTTGAGGGGGCTCTTTCCTTCAAAGCCTGAAGACTCCCAAGGATGTGGTCAGTCAGCTCCGCCCCATCCTAGGCCCCCCACCACGTCTCAGGCGCCCCCCTCACCCAGACCAGGTTGGGGGAGACCAAGCTGCTCTGTACTGACTACTGGCCCTTCCATCCGGGGCTGTCCCTCCTGCCCCAAATCACCTCTGGCTTCTCAATCAGCAACCAAGTTCAAGGACAGACAGCCCTGAATCCTTTCATCATGAAGACAGTGTTTTCTTGAGTTGTTTGTGTTTTTTTTTTTTTTTTTTTCTGAGTGTTTGTAAGGAGAAAAACAGGAGGAACTTGCTCTCAAGGCCCAAAACAGTTTTCAAAGCTGCATGCTCCCAGCAAACAGCTTTTCTCATTCTGCTTCTGTGTTGGGGCCCTACAATTTTGAGTGACTCAGACGTCAAAAAACGATTGAGATCTGGGGGAAGGATGCCCGCAGGGGTTGTTGCTTGAATTTAGCGTATTTTCATATTGTGAGGCATATGAGACAGAAAATGCTGCAAGGAGCCGGCACCAATTGCAACCTAAGCTACACGTTTGCATTTTTCCATTTCTCTGCATTCCCTTCCTCGTCTCCACCCCACTATCCACACCCTGAACCTCCCAACTTAGCTTTTCTATTGCAAATGATCAGGGATGGGATTTGAATAAAAGCCGAAGCTATTTCCTCTGTGCCCGACCTGCAGACAACTGCATCACAATTTGAGATATTTTGCACAATTACCACCAATTGTGAAATAAATTAGCTTATCTGATGTATGTCATTTGAGTAAAAGAAAATTGCAAAATAATAGATAAAAATAAAGGTTCATTGTGCATGCACACGAAGCCTGTCCCTGGATGAATAACTGGCCTTTAGGTTTTTGTATCATTAGGCTTGAGCAAGAAGACAATAACAAAGGATTTACCACCACCACCACCCCCCAAAAAGTGATCACACAACTTTGCAACAGATTTCTGACCCTTGAACAATGCAGAACCCAGAAACTAGCGGAGCTCAATTTCATCACAGACAGAGAGAGAGAGAGAGATGATTCTTCCACTACAAAAATTTCTAGAAGAATCAACTAACAAATTTTCAACCCAAGTAGTTCTAAGAGAGCTCTCCCGTCGAGATTACTGAATGACAGTCATTGTTCCTTAAAACAGACTCCTGTGTTTGGAGACTCCTGATTGCAGGGTAGTATGTTTTTCCTTTTTTTAAATCTGAGGACGCCCAAAGTGGCTTGGGAGGGGAGAATGTTCCAACATTCTCATAATCGGCTCTGTCTAAACTCTGACCTTGATAAAGAAGTCTTTTTTTTCCCCCCTCAGCATCTTTATTCTTTAATATCATTTTACCTGACTACAGAAGTAATGTGTGTACCCTTAGGCATTTTGGAAAATGCTGAAGATGACAGGGGTGAAAAAATTCAAATCACTTGCTTTTCCAGCGCTCATCCATTAATTGTATTAATTGACTATTGAGTGTTGAGTCTTCTGGTCTGCACTTTTCAGTGTATATATCCGTATTCCCCTACGAAAATGGGAACATGCCATTTTTGTTTTTTCATAACTGGCTAAAAACCCTCACTGTCATGGTTGCTGTTAGATGCCATCATAAGCTGCATCAGAAGGTTTTCGATCCATCCCCTCTTATGGGGCATTTGGGTTTTTCTTAATAGCTCTTGTCAACATGGAGGTTGGTTAAAGTTATGAACGATGTAAAGTCTAACTTAACTCACCCCAAGGTGACATTTCCACCTCTGTGACCAAGAATCCTCCTGGGGCACAGGCCTGGTGGGGGGGAAAAAATGACAGGAAAACATTTTACACCTTTTTAGACAAATTGTCTAAACTAGAATCCAGGGCCTTTATTAAAATGTCAACAGCTACACCTCGTTGGCTAAATATACATGGGAAAAAAAACCACCAAAAAGAAAAAAATCCTCTTTCTCTATGAAAGTAGTCTTCATCTTTCTCTGGAAAAAAAAAAAAAAACAAGGAAATCATTTGAATCTTTACATCCTTTTTTGGCAATGAACTCCCAACATTTTAATTTCATCTCCTCTGTAAAACATCCACCTGGGTCCCCTCTTAGCTCCCCTGCCACCCCACCCTCTCCCACACGCACTGGCTCTGCTCCCATCCTGGCCCATGATCACTGATTTCTGCTACGTTGGGGCTACTTAGCCCTATTTTATCTTTTTTCCCAGCTGCTTTTCCACAACAGCCTAAAAAAACATTCAACTTGGTAGCCCAACACAGGAGGCACATAAGTATTTGTTAAATGATTCTTCCAAGGCACCTTGGCAAGGGTCTCAGGCACTTTTTCTGCATTTAGGTCCCTCACAGGCTGGAAGCCACAGTTTAACAAAGCCAGGGCAAGGTCAAGGGGAGCCTGAGAAGGCGGCTTTCAAGTTGAGTAATGAAAGGCGATGTTAATTACAGACATGGGCCATTTAGAAGGAAGAAAAATGCTATCTCTTATTAATTTTGCTGAAATGGACACACTCTTGTCAGTGGCTAATGGTTAACAAAGCCGTTCTTTTCTGAAGACAGAGCAGGAAAATCTCAGCAAAGGACCTGAGCGGACACAGTGTGAAGCCAACTTCCTGCCCACCAGAGACAACGTGTCTCACTTTTTCGGTTGCTCATGGATGAAGTTAGACAGAGAACCATCCAGGAGAGGTTAAAAGGTTCATTTGTACCGAGATGTTTATGGTGGGCTTACAGGGGGCCTGGGTCGCCAAAGCCCGGCTCCGGAATCAAGTTTACATGTTAATGGGGGCTGGGGGAGGTAGAAAGGGCAGGGGAATCAGCCTGTGGAATGGGAATTCCTCCTCCTGTTAGTGGGAAACGCTAATTTAATCAAGAAGAAAGGGTCTGTGGGCCAGGCGCTCTCCCTGGGCTTTCAGCCTCCTGGATAATCTTGGGTGGAAGTTCATAAATGCTTCTCAAATGCTCCCATGCTTTCAGTCTGAACACTGGTTTTGGCAGTTGTGAACTTCAAGTGGACCTATTTAAGTTGATCAGAGGAAACAGGCTGACAGTGAGCTGATTAGAAACCTCTTAGAGACCCTTCTTTAAAGAGGGAAAGGCGTTCTTAACTTTTTTTTCCATCAGCTTTGGAGAGGGCCTGGGGAGTGGGTCATAAAGAAGAAAGGGTGGGGGAGGGGACCGTCCATTTCAGAACACAGAAAAACAACCTCCTTGCCAGACCTTTGCCAACCTTCCTGTTCTTGTCAGGCTCTGCTTTGAGGGAATGTTTGAAGATAACAGGAAAGGAAATAATGAAATGATATGGCAAAGACGAGCTAGACTTGAAAAGATGAGTGCAAGCTGTTTCCTTGACCCGGGCTTATCTGGAGCCTGCCAAAAAATAACCATCTATCAGGGACCCATAAATAGGTTAGAAACATCAGAGTACAAATGCCTCCTTTGACAATAAAACAATATCTGAGTTCGTTTAGAAAACAACAGGACAGACCTACAGGGCAACCATTGACACCATACCCACAAGAAGTGCGCTTTTGTCTCCAGGGATGAAAGGAGGGGGGAGTCCTTTCAAAACGCTGTTTATTAGGAGTGAGAAGTTGCATTGGAGAAATGTTGTAAACATACTGCATTCAGGGGGAACATTTCAAAACCTCGGAGGAGGGGGGACGGGGGGGGGGGGGCGATGATAAAATAGGAGTTGCTGACACGTGGAGGAGAAGAAGTTTCCAGGGCCTGTCTAAATCCCTCTTGCTAGCCACTGGGCCCTTATCAGCATCAAAAAAGTTCAGGTGAAGGATTTGCTTTCCAAACCGATGGCTCACAGTTGACCTAAAATAGAACAGACTGTTGGGGGTTGGGGGGAGGAGCCCCTGGAGGAAGCCCGCAGACCCCAGCCCCTTGGCAATTCTTGGTCAGCCTCGGGGTTGCCGCCGGTAAGAAGAGAATGGCAGTTTAGAGTCCGGACCTAAAACTGAAAATGAAGGTTGCAAATTTGCTTTGAATAAATATTATCCTTCCCGTCTCCAGTGAAGAGCTGCAGCCAAATTAGAAAAAGACGCAATTCAGCTCCTAAATACAGAGAACCAAACCCTAAGCCGACCCAACCGGGCATATTCGTCTCATTCTACCAAAATAGCATGATGATGTCATGCTTTTCATCGTCCCCCCAAACCAACCACCTATGCCTCCTAAAAACAGCTTGACGCAGTGCTAAGGGAGAAAAGGAAGAAGTCGAAGTATAAAGGGAAAAAAAAATGTTTTTAACTTTCAATCAGGGAGCAATAAAAGTCAATCTTTTCCTTCCTGTTTACCCATCTCCCTGACTCTGTGTGCGTGCGTGTGTCATAATCCCCTGAAAATTGTACAAGGAGGAAAAATCTTTTCCAAAATAATTTATGTAGTCTTCTTTTCGGAAGCCATCTCGTTTTTGTAGGTTTTCCCCTTGTTTTTCACCAGTCAAGGCACTGGTGTTGGGATTTACCAAATTCTTAATCTGGAGCCCTTTGAAAAATGTATCTTTGGAGAATAGGAAATAAACTAAGGAGACCGCTAAGTATCAGGAGCCTAAATCAATGGTTCTTAATACTGTTTGAGCCTCAGGACACGTGTCAGGCTTTGCAAATAGGGACCCACAGGGGATCGGTTAAATCATAAATAGGGTCAGGCGTCCGCGTTGTTCCGAGGGAACCCAGGTGGCCCTGGGACACAGTTGGCATTAAGAACCACTGAACAGGGGATCCCTGAGTGGTGCAGTGGTTTGGCGCCTGCCTTTGACCCAGGGCGCGATCCTGGAGACCCGGGATCGAATCCCACATCGGGCTCCCGGTGCATGGAGCCTGCTTCTCCCTCTGCCTGTGTCTCTGCCTCTCTCTCTCCTCTGTGTGTGTGTGTGTGTGTGTGTGTGACTATCATAAATAAATAAAAATTTTTAAAAAAAGGTTAAAAAAAAAGGTTTAAAGAACCACTAGACAGGGGCACGTCGGTGGGGCACGTCGGTGGCTTAGCGGTTGAGCGTCTGCCTTCGGCTCAAGTTGTGATCCTGGGGTTCTAGGATCGAGTCCCACATCGGGCTCCCTGCATGGAGGCTGCTTCTCCCCCTACCTGTGTCTCTGCCTCTCGTGCTCATGAATAAATAAATAAAATCTTTTAAAATTTAAAAAAAAGAAAAGTACCACTGAACAGACTCTTGATGAAGACCAGCATTCCAGAGAGCAAGCTCACGTGTCCTCATCCTCACACTCAGGGGCTGTGCCTTGTCCCAGCTCTCACAGATATGGCAGAAGCTAGCTATTCTGAGAGATCCATGATTTAATTTTAATTTTGTTAAAGATTTATTTTATTTATTTGGGGGCAGAGGGAGAGGGCGAGAAAGTCCCATGCAGGCTCTGCAATCAGCATGGAGCCCTACTTGGAGCTCCATCTCATGACCCTGAGATCCATACCTGAGCCGAAACCAAGAGTTGCGTACTTAACCAACTGTGCCACCCAGGCGCCCCGAGATTAATGATTTTACAATTACCAGTCACCCTCCCTGTAAAATAGTTTAGCATCCCTCTCCCACTTCCTGTGTTTCTCCTAAATTGCTATTGATTTTCTTTGTCCCAGAATTAAGCTCCCTAACGAAAAGGAGGTGGAATGCCTGGGTGGCACAGCGGTTGAGCCTCTGCCTTTGACCCAGGGCATGATCCTGGAGTTCCGGGATTGAGTCCCACATTGGGCTTCCTGCATGGAGCCTGCTTCTCCCTCTGCCTGTGTCTCTCATGAATACATAAATAAAATCTAGGAAGGAAGGAAGGAAGGAAGGAAGGAAGGAAGGAAGGAAGGAAGGAAGGAAGAAGGAAGGAAGGGAAAAGAAAAAGAAAAAAAGAGAAAAGAAAAGAAAAAAAGAAAAGAAAAGAAAAGAAAAAAGAAGGCAAAGTGGAGAAAAACCTTACCCAAGACTCCAATGGAAGATGAGTCAGGAGACTCCCCCTGCCAGAGATGGAAGACTGAATTGGCTGAGTGTTGTCTGGAGACGAGGAGAGTGACGGCTTCAGTGAGTCACCTGTGGCAGCCTACCTACCCTGCCCTTGGGGAGCCTGGCATGCACCTGATGGTTAAGAGAGAGGAAACCCCAGGTGAAAAAAGTGATCCCTAGTAATAAAAATCTCTCTCCTTTTGAGACTTCTTAACTTTGTCAGAGTCCTGCCACATCTATTATCTGTTTTTATAATGATTTCCATAAATGATCATGTTCATACAAGATCTATTAACCAAGCAAATGTAATCTTGCAGTCATTTCCTAGGCTGATTAAGAGAAGCACAGGAAAATGTTCATGGGATTATGAAATTGGCTTCTAAATACCAGTGTTTATAATTTACTTCTTTTAATTCTCAGTTTATCAAGTCAAATGTCTGCCTGAATTATCTTAAAAGCCAAAGTCTTTGGGCTACAGTGGACCATGGTTGGCAGAGTGCTGAAGGGCGGGGGAGGAGGGGTTAGGGTCATGTTTTCAAATTTCTCTCTTCAGTCAGAACTTCCCTTAAACTTAAAGACACAGAGTCAAGGATGTTTTACCCCCTGCCCCAGTATGCTGTCTCTCTCTGTTAGTGGACATGCAGACATGATACTTAACGATGTGCTTGGATTCTCATGAAATTACCTTCTACTCTGTCTCCTTGCAATGAGGTACCTCTCCTTCTCCCAAACTCCCAGCCATCTTGGATTCCAGCCTTTCATCACCCCCTTGGGTTCCTCAGAAAACCTCCAATTCTATGAGACTCCTCCAGGACTCTACCAAGTGACTGGGCTAATAGGGACAAGGACAAGACAATGTCACTCAGACTACAATTGACTTGAAAAGTCAGAGGAAGATGGGTTCCCTCCACCAGAGATCCACTGGAGAGATGTCAACAGAGGAGGCAGGTCCACATGTGGGCTTTACAGGAAGGATTAGGATGTGGGGAGGGAACTTTGGCTTTGTATCAGGACATGTTCCAGGCTTGCCATACAGCAGCTCTAGGACGAGAGCAAATGTGGAGGGCGGGCGCGGGGGGGGGGGGGGGGGGGGGGGGGGAGGGGCGGCAAGGGGGGGCAGGGAGGAATAAAACAATTAGAAGACACTTCTGATTCAAGAGATGGATCTTCTCTGGAAGACTCCTAGAAATAAAGATGGAAGAAAAAGGTTGAAAACTCGGTGAAGTCTGAATGTCAAGCTGAGGGCCTCGAGAATCATCAGAAAGACAATTGAGAAGCCACTCCTGGTTTTTAAAGAGGATGACTTTTAAGAGGTTCACTCTGGCAGCCTTGTGCATGATGTATCAGAACATGGGGAAATTTGCAATCTGGGTCTGAGGTGAAAGGACCTCTACCAAGGTTTATTGGTAAGTGTGTTACCCAAGACTGAGTCAGAAGTCTCACTACAGCCAAGCTGGATTAAGGCTGTCCCTGGCCTTTAACCTAGCAGGCAAACCAAGATCGCCACGGAAGAGATAAAGCTCATCCAGCCAGGTCCTGTTTATGAAGTCAGGTGAGTTGTTATTCACAGGACCCAATCTCTCAGAATATGCCTCCTTGCTGAACCTGTGGCTGTCTTCCCCTTCCTGCTGCCAGTAATTTCTGGACAAAACTGTTTAAAAATATTAGACTCATAGACTGTCGGGATTTGACATAACCTCGGGAACCGAGTGGTGGCTGTAATGCCCTAACACAGCATTTTGCACTGAGACCACAGGCCCAGAACCGTGGAGGGAGGGATGGAATAGAAGGGAAGCACCTCCTCACCTAGCACACCAGCTCCTTCAGCTCCTTTATGTTTCAGAGGAGCAAACTGAGAGGCAGAGATATTACGTGGCATGCCCATGATCACACAGGTATCCTAGAGTGAGGTTAATACGCGGGCAGATGGAAACATGCAAGACAAGTGCATTTTTATATCTATAACACGGTGAGATTATGTAATTATAACTTCCCATTATATGTATATGTGTGTGTATATATATATATATATATATATATATATATATATACATGAGTCTCCAAGGTAACTGAGGCTATCAAAGAGTTAATAAATGCACAACCTAATTTGGCATCCAGACAAGCAGATAGCAAAGCTTCCTTTCCCTTCCTTAGAGGGAAAATATTAGTGATCTTTATCACTGGGCTCCCTGAGGAGCTGCAGTCTGGGAGCAGAAAGGGGTGGACTTTTAAGTAGCACTCTCATTTATGAACACACCATGCTGCCCCCCAAGTACAAGTAACTACAAAGCATTCCACTCTTAGAATACGCTTTCCCATCCTGGGATGTTTTCACTTAAAACAGGCAAGAATTGGTTGCATTCAGCACCAAGGGGCAGCCCTGCTGAGTGAGGCCCTGTGGTCTGTTTCCAAGGTATGGCCTCCCAGGCGCCCCATTCACAGGAATCCCTTGGATTTGGCTTTATCTGTGGGCAAGGGACCGGGCTCTGACAATCTACAGAACTCACTCTCCTCCCCTCTCCCTGGATAATGAGAAGATTTGAAAAGCCATTTAGTAATAACTCAATCAGCCCATTTTTGTCGCCAGTGGGCCCTCGTGGAAGTGCCATAATTTCTCCCTGCAGTGAGGTGGAGGTGGCGGGGAGGGATGTTGCTTACTGGGACTCCCATGCCATCTGGGTGGATACTTACAGGGAGGGCTTGCCAGTGATGGACTCAAGTGGCGGCCCTACAGGGTTTAGAAAAAGTGGTTAGTTATGTTTTAGCTATGAGTAAGACCAAACCTAGAGGTGAAAAGACAATCAACACAGCCACCGTGTCGAGACTCCTGAAATAGAAAGCAGCTGCCTTGAAAGGAGACTTTGGCTGCCCCTCCGTATGTACCACCAGCAGCCATGCAGCAGCTACCCCTGCAGCTTGATTTCTCAGCAGAGGATTAGCGTTCCTGAGAGAGAAACTAAAGGAAGAAACCAAGCAAGAGCAATCCTGGAGGGAAAATGCTTTCAAGCTTTGTACAGTGGAAATGCTATCAACTAGCAAGCCATATGAACCGAAGGATCTAGAATTTGGTGCCGGTGATCCCTTAGAAATCTTGGATCAATACAATTTCAGCCACATTCTGAAGAAATTTGGTCAGGTATAAAAAAGGGTCTCTGACCGAGGGAGGCCAGCTGGAGGAGTGTTCAACTGAAATGCATATGGTTTGGATGATTTTCAGCTGAAATGAAAATGTAGGCTTTCAAGGTATACTTAAGAGATTTTTTTTTTTAACCATCCCAAAATATAGCTTGAAGAAGCAGAAAAACAATTGCACCAGGAAAAAAAAATAAAAAATAAAAAGGGGAGGGTAAAGGAAGAAAACTGGGAGAGAGAACACAATGTAAAAATGCAAGTGAGACTATGAAATTTTTCCCCAAGGAAGCTCTGGTTTTCATTTTTAATATTTAATAAATCTTTCCATATCAAAAGAGCTCTGAGTACAAAAAGTTTACAGAATCGGAAAGAGCTTGAGTGTTGAAGAAGGTAATCTCCAGGGTGGTTCTGGTCTTAGGAAAAAAAAGGTTAAGGTTCTGGTCTTAGGGGAAAAAGGTTAAGTCCTGGATGCAGAAGCTTGGAGGGCAGGACAAGGCCCCATGTTAACTTCCAGTCCCAGGGGCAAACCAGTGAGCCTGCCCTGGTGATGCCCTCACAGAGTGGCAACACGTTCCAGAACTGGATTTGTGCTTACACAGCCTTGATTTTTGTCCACGCTATCCCAGGACGAGGGGAACCAAGATGCCTTTGTCCATTTGTGACAGGGGGTCACATAAACAAGGAGCCAGGGGTGAGGAAGGAATGGAAGAAAATTATATGTTTGAAAGAAGAAGACGGAGAGGCAGCAAAGATGAACATTTAAGACGGGGGGGCAAAGGAATACAGATCTAGAATTTCTAAATTACCCTTGGCTCAAGGGTCTGGTTTACCACTGAAACAGTATAATTATAAAGTTGGCTTAAAACAGGCTGAGGATCTAGTTACTAATTTCTTACTAGCAATAGCATCAAAACTCTTTCTGCTAGTAGCTGGTCTCTTGACAAAAACCGTGTGTCTCATACACGATGGGACCTATAGGGAGAACTGGTTTTAATCAGGCAGATCTATAAAATGGAATGCAATTGTGGTCTCCCTTCTCAGATGTCAGATCGGAGCAGAGGAGAAAGTAAGAGCTGGAATTGTCAAAGTAACAAGGGGGGAAGAAACATTTTACATAAATGCTCCCTTGTCATGCAGATGCAGCGCCTAGGCTAAGTTTGTCAGAAACTTCAGTGGGAACCCTCTGGTGGATTTGAGAAAAATGACCAGAAACATTCCTCTTATGTTCACGTTTTTGGACCGGATTCTGCATGGCCTCAAAAAGGAAATCCTGGCCTGGTTACAGCCTTAAATGGGTGCTCAAATCCCCTGAACATTCGTTGCAGAAGTGCTTTCATTCTTACCCATTTTAGTTAATAAGAACAACAGGCATCAAAGGCACATAAGGCTTTGCTCCTGTTTACCTTGGCAATTATATAGTCAGGATTCAAAAGAAGATTGTTCGCTTCTAAGGTACAACATTCCCATTTGTAATTAAAAAAAAAAAACTTTTCTAGAATTTATATGCAGTAGGCATAGTTCTCTCTTTAACTATTCCTTTCCTTCCCTGGGAAAAGGTACACAAGTGTAGATTAAACAACACCACAACCAATATGGCAGCCTTTTTCAGAATCAGGACCCAAAATTCTTTGATTATAACTTATAACTAATCAGTCAGTGATTCCTCAAGATTGACGATGGCTCCTTTTTAAATGCAGATCTCTTGTGGAAGGATTAAGTCACAGGGCCCCTAGGAAGTGGGCCAAGAGGGGTTGGGGAGAGCTTGGGAAGCCTGGGAAAGAGCATCTGTGGGTAGCAAGGGAAGGGAAGGGTGACTGTGAGAGGCTCAGGGAGATCCGGAGAGGAATTGAATTTGGCCTACAGGAAAGAGAAAATTCTCATTACTTTTTTCCTGGGCGTCACATGATGCTTCGTGTCCTGCAAGAAATTGCAAATGCCCTTGTCTCACCTTTAATGCAGAGTGCTGGGACAGAGATAAAAAGAAAAAAAAAATCAACAACAACAAAAAACTTCATTAAGTACTTTTGATATTCCTATAACACATAATCACATATTATCTATTCATTTTTTTTTCAACAAATGTATACCCATTGCATATCGGGAACTATCCTAGATGGTAATGATTTTTTGAATTATTTTGATGCCATACTAATCATATCATAATGTACATTAGTATAAACAAAGGGCATAAAAGTGGTCATAATGAAGAGATCAGAATTTATCATTCTAGGAGTGACATTTGAGCCAGGCCTAAAAGGATAACCAAAAATGTGCTGAACTGACAAGCTGATGTTGCAGTGGAGGGCTAGCTAATCAGTGCAAATCTATGATCTGCTTTTGCCTTAAGCACACAGCTAGACTACATTTCCCAGACTCCCTTGCAGTTGAGTTTGGCCGTGTGACCGAGTTCCATCCAATAGAATGAGAGTAGTAGGGAGGTACATCAATTTAGATTCAGATCATAAAAATCTCCTTGGTGTGCTCCTCAATGCTCTTCTTTCTTTTCATGAGGTAGAATGGAGATGATCCCCAGGACCATCTTGGAAGCTATATACCAAAGATGGCAGAGCCTCAACCAGTCTGGCTTCCTGAGAGGCTAGTCACAGACTTGTTCAGCCACACAGTGCTGTTAGGGAAGCCAAAACAAACTTCTCTTACATCTGATCCAGCATGCATTTGTCTCTTCGATGTGGCAGTTGGCCTTCATTATGAATAAAGCGCTAAAGGCACAGCACGTAAGAGTCAGACAGGTGCTAAGCTAGAAGGCATATTTGAGGAAGTTCAGAAGAGGCCAAAATGAAGCTGGAAATGTAGCAGAGCAAGACTGACATGCTAAGTTTGACTTTTTCCCACAGGCTGATGGTTCTGAACCAGTGGTGATTTTTTGCCCATCACCCCTATCCTATAGGGAATATTTGTCAATGTCCAGAGACATTTTTTTTTTTTTGGTTGTTACCCTAAGGTGGAGGAGGGGGATACCACTGCCATCTATAGTACTACCACATTCAAAGAATTATCTGGGCCAAACATCAATAATACCGAGATTGAGAAACCCTGCTAATAGTCGATGGGGCACAGGCAACAATTCTTAAAAGAGGAGTGCCACAATCATATTTGTGTTTTAGAGAGATAATTCTAATAAGAGCATAGAAGATTCATTGGAGTGGAGAGAGACAGGAAATGAGAAAAAGAATTTCATCCTTTGTTTATCAAGTACCTACTATGTGTCAGCACCAGGTACAAAGATGAATAAGTAATAGTCCAGCAGGGGAAATAGTAATGACTTTCATGGGACTTGAGAAATGTGAACTGTAGCCTCAGGTCTGTCCCCAGCCATGCATCAGCTTCTTTGGCCTTTTGTTACTAGTTAGGAGCCTTCTAAAATAAAGCAAGAGACCATCCCAAACTAGATCAGTGGGTGAAGTGGAAAAGGAACCTATTTGAGAAATATGGTGGAAATTAAATCAGATTGGGTATGCAAGTGGTGGAGAAGCTGAGGAAAGTAAGAGTAAAAGCCATCTCTGAGGTCTATATGTTGGCAGCAGAATGGATAGTGATGCTGACAACCAGAACGTAAGAATAAGAGCCAACTCTAAAGAAACAAACAAACAAATAAATAAAAGAGCTGACTCAGAGGGCTGTAATATGTATTTTTCTTTCTGAGATCTGTAAAAATCTGAGATTCCTATAAGACAGGTATAAGTACATCACATAAGAAATACTACTTTCTTTTTTTTTTTTTTTTTTGAGATTTTATTTATTTATTTGAGAGAGAGCATGAGCCATAAAGGAGGGGCAGAGGGAGAGGGACAAGCAGACTCCCCCTGAACAGGGAGCCCAACACTGGCTTTGATCCCAGGACCTTGAGCCAAAGGCAGACACTTAACCAGCCGAGCCGCCCAGGCACCCCAAGAAATGCTAATTTCTTATTAGGGGTGCCTGGGCGGCTCAGTCAGTTAAGTGTCTGACTCTTGACTTAGGATCAAGTTACAATCTCAGGTCCTGATCTCGGGGTCATGAGATTGAACCCCACATCGGACTCCAAGCTGAGCAGGGTAACAAGGAATGTTTTGTGAAGCATTACTTGTGGTTCTCTCTCTTCCTCTTCCTCTGCCCCTCCCCACCCCACTCACTTGTTCTTTCTCTATCTCTCTCTCTCTCTCTCTCTCTCTCTAAAATGAATAAATAAATATTTTTTAAAAAGTAGAGAAAAGAAAAAGAAATACTGATGTCTAATAAACATTTAAAAAGAGGTTTCACTTCACTAACAATCACAGAAATGGATGTTAAATCCAAATTCTCTTTTGTGCCTCTCAGACTGGCAAAAAAAAAAAAAATTAATTATTAATATCTAATGTTAGCCCTGATATGATGAGACAGGAATTCTCACACTCTATGGCTGGATGGGAAAATTTATAAAGCCTTTAATGGGAAAATTGATTATTGACAGTTGAAAAAAACATATATATATATATATATATGTTTTTTATAAACATATATTTATATATTATATACATATATACACACATACTTTGGAATCCAATAATTTCACTTTTAGGAATAAATCCTAAGTAAATTGTCAAATAAGTATTTTTAAAAGTATGCATATCTCAAGCATTTAATATAGTGTTGTTTATACTACATTGGAAACAAATGTCCATATATAGGGGACTGGTTAAATAAATTATAGTACTTTCTGAACTAATAGAAAACTATGTGGTCCCTAAAAATAACATTTATTGAATGGAACTATATTCATAATATTAATAATATTAATAAATTAGTAATATTAAAGTGACCAAGCTCTGGTTATTAAACAACTGGTAGAGTAGGATCCCATTTATGTATATATATGTATACATATATATATGGAATAATAAAAATTCAATTGGTAAATAACAAAGGGCAATGATGGGAGCCTCTGGGTGATGGACTTGTAACGTGATCTTTTGCTTTCTGATAAAAGAATGAATGTGTGTGGGATTTTTACTTAGTAGTTACATGTTTTGTCTGATGACTTTATGAGCTGTTTTTTGATTGCAGCAGAAATAACAAAAATCCTTAAAAATATTCATAAGAACCCCAGTCCCCCCAAAAGAAATAAAATTGAAAGACGATGGCCTAATTCTTTGTGTTCAAAGAAACGGTGACTACATGTGCTGGATCCCCCATGATAGTCCTGGGCTGTGCCATGACAGTGACAACTGTCTACGTCCATTCTCAAGTGTCCTGGTCAGAGGACTAATTATATGGTCATTTTATTCATGGAAGAAACCTGTATATGTATCATTACCCAAGTTTTATTCTTATAAACAGTTTTTTTTCGGGTCTCCCAGATGTTCCATTTGCATCCCCAGACCTCTCAACCTTGCTACTCTAATCATTTCATGTACTATTTACATAGAAAGAGAACCAGCTAAAATATCTTGCCCATTTGGTTTCTTCCAGCCAGCAGCTAAAGTAATTTATCTTAGCCTTTACTGAAGACTAAATTGTATCATTTAAGGCTTTCGTCTAAATCCTGTTATTTTGACTTTTTGACTCACTTTGCACCCTCTGATATATAAAGTAACAACAATTTCTACAATGAACAACTGTGTTTGTTCATCAGAAATTCTTTCTGTTCCTCAGACTTCTTTCCTGTTTCCTAATGGTTATGCATTTGAAAATTTGATAAATTGCCTGGCACGGTTTGAGTTTAATGGGAGCATTTAAACATACTTTCTCTACAAAGCTTATCAGTTAGTTACTTAACCTCTATGAATAGGTTAAATATTTTCCACAGTATTTATATAAATATGATACCTGGTTTCAAGTTAAACCTAATAAAAAGGAAGTTATTCTTTGCTTAAATTACTCCTATTTCTTTTCGTTTTTATCTTCCCCCTTCGTAATAACCACTTGACTAAGAGAGAAATTCACAAGGCAGATGTGGGAATGTCACTTTATAAATACAACATTCAGCCAGTATACTGTTGTTGTCCTTGTTTTAAGTAAAGAAAAGGTAACTATTCCTCCAGGATGTATGCTTTGGCCATGAAATTGAGGTCTAAAATCAAGTCAAAGGGCTAGGTTGAGTTAAAAAAAAAATCCTGGAAATAAAACAATCTATGTGTTGAATTCAGAGTGATGATGCAGAGGCTTGTGTGATACACAGAAAGCATCCCAGTGTGTTCTCAGTTCTTCACAAAGCATTCCTTGTTTCCCTATTTCCCAAAGGCTCCAAGCACACATACACTACATCTCTCTGCCAATGGAGAAACACTCACTAAGTGCTTCATTCATTCCCACATGCTATATTTATTCATTTTTCAACAAAAAGTAGCATATTGAATATGTATTCCTGGAAATTCCTGAAATCCATTCATTAGACTTTCAGCTAGTTTCTCATACATCTTCATATCCTCGGAGCCAACCCCAGCAAATCCGAGTCCCAGATCAATTTACAATCTAATGCCGCAGGGTACAGCAACCAGGTAAGAAAACCGTCCTGAGGCTAAGCGCACATGATGGTAGGCAATCAGCTAGACCTACACGTCACCTTGCAACTCTCAGGAAAACCCAATCCCCTAACAATGATGCCACCCAAATTATTGCCTTCATCTACGAGTCGTTTGCCTTGTACATTTTTTTGTTTGCCTAAATTCGTAGCAGAAGACAATTAGACCACTCTTGTGATCAGGGACAGCCTCTGAAATTGAAGCAAGTGGGAGGGAGAAGCTTCAGACGGTCACCAGTTGGCAGCCATTTCTTGAAGCCCTTGACATAGTGTGACATTCAGAGGGTGAGCAGCAAAGACACTGACAGCTCAAGAGCCACTTTGCACCAAGGACGTTTTAAGTATTTCAGTAATCGGGGAAGCAAACTTCCCTGGAAATACATCTAAAATTGTGCAGTTTCTAACAGAACTAGAACATAAAAAGGGAAACTTATTTTGGCTCCCTACAAGGACCTTGATGTAGAACTCGATCCCAGGACCAGAACCAAAGGCAGATGCTCAACCACTGAGCCACCCAGAGATGCCCAAGTACATTATTTTTGTTTTAAAAAGTTCTAGTTAGGAAAGATGGCAGTTCTAGTGCTTCAATTTACTCATAAAATCAGAGACACCACCAAATATAATTAATAATATGCAACCTCTCAAAGAGATGTCTGAAATAGCAATAGGCACATAAGGATAAATTTTTAAAAATGTTTAGGGGCTCCTCAGTGGCTCAGTCAGTTAAACGGCAGACTCTTGATTTTGGCTCAAGTCATGATCCCAGGGTCCTGGGATGGAGCCCTGAGTGGGGCTGCAAGCTTGGTGTGGAGTCTGTTTGTCCCTCTCCCTCTGTTCCTCCCTCACTCTCTGTCTTTCATAAATAAATAAATACAATCTTTTTTTTAAAAAGTTTAGAGACAAATAAATTACCCAGTGAACATTCAAGAAAAGGGAACTATTTGAATCTCTCCACGTGAAAACCACTAGGGTGGGAGTTTGGGGATCTAGGTTCCAAGTCCTGCTTTGAGAATCACTCATCACGTGACCTTGAACAAATGATCTACTCCTCTGGGTCTCTATGTCCACGTCTAAGAAATGGACGTTTTGAGGATCTCTAAAAAATCCTCTTTCCGCTCCAAAATTACATTGTTCTGTTAAAGAGTGGAATTTCAAATTTAAACTTCAGGAAAAACCCCCATAGCATTGCAAAGAACTGTGAGCTCACAGAGCTGTTTCTTGGTTTCCCACACCGGGGTGCCCAAGTGCTCGGGGGTAAGCGCTCCCCCTCAAACTGAAAGGGTGGCTGCTCCCGAGCTGAGGGAGACTGAAGAACAAATAGAAGATGAAATCCTGTGATTGTCCCTGAAATGACCACATCTGAACAAAGGTAATATCCCCACTTTCTCCTTTGCTTGGAGTCCTTTCCTAGAAACAAGAGTCCCTGATTAGCAGGCTCCAGAACAAATCATTCAGGAGCCGGGAGGGTTCTGGGTGAGCCTCACTGCCCTTCTCAGGCCCCCAAAGCCTACCACGAACCAGGGTTTGCTCTGGGGCTGGTGAAGGGAGAGAGGCAGATCCCCCTGCGGGTTCCTCCTGCCTGACCCGGCTCCACATCAATGGAGCAAGATCCTCTTCCTGCAAAAACCACAGCTTCTCTGGTTGTAGCCCCGAAATCCAGCCTCCTCTCTGAAGTAAGCAGGAAATGTGTTGTGTACACAGACTGATTTTTGGAAAAGAGGAGAGGGATGACCTTTCATGAGTCTAGGAAGGGGGAATGTCTTAAGTTACAACAGAAGGCGTTTGTATTAAATACAACGGATCTGCCTCCGGAGCGTGAAGATCATTGAACAAAGGATGGGGATCAAGTGCCTCTGGGATCTGGGGTCATGTGTCAGAAGGCGGGTGGAGTGTGGCATGTCCTGAAGGTCTGGGATGGGACAGCTCTTCAAGGCTATCACCAAAACTGATGAAGTGGGGGAGCAGCCAACAACCAGGAGACGTACAAACCCTCTGTCCTGTGGATACAACAGGAGAAAACCAGTGCCTCTTGCTTAAACTCACCGTGACATGATGGCATTGGCGAGTCTGGGGACTCTTCGTCCTTTGGGGACCTGAGCATCCATTCTCCTCCTTGAGGGCACACAGACATGAGACAGAGGGAGCCCTGTGTGCGGCTTCCAACTTGGGAAACAGAGGTTGTGGATATAGATGTTTCTTTTCCCTGCCATGCCTGGCTGAGGCAGAGGACTGGCAACGACCCAAGCTCAGCCACCTCGCTCCTGAGACTGAAGGATGCGGGAAGGTGGCCATGTCCCTGCAGCAGGAACATGTGAGAAAGCGGGAGTTGGGGGGTAAGGGACAGAGACCCACCAGGGTGTGCTGGTTATAAGATATTTATGCACTTTCTTGTTTCTCGATTCTTTGAGGTGCTTATGGATCCTGGCCATTTCCAAGGAGCAAATCGTGTGGATTCTGTGATCTCTGTTCCCTGCTCTTTCCCACTTTCCCACCCTCCACGACCATATCTTCCATTAAATCCCCTTCTGTTTGTGTCAGCCAGAATCTTATTCTGTGGCTAGGATAGCCAGGTGGAGGATGCAATGTGGGTGTTGCATTGGCATTCTGCTGGGTAAAATCCACTGGTGTTTAGGTCCAAGCTCTGCAAAGGGAATAATTTGAAGCAAACTAGCAGCTCGCACCAGTCACAATGGCTAGTATCAAAAAGACAAGTGATCGCAGGTGTTGATGAGAATGTGGAGAAAAGAGAACCCTTGTGCATTGTTGGTGGAAATGTAGATTGGTGCAGCCACTATGGAAAACGGTATGAAGCTTCCTCAAAAATTAAAAATAGAATTACCACGCAATCCAGTAATTTCCTCTCTCAGTAATTTACCAAAAGAGAATGAAGACACTAATTAGATATCTGGATTCCTGTGTTTATTGCACCGTTATGGACAATCGCTGAGACATGGAAGCAACCAAAGTGTCCATCCATAGATGAGTGGATATGTGGCATATATACACAATGGAATATTCCTCAGCTGTAAAAACGAATGAGATCTTGCCATTTATGACATGGATGGAGCCTGAGGGCATTATACTAAGTGGAATAAGACAAAGAAGTCAAACAACGTGTATTTCATTAGCATGTAAAATCTAAAAAACAAACAAATAGAAACAAACAGACTCATAAATACAGAGAACAAACTTCCGTTGCCAGTGGGGAGCCTGGAAAAGGAGGTGAAGGGGATTAAGAGGTCCAAACTTCCAAATATAAAATAAATAAGTCATGAGGACAAGAAGTACAGCATATGAAATACAGTCAATAATATCATATAACTTGCTATGACAATGATAATTACACTTACTGTGGTGAGCATTTTATAATGTATGTAATTGTCAAACCACTATGTTATATACCTAAAACTAAAATAATATTATGTCAGTTATACTTCAATTAAAAAGTAGTAATAACACTTTTTAAGTAATTTTTATATTTTTCTCTTTTTAATCCCAGCATAGTTAACACAGTGTGATGTTAGTTTCAGGTGTGCAATTTCAGGTGTGTAAATTCAACAATTTTCGTCATTACTCGGTGCTCAAAATGAGTGTCCTCTTAATCCTCCTCACCTGTTTCACCCATCCCCACCCGCCTCCCCTCTGGTAACCATCCTTTTGTTCTCTATAGTTGAGTCTGGGTCTTTTGGTTTGGTTTGGTTTAGTTTTTCTCTCTTTTCTTCGTTCATTGTTTTGTTTTTTAAATTCCACATATGTGTGAAATCATATGGTATTTGTTTTTCTCTGACTTTTTTCACTTAGCATAATACTGTCTAGCACCATCCACGTTGCTGCAAATGGCAAGGTTTCACTCTTTTTTTATGGCTGAGAAAAGTTCCATCATATATATGTGTCTGTTATTATTTTGAGGAATCTCCATGCTATCTCCCACAGTGGCTGCACAAGTTTGCATTCCCAACAAGAGGGCACCAGGCTTTCTTTCTCTATAGATCCTTGCCAACACCTGCTGCTTCTTTTTTTAAAATTTATTTTAGCCATTCTGACAAATGTGAGGTGATATCTCATTGTGGTTTTGATTTGCATTTCCCTGATGATGAGCAATGTTGAGCATCTTTTCATGTGTCCGTTGGTCATCTGGATGTCTTCTTTGGACAAATATCTGTTCATGTCTTCTCCCCATATTTTAAGTGGGTTTTTGGTTTTGGGTTTTTTTCAGGGTTTTGGTGTTGAGTTGTATAAGTTCCTTATATATTTTAGATACTAACCTTTTATCAGATATATCATTTGCAAATATCTTCTCCCATTCAATAAGCTGTCTTTTAGTTTTAGTTATTACCTTTGCTGGACAGAAGCTTTTTTTTTTTGATGTAGCTTCAATAGTTTATTTTTGCTTTTGTTTCCCTTGATGTCAGAGAAATTACTGCCTGTGTACTCTTATACGATTTTTGTGAATTCAGGTCTCATGTTTAAGTCCTTAATCCATTTTGAGTTTATTTTTCATGTATGGTATAAGAAAGTGAAAAAAAAAAAAAAGTGGCCCGGTTTCATTCTTTGGCACGTGGCTGTCTAATTTTCCCAACACCATTTGTTAACGAGATTGTCTTTTTCCTATTTTGTCAACTTGGACTTTTGTCAAAGATTAATTTACCATATAATTGTGGGTTTATTTCTGTGTTCTCTGTTCCATTGATTTATATGTCCATTTTTGTGTCAGTATCATACTGTTTTGATTACTACAACTTTGCTATTTTTTTTATTTCTTAAGTAATCTTTACACCCAATATTGGGCTTATACTTACCACCCCGAGATCAAAAGTCACATGTGCTACCAACCGAGCCAGCCAGGCACTCCAGTTACTACAACTTTGTAGCTTATCTTGAAATCTGGAATTGTGTTACTTCCAGTTTTGTTTTGCTTTTTCAAGATTGCTTTGGCTATGCAGGTCTTTTATGATTCCATACAAATTTTAGGATTATTGTTCTAGTCTGAAAAATGCTATTGGTATTTTGATAAGGATTGCAAAAAAAATGATAATAAAGATTTTTAAAAATAGAATAAGCTATCAGAGAGAGTGGTGTTGCATACGTAATTAGTAAATGACCAGATACGGAAAGCAAAGAATCATAGATAAATACAGAGGGAAAGATGTAAGAACCCAAGTTCTGAAAAAAGCTCATTTTCGATAACTCCGTGCGCTCGCCCCTCCCGTCCTCTTTCCGCCATCTCTCCGAGCCGCCACAATGGTGCACATGAACGTCCTGGCAGATGCTCTCAAGAGCATCAACAACGCTGAAAAGAGAGGCAAGCGCCGGGTTCTTATCAGGCCATGCTCCAAAGTCATCGTCGGACTTCTCACTGTGATGATGAAGCATGGTTACATTGGCAAATTTGAAATCATCGATGATCACAGAGCTGGGAAAATTGTTGTGAACCTCACAGGCAGGTTAAAGAAGTGAGGAGTGATCAGCCCCAGATTTGATGTACAACTGAAAGATCTAGAAAAATGGCAGAATAACCTGCTCCCATCCCGCCAGTTTGGTTTCATTGTACTGACAACCTCACCTGGCATCATGGACCACGAAGAAGCAAGACGAAAACACACAGGAGGGAAAATCCTGGGATTCTTTTTCTAGGGATGTAATTCATACGAGCAAATAAAATGCCTCAATGGACAAAAAAAAAAAAAAAAAGCTCATTTTCTTTATCAATCATAATAATAGCAACAATATGACTAATATTATGAGCTCATACCATATATGCTGGGCTCCATTCTAGAAGCTCTTGTTTAACTCATTTAATCCTCAAAACAACTTGATAAGGGCAATTACAGTTCATACTCCCACTACACAGTTGAGAAAACCGAGGCCCAGAGAGGTCTACTTACTACCCAAGTAGAGGATACTACCCAAGTTCTATCGCATGTAAGTGATTGAACCAAATTCCAACCCAAGCAGTCTGCTTCTAGACCCAATTCCTCAGTCCTAAACCAGGACTGCACATAGACTTCAAAAGCTTACTGGCAAAAATTCAGGGCATGAGTTCAGTGCTGTTGAAAATAAAATACCTTTTTATTTGGGTGGCTCTAATCATGTCATTTGGTTATTCACCCCCTCTTCCTTCTACATACTACTTCTCTGTGGATCCTGTATTTCAGATGTGGCTTCTGGCGACCTTTGCAACTATGAGGCGTCTGGAAGAGAGCTAACACCTACTGAACCCTTATTCCGGGTTAGCAATGTTGCATTCCATCCTCGTATTGACAGGAGTCTCACCTCATCTGTGAGGAAAAGGAGCCTCCCAGGAGATAAGCAACTGCCTGGTTGAAGTGCTCCAGGCAAAGGGTCTGACTCCAGATGCTTCTCTCCCTTCAGTGCTGAGGAGACAACTGAGAACAGAAGCAAAAGCTAGGAGGCCCGGAGAGCCCGTTTGGGCTCTGCAGGAGGACTTTGCTGGCAGGACCATGCTGTGACTTTCATGGCATTTTTGGCATTTTTGCCTTCATGGGTTTCTTCTTCAGTCAATAAATCAATCAATCAAAATGGTCTTTTTTGATTGCATTGGTATAAGGACAAATATATTAGTTAAATTATAGATTAAGATTTTTTTTGACCTAGAAATTTATTTTTTTTCTTCTGATCTTAAAAGAAATTGCAACATTTCCTAAAGGTATCATGGGCCCTGAGCACTATGTCTCCTGGTGAAGTGTCGGCGTTGGAGCTGGGTGCGCTTAGGGTTCACCTTGGGGAATACGGTGTCTCCTTACCCAAGGGAAGCTGAATCCCCACAACAGTGGAAATCCCAAACTACATCCCCTGGGTGGGTGGGTGCTGAGAACCCAAAACGGAATAAACCAAGCTTTGTGATGGATAATCCTAACCTTGACAAATTTTTTGATGGTGCCTCAAGGAAACACATCTGTATATAAGATGACCCAAACTGGTGACAAGCGGCTTGATAAATACAGGTGAATGCTTGTGCCATCATCCAGTCCTGGGTTAAATACCTTAATCTCCCTAAGTCTGTTTCCTCATTTGTAAAATGACAGGATAAAAGTCTGTAACTCAGAGGGCTGATTTGAGGACACAACAAATTTCACCAATGAAGAGCTTAGCACAGTATCTGGCCTATGGTAAACACTGGATAAATGTTACTGAAAACTCTTAAGGCCACCATTCTCATCACTGTCACCACTGCTACTGGTGAGGACCATAGTCCAGAATGTTCCAATCTGGAACTTAACCTGGCTAGGTAAGAGGTCTGTCACCATATCTGCACCATCTCAGGTGAAAAGTTTAAGGTCCAAATAGAAATATCCGACTTCTGTGTTTGGATAGATTCATAAAATGAACTACAGATGATAGAAGCAATAATAAAGTACATGAACAGTAAGAAAAATATAGGCCAGCCTTGACTAAATTAGCAGGTATGGCATAAGGAGAGAACATTCTCGGCTGGAAACATTGCTCTGTGCATGTTACATGAATGAGGGCACTCATTCCCCAAATAAAGACACATTAAACAAAGACCAGGTGCACTATCCTGAGCCCTGCACCCCTCTCCAGTACAGCTGAAGCTGATATGGGCCCTTATATCCCCAAAGCCCATAATGAATTTTTATCCAATGAAATAGCAGGAAAGAAGGAAAGCGGAAAATCTCTCCTGGGGTCATCTGTATTTGAAGCATTCGCAAACACATACTAATCAGAATGTACGAGCCACTTATTAGAGATATAATTCAAGAGATGGCGATAAAGCATTTGAGGAGGAGACAGAGGTAAAAGAGGCGCGAATTCTACCCTGGGAACGGCAAGAAAATCCTGAAAAAAGTATCCATGTCCTGGGGGGAGAAAGATAACCCTGAAGAGATGAAAGAGGCACTCAGAGAAACCCGGACAGACAGATAAGGGGAGAAGAGATGGTCCCTGGGATAAAAGGGAAACGGGTCAGTAAATAGCATAGGGAATCTAAGTGACAGAAAACATGCAAAGAGCATGTACACAAATCGTCTGTTGGGAGGCAGCCCTGTTCCCACAAGAAGGGACGATGTAATCGGCACCGAGCTAAGGAAAAGAGGGGACTTAAACCCTACCAGGGTCCCCTCACTCTTGCCCGATCTTTTACACCTGAAACAGGAAACCCTCCTTGGTCGTAAACAAAAGAAGAGAAAAGCATAACACAGGCCCTCTGGGCAATTAGAATAAAGTTGGAATAAATACCCAGACGTGGTGCTGGCAGATGCAGTAAGATAATTCTGTGGAAATGCTTAATTCAAAGAGAGAATGAGACTCTTTGACCCCAAAGCAAAGCAGAGTCAGTGTAGCCCAGTGTGCGCCTGAGCAGGAGGCAGGAGACCTGGCCCCGGCTCCTGGGGCTTCCAGGGAACGGGGGTGTCCCGCTCAGAGGGCTTGCACTGTCCTCCAGGGCGACGCTGTGCCTGGGCAGAGGGGGCCTGAGCTGATGGCAGCCCTCCACCACTTGTCACCCTCACCCCAGCCGACAAGAAGAGTGTCCCATGGAGCTTGTGGGAAGGAGGAGGAGAGAAAAGTAACACCACATCCATTCATTCCTGCATGCCTGCATTCGACCCAGCTGCCAACAAGTGACATCACCGCCGCCACCCTGGTTCTGGCCCTCATTATTTCTCCCTGGACTATCCTGGTTAGCCTCCTTATAGGTCTTTTTTGAAATATCCTTTCCCACCTAACTCTCCCCATGGCCCCCAGTCTCTCTGTCACCAGAGCTCTCTTTCCAATGCTCAAATCTGATCATGTCGTATCCTGTTTAAAAGTCTTCAGTGGCAATGCAAGCTGGCACAGCCATCGTGGAAAACAGCACGGAGGTTCCTCAAAATATTAAAAATTGAATTGTCCTATGAGCCTGCCGTCACACTGCTACCCAAAGAAAATGAAACACTAATTTGAAAAAATATATGCGCCCCTATGTTTACTGCAGCATTATTGACAAGAGCCAAGTTATGGAAGCAACCCAAGTGTCCACCGATAGATGGATGGAGAAAGATGTGGTATATGTAGATAAAGGAATATTTCTCATCCATAAAAAAGAATGAATGAAATCTTGTCATTTGCAACAACATGGATGGATCTAGAGAATATAATGCTATTACTCAGCCATTAGAAACGACAAATACCCACCATTTTCTTCGACGTGGATGGAACTGGAGGGTATTATGCTGAGTGCAGTAAGTCAGTCGGAGAAGGACAAATATTGTATGTTCTCATTCATCTGGGGAATATAAATAATAGTGAAAGGGAATATAAGGGAAGGGAGAAGAAATGTGTGGGAAATATCAGAAAGGGAGACAGAACATGAAGACTCCTAACTCTGGGAAACGAACTAGGGGTGGTGGAAGGGGAGGAGGGCGGGGGGTGGGGGTGAATGGGTGATGGGCACTGAAGGGAGCACTTGACGGGATGACCACTGGGTGTTATTCTGTATGTTGGTAAATTGAACACCAATAAAAAATAAATTTATTATAAAAAAAAAGAATATAATGCTAAGTGAAATAAGTCCATCAGAGAAAGACAAATATCTTATGATTTCACTCATATATGGAATTTAAGAAATGAAACAAAGGAACAAAGAAAAAAAGAGAGAAATCAAAAAGGAAAAAAAAAGAAAAAACCCAGACTTTTAACTATAGGGCACAAACTGATGATCACCAGAGGGGAGGTGGGTGGGAGCATGGGGGAAATAGGTGAAGAGGATTCAAACTACACTCATCATGTTGAGCACCATGTATAGAATGGTTAAATCAGTAGGTGGTACATCTGAAATTAATATAACACTGTATGTTAATTATACTTCAATTTTTATGGATGAGGGGATTTTTTTTGTATTTATTTTTAATTTTTTATTTATTTTTTGTCTGAGTAAGTAAGCTCTGTGCCCAGTATGGGCTCAAACTCACAACCCTGAGATCAAGGGTCACATGCTCAACTAACTGAGCCAGCCTGGCGCCCCTATACTTCAATTTTTAAAAGGTAGAAAAATCTCCAAAGGTTACTCGTTGCCTATGCAGGTTAGCAAACTATGTATGACCTGTGGACTAAATCTGGCTTGCAGGAATGGTTTTTGCAAGGTGGGGGCAACTGGACAGCTCAGTTGGTTATTTGATCTCAGCTTAGGTTGTGAGTTCAAGCCCCACTTTTGGCTTCATGTTAAAAAAAATGGGTTTTGCATGTTTAATAGGTTGTATAAAAATCAAAAAGGAATATGTGCATATAGGGATATATGCTGCCTGCCAACCCTAAAACATCTAGTATGTGGCTCTTTACAGAAAGTTTGTCAACACTTCTAATTTCAGTAAAGAACAAAAAATCCACACATATGGGGCGTCTGGGTGGCTCAGTGATTGAGTGTCTGCCTTTGGCACAGGTCATGATCCCAGGGTCCTGGAATCGAGTCTCACATCGGGCTCCCCACAGGGAGCCTGTTTCTCCCTCTCTGTGTCTCTGCCTCTCTCTGTGTGTCTTTCATGAATAAATAAATAAAATCTTTAAATAAAATAAAAAATTGAAAAAAAATCCACGCATGTACAAGATCTTACCCCATTTACTTCTTAACTTTCTTGTCCACTTTCCTCCTTGAAGTTTCTGGCTCCACAGCTACAGAGCCCTCAAGATGCCAAGTGTTCTTCTGCTGTTCTGCTCCCTTGTCCTGGGATGCCAGCTCCTGGCAAATGCTAAAGCACCTGTCCCACTTCATTCACTGACCTGTGCACTGCATGAGACTGGGTGTTTATTTACCTCTAGCACTGGGTCACCTTGTCCACCCCTCTTGACAGCAATTCGTAACTGGGAGCTCCTTGAGACAGGCTATGTCTTCTCATTTCTGTGCCGCATCCATGGCCTGGCCTGTCGTCTACATGCAGTGAGTACTTACTGTGTTTCATGGCTGCACTTGGCACTGAATGTGAGCTCGTCTCATCCATATCAATCTGTTTTCTCATCTGTAAAAGAAGTTTGAGCCCAATGATTCCAAAGTCCTCATAGCTCTGAAGCAATACTACTCTCTGAGAAACAGATCTTAAAATGGAATGGGAACTTGAAAAAGTTTCTGGCCTGTTTCCTCAAAGAATTTTGAAAAGCAGAGTGCTCTTCGCTGGAGCTCAGGAGATAGTTTTCATTGCCTTCTGATGAATCTTGGCAAAGAGAAGTTGGGCTGAAGAGCCCAAGAGCACTGACTGCCCAGAGGATACGTGTGCTGGAAAGCAGCCATGGAACCCAACCCATGTCCCTCTGCCCAACGTGCAGCAAAGCCAATCACACATCAATCAGCCAACTGGACATCAGGTTTGTAGCAAGGAAAGAGAGACAACCAAACAAGGAGACTGGAGGGCGAGCCTCAAATCTGCCTCCCCACAGGGGGAGAGACAAGTTTTTTACAATCACAGAGGTAGAGATTATAAACACAGTGATGAAAATGGTGAGGCTACATGGCGATTCATAAGGAATAGATGCGACAGACATCCCATGTTCATTTTGGGTGGAGACCTCACATCACAAGGAGACTAGATTCAGCCCCTGAGTCAGGAGATTATTTTAGGACAAGAAGGGGCTATGGGCATGCTCCAAGAGCCAGTATAAACCAGATGTGGTCTTGGGTTCCTTATCTCCGGAAGGAATGTAGGGCCTTCGTTGCTTGTTCAGAGGCTGGAAGCCTATCAGTTGACCTTGAGCTCAGGCTTCTGCAAAGACAGCTAGTGGATTTGTTAGTGAGGTCTGAAAAAAGACACACAATAGCTGGCTGGGGAGAAACAGTTCTCTGAAAAACAAGCTTTCAACTTTCCTCTAGTGTCAACCTCATTAGCCCCACGGGGCACGGTTTTACTTGACTCTCACATGGAGTCTTGAAGGTGAAGGGTACATCAATGTTCACTTATCCCAGTACTGGAAGCCAGTTCAAGGATTATCATTAAACTTGGTTGTTCTACCTTTCTTTTTTTTTTTTCTTAAAGATTTTATTTATTTTATTCATGAGAGACACAGAGAGGGAGAGAGAGAGAGAGGCAGAGACACAGGCAGAGGGAGAAGCAGGCTCCATGCAGGGAGCCCGATATGGGACTCGATCCCTCAACCCTGGGATCATGCCCTGAGCCAAAGGCAGATGCTCAACCACTGAGCCACCCAGGTGTCCCGGTTTTTCTACCTTTCTTTTACTTTCTCTCTTATTATCGTAGGTTAGTAACCAAAAGATAAATCTGACAAGAACCTACCAATCGAAATTCTTGTGAAGGTTTAGTAAGAAAGAGACCAGAACCAAGGTTTAATTCGTATAGAAGCCTATTCTATTTGAAAAGTAAAACATAGCAAAAGGCTAATTTTCATCCCATTCATGACTCCCATCCAGCCCTAAATTCTGTTTCCAGATTCCCAGGTGTCTTTCAGATATAATCTATGAATATACAAGAACACAGATTAGATACCTATCCCATTTTTTAAAAACACAAATGGTAGTGTTCCATTCATGCCATTATGTACCTTGTTATGTTTGCCTAAAAGTATACTCTAGTTTATAAGACCAAGTCATAGCTCCAAAACATGCCCACGTGCTCATTTCCAGACCCTGTAAACCTTACTTGGCAAACAGAACTTTGTAGACATGATTGAATGAAAGATCCTGAGAAGAGATCGTTCTGGATTAGCCTGGATTATTCAAGGGGCCTAACACAGGAGAGAGGCAGAGAAAAAGATCAGATGATAGAAGTAGAGGTCAGAAGCCAAAGATTTGAAGATCAAGGAAGGAGCTATGAGCCAAGGAACACAGGCAGCCTTAGGAGATGAAAAGACAAAGGAAAGGATTCTTCCCTGGAGGCTCCACAAGGAATCGGCACTGCCAACACGTTGACTCTGGCCCAGTGAGACTGGTTCTAAACTTCTAACTTCTATATGTGCATTATATTAAGTTGCTTGGCCACTAAGTTTTCAGTCCTTCATTACTACAATAGTAGGAAACTAATACACCTGAGGATTATTCTATACCTATGGATCCATTCCCGTGCTTTTTACTGTCCACATCATGTTCGTGTGTATGACTGAACCACAACTCATGAGCACTTAGGCTGTTTTCGTGTTTTAGCATTATAAATAATGCTGCAAGCAATATCCCTGTACATAAGTATGTACACATCCATGTGACCACATTTGTAGGAAAAAGTGAAATTGATGCATTCATTTTTTTTTAAAGTAAGCTCTATACCCAGCTTGGGGCTTGACCTCATGACCCCGAGATCAAGAATCCCATGCTCCACTGTCTGAGTCAGCCGGGTGCCCCAAAACTTTAATAAATGTTCTCAAATATCCATAAATTACATTTTATTTGTTGCATGTTCTAATAAAAATTCATTTATGGAAATTTGAATTTCATAGAATTTTCACATGTCACAATATATTCTTTTTATTTTTCTCAATCAGTTAAAAATTGTAGTCTCCGCTCAAGAGCTACATATATCAGGTGATAAGCCAGATTTAGTCTACTAGCTGTAGTTTGCCAAGCCCTGGTTTAGTCTAGCTAGTCTAGTTTAACTAGAAGTTGTCAAATATGGGGTGATTTTGCACTTATTCCCAACTGAAAAGTTTCATTTAAAAAATGTGTTTGAAAAAAAAAATGTGTTTGAGGCATACCTCAGTGGCTCAGTTGGTTAAGCATCTGCCTTCAGCTCAGGTCCTGATGGAGCCCCACATCAGGGCTCTCTGCTCAGTGGGGAGTCTGCTTCTCCCTCTACCCCTCACCCCACTCGTGCTCTCTCTCTCTTTCAAATAAATAAAATATTTTTTTAAAATGTTTGAGACTTATTTAAAATGTTCTTGAAAATAAAAAACTTTAGATCTAGTCTACTAGGGCATGTCACTGGGAAAAATATTTTTTACTGATGAGTGAAAAAACTTTCAATTTGTTCACTTCAATTACAACAGTCAGTAATGCAGACCCTTCTCTGACTCTTGATTAAGTTCAACAAAATTTTGTTACATGGGACCATTCTTGAGGTTATTTAAACTTTTTAACCCCCACATCACTAAAACTTTCTGCCTCTGCTAGACTAGTAGAACCGCAGAGTATGGTCCTGGTAGGAATGCAGGCAGGCACAAGGGAAAAAGGAGTAGATTTGGCTTGTCCATCTCATTTTGCCAAAATATTTTTTAGATGTATAGGTCTATCATGCTCTCTCTGAAGTGAATTATTTTAATATTTGGTGTATTTCCTTGCTTTTCCTGTTTTTCAAAGTCTTCCCATTTGAAGAAGCAGTCACCTCCTCCAGGTTTCACTGACCAGCTACAAAAGAGAAATCTTGTAAGGGATCCCAGGGCTGTGCAGACCTTTTCCATGGGTACTTCAGCTTCACACATTTTGTTCCCTCTTGGGAGGGGATTCTTCAGATGCTAAGCCTTCTCTGGATTCTGCAAAGTCTGGCTAGGTGCTGGCATCTGGTTGCTTTCTCTAGGACAGTTCTGAGCTGCCTCCCAGTCAGCCTCATTATCATCAGCCCAGGCTGGCACACAGGGCCCTCCAGGCAGGGGTGCCCGCAGTTAGCTCTGTGCAGCGGTGGGGGAGCCGCAGGCAAGGTGCCCCCCACGACTTGTGGGCGGACCTCATGACTCAGTCTGCAAAGCACTTGGTAGAATTCCAGTCCCATGTGGGTCTGGAACCCTACCAAGTCCCATTCTAGTCTTTGGGTGCCCTCCCTCCGAGAGCCGTGGCTGCTGCGCCTGGAGCCCCTCTCTGAGCACCCGTCAGCATACCACATGGGGAATGGGCAGAGCCACAGACACTGGGGGAAGCAGGCACCCACTCCCACGCTCTCACTTTCTCCTTCTGGAGAAATCGCTGACCAGAAGAGCACTTTCTCGACACTTGGCTGAGGAGTCACAGGTAGAGTGACATTGTTCTCTTACGTGTTCAGATCTCGGCAGTGTGCTGGGACCTCTCCACTGGGCTCCCAGATCCTCATAAGGCACTCTCCTCTGTGGTGACTGTGAGTGAGTATTCTTGGTGGGGTAAGATGGTAGGAAACTCCTGCCTTTTCGATAGTGTCACTCTTCTCAATGATATATATTTTTTAAAATTTTATTTATTTATTTATTTATTTATTTATTTATTTATTTATTTGACAGAGAGAGAGAGACAGAAGGCACATGAGCAGGGTGGCTGACGGGAAGAGGGAGAAGTAGACTCCCCGCTCAGCAAGGAGCCCCACGGGGGTCTCCATCCCAGGACCACAGGATCATGAACCGAGAGGAAGGCACTTCCTCTCCCTTAACCCAATGAGCCACCCAGGAGTCCCTCAATGATATTTTAATATGATCTGTTGCTTTCCTTTGTGACTTGCCTGATCCAATTCGCATGAAAGCTCAAGAGTACAGTGGCTGGACTTTGTTCTGTCTTGTTTTTAGTTCAATCATGAGGAAACATCTTTGAGACTTATTGGTGAGATGCCCAAAAAATGTGACCTCAGAGTTTCAGCCTGTCACCATCACCTCACAAAGCCCCCTCCTTGAACTAGAGAAGCATGGAGCAAGCGAGTGGAGTGATGCCTGCAGCCAGGGGCTTCCATCTCCTTGTAGAAAGTCCAGAGAATGTCCTTTCGGAGTGGCCTCTCTTTTCCTGATCAAAACCCCTAAGGGTAAAAACCCCTCAGTCAACCTCCCTGCCGAAGAGCACACCAGAGCTTGTGTTGTGCCCTAGCTGAGCTCCTTCTTTGAACAGTCTTCCCAAAGGACTTCACTAAAGGAAGAAAATAATCTTGGAAAATTCAAAATGGAAAAGAATCTGCATTTTCCAAATTTTGACTCTTGCTGACTTAAATAACTCTTGCTGACTCAAATATTAGAATGCACTGAAAAATAAATGCAAATTCGAAGTTGTTTTTCAGAAAAATTCTGAGGGGCACCTGGGTGGCTCAATGGTTGAGCATCTGCCTTTGGCTCTTGGCATGATCCCAGGGTCCTGGGATAGATCCCACACCGGGCTCCCGGCAGGGAGCCTGCTTCTCCATCTGCCTATGTCTCTGCCTCTCTCTGTGTGTTTCTCATTAATAAATAAATAAAATCTTTAAAAAAATAATTTCTGAGATGTACAAGGAAAATATGATACAAAATATAAGAAAACTCAGCTAATTAAAAAGAAAGAAAAGAGAGAAAACTCAGCTAATTCACTTCTGCTTCCCTATCAGGGAAATAAGGCTAGGGAGGGAGGTTAAGTGACTTGTGGAAGGACACATACCATTTAGTGACAAATTATATTTTTATATATATTAAATATATATATATAGTTTTATTTATATACAAATATAAATTTATATTGCATATATGGAAACATAATTTTATATAAAATATATTCATTTACATATAAATATAAAACTACATTTTTGTATATGCAAATATATACATGCACATATATGTGTATATATATACTTTATAAAGAAAGGTATGGATTAGTTTCCTCTAGTATGCCCATTGGTAAAACTTTACTAAGGGACTATTAGGTCTTGTCTCTGAGAAGCTTAAGACATGGATCATTTAAATGAGGTCCTAAAGTAAGTGACAGCCTTTGATAAACACATGAATTTATAGATATCCCTTATTATCTATTTTATTGGTGGAGGGATGTCAGTAAGAATAATTAAGAGCAACAAAAGTTGTGTGGACTTCAGTTGCATGGCAGAGAAGTCAGGATCCAGGAGTGAACTTGCAGACCTAACTAGGAACTGGTGGGATTTGCCAGCAGTTGCTGCACGTGAAAGTGACATACAATTGAGAAGTCCACACTGAAGTACTTCTGTGGCTGTTATTTTAAATCATCCCAAACTTCCATCTACAAAAATGTTTAAAATTAAAGTTAATTTACAACAGAGAACACAATGCAACCAAACTGTACAATATTTGCTTTTATAAAGAAAGATGGCTCAAAGAAATGAGATCTCCAGTAATCTAGTCTGACTGCTAAGGCGATTAGCCTGGAGTGCATGCTGTGAAGGGAGGTTGGACCAAATGATCTGCTGGAGAGAAAGAGTCACAAAGGTTTTTCATAAATCTCCTCTCCGGGCAATTTAAAAACAAGAAAGAGATAAATGAGTGACAGACCCAACCATGCCTGTCTTCACTGTGACAAAGCCAGGGCTATCACCCCCTAATCAGTAGGAATAGTATCCTTTCTTTCTCTTTTTAAAATTTTATTTATTTATTTTTTAAGGTGGGGGTGATGAGCCACGGGTTGGAGGAAGGAGCAGAGGAAGCAAGAGAGAGAGAATCCCAAGCAGGCTACATGCCCAGTGCAGAGCCCGAAGGGAGTGCTCTATCTCAAGACCCCAGGATTGTGACCTGAGCCAAAATCAAGAGTTGTATGCCCAACCAACTGAGCCACCCAAGTGCCCCCCTTTTTCTTTTAATGAGGTCACAATTGTTAGTCACTCCAGCATTATTACCTGACACAATTGTCAGGCAAGATTCTGTTACAGGCAGAGATGAAGTGTGGCTGTCTTGCTCTGCATCAGAAAGACAACCCCCACTGCTTTTTTAGTGAATTAAGATTGAAGAAGCTTGGGCACTCCCCAGGACCCAGTCTTTAGACAGCCAGCCACTGCCCCACCCCAAGTTACTGAGAACAGTGTTTTTTCACTCCCCACAGACAGACAGTTATGAGCCCTTGACCCAGGCACAAGGAAGTAAATGCCTCCATCAGAACATTCTCCCCACCCTTGTCAACCCTCAGGAAGAGTTGTCTATAATTGCAGCCCAAGCAATGAATAACTGGATTGAGATCCAAGATCCAAGCCCAGTTTCCCTGCACACTGCGCACTCTGGTCACAAATGTGGTCTGTCTCAGCCTTAATGCCTTGAGAGGAAAAGATGAGGAAAATTCTTATGCTATTCCAGCTAATCCCCTCTGAGGACTCCATAGAGTAGACTGAATCTGTTGACAGAGTTTTCAAAGTTAGCGAGTTTTTCTTTTTTGTTGTTTTTGAGCCAGACCCTCTATCAGTCTTGTGACTGTTATTGAACTTTAGACTACTTTAGCATTTTCAAGGACACCTGCAAAAAAAAAAAAAAGGTGTCACAATGTGCATGCTTGAAAAATGGAATTTGCTCTTCTCAGAGTTACTTGTCTGCATCGTTTTCAATGGTGACTAATTTTTTTTCAGCCCCTAGTTAAATTTAAACCATTCTGTGTTCATTGCCTCATCTTCATACCTTACTGAAGTCATTTCTCCTACTAAATGAGGAGATTCTCCCTACCTCTCAATCTCACCTGATCTTCAAGTGACCTCTGACTCTTCTAGCCAGTTGTCTATGACCAAGAGTACATATTACCTGTGTCTCTTATTCTGGCTCCTAGCTAGACTCTGCCTGATATTTCATGTAACTGTTTCATGAGGGTCTGTCTTATCTGAAATTAGGTTATTAATTCCTTGAGACAAAAATGTTTATTTTCCACCTCCTTCATATGCGTGTCCCCATTTACCCCTTCCTAATTACCATTGATTACTACATACCTTCACATATGGAAAATTATTAACTTCTTTTTAATAATTGAAACTTGAAATTACTCCAAACAAGAGAGCAATAAATAAGAAAGCACTTCTATAGCTTTCCCTTTGTGATCTTTTCAATTGTACTCCATTCCAAGAAACATGATTTAGAGACATCATTTTTTCTGCTGGTCCAACATTTGGGAAATTTTTATGCAAAGAATGAGATCTAGAAACTTGGGAAAATTATTAAAATTCCATTTTTCCAGCAGCTGACATTCTATCCAGTCTATGATAGTCTCTCATACCTGCTCAGCCTCTCATTGAAGTATACTTTTGTCATAATTATAGTAAACATTTCATTGACTCATTGCTATATGTTAGATACCATGCTAAGTGCTTTACATGCATTATCTCATTGAATCCTCACAACAATCCAAGAAGATAGGAACTGTAATAAGCCTTATGTCATGGTTGAACAAACCCAGATACATAAAAATTAAGTAATTTGGCCAAATTCAGACCCGCAATGGGTAAGGCCAAAATTCAAATCAAGGTTTGTCTACACCTGTGACCAGAAGCATCAGCAGCCTGTGGAACTTAAAAGAAATGCAAATTCACCACTCCCACCCCACACTTAACTGAATTGGGAGCTTTGAGGGGTGCTGCCCAACAATCTGGGATTTAACAAGGCCTCCAGGTGATTCTGATGCTCTAAAGGAGTAATTTTTTTCCCTAAAGGGTCATATCGTAAATATCTTGAAATTGCAGGCATATATGCAAGAAGCCATAGAGGATATATAAACAAATGTATGTGACTATTCCAATAAAGCTTTATTTACAAAATTTTCATTACAAACTTTATTTACACCCTTGATGACTATAGTCTGTCCACCTCTGTAATTCTTATATATGAAGGGCTTTGAGAGTAGATAGTGCAAAATTTAACCTTACTAAAGATAGGTAGTATTCTCAGCTTAAAAGTTTTATTTTTTTATTATTTTAAGACTTTATTTAATTGAGAGAGAGAGAGCAGGATCAGGGGGGAGTGGCAGAGGGAGAGGGAGAAGCAGACTTCCCATTGAGCAGGGAGCCCCATGCAGGATTCAATCTGGGGACCCCAGGATCATGACCTGAGCCAAAGGCAGATTATTTAACCAACTGAGCCACCCAGGCACCCTCAGTGTAAAAGTTTTAATTAACAGTGTATCAATCATACTTCAATAAAAAAGAAAAAAATGTTTTTAATCACACACACACCAAAAAAGGGAAATCTTGGAAGAAAGTTAAATTATTTTATTTATTTTTTAAGGAGGGAAAAGATTTTAATTAACAAAGGTTAGTGTGGTTCAGAAAAAATTTTATAAAACTTTGTCAATTTTCTTTTCAATGAACTTGCCCAATGAAAAACTTAAAAAATATTTTTCATAAATTGACTTTATTACTGATGACAGATTGAAACACTTTTCAATAGTCTTTAAGCTGTAAGTTAATAAAGTTCCTAGCCCTAAATGGATTTCCCATAGATTTATTTTTAAGTATTGTGTTACAAATTAGGGCAATATTTGTATGTAATAAAAAAAATTCAAAGTATAAAGAAAGTTCAATTCTGCCATCTTCCTTATGTCTACCCTCACTTCATTTGCCAAATGTCATAGCCATTGTTACTCAGCCCTCCTGGTGATGACCATTATAACTCTAAACAGTGCACATGTACATGTCTTCCTTGATTCCACTCTCTTTTTACCAAAGGGAAGAAATTTTGTGCACCCACACTACTTTCCACTTCACCTCCCACCTCATTCGTCCAGTTTTGTTAATTGTATTGCTTTCATGTTGTTAAAGTTGGTGTATCAACCTCATTTAGTAATTATGACAATGTTATCAGTACTTTGCCCATTGATTGATTCTAAAATTTGGATCTCATAGTACAGTACAATGTGAGGATTATATACATATGATTTCAGGCAGAACTAACTAATATGATTGAGTCCTTAGAAGAAGGAAAGATAATCAATTCTAGGTCATAAATCACTGCCACTCTAAGGAGAATGTTCCAAATGTCTATGTAACACTCAGTTGCTTCTGTTTTTTCTATTTCAGGTCATCCTCATTTAGTCCTTTTTTCTTTTGCTTCAACAAAACTTCGTATTTTTTTTCACTTGGTTATAAAAATTTCTGAGTTTTTTTCTTGCCTGAGAATATCTTTATTTTGCCCTCATCCTTGGCTGATGCTTTAGCTGGGTATAGAATTCTATATACAGGGGCACCTGGGTGGCTCAGCAATTGAGCATCTGCCTTTGGCTCAGAGTGTGATCCCAGGGTCCTGGGATCCGGTCCTGCATCAGGCTCCCTGCAGAGAGCCTGCTTTTCCCTCTGCCTGTGTCTCTGCCTCTCTTTCTATGTCTCTCATGAATACATACATGCATATATACATACATAAAGTCTTTTTTAAAAATCTATATTCAAAAACAGGTATTGGCAAACTATGGCCCACTGGTCAAATCCAGCCCACCATCTGTTTTTGTAAATAAAGTTTTATTAGAACACAGCATCGTTTATGTCTCTTCTCATGCTACAACTGCAGAGTTGAATAGCTGCAAGAGATCACATGACAAACAAAACATGAAATATTTACTTTCTGGCCCCTTACAGAAAAAGTCTGCCTCCCCTTATTGAAAATCCAATCTCAAAATGTCAAAGCCTCACTCCATCATTTTCTTGCTGATGAGGACTTGTAGGACTCTGCTTTGTTGTCCTATGTTGCCAGTCTGGTATTAAGGATCTATAATAAGCTTGGTTTTTTTTTGTCTCTGGAAAGTTTTTTGAATTTTTTCTTTACCCTTGTACACCTCAAGCCTCCATTAGGTTTTTGGGTTGTTGTTTTCTTTTCTTTTGTTTTCATTGGCATGTTTTAATCTTTGGTCAGCCTTTTCCAATCAAAGATCCATGTCTTCCTTTATATAAGGAAATTTTCCTCTTCTATTTTTTCAATGTGTCCTTTTCATTTTCTCTTATTAGCTATTTCTTTCCTATGAGATCGATATATTCAAATTTGGGGGGGGGTTGCTTCATATATAGGAAGATTTCCTTTATTATTCTTCTAAGATATTTCTTTTTTTTTTTAAATACTTTATTTATTTATTCATGAGAGATACAGAAAGAGAGAGGCAGAGACACAGGCAGAGAGAGAGAAGCAGGTTCCATCCAGGGAGCCTGATGTGGGACTTGATCCGGGGTCTCCAGGATCACACCCTGGGCTGAAGGCAGGCGCCAAACTGCTGAGGCACCCAGGCATCCCTAAGATATTTCTTTAGTCCAGTCCAAAGTATTTTTCAATCCAGCTATTGATTTCTTATTTTCACAATATTTTAATTATCCAGAGCTCTTCTTATCTTCTGGTTGCTCTTGTGTCATAACAACTTATTCTTCCTTTAAAAAAAAAAAAAAATATATATATATATATATATATATTTACTTACTTACTTACTTATTTATGAAAGAGTGTGCACAAGCATGGGGAGGAGTAGGGTGAGAGGGAGACAAACAGACTCCCCACTGAGCAGGGAGCCCAACAAGGGGTTCCATTCCAGGACCCTGAGATCATGACTTGAGCTGAAACCAAGAGTCAGATGCTTAACCCACTGAGCCACCCAGGTGCCCCACAACTTAGTCTTATTTTAAGGATATAATATCATTCTGAACTATTCTGAGAATGCAGAAAATGATTTTTAAGTTCTCTTTAGTTCTCTGAGTTATCTCTTTTCTTCAGGATTGGGTGCTCTGTTACTCATATTAATCTTTCTTTTTCATGAAAATGGTATTATCGGATATCTAGTGTTATGTCTGTGACTGAAGGACAAAGCTGACCAACATAAGAATATAAGTTTCTCAGTTTGTTAGTGACAGAGTTCTGTGGGCTCCCAGGTAAGAAGAAGTATTGCCAGTCAGGATTCCCTACTGTACAGAGGAGGCAATCTGGAGACCACCAGGGTTGCATAGGGCTTGAAGAACTTTGGCCTAGATGTCTGAGCAAGGCTGTCTTACTGCCCCCTCTCCCACCAACCCTATCCTCGCATTTGCTATGGAAGCCTGGGGTTACCTCTAGCTTTTTTCTTTAGGAGTAGCACTCACACTGTCTTACTCTTCAGCCTTTAGAAATTAATTATTTGGTTTTAGGGATGCCTGGGTGGCTCAGCAGTTGAGTGTTCGGCTCAGGGCATGATCCTGGGGTCCTGGGATCGAGTCCCACATTGGGATCCCTGCAGGAAGCCTGCTTCTCCCTCTGCCCATGTGTCTGCCTCTGTGTGTGTGTGTGTGTGTGTGTGTGTGTGTGTGTCCCTCATGAATAAATAAATAAAATCTTTTTTTAAAACAAAGAAATTATCTGGGCAGCCCCAGTGGCACAGTGGTTTGGCGCCGCCTGCAGCCTGCGGTGTGACCCTGGAGACCCAGGATCGAGTCCCACTTCTGGCTTCCTGTGTGGAGCCTGCTTCTCCCTCTGCCTGTGTCTCTGCCTCTCCCTCTCTGTGTGTCTATGAATAAATAAAATCTTTTAAAAAAAGAAATTATTTTATTTTATCCAGATGACATAACTTTTCCCCACATTTGTTCTGAGATTGAAGAGTGGAGAGAAAAGGAGCATGGAGAAGAGGCACTTTAGTTGAAGAAGGATGTCTCAAAGATCTGAATTCAGAACTTTAAATAAACATTCTAATGAGTATCTTCCCCCTATCTACGACCCCTCTTGTCCTTTATGTTTGATAACTCTAAGCTTAAAGCTTCTCCAGCAGTCCTTTATCTCTGGAATCTCCTTCTCTGCTTTTAATTCTGTTTGCTTTTCATATAAATCCATCTGCTTTCTATCTACTAGCATTTATTAACACTCTATGGTAACTTTGTTGATGTCCAGCATTGTCGCGGTTTCATTAGATAGATTTTTATGTAGAAAGACTATGGACAATTGATTATTTCAATAGGACCCTAAGAAAGGATGATGGTTGACATCATCCTTGCCTGTTATCTTGAACCAGACGGTCGATAAAGTTAAAGTGTATAGAATTTGTCTTCTGGGGATCCATCTTTACCTTTCCCTCCTCCCCCCCACCCCCCCATCAAATTACATTTTCAGGAAATTACCTGATAATATATCATTTAATAAATACATCTTTTATATAAATACACACATACCCATGAAAAGAATGGAGAAGTTTAGAAGCTAAATTTTATTAGAAACAAAAGCCTTCAGCTTTAAAAGAAAAAAAAAAAAGAAAGAAAGAAAAAGAAAAAACCCTTTAGAATTTTAGGCACCATGAAAGTACAAACTTTCATGAATGCCAAGGTAGCTCAGGCAGTAAAGTGGTCAACTCTTGGTTTCAGTTCAAGTCATGATCTCAGGGTCCTGGGAAAGAGCCCCACATGGGCCCCATCCTCAGCGGGAGTCTGCTTGAGGATGCTATCCCTGTCCCTTTGCCCCTCCCCCTACTTGCACATGCATACACTGGCTTACTCGCTCACTCCCTTTCTAAGATAAATAAATAAATCTTAAAAAAAAAAGAAAGAAAGAAAGAAAGAAAGAAAGAAAGAAAGAAAGAAAGAAAGAAAGAAAGAACAAGCATCCAAACATTTTATGGGAATTCTCCTTTTAAGGGGAATTTGACTGCCTGCAATCAATGAATTTTCAATTTGAACATTCCTGAACCCCAATACATCTCCCAATCAGAAGAACTTATGACTTTTCGGTGATATTTTTGATCAACTGGGGATGCAAGGTAGTGTTTTAAGACGGACCATAGACCATACAAGCCAACCACATCAAGGTAATTTTAGACATCTCATTTTTCAAAATGTCTAATACTATAGGAATCTGAAAAGTGCATAGAAAAGAATTATATGTACATATATTTCAAAGAAACTTCTAAACCAAATATCCTGCCTGATCATAAATAATACCTTATCCAGATGTGAAAAAACCAGAACCAGAATACAGAGGGCTGGAAAGGATAAAGGTGGGCAACACATGTAAACAAACAGTTCTAGGGTAATGACCAGAAGAAAAACCATGCTTCAGTTGTTAACTCTCACTTTTATTCTAAACATAAAACACATAAGCTAATGCTAATAGTTGAATTTTTGTAATTTCATCCAGTATTCAAAACATACTTGGTTTTACTGTAACAGACAAATATTATGATGCATTAGTGGAAGTTTCTATAAACAGCAATTATAGAACAATTAAGATATAGGAACCTTTTTAAAAGCCGGCCATTGATGCACTCTTTGGTGCCCCTTCACTTCTCCAATTAGTAAAGAAATAATTTCTTAGCTCCCAACCTAATCTTAAATTCTGAACCTTTTTTTACTTTAAAGCTGCTCTTGTCTTTTTTTCAAGCATGTGCGTTCACATGTGTGCATGTGTGCGGACACATACCCCTTGCTCCCCATATCAGTGGTCGGATGGACCAGGCCTATGGCCAGATTCAGCCACACTCTACAGTTATCAAGCATGACAGAGCTGGAAGGAAAACATCTGGTCCAAGGTTGCTGCTTGCCTTTGTAGCAGAGAATGTTCTTTGATCTCCAGCTGGAGTTCCCTATTGAGCCTAGCAGATCAATTAGTTAATAGACCTTTCCCACTGGTAGTCTCACTAGCTGACTGACTACCTAGGGTAGAAATAAGTTCTATTTATCAGTCCTTCTTTTCCCCCTTTTACTTTAGGCAGATCCTTTTTTCCCTTGAAATAACATAATTATTAAACCACTTCAGTCACTTCTGTGGTTAATGATTCCCTTTCGTTGGTTCCGCTCTCAGGCTGAAACCTCTTGGTGGGTTTTAAATACACCACTCCATGACTACAGTTTCACCCTATACTACAATTAAGGTTAGGAACAGCTTGAAATATCATTATTAAAACCAACATCTTGTCCAGGTTTTCTTAGTTCCCTTGGGGAACTGAAATTATCATCTTGGTATCTGTTTCTCCAAAGATTCAGAGAAATAATAGAATGTTTCACCTGGATTTCATTCTAACAAACTTGGTTAATTTTCTCTATATTATGAAGGTCTGTTCTAGGAATTTAAACAAACATATATAATCTTTTCCTAATAATCTTTTTATCTCTTCTTCAATGACATTACTATCAGTGCTGTTTAGGAAAAGAATTACTTGCTGGAAAACCAAACTGAATTATTTTGGGTCTTACATACCGAACTCCAATTGGTTTTAATGATTTTAGGGGAGTCAAACATTATAACTGAACTGTATTTTTCACCTGAACACAAATCCATTATCTTGTACTATATTTACCAGTCAAAAAAAAAAAAAAAAGCTCTAAAACAATTTCTTTTCTTAAAAACAAGATTAGCCAGTTGCCTGTATGCTTCAGGCACAAATAAACCAGTTTTGCACAGGGAACAGACACATAATGCTCCAGTGGGCTGACATTTGCTACCCTGCTCAATGCATTTTACTGCAAAAAATCCCAGTCTGATTTATATACGGGGGGCAAAAGCAAACTACGTGGTATTAACACCAGCCATGATGAAAATACATACGTAGCTGGAAGGAGAACATGGCAGCTCCTTCCCAGGGTGCAGCAACACCCCCAGGCAATTAAGAGCACTTCACCCAGATGAAATTGCAAAGGGAATTTCAGGAGGCAGAATGTTATTATCCCCTTTGGAGTTTGGCATGGACAGGAGGATTAAACAGTGCTGTCCTTTGTCCCAAAAACAAAACGTACCAGCAGGTCTATGACAGACACAGCCAGGGACATGAGGAAGGAGCCTAGAGTCTTGTTTGTCTTCAGTGCCCTGTTTTTTCACTCCATAGGTCATCAATTCCTATATCCCCCCAAAATGGGACAGTCCTCAATGTGGCTCCTCTTATGTCACGTTACTATCACTTGGAATGCTTCTTAGAAGAGGCTAGATGTAAATGCTCAGTAATATCCCTGTGAGCCACTGTCTCTGAGCTCAGTTAAAATAAAGAGCTACTTAAAACACAAGTCTCCAAGCTTTGCCTTGCAGGAAGCTCTACCCCAGGCTTTGATACAGAACTTTCCAAAGTCTTTTTTGGATGGTGATACTCATGTAACTATTCTCTAAAATAAAAATAAGGCAGCTGTAGACTCCAAAGGGTGTCTTGGATCTCATTTCCATCAATTTTATAATAATTAACACTTGAAATTAAGGTTGGTAGGAAATTAAACTACTGTGGGTGGGTCTCACTGGTGAACCCTTAGAGAATTACTGAATGTCACTTAACTGCTTGACTTAGGCCAAAGTTCACTCACCAGAGCCATGAGGCCAGTACAAAGCAGAAGTTCACTTGCACCCTTACCATCTATGCTTTCCCTTGGTGTTCATTGACTCCACTCCCACTCAAGGCATTCTTGACATGACTCTTTCCCACTTTTTCATTCCTATTGACCCTTCTGGGAAGGTCATCAGCCTGAATGACTCCATCCCAGGATGCGACACTCACTCTTTCTAACATCTTTTGACATTGGCCCAAACAGCACCTCAGTGACCATGGGCCCAAGGCCCATGGCCCTGACTCAAGACACAACTTGCTGATGAAAGCCAGGGAAAAAAATTCTAGAAACCCTGAACTTAACTCCAACCAACACCTAAGCTCTGACTTTCAAATCTATCCATTTCCAAAAATGAAAAAAAATTTCCACGTTTCTCAATCATAGTTAGTCATGGACCACCTATTACCGATAGATTATAGCTGCTGAGTAAAAAGAAGCCAAACCTAGATCAGTTCTCTGAGGTGACAAACTTTCTGCTAGTATTTGCTCTAGATAACAAATATTCTCTTGAGGATGGAACTAGTGAATTCTTCTTTCCCAAGAGCCACACTTCACCAAGTGGCCCAGGTCAGATTTTATGATGTGCAAACTTGGTAGGGAATAAACATCATCTAGAAGTCAGCACATTTCTTACTTGAGAAATTTTGTCACCTCCAGTAAAAATGTTTTGGGCCACTTTCCTACAAGAAAAGTATAATAATAACTGTAAGTCAAGCCTAAATGAGGTCTCTTCTTCTGGTCAATATTTTGCTCTTCTGATTTTTCTTTTTTTTTAAGCAAAAACCCTGAAATGTTTTTAATCCAAAAAATGAAATACTCAAAACAAGCAACAAATTGATTCTACATAATGGCCCCAAATCTGTTTGGTTCCAAACCCCAACATCTTCCCTCACTGCCTCCCAATTACCTGCTGTGGGAAACCCTTTTGAAAGACCCTTGCTTGGTGATGAGGATTTAACTGCTTTCCATAAACAGCAAAGAAAGCAAGGTACCAAAACTTTAAACTGACTTGCTAAGAGTCACAACGTGAAACACATGTCTTCTTTTTCTGTAAGGGCATGATCAGATGGAGCTCTTAGAGGACGCTGACGGTAGGCTGGACAGGGCAGCCAGAACTTTCCACTCTGATGCAGCTAAAGCCCTACAATTTTTCTTGTGAAATCCTGTCTCCAGCTCTCTCATTACATAATCTCTGGGGATCTGTCTCTAGTCAGGTCTGTACTTCGGAACTTTCTTGCATCTTGGGAATATTCTGTGTGGCTTATTTCTCTCAGGCTTCATAGAATACTCTCTGAGCGTGGAGTTCCATCACATATGTACTGGGCTGAGAGACCCATGTAACAAAACTCCTCCTGTTCCTGGACTCTGCCTGGAGTGCCCTCTGTGAAATCAGCCTACTGTGAATGGAACTCCTACTTCCTGCTTTGGCCAAAGCCAGGCTCCCTTTCCCTCAGCAGCCATAGAAATGGTAGTACTTCTCCAATGCACAAAGTTTCCTTTTCACACTTGCTCAACATGCTTGGCTGATCCTGAGAAGGACTTCTCATTCATTGACATGCAACCTAGGTAAGAACACTCAACTCTAATTTACAGGTGAAGGGGAGACTCCAAACTTATAACAAGCTTTTATTTATTCATTTATTTTTATTTATTCATGAGAGACACACACAGAAAGGCAGAGACATAAGCAGAGGGAGAAGCACGCTCCCTGTGGGGAGCCCGATACAGGACTTGATCCCAGGACCTCACAGCCTAAGCTGAAGGTGGATGCTCAACCACTGAGTCAACCAGGTGCCCCTAAAACAAGCTTTTAAAGGAAGATTAGAGGCTCCCTGAGAGGCCCAGGTTTGGGCTCGGACTGCCTCTGTTATCCATACTTCTATTGTCCAGCCTCTTCTTGGCCCCAGATGGCCTTCCCATGAAGCAGGGATGTAAGGGCATCACTATAACCCAGGATGAAAGTGGATGGATCTCACCTGGCAGTCAAGATTCAAACAAGGTTCAAAGGTCAAACTTTTTTTTTGAGGCCTGTGTCCCAATGTTCTCAGTTTTGACGGGAACTTATAAACTGATTACTGCCTAATACTTTACTTTATACACATTAATCATTAATAATGATGTAGCCCAGAGCCATACACTATTGGACAGCATGGGAAGCCCTAACTTCTAGACTTGACCATGATGTTAACTAAGCATTTGTCCTCAGGGAAGTGACACAGCCTGTCTGGACCTCAGTTTACTTACCTAAAAAGCAGCCCTTCAACAGGGTGATTTCCTAGATCCCTATACCCGGCTCTGTGTCGGCCTTGACATCTGCTACCCCACACCCAATGCAAAGTTTTGTCACAGGCTCCACTGAAAAGGCACCAACAGAACATGGACAAGCATCCCAGTGAGTCTTCACACAGCCACTCAATCTTTCCCTCCATCACGAGATGGTGATGACCCCTTTGTAACGATACCACCCACCCCAGAAACAAGAGGGCATTTAGAGAGGTGCTCCCTAAATAAAAACATCCACGCATAAGAGCCTGCCTTGGAGAAATTAAGGTAAACATCTTTTGGACTTGTTGCTGTTGACAGCATGTTTTCAATTTGCAACGCAAATTCGTCGGAAGCCTTTCTGCCAGGGAACCGGATGGCCCAGGGAATTGGTAATTGGTAATGAGTCGTGCAGCCTTTCAGGTCTGAATGGAGCCCGCTAATCGTGAATTACCTGATACTGTTGGAAACCTTTGCAACATGAGCCAAACCCCTGGCTGCATTCCCCAGCTTAAAACAAGAGTTAAAAGTGTCTGATTGGCATTCAGAAGGAGAATTAGGAGAGCACCATGCCCGGGGTCGGAAGTGGACAAAGAGAGAGCCAACTACAGGCTTCTGTTCTGAAGCCTGAGGTTCGCCCCACCCCACCCCCCCGGGGGACATGCCAGGGAAAGTGTCCCAGGAAGGTCAGGCCTCGGGAAGTGCAATGAATGTACACCTCACATTCCACAAGGGTTAAAAATCCCAGTCTCAGAATTTTCATTTCTTCCAGATCAACTGTCCCAGGCCAGAAGGTCAAAGTACTCTTATAGTGATTTTGAAGGTGACCTAGATTTTACTATTTACTGTTTGCTCTCTGAGCCCACCTTGTCTTTAAAAACAGAAGGAGCCAGTTATCTGCTTTACACACTGACCCAAATAATGAATCTTCTTTTCTGAGAGTTACCAAAATGAAGTTCTACCTTACGATCTGGTCTGCTGCATTTTATTTTCAGTATTTGCAGGCATCCTAAGGGAACCATCTAACAGAAAAACAGAACTTTTACATCACTAGCTTTCCCTGCCTACTCCAGCTCCATATTTATATCACTACTTTTCCTTTACACTCTTTGGTTTATAGTAGCAATAATTTTCCCTCATATATAGTCCAACGAACAACCAATTAACAAATGCCCAGAGCGGTAAGCATTCTTGGCTGTCTTGCCTAGCCAGTCATTAATTTGGTGAAGGAAGGGCTAACAAACTCATAAAGGGGAACGTGAATTTTAGAAGTTAGTTCAATTTTACATTATTAAAAAGGAAAATGTAGTAAAAATAATAAGAGCTTTGCCAAACTCTACAGCAAAGTCAATTAGTCTCACAAAGAGCCTGGGAGTCTACGATCTGAACTTGCATTTGGAACCACTTAGCCTATTACAACAACTCCAAACTTCATCTCTTGCAAATCATATTTCAGTGCTCATGGCTGGATCCTTTTTTTTTTTTTTCATGGCTGGATCCTAATGAGTAAAATTCTTTCCTCATCCTTGATGCAACACAATTTAAAGTATTCCGTGTGTCTGCATATTTCAAATATACACATGTGACTTACCCTGTGCACAGTTTCTCACATATATATGTACACACCTATCATAAAAATTTCATACACTAAGTACAGACTTATACAACATACAGTAAAATGCATGCTGCATCATATATTGGTGCACTATATACTTTTAAGATACCTTTAAAAGAAAACAAATTCCAAACAGAAAAATAGCCACACTGACATTAGAAGTCTATGGCAAAAATAAAACATGTCTGATTCAGAAGAGAAATCATTTTTACCGTTTTCACCATATTTCAAGTATGACGGGGATACTGTTTCTTTAGTTAAGACAATTTGGTAATTGACTAAAGACACGTCATTTGTTCAAACAGCGTATCATGATGGGCAATAAAGATTTTGTTTGGCTCTGATTAAGGGGAATAAGTTAAAATGCAAATGAAATTCCTTTCATAGATAATTCTGCAAAATAGTGTTTTCCAATCAATTATATGAATTAGCTGATAGGGGTTTTATATATTTTTAAGAAAAACATCTTATTTCATTGAAACCTAAAGTTCCTTAAATGAAAATGAAATGGTTCTTTTTCAGACTCAAGGCTCTCAACTCTGAGTCTCCATAAAAATCCCAAGCAATTTCTATAGGTTTTCCAAGGAAGATTCAACTCTAATTAACTACAATTTTGTCCATATTTTGTTTTTCTACTGCATTGAAAGAATAGCAGGGGGTTAGCCCTGCAGAAAAGAAGATTATTAAAACTTTAATAACCTGAGCCTTTGAACCTTTCCAAATTCTTTACAATTTTCTCACATTTCCACCCCAGATGTCTGCATGTGGTTATCGTGCCAACACAAACTCTTTGTTTACAATTTTATGCACCTTACTTATTACCTCCTTTTTTAAAAAAAAGCAGAAGTACACACAGTGATTTTTTAGTTCTTCTAAGTAAAGGAATTTAGTTATTCTTAAAAGTAAATTCGCTAGGATGATTTTTGTTCATTTTTAAGTTAAATATTTCCAACAACACAGCCATTTCTTCCCTGCTGCTAGAGGTAAATTGTTAGACAGCCTAGCAACTGGCTGCTGAATCAGAGCATTCTTTTCAATCAAGCTACCCAGCTTCAAAAGACTTTAGAAACTTGAACTCTTGAGATTGTTACAAAAGAAAGACCAAAAGAGTGGCATCCTTTAACATAATCAACTGCTTGCTGTTTTACCGAAGAACAGGATATTTGCATACAAAAAAAGCCACAATAGAATTACCTTCTGTGGAACTCAATATGGTAGTTGGATTACCCCAACTCCAGATATTTGTAGCCCTCCAATAGCGAATTATGACTTTTCTTCATTAAAAAAAATTATTCTAGTGAACCCACTGCCACCTAAATGATTGCACTTCACAAACATCTGTGCTCTGTAATCAAGTGCTAGCAAATGAAATGTGAATAGATGTATTGAATGGCACTTCGAAGAAGTTTCCTAAAAGGGAGCCGGTGGACTTTCTTCCTTTCCTCTTTGTGCTGAATAGAATTTCAGTGTGATGGCTGGAGCTTGAGCAGCCATCTTGGACCACAAGTCCAAGGAACAAAAGGTAAGGAAGACAGGGCTGAGATAGTAGAAGCCCAGGTCCCTGGTAATCATGGAGCTACCTTTCCAGTTATGCAAGACCTACTTCCAGAACTATTTTATATATAAAAGAGAGACAAACATCTTTATTGCTTAAGCCCTATTATTTGGGGATGTTTGTTTAACGTGACAAAACCTAGTCATAACTAATATATCATAACCTGATTTTTAAAACTCTATTTATAGCTATATTCTGCTAGTTGAGAAAGAGAAAAAGCCATGCCTGACACCAAGGAGCTGGCCTGGTGTTGTCAGCCAGGATTTGGTGTTGCTAGAAGCCACCCTGATATTCACAGTTAGGTCCTGGTGGTATCCTGTTGAACGTAAGCAGTTTCACAAAACATCAGCATCAGGCAAGGCTGCTCTGTGACCATGAAGGATAAGATAAAAGTACGACTAATCCATATCATGTCTGAGCACCAACAAAGCATGAACTTTGTCCAAACCGCAAAAATCCCAAATCTCTCCCTATCCTGGCTAACATGAGTGACTGCTGTGTTTACCAATCACCAGTCTCGCATGGCTATGTTCCCCCCACTTTCTAGATAATATTTACTAAGATGTCCAATTATAGAGTTAATTCTACTTCCTGACAACAGCTTCCAGTTAAGACCCAAACTTCACCTCTTTGAAACCTTTTTCCAAATCACCTAACACTGTCCAAATCCAATAATATCCTTTCTAACACCCTCCTACTGACACTCTATAGTTTCCCATTGTGAGTGTTCTCCTGCACTATAGTGAGTCAACAAACCAAATTTGTTCAACTACAGGTTTGTTCCTGGAGGTCTTTGGCTGGTGGCCATTGGTGTAGCTATGCTAGCTATAAGAAGTTTGTCTTCCTATAGCAGAAAAGTGAATAAATAAATAAAAATTAAAAATGAAACATAGTAAATCTACCCAACATATCAATTCATAAATCAAATGATCTCACCCAAATGGAAAGCCCCAATTCTTCAATAGACTTCAATCATTAAAAAAATCAAAACATCGGGGCACCTGGGTGGCTCAGTCGCTTAAGCATCTGACTTTGGCTCAGGTCATCATCCCAGGGATCCTGAGATCCAGCCCCACAATGGACTCTCTGATGATCAGGGAGTCTGCTTCTCCCTCTCCCCCTGCTGCTCCCCCTGTTTGTGCTTTCTTTCTGGCTCTCTCTCAACTAAATAAACAAAAATCTTCTTTAAAAATCTTTAAAAAAAATCACTTTGTAATCATCAGACTCATTGAAATGATCCTCCTGTGTTATTGTCATAGGTTAGAACAGACCCAGTCTGAACCCTCACTGTGTACCAAGTGTGCAGTAACTATAAGCAAGTTCAGCTCAATGCTCCCTCATATAAGGAAAGCCTGCAGCACAGGGAAGTAAATGCTATACTCTATGTACTTTTTCTCCCTTTCTTCCCTTCCTACTTCTTGTCTCTCAGCTCCTTCTGTCTCCTTTTTGACTACACTGCTAGACTCCAAACTTTTCAGTGGTTCCTAAGCTGATTTCACTCAGAGCTGGAAGTGGTTCAGTCCTAGACTAAGTTCTTAAATCATATTTGTCACATCTGTCACTCAATGGCAGCTCCTGTTGTTATCATATCAGTCACCCTGCCACTTGGAACTGGCCCCTGCCATACTTATTTCTGCTCTTTACTTGCTTAAAAATGACCAATGCTTATCTCATCTTCTCAAGCAAAGTAATAATCCCTTTATTTCAATAACTGAGTGTTCTAAGAAATGGAAGCTAGAAGTAACAACTTCTCTTCTAATTTCTACTCTTCCCCCTTATTCCTTCCCCAATTCACAAGCTACATTCAAAAGTAAATTCCTAGGGATAATGCTTTTGCTCTTATTGCTCAAATCAAAGGCATAACTCCCAAGATGGACAAACAGAAGAATATAATTTCCTACCATTAGGCAAATATTTTATAGCAAGTATTTCTTAAGATGGTATTCTTCCTCACTCCAAATAAGAATCAATGCTAAAATTATCACCACACTATATGATCCTTAAGATTTCTTGAATCTCTGGTACCACCTAAATGCCTAGGGAAAAAGCAGGTGATAAATAAAATTGGTTGAATTAACTAATTAATTATCTGTATCAATAACCAGAGCAGCTCCCATTAATCAAATTAATGAATTCAAAAGAAAAATAAAAAAGTTGGTCAAGAAAGAAAGTGACATGAACCAAAGACAAAGGGTCACTATGCTATATTTTCTTAAAGGTTGACAAGAAACCACCTTGAAACTTGAGGCAAAAAGAAACAAGCAATAGATAAGAAGGAGTCTGGTTGCAGAGGTTTTCAGAAAATCTGAAGTTTGCTTGTATTTTACTTTTTCTATTTTTTTAAATAGACACAACCACAGGAAAGTACACAAATCCTAAGTTCATATAATCCAGTGAAGTATCTCAAAATGAACATACCTTTGTAAGCACCACCCAGAAAAAGAAATAGAACATCATCAGTTTCAAAGAATAACCAAAGACCACAACAGAGTCTATGAGGCTGAATCCACAAATTTACAAAGCAAGTGAGAGTCACATCACTCTGGAAGTTCATTTGTCTCTGTGAGTGTGTGTATGAGAATAGAATATACGGGGTGGGCAGGGGGGGAGAAAGTTCTTTCCAAATAACATAGGCTTCTCAAAGACACTTTGTAATTTATTATAGAATATGACTTTTTTTAAGATTTTATTTATTCACTCATGAGAGGTACAAAGAGACAGAGATAGACATAGACAGAGGGAGAAGCAGGCTCCTTGCAGGGAGCCAGATGTAGGACTTGATCCCCACACCCGAGATCATGCCCTGAGCCAAAGGCAGACGCTCAACCACTGAGCCACCCAAGCGTCCCTGATTATAGAATATGACTGATAAATCTCTCCTAAGTATTAGTCACCATCACAGTGTGACATCATTTGGGCAGGCAGTATACTGCACCTGGTTCTCAATAGGTTCACATTGAGTTAGGGCTCAAGCAGACTTAAGGTCATCCAACAGCCAAGCCCTAATGGACAAGTGCAAGGTTCTAAGAGGACCCAACTGTGATTTGAGCATACCTAAACCTCTCCCCTTTTTCCAACCACTACTCTAATTTCTGACTCCAAAAATTATTTTTGCCTGTTCATTGACTTGAGATGGGTTCTAACATACTAAATATTATTTTTCTTTTTATTGGGGTAAAATTTAAATAGTATTATCTTCAAATTATCTAATGATTTTTTCTGCCTATTCAAATCTCCTGTTGAACCCATCTAGTGAGTTTTTCATTTCAGCTATTATACTTTTTAGCTGTAGAATTCTTATGTGGTTCTGTTTTATAATTTCTACCCCTCTGTTGATATTCTCTATTTGTTCATAACTCGTTTTCTCCTTGTTTTCTTTATATCTTTGATCATGGTTAAGACATTTTAGTCTTCGTCTAGGAAGTCCGATATCTGGGCTTCCTCAGTGACTGTTGCTGTCAATTTTTTTTTTCTGTAAATGAGCTAATGCTTTCTTGTTTTTTTTTTTGTATGTATTGTAATTTATTTTTTAAAAACTGAAAAATTTTAAGAGCATAATGTGGTAACCCCAGAAATCAGATTTTCTCTCTCCCCAGGATTTTCAGTTAATTGCCAATAGCTGCGATCATCCATTTGTTTCATGACTTTCCCAAACTACTTTTTAAGATTGTATTCCTTGTCATGTGTTGTCACTGAAGTCTGTTCCATTATTTCCATGGCCAACCAGTGACAAGGCAGAGATATCCTTAAATACTTGGAGCCAAAAAGAAAAACAAACAAACAACAGCAACAACAAAAACATACTTCCCTGCTTTTTGCAGCCTGACTCAGCTGGGGCATTCCTTCAACACTAAGCCAGGCCACTTACAGCGCAAATTAGCCCTCACCTCCTATCCACAGATACACCACAGGTGCAAGCACTGGATCCTCTCAGGTCTTTTCCGTGCATGTACCCAGCCCTATGTGTACATATTTCATTCCAGCCTCACCAATTATACATGAGAGCTCTTCCAAGTCTTTATTCCCCAAGAAACTTTCTCCTCAGCCTCCTCTTTTCCGGGCTGTTGTATTTCTCTAATGCTTGCCCCATTCCAAACATTGTTTGTGAAATTCATTCATGTTGTTGCATCTTGCTAGAGGAATTTTCAACAAATTCTGTTGCCTAGGCCAGAAAATCACTCTGGCCCAAGGTAGGCAGAAGAAAGGGCAGTGGCCTCGGTGCCAGACCATCAGAGCACTACCAGAGAGGTTAATATACACAACCATAGTATTTTAATAACAAAGTCTGCATTAATCCTGAGATACTGGCAAGTCACACTAGGAACAGTAGTCACTGTGCCCATGGCTGCCACTGTGCTAGGAAATAGAGGATGTATGTCAGACAGATGAGCAAAAATTGTGCAGTGCTTTCTTATCAAAATTCAGCTGTCTTTCTCTGCATTAAACATTCCCTTCACTGCTATACATTTTCTATTAGATTCTCAGCGGTTGGGCATCTGCCTTTGGCTCAGGGCATGATCCTGCAGTTCTGGGATTGAACCCCACATTGGGCTTCCTGCATGGAACCTGCTTCTCTCTCTGCCTATGTCTCTGCCTCTGTGTTGTGTGTGTGTGTGTGTGTGTGGTGTGTGTGTGTGTGTGTGTGTGTGTGTGTATCTCATGAATAAATAAATAAAATTTTTAAAAAGAAAAAAGATTCCACAGCTCTGAAAAAGTTTTCATATGCATAAACATCATACATTTTAAAAATAACAACTTAATAAGTTAATATGCAAAACACTGACACCTCTCCTGGAACTTCTTCATACTGATACAAAGTATTTGGCCTTCGAACACATGTCTATAGATTTTTTTTTTCTTTTAAAGAGTAAGTTCTTAAATCTCCACCACTCACATTATTTCATGTTGTTATCCCAAACATATGACTTTCTTTTGCAGGAAAAATAAGGATCTTCTAAAGCTATGGAGCATTCTGGAACATTCCATATTTTTTAGTCAGGAAAGTAGCTGGGGGGGGGGAGGAAAGGGATTTTTTAAATCAGACTTGGGTGTAAATGATCATAATGCAAAACAATTCCTTAATCACTTCATAGCCCATGAGCCTCTATAGATGTGTGGATTTACCTATTATGTTAGCAAGCATGGCTGATTTTGAAACCAAGCTGCAGGTTCTTATAGGACAAAATTTGAATGGACGTTTAGCAACCTTACCCCAAATAAAGGTGACAGTTCAGACAGTTGGGTTAAGCTTATCATTATAACTTCTAGCCAAGCATGTGCTAACTGTGTATTAATTTGACAAGAACCATATGCATTAGAAGATTTCAGCCTTCTGGGTGTAGACATATGTAGTCTAAAAATCATTACAAGAACAGCTCAGCAACTGTCCTCCTTCAAAGTGCAGGGACTGCACCATCTCAGGGATACAAAATGTTTCACCACAACCCCTGGGGCAGGCCCTCCAAGTTATTCAGGAATAATGCACTTGCTTCTGCACATTGTATCAAGAATTCTGAGCTACTGGTGGAAATGAAGGAGAAATTAATAGAATCAGATGGTTTGCAAATATGGGCCATAAAGCACTAGCCCATCCTGTATTTGACATCTCCCTCTCTGCTCCTGGATGTTTATTTTCACCTACTTTAAATTGTATGATTCAGTTGGCGGGCAGAATGGGTGAAAATATAGATCTATTGGGTATCATTTGCTAACCTCTTGTTTCTCTAGATCTGTTTTTCTAAGGTGATGCAACAGATTTTTTACCTAGAGCCAGATCTTCCCACAGGAGTCTAACAGAGAGATATAGGAAGCTGCCAATTCAGGCTTTCTTAGCCTTTTGTCTCATCATAATTCCCTGCCAGCTTTCAAAATGATTGAACATCTGCTTTTCCTTAGCTAAAACCCCAGCCACACTCTGGCCCTCTGACAGAGAACAAACCACAAAGACCCCCATCCTGTTGGGCAGAGTCTATTACAATGAATAGCCCATGATGGACAAAAGCCATCTGTATCTGTCACAGGTCTTACTTTATAGTAGACCACAGGTATTACCAATAGACTTGGAGGGAACTCACAGACTAGATTTCCATCAATAACATAGTAGTATTTCCAAGAAAAGAGATTTCCTAAAGTCATTACTTATATTAGATGCCTTGCAATTGGTCAATGTGCCCTTTGGGCAACATTCCACATGCTCTCAACCTCACCTGTTTCTTTTTGCAACCCCTGCTGCTGGGACTAGTTTTGTGTTAGGCTCTGACCAGCAGATACAACCTGACAGCACCCAGGCTAGGATCTCCACTGCCAGCTCTGGTGTGGTAGGTGACACGTAGGAGCCAGGTTGGCAGTTACACATGTACAGACTGGGAGTTGAAGAGACCATTAATGTCCTATGGGGCAACTTTGACTATGCAGGTATAGATCTGTGTGTAAATGCATCCCCTTTCTTCCCATAGGCTAATGGTCCCAAGACACATCATAGGCAGCCCTGTAGGGTCAAGCACAGAAGCTATGCCAAGCTCAACAACACATCTTTGTAATGGGCTGCCCTTCACATCTGCTCCTCAGTCACACTCCCCAGTAAAGTACATGCCCTTGAGCCTTGACTATGCTGCTGTATCAGCTTTCTGGAAAACTGAGGCTAAGACACTTGTCTATTAGCAATTTCCTTGTGTTGAGCTTTCATTTTGTCATGTTTTCAGAGAGAGATAGACACACAGACCTGACCAAAAAATTCTGTGTTCTCAAGATCCTGAAAAATAGTAGCCCTCATTTTTTGGATGGGAGGAAAGTGGGAAGAAAATAAAGGAATAACGAGTAAGGGAGGAGAAAAGACAGAAAGAGGGGCGAGGGGAAAGGAAAGGAAGGCCGAGGAAGATAGGAGAGGGGAAGAGAGGGGGAGAAAAGGACAGAGCAGAAGCTACATCTCTCCTTATTCCTTACTCCCGATACAACTGCCTCGCTCCGCTGATGGGCTGCATCTCCCACAGTGGGCTGTCCTCTCTCTTCTATGTAGCTTTATCACACCTACAACTTTATGCGGTGTGTTTGCCCTGTTTGATTGCGTAATTTCACTTTTTCACTTGATGACCTTGCAGAGTGCAGAATGCACTCAAGTTCTTGCCATTAACAAAAGAAGCCACGTGACTTTCATAAATCCAGGCTTATTCCTGATGAGAAAATGAGCAAACACTACATTCATTTCTCAACCTTCGCATATTTTTGATGATGGAAAATGAAACTTGACCAACTTCTCTCAAATACACCTTGGTCACATCATCTGCCTCCACAACAAGGTGCAATTCCCCCTGCATTCATTTCAAAATCTCAGCCTCTCCCTTTCCACTTCTACTTTTATTACCCTTTGAGTCCCCTGGGAGTAACATTCAAGGCTTCCCATCTTTTTGCCCCTTCCTGGCCCTTCTCCAACTTGGCCCCTCCCCTGCATCCAAGCTACCCTGTAGTCACAGCACTTAAAAGGTATCATTCCAACCTCAGAACTCCCCTAGCTCATGTCCTACACTGGATGCCTCTGATACCTCCCTCATTCCACCTCTTCTCAACAGCTATGCATTGAATGAATGTGGAGTACGTCGCCCCACTGAATAAAAACCCATTACAGAGCAAGAAAGAGAAAGCATCTAACTCTTATTTTGCTTTAATGAGACAGCTATATAAAAAGGCTATCTTTTGGGACTTATACGTTTTCATGTAGTACGTATTTGTAATGTTATTTTCCTTCATGGTAGATCACCTCTGTATCATTTGGCAATTGGGAGAGTTGCTTTTATTTTTCCCGCATATCTTGTATCTCTCTCCACAACCTAAACAGGACTTTACTTCTCCTCTCTTATATAGCCACCGACTCAGTTGATCGCCCCCCCCATCTAGAGCTGAGCACCACACAACTCTCTCAGTGTTCACTCGGTGTTGCGGGATGTACGCAGGGCCTCCGTTTACATCTGAGGCCAGACAGGCATCAGAAAAGCCAACTGCTGGTCCCTGCCCTCACCACTTTTCTAGGATTCCACATCCACCTCTTGTCATCCATGGGGATAAATAGTTGCTACTAGAAAGAAGTCATAACTCTGACTTTTCAACTGGAGGAAACATTTTCTAGATAGATACAGACATACGTATGGACATAGGCACGTGCATATGTACTTCCCCCCACCTTCCCGAGGTAAAGGCAGTGCCTGTGGATTAAGTCAGCTCTGCAGCCATGGAATAGTAGTGTCACATGGGAACTTCATAAAAACTCTAAATGATATTATTACATTGGTCCCACCCCTGCCCGTGTGTCTCCTGCTATGTAGTTGGCCTGTTCTCTTCCAGTTGCTTCAGCCCCAAACCTGGATCATCCTGAACATGCCCATTCCATCAGATCCTACTCACTCTACCTTCTAACCATACTCAAATATAAATCTTGCCGTTCTGGTCCAAACCACCATTAGCATTCCCCTGAACCACTTTTTAATAGTCTGCTAAACATTCTCATCACACCTCCAACCTATTTCCAACACAGCAGCTTGTGCAATCTCATTAAAACATAAGCCAGAGATGAGCCTAGGTGGCTCAGTTATACATCTGCCTTGAGCTCCCAACTCCCATGCAACAAAAGCCAAAGTCATAAAACGCCCTATTGGTCTGTCCTGTCAGATTCAGGAGAGGACCCCAGACCACGCTCAGGTTCAATAACTCATGAAAAGGACTCACAGGACTCAGTGATAGCCGTTCTACTCTTGATTACAGTCTAGTGCAGCAGGAGGATACCGATTAACTCAGCCGAGAGAAGAGGTGCATGGGGCAGAGTCCTGGAGAGAGACATACACAGAGCTTCCATTTGTCCTCTCCAAGTGGAGTCACTGGGCAATGCTAACTTCTTCCAGCAATGATGTGTGACGGTACACATAGAGTATTGCCACTCAAGGAAGCTTGCCTGAGATTTGGGGTCTGGATCTGTTACTGGGTCTTGATCACATAGACATGATTGACCCCCTGCCCATGTGTCTGAACTTTATTAGTCTCTAGCCCTTATGGAGATGGAGTCTATACCATGCGCCCCAAAGCACCATCCTAAATCACATCTTTAGAGTCTCCAGTGTGTCCCAAGACTCTAAGTAAAGACCGTCAACCAGGGCAGCCCCGGTGGCGCAGCAGTTTAGGGCTGCCTGCAGCCCAGGGCATGATCCTGGAGACCCTGGATCAAGTCCCACGTCAGGCTCTCTGCATGGAGCCTGCTTCTCCTGCCTGTGTCTCTGCCTCTCATTCTCTCTCTGTGTTTCTATGAATAAATAAATAAAATCTTAAAAAAAAAAAAAAAAAGACCGTCAACCAAAGACCTTACAGATCACCTCCCAGGAATTAAGGGCAAAGATCAGAGCTCTCTTTGGGTCAGTTAATTCTTTACTGCACATGGCCTTGTGAGGTGAGCTTACTACCCCTCAGGCTCCCTCCCACCACCGTCCCCTTGGTCACTTCCCTCCCGCCACACTGACCTCCTTGCTATGTCCCACATGCTCGGGCTTCCACTCATGGCCTTTGCACTGTACCCCTCCCTCAGCTGTCCCTGTGCTTTGCTCACTCACATCATCCAGGTCTCTGCTCAGAATCCCCTGCTAGTAAGCCCTTCCCCCATCACCCTATTTAAAATAGCAACCTCACTTGCACACACGAGCCCCCCAGCTGCCTCCCAGCCTCACTTTGCCTGGACCACCTCGGCCTGTCAGCTAAGCATGTGTTTGCTGACTGTCTCACTCAGCAGACTCTGTGCTTCTGCAGGCTAGGGCCCTTTCCTGCTTTGTTCACTCTGTTCCAGCATCTAGAACAATGCCTAGCACATAGTAGGTGCCCAATAAATCTTCAGTGAATGGATAAGCCTGTGCCTCCATAGTATGAATGAGGAACCAGCTGGCCTCATGGGGCTGAGGAAATAGCTCCTCCAGGAGTTGCCTTTGTTTCTTTTAGACATGAACCAGATAAAACCTTTTAAAAGTGCTAAAAAACGAACTACTGTCATAACCCAATTTTATACTGAACTTCCCTCCTGTTGGAATCTGCCCATCCTTGGAGCCTGGAAGTCTCTGGTTCGTTTTTAATTTGTTCTTTTCTTCCCTCCTTCATTTATGTGCTGGTGATTTTCCAGGAAATTACCAATGACGCCAGTGTTTGACAGATGGGGGAACGGTGCTGGACCATCCGGCAGGTCCCAACCGGCAGCTATGGTACAGTTTCAAGTTCACGAACTATTCTTCTCGTACTTTCCTCTCTGCAGCTCATGCTCTGCCCCCTTGCCTCCTTCAGAATCCAGCTGCCCTCTGCCATCTCCCTGAAGCAAAACCAGCAGCTGAGCCCCCGCCCCCCGCCCTGCCATGAAGTGGTGGCAGTATCTAAGGGGTGTGAGGAAGGGAATGGTTGCTTGACTCCTTCAGCAAGTGCCAGCTCTCTCTTCCTGAACCCTGGGAATCTGAGGCTGCTGTATCCTTTATTTTATTTTATTTTTAAGATTTTATTTATTTGTTCATGAGAGACACAGAGAAAGGCAGAGACACAGGCAGAGGGAGAAGCAGGCTCCATGCAGGGAGCCCAAGGCAGGACTCGATCCCAGGATCCCAGGATCACACCCTGAGTTGAAGGCAGATGCTCAACCACGGAGCCACCCGGGTGCCCCTGCTGTATCCTTTAGAAGCCAACTTTATGATCCCACAGGAAAAATCCAAGGCCTAGGAGCTTGGTTACCAGGGACCCTCACTGCCCACCGCACCCGCCCCCCAAATCCTTAGGCAGCTGGTTAGCTGCTGGCCCAGCAACCCACTCCCCCTCCATCCTGACAATTAAATTGCCCCTCCCTGTTCCCCTCAGCCCTCCTTGAAAACCGTTAGAGCAGCTGACTGGGATCAGTTGTCAGGCAAAGAGTAGCTAATTAAACAAATCCACACAAGGCCTGTGCCACAGAGCTAAACCTCCCCCAGAAGGTTCATATTCTTTAAGGACCCAAAGGAATCATCTAGAACTTCGCGATTCTCCAACCTGGTTGCACATTAGAGTCTCTGGGGCAGCTTTTGGGAAACCCCAATGTCAGGACTGTCCCAGACCAACAGAATCACAATTCAGAGGCAGAAGGGGATGGGATAGGACATAAAGAGCAGGATTTGGTGTTGGAGAGTTGCCTGGAGGAGCCAGTGTGTGGCCCAGGCAAGAACCCTGACCACTGCTGCAGGGAGGCCTCTATGACAGGCCTTCCAGGCGCTTCTTGGTGGAAACAAACACCTTAACCTGCCAAAAGCCAAAGATACTGTTCATAACTCCAGAGTGAACCGCCAGCCCAACAAACAGGCTCAAGTCTCATCTCGGCATCTCTGTTCAGTGGACCGCAGGGCAATGTGGGAGGAAGAGGGTTCAAAGCAACATCCTTTCAGACACTGGCAATGACTCTAGTCATTGTTCCCCCCTCAAGAACTCCTCCATACCTGCCACATTTCACCTCACCTGGGAGAATGTGGGCTAACAGTCTTGGTTATAAAATATTGGAAACCATCCCAGACACCAGTGAAAATCCGGCTACGTCTCTCTGCACAGCTGCAGAATCTTCTCAGGTGACACCAGGAAATGTCACCTGGATGGCCTTGAGTCCAGCAGTGCTGCTGTAGGGGACCAAAAACTAAAGTCAGGACAATACTAGAAACTCTTAGAGATGGGGTCATAGCCTACCCATCAGCCACAGGATCCTCAGCAGAGAGAGAGAGTATATTTTGTAGCCAAACAGCTCTGATGCCATTGATTTTGACTTCTAGGGATTCTCTGCAGACTGGGACCAGAGGTCTGAGGCCTGGAGGCTCCCCCGGTCTCCAGATGGGACCGCCCCCCCCGCCCCCCCCCCGCCCCCCCCCCCCCCCCCCCCCCCCCCCCGCAGTAGGGTAGGAGAAAGAGTAGCAGACAATGAAACCGGCAGTTCAAGATTGCCTCATTGCCGGGTTTTTTTTCTTTTAGACTGATCAGATGACATACGATACTGCCTTTCTTATGTAAAGTAAAACTCTGAAAAGCAACTAATAAGGTGCCTGTGTGTGTGTGTGTGTCTGTGTTTGTGTATGTGTGTGTGGCCATCAGGTGTAAATTTATTAAAATATCAGCCCCCACACCTACCTGTTGGTTCTCACTCTTTTATTTTTATTTATTTATTTATTTTTTATTCATGATAGTCACAGAGAGAGAGAGAGAGAGAGAGGCAGAGACACAGGCAGAGGGAGAAGCAGGCTCCATGCAGGGAGCCCTATGTGGGACTCAATCCCGGGTCTCCAGGATCGCGCCCTGGGCCAAAGGCAGGCGCCAAACCGCTGCACCACCCAGGGTTCCTCGTTCTCACTCTTTTAACTACCATCTCTATTGACTGGTCCTACTTGGTCACCCCAGCATTTGACAGTGATGACTGTTTCCCTCTTGAAACTTGCCCTTTTTCCCATGGTGTCTATGATGTCACTCTTTCCTGCATCTCCCCCAGAGTTCTTTGGTTGCTCCCACTCAGTCCTCTGTCTTCGCTCTCCATGCCACTGTTCCCCATGTTCTGCCTTTAGCTCCAGGGACCTCCATGCCTACACCCATGGCTTCCCACATCTTCTGTGTGATGACTTAACACCTTTTCTCTCCTACACACTCAAGGACCAGAACCACATGCCCCCAGAGTCAACCGCCACTCTTCCCATTGATCCAGATCTGCCCCCCTTCCTGTGTCTTCAGGCTCAGCCAAGAGTTTTAGTTCCATCCAGTCATCCAGGAGAACCCAGAGAATCACTCCAGTCTCCTCCACATCCCAAAACACCCCCACCCAGTCGGGGACCTGGTGCTGTCATGGCTAGTTCTTTAGAATATCTCAGGTCCTTTATCCTCCTACTCTTCCCCTTGATGCATTACAACTATCTAACTTGGAGCCTCCTCCTAGACTATTCCAATTGTCTCTAACCAAGATCTCCCTCCCGATCTCAGTATCCACCATGCTTTTCCACATTTAATCAAAGTAATCATTGCAAGGAGCAAGTCTTAACATGCTCCTCCTCAGCCTGGGATCCCACTTGGAAGCTCTGTTTTGGAAAGTAGCACTCGGTTATGTATTCATCATCATGTCATAAATCTTACCGTATTTGAGTGAGAGGGAAGCTCAGTCAGCTCCAATCCAGAAAATGAAAAACAATTCTAGATATTTCACACAGAGAGACTTTAATACAGAGAAGTGGTTATGCAAGTATTGGAGGATCTGGGGATCCAGAAGGTAAGAACACAATCAAGAGTTTAGCATGAAGGTGGCAGTGTGACTAGAGTTCAGAATCTGGGGCCACCCAGCAGAACCCACAGCAAGGACATCTGTCAGGAGCAGGCACCTAGAATAGATACAGTTATAGCTGGAGAGGTCACCAGGAGCAGAGAGAGAACAAAAAACATCTTGCTTCTCCCTGCATCTCATCCTCCCATCTCCTACTGGTCCCTCTTATTGACCAAACCCAGCTGGAAGCCAGGTAAGGGGTCCTGGGAAGTACATTTCCCTGCAATGGAGAGCCGAACAACGGAGGGTGACACAGATTGACAGCAAAAAGGCAAATGACTCACCTAGAGGGGCAGGACATTTATAGGACTGTGCATTTGCTTATTTGTCTTCACAGAGAGAGAAAACTCAGTTACAGGACTGATTGGACATGTGCAGGAATGGTTTGCACACTTACCTTTCCCAAACCTCTTCAAACATGTCAACTCCCATGTTTGTCCCCTAAATATGAAACGAATAGTTCTTGGTTCAGATCATTTCCTCCCGCCTTGACTGACATTCTTGCTCTACAAATTTAAAATCCTCCCATCTTCGAAATCCCAGTTTAAGACCTGTCTCTTCCACTAGCATGTCCTGACCACTACCACCAGGATGGGGTGGACAAGTATTATCAATTCGAGCTGGACATGGGGTGGCTGAAAAGTTGCAGGATGCACCATTAAAGTCTGTTCACAAAAACATTAGAGGGACTTCTTGTGCTTCCTTCCACATGAAAGGGCCCCTATTACTGAAACCTCTGGCCCCCCTCCACCCTCCAAGAGATGGAAAGACTTCTGAGAAGACTAGGCTGGGCATTCTTGGTTCAGCACTAGCCCTTCTTTTTCTCTTGGGAGCAAACTACCTGCTGGCACCAGGACTCTTCTGTTCCTCCAACTCTCACGTGGCCCATGCCCACACGAATGTGGGGTAAGTCTATTAAATTTTGGAATTACTTTCCCGGCCCATTGGGTTCTCACAATGAGCTATGGCTTCTGCTTAGCCTTTAACAGTAATAAAGAAATATTGTGGCTCCATCTGATACTCTGGGTCTCTCAATGTTTTCAAAAACTAGACAGAGGATGCTATTTATCAGTCCCCCTAAGAAACTCTAACATATGGCTTTTATCTAGGCTCCCATTTATAGATTCCTTAATATTCATTTCTTTGTTGTTTTTGTTTTGTTTTGTTATTTATTTGAGAGAAAAACAGCACAAGCAGCGGGAGGGGTGGAGTGAGGGGGGAGGGAGAGAAGGAGAAGCAGACTCCCCACTAAGTGGGGAGCTCAAGCACAGAGCTTGATCTCAAGACCCTGAAATCATGACCTGAGCCAAAATCAAGAATTAGATGCTCAATTCACTGAGCCATCCAAATGCCCTCCACTGACCTGGTACTTTCTGGACTTTGGCTATGACCTAGCATTTCTCTGGTTTGAAATGTCAGCAAAGTAGACCCTCATCTTTCCCTCTGTGAGGATTGCTTGATGCCTTCAGGTGCTGCCCCCTTGCTTTTTGCAACCTACCCTATTGGAACAAATCATTTTCAGTCCACTATGATTCTGACTCTTCTGAGCCCTTAGTAAGGCATCTTCCCATGGTTGCTAAGAACATGGGCTCTGGAGCCAGACAGCCTGGATTTGAATGGTTTCCCCACTTAACAGCTGTCTAGCCTCGGGCTAGGTACTTAAACTCTCTATATTATAGCATTACACAATCATTGATGTTCGTAAAGATGATGTGAATCAGCAAGCCAAAATTTGAAATCTGTTGAATGTGCTATTTAAGGAGAGAGAAAAATACATAGCACATTCTAGAAATATTTATATCCACAATGGTTTTCAGATTGTTGGTGCTAGAAGGGCTAAGCTTTGATTATCTTGAAAAACAATTTAGAAAAGAGGTATCACTTCCTGACATAACTATGTAATTAAAGCACCAGCAGTGAAACTTATGAGGAGGCAACATAGTACAGTGGAAGAAGTCTAGATTCAAAGGCAGACCTGAGTTCAAATCCCATCTCTGTCCTCAGTGTGTAAATCCATGTAAGGTATTTGACTTTCCTAAGCACCTGTGTCTATGTGTAAAACTCAACCTAAAAATTACTACCTCACAAAATCATCATGAACTAATGTAGGTGCAAGAAGATGTGTGGGCACTGACTCTGAGCAGGGGAGAGTTCTTCACAGCCACACGCTCAATCCACTGGGATTGAATTCTTCTGCCTGTCAATTTATTTGCCCCATAGAAACAGGAAGACTCCCTTGGGGGGGAAAAAAAAAGATAGCTTTCCTTTGCTATTCAAATCATTAAAGGGTGCCTGGGTGGCTTAGTTCTACTCAGGTCCTGATCTCAGAGTCCTGGGATGGAGCCTGGAGTCAGGCTTCCTGCTCAGCAGGGAGTCTGCTTCTCCCTTTTTCTCCCTCTGACCCTCCCACCCCTGCTTGTGTTCTGTCTCTCTCTCTCAAATAAATAAATAATCTAAAAAAAAAAATCACTAAAATATGTTGGATGGGCTTGAAAACACCAACCAAATCCTAATTACACAAAATACAGAGTTATAACGTCCCTGGGAATTCTTCATGAGGCTTGGAAATGAAATGTAAGTCCTCTCATTAAGGACTGAGAAACAATGATGAACATTCCCCCTGGGTCTTGGAGGCTCAAACTCTGTCCTGACCCCACCACCCTGCTGACAGGCTTCTGCCTAGAAAACAGGCCATAGGCATGAATATGAAGAGATTTAATGAATCCATATGATATCCACAAAGCACATCTAAAGCAGTGCTCAGGGGAAAATGTTTAGCCTTAAATACTTACAAGAAAAATTGAAATAAATAAAGCATCTAACTCAGGTAATGGTGGACAAAAGGATTTAGTAAAAATATAAAAGCAGAAATAAATTTAAAAGGAAAAAGTCATAGAAGTAGTAAATATATCAAAAAGTTCATCATCATAGGAAAAAATACTGTTTTCTATACCTGTTGGCTGTGAATGTATTACATAATCAAAAATTAAATTATCCATCTATCACTAAAGAGATGAGAGAGAGAGAGATGATAAATATGATAGAGAGGGAAGAAGGCAGGGAGGAATGAAGGAAGGAGGGAAGGAAGGATGGAAGGAAGGAAGGAAAAAGAAAAGAATAGTTGTAGAGTTGGGATGCCAGGCTAAGTTCCCTTGAAGGAGGTCAATAGCAAGAAAAGGAAGGGACAGTCCATCCTATTCCTAGACACCATGCTGCTACCTGGGCTCACTGGCAGAAATCCATTTTGTCAGGGGTAATGGCTTTCTTGAGTAGACGCTTTAGTCCTTACAAGGCCTACGGGGCCTTTGATAATCTACCCCCACGTACACACACACCAAATGTATCCCCCTCCCTTCTCCTCTGTGCTCACTAAGGTCTGAACACTGGCCCCATACACACTCCCAACGGGTGCCTTTGCCCTTTGACTCCTCCTGCCTGGAATGATTTTCTCAGCACAGTGGCGCACTCCCTCTCATCTGTTGGATCAAATGTCAGTTTACCTGTGAGACCTTTGCCGTCCACCTATTTCTAATAGCAGTTTCACCCTCCACCTTGGGCCAGGCTCTGGCAGTCTAAGAGTAGCCAGGCTACTCTTCCCTGACTGTGTTCCTCCATAGGTCTTAGATATACCATTTACTGCATTTATTTATTTTTTCCTACCTCCTTCCATTAGAATGTAATTTCCAATGTTTTGTTCATTGTGTCCGCAGTGCCTGGAACCAACAATTTTTGGCACATTGGAGGAGATGCATAGTAAATAGAAGAAAGTGCATGAACAAATGAATGAATGAAGATGCCTGTAGTGCTGAAAGCAAGAGGACCACTATGATAACCACTCTGGACACGTTGGACATCCAAGTCTCTGGGGCTTTCTGTTTCCTCCCTAATTTAACCACAGATTACTCAGAAGAAACCATGTTCTACTTGCTTTGTGGGCAAGTGGATCTACAAAGGATCTCAGCATCTGGGTGATGTAGGGACTTTCCAGATGCAGGCTCACAGTGCCCAAGGCAACAGCAGCAGCGATGGTACCACGTTGGTGGCCAGCTTCTAGACCAATCCAGTCCACCAGCCTCGAGGGATGTGTTAAGCATTTGCTCTCCTTGCAAGAGGGTTAATATGACCAGGTTGGTAGTCCAGTTTGAATGAGTTTCCCTAGGACTTCTTGAGCATATTGGGTTGGGAGTCCCCAAATTCTTGACTCAAAAGGCTTGCATAAACATTTGCAGAATAAATGATGAAGGGAACACTGATTTCCTACTAATTTGAGCAGATCGAAATCCAGAGTTACATGTAGATTGCCAGTGAAAGGGAAATACTATTTTTACCTCAACCTGTAAATATTTTTTTATATATATTTTTAGTGTCTGGCAGGTAAAACTCATTCTGTAAATATTAGTTCCTTCCTTTTGAAGCTCCAAAATGTATGGCGGCGTCCTGGATTGTGTACATCGCTGCCCCACTCCCACCCCAGAGGAGATACATACATCTCTTATTAACTAAGTATATGAAGGTTCTCCACGGAACCAGAACCAATAGGATATACAGAGATATATAGAAAAAGATTATCACGAGGGACTGACTCATGAGATTATGAAGTTGAGTAGTCCCGTGATCTGCCATCAGAGGGCCAGGGAAGCTAGAGGTGCGATTTCAGTGTAAACCCAAAAAGCACCTTTGTCCGAGGGCAGGAGAGGATGGATGTCTCAGCTCTCTCTAGCAGAAAGAGCAAATTCACCCTTTCTCTGCCTCTTCTCGGAGAAATTCAGGCCCTCAACTGATTGGATGAGGCTCATTCATTTGAGTGAGGGCAATCTTCTTAGCTCTATTCATTCGAATGCTAATCTCTTCTGTAACACACCCTTACACACACACAAACCCAGACGATAGATAACGTTTTACAGAACGTCTGGGCATATCTTGGCACGGGCAACTGACATATAAAATTAACCACCACACTAACCGAATAATAAATCATAATATATTTTTCCCATGGTAGTAGATCCAAGGGGAAACCTCTCAGGATCTCTTGCCCAACTTAATAGGACAATACAACAAAAGGACAAATGTCTTTTAGCCTGTACATTCAGTTATTAACTCTGAATTGTCTTTTATAACCCGATACTAATCACGGCCTTTATGGCCAGTAGATGGGGAATCATTTCTCTCTTGTCTCTGCAACTAGATTCTGAACAAGTCGGAAAGAGGCATTCCCACCAAAGACTTTGTGCGACTCTGGATTTGACATTGGGCTCAGAAGACAACAGGAGCTTCAACCACTCATCTCCAGCATTTTCCTGGGTGTATGAACTGGATCAGTCCTTCTCTGAAATCTGTCCTCAGACTCTTTAACCAGTACAAGGGTTCTAGGCACATAATGGTAATTTCTAGATAAATCGATGGGGCTTTCTGTTGTCGAAAATCACTCCAGTAATTACGGGTTCCTCTAGTTCCTTCATGCCAAGAATTTGCCAAGAATGCGTCTGCCCCCACCCCACACCCCGCCCCAACTCTTCCGCTAAGGGACATCTTAAATACAACAGAAACAATAGATCAAAACAGATCTTAAGCAAAATCCTCACCCTTTAAGGGGAGCTCTGTGAAGCAAGGGGACTGGGAGAGTTTTTGAATCAGCTTTCCAGTCTGCAAAGTAAAAATCAGTTTAACCATTTGGTTTCGTTTTCCGTCTTACCCCCCCCCCCACCCCCACTCCCACCCCCGCATAATTGAACTCTGGCGACTGGATCACAGAGTGCTCCGGCCACCCCCAGTGTATTGCAGCTGCCCCCACCGTGGACACAGACTCCAGGCTGGAACAGCCCCGCGGGGCAGCCCTATGCTAATAGCTCACACTCCAGTAGAAAATCCATTGTTCTCTTCAAAAGAGAAAGTCATGCAAACTGCAAGAAAACTAGCCTTCAAGAGGCCTTAGGCAAGCAGCTCTTCAGAAACAATTATCTCACCAACTGTGGAAGCACCCTTTTTATTTTTTTCTTGCGACTTTTTGGCAAGCGAGCCTTTAAGAGAAGTGACTTACTGTTGCCTAACAGGATTAAATTCTTAACTGAAGCATTTTCGTCTAATCCATCCACTACTTTCTAATCCCCTGTGAGTCAGAATGTAAGGAAAAGTTTCTATTTCGACTCAAAACCCACATTCTTAGAAGTCCCCACACCCTTGCACACTTGAAACCCTCCTTGCTGACAGAACAACCCCACACGACTCTCCAGCTGAAAGCCTGGGGGAATATTTGTAAACTCACCTTCTCCCTCCGTCCTGCCTCTGCTCTGTACCTACTACTTGATCTTGCCTTGAGCCCTGACTTTTTCCTTTTCTTCTCTTCTGTGTCTCTCTCTCTTTTTTTTTTTTTTAAATGTATGCATATCAGAGAGGTTCCTCCTTGAGGCAGGTGACTTTCCAAGGGTCTTAAAAGGAAAAGCCTCTACCCCACCCCACCCAGTCGTGTCCTGTGGGAGGCCTCACTGTTTCTCTTATTCTATGACTCTGATTTTATTTTGAAAGTCAACCAGAAGCACCTGGGTGGCTCAGAGGTTGAGCATCTGCCTTTGGCTCAGGTCGAGATCCTGGGGTCCTGGGTTCCCCGTTGGGAGCCTGCTTCTCTCTCTGCCTATGTCTCTGCCTCTTTCTGTGTGTGTCTCTCATGAATAAATTAATTAAATATTTTTAAAAAGAAAGTAAGTTTTAACCAGAAACTCATAACACAACATCAACTCATTCTAACATATTTCCTAATGAGTGGAAATGTAACAAAAATAATATAGAAGTCAGAATTAAAACACCTCGATTTTAAGTCCAGTTCTCCTACCTATCACTTACTATTTCCAAACCTCAGTATTCTCTTCCCCCAGAAGGGGTTAATCAGACCTCCCCAGGAATCTTCACAGATGGGGAGGACAAGCTTATGCGTTTGTATATGAAAGCATCTCATAAGCTACTATGAAGCACTCTACAAATATAAGGCATTCATAGTTTACACTTTGAATTTTGCTCTTGCTTGGATTGTGTGGTGTCTCCTTTGGTTGATATAAATACAGAATGTTATCCTAGGGTTATCTTCTGCAGAGTCTACCCACCCACATAAGTTCCTGTTATCACTGGTCCTCTGGGCAGTTCTGCTGGCCTACCAAAAATAATATTAATGTTATTTAATCTGGGATTATCAGGGGTTTTCTGTTTGGCAGGTGTTACTGCAATGTTGGCATAAGATTAGACTATTGGGCAAGGTAAATGTTTTGCAGAAGTATTTATTTCTCTAGCAGAGCAGAAATTTGCACAATTAATTCACTGGAAAGATTCACAGGGATATATGATAAGACAAGATTCTTGCCCGGGGAAATACTGCCATTGCAAAGCAAAGCAATAAAATTGATCCTTGTTAATTGAGAAGCGTTTTTGGAATCCCATTTATGCAACGGAGGGAAGAGAAATTTGTTCTAAATTTCAGAAACATTGCTAGAAACCGAGTTCCCGGTTTCTCTGCGCTACATGGCCTACTCTTCTATTCTGCAGGACACTCGGTGGCTTTGGTGTGTCTCCAGCCTCACATTTAAAGCACTCAGATCTGTGTGCATTTTTACAGCAGCTTTTCACTAAAGCACTTAACATTTCTTGAGAAAGAGAACAGACACAATGACAAATTACCTCTGGGGAGGAGGCCAGGCAAACTCCAGGCCCGCGAGGCCACCAGGTGATATGATATGTCCCGGGATGTCAGGGCCCGGACTCTCCTCCCCTCCTCCCTTGGGTGGGATGAGACAATGTTCTGGCTGACAAGATCCAGAATGTCCCAGCCACATTCATCCTCCACCTCAACCAGAAAGGCACTTGCAAAGAGAGGCAAATGTTCTCAAACAGAAGGGCTTGCAGATTCAACTAATGACAAGTCTGAGAGCTGTGGCCTGGGCATCTCTAGCAGAAGTGGTTGGTCTACCAGGGGAAAGATAATCCCTCCTCTCTTGAGCCAAGAGAGTGGAGCAATTTCCTTGCTCGCCTTGATTAAAATATGTCTTCGAGTCGTTTTATTCCAGTCTCGACCTTTATAAAAGATGAATGAGTAGAGAAAATTATTTATAAATTCAGATGCTCTGGAAAGAAGGTACTTTACAAGAAAAGGCAGCTCTTTCTGGGGTATACTGTAGGTTAATAAAATGTTGCTCTGTGGAGGCCCGTAGGAAACCTGTTCTGACATCGAAGTTACAGAAATTATATTTATCCTCTCAATGGCCTGTCTGTATTTGGTCCGTCTCAACACTGTGTGTTCCCTTCAATCACCCTTGCCTCAACTGTGGGTGATTCTTACTTTTCTCGGCAAAGTCTGTCAAATATGCAAACGTAAGCTTCAGCCCTGGCGTCTTTTCCACCTGATTCATCCCCAAACCTGGCTTTCTGGGGTTTGCATTCAAGAGGTATTATCGTGACCAAGCCAATAAGCACCAGGGACTCAATCCGTGTGCCTGCGTGTTTGATGTCAGATGTTCGAGCTCCACATGAATCATTTATCCGCGTGTCCTAAGGCATGTTCTACTTTGTAGGATACATGAAATTACTAATCCTTACATCTTTTAATGGCATAAAATTTAAAACCCACAGAATATTAATACCAGATTCTTGTTTATTGTTTCATTATTTCTGAAATCATGCTCCGCTAGTGAAGGTTTCCAAATATCTTAATATTAATGTCCCGCCCTAGGGGGAAAAACAAAACAAAACTGAAATTGTCCTAAAACTACAATATGTGGCACAAGAAAAATCATTTCCTACACAATTAGCCTGGGTAACAATTGTCCACTGATGCCTGCTTTTGACTGCAGAGCCTATACACCACGCTTAATCGTCTTCGCTGGCATTTTCTTTACTTGACTGCCAAATTCCTGCAGTTATAGGCCGCAGATGTTTCTTCAGAACATTTTTTGTGATGGATTTACCTGCACCCATTTTTTTACCACAATATATTCTGATCTCTTACAGAGAAAAGACGCCAGATTCCTGGGGGAAGGCCTGTGGTGGCCGTATTTAAGTAGATCTTTCTGTGTGGAGGGGAGAGTAGAAGACTCAGAAAGAAGTCAGCATCCTCCCTCTAAAATATGCAAATAAGCATGAAAGTTGTTTCCAGAAAATGGGGGACAGTCTGCCTACGAAGAATTTTTTTTTTTCTAAATTCAAAATCTACCACAAAAAAGAAGGAACATGCTTCTCCACAGGGGGGGCCGCTCCTAAAGGCCATCAGATGAGATAGAAGGATCTCTTCGTCCATTTCGTGGGGCTCTCAAATGTCCACAGTCCAAAGCTCTCAACTTAATGTCTTAAATCTGTTTCCTTCTTACCATCATTTAAAAGCACTGTTATTAATTTGGCTTGGGGGAAGGACAGGGAGAAGGAGAGAAAGAGTTATACTCAGTCTTAACATGAAATGTGTAAATTAAATTCAACCTCAAATTTTCTACTGTCTAGTCTACGAAAATTCGCTGATTAAATACCCGCCTAGTCACAAGCCGTGATGCCACATATCTTATCTGCTCGACTTTCTTTTATGCACAGTATTTAATGACCACCACAGAATTCTTTCTTGGCTAGAATCTGCAGCCTGCAGATTCTGTGGTTGACAGATGGTTAATCCGAGGAGAACACCTACAGTGGGAAGAACTCTACTGATCACAAGTATAACCAGTTCACAGCCTGGCCCGTGTCAGGGTTGGCAGCACAGATCAGTGGAAATAACCAAACTAGACACCATCGACCTGTGGTCTCAAACCCCATCTCCTTCGGCATAAGCAAAAGAAAGCCGAGCACGCAAACAACCTCGCCCTTCTCTTGCCCCTGCACAAATTGGAATTAAGCGCACAAACTCTTTTCAAGATTAAAGAGCAAGGTAGGAGGCTAAAATATTAAATAAGACTGCCTTTTGCACAGCATGCTGCCATGTCGGTACCAAAAACATTACTTCATGGGAGAAAAATGGAAGGATTTATGCATCGTTTCATCAAAGTTGAGAATATGGATCACGGTTCTATGGAGAATCCACTGGGCCTTACGGGCGGCGCGTATCACTCACGCAGACTGTAAATTTGCTTATGTCAAAAGAGCCCCCTAAACAGACCAACATGTGGAGATGCTTTAAGTGGGAGAACAAGTTAATTCTTCAGACATCAAAGGAAAACCTGTAATTGTAGAAATGTGGCCAAGTTCATCAACTCGGAGAATTAATTCAGCGGCCAGATCATATTGCCTTCATCTGCTATTCCTTCCCCAGAACGCTTTGGAAACACTAAAGATTTTTGCAAACAAAGAATTCTGTCTCCTTTTGTACCCATGGGGGTGGGTGGGGGGTCTCTTCCAGGTTACCTTGGAAGAGCGACTCAACACCCTGAAAAACTGACCCCCCCCCCCCCCCCCCCCCAGGTTGACAAGAAATCCAAAGGTCATCTGGCCAGGAGCCAAATGAAAAGAAAGATATTTTTTAATTAAGAAATGCGTGCAAAAGAGAAATGCCTTTGGTCTAAGTTCTCCTCGAGTCGCTAAGAGACGGGAGGAAAGGCCGAGAGGGCTGAGCTGTCTTTAATAAGAGATTGTGCCGCGGGCCGCTGCCTCGCCCCCAAGGGGGCTCGCGGGGAAGGCCCTGAGCGCCGAGCCCACCGGCGGCCGAGAGGCGGGGTCTGCGGCGGGGCGGGGGGGGGCGGGGCGAGGCCACGCGCTCCCCCACGGGGTTTGCACCTGGTGCAGACGCCCCTTGGCCGCGGGGTGGGCCGGCCGGCCGCTCGGGCCCTGCCTGGGGGATCTCGGCGCCGCGGGGCGCCCCCCCATCGACTGCGTCCTGCCGGGCGGGGCGGGGCGCGGCGGGGCGACCCGGAGGGCGGGGCCCCGAGCACCCAGGGGTCGCGCGGGGTCGCGCCCTGTGAGCCCGAGGCCACGGCGGGTGCCTTCGGGACGCTGGGACGTGGCTATTTCCAGACTGTCTGCTCCGAGGCCGCGTTTGCCACATCAGTGGAGGCCGGCCTGGGGAGGCCTTTCGAAAATAGCCTCCCGCTCGTCCTCATAAGGAAGCCGAACCCCGTCATCTCAAGCCCTGCCCGGAGCTGCCCCGCGCCCCCCCGCGCCCCCCCGCGCCCCCCCGCGCCCCCCCGCGCCCCCGCGCCCGTCCGCGAACCCGCGAACCCTGGCACTTGGGAGCCGGCGGCCCCGGGGCGCGGGGCGCGGGGCGCGGAGCCCGGTCGGGGGGTTTGTCTAAACAGCCCCTGGCAGCGCGCTCGTTGCAGGGAGAGCCCCACGCAGGCAGACAGCCCCGCTGCCTTTAAACACGGCAATTTGAGCTCATCTGTTGCTCTCTTGCTCCTTTTTTTAATCATTTGGCCTGTAAAGTAATTAGAGGGGGAGACGTTCCAAAAATAAAAGATCCACAGCTGAGCTTTATGATTCCAATGGAAGCACACACCGTTTCGGGCTCTCCCGGGAACCGGGCAGGTACGATTTCAATAATCAAAGCCTTTTGCCTGCATTTTCTAATTACCCGGGGGCCGCCCCCCGGGTCTGTTTTTGAACCCCGAGCTCGCCGGCCGAGGGGCCGAGGGGTGGCCTCCGCGCCCGCCGCCCCCGCCCCGCTTCTCCCCGGCTCCCGGCCCGGCCCACCCGCCCCCGAGCGCAACCTCCGCGTGCCCTGTCCCTATCAAAGCACCGCACGGCAAAGAAAAATAGTGTTTTGGGGGGAAAGAGTAAGGAGTGGTAATTATATTCCTGATCACATGTAATTTAAGAGAAAATGAGTAGATGCGAGAGGCCACTTAGCTCTTGACTCGGTGTAATTTTGCAGTCTGGGACCACAGGCACCCCACTGTCACCTGGGTGTCTTTCAAAGCCACCCTCGGCTCAGCAGCCAAACGGTTAATTACAAGGGAGGTGCTGCTTCCCGGCATCTGCCGCCCTGACTCAGGAAACCGTCATTAGCCAGGCAAGGCTCTCGCCCCAGACCCAGGGCCTTGCTCCTCCTAATGGTTCCCCAGCTCTGCCCCGCTTCCCCTGTGCTCCCCTGTGCGGAAGGCAGCAGGGCCGGGACAATGGGCAAGGACAGCGACGTGTGCAGCACTCACTTGTGCTAAGCGCTTGGTCGAAGTCCTTTCGGTAAGTAACTCGTTTAACTTGCATGATTCAATTAATGAGCAAATGAATGATTTATTTAGCACCTACTCACATGCGCAACGTGCGGAGCTGTCCCCTATGTTAGGTCACCGGGAAACAGAGGAGTACCTACCCCATCCGATGCAGTAGTGCAGCTAAAACCCCCAAAAACGGCCTGATGGGAAAGTGCTCCCATAAATACCAGGTATTAACACTTACTATTTCAGCGTCTGTACCTTCTGCGTTCCCTGCTTCACGTTTACTCTCTTATTTAGTACTTATAGCAGTATTAGGAAGAAGACTCTGTTCTTATTCACATCTCGCAGAGAAGCAAACAGATTCAGATCGAAAAAAAATGTGCCAAGGTCCACTTAGAAGTGGGATTTAAACTCAGGAAATTTGATTTGGCAGCCTATTATTAAATCAAAACATTACTTTCTCTCCTTCCGGGTCCCCACCTCTTTCTTATCTTCTACATATAAATATGTATATAATGTTAAACATGTTTCAATAAGAAACCTTATATAAACAACCATGTTGTCCTTAAAAGCTAAGGATAAAGGATAATTTTCCTCAAAGAGATTCCCTTCTCTTAAATTGCAGAGCATTTATTTCACATTATATATTTGTGTGTTTGTGTATATACCTAGAGAAAGATTTATATGTCTATAGATTATACATAAATTTTTATTATAAGGTATGTTTTGTTTTTTAATGTGTCATCCCCAAAATTGTAAACTCCTTTATAACAAGACTGTCTCTATTCTCCCAAACAGCCCCCCAATAGCTTTCATTTATACGAAGCAGAAGTGCAGTAGGTAGGGTACATTAATTAAATCCAAAACAAATAAATAAATAAATACTGAATCACAATGGAAGACACTATTCACCATTTTCCCTTTCATCCAAGGAAATGTAACATCCCCAGAAAGAAAAAAATAAAGATCATTTCCAATGTTTTTGGTAATTGGAACCATTGACTGAGGCTCTCAAGTAAATATCCTTATATTTTAATTAGGTGATGATAATTTTTTAGACTGATATGGAGGGGGAACATACGATACTCGATGACAAACGCTTACCCAATCTTGCATGCACAGCCACACTCCAAAACTGCAGTTCTAATAATCCATCCATTGACTTGGGGGGTGGGGAGGACAGACAGGGATGAGAGAGGAGAGCAATACATAGTTGGTGTTGCCCTCATATGTCATGGGTGGGGGCTAAAGGTGAAAGGAAATTATAAAGGTAAAAGTAGGGGCACTTGGGTGTCTCAGTGGTTGAGTGTCTGCCTTTGGCTCAGGTCGTTATCCTGGGGTCCTGAGATCGAGTCCTGCATCCGGTTCCCCAGAGGGAGCCTGCTTCTCCCTCTGCCTGTGTGTGTCTCTTCCTATCTCTCTTTCTGTCTCTCATGAATAAATAAATAAAATCTTTTAAAAAATAAAGATAAAAGTAAGGACCTATTTATTCCATTTGTAAGTATTGATTATCAGTTGAAGGAAGTCCTTGGGATTATCATTGAAGGCAAGACAGAGAAGTGTCATGATTCTAGCCTTTCAGAAGCTCACTATCAAACTGGAGGAAAGCACTTACAGAACAAACCCTCGGCCTGCCTGATGCTTTGCACTTTACAAAGCCCTTTCCCGCATATTATCTACCTTAAGCACAACAGGGTGAAAGCTGCATTTCTTTGTGGAGTGTGAACATGACCACTCATGGGGCTCTTCTTTCCTTCACCTCCAAGAAAACCTTGAGAAGAATCAACCCTGAGCAGCCCGGATCCGACCCTGACCAGGTGAGGCTTCGTTCCTTGGCCATCTTCTGGCACAAAAAGCAAAGCAGAAGGCTGTATGCTATTACACACAGTGGTGTATTTTTTTTTTAAGATTTTATTTGTTTATTCATGAGAGACCCAGAGAGAGAGGCAGAGACATAGGCAGAAGGAGAAGCAGACTCCTTGTGGGGAGCCTGATGTGGGACTCAATCCCAGGACCCCAGGATCATGACCTGAACCAAAGGCAGATGCTCAACCACTGAGCCACCCAGGTGCCCCTATATACAGTAGTCTAGAATTTTCCACATAAGCATGGGAATCCAGTGTCCTCCAAGCATCAATTAAACAAATTTTTCTTGAGCATCCATTACAGCCAGCTGTGATACTGGAAGATGGGGACACAAAATGAATAAGACACTGTCCCTCTGCTCAAGGAACTCAGAGTCCAATGGTAGAGACACACATGTAAATGATGACAATGCAATGTGGTTGGTTGACAGAGGGAGAACAGGAGAGAACAGGAGAGAGTACCACTCTGCATGGAGGAGTCAAGAAGCTGGCAGAGGAGGGGACATTTTAACAGAGTCTTGAAGGTTCTACTGGAGATGGCTTAGTAGAGCAGGAAAAGGGCATTCCAGATGGAGGCAATAGCATGAACACACAGAATAATACAAACAAAGCATTCTCATAGTTCACTGAACAACTCCGGGAGATAGGAAGGACAAATATTATTAGCCTTAAAGCTGAAGACCAGGACATTTCACTTTCCTAAAAATTAGTAGCGTCAGGATATTTACCTCTAAGTCCAGTGTTCCTTTACCTCAGACATAAATAAGCCTCTGAAAACCTGGAAGAAATGTTGTTTCTGAGAGGAATACCTTAACTGTTTCAAAGTTGGAAGCTGACAACAGTAGAAGAGGCAGTGAACGTTTATTATTTAATGGGGCTTAGTCATGTTATAGCTGCAGGTAGAGGGCTGAAGGGTCTCTGGTTGGATGTGCCAGCTGCCTAGCCTCCAAATCCAGGTATCACAAAGGAAAGGAGGACCACTTCATCAACAGTGCTTTCATTATCCCCAGAAAGGGCCACACTGAAATCAAAGATGGCATTAACTCCATGACTTTCTTGGCTCGGGCCTTTATCCAGCCAATAACAAGTCCCTGTTATCCATCATTTGCATCCCCCTGAGGACTTGCCAGCTCTTCTTCAAATTCATTGTTAGCCCTCTGCCTTCAATGCTTTCAAGATCTGGACGTCCAGCTAGACAAAAGGACACATTTTTTTTTTTATGATAGTCACACATTGAGAGAGAGAGAGGCGGAGACATAGGCAGAGGGAGAAGTAGGCTCCATGCACCGGGAGCCCGATGTGGAACTCGATCCCGGGTCTCCAGGATCGCGCCCTGGGCCAAAGGCAGGCGCTAAACCGCTGCGCCACCCAGGGATCCCAAAAGGACACATTCTAATGCAAAAATGAGTCGAGCTCCTTATCAGCTGTGTACTTGGTTATGCACAGATGACATCAGAATTGTTGGATTTTGATACCACTAAATCAGAAATAACTTGTTAAAATGATCCTTTGAATAGCTAAAATTAAAAACTCAGGAAAAGACAGATGTCAGAGAGGATGAGGAGAAAGAGGAACCCTCACACACCATTGGTGAGAATGCAAGCTGGTGCAGCCACTCTGGAAAACAGTATGGAGGTTCCTCAAAAAGTTAAAAATAGAGCCACCATAAAAAAAAAAAAAAAAATAGAGCCACCATATGATCCAGCATTGGCACTCCTAGATATTTACCCAAAGGATATAAACATAGTGATTCAAAGGGGCAGCTGCACCCTAATGTTTATAGCAGCCATGTCCACAATAGCCAAACTATGAAAAGAGCCTAGATATCCACTGACAGATGAATGGATAAAGAAGATGTGGTGTATATATACAATGGAATATTACTCAGCCATCAGAAAGAATGAAATCTTGCCATTTGCAACAACATGGATAGAACTAGAGGGTATTATGCTAAACAAAATAAGTCAAAGAAACACAAATACCATATGATTTCACTCATGTGGAATTTAAGAAACAAAACAAATGAACACAGGGGAAGGGAAGGAAAAATAAGATGAAAACAGGGAAGCAAACCATAAGAGGCTCTTAACTATAGAAAACAAAGTAGGAGTTCCTGGGGGGTGGGGTAACCGGGTGATGGGCATTAAGGAAGGCACTTGAAGTAATGAGCACTGGCTGTTGTATTCAACTGATGAATCCCTGAACTCTACCTCTGAAACTAATAATACAGTATATGTTAATTAAATTGAATTTAAATCTTTTTTAAAAAATGTAATGATCCTCTGGCTAGGAAGTGATTTCCCTTTCCAAAAAAACTAAATCAAATGTGCTATTCTTCTCAGTTTTGTACCATAGGAGGAAAATCCCATGGGCCTCACTCCTGCCCCAAACCCAAGACATTTTGCTTAAAATTTTACTTCCTGGACATCAGAAAATTATAGCAAGGGTCCCTTTCACTTTGGTTTTACCCAACTGTGAAACTTGTTCCAAAGCTAAAAGTTCTCCCTAAAATATGCCACTGTCACCTGCACACAGACCCTCCCACATTGCTGAGAGGAGGCCAACCACACAGACTTAACCGACGATCCCACCAGACCTCTCCCAAAGTGATCTAAGACTTTGCTCTTAACACTGGAGAATGAGTTGAAATACAATCTTTAAATCGTTCACCAACTAGTTAATCCATTTTGCAATAGACAATGCCAATCAATTTTTTCAGAGTCAGAAAACAAGGATCGTGGTTCGCATGCCTCCAAGCTGGACTTCCTGCCTTCGAATAGGAAAAGCAATTCTTGTATTCTCCTAGAGCAGGGTAACATCAAGTTCATACAGCAGCTAGAAACGTGATAAATCCACCAGGGCCACAGTGATTCCTGCCTAAACTAACAATTCATTTCATTGCTACAGCTCACTGCTGTTGTCATCACTTACATGTCTCTAATTACCTGACATCTGTTTTATGTTTGAAGTTTACAACACTTGCCCACTTTGGCTACACTAGTTTACATCTAACACCAAACACATGTTTATGTTTACCACATACCAGTTCTGCATTCTTGGACTTAAAATTATATCAATTTATAATCCCATTAATGGAAAACTTATGAGAAGGATCCGGCTCCTTTAATAAAACTATAAAGAACAACCATTTGGATGCTGTTAAGTACAAGCCCATACCAAAGGCTAAATGCTTCAATTAGATGCACCCTGCTCAGATAAGTGGGCTTCATAAAACACTATCTTGGCTGCCGGGCCCAGACTAGGGGCCTGGAGCAGCCAGGAGTCCCTGTCCTCAATGAAAAGATAAAGAGCGATCAAAGAGAATCTGGGTGTGCTTTGTTAAAAACACGGCAAATTTGAACAGGCATCCTTAGAGCTAGCATTTTGAAGGTCAAGTTTGTGAATAAAAAAAAAAATTCCACTCGGAGAATGAAAGGGGAGCTGGAGGGGCAGCGCGTTAGCAGCTGGCAAGAGCCTCCCCATATATAGCTCCCTAAGACAGAGCTGGGATACGTGTTCGGACAACTGTATCTACCGCTGTACGGCTTCCAAAGAAAACTACAGATAAGAACGTTATTTGGATCCTGGACCGTTTCGGAAAGGTTTCAGCTCTATTAAAAAATACTTTGGGAACCGTAAGAGATTAAATTCGGCCCCCACACGCCTCCTTCCACTTAAAGGAGAAACTGCCTTTTCCCTTCAACCTATTTTCTGAATTTCAATCCTTCCCGTAAGAACCAGCCCGAGAGTCTTGCTCTCTTTTGGAGTCCCACGTCTATTAACAGGAAACTTGATCTTCAAAACCAGTAAATAAACAAGAAGCATGATGACCTTTTGATGATCCTTCTAAGTAGCATTCCTTCAAAACAAAAAATAGCCTTCTATCTGGAATTAACCGGTGACAGATTACTGGTCTAGCAGTCCAGACGATAAGAGCAGTAGGATCGCGAGGGAAATATACTGGGCAGGCTGCAGATTCCTAAGTATTGCATGTTTATCAACACCTCACCTGGACAGGCATCAGGCTATAGGGAGCCTTCCTCGGTGCTTGAGAATTTTACATTAAAAATCATAGACATCAAATGAAAGCAGACAAACTGTCCATCCAGGCTGTTCTAAGAAGGCACTGACCGAAAAGCCGCCCTAAATTTGCCTGGACATCATGGTCAGGTGCCTTTCTCTTTCACATAGCAGGCCGCTCAGCCAACACTAAATCCAGGCAGCACTTTTACCCCTTGGGGTTGCCGGCCCTGGACATCTCCCCACTCGGCAGGAAGCCCCAACTCCTCTAGCATGTGGGGCACAAGGCCCCTCTGGATCTTTTTCACCCACACACTATCGGCTCCCAATCAACCCAGAGTACAGGTGTGCTGTGCAGCACAGCGCGTAGGATGGGAGCAAATGAGGGGGACCAATGTCTCTCTATCGTGTTCAGCAGCCTGAACCCTGGGATGTCACATCAGAGCTCTTAATTGCTTGCAAAGCAATATCAATTTCTTGCACCTGGGAGCCTCTCCTTACATCCCGGGGATTTATGTGTGAACCAAAAGATCCTTTAGGCGCCTAAGGCCCTCTTACAAATCCTGCTTTGACCCAAGAGATTGTCCAGTTCGATCCGAGATGGAATTGTTTTACCTTGGGCTGTGGACCACTCAGCAGAATCTCGGTTCACTTCAAGCTTGAGCCTTACAATACTTTATGAAAGGTGGCCAGAACACCCCACAACACCTCCAGAGCACCCTCCTCACTGGTCACTCCCAGTGGAGGTGCATGCATGTGCACACACAGGCATTATTCTTTCAGAACCAGATCGTGCACTCAGCTACCTGCAGACACCTGTCAGGTACCATAAACAGATGAAGCCAGCCATAATACATTTAACCACAGCCGTGGCCTCATAGGCATGTGAGGCTTTCTTTGCCCTTGGCATGACCACTTTTAGAGTTGTGCTACACAGTGGGATGCCATAGAGTACCGTAATGACCTTTCTCACTGCTAGGAACTATATCCAGTTCCCCCGAGCCACTTAGCAAGGCCTTCTGCCCACTTTCAAGGGACAGCCTGATGGAGGAAAAGCAACCAGGCTAGAAGACAGAAGCCGAGTGCTAACCCAGCTCAGCCACCCACTCACTCAGCAGCCATGGGGCAGCATGATGGCCCTACCCTTAGGTTCTTAACTGCAAAATGGAGGGATTCCACTAACGCGGTAGTTCCCAGACTCTTGGATTTTTTAGCAAAATTTTTAAAAGAAAGCTTTTTTTTTTAAGATTTTTATTTATTCATGAGAGACAGAGAGAGAGACAGAGACACAGGCAGATGGAGAAGCAGGCTCCTCACTGGGAGACCAACATGGGACTCGAACCCAGGACCCTGGGATCACAACCTGAGCCAAAAGCAGATGCTCACCCGCTGAGCCACCCAGGCGTCCCAAAAGAAAGCTTTTTTGAAAAACATCAGAATAAAGACTAGTATTTTAAGTGGAATAAATGTAGTTTCTTGGGAAAACCCACTACAGCCTTAATCTTCCCTCTGTAGTTGGAGCAGTAGACACTCTGGCCTGGAGTGAACCCTAAGATACCTTCCAGAATAGTATCTTAGGGAAGGGAAAATGAAAAGCAAACCTTTAGGACAAAGTCGGGGCAGCTCCTTTAAAGCTGAGGAGGATGTTTTAGAACTCAGGAAACTTTCAGGTTCCACATGTCAGCAAAGGCTTTGCAATCCAGTAAGACTTTAAGAAAAGGATTTAAAAATCCATCTGTTTGCCTTGGGGGACTCGGAACAAGAGCAAAGTTCCAAGCTGATAGGCTCATGATATTATACCATATTCATTAGGCAATAAAGGAGAAAATAAATGACTGTATGTTTGAGGGTTGCTCTGGTCTCTCATTTATACAGCTTTTAGGAAACTCACTTTATATACCCCCAGCTGGAACGGCTCCTCCAAAGCCATTCCCCAGATTGAATAATTGTTCATTATGTCTTCAGGGAGGGTTCCATCTGTAGTCACCAGTCCCCATGAAAATTTGTGGGAAAATAACCCTGCTCTTTCATTACATCTAAAATGTGATCACCCGATATTAAAAAACAAAAGAGCGGTTACATTTTAAAGGTGAACTACAAAAATAAATTGAGAGTTGACTTAATCCCATTTTTATGGGCTGATTAATGTCCCAAGTAACCAGGCTGGGAAAGAAAGTTAATGCTTGTTTCCTTTAATGGAATGCCCCATGCTTCTTGGCTTTTATCATGACAGCACATCGCTACCACTGCAGAATCATACAGAACAAGATTCAAAGCCATTGTCAGAACGTCCTTGTGCCCCAAACTATTTACTCACCAAATGGACCTCAAACTATTTACTCACCAAAAATTCATATCAGTCAGTGCTTCAATCTGTGAGGGGGAAGAAAATAAAATAAATCGGAAGTTGGAGATTTCCTCACAAGAGGCTGGAGAAGAATGTTGGCTAATCCTGTATATTTGTAATAACTGGAAATCCGAGATATGTTGAAAAGACGTATTAACTCTGCCTCAGTCGTAATAGTAATAAGCACTTATTGAAGAGCAAAAAATTATACTAAGCACTTAGCATATATTTTCCTTATCAGATGGAGCAGATATGAGTCCCAAAGAGGTTAAGGAACTTGTCCAAGGAGTAGATCTGGGTTTACTTGCCTTGTGAGGCCACGCTGCTCTTCCTCCTATTGGCCTCTTTTTGTGCAGTCTCCATCCACCTTCTTAGGTAGTCAGCTTAGCTTACCTACCCTTATGCAGCGGCTTAAAGAAGACATCCTTTCATTCATTCATTGATTCAGTCATCTGGAATTCTTCAGATCTCCTTCAAAAGCAACAAGGCCAAAAGCAACTTCCTTCACCCTTCCTGCCCCCTCCCCTCACCATCCAAACCCTGACACTATTTTATTCCTCATCCCTTGAGTAGATACCTCAGTGAGTGACCCAGAAAGTCACACTCATGATCATTATGAAAAATAGGGATTATTACCATAGTATTACCAAAACATTTTTAAAGCACTTTATATGTCAAAGAACGCTTTCCTGTAAGTTATTTCATTTGACAAATTATGTCAGGCAGATGGTGAAGGGAGGGAAATAAATTATTAAAGTGGAGATTTGGTTTGAGAGAGCAGCATTTGTAGGTAGTATCCAGACCTACAAGGCATAGAAATGGCTCACCCATGGTTGTTACAGAATTTAAAATGGTGACAGGTAACTGTCACTTGATTGTAGAGTATTTTGGTTTCCAGTAGTTCCTGAGCTAGACTAAACTGTAAAAATGTACCATCTTCCAACATACCTGCTCTTGAATTCTGAATCTTTTCCTCCCCATTGCAAGATCTCCGGTATCCATCTGATCCTTGCTCCTTCCTCTATCCTCTGCCACCATTAAAATGCACTTGCAAGAAAGAATAGGACCTGGATGCCTGGTTGGCTCACTGGTTGAATGTCTGCCTTTGGCTCAGGTCATGATCCTGGGGTCCTGGGATTGAGTCCCTCATCAGGCTCCCCACAAGGAGCCTGCTTCTCTCTCTACCTATGTCTCTGCCTCTCTCTGTGTGTCTCTCATGAATAAATAAATAAAATCTTTAAAAATAAATAAAATAAAACTGTGGCAAATGGGAGGAGGTGACATCAGCATTTTTTAAATGAATGCTACCCTTTAAAAAGAACACTAGCTGATAATAGCTAGCATGCATTTAATATTTACTATGTGCCAGGCCTGTATTATCTCATTTAATCCCCTGACAGGCCTTTAATGTAAGTGCTATTATTATCCACACTTTATAGATAATAAAACTGAGGCTCGGAAGGGTTGGGTGACTTTCTCAAAGGCACTTAGTTAGAAAGTGACCATTTAGATTCAAAGGACACATGATTGAATTCAAGACATAGTAATTCTACTAAGCAGCTGTGTGACCTCGGGCCAGACACTTGACTTCTCTGGGCCAATCAGAAAAGGGCATTGACTAGTTTACCTCTGACTATATTCCACTCTACTCTTTGATGAATCTAAGCTCCTGTGAGAAGTTCCTCATGCCACCCCTGAGAACTGAAAATTCATTCATTCTTTTGGTAGGAGGTATGAATCAGATCCTCTTCTTTTAAAGCCCAGTGGAATCCCAGGCATGAAATGCATGCTATAAATGTTCAGTTGTGACCATCATTACTACTACTTTAATGGGAAACATCAGCACTAATTTCCCCAGGCCACTTCAGGGGTTTGTCTTATCCCCGGATCCTTTTTCATTCACCATTTAGATGACAGCAACGGAAAACATTTTTATTATTTGTGTGCAGGCATCTGGCTTTGCACTCTCCCCATTCCCCAAACTACCTCTACTCTGTTGGCCCTAGTGATAGATTATTATTCCCAGGATGACTGCCTTCAGTCCTAAACTTGTAAAAGGGAGAAAAATAGCTAGCTACATTCCTTCAAGCTCACGGTCAATTGTCTGATTCATTTTCACATCTGCAAGTTTTTCTTCTCTCTTTTTCAGGCACCATTTCTACTTGAAGAGTTTTACCCTTAAAAGTAAGGCCTTTGGCTACCTGTGAGGATCCTACAGCCAAATATCTTTCTTTTCTAACTTTGGTACCAAAAGTCTACAGTAGACTGGACATTATTTTAATGGCCTGGTTTGGAGATTGTGGGGTGTTGGTTGGTTTTGTCTTTTTGCCTGAAGTAAGCATCCCAGCAGGAGGGTCTGGGGTGTCTCACATGAAGCAAATGCAGTGGAGCCCATCTGAAGCCCCTCTCCCAGTGAGTGGGGGAAGCATTCACACTGCCTGGGACCCCCGACTGATTACTGTAGAGGTATGACGACTGGAACATCCACACGCACAGCAAGACACATCCCGGTTCCTTTCTTTCTCTGTGGCAAAGCTTTGTTCAAACCTGTTTAAAGGTGAAAATAATAAAAAAGGACAAGTATTCCAGAACCAGCTGGCCACCCAAAATGATATACTGCTCCCAGAAAAAGGAAACTTCTGAAACAATCCACAGAGCAAGAAGAAGTGATCCATGACCGCAAAGGGAGAATATCTTCTCATATGGCAGGAGAGCAACAAGAGCGTGTCATAAGGAACATCCAGATTTGCAGAGGAGAGGAAACAATAATTAGTGAGATTCCAGAATTTCAAAGATTAAGATATCGCCTTCACCAAACTCCAGTTTTTCAGAAATAGGCTTGACAGAGTCCATTGGAAGTCTCCAAGAGATTGAAAGACGCAAATTAGAAGAAACAAAGGCAAACTCAATCTCTTGAGTCCTCTTCAGGCTCGCAGAATTCTAAAACTGGATACATAAATGTGGCTTCCCTGGAAGAGAACAAGACCAAAAATCACTGGTGTCTGAAACCACACAAATCAAAACTGCTAACTAGAAGCTCAGACAAGATGGTGGAAGAAGAGTTACCACAGGTCTTCACAGGACATCAACCAGGAGTCTTACAGATGGCTAATTAGTTCAGTAAACTAGTTCTAGAAAAAGAAGTTTAATATGTTGGGCACTGTCAACCTCTCTCGTACAGTTACTTCTGTGTAAAACTGAACTGATTCTGAAGCACACTTGGGTCCCATTCTGTCAGTCTTTGATATGTCCAGATCAGCCGGGGTCTTTGCTGGCCTCTCACCCTTTCTGCACCAGGCCTGGCCAGAACGAGGTTCCTCTTGGGAGCCCCGTCCAGCAGCAGTCAGAATCTGGAATTTATTTTGTCCTTGTGATAGTTGATTTTATGTGGCAACTTGACTGGCTCACAGGGATGCCGAGATATTTGGTTAAATATTATTTCTGGTTAAACATTACATCTGTGAGGGTGTTTCTGGATGAGATTAGCATTTGAATCTTAGACTTGAGTAAAGCAGATTGTCTTCTCCAACGTGCTGTCCTGAGTCATTCAATATTTGCCCATAGGTGTCTAGCTTATTTCCCTTAGCATAATGTTTTCAGGGTTCATCCATGTAGTACCATGTGTCAGAACTTCATTCCTATTATAGATGAATAATACTCTATTGTATGTGTATGTCACATTTTGCTTATCTATTCGTCTACTGCCGGACACTGGGGCTGTTTCCACCTGTAGGCTATTGTAAATGATGTCACTGTGCACATGGTGTAAGGGTATCTGTTTGAGTCCCTGCTTTCAGTTCTTTTTGCACCTATACCTAGGAGTGGAATTGCTGGATCATATGCTGATTCTACATTTCTCTTTTGGAAGAACCATCAAAATGGTTTCCACAATGGCTACACCATTTTACACCCCCACCTGCAACGCACTTGGACACCAGTTTCTCCACACCCTCAACAACATTTATTTTCCACTTTTTTTGTTGTTGTTGCGCCTGTTGTTGTTATTGTTGTTGGTAAGAATAGCCATCCAAATGGGTATGAATATCTCATTATGGTTTTGACTTGCATTTCCCTATTGACTGGAGTAACATTGAGCGTCTTTCCATCTGCTTGTTGGCCATTGGGTGAACACTCTTGATTTCTTACTTATCTGAGATATTAGGTACCAGGATTGTGAATTTACTCTGAGACTTTTTTTTTTTTTTGGTTTGTAGTGAGGACTGATTGAAAATAGCATTCTCCTTGGGCCTGCATTCTCTAAATAATAATTAAGAAACAAAACAAGATACAAAAGGACTGAGAAATGCTATGAGTCTTCTCTTGTCATCATTTAATGATATATGTGCATATATTCTACAAATATTTGTGCCCTCATGCCAGGTACTATTTTAGGTCCTGGAGGTACACGGGGTAATCAAGTCAGATAAACTTCTTATAGGATAGTTTTTGTTCTGATAGACAAGCAATAGAGATAAACAAAAATATGTCAGTGACCAAGAGTGGGAAATTAATCCAAAAAAGGGGCTTCCCCCTCTGTGGTAAGTAGCCTCCAAAGTAACCCAACTGTCCCTCTCTTATGAAGTTTACCTCCTTGTGGAGTCCCCTTCCCTTGAGTGTAGACTGGACCTAGTTACTGGCTTTTAACAAATAGAATACAGCAAAATGGTGGGATATTATTCTTAAGATTAGATACAAAAAGGCTGTGGCTTCTATTATGAGGATCCTCGCTCGTTCTCTTGCTGGCTCATTGGGAGGGTAGCCAATGGACTGGTGTTTTTTTGTTTTGTTTTTGTTTTTGTTTTTTTAATTGTAGTTCGATTTGCCAACTTATAGCATAATACCCAGTGCCCCTCTCATTGCCTGTCACCCAGTCACCCCAACCCCCCTCCCGCCTCCCCTTCCACTACCCCTGTCCCAGAGTTAGGAGTCTCTCGTGTTCTGTCATCCTCACTGATATTTCCCACTCATTTTCTCTCCTTTCCCCTTTAATCCCTTTCACTATCTTTTATATTCCCCAAATGAATGAGACCATAGGATGTTTGTCCTTCTCCAATTGACTTACTTACTCAGCATAATACCTTCCAGTTCCACCCACGTTGAAGCAAATGGTGGGTATTTGTCATTTCTAATGGCTGAGTAATATTCCATTGTATACATAGACCACATCTTCTTTATCCATTCATCTTTCGATGGACACTGAGGCTCCTTCCACAGTTTAGCTACTGTGGGCATTGCTGCTATAAACATTGGGGTGCACGTGTCCTGCTATTTCACTGCATCTGTATCTTTGGGGTAAATCCCCAGCAGTGCAATTGCTGGGTCTATTTTTAACTCTTTGAGGAACTTCCACACAGTTTTCCAGAGTGGCTGCACCAGTTCACATTCCCACCAACAGTGCAAGAGGGTTCCCCTTTCTCCGCATCCTCTCCAATATTTGTTGTTTCCTGTCTTGTTAATTTTCCCCATTCTCACTGGTGTGAGGTGGTATCTCATGGTGGTTTTGATTTGTATTTCTGTTGTGCTACTTGAGGGAGAGGCCCACATGGAAAGGAACTGATGTCTTCAGCCAACAGGCCCATGGGTCACCTTGGAAGAAGATCTTCCCCAAGTTGAGCCTTGAGTTGACAAATAGCCCTGGCCGAGGCCTGTACTGCAGAGGTGTGAGCCTCTCTGAACCAAAGGCAATTGTCATTATTCCTGACCTAAAGATACTGTGAAATAATAAATGTTTGTTGTTTTCAGTTGCAGGCTTTGGGGTTACTTGTTACTCCGCAAAAAGTGCCTAATACATTCCTCGTACTCATAAGCTATAGGGTTCTGATATCTCCCTTGAAAAGGGGGGAAAAATAAACTATATTCTTCCAGCCAGCCAGAAAAGGATGGAAATCATAGGGAAGTAGCCAAGGAACAGTCTAGTCTTCCCATAAATCTAGTCCCCAATGCCCTGCTCCAGAACCAGGAAGGAACATAGCAAACCTGTCTGCTAATACCCTTTTCTAGAAAGAAATCTGGTTGAGGGGTAATGAATATGGTGCTGCTACACAGGAAGCTCTGAATTCTGGTTATTCAAATACAGAATTCCATCACAGAATAAAACTCCTCAGAGTGATGCTTCAAGGTATCTTGTAGTCTATGGGACCAAGATTTGTGTGACTTCTCTACAGGAAACGATGGCCCCAGAGAGCAAGGCTTCAGTGACTTTTGCTGCTCCTATAAAACAGTGTCCTTCAAATGAAGGTCAAGGATACACAGGATGGCAGGAAAGGAGTCAGGATAGAAATACTGTATTTTCTATTTCGTTTTATTTTAGCTTAACAATAAGAAATTGCTTCACTATTATATACAGTATATAAGTTGATTCTAGTCATATATGTATAATTTGTGAACAAATACCCATATATTGGAGGATATTCGAGGTTCATTTGCTGATTTGATATACTCTTTATTACTGTCTGAGCAGATGCTGTAAACCAGAAGTTCCCAAAGGGTCATCTGGTCTGGGGACTGTACAAGTCTCCAAGATCTTTTTGAGGGTTCTCCAAGTTCAAAGCTATTCTCCTAATAAGATGTTGTTTGTGGTTTTTCACTCTCATTTTCTCATTAATGTATAATGGAGTATTCTAGAGACTTCATCATGGATGATACTACAACAGATTGAATGCAGAAGCAGATATGAGAATGCAGCCATTTTCTGTTAACCCATACAATAAAGAGATTTTCAAAAATATATACACTCACACTTCTCACTAATTTTTTGTTTTGGAAAATGCAGTTATTTTCATTTAAAATTTAAAATGAAAAAAAAAATTTAAATGGGTTATTTAGGGACACCTGGGTGGCTCAGGGATTGAGTGTCTGCCTTAGGCTCAGGTTGTGATCCCAGAGTCCTGGGATGGAGTCCCACTTCAGGCACCCCACGGTGAGCCTGCTTCTCCCTCTGCCTCTCCCTGCCGCTCCTCCTGCTTGTGTGCCTGCTCTCTCTCTCTCTGTCAACTAAATAAATAAAATCTTAAAAAACAAAACTGCAGCTACCATCATAATTAATGGTGAAAAACTTAATGTTTTTCTCCCCAACATTGGGAACAGGGAAGAATGTCTGCTCCCATCATTCTGATCCAACATTATAACAGAAGCGCTAGTCAAGGAAATTAAGCAAGAAAAAGTAAGAAGGTAATACAGACTGGAAAGGGAGAAATAAAACCTTCCCTATTCTCATATGATATGACTATGTAGAAAAATCACAAAGGATCTACCAAAAAAAAAAAAAAAAACCAAACTGGAAAAAACAAACAACAAAAACCCTACTAGACCAAATATGTGAGGTTGGCAAGGTCACAGAATACAAAGAAAATATTTTAGAAACCAATTGTATTTCTAGGGGCACCTGGATGGCTCAGTCAGTTGAGCGACCAACTCCTGATTTCAGCTCAGGTCGTGGGATTGAGCCCTGCATCAATCTGCACGTGTGCTCAGCGGGGAGTCTGCTTGAGATCTCTCTCTCCTTCTCCCTCTGCCCTTCCCCTGCTCAGCACACTCTCTCTAAATAAATAAATAAAATCTTTTTAAAAAAATTTTTCATTTCTGTATACTAGCAAGTGAGCACCTGGAAATTGAATTCTTTTTAATTCATAGGAGTCCTAAGACAGATACGTTGCAGAATCACTGCTCTAAAGAATGTTACTGACTAGAAGTTACTGCTTCTGAGCAAGTTTTTCAGGGGAAGAAATGTTTGTCTCTCCTCCATATCATAAACTCCATCCACATTTGGAAGAGTGGATACCCTTCCCTTCAAAGCACTACCTCCTGGTTCTCCTGAGTAGTGCTTCAAACTAACTGTAATGTAAGACCACTTTTTCCAGAGCTCTGTCAGATGACATTTTGTAAAATACAATAAAAAGAAGTTACTAGGGGAACCTGGGTGGCTCAATCTGCCTTCAGCTCAGGTCATGATCTCAGGGTCCTGGGATCGAGCCCCACATCAGGTTCCTCTCTGTGGGTAGTCTGCTTCTCCCTCTGCCCGTAAACCCCATTCATGCGTTCTCTCTCTCTTTTATATATACATGTTTTCTCTGAAAGAAATAAAATCTTTTTTTAAAAAGGAGTTACTAGTTGAAATGAAATTAAAAACAAAGATATACAAAATGAAACCCCCTCTTTTATTAGATTCTACAGATATTAAATCACTCCATTGAATTGTTTCATAGTTTCTTGATGCTTGCCCTTGCTAAACCAGTAGAGAACAGTTCATGGACCAGCCCCAACCATGGACAATACTTCAAGTCACCTTGTCTGAGAGTTTTGCCAGCAGAGACTAGGAAAAGGGAAGGACTATAAACCACAATGATGAGGAAATGATAGTATAGGACGGCCTAGGGGTCTACCTGCTGTGAATCAGCACAGATGCTGGGAAGAGAGCCTGTGCTGAAGACTTGACATTTCTTTATAACCTGGTCTGAGCTCTCAAGACTCTAGATACCAGATTGAACCACCATTTGGAGGCTCACATGTGACCCTGGGACTTGTTTCATTAAATGTTAACCTGTTCCATTTATTTCTCTTTTCCACACCCAGTCTTCTAATATTTCTTTATGTTTTCTTTCTTCCCCCTCATTCTTTTTGTTTATTTTCTTCTCTTCCCCCTCCCCCTGTCTCTCTCTCAGCATGTATGTAACCATAAAATACAGTAAATCAAGAAGAATCAGGTCTGCAGAGCACATGAAGACGTCTTGAAAATTATTAAAACTCTCATCTCCTCATTCTCTGTCCACAGCAGTTTTTAATGCATTGATATAACGAACCAAGATTCTGTGTGTTTCTCTCCCCTTCCTTCTCTTATACATTTCTTTTAAGCAAAACTTGGAAAAGTTAAACATTGACCTTTCATGTGCTAGTCATTCCGGTGACCTTGTGTGAACTAGACATAAGTTGAGCATTCCATGTAACTCGAAGTCTTAACTTTCTGAGTCTAGCATTTTTATCAGTGCCTGACAATTTCCATGACATTGCTTACTTTAGTTCTGAAATATCAAATCTTCATTGTTCACTGAGAAGCTGAGTATCTCTGGACTGGTTGATTATTCTGGAAATAGAATGTTACTCTTCCATGAATTCAATCGTGTAGAAAATTCTCATTATGCTGGGTTCATTGACTGTTTTCTGAAAGGAAATTCTTTTGGGATAGTGTTATGAATAAAGTGAATGGAGTCATCAAAGCATAACCATGAAGAGAGTTGTTTGAGTCTCTCTTGCTGAAAAAGACACTGTCCCAATATAATTACAGTTTCTGAGTATTACTGAAGCTTTAGAAACACAATTTCTGTAAAGTTTGGCAGTTTATGATTTTCCAAAATATATCCTGATACTATTCACAGAAATCCCAGGATCTTTCTGTTCTTAACAAAGACTAAAAATCAAGACTATTAGAAGAGTGAATTCAACACATCTTTCTTTTTCTTTTACAAATACTTCTATATTTTTAAGGGAAAATAACTCTAAAATAAAATAATAAAATAAAATTAAATTAAATTAAAAATAAAATAAAATAAAATAGGTTTTCCAGAAACAGTCACTAATATAAACCACGAAAGTTCACCAAATCCTAAAAAGTTAAAAATAGAACTATCTTATGATCCAGGAATAGTGCTACTATTTACCCCCAAAATACAAAAACACTAATTCAAAGGGATACATGCACCCCTGTGTGTACAGCAGCATTATTTACAATAGCCAAGATATAGAAGCAGCCTAAGTGTCCATTGATGGATGAATGGATAAAGATGTGGTGTGTGTACATATACATATATAAATATATATATATGAATATTACTTAGACATTAAAAGAATGAAATCTTACTATTTGCAACAACATGGATGGAGCTAGAGAGTATGTTAAGCAAAATAAATCAGCCAGAAAAAGACAAATACCATAGGATCTTACTCATGTGCAATTAAAGAAACAAAACAAACAAGCAAAGGAAAAAAGAGAGAGAGACAAACCAAGAAACAAACTCTTAACTCTAGAGAACAAACTGATGGTTACCAGAGGGGAGAAGGGTGGGAGGGAAAATAGGTGATGGGATTAAAGAGGTCACTTATCAAGATGAGCACCGGGTGATGTATGGAAGTGTTGAATCACTATATTGTACATCTGAAACTAATTGAAACTAATACAACACTGTATGTTAATTACACTGGAATTAAATTATTTTAACTTAAAACAATTTTTTTAAGTCACCAAAATCTATTGATTTCTGTTTCTTCTGGTTAGGAAGGTAAGAGACAATAAAAGTAAGAGAGAGGATAAGATTGCATATTTGTTCCCTTTCTACATCCTTCCCAAGGGCCAAAAAAAGTTGACAGTGCCCCCTTTTTAATACCCAGAATAAGGGGATCATCGGAGAGGAGAATAAAAATCCTTTCCCCATTGCAGCCAAAACAACACATGAAATGTGGGATCTTAGGGCACCTGGCTGGCTCAGTTGGTAGAGCATGCCACTCTTGATCTCGGGGTTGTGAGTTCGAGCCCCACATTGGTCATAGAGATTACTTAAAAATAAATAAAAATAAATGTGGAATCTTCTCTCAAGGAATTAATTCAGCAAAGAAGAGAAAAAATTTCTTCTCATCCCTAAAGCCCCAGAAACAAGCAAGGCAGAGAATTCTCTCCTGGTTTCACTGGGAGGGATAAGGTAGGACTTGGCAGAGATAACGTGGTCTGTGTTTTGCAAGGTTTTGCCTTCCTGAAAGGTAGAGACAAAGTGCCACTGTAAAGTTTCCATTCAGAAGTAAAACTGTGGGAACTTAGTTTTATTTTCGTCACAAGTTTTCAATATCTGTTGGAATCCTGGGCAGAAATCCCTGTTCACAACATTGCCTTGGGCAAGTCACTTAGCTACTTTTTTCCAGCAATGAGGCAGGCAGAAAAACCCCTAAATTTGTGATCATTCAGTACCATTTCAACATCCAAAATTTAGGTGGATTAGTAAGAAATACGATTCCTTCTTGGTATTCCTAACCAAAATACAGTTCACCTACCCTAACATTTCAGCTAGTTGCAAAAAAATTTCGAAGACAAAAAACAATTTTATTGTTACATAATATTTGTCTTAAGTAGGGGAAAAGTACAAATATTAAGGCTATTTTTATTTACTTACTTATTATAAGTAGGCTCCATGCCCAGCATGGAGCTCAATGCATCACTTGAACTCATAACCCCAAGATGAAGACCTAAGCTGAGATCAAGAGTTAGATGCTTAACCAACTGAGCCATTCATTAAGGTTTCCTTGTTTTTTTTTTTTTGTTTTTTTGTTTTTTTTCTTTTTGAGAGAAAGAGAGAGTGGACGAGCCAGGGGGAAGGGCAGAAGAACAAGCAGGCTCCCCACTGAACAGGGAGTCTGCTGCAGGGCTCGATCCCAGGACCCTGAGTTCAGGACCCGAGCTAAAGGCAGACCCTTAACCAACTGAGCCACCCAGGTGTCCCCAAGATTAAGGTTATTTTAAAGCAGAATTTTCTTCAAGGTTTTGGGAGGGTATTGGGGGAAGAAGGGTAAACTTAATGTTTTATATTGTTTCATTTTATTCAAGACACTAAGGCAATCGACATGTTTGTTTCAAACTGTACAGAACAATGCTGCTCCCACTTTTGTTAATTATACTGTTTGTACTTTTCTCTCTTCTCTTCTCTTCTCTCCCTACCCACCCAGCCCAAATTCTAAGCTTGAGGTTTGTTGTAAGTGTAAATTCAATTACAAACAATAATCCAAACGGCTAGTGCTCTTTTACTGGTGGAAGGAAGGATAGACACAGATGGTCAGGAGCAGATAACTGCTGTATATACCATTTTCTGTCTTTTTTTTTTTTTAAGATTTTATTTATTTATTCATGAGAGACAGACAGAGAGAGAGAGAGAGGGGTGGGGGCAGAGACACAGGCAGAGGGAGAAGCAGGCTCCATGCAGGGAGCCCGACGTGGGACTCCATCCCCAGTCTCCAAGATCACACTCTGGGCTGAAGGCAGTGCTAAACCACTGAGCCACCAGGGCTGCCCCATTTTCTGTCTTCTTAAAGCAAACTTTTATGGCTTGATTATAAATACTAGAGAAAGGAGACATGATTCAAAATGTACATTAAAGGGGGATCCCTGGGTGGCTCAGCAGTTTAGCACCTGCCTTTGACCCAGGGCCTGATGCTGGAGTCCCAGGATCGAGTCCCACGTCGGGCTCCCTGCATGGAGCCTGCTTCTCCCTCTGCCTGTGTCTCTACCTCTTTCTCTGCGTGTCTCTCATGAACAAATAAATAAAATCTTTAAAAAAAAAATGTACATTAAAAAGCAACAGAACGAAAAACATAAAAAATGAAAATTTGGAAACACATGAGAAAAAATTTATCTTTATTTCAATATAGCGTTTTAATAGTAATTCCTACTTTTTGTGCTTTTCCTAAGGACATCATAAGGCCTTGCTAGCACTATAGAATTCCCATCGCAGATAGATAAGATAGAAGGAAAAGGGTGTTATTGTGACTATCATTTTAAAAATGAAAAAGATGGAGGGGTGCCTGGGTGGCTCAGTTGGTTAAGTGTCTGTCTGCCTTTGGCTCAGGTCCGAACCCCAGGGTCATGGAATCGAGTCCCATGTCAGGCTCTGCACTCAGCATAGAGTCTGCTCAGGGATTCCCTCTCTGCCTCTCTCTCCTCTTCTCTAAAAGAGTAAATAAACAAATAAATAAAATAAAAATGAAAAAGATAAACCTGGAAGTTGGCATGATTTACTAAATCTCACTAGTCATTACAGAATTTGTGAACAAATTGCTTCTTTTGCAAAAACTAAAAACTGACTTCATCATCGTTGTACAGCAGGGGAACAGAAGCCGGAAGAATGATGTTAGTAGAGTAACAGCAACAGTGGCAGATTTTATTACTTAGCTACATTGCGCCAGGCATTGTGCGACAAGCTACACAAGGCATTGGCCAGAACATGCGGGAAGGCTCTTCAGCTTCTCTTCATGGACGGCCAAAGTTGCAGCACTGCCCTCAACCAACCCGAAACCAATGCTGCTTGAATCCCAGCCTGGCATGGTGGGCAAAGCTCCCGCAATAGCAGCCCAGCGAGCCTTCTGGCATTGCACAGCCCACTAGATGTGGCCAGAGAGGTGTGCTCACCCCCTCACATGGCCTGTGCTGAGCTCTCAGGCTGGTTAGTCCATGGGAGCCAGCCTGACCAGCTGCCTGCCATGGGCCATCAGTTTGGTCACAATATCCATGATATCTCTTCCAACCATGACCCAGTTGGCCTTTCCCCGGCCTGTCAATTTGGAGTAGCATTGTGCCAAGTTGGAGGAGACTCTGATAAACTCCTTCACTGGTTGCAGGCAGCACGCGGTAAGGCGCATGTGCCCAGCCCCACCTCACAGATGCCAGGAATCCTACCTTGACTTTTAGAGAGGATGCCCTCCTCTATCTTTCCAGTCAAATCAATAGCCTGGAGTAGACCGGAAATGTCACTTACTTAGCTTCATCAGAGAATCAAAGAGTGGATGGTCATACATTGTTCTGCCTGCTACGAGAAAGAATTAGGGAAATTATATCAGATTTCAGTGAAAACTATTAGGTGAGGGCCTTGGAGGGAGAGATGAATAGTGACTTCCAGGGTGATGATGAGCTCAGAGCCTAGAGGTGCCAGGGGCCCGAGAGAAATTGCCGGTATATTCTCAATCCCAAAGGTAGTGACCTCTTCTCTCAACCACCGTCTTGGCCCTGAGCAGTACAGTTTTCCTCATACCCCCCAAGTCCACGGGTTCCAACTCTACTTTATTATTGGGTAAGGAATGCCCACCAGGAAAGGTAGGGTAATGTGTCTCTTGGGAATATTTGGTGAGGTGAGTTACAATGCAATTTTTGAGCATGTAGTCAAGGCTGTATCTACACAACCAGTGCTCCAGGCCCAAGCAGGCAGGATTACCCAGGCCTGGTTCAGGACTGGCCTGCCAGATTGATGTCATGGCACCAGGTTGACACAGAGAGCGTCCCAGTTAAAGCCTAAGTCAAGAGCAAGTGTCTAATCAAGTCACTGGAAAACAAACCGGCTAGGCAGAAAAGCAAAAGCCAAATATGTGATCAAGAGAAAGGACACAAAGCCAGAGCAAGAGGCTCAGAACCAGCTTGAGGCAGAACCCAGAGAAGCGGCCTGAGCTATGGAGAGTCATAGGTAAGAAACCTCAAGTCTAAGGTCAGAAGAAATAGGGTAAGGGGAAAGACCTAACATGAGTGGAAAGGTTTAAGAGCTGGTCAGCTGGGACATGTGATACAACCCACTTCTGTGCCTTACTCAGCAAGTGTCCCCAGGAAGTCTCAGGTAGCTGCTTACTGATGCTGTGTGCAGATGTGGGACACCCCCCAAAATTCCTGAGCTGGCAGAAGTCTCACTGAGTTGTCACTAGCTGGGGTACCACCAACACAAGGCTAATTTACAGGAACCTGGAAAGATGTAGAACCATGCAAGTCACAATATTCTTAGTAAGGAACAGTAAGTGACAGACTGATGGATATATAATCAGTACTATTACCAAAGCTGGATTGTGTTTTTAGTCTAACCAATTTCTTAGAAGCAACCGATTATTGTGAGAACCATCTTTATGAGTGTGGTCTGGAACCAAATTCTAATTGGCCTCTTGCCTTCCTGTGAGGGTGACCTTCACCAGCCCTTCCTCTGGACCCCTAAGCAGCGAGACCGTGGGCAGTGCCAAGTGCTCCTACCATCTGTGCTCAATGCAGTGAACTGTGGCTTGGCCCTCTGTCAATGAAGTCAGCAGAGCAAACTAACCCTCGACAGGTGTGTATTCATTAACAGGATGTGCAAAAACAGGTATTTGTTGTAACAGGGAGCAGATAACATGCCCTTCCTGATTTTGGACAGTGTTAGCACAAACTGTTCTGTGCTGTTGTTAAGCACTATAATTGTTCCTAATAAGTAACATTTTCCTACTGGGGATGCTGTACTTTCAATATTTTCACATCAAAATTAAGTACTTTCCCTGCTGTCTTGCGCAAAATATAAGCATGGGAAGGTTAAACTGAGCAAATTAAAAACAGTCATGAATAAAAAAGGTTAAGTATCGCTAAATCTTTGAATCCATCCGGTCTGTAGAGTAGGAGTGGTGAGCCCTGGCCACCTGTGTGTCTTTTTTATGCAGTTGTAGGGCTTTTGTGGGAACAGTACCTCCTAGTCATGGCTACCATTTACAACTTTGCTAGGAATTGAGCTAAATCTTTATTTGCATTATCTCATTGAATCCTCCCAACAACCCAAAGGGCTGATAATATTATTATCCCCAGTATGTAAGTGAATCAACCGAAAAGTTAGTTGGTCCAAGGTCACATCACTAGTAACAAGGCATGCTGACCTTGAACCCAGATCCCTCTGAAGCCAAAACCCCACACACATCCTTAGCAGTTATAAAGACCATAAAAATATTAGGCTGAGCATTCTGAACAAATGCCTTTGACTTTTAAAGGTCATACAAAGACACAACCCAGAGAGAGAGACTCAGTGGCACGTCTTTCTCGAGGCCTGGGAGGGAGGGAGGTGCTTTTTCCCAGAATAGGTATGAAGATGAAGCCCATGTATTATTTTCCAGATGAGGTATTCATGCGATGGATATTCTGAAGACAGGAGTGTTTTTTCCTTTCAACTGTTTGCTGTTTGGGTGGCTCAGCCCTGGCTGGGGGACCTAGAGAAAACTCCAGAACGCGGTGAGCCAGAGGCTTCCCAGCAGGTCCCCGCGATGTGGGTCAGTCCGGGCAGCGCAGTTCCGGTCCTGAAGCCCCACCTGAGTTAATGACAACTGTCGGGGACCGTGCTGGACCTAATTTGACGCCCAGGGCCTGGAGAAAGAGCTCTGCCAATCTCCTGCCCAGGAAGAGAAGGTCGGGCTTCTCTTGGGATAAACAAATTCAGCATTTCAAAGCCACCTGTTGGCTACTCACCGCAGTTTGCATACAAATGCCAGCAAACAGCCTCCCGTGGCTCAACCCGGCGGGTAAGCCTGTGGGCTTTTATTGCCCACCTAGAGAGTGTGTGTCACAATCCTGGACCTTGGCAAGATTTACCTCGGAGCCCGCTTCACAATCAAGTGTCAGGCTGGGAAATGACCCTTGGCATTTAGCGATCCCGGATGGACAGACGAGCCCCCTGGAGACGGCCTCCTAAAGCAGCCCCGGCTCGGTGCTCGGTCAGCCTGTGAAATTGGTAGCCAGGAGCCAGGGCCCCGGGGGAGACTGAGCTCCAGATCCAACACGATCCACGCTGCCCCAGGTTCTGCCCAGAGAATACGCTCCCTCCTTCCAGCCCCAAAGTTAGCCTTTGGAGGTTCACAACCATGCTGCTTTTAAAGAAAAAGAAATTCCCTTTTTCTCCACCTCATTCATATTTTTAACACACACTACTGGAAGTTGGTTGACGGTTTGAGCCAGGACTCAGAGAAAAAGTAAATATGGGGCCCCTGGGTGGCTCAGTGGTTGAGTATCTACCTTGGCTCAGGGTACAATCCCAGGGTCTTGGGATCCAGTCCTGCCTCAGGGTCCCTGCATGGACCCTGCTTCTCCCTCTGCCTGTGTCTCTGCCTCTCTCTCCGTGTCTGTCATGAATAAATAAATCAAATCTTTTTTTAAATGTAAATATATGCATGTAGAAAAGATTTTTAAATAAATGAAAGGATTATGGGAAGCTAGAAATAATATAAGGATTGAGAAGTCATGAATGATCATGTTGCCCCCGTGCACAAATAAATAGTTTTTTCATTTACATTTCATGATTTTTTTAAAGATTTTATTTATTTATTCATTTAAATGTAAGATTATTTATTTATTTTTATTTTATTTATTTTAAGAGAGAGAGGCAGAGACACAGGCAGAGGGAGAAGCAGGCTCCACACAGGGAGCCTGAAGCGGGACTCGATCCTGGGACCCCTGGATCGTGCCCTGGGCCTAAGGCAGCCGCTCAACCCCTGAGCCACCCAGGCGTCCCTACATTTCATGATTTAAAGTTATTTATGCAATAAGGAATTTTCTTGAGAGAACGCTAGGTCTCAATCAGAAAAAATGGATGCCTAAGAGCCAGTTGGATTTTGAAGTAAAAGGTAACCCTTTAAAGGAAGATGGTAGGTGTTTGGAGAAGGACCGGTAATGGATCACACACCTCTGGTGTGTCCCGGTATGAAGGATGCAGCAAGCTATAATAAAAGCTTTGTTGCTTTTATTATATCATCTGGTTAGAGGTTCAGTTTCAGGAGAAGAAAGTTACCCCAAGTTACCCCAGTGTGGCTGGGACCAGCCAACTAAAGGTCAAATAATCAACCTGCTGATTTTAAGTTCTTCACCTTTTGGACCAACAAAACTCTTGGCGGCTTATTTTCAAATTCCTTAGGGAAACACTGTTTGATGAAAATTTTGGATATTTCAAAATACTAAAAGGAAAGCACACCTCTTAGTTTAAGTGGGCATGATGATACTGTCTCTTGGTGAGAATCAGTACCCTTAAATTAGCTTGGAGATCGCACCAAATTTAAAAGGTGGGAATGCATTTGACCTGAGCAATGCTTCATTAAATCTCAGGTCTGTTTGAATTGTTTCTCCTCAACTGCCTTCACTGGCAACTTGTTTTCCTTTGGGCTTCCCATCCAAAATTATAGATCTTTAAAAACAATAGTTTAGAGTGGAGAAACAAAGAGGAAGACTTTTCCTTATTTACTGTCAACCTGAATTCAGACACCTAATGCAAGAGGGCTCAGTCGCCCTGCCCTTGTCTGCCCTCTTTGGATCACAGCAAAGTACAAAAGCTATAGGTCCTAGCTCCTCCTCACCAGGGGTTCACAGTGGAATCCCTAAATCCAGGAGAGAAATAGCCCATTTAGCAACTGTGAATGAAAGTCTTGGGTATCAAAATCGCATCCACGAAATTTAGTGAAAAAAATGCCTCAGCATGGGCTTCTAACACTTGAAAAGTAAGAAACTGCTTTTAGATGTGTGGTGTTTTTCCACTGTCCTCATCAGTTCCCTAGGGAAATTCCAAGGGGAAGAGACCAGGGATAAAGAGCTTTCTGTATTTCTCTTGGTTTTAAGTGCTCAAACAATTTTTGTTCTATTAGGTTTGTAATGTGAGATCTTTCAGAGTGAATTTACACAACAGCCTCTTACTTTATTAATTCATCACAACTAACTCAGTCTTCACATGTCTAAAAACAAATTGCTGACTTCCCATAAATTCCAACATCTTACACTCTGCCTTGAAAATTGTTCAGTGTAAAATTATTCCAGGATTTCAAAGACTATTCGGCTAGTGTGCCTTATATGTACACATGCCATATATGTATGTATATTTACACACAGAGAAATAGTTCATCGACTCATCTCTTCAGGATTCTGCTCAGGTTGGTTCAACATCAATCTAATCTGCAAGACCTAGGCTGCCAAACACAATTTGGAATAGCCTCCAAGAGGCCAGGTGGCTACTAGATAGAAGAATCTCCAAAAGGTCTTGGGGAATGACAGATTCCTTGAGCTATTATCTAACTGCTTATCCAAGGATCTCCCAAGATTGCTCATCAATGACTCTCCTGGAATCTCTTTTCATATTCACAGAATGGAGAAAGTTTGTAGGAACATGGCTCTTAGGCCTCCGGCTGTAATACATACTTTGAAATTCTCCAAAGCAGATCCATTGGAAAATCACCACTTTCCTGCAAGAAGTCTATCCTTCTCTGGCTACACTCAGCTCCACCACCTCCCCAGGTCTATCTCCAAATTTCCAGAACAGCAGACAAGTGAATTATGTACGCCACCATACCGCAAAACAGTACAGCATTAGCAGGCTAACCAGGACATGTCCAGAGTCTAAAACTGGACTCCAAATAAAGAGTTGTCAGATTTTGAAAGAGCGTTTAATTTTGTGATTTCATCGAACCTCGAATTCTGAGATCAATGACCTGCCTTTTTAAATCAGCAGAGTGAGAACAGCATTGATGGATTGAATAGAGGGAAGAAGAGTGAGTTGGTGTCTGAAGTGGTTTCTTTTCCATTACAACTGTGACCCACAGAGTCACTAACTAAATTAACTTCACCTAAGGGAATTAAATGAATTTGTCACTAAGTAGACACTCCCACCCCGTGTGAAGCAGTTCACACAGTCCTAAAGATCAGTGGTGGAATTATTTGTATTTTGTTGGGAGCACCTATGGGGCAAATTGTAATTGATGGTGGCACTTGTTTAGAACACATCGATCAGACACAAACTGGTCAAGTGATTTGGAAACAGTATCAGTCATCTACCTGGACTCTGTTGATTCTCTCACTGGATTAACGCCTAGGAGCAGCTAAAACTCCAGCACTTCATCCTGTCAAATACCAAAAAGACCCAAAGTAGGGACAGAAACCTGAAGTGCTCCTATCAGTGGCCACGAGATTATTCCAAAAGGAAATAATCATGAACCAATATCACTGGTAGATGAGAGGCTAAAAGCAATAAATTAAAAACAAATCTTAAAAAATGCTACATGCAGTCTGCAGGTCACTGAAGGCGTTGCAAATCTCAGGTATGAAAGATCTGAAATACAAAAAAGTCAAGTCCATATCCACTGCAAAAGTAATAGGCACAAGCTCTCAAATTTTGAAGAATATTATGCTGGGCTGCTCTAGTTCATCCAAGACCCTTGTATATATTAATAAGAAATAGTTACTATATCTCCACATGTTAATCTTATAAAGCATTATCATTGCCCCCATTTTATAGGTAATAAAACTGAATATTCAAAGAGCTTAAGTAACTTGTCCAAGTTCACTCAGCTAGTAGAGACGAAGGCAGCATTGGAAGCCAGGCTGCCAGACTCCGAAGCGCACTTGACCACCACCCTTGTGAGCTCAGCCTCATCCCATCATGTAACTTTCGGAGGACATTTGATGTTATTGGGGCTGAGACAGAGAAGAGGACCCCTTAGAGGTTATAAGGGAAAAAAGCTGTCCTGGCCCCAAAAAGGCTAGTTCCAGACTCATGATACTAGATGCCACTGCTTTCAAGCTTTTAGCCTATAATCAACCCATATTGAAACCAGATTTACGAGCTCTTCAGAGGAGAGCTTTGTGATTTTCTAAAGCAGACATGTTTGGTATTTTAGAAGGTCAAACCCCCTATGGTGCAGTGTTTTTAATAAAATCAGTTCAGCAGAAATTAGAGACACACCAGTCAATTTCTGAGGAAGCCTCTGAGCCATTAGAATAAGGGAGTTGAAGGGGGGGTCATGTAAAAGACACAGCTCCGTACAGATCAATTTTTTTCCAAAGGAATAGAATGGAAGGGGTGTAGATAGAGAAGCATCATGGCAAATTTGGTCCCATTTGTCTAGGGTTGGGGCAAATTTCCAGTGAGGAAAAAAAAAGTCTTACTTTTGGGGGGGGAAGTTCTATGTCAATAGTAAGCACGGGCCGTTCCTGGTTAGCCCTGGTTAGCCGGGTCTTGTCCTGTCAGCTCAGAGTAACAGTAAACATCTCCAGGAGGGAAAAACAAACAAACCAGTCATCACCTTTTTTTACATCACTGAATCAGGTAGGTAGTTATTTCATGAAGGGCCCTTTATCTCTGCTCTTGGCAACTTCCACACTCTCACAGGAAAGCGCATGGAGAACCTATATTTAGTCCCTGGTAAAAATCAAAGTTGAGAAACCTGCAATATTTTCGTCGAAAGGCCGAGTTATGACGCCCAGGTCTGATTTTTAAGACTGGCGGTGAGGGCGTGTGCAAATACTAAATGGATAAATATCATCATTTAGTATTTATGAATACTGCACACGAAGGGGAAAGGGTTCGTCATTAGGAAAAGACCCGGGAAGAGCCAGTCTCTAATGCAGCTAGTACTTTAACACGTGGGGACCCCCAGTCTGCTGGCGGGGGCAGGGGCACAGTGCCATCGCCCTGCTGCCAAAGGGGGCTACAGGGGGCTACGGACAGCCTAGTGAATTTACACAAGGCACAAGAGGCAGGGCAGCCAACACAGAATACAGAAGTGGAGGCATTTTGCATTCAGCTTCCAGCAAATGTCTGTGATTCCAGTGCCAGCAGAGACCCGGGCCTTGTCTGGAGGACAGGGTTTTACGGGTTTTCAAGCATTTCAAAATACAGGACTTTAAAGCCTTCATTGCCTTAGCTAGCCAACTATTGAGCTCTTAGCTGGTATTTGGAAGAAGTGGGGTGAATGGCGAGTAATAGCAAAGCCAGCAGGGGAAAAGTAACCAATCGGAGCTGATGCAAATAGTGGCTGCTTGAGGCATCACTGCGTTCCCATGATGCTGTACATGAAAGCAAATGGATAAGGAGCAAGAAGTCTTTTATTAATCTTCATACTATGAAACTACTGTAATTCGATCTGAAGCTAAAAATGGGTGAGGGTGGAAACTCCTTGAAGGGGGGGGATTTTGGTGAATTCTCTCCTCCTGATAGGTTTGGATGGTTATGTCCCACAATTCTCTGGCTCCCTCAAAAAGTGACATACCTAAAACTTAACATCTTTTATAAACTGTAAGTCATGCATGCAAGAAGTGTCATTCTCAAAAAGCACAATACAAATGCTGTCATTTATTAAAATGTGTATTTATTCCATAGCCTACTTTGTATGGGGCTGTGGTCTGTTAATTATTAAATGATCTAGGTACTCGTTTTTAGATTAGGCATTTCAACTCCCAATTCTTCCATGAACTTGGCTACTGCCTCTGTCTTAAGGGACTCAAATTATGCTGATCATAAAATAATCCCCCAAATATGCACACACAATCCTTTAACACTCAGAAAACCCCATACTCAAATATGCAGAACTAGAGGTTAATTTTTAAGCGAAAGTTTCAAATATACAAATAAAGAATCAAAAAAAAAAGAATCCTACATGGCAAATTCTTCTCACGTTGAGGCTAACAAAGATCTATTTGGAGGAAAAAAATACACAAATGTGGCATGGGTTTAAATTCAGGCTGAGCAGTGTTGCCAGGCATAAAGTCCTGCAGGAGTGGACACACTATTACTTAGTCTATCAGTGGCTGAAGTCACCACTGTGGAGGGCAGGGAGCCCTAGTGGCATTGCCTGTTCTTTAAATCCCAATTGATACAAATATGTTCACTATTGACACCCTTTCTAAACATTAAGAAAAAAAAAAATGTGAGTAGAACACTGCATCGAAGGAAGGCTTGAAAACTAGGAGCATGACACAATCAAGTTTGGCTAATTTGAAATCCAAAAAATTGCATTTGGTCTGAGACAAAGTCAACTGATGAACCAACAGTAAAAGTAGACAGTGACTAACATTAACTACAAGAAAAAGTTTCGTTGAGCAGGTTTGGTTCGGTTTTTCTTTTTTTGGTTGGAGGTAGACACATTCTAAAAAAGCATTCCAGAGCAACTGGATTAAGTTGATGAATATTATCTTTGTTAATAAGGCAGCTCCAGACACTGATCCATCATATCTGACCTGGTATAAGGAAGTTTAAGATTTCTCTTAGGTGCAAGCTAAACATCAGGATTATTCTAACAAAAAAATGTGGGGAAGACACTGAATGGTGGGCAGTACACATTTAGAAATTCTCCATACTGTAAGGAAACGATGAATATGCATGTAAGAATAAACAAGATCTCAGTCTTGCTTTAAAACAAACAAAAACAAAACAAAACAAAAAACAAAGAAATCAAGCCAAATCATAGTCGAGACCTTACTGAGCAACAACAGGTCTTCATTTGTATCATTAACACGGAGTTTCTTATGCTTCCCACTTAGTTTTTAATTTATGACAAGACACTGCTAAATTCCAGACAAAATATATATATATATATTTTTAAATCTTTACAATAAATCAAGATGTTGGAGCTTACACAGAGCACATTTTAGGTTATTTAGGTACTCGATTCCAGCTCGCTCAGATGCAAATAACCCTGGTAACAGTGTGTACATAGTCTTCTCTTTGCTTTTTATAATTTTAAAGCAAATAATACATTTGACTGTATTTAAGTCTGTGCAAATAATCCTTCAGAAGAAATATCCAAGATTCTGTTTGCAGAGGTCATTTTGTCTCTCAAAGGGGATTCCGTGAGTCCGTTTTTTCTTCAGATAAAGTGCTCCTGTCCAGCAGAACTCAAAGCCTTCAAGCGTCCAAGAACTTCGGTTCAGGTAAGACTCCGTCATACGAATTCCAGCTTCCCGTGCCCACTGTACATGCCCCAATGAACGAGCGAGAGGATCTTCTCGTTGCTGAGGTCTGCTTGTCTCATTTTGTCACAGGTCAGACAGCAGTTCTCATGCCCGCTCACTGGCACCATGCATTCCAAGTCTAACTTTGCCACCTGCCCCTTTTTGGAATGGTGTCCATGGAAGCTGTAGTGCAAACGGGACAGCATCTGTTGCCGTTGATCCTGCAGTCTCTTGTTTTCACTTCGAAGCATCCTCAAGGCTAACATAATAAGCAACACCAGAATTAGGCCGCCGGCAATGGGAACAGCAATCACAGCCGCCCGGAACCACAACTCTTTGGAGGAAGTCAGCTCCTGGACTTTGGTGATGAGGTTTCTACTGCCATCGTGCTGATAGCGGTTTCCTTGTCCTGGAGGAACACAAATGAGGAATCGAACCACGTTAGCCCTGCCTGCAGATATTTACCATCATCTATCCGTTTGCAATAAGGCACCCCAGGTTAAGGAAAAAAAAAAAAAAAAAAAGCTTATGGTGAAATCAACAAATATTTACAAAATAAACGTTGCAAAGCGATGCAAAGATGAGCTTACGAAAACAGTCCTTTAGGGACTGTCCTTACCGAACAGTAACGGTCTTCTAGGTCTTCAAAATGTTGAAAAACTAGGCAAAACCCATTATGTAGACAGACATCTAATGCTCAGGCAGACATAAAAGCTACTCAATAGAGATGCATCTTTGCATCCAGCCATGCCTCTCCCTCTGGTGTCTCTAATTACATTAACAACAAAATCAATAGCAGACATTCAAAGTCCCGGCTGCCATGAACCTATAGATGAGGCCAGAGTTCTGGTTAGAGAGGGCTTCTACCTACCTGAGGCCTCCCCCTTGGGAGGAGCGAGCACATCGTGCAGCCCTCTGTAATTGCACATATCTTCATGACAGCATTCCAATGTGGGCATGGTGGTGCCAGAGTGGTTTCGTGCCTGTTTGGCTTGGCAGATGTCTGCCGTGTTTGCGAGAGAGTCCAGGCAGCCATGGGTGAGCGGGGAATTTGTGTTCTGAGGATCAAGAAGTCTAGAGAAGCAGGCGCTCAGCTCAGATTTACACATATAACCAGTTGCCACGCAGTGGGCAGCATCACAGTAGCATCTGATTTCACCTGAAAACAATGAGAAATTTCGTCACGCGCCTTCAGAGACCAGATAAAGCATCTACTTGAGCAATTGCTAGATCTTAAGATCAAAGGCACGAACTTTTAGAATATTCAGCTGAGTTCCTGCAATGGCAGCCTGGGTAGCCTTGGAAGAGCCCTCTATGCAAATCGGTGCTTACATTTCAATCCAGTTAAATGTAATTTTAGAAATGTATTAATCCCCACTGCAGAGAATCAAAGTTCAATTGTGATTACTGATAAGTTAGCAAGTAATTCAAAATACGACTTCTGGAAGAAAAAAAAAAAATATATATATATATATATATCGGAAATAATCATCATGATAACTTCTTCTACCGTAAGGTAAATTACACTGTTTATTCATTTTAATCCGATGTGACCATACAACATAAAAAATGCTAGGCTTTTTGATTTTGTCAGTATAAATATTTGATCGGAACTACTGAATTGTTTACTACCTTAAAGGGCTGTGCCAAGATTTAAGAGCTTTAGCTAACACCTTATAAAGTTATTAACTAGAAACACAACAATCTAGAAATTGCTCCGGTCAGGAGGTTTTAAAACTATGAAACTGGGCAGCTATTTGCAACCTCTCTAGAAAAGGCAAACTTTGCCTATAAAGATCTTTTCATGCAGAGGAGCTTTTAGTCAGTATATTGTAAAACAGGAACTAGGCAGTTTACAATTAGTGGTTTGCTTGCCAAAGTCAATTTCTTTCAGCCCAAATGGAAAGTCATAAAACTGGGGGGGGGGGGGGGGGGGGGGAGTGAGGAGGGGAGGCTGGTGTAAAAAAAAAAAAAAAAACGGCAAAGCTAACTTCTCCTCCCCTTAACTCCCTGGTTTTAAATGTAATTCAACGTGGGATCTAAAAGGGGAAACATTGAAACTGAAAATCCTCTGCTGGTTGAATGAAAAATCCTTAAGGAAACCTCAAATTTTTCTCCAGGAAGTGATTAAAAGTTTCCTTTATAAAACTTATTTGGTGAGTTGCAAGTCGCTGGTAACATTTTGCTGCAATGCATGCTCTAAGGCTTTTAGCCTCAATTTCTAGTTCAAATGATCTGGGTCTCAGAGCTATATCACTAATACCGGATCTGACCCAGCGGACTCTGGTCACTGTCATATGTCCCAAGTAAAGCTACTGTAAACTGAACTAACGCGCACACCTCTTCCCAGCTTTCCAATCTGAAGTTTTGTGTCGTTATTACTGAAATCCCTGCTCTGAAATCAAACACCAGGAACTGTGGTTTTATAGACCTCTTCCTACCCTCTCCTTTCTTCCTCCTCTCCATGAATGTGAACGCCTGAGTAAGGTGTCTCATTTAATTATCTGTCCAAATTCCAGGCCACTGTATGGTGTGCTCAGTTTTCATCAGACATTGCTAGTGCTTTCGTTCTAAAACAGCAAAAGAACCCAAAGCTGCCAGCTAATCACAGATCTTTGGCAATCTGAGTTTAACTGTCCAAATCTGGAGGTCCTGCTCTTATCTTAAACCTGCACGCTCTCTGCCAGGAGTCTGGGCCCAAGTCCCCTCTCTCTAGGAAGCCCTTCACCTTGGAACTCTTGCTTTTGAAAGGTTCTCTCTCCTGCCAAGCTAACTTGAGTTTTTTTTTTTTTTTTTTACAAAGCTCACCAGGTCTCATGTGGTGATGGCTACATATCCCCTAATCTTGACGAATTCCATAGACAGATTTAAAGTAGAAATAAAACAGATTCAATGTCCGTTTTGATCCTATTCACCTTCAGACCCAGTGCAGAAAAAGAGCACTGAAGGAAAAAAGGAAAAAAAAAAAAAAGTAAAATGTTTATGAGAGCCTATTTAAAACACTATATTTTCAATGACCTAAAACAGTCCAATAAAATTTTGACAGGTAACTACGAAAAGTTCTAACAACTTTTTTTTTTTTTAATTGGAGCCACATTTGAACAAGTTGAATGGACTTTTGTATTACTGTATTAAAACTATATTTCTGTTGTTTCATAGTTTCTTCCTGTGGCATGCAAAAGGGCCCAGAAAGGGGACTGGTATTTGGAAACAGTGAACAATGCTCTTCTGTTCCCCCCCTTTTCTTGTTACTGTATGTAGTGATTAAACAAAAATGCCTGCTTTAGTCAAGATGGCTACAGGAGAGACTGCTGGCTTCTTCTAAAGCTTTTGAAGTCCGCAGCAGTCAGAAATCTCTGATCCCCTAATTATATCATTATCAGGCACATAGTTTCGGTATCTGTGACTTCATGTCAGTCCGAGTCCCTCCCTGCTCCGCGGCCTTCGACAGGGCCAGGAGGCTCCCGTCTGCAGGCTAGCAGGGCTGTTATTTAGGGTTAATTACACCCTTCCTTCCAAAATAAATAAATACTGTAGCACATCATCCTCCCTGGGCCAGCTTATCCTTTAACCTCATGCCTGCTACATGGCAATTAGAGAAAAAGTGGGGGGGGGGGGCAAAAGCTAAATAATGCTTCCCATTAAAAAAACTTTTTTTATCTGTTCACAGAACAGTAGGTAGAGTTCGTGGCGGGGGAGGCGGGGGAGTCCTTGAAATCCAGAAGTTTGGGTTATTTCGACCTAAAGCAGGGAAAGCCTGCGGGGGGTGCGGGGAGAAACTGACCTTTTTCTTTCCCGTTTCTCTTTCCTTGGGCGGGGGGGGGGGCAGCAGTGTGCAAAGTATGGGGGCGAGGGGGCAACGGGCCGACGGCGCCCGGGGAGCCGCACAGCCGCAGCCGCACGGCCGCAGCGTCCCGCGCCGAGCCTCACACTCGCGGCCGGGGCACCCCGGCTCCGGCTCCGCGCCCCCGAGCGGGGTCCCGCGCGCCGCGGCTGCAGACGCTCAGAAGCTCGCCACGGACGGACTCACGGAAACCCGGGACACCCGCCGGCCCCGAGGGCGGGCTCCACCTCCACGCGCCCGCCCCGGGGCCACCCCAGGGGGCGGCCGCGGACCCGGCAACGTGTCGCGACCTGCGGGCTCGGGCGCGGGGGAGGCCTCGCCCGCCGCCAACAAAGCCCGGGCAGCCGCCTTCCAGGGGACCCCGGGACCCCGCGCCCTCCCGGACAGCGCGCCCCGGCCGGCCGGCGGGCACCCACCTCTGGTGAGCAGCACGGCCATGGCGCAGAGTTCGAGCTGCAGCCAGACGAAGATGTAGCTGGAATGGCGATCCATTGACGCCCCACGGCCGCGGCGCAGCTGCACCCTACGGCTCCCGGAGCGCGCGGGGCATGGGTGCTCCCCGGGGCGGCGGGCGCCGTCGGCGAGAGGGCGAGAGGCGAGGGGGCGAGGGGCCGGGCCGCGGCCGGGGGGCGCCCACGAGCCCGCAGGACTTCGGGGCCCGACTGCGCGGCCACCGCGCCCCTTGGCTCCGCCCGGCGCCGCGGTCCCGGGCGGGCTCCCCGTCTCGCTCCCCGTCAGCCGGCCACGGCGCGAAGGCAGAGGCTCCCCGAGCGCGCGCAGACAGCGCCGGCCGCGAGCTCCAGCCTGCGCCCGCCTCCGCCTGCCCCGGTCCGCGCCGTAAATAGCGCCCCGCGCGGGGAGCCGGCCCGACCGCGCCCCGCCCCGGCCCCGCCCCGGCCCCGCCCCCGGCCCCGCCCCCGGCGGCGCCGGCGCCGTCTGAGTGGCCGCCGGGCTCCTGTCAATCACCTCCGCAGCCAGGGGGCGGGGCCAGAGAGGGCCCGGGAGGGACCTGCCCCGCGGCGGCGAGCGGCGGCGAGCGGCGCCGGCGTCTGGGGCTGCGGCCCGCGAGGCCGCCGTCTCCCGCGCTCCCCCTCGCGGAGGCCCGCGCGTCCGTGACCTGCGGGAGGCGCGGGTCGGTCCTCCCCGCCCGGACTTGGGCCGGCATCCCCCGGCCCGCGGCTTCTTCGTGCTGTGGCCCCCGGGGCGCGCGAGGACGGCGCGGTCGCCTGCGGGAGCCCTCGGCCGGGGCGGCCCCCAGGGGCTCGGCTCCCTGGCGGCGGCGGAGCGGGCTCGGGCTGCAGCCCGGGAGGGGGCGGCCGGCGGTGGGGTCGGCTCTCAGCCCCTCCCCACCCCCTCGGCGCATCCGCCGGAGCCGCCCGCCCCGGGATCGATAAAGCCCAGACAGACAGACTGTGGGTCCGCGCGAGCCGCTGAGTTCCCCGGGGTAGACCGGGGACGAGGAGCCGGCTAGAGACACTTAACGAAAATTAGCAAATCCAAAAGCACCGGCGCCAGCGAGACGACACTGGCCGAGACTGACACTCAATTAACCGCCCCCCGAACAATCGCAGGCAAACACACCGGCTGACCCTGATCGATATCAGCCCCACAGCGATCTCCTCTCGGAGATACTCATTCATTTACTAGGACTTGCAGGGATGCCGGCCCCCAGCGTACCCAAAGGCGGTCCTGGAGGCTTTGCTGCTGCTGTTTTGGTGGTGGTTGATGGTGGTGGTTCTTTTTTTTTTTTTTTTTTTTGGTGAAATTCAACTTAAAACTCTTTATCTGAGGGAATGCTCTTGTATCCCTTCCTCCCCTAACCTGAAAGGAACCAAAGTCAACCATTTGTAAATTTCCTTTTAGGCTCAGCCAACACTTCCCTACCTGATAAAATGTCAAGGGGTGGGGTGGGGGTTGCAGAGAAAGAAAAGCATTTAATGCTAGGGTGGGAGATGTAAAGTCAAACCCTTTAGGACCGCAGTACAGCAACGAACTTTGAGGCTAAGAAAAAAATATACATGACTGGAGGACCAAAAATCAAGGTGAACCTTGTAAATTAAAGTTGCAAGTCCATAGAGGACACAAGATACAGTTAATGAGATTGCCTCTAAAAAAACTGTTTTGTGCAGAAAAAAATAAAATGATTTCATAAATTGATGCTCTGCCCATTACTTCACTAAATCCAAACTGCCTCGGAAAGGATGGGAGAGCAAGCCCCGCAGACATTTTAAGGGGAAGTTAAACTGGTTAGGGCACCAGGTAAACAGCAGGCATTTCTCAAGTGGTGAGCTGACCCTTGGTCCTAAGGAAGACTTTGATTAGAACTTCCTGACATCTAATTCTTTGACAAGTTAACAGTTCTCAGGGGTTCATGCAGACAATACTTCTCACGTAATGACACACTTTTTTTTTTTTTTTTAACTCTAGAGAGTCAATTATTAGCTAAAAGAAAACTTTTCATTCAACTGTCTCGAAGCGCCCACTATAGGCCAGACTCCGTCTGGGGTTATAAAGATGTCAGAACCTAAACAGTAAATCACAAACAATGGAGTGGGAAGATGATAGAGATTTCCGTGCACAATGTTATGATGCATAAAGAAAGAAGAGATAAGCAGCCCAGGAAGTAAAAGAGGACTGGAAGGTCTGCTGGAAGCAGTGACATCCGGCATGACTCCTAAAAAAACAAGAAGAACTGCAAGGAGACCATTACCAGCATAGAGGGCACAAGTGTGACGTTTATTGATTGCGTTGGGGAATATGGGTGGTAAGTAGGGGATGGGGAGATGGAGCTGCAAGCAATTCTTTGTTGTTGGAGCATAAAATGTGAAGTAAGGAGTGGGAAGAGATGCATCAGAAAATAACTGTATTTACCTGTAATGCAGATAAATACTTGTTTAATGGAAGGCAGTCTTGGGGGATGTGTTGATGAAAGTTGCACTGCACTAAACACATTCTGAGTCCTTTCCCAGCCCTCTTCAGAGGAACATCTGCTTTCTCTGGAGTGGGCATTGGCAGGCCAACTGGGGGCCTCTGTGCCTCTGGCCATGGGTGGTCACAGGACCCCAGATGGACCAGTGAAGTTGTCTCTTCTGGATCTTTGGCCAGAGATGCCTCTCAATCTGTAGAGGTCAATTCACGGTGGACGTACAGAGTTTACCTGTCTGCAGAAGAAGAGAAAAATGACAAAGGTGTGTAAGTCCAGATGGATACCCAGTCAGTTCAGGTCCTTAGGTTCCTTATTAAGTTAACTCAGGCACCTTGATAATTTCCCCTTTTTTACTTAAGGTTCTTTTCCCTTCAACTCAAAGGATCCAAACTATGATACTTGTGTTTTACTGAATTCCTTTGGATGTTTGATCATTCCAGGATGTATACTTTTTTGTTCCAAACACAATTCAGAATAAGAATTTATGATCCATTCCTCAGACAATGTTTCAACTCTTTTGTTTTTATTATTAGTTTAATGGGCAGACTTTTTAAATTGCCAGAAATTAGTTTTAAGGGAAACAAGTCTGTACTTTGTCTAATGGTTTTGGAGCAGACATGGACTTTTCAACTAAGTGAATGAGAGTGTTTGAATCGATGTGGAAAGTCAAAATTGGCTCATGGATAATATGTCAATTAGGAGGCCATACTGGTGGTTGAGAGAATAGGTAACAATTTTAATTCAATTTAAGACTCAAGGAAATTGCTTCTCTACAGAATTTTTCTTGCGTTTTGTACCTACTTCTATTATTACTTTCCTACACATAGGTTGGCAAGTAGAAGAGAAAATAGCAAAATCTAGTGTCTTTTGGAAACTTCAGTTAAGAAAGGAAATCAGTGACCAAAATTCTTTTTACTCTTATGAAGGGAATTCTGAATATATAAGCTGGAACCAGCTATCTGTACTTAAGAACAGAATGCTCATTCTAGGCCTAACAAACTGAAATAATTAAACACTATGATAGTTTAATATTATTAGCATCAAAGAATGTTCTAAATAGGTTTTATCCACAGGCATATATGGATATATATTATGTATAATGTATATGACGTATATAATCACAACACTGACACATTTTTACATTGCTCTACACCACAGAATAACTTTCTAAAATTTTTTTTAATAAATAGAAAAAAAAGGGTGGTGGTGGTGGTGGTGGTTTATGTCCAGCCCGTTTCCTTAACAAAGCTATAATACCAATCTCTGCTTACTCAAATAATGCCATTGCTTCCCAAAGGTATATGTGATCCTCATTTTCAGCAATGCCTCTCTCTTCACAATGAAGATGAAAAATAACTCTTGGTACATTTTGTTCCGAGAGAAACAGTTGTGTTTAGTTCCTGGCTGGCATACAAACAGCTCTTACAGTCTAAGGATAGAATCTAACATTTCTGCCTGTTATACAGATCTTCTACCAACTAACAATCCACAGAGGTTGGATAACACTTTGAATTCCCAGTAGCAGCTTTTTTAAAAAGTAATTTATTCTCAGTAGAAGTTAGGAGTTCAGACTGAAATTTACTTTCATTGGAATAAAGTCAAAGGTGAGAGATTTAGCCCAGCCTAAAAGAATGGCTATGTAGTGAAGTGGTTGTTTTTTGTCTCTTTTGTTTCTTTGTGTTTTTTTGTTTGTTTGTTTTGGTTTTGGTTTTGGTTTTGGTTTTTTCTTTTTTCCAAAATGAACTGACTTCAGGGTCCGGTAGATTAGTGTGATAGGACCCAGAAAAAAGACTGAAGGTCACATTCCAAAATGCCCATCCTCCCACAAGCTAGCAAAAATGCCATGGGGGTGGGGGGGGCCTTACAAATAAACCCTGCAGTATCTGTTGGGTGGAAGTTTTCTTAAGAATTTTTAAAGCAACTTGGGGCACCTGGGTGGGGCTTTCCTGAGTCTTGATTTCAGCTCAGGTTGGGATCTCAGGGTTGTGGGATGGAGCCCTGGGACGGGTGTCAAGCTCAGTAGGAAATCTTCTTGGAATTCTCTCACTTTTCTCCCTCTGCCCCTCCCCCCTCAAATAAATAAAACTTAAAAAAAATATTTTAAAGCAACTAAGTTTAGAATACAGTAAGAAGAGACACCTGGATGGCTCAGCAGCTAAGCACCTGCCTTTCAGCTCAGGGTGTGATCCTGGAGTCCTTGGATGAGTCCCACATCGGGCTCCCTGCAGGGAGCCTGCTTCTCCCTCTGTCTGTGTCTCTGCCTCTCTCTGTCTCTCATGAATAAATAAATAAAACCTTTAAAAAAGAAAAAGAATACAGTAAGAAATGTCCCTCGTTAGAGAACATTACTTTATGAACTTAACAATGAGTATTACTTATAATCCAATCACATCAAATATATTCTGTATAATCCTTGACCATAACCCACAGCCTTTGTTCTATTCAGTTATGTTAATGTCATTAAGCCAGTAGAACTTGTAGTAGAAATTATTCAATAACCTGCTAGTTTTGCCTATTTTCGTCAAATAGCCAGTTTGATTCCTTTTGTTCTTGTAACTACAATGGTAAATCAATCCTTTAGAGCAGAGAAATTACTTTAAACAAATCCTCCTTAAAGGAACATCCTTGACCTAGAATGCTGTTCAGTAATGTGAGGAACAATATTTTTGAGTTCTATCTCCTGAGCTAACAATACTTTGCTTGTGTTCCGTTGGATTAAAAAAAAATGTTCACAATCAAGCCACTGAAATTCAGAAGCTTTGATATTTGCTTTAGACAGCCAACCATTTAGTCTGTAGCTTGAAATGGACTGAAACCATTCATCGTCTTCCACAGCCCAAAATCTGCCTGAGTTTTCTGCTGTTCTGCTTCTACCCACTCTTCTTCCTTTGCTGGCCTCAGAGTGACTTCTTATGATAAAGCCTTTCTCATCTAATACTGGATCTTCCAAACTGAAATCTCATTGACAGGACAAAATGAGGTCTTTTGCTGTGGAATTTTGAAACTTACATTTGCCATCGTGTTTTTGTCAATGCCACCATTTTTATTTCATAATAATTCCTGAGGAAATAATTAGCTATACAGTATTTGTCTCACTCTTACAAAGTGTCAAAGATACACATTAAATTTGATGCATGGGTTCAGCCCCTGGAATGAAATGCCAGCCAAATGAAGACACCTTCTAACATTCAATGCATTTCAGTGCAATGTACTCTGTGGGCAGAGGCTTTGGAGAGAGCTACAGGTTTCCGCTGAGTGAGACCATCAGTGAACAGAATTCTTGTTCTTCTTGATATGAAGGGAAGAACTTATAAGGGTTTGCCCCCATATTCAATAATCTTCCTTAGTTCCATTTGGCCACCTAACAAACAAGCTTCTATTCTCTGTGAATTTGTTTGAACACAAATAACTCTCCACTGTCCCATTCATAGTTTAATGTCACTTACCTATATTTTTAGCCTCCCGTCTCAAAGACATTTAAAATATGCACATTTGGGGTGCCTGCCTGGTTTGATCGGTGAAGCATGTGACTCAATCTCAGGGTTGCAAGTTCAAGCCCCGCATTGGGTGTAGAGATTACTTGAAAAAATAAAATCTTTATAAATAAATAAGTAAAATATGCACATTGATGGTATGCTGTTCAGCTAGACTTGTTTAATTAAAAGAAAGAGACCCATTGAAGATTAGTTAATTTAGGAGGGGTTTCTTGTATGGATACAATAGGCTTATTGTAAGGATACAGCTAATTGGGAATAGAGAAGCATTACTTACCTTGCTGGGAAGCCAGCCTCCTGGAACTGGAAATGAGAAGATTTGGATCTCCTTTTCACAGAGTTGTCTCTTGTCACCCTGTCTACCGTGAACTGTCATATATATATATATATATATTTTTTTTTTTATATAAAATGTGTATATATACATGATACACATATACAAAGTTTAACTCACCTATAAAAAAGTATTAGTGAATTCCTTCAAATCATTAACTTAGTGTGAATTTCTCACTTGACTGTTTGCTGTTGTTATCAAAAATAAACTTCATGTGACCAAATGAAAGCAGCCCATCTATACAGACCAAAGCGTCAGATCTTTCCAGAGCCAGGAGGACAGCAGGATCACTTTGAACTTCCGGATTACTTCTGGATTACAAGATACAACAGTCTTGAATATCCTGCCTTTTTAGTTGACTATGGCAATGAAAATAGCCTTTTTATCAATTTTCTGAGAAAGATGAGTATTTGGGATGGATAAGTATCTAGCTTTCCCTACACATGTAGTTTGGATATTTGAGGGCCAGGTGCCTACATGTCTATGAGCAAATGACATTGCTTTGCAGTCTATATGTAACACACGAACAAAATTCATCAACTTCCAACCAAAAAGCCAAAATAGTCACTTGCTTACTTAGAGGCCCCATCCCCACTGCCCCATGCCACACCACTTTAGCTATTCCTCATAAAGTCATAGGAATATAAAAAGAGTTTTCTAAAGAAGCAGCATTGTTAACATGGTTACTATACTTCCCTTTTCATTCTGGCTACTCAAAGAGATTATAAATAAAGACCAGAAAATACCTCTATTATGCTTTCTCTCCCTTTGATGCCTTTCACAATGTCATCCAGAATAAATTTTCTTTTTTAAGGAATTAATGTCAACGAGTGAATCCTGAATGGACACGCTCGAAACTTGTCGATGAAGCAACAACAATCCACGAGGAGATGAGACCTAAATTTGTATCCACGCTCCACGAGTCAGTGTGTTATCACCAGCAAATCTGTTGTTCCCTCACTGACCCTCTTTCCTCTCCCATAAAACAAGGACAAGCGTGCTGGGTGGCCAGGCTGTCTCAGAGCTCACTAAGGTAGTAACGTGAGATCAACATGTTAACTGTGAGCCCCTACAGAAACGTTAAATGATTTTCCGTAGAAACAATGAGCTTATCGAAATCTATCTTTGAATCATCCGAATAGATTTATGGTAGCTTCAGGACTCTTCAGCTGGGTTCAGGATTTTCTTCTCCCCAGAGCCGACAATTTGAAGCGGAAATGATGCCACTGCCAATCCAGTCTTGGCAGGGTGGTGATAGCTCTGTAAACACAGCGTGCATCTTGCCAACACAGGTTAGCTCTCATGACCGGTGATAGTCCAAGAATCAGCAGAGACAAATTGGTTGGCTACCTTATCATCATGCAAGAAATGGAGCTGCTCACTAAAGGAAGAGCCAGAATTTATGCCCTTAATCTTCTTCGGGGAAATCCAAGAAGTTTCTCCTACCCTGTAGCAGGACTCCTTTAAAAGATTACCCATCTCCAATTCAATAGCATTTTCCAAAGAAGTGTAATGTTGCTTATTCACTGACAGAGAGAAGCATTTCCAAATAAAATCCTGGTTTCATTATGGATGTTTTGCCATGAACTGTGCTCATGAGCCATACTCTATTTTATGGGTCATCAATAAGATTACTGAAGAGACTCATGCCTTCAGGGTGCTTACCAAACGGCCATCCTTCTCTTAGGCAACTGCCTAATTTTAACAAAGGTTTGTAGAAAGGGCAAGCAGGGTGGTGGGCTGGAGAGGTGGGGTTGGTGTGACATTCCTTTTCCTAATCCTTCAAGTCATCTTGCTATGAAGACCTGCACAGTTTTTCCGGAAATAGGTGAGTCCGACCACTGATTGATACAGGTAATGCAGAGAAAAGAGCTTATGTTTGTATTTATTTGTTTGTTTATTTGTTTATTTATTTAGTCAGGGGTAAGGTACAGCCAAAGCCTCTTCAGGACCGAAATCTTTTTGTTTCCAACACTCAGCCAAAGTCCAGCCAAGACTCTGGAGATAAAGAGAGAGGGTGATGGGGATGGGTGGTTCCCCAGGGGGAATCTTCCATATTGACAGATCCTGGAAGTTTCGGGAAAGTTAACTCCAGGCTTCACACATTTTTACTGCCCCGGGTTTATGGGAATGGAAGCAGAGTCTAGGTACGTTTCACTTGAAGGATCAAGTGAAGGCAAAGACAAGCCCTCTAGGTTCCCCGTTGAAAATAGAGTAGCAGCGGCAGGTGCAAGTCGGACCAATCGACCGGACGTTAGTGTCGGGCCTTAGGGACCCCCCACCCCGCGCCCCGCCCCGCGGTAGAACGTCGGGAAGGGGAGGATGCAGAGAGGGGAGGGCGAGGCTGGGAGAGGCGGGCAAAGGCGGGCGGACGGGGCCGCGCGAGAGCGAGGCAGGCGGGGAAACAAGGAGACCGAGCGAGACAGCCCTGGGGGCGGGGAGCAAACGCTGCACAGAGGCACCAATTATTATAATTGCAGGTAATGGTGCCGAGGCGCCAAGCAGCTCCGCTCTGTTTTACATCATTGGGCCCCGACCCAGACGCACCCGCACCGCGCTCGGCTCCTCCCGCGCCGAGTCCCGGGCCCCGGGGCCCCTGTGCACGCCCCCAGCCCCCGCCCCGCCCCGCCCCGCCCGCAGCGCTCAAGTTCAGGTGCGCCCCGCCGGGCCTGCTCACCTGTCTGACTCACCTGCCTGCCGCCGGCCCTTGGCCGCCTCGCCCCGCCGCCTCCCTCACTTGTGACAAGTCCAGGGACACTGACTGGGCCCAAAGTTAAACAAAGGGGCAGACGCCTCTGGTGTGGACAGCTTTCCCCCTGCCCCCATCCTCCGGGGTTCGGGCTTGGGTCGTAGGCACTAGAAACAACGCTGTCCTGGGCCTCGTGCCCTTGCCTTTCTGTCTAGCCTGCAGGTCTGTCTCACCTCACCCTCACCACCATCACCCAGTTCCCCTTCCCCCTTTAACTCGAGACTTAAGTGGGGTCTTAAAAATAAGCCACGTGGAAACAAAGCAGATAAACCTAAGGGAAAGGAGCAGTGTTTGATTCGAGCCAATTGCATCTCTCTAGGCCTGTATTGTCACCGATCAGCTATGACTCCTAGGGTGATCTCTAAGATCACTTCCAGGTTCAGCCTTAAAAATGACCCCAGGTTAGAAAAGAGCAAGTGACATTACCTACCCTAGCAAGGCAAATAAAGTTACTGCTTTCCAAGAAACACTTTAAGAAGGTCTTCAAAGAGCAGCCCTATGACCAGTCTACCCTTTCTGAAGCTTTGTTTCTTAAAAACAGATGTGACTAGAGGCGCCTGGGTGGCTCAGGATTGAGCATCTGCCTTTGGCTCAGGTCAAGATCCCAGGGTCCTGGGATTGAGTCCCACATCAGGCACCCTGCGAGGAGCCTGCTTCTCCCTCTGCCTGTGTCTCTGCCTCTCTCTCACGTGTCTCTCATGAATAAATTAACAAAATCTTTTAAAAAAAATGTGACTAGTAATACAAGCACTTGGTGCTAATACATGTTTAAGTCCAGCTCAAAACCGTGAGCTGTTTGGACACTGTATGGATCAGACCATTCCTGACTGGTGACCTCAAGGCAGAGTATAGCACCTTGAAACGTCTTTAACGAAGCAGAGCAATCAGGTAGGTAGTGGCACTTAATGCCACATTTAACCATACCAGTGAAGGAAAGACTTTCAATGATTTTTTTTTTTAAACTTGCTTGTAGAATCACAGAGGGCACAAGGACCAGTGGGTGCCAGCTATGCCACCTAGAAGTTGTCAGGCAGACTTAAAATAAGGAAGAACTTCCTAGCAATAATGCCGCCTGGAGGCAGAACAGGGCAGCCTAGAGAATCTGTGGCTCCCAAGCACTTGGGTGAAATCCAGTGATGGGCATGTGAAGTCATTGTTGGAGCAGGTGACCCTTTAAAGTCCCTTTCAACACTGAGATGCTATAATTACAGTTACAGCTTCTACTTATTGTTTCCTTTAATATTAAAGATGACAGTGCCTTGTCATTTTCTAGAAGTAGGAAGAATGCCGGGCACTGGAACTCATCTAGGTGGTAAGGACCTAAGAGTCAACTCGGGCTGCCCTGAGCTGTTCAAGACCGCGAATGTCCAGCTGAGGGAGGTACGTGAGGGCTGGGCTTCAGCGTGGCTCTCAGACCTGGCTGTGGACCCTAGAGCTGGCCATGACTGCTTGAGAGGAGTGCCTCTAAGTGACAAAATGAGCCGAGTAGGGGGCCGTCACAGTTCTGTGCCCCAGCCCTCTGTAACCTGGCGGGACTGGTTCATGGGCAGGAAATTATAGGTAAGGCTGCAAAGGGCAGGTGGCCCACCTGAAGACAGCTGATAAATGGGGTCTTAATTCAAATCTGGGATCAAGGAGAAAACCTCAAAACCATTTTAAACTGATACAGATTCTCCCAGCCCTGGACCGCCCATGTCATCAGAAGGCATTCTTTTTTTTTTTTTTTTTTAAGATTTTATCTATTCTTTCATGAGAGACATACAGAGAGAGGCAGAGACACAGGCAGAGGGAGAAGCAGTCTCCATGCAGGGAGCTCGATGCGGGACTTGATCCCAGGATTCTGGGATCTCGACCTGAGTCAAAGGCAGATGCTCAACCACTGAGCCACCCAGGTGCCCCCTCCCGTGTGTGTGTGTGTTTTTTTAAAGTTTTTATTTATTTATTTATTCATTTAAGTAATCTCTGTACCCAGCGTGGGCCTCAAACTGAAGATCCCGAGATCAAGAGTTCCATGCTCTTCCCACTGAGCCAGCCAGGTGCCCCGCCTATCTTCCTTCATGATGTAATTGTAGTTTATTTTCCCAGCCTTTGCTAACACGGTATTTTAAGTTCCTTGACAAGTACCCCTTGAAGTGTGCCTAGAACTGGACCCCAAAATCAGGAACAGAGTCACCATAACCCAGCCTGGTGGCTCTGCTGCTCTTCAAAGGCCTGTCCTCCCCAATATCCTTCCCAGATGTCCTGCACATCACATGGTCCAGAAGCAAGAGGAGCAGCGCTGGGAACAGGGCCTCTGCTCCAAATCATCAAACTTTCTCTTTTACCACACATTTGACTTCTTACACATGTATCCTTAAATGCAAATTCTTCCATATTATTTGAAGTAATGTGTTCTTCTCTGGAGAAAAATTATGTTAAAAAAAAAAACCCAACCCCACCAGGGTAGCCCTTTCTCCCTAAGCCAACACTAGAACTTTCACATCTATTATCACTTTTATTTTTCAGAGAAGGAAACACACTGGCCTTTGCAGCCCGAGCCTCCTTGTGGAGTAGGCAACCCCCTGGGAGGGAGCTGGCCAGTGGCACGTCTTTCTCGCCCTCATGTGGTGAAAGGGAAGTAGCACCCAGCTGGGCAGACAGCAGCCGTGGTTTGCTGTTGGAACAGGCAGCAAGGTCACTGCAGGGAAAATTTAGAGTCAATATTTTAATGACCGTGTCTCTAAGCCGGGCAGTGACATCAGTGAGAGCCCTGTTCCGAGAATCTTCCTAGGGCTTTGGACAATAAGGAACAAGCTTCTCTCTGTGTGTAAGGCCAGGAGGAGGGGGTGGTAGCAGGTCCAGGTATGCCATGGAGAACAACGGTGATCATTGTTCTGAACAAAACACCCTTGCCCGAGAGTGTGTCACCCCCCAGCGAGCCAGGACTCTTCCCGAGGAGGAGCTCTTATTCTCAAAGACCCCGGTTTATTCCTTGGTTTTTAATATTTTTGAATGGCAATGTGCTAACTGAACAGAACCACCACAGAGCATTACCCCTGACCCCTAAAGTCTAAATGTGTGCATTGTTTCTATAAAGCCACAAACTGTTTGGAGCTGGCTTCGGCTTTAAAAAGCCTCCACAAACAGGAGTTACACAAAGGTGCCCTCCTTTCCTGATCCATAGGACCAGGTGCCACCAAAAGATGGGTGACTGAGGTTTCCCCCAGAACGGAGCATGGCAGTATTGTGGATGTTGTCTGGAACTCCCCCACCCCTCCTGCCATATGACGTGAAAATCTGACTCTCGTTCAGGTCAAGATCAAAGCCAAAAGACTAACAGGATAATTCAGCCTCCAACTCCACATGAGTTGCCAGTCTAGACTGATCAAATTAATCAAACAGTTCCTCTGTGTACTGAGAGCCATGCGAGGCCACGTCAGCCACTTTTTAAATTAAATCATGGAAATAATCACTTCCGTCTCTGATTTCACAGCTGAGGAAACTGAGAGGGGGTGGAATGGCTCTCTGGGGGTCACACCAGCTGCACCGAGCATTTGCCTTCTGGCCCACTGGGAAGATGGGAAGATGCGGTGGGCCATTGCATTCACTGGTAAATCACGGTTGGCTTCTCCTTGAACAAAGATACGGGAAGAAATTGCTAGAGTTCTGAGCTACGGTTCCATAGGAACATTTTGGCAATATTATAAGGTAAAATTACCTCTTGACAAATGGAATAATTTGAGAAAGAAAGAGAAAAAGGGAAGAGAGAGAGAAACATTTTGTTGCTGAGAACGAGGGCTGTTGATGGGTGGGTTGAAGCCCTGCAGCTCCCGAACCTCTCTGGGCTCCTATGAGCCTGAGATAAAAGGATTTCTGAAAACGAATTTTGGGGTCATTCTTGGATATGAGTCTTCATTACAAGAACCAACATGCCCAACAGCTGTCAGTGATTATTTCCCCTGATGCCTGATTTTATCTGCAGGCTCTCTCTGCCCAGATCTTGGCCTTCCCCTACAGAAATATTCTATGGGGATTTCCTGACCCTGACCCTGACCCTCAGTGCTCATTAGGTGCAGAAGCAGGAACAACGAGGAACCACAGCCTTCACACCAACCAGAATTTTCACACCCATCAGTGAAATGGATACCATGGAAGAGACACCTCAGGCCTCCTGTAATCCATACCTGCTGTCTGTTCTGAGGACAGTGGATGGGAGAGCCACTGATCACTAGGAACCCAGAGATAATGTCATCTTCCAGACGAAGAACAAGGAAGGTAGCCATGACTTTCCTGGCAGGAGTCCTGATGTGGGGTCTGATCTCACTTGACCCCTTGGGGCCACAGAATCCTCAGACAAAGGACGGACCAACCCAAGAAGTGGCTTCTCAAGTCCCTTCTGGCTTGAGAGTTCTAAGCTTCCTTTGTACACCTGCTCATACTGTGGAGAATGAATAATAGGCTATTAAAGGGGCCCTTGTTCCTGGTTTCTGCAGAGGCTCGGAGACCCAGCTCAGTGGTTCTCAAACTTGAGCAAGCATCAGAATCATTTGAAAGGCTCGTTAAAACAGATTAATGGGATCCTCCCCCAGAGTTCCTGATTCAGGGGTTCTGAGGTGGGGCCTGAGAATTTGCATTCCTCCTAAGTTCCCAGGTGACACTGATGCTGCTGATAGGAGGCCACATTCCCAGAACCTTTGACCTAACACTATCAAGAAACCAGGCTCCAAAGACACCCCGACGTATGGCCCAGAGAGATAAACCAGCTCTGCCAGCCAAGAGGGAGCTGCTTCCAGACAGACATCTACCCCTAGCCCCGCTGACAGGTTCCTAAATAACCTGTAACTTATCTCCTGAGCTTAGTCTTGTGGAGAAGGATATCATGAGAGCTACAGTTTTTCAAAGAGCTTTGCTTTACTTCATCTGTCCCTCCCGACAATCCTATGACTTGGGTAAGGAAGCTATTACCATCCTCAGGGTCTGAGGCCAAACCTACAGTTCCCAGGGGTCACATGTTTGATCAGTATCACCACCCAGAGGCCGTGGAGGGGGCACTCAGGTCGGTTCACCCCAAGCCTTCAAGTCTTCTGTGTTCTTCGTACTTTGCCAAGCTGGCCTTGAGTGTACTCTTCCGGGTAATGGGGACATGGTTTCTAACCAAATAATGATTTCCTTGAAGTGCTAGTTAGGTTTCATTTTAACACCTGCAAAGCCACATTATTCAGAAAGCTGTTTTCTCCCACTCCACTGTCCTCTCACAGTAGAACCTTGAAGCTTAAAGCCCTTAGTCTTGCACCGGAGTGTGCCTTTCCAACAGGCTGGTGAATCAGGGAGTGAATTTGCACTGTATTTCAGTCATCTGACCTGGAGCACCAAATAATTTTTCTGCATAGCCCAGTGTCCTAGACAAGGGCTCCCTGTATAAGATCGTCAGAAGGCAGCTTTAAGTACTCAGCTCTCAGTTTTTTTTTTTTTTTAAGATTTTATTTATTTATTCATGAGACACACAGAGAGGCCGAGACCCAGGCAGAAGGAGAAGCAGGTTCCATGAGGGAGCCTGACATGGGACTTGATCCCGGGTCTCCAGGATCATGCCCTGGGCTGAAGGCAGCACTAAACCGCTGAGCCACCCAGGCTGCTAGCTCTCAGTTTTGATTTTTAAAATCCCTGATCACTATCTTGAGTCCTTTCTGGCTTCAGTGTTGCTGCATTTAGCAGCAAGTCCCTGGAGATAGTTGGCAGACCGGCAATATAAAGGGATGGCTGCAAGCAGGTAGAATGACGCCTCCCTCCCCGTAGGCACCCCATCAGCAGCAGCAATCATGAACCTCACAAATAGCACGATTGCAGTGGTATGTCTGGCTCATTCTCCATCACCCCTTCTGGGAGCCCCGCCTCAGAAGTCTCTCCTCCTGAACACTCCAATGCAGCTCTAGGGAATTTGGGCTTACTAATTGGGATAAAGGAACAAGAAAATCACCCATCATGTTAAATGGACTGTTACAATGATTCAACCATGCTTTTCTTATTGTGGAACAGTGACTCTTGGAATTGAGCTTTTACAAGAGAGATTAAAAACCTTGCTTATAGGACGGCACCTGGGTGGCTGAGTCAGTTAAGCATCTGCCTTTGGCTCAGGTCAGGATCCCAGGGTCCTGGGATCGAGCCCCACATTGAGCTCCTTGCTCAGCGAGGGGTCTGCTTCTCCCTCTGCCCTGCCACCTGCTCATGTTCTCTCTCTTGCTCTCTCAAATAAATAAATAAAATCTTAAGAAAAAAAAATGCAAAAGCCTTGCTCATTTACTCTGAGAGCCTCAGCCCAGAGCAGGGCCCCAAACGCTTTGTCAGTGATGCTGACAGGTGGGGGTGGGACAGAGGAGTAGGTGCTGACCAGTGGGAAGCCCCCAACCACATGGCACCGAGTTGGGCTTTCTGGTCTTACAACCAAACCCTTGGCCAGAATCTGTGTGTTGCCTGGGTTATGTGTTCTAAGAAGTGATCCCAAAATATGTTCCCTACCTAAATGCCTCATCCACTCCCCTCCTCATCTACCAGACAGAGGTCACGATGATAGTTCCTACCTCCTAGGAGTGTTGTGAGGATTAACTAAAATATCACCTGAGACACTGCTTTATAAGCTGTAAAGATTAATTACTAGTATCCTAAAGGGACCGATGTCTGAGGATGGACCATGAACAGGAGAATGAGGATGAAGAACACCTCATAATTACACCCAAAAACTGCCATAGCTGCCCGAAGAGTCCACCTGCCCCAACATGGTTCTATTGCTGGGACTTGGTTTGTTCCAGATGCAACATTTTAGTACTACTTGCTTTTTTTTTTTTTTTTTTTTGAGTTATCTCCATGCCAACCTGGGGCTCAAACTCACAATCCTAAGATCAAGAGTCACACACTCTATCAACTGAGCCAGCCAGGCATCCCTAATATTGCTTCCCCTTTAAATTGAGATGTTCCAGACTCACTGCTCATGGTCCCTGGGTTGCTGACAAACAATATACAGATAATGCCAAATGCTGTCCTCATGGAGGGTGCCAAGGGGGCTAGGCTGCAGGCCCGACTCCTGCTGTAGGACGATCCCTCCAGTCCATCAGCACTGGAGAGCTGAGATGGGGGCAGGAGGGTTGGAGAGTGATTTCCCTAAGGCATTTCGATCCTATCAGATGAGGCCCACCAAACAAATGGTCTACTTGGTAAAACATATGGACATTTGCTGTCCCGCCCACAATTGACCTTTGAACACTCGAGAAAATGAATAAACACAAAGGAGTTAGGTTATCACAAAGTTCATTTTCTTTTCAAGTAACAAAAGTCACAACGTGTGTGTTGAAGTCTGATACCCTGTCTGTTCCTCCCCCTGCTATGGACTCCTCACTAATAACATTATGAGCTCAGGCTGGAATGTCAACTTGAACTTTAGCATTTGTGGCACAACCAACTATAACTCAGTTTAAGCATACTTGTTTTATTTGATTGAGTGTTCCAATTTACTATGCACTTCCTGAGGCCCTTGGGTTAAAATAACATGATCTAATGCAATGAAAACCAGCAAAAAAATATATTCTTTATTTCCAGTAGCACAAGGCCAATTGAATCTACCCAAGGCAAACTTAAACAGTGTTAATCAGCCTGGAGACTAAATGGTTTTCTCTCCTTTCTTTGTGTCCAACTCACAAGGCCACCTCCCTTCCCATCTTCTGATGGTGTCTGAACATACATAATTTTAGGGATAATCTAGTGCCTCCAGAAGCTAAACGGTAGTGTAGTAGTGAGTGCCTAGGGAGGTTCCTGAAGAGTTTGGAGGCAGATTAGACCAAAGAGAAAAAAGTTCACCCTTCGATAATTAATTCTAATTCTCTAACTCCTGCCATGAGTGTGGGGTAAAAGAACTTTATAAAATTCTTGAAGACATAAAACCAGAGAAGCGGCCAGGGAGAAATTGGTACTTGATTTGAATATGAAGGCAAGAATGAGACTTGGTTGATAAAAAGAAGAAGAGAGGACACACCGGCAGATAGAACCACACGAGCGAAGGCTGGTGTACACAAGCATGGCACGCGAGCACTCAACAAATATGAAGAGGTCATGTGCTGTGTGCTAGGAACCGGGCTAGATCTGGGATGCCTCAGGAAGCACAGACATCTCCTGGAACTTAGATTCTCAGGAAGGGAGACAGACTATGAGAACCAACCAAGTAACAGATAGAGATGCCAGATGGTAGGAAGTGCTATGGAGAAGAATAGAGCGGGGAGGGAAGATAGGGAGTCCTGAGTCATGGAGCTGGGCTTTAAAATCAAGTGACTGAGAGGGGGCACCTGGGTGGCTAGTCAGCTAAGCATCTGACTCTTGATTTCTGGCTTAGGTCACGATCTCAGGGCCATGAGATGGAGCCCCATGTCGGGTTCTGCACTGAGTGTAAAGCCTGCTTGAGACTCTCTCTCCTCCCTCTGCCCCTCTCCACTCATGTTCTCTCTCTCTCTAAAAAGAAAAAAAAAATCAAGTGACCACAGGATGCCTATCTGATAAAGAGTCTTAGTAAGGCCTAGGGGACATGAGACAGTGAGTTGTACAGCTATCTGGGGGACCAGTTTTCTGGGCAGAAGGTGCAGTAGCAAGTGTAAAGGCCCTGAGGTAGAATTATATGCAAATAGTGAAAGTTTGCAATCCCAGTAGGGGAAACATCCTCCTAAGCAGATGAAAATTCATTCTTGGAGGGTGAAGAAAATCTTAATCTTTTAATGTGTAAACACAGATACAGAGGTGCCTGGATGGCTCTGCTGGTAGAGCACGTGACTCTCCATCTCAGGATTATAAATTTGAGTCCCATGTTGGATGTAGGGATTACTTAATAAAATCTTTGGGATGCCTAGGTGTCTCAGTTGGTTAAGTGTCTGCCTTTGGCTCAGGTCATGATCCTGGAGTTCCAGGATCAAACCCTGCATTGGGCTCTCTGCTCAGTAGAGAGTCTGCTTCTCCCTCTACCCCTCACCCTGCTCATGCTTGCTCTTTCTCTCTCTTGCTGTTCTCTCTTTCTCAAATAAATAAATGAAATCTTTTAAAAAATAAGTAAATAAATACATAAAAGCACAGATACAGACAGTAGGTAACCATATATATATATATATATATATGGTTAGTATATAGTAAATATATATAGATATATAGTGCAGGCACACCTTGGAGATATTGTGGGTTCAGTTCCAGACCAATTACAATAAAGAGAATATTTATCACAATACGGTGAGTCAAATGAAGTTATTTGTTTCTCAGAGCATATTAAAGTTACGTTTACATTATTCTGTGGTCTATGAAGTATGCAATAGCATTGTGTCTAAAAAACAATCTACATACCTTAATTTAAAAATAATTTGCCACTAAAAAATGCTAACCATCAGGTGAGCTTTCAATGAGTCATAAATACTGACCACAGATCATCATAACAAATATAACAATAATGAAATATGAACAATAATGAACAATAATGAAATAGTTTACAATATTGTGAGAATTACCAAAATGTGACACAGAGACATGAAGTGGGCAGATGCTGTTGTAAAAATGATGCCACAGACTTGCTTGATGCAGGATGGCCACGAACTTTCAGTTTGTTAAAAAAAAAAAAAATGCAATATCTGCAAAGCACAATAAAACAAGGTATGCCTGTATATCCCTAGTATTAAAATTTCATGGAGTGAGGGTAGGGTCAATTAGGAAAAATATCTAAAAAAGCATTTCCCTTTTGTCCCTGGTGGGGGTACTACTGAAAACAAGTTGAAATACACTGAGTTAGAGGAACAGGAAGGGTGGCTAGAGTGCCGCAAAGCAGGGGAAGTGTAGGAGAGAAGGACAGAAAAATAATGGGGAGTAGTCTTGTAGATCATTAGAAACCTTTTGGCTTGGGATCCCTGGGTGGTGCAGTGGTTTGGCGCCTGCCTTTGGCCCAGGGCGCGATCCTGGAGACCCGGGATCGAATCCCACGTCAGGCTCCCGGTGCATGGAGCCTGCTTCTCCCTCTGCCTGTGTCTCTGCCTCTCTCTCTCTGTGACTATCATAAATTAAAAAAAAAAAAAGAAAAGAAACCTTTTGGCTTTTACTCTAAGAAAATGAGGGGCCCTGCAGGCTTTTCAGAGGAGTGAAGTGACTTAACCTGGCTTTAAAAAGAATGTTGCTGGGGCGTCTCAGTGGCTCAGTCGATTCAGTGCCCAACTCTTGATTTCAGCTCTGATCATGATCTCAAGGTCATGAGATCGAGCCCTGCATCGTGGGCTGAGATCCTTTCTCTTCCTCTCCCTCTGTCCCTACTTCTCTCTCTCTCTCTCTCTCTCAAAAATAAATCTTAAAAAGAAGGTGGGGGCACCCGGCTTGCTCAGTGGTTAAGCATCTGCCTTTGGCTCAGGGCCTGATTCAGGGTCCTGGAATAGAGTCCTGCATTGGGCTCCCCACAGGGAATCTTCTTCTCCCTCTGCCTGTGTCTCTGCTTCTCTCTGTGTCTCTCATGAATAAATAAATAAAATCTCAAAAAAAAAAAAAAAAAAGAGAGAGAAAAAAACCCCACAGAATTCTGGCTGCTGTGTTGAAAACAGACTATAAGGAGACGAGTTAAGACACAATTGTGCTTGGTCTAGGATGGTAGAGGTGGAGGTGGTGAGAAGTAGTGGGTTCTGGATGTATTTGGATGATGAGATTGACAGGATATGCATGTAATGAATGTGGGGTGTGAAAGGAGGAGAGCCAAGTAAGTTTTGGCTGGAAAAACTGGAAGGAGGGAGTTGCCATGGTCTCCAAGGGAGGCACATTGAGAGGGTAGGGAGGGGCCTGCAGGGAGCTTGAGTTTGGTATGTTAAGGCTGAGAGGTCTGTTGTACGTTCAGATATAGATGTTGAGTAAGTGATTGAATTTAGGAATCTTGGAGTTCAGTGAAGAAACCCAGACTGGAGATGTAAATACCCATGAGACACAGCAGTGATATTAAAAAGGGAGTGGGAGGTGGGGGCCTGGCTGGTGCAGTCAGTGGAGTGTGTGACTCTTGGTCTCCAGGTTGTGAGGCTGAGTCTCACACTGGGTGTAGGAGATTGCTTAAAAATTAAAAAATCTTAAAAAGGTGCCGGAATGGGGAGGAAAAAAAGAGGAATAAAGAGAACAATGGAGTAGATCAAGAAAAAGTATTACAATAGTAGATCCAAATCCAAATGTATCAATGATTACTTTAAATGTTAATGAACTGAACATTCCAAATAAAGGCAAGCTTTGTCAGAGATTTTACATCCATATATTATATATATAACATATTTATAAGATGTATGTATATATAAATGTGTTAACTATCTAGAAATGTAGGGTTTTTTCAAATTTTTATTTAAGTGACCTTTACACCCAGAGTGGGGCTCAAACTCATGACCCCAAAATCAAGAGTCACATGCTCTCCCCAACTGAGCCAGTGAGGCACCCCTACAAATGCAGTTTCAATACACAAACACCCATAAGCAGAAAGTAAACAGATGGGAGAAGATACACTATGCAAACAGTAAGTTTAAGAAGGCTGGAGTGGCTGTCACCCTCATAAATAAACTCTGAATGAGGAGACGCCACCATAAGGTTCTGAAAACTAGAAGGATTTTTTTTCTCCCAGCTCTGATCCAGATATGTCACAGTTTCTTGGTTTTAGATCCAACCCTGATTCAGTTTTCTAGATAAATAAACCCTCCAAAGATGGGATCCTGGAGTTCCTCTTGAGCAGACATCATCTGACGTCAATAGTCCTCCAGAGTAAGGACTTCACATTCGAAGCCTGAACTAATACCCATCAGGTGCCTACAGGCCTCTGGGCAGGGCCTATGCTTCTGGAAGAAAGATGGGGCCTCAACAACTCTTTGTTGTTGCTGTGCTGCTCAGATGTCACCAGTAATAATTATTGGTCAAGGCACAGAATTTCTAATGACAGTATCATCACAAAAGTACTATTTCTCGGGACAGCCCAGGTGGCTCAGTGGTTTAGCGCTGCCTTCAGCCCAGGGCTTGATCCCGGAGACCCGGGAACGAGTCTCACGTCAGGCTCCTGCTTCTCCCTCTGCCTGTGTCTCTGTCTCTGTCTCTCTCTCTGTGTCTCATGAATAAATAAATAAAATCTTAAAGAAAAAAAAAAGTACTATTTCTCACTTGTCCTCTGAATGATAGGTGCCCGTGTTGAAACTCATTTTGCCTCTGCACACACTGGGACACACATTTCTCAGCTGCTGTTGGCCTCCATGTGCTCTTCTTTTCCCTGAACCCATTTCCTTGTTAACTCAGATCATGGACTCTCCTCTGCAAGCTCAAGGGAAGCCCCTCCATTTGATGGCCACATGGTCCCAAGGAGGTCCTACCTCCCTCTGCATCCCCTCTTGGGTATAATGACCTTCACTACCTGGAAAGTTTCCTTTCACAGGACCTACAAATTTTACAGAATTTTAGAATTACATTTCCTGTTGGATCCTCTTTAGTTTAGATGAAGGACAGTTGAGCCTCACCCCGCCAATGATACCCCTTTGTGTATGTGAAGACCATGGTGAGCCTTTTCATTACATTGATCATTTCAGTTGTTTTCCAAAGTTAGGCACGATCGCAGCCGTCCCATGACCTCTTCTCCAGCCCTGGGTACGGCTCTCTTCTTGCAAAGCTCAGTGCTATATGCCATCCCACCTGGAAGGATCTGACCGGCACGGAAACCTGGTGACCCTCAGCTAAATGGTCAGTCCTGCCTTCCTCTGAGCAATTCTGAACTCCTGGTGGGTGGGCTTCTGTTCTTTCTCCCCTGACGCCTGCCCTGTGACCCTGGTTTTACAGAGTGATGAGGGACAGAACTTGTGGCAAAGGCTGAGAGACGGGGAGCAGGGTAAGAGGGAAGTCAAATTGTGAACAATGTGAATTCCATCTCTTTTCCTTCTTGGCCCCAAATGGGGTGAGAAGTCTTGGGTAGCTAGATGCCTTGGTGCCCTCTCTGCCAGGTATAGACAACCAGATCTTAACTCTTGTGTGAGAAACTCCCTGCATCGTGCCTGCCCCAGGAATGACCTCTTCTATTGCTAGCGTAGGTGAGAAGGCAGCACCCCAGATGCAGAGACAGTTTTGGGGCCATAACCCAGAACCATGGGCAGGAGCTAGAAGAGATAAAGCAGGATGGAAGGTTCGTGGGTAGGACTGCCTCAGCCAGTTGCATCCATGTCCGCTGGGTCCCGGCCACTCTGCATGACAATGCATCTGCCTGGCACCCCCCAACCCATGGCAGGAGAGCTTTCACCCATCCATGTCTGCAGCAAGAGGGGCCAGTGCAGTGGAACTCACCCCCCAGAGGCAAGAGGAGCCAAGAGAGGCCTCCCTCGTCCATTTCACACCCCGACTCCAGGACCACCGAAGGGGTGGCCTTCCTCAGAAGAAGTGCTCCTTCCACATACCTATTTAGCTCCTCAACAGAATAGCTCTCACAGGTAAGTTGCTGGAAAAGCTTGCTTCCTACAGAAAGGAAAAGACACAGAGCCCTGAGTTCAGAACAGTTCCCCCAGAATATTCTATGAGGTTGGGTTGTAAAAATGCCATCAGTTTTCACACTGAAGTGCTACTTGCTTGAATGATCGCCTCACCAGTTGGTGCAAACATACTATTAGGCAAGGAAGAAGGAAGCAGAGAGGGATGGAGAGTGGACAGGAGAGAGGGAGCTGGGGCAAGTGGTCGGAGTCCCTTCCCAGCCCCTGGGTGCTCTATCTGCCCGACAGACAGAGCACCTATCTGTGGTGCTCCGACTTTTCTGGCCTCAAGATGGGCCTTGGCAGGCTTGCATACCCAGAAGCCGCCTGCACAAGCCTCACCCTGTTGGCCCACAACCCTTCTAGAACATTCCTTTCCCCTAAGGATCCTGCTTTTCCCCCCAGTGCCGTCCCAACCCTTCTGAAAAGGTCATCTTGGTTCAGCCTGAGACACAATCAGCTAGTTTGCCTCTAATTTGAGCCATTGGGGCAGAAGGATGCAACGAGAAATGTACTTTATCTCATTACTGAACTAATGAATTCCACTGGACGCAAGGACAAGATGAGCTCAACTCAAAGCTTTTTTCTAATCAGGGTAGAGGGTGTCTCGCGCCCGGCAGTCTGGTGGGTTCGGAAGCATCTGTCCGGCCTGCTACCAGGGTCCGGCCGCTCCAGCAGCACCCGGTGCCCCGCAGCGGCCCTATAAGCTGTGGTCCAAACCGGACCGCTTGAACGTGCAAAGTCAGTGTTGCTCGAGATGCCAGGACAACCACGACGGCCGAGCCGCCCCGACGGTCCTCGTGGCCCCCATCCCCGCGGTGCTGCCCACGGGCACGGGCCCTGGCGTGGGACGGCCCACCCGCTCGGCCCTCGGGAACCGGGGAAGGCCAGCGGCAAGCTCAGCTGGATCTGGCAGGGGTTCAGGCCCACAGCAAGGGGCTCCCGAGAACCAGGCAGCCTCTTACTTCATCACATGTAACCAAGCTTGTTTTGGGCCGTGCCGCGCCCACCTGCCCACCTGCCCACCTGCCCACCTGCCCACCTGCCCACCTCACCACTTGCGGGACGACGCCCCGCTTCTTCCCGGGCCGCCTCCTGGGCCTTGGCGCTCTCCCACCTCCGGTCGCCTGGGCTGCCCAGGCCGGCTGGCGGGTGCCTCCAGCGGGGACGGGGACGCTGCTTCCCTCTGCACCGAGTCGAGGGGCACCTGCTGGCTCAGGGGTTGAGCGTCCGACTCTGGCTCCGGCCGTGACCCCGGTGTCCCGGATCCAACTCCGCATCGGGCTCCCCGCAGGGAGCCTGCTCCTCCCTCTGCCCTGTCTCTGCCCACCCCCCTCATAAATAAATAAATAAATAAATAAATAAATAAATAAATAAATAAATAAAAGCGTTTCCAAAATTTAAGATAAAAAAATAAAATAAAATGTAAGTCAAATCACATCACCGCTCTGACCAAAATTCTCCAATGGGCCCATTTCACTCAGAGTAAAAGCCAAAGTTCTTCGATGGGTACAAAGCCCCTCGAGCTCCGGGCCCCCCCCATGCAGATCCAAACTCCCCTCCCACCAGCACGGATCACTCTGCCCACCACGTGCCACACCTGCCCCAGCCTGGGGACCTTCACTCCAGCTGCTCCTCTTCCTGACATCCCCAGATGTAACCACAGCTCACCCATTTCCTTGAGATCCTGTCATCCACATCACCTCTGGACAGCCAAACGCCCAACTCTAGTTAAAATGGCACCATTTCCACCACTACCCATGCATCTGGATTACGCATCTGAATTTTCTTACTCATTCTGCTTTTTTTTATTCTTATGACCCAGCACCTCCTAACTCACCTGAGAATTTACTTCCCTGTTGTGTTTCCCATTCACTGTCTGTCTCTCTGTACAAGCATACATGCTCCATGGAGTCGGGTGATTTTTTTGTTCACTAACATACACCAGGTATCTAGGCCATTTCCTGGCAAATGAGTAGATGCTCGATTAATATTTGTTGCAGGAATGAGCCAAAGAATGGCTCTCTTTACCAATAGATACCACAGCTAGTCACTGGAGCCCTGAAGCCACCCTGCCAGCGCTCCCATGACTCCCAGGGTCCCTGGTGAAAGCACCTCTTCTGGCTGATTCAGAGGTGTCTCTGAATCTCAGAGATGCTGCATAACCGAGGCTAAACTAGCATCATCAGTTAAAGTCTAAAGTGGAAGAAAGAGACACCTGAGTGACTCAGCGGTTGAGCATCTGCCTTCCGCTCAGGTCGTGATCCCAGGGTCCTGGGATCGAGTCCCACATCAGACTCCCTGCATGGAGCCTGCTTCTCCCTTTGCCTGTGTCTCTGCCTCTCTCTCTGTGTGTCTCTCATGAATAAATAAATAAAATCTTAAAAAAAACCAAAAAAGGTGGAAGAAAATATGAGAAGAGGCCAGGAGAATGCCCTGGGTGTAGCCTCTTCATTGCGCCTCCACATCAGAGAAAGCCTGGTACTGTAAAGCAGCATGGGCCAGTTCAAAGCCCTGGATTAAACTCCCTGCTCACCTCACTACTACTTGGGCAAGTGAATGACATCTGCCCACAGGGTTGTCCTGTGGTCACACAGAATACTTTGTGCAATAACCTAATATATGGTAGGTACCTGATAAATGATTGAACTTCAGTATCTGCCTTTAAATAAAAAAAAGATTTATTTATTTTTTTAAACGAGTTTTTTTTTTCTTTTAAGATTTTATTTATTTATTCATGAGAGACACACAGAGGGAGGCAGAGACACAGGCAGAGGGAGAAGCAGGCTCCATGCAGGGAGCCTGACGTGGGACTCGATCCCAGGTCTCTAGGATCATGCCCTGGGCTGAAGGTGGCACTAAACCTCTGAGCCACCTCGGCTGCCCTTATTTTTATTAGAGAGAGTGGGAAGAGGAGGGAGAGAGAGAGAATCTCAAGCAGACTCCACAGGGAGCCCCATGAGGGGCTCAATGCCAGGACCCTGAGATCATGACCTGGGCCAAAATCAAGAGTCAGGAGCTTAACCAACTGAGCCACCCAGGTGCCTTTTTGGTCTGAGAAGCACAGATGTGTTTGCCATTACAACTTGGTTCAGCATTTTCAAGGCTCGTTACTGTTGTCTGGGCACCACCAGCTTGGCTGGTAGCTGTCTCATGTGAATAATGCCTAATAGTCCTGGTTGTGTAAACTGAACTGGCCAGGAACAGAAAGCTGGTAGATAAGAGAAATGTAGCACATGAAACAGTCATTTGTAAAAATAAATAAATAAATAAATAAATAAATAAATAAATAAATAACTGGCTAGTTAATTATGCTAATTATCTCCATGCTTTCTCACTCTGTAAGTTAGAATGGCCTAAATAAAGATCCAATACAGAGTAAGACACACATTCCTGGTTCAAATTAAACATCCTCGAAGATTAACTGCTATATCTAACTCATATTCTTTTTTCTTTTCAGGAAGATTTTTCAATTTTCTTCCTTGTCAGGTTAAAAAACCTTTATTTTCAGAGCAGCCGCTAGTACAGCTTGCAGCTTTGCAAAGATAGTAGCTATACCCTAGCTACCATTCAACTCACTAACTAGTCTCCCTCTTTGGAAAAGAGAAGAATGCTATTTCCATCAGATTTGGGTTTTCCCCCTGAATTCTGCTTCCTTTTGTCCCCCTCTGTGATCTGACTCAAAAAGCAAAGATCAGAACCAAGCAGGCCGGGGATGCCTGGGTGGCTCAGCGGTTTAGCACCTGCCTTTGGCTCAGGGTGTGATCCTGGATCAAGTCTCACATCAGGCTCCCTGCACAGAGCCTGCTCCTCCCTCTGCCTGTGTCTCTGCCTCTCTCTGTGTCTCTCATGAATAAATAAATAAATACAATCTTTAAAAAAAAAAAAAAAAAGAACCAAGCAGGACTATCCCAACACTGTCAGCCTCCTGAAGTGTCTTTTCCCCCTTTTATTTATTTTCTAATTTTTATTTTTTTAAAAGATTGTATTTATTTATTCATGAGAGACAGAGAGATAGAGGCAGAGACACAGGCAGAGGGGGAATCAGGCTCCATGCAGGGAGCCTGATGCGGAACTTGATCCGGGGTCTCCAGGATCATGCCCTGGACTGAAGGTGGCGCTAAACTGCTGAGCCACCCGGGCTGGCCCTTTTTCTCCCTTTTAATTTCCTGCCAACTCCTTAGAAACACAAACCTCACTATCTTAATAATGCCTACGTTTCACCAAATTATATAGATCATAAATATCATTGAGTTAGTACCTTCTATGTGCTAAACACTGGATGAGGTGCCCGGGATTGAGTCTCACATCGGGCTCCCTGCATGGAGCCCACTTGTCCCTCTGCCTGTGTCTCTGCCTGTCTCATGAATAAATAAATAAAATCTTTAAAAAAAAAAAGTTATTTGCCCAAAGTCTTGCAGCTAAAAACCAACAGAGTTGAGATTTGAACCCAGGTCCATTTGCTGTTCTCTTCACTGACCGTCCTAGCTGACATTTCAGTGGAGATCAATGCCATCTTGCTCTGTGTTAGAAACCTAGCATGGAGAGAAAGCCCAGGCACCCACAGTCCAGCTGAGTTTAAGCTTGTCCCCTATATCATCTCATGGTACTGGCCTGCCTCAGTTTCCCTGTCTTCAACCCAGACCCTATTGAAAAGAGAGCCCTTCCCTAAACTACATTGGGAGCTTTTTGCCAGTCAGTCCCTAGTGTAGGCCAGTTGTTGAACTTGACCTCAGTCTCCTTGCCTGTGATCTAGTCATTTTTTCCTGGTTTATCCAGGCCTCCAGCCCACAGGGCCAGTCCTGCTATTGGCTCCTGGTTGGTATCTTCCCATAGACCTGGATCACTGTCCACCTGGGCTGTCACCCACTTGGACCTTTGGCAGTGTCCAACCACTTGCCAATGGCACACTCATCTGATGGGCCACTTTTCCCTAGATACTCTTCTCCTCATCACAACTAGCCAGTTTCTTTCTCTTCCAAACCCATCTATGGAGCGTTAGTACCAGCACATTCTGCAGTCAAGCCTTTGCATGATGAGAGTGGGTGGTTAGTAGGCCTATGCCAACTGCAAGCCTTTGGATTTTTCAGAGTGGCTGGAAGAGGGTAGGCAGACAGGTTTCTGTAACAACCCGGCACATTCTTTCTGCAGGTCCAATGTGGCTGCAACAATTTACTCTTTGTTTTTTACCTACATCCTAGGAACTACTCTAGACTATTCATCTCCAAGTGTACATCTGAGTGGTTTGTTCCTAAGGTCATCAGAACAGTGACCTCAAGGATGTTTTCAAGCTCCCAAAACTCTACCTCTATTATCTAACACCAAATTATAAACCTGCAGTCAAAGAAATAGCTAACAAGCAACGAACTACTATGCACAGGACAGGCATTTGGCAGGGTGCACATGTGAGAGTGGTAGTGGGCACTACACAGTAAACAGGACAGACACAGTCTCTGCCCTCGCAGAGCTCATTACTCAAGTCATGAGAAGGAAGCCACGAACACAGAAAAAATAAAATGAGAGAGCCTTTTCTAAGGCCCCCGGATGAATTATTGTAAACTTAGTGATAAGCACCATGAAGGAAGTATCCAGAATTGTGGCGTAATGAGTGACTCATAAGGGAAGACTCCTTGGGAAGGTACCATTTGGAAACTGGATGGTGAGAAGGACCAGCAGCAGGAGAATCTGGAAGGGACGATTCCAGGCAGAGGAAACAACTAGAGATAGCAGAATGGATTTGGGGTAAGATGTGGCAATTGCATGGAGGGAGAGAGGACATCCTCAGCCCCAGATGGAAGCCAGAGGAAAGGTGGTGAGGTTCATATAAATAGGCTGGAATCATAAGATTGATAAACCCCTGGCCAGGCTTATCAAAATGAAAAGGGAAAAGATCCAAATAAATAAAATCATGAATGAAAGAGGAATGATCAGAACCAGCACCAAAGAAATACAATTTTGAGAACACATTCTGAGCAACTATATGCCAACAAATTAGGCAACCTGGAAGAAATGGATCCCTTCCTACCAAAACTGAAACAGGAAGACACAGAAAACCTGAACAGACCCATAACCAGCAAGGAAATTGAGGCACTCATCAAATATCTGCCAACAAACAAGAGTCCAGGCCCGGCTGGATTCCCAGGAGAATCTACCACACATTCCAGGAAGAATTCACCTATTCTTCTGAAGCAGTTTATAAAAAAAATAGAAATGGAAGGGAAACCTTCCAACGCTCTCTGTGAGGCCAGCATTACCCTGATCCCCAAACCAGACCAAGACCCCACCCAAAAGGAGAATTACAGTCCAATATCCCTGATGAACATGGATGCCAAAATTCTCACCAAGACCCTAGCTGGGAGGATTCAACAGTACATTAAAGTATTATTGGGCAACCCCGGTGGCCCAGCGGCTTAGCACCACCTTCGGCCCAGGGTGTGATCCTGGGGACCCGGGATCGAGTCCCACATCAGGCTCCCTGCATGGAGCCTGATTCTCCCTCTGCCTGTGTCTCTGCCTCTCTTTCTCTCTTTCTCTCTTTCTCTCTTTCTCTCTCTCTCTCTCTCTCTCACTCTCTCTCTGTCTCTCATGAATAAATAAATAAAATCTTTAAAAAAAAAAAGATTATTCACCATGTCCAAATGGGATTTATGCCTGGGCTGCAAGGGTATTCAGCATCCCCAGGTCAAACAATGTGGTACAGTACAGTAATAAAAGAAAGGACAAGAACCAGAGGATCCTCTCAACAGATGCAGAAAAAGCATCTGACAAAGTGAAGCATCATTTCTTGATCAAGACTCTTCACAGTGCAGGGAGGAACATATCTCAATATCATAAAAGCCATCTACAAAAAGCCCACACCCAATGTCATTCTTAATGGGGAAAAACTGAGAGCTTTGCCGCTAAGGTCAGGAACACGACAGGGAGGTCCACTCTCATCACTGTTGTTCAATAGCCTCAGCAATTAGACAACAAAAAGAAATAAAAAGGTGTCTGGATCAGGAAAGAAGTCAAGCTCTCACTCTTTGCAGAGGACATGATGTCCTATGTGGAAAACCCAAAAGACTCCACCCCAACATTGCTAGGACTCATAGAGGAATTCAGCAAAGCAGCAGGATATGAAATCCATGCACAGAAATCAGTTGATGGTACATGACAAGGTAGGGCTCCCAAGCCCCTCCCCTTCTTCAGGGAGTCTGGGATGGAAACTGGAGGTCAGGAGATTCTCAGTGTGTTGGGGGATAAGTTGGGGCAGGGACTCCCCAGCAGTTGAAGGTCTCTCTCTTCCCTCTCTTGCTGGGGCTGGTGGTCCAGGGGGCTCTTACTCCTTGGAGGCCATGTGGACCATGAGGTCCACCACCCAGTTGCTATAGCCAAATTCATTGTCATACCAGGAAATGAGCTTGACAAAGTGGTCATTGAGAGCAATGCCAGCCCTGGCATCGAAGGTGGAAGAGTGGGTGTCTATTAAAGTTGCAGGAGACAGGGACACCTGGGTGGTTTAGTGGTTGAGCATCCACCTTTGGCTCAGGTCGTGATCTTGGAGTCCTGGGATCAAGTTCCCACATCAGGCTCACTGCAGGGAGCCTTCTTCTCCCTCTACCTGTGTCTCTGCCTCTCTCTCTGTGCCTAAAAGATTTTATTTATTTATTCATGAGAGGCAGAGAGAGAGAGAGAGAGAGAGGCAGAGACACAGGCAGAGGGAGAAGCAGGCTCCATGCAGGGAGCCCGACATGGGACTCGATCCTGGTTCTCCAGGATCACACCCTGGGCTGAAGGCAGTGCTAAACCGCTGAGCCACCAGGGCTGCCCAAAATCTTAAAAAAAAAAAAAAAAATCTTCAGGAGACAACCTTGTCCTCAGTGTATCCCAGGATCCCTTTGATGGGGCCCTCTGATGCCTGCCTCACCACCGTCTTGATGTTATTGTATTTGGCTGCTTTCTCCAGGAGGCAGATCAGATCCACGACTGACACGTTGGGAGTGGGGACACAAAAGGCCATGCCAATGAGCTTCCCATTCAGCTCAGGGATGACCTTGCCCAGAGCCTTGGCGGCACCAATGGAAGTAGGGATGATGTTCTGGGCAGCCCCTCGGCTCTCATGCCAGAGCTTCCCAGGGGCGCCATCCATGATCTTCTGAGTGGCAGTGATGCCATGGATGGTGGTCATAAGTCCTTCCATGATGCTGAGGTTGTCATGGATGATCTTGGACAGAGGAGCCAAGCCGTTTGTGGTACAGGAGACATTGCTGACAGTCTTGAGGGATTTGTCATACTTTTCATGGCTCACACCCATCACAAACATGCAAGCATCAGCAGAAGGGGCAAAAAGGACCCTCTTGGCCCCACCCTTCAAGTGAGCCTCAGCTTTCTCCATGGTGCCGAAGACCCCAGGGGACTCCACAACATACTCAGCACCGGCATCACCACATTTGATGTAGGCGGGATCTCAATCCTGGAAGATGGAGATGGATTTTCCATTGATGACAACTTTCCCATTCTCAGCCTTGACCATGCCATGGAATTTGCCATGGGTGGAATCATACTGGAACATGTACACCACGTAGATGAGGTCAATGAAGGGGATCATTGTTGGTGACAATATCCACTTTGCCAGAGTTAAAAGCAGCCCTGGTGGCTAGGCACCCGATATGGCCAAATCTGTTTACTCCGACATTCACCATCATGTATCAGGGATGTGTCTGGCACTGCACCAGAAGATGCAGCTATCTGTTGAACAGAGAGGAGCAGAGAGCCATCGGTAGCATTTCTATACGCTAACGATGAGACAGAGGAAAGAGAAATTAAAGAGTCGATCTCATTTACAATTGCACCAAAAACCATAAGATACCTAGGAATAAACCTAACCAAAGAGGCAAAGGATCTGTACTCTAAAAACTATAGAACACTTACGAAAAAAATTGAGGAAGACACAAAGAAATGGAAAAATATTCCATGCTCATGGATTGGAAGAACAAATATTGTTAAAATGTCTATGCTACCTCAAGCAATCTATACGTTCAATGCAATCCCTATCAAAATACCCTCACCTTTTTCTCATATAGCTGGAATAAATAATCTTAAAATTTGTGTGGAACCAGAAAAGACCCCCAAATTGTCAAAGGAATGTTGAAAAAGAAAACCAAAGCTGGGGGCATCACAATCCAGGATTTCAAGCTGTATCACAAAGCTGTGATCATTAAGACAGTGTGGTACTAGCACAAAAGCAGACACATAGATCAATGGAACAGAATAGAGAACCCAGAAATGGACCCTCAACTCTATGGTCAACTCATCTTCAATAAAGCAGGAAAGAATATCCAATGGAAAAAAGACAGTCTCTTCAACAAATGGTGTTGGGAAAATTTGACAGCCATATGAAGAATAAAACTGGACCATTTCCTTGCACCGTGCCCAAAAATAGATTCAAAATGGATGAAAGACCTAAATGTAAGATAGGAATGCATAAAAATCCTAGAGGAGAACACAGGCAGCAACCTCTGTGACCTGGGCTGCAGCAACTTTTTGCTAGACACATCACCAAAGGCAAGGGGTACAAAGACAAAAGTGACCTACTGGAACTTCATCAAGATAAAAAGCTTTTGCATAGCAAAGGAAATAGTTGACAAAGTCAAAAGACAACTGAGAGAATGGGAGAAGATATTTGCAAATGTCTCATCAGATAAAGGCCTAGTATGCAAAATCTATAAAGAACTAATCAAACTCCACACCCAAAGAACAAGTAATCCAATCAAGAAATGGGCAGAAGACATGAATAGATATCTCTCCAAAAAAGACATACAAATGGCCAACAGACACAAGAAAACATGCTCAACATCACTTGGCATCAGGAAAATACAAATCAAAACCACAATGAGATACCACCTCACACCTTTCAGAATGGCTAAAATTAACAAGTCAGGAAAGGACAGATGTTGGCAGGGATGTGGAGAAAGAAGAACCCTCTTACACTGTTGGTGGGAATGCAAACTGGTGCAGCCACTCCGGAAAACAGTATGGAGGTTCCTCAAAAGTTAAAAACAGAGCTACCCTATGACCCAGCAATTGCACTACTGGGTATTTACCCCGAAGATACAATTGCACTACTGGATATTTACTACTGGGTATTTACTATTGGGTATTTAGGATTACTAAGGGGCACTTGTACCCCAATGTTTATAGCAGCAATGTCCACAATAGCCAAACTATGGAGAGTGCCAACATCCATTGACAGATGGATGGAGAAAGAAGACATGGTATATATATGTATATATATACATATACATAATGGAATATTACTCAGCCATCAAAAAGAATTAAATCTCACCATTTGCAATAATGTGGATGGAACTAGAGGATATTATGATATTATGATATTATGCTAAGGTAAATAAGTCAGAGAAAGACAATTATCATATGATCTCATTCATATGTGGAATTTAAGAAACAAAACAGAGGATCATAGAAGAAGAGAGGAAAAAACATAACAATGATATCAGAGAGGGAGACAAACGGGAAGAGACTTTTAAGTCTAGGAAACAAACTGAGGGTCACTGGAGGGGCGGGGGATGGAGGTGATGAGCATCAAGGAGGGCACATGATGGAATGAGCACTGTTAAGTAAGACTGATGAATCGCTGACCTCTACCTCTGAAACTAATAATACACTATATGCTAATTAATTGAATTTAATTTTAAAAATAATTAAATTATTATTTATTACTTTTATTATTTAATATAATTAAATTATTTTTAAAAAAGAGGATAAAGCCAACATCGACTAAGCAACATGGCATGTATACTTGCTTCATGTCCCACTCTGTGCTAACGGCTTTCCAGGCTTCATCACATTAACCCCTCCCTACAGTCCTATGTAGTATAAAACAAAACCAAGCCTTCTCTGGGTCATATTGATTGTCCATGGCAGGTCAATTCTGAAGGGACAAAAATCAGGGTTTGAATTCAGTAGGTCAGACTCCAGAGACAACGCTCTATATAACTCCCCAAAGAAGTGTGTGTTCATTAAAATAAGTTCTCTAGGCATTTTGCCCCTTCTTGTCTCTTTGGGGTCTGCTTGCAGTTCTAACATTTACTTTGAAGCCATAACCATTGTCCTGCTCCATCCCTGAAGTTTTCTGGGGAGCACTCTCACCAGGTGGGATGATTTGGCTGAACGTAGCCCAACACCGCCACCTAGTGTCGGCAGCAGGCTCACCTAGGCCCACCAAGAGCTCAATGGCCACGCAATACTGAGAGCCTACAGGTTTTGACCCAGCTGCCAACATCTGTGTCTTTGTTTTGCTTTGTTTTTCTGACTACACAAGAACGTGCTCACTGTAACACTTTCTAGTCTGCTTGTGAAGAAGGATTCTAAAATCTCACATTGTAGAAACCAAATCAGCCCTGCTTTTTGACCTCCAAATGGATATTCCCGAGTTTTCCTTAACCCCTGTCAGGAGAGTCACTCTTAAGTATGCAAGGATAAGTGCTACTGTGTCTGCAACTGGCTTTTAAATGGTTCAGGAGGGAGGCAGGTGGCGGGAGTGACACAAAGATGAATCTAAATGGTAGTATTCATGATGTTTATTGCATAGTTCTTTCAACTTTATGTTTGATATTCTCCAAATAAAAAGTCACAAGCATCACTGGAATGTGTAAGGAGAGAGGGTAGGCATGGTTCATACACTGACATCCAAGCTTAGGAACATGGGCCCTGTGTATCCTTCCCTGTGACTAGAACTTCTAGGGGCTGGGTATTGCTTATGGGCAAATTGAACCATGTGGGACTGGATTCCAGCCTACAACCTCAAGGGTAGCATCAAACCTTCTGGGACAGAATTAATTTTCCTCTACTTGATAAACTCAGTGGCTCCAACCAAACAAAATTTACTAAACCTGACACAGCATTAAACAGAAGAGCTGCATACTATGGTCAATGAAGAGGAGCAAAATTTGCTACCCCCAAATCTGTCACTTTGGCCTGAGGGTTATTTTGAGCAAAAGGTAATCAAAACCCAGCAGGTGCAGGTAGAGCTCTCTAGCTCCCCTCAGCTACCTAAATTTACCTTGGAGAGGAGGTCTCTACCAGGAAGAGACCTATTTCCAGAGATATCTAAGAAACCTATCTGCATTACAGGACAACCTTTGTTTTCCAAACATCTCAGTTTCCTGTGAATGGAGTCCTTCTCTATATATCCTTAGACCCCCATCCCTTTCCTTAGCTCAGGATGTTATATAAGCCTCGATTACCATGCTGCCCTTCAGGAATCATATCTTTATGGGACTCCTGTACTTACAAGATTTACATTTGTATGTCTCCTGTTAATCTGTCCCATATCAACTTAATGAATAGACTGGCCAAAGAACCCAGAACAGTAGAGAAAATATTTTCTTCCCTACATTAACATACATGAGTACATGGAAGCAGAGAGAATGCAGAGAAACCTGACAAACTCTCGTTGTGAACATATATTCAGCTAAAGTAAGTGTTTGCAGGTTTTTGCAAAGTCTTCACGTAATTGGATATACCATGGAAGGACACAAAGGCAGGGAAAGACTATTTTGTAAGGAAGCCCCTCTCTCTCTCCTGATTAACACCCTTTCCCCCAAAGGCACACCATGAAATTTCTCTAAGGGAATTTTCATTGTGTTCAAAACTGGAAAAGGCTTTTTACATTTTAAGGAGGACTCCCCTAAGGAAGAATATTTGGAAGTCACATGTTGCAGGGCACAGCTTCTTCAGCTCTTCACCTAGGAGGGGGTCCTGGTTGAAAAAGGATCCAGCAGAGGGCACTTGCCAACACTCCTCCCTTTTGGTTGGTCATGTCTGCCTACCGTACACGGGAGATGGTGGCCTGAGGATTTTTCTACATCTTTATTAACCAAACATTTTAGTGTGATAATAGTAGGAGGCTGTGCAGAATTGTGTTGATAAATACTGAACTACAGTTTTGGGGAAGTGAAACCCTGATTTGAGGGTCAGCCCATTTCCATGGTGTCAATGTTACTGCCATGGCCAATTTCAAGCTGCCAGTGAGAGGTCACTAAACACAGAGCTGGGGATGAATACACACAAACACACAATTTAAACTCTTGAGCTTGATTCCAGTGCACCACTGACAACCAGAGTAGGAAATGCAGAGCATGTGGGATTGTATTAAAAGAAAGTAAGTCTCTCTTCCTTTGCCCAAAGTCCTTCTCTTCAAAGTCAGCTACTAGACTGGCTCCTCATGTATATGCTCAAAATACATTTTATGCATATCCCTCTCTATATATATGTGCATCCCAAAGTGTCTGTTTTTTAATTGCCCAAACTCACACTCTATTTTGTATCTTGAATCATTCACTTAATAAAAATCTTAAAGAGCTTTCTTGACGAGTGTGCTGAAAAACAAACTTCAACTGAGTACATTTGAAAGATCTTATCTGCTTTATTCAATGATTCCTAAGTCAGGCAGCATCTCATCTAGCAAATAGAAAGGACTCTCAAAAAGCTGGACAAATGAAAGACTTATAGGCAGGTGGGAGCCGAAACAAGGAAGTTATCCCAGGAAAAAGTAGATCAGTTGTGCCAAGATCACTTTCCTCTAGGGGATGGCAGGAGTCTATCAGGCAGGCTACTTCACTACTGCTCATCAGGTGAATCCTGACTAGCTGGTTTAAGATCCCATTTCTGGGAGAGGCTGAAACTACAATTAAGTTAATTCTTGATTCAGAGCTTATCATTAGCGACTCCATTTTGGACATGCTGTTTTTAACAGTACGTGCACATCTACAACATCCTATATAACGGCTCTTTAGCATTCTCTTGTGTGGAGGTGCTGATCAATATTATTACAAGACCCCTGTTGATAGATGTTTATTTCTCTTTTTACCGTTGCTAATATAAACAATGCTGAGTTCCCGTGTATTTATCAATATAGTGGATTTTTGTCAAATTTTATGATTTTTGTAAACCTAATAGTTGGAAATTGATGTCATATTGCTTTAATCCGCATTTCATTCAGTCACCCATTCCACAGGTATTTATTGACAGACACTCTGATGTATTGTAAAAGGCCCAATAATTAGTGCAGTGAAGTATATTCTTATAGATTTTTTTAGCTATTTATACTTCCTCTTCTAGGAACTACCTATTGTATATCCTGCTGCATTTTTCTTGGTTTGTTCCTAGTCTTTTTTTTTTGTTTGTTTTTCCTAGTCTTTTTTCATATTTGCAGGTATTCTTTGTAGGGAAGTCTCCAATTTTTCATGCATCACCAGTTTTTCCTCAGTTTGTTGTGTTTGTTTAGGATTTTTAAACCTTGTATTTTTCAGTAGCCAGGTTTTTAGTTCCCATGTAATAAAAATAACTTTGTGGTATCTGAGTTTTGTCTCTGGCTCAGAAATACCTTCCCCATCCAAGATGATCAATAAATCAACCCATTTAAATGTTTGATTCATCAATAAAAAGATTCAGATCCAGATTTATAACTTTTAAAATTCCTGGGCCAGTTCTTCCCAGTTTCTAGTATTTACTATTTCCACACCAATTGGAAATGTTACTTTTATCACATATTAAGTTCATATTTATATTTTCAATCTTTTCTGGCCTGCCTATTATGTTCTACCAACTTGTCTGCTAGTTTTTTACGAGTTGTGGATTTTATGTAGTGTTAATATATATAATATGCAAAACCTAGTAATATATTTTAATATATGTTTAAGATACATCCCATTAGACTTCTGTTGTTCAATTTCACAAATGTCTTATTATTCCCTGTATCCATTAGGATGTTTTTTTACTTGTAAGTCACAGAACACCCAACTGAAAATCAGGAAACCTCATTATCTCACATGACAAGGACAGAAGATAAACTATTTTTAGGAATGGTTAACTCATAGCCCAAGTGACATCAAGAACACGGGCCGGCAGTTTCCATTTTGTTCTGCCATTCTCAGTGAGTGTCACAAAAGGCTGCAGATTTCCTGCCATCACAGCAGACCCAACATTTAGCAAAGAAAGCATATCCTATACTTCTGAGGTTTTCCTCCTCTGGTTTTGAAGACATTTTATTTTGGAAAACATTTAACATTTACAAAAGTAGATGGAATTATATAATAAATCCCTGCTTCTGTTGTCCAGTTTCAACAATTTTCAACTCATGTTTAACCTTTTCTGTCTATAGTTATCCACTACCACCTCCTACCAGATTATTTTTATAAATCCTTGCTATTATTTAATCCCATTCATAAATATTTTAGCATGCATAATCCAAAAGTAATAACTCATCTTTTTAAAAAAGCCCAAATGTCATAATCATACCTAAAAATATTAGCAATAATGCTTAATATTAACAAATACAATTAGTGTTCAATTTTCCCTGTCCTGTAAGTATTTTTTCTTTCTTTTTAATGTTTTAAATTTTATTTAAGCAAACAAACAAAAAAAAACAGTTCACCCACTTCTTCCACCCTCAAACACCTGCGTCAGGAAACCACCATAAATTCCTTAAGCTATCTTCATATTTTTTCATTCTTTTTCCTTTTGGCGGCTCCACTGCCTGGTCTTCAAGTTGACTGGTTCTTTCTTTTTCTGTTGAACAGCAGTGTATTTTTCAGTGTAGTTATTGTATTCTTCAGCTCTGTGACTTCTAGTGGGAACTTTCTGATATTTCCTATCTCTTTACTGAAGTTCTTACTACATTCATCCATGCTTCTCCCCACTTCTGTGAGCATCTTATGACCTTTACTTTGAACTAGTTATCAGATATATCACTTACCTCCATCCTATTAAGATACTTCCCTTTACCCCCCCAAGGTTTTATTTTGTTCCTTCACTTGGAGTACATTCCTCTGTTTTTCATTTTCCTTGACTGTTAGTTTCCATACAGTAATGAAACAACCAATTCTCTCAGTCTTGAAGCAGTAGCCTTATGTACGAGAGGAAACTTGTCATTCAAATAATCCTGCCTCAGGTCCTGGTTGTCTTTCAAATCTCCATGCGTGTCCAGGCAGACTACGATATTTTTTAATAGTGCCAGTAGTTGAGGATGTGCCAAGACCTGTCAGTATCCCCAAAAGGAAAATCTCAGTCAGGGTGACTAGAAGTCAGACCCTTAGGCATCAGGGTTTTTTTTTAGGCATCAGCTTTTAAAAATATGCAGATATATACAGTCCTGTGGGGCTGCAAGCATCAAATCTGAAGGTGTCCCCTGAGTGGCACTTGCAGACATCAGGGTGCCAGACAAGTGTATATGCTTCCTTCCGGGAGATATCTCCAAACCGGAGCAAGACAGAGGGAGAGTGCAAGGACAGCTTCCACAGACTGTTTCTTCAGAGAGCTTTATATGCCACCACACGTGTGCCAAACTACAGCCTGCTCCTCAGGCTGAAGCCCCAGGACAGGGAAAGAGCCCTCCTTCACAGGAACTCTGGGGAATGTGCCTCCATCTGCTGTCTGCACAGTGATCTGAATGTGCTAGGCTGGTGAGAACTATCCTTCAGCACAGTCTCATGGGACCCAGGAATCCAAGCCTTGCTTCAGCCACTGGTGCCAGGGAATCAAGAGGTGTATCCTGGGCAGCAGCCACAAAAAAATGGGAAATAAAAACAAAGGCACTAGCCTTTTTTCTTTTTAAGATTTTATTTATTTATTCATGACACACACACACACACACACACACACACAGAGGCAGAGACAGAGGCAGAGGGAGAAGCAGGCTCCAGCAGGAAGCATGAAGTGGGGACTTGATCCCCAGACCCAGGATCATGCCCTGAGCTGAAGGCAGATGCTCAGCCACTGAGCCGAAGGCAGACACTCAAGCCACTGAGCCACCCAGGCGACCCTGCATTTAAGCTCTATTCTGTATCCAGAAAAGCTTTAAAGTTTTTTCCACATGGGCCTATAAAATATTTTGCCCTGCCCTAGTTTTATTGAGAAATAATTAACATATTATATTGTGTAAGTGTACGGTGTATACATGATGATTTGATACATGTATATATTGCACCATAATAAGATTAGTTAACCTACCCATCACCTCACATGATTTTGGGGTTTTTTTGTAGTTAGAACATTTAATCTCTTAAAAACTTTCAAGTATACACTACAATGTAAACCATAGTCATCATACTGTACATTAGATGCTTAGAACTTATCTCCTAACTGTAAGTTTGTACTCTTTGATCAACATCTCATTTTCCTCACCCCTCAACCCCTGGCAACCAGCAATCAAATCTTTTTCCAGGAGTTCAGCTTTTTTTAGATTCCACCTAAGAGTGATACTTTATAATATTTGTCTTTCTCTGACCTATTTCATGTAGCATCTTGCCCTCAGGTTCCACCCGCAAATGACAGGATTTCCTTCTTTCTTATGGTTGAATAATATTCCATTTTATAAATAAATTTTCTTTGTCCATTCATCCATTGATGGGACACTTAGGTTGTTTCCATATTTTGGCTATTGTGAATAATGCTGCAATGAACAGGAGAGTCCAGACATCTCTTCGAGATGATTTCATTTCCTTCAGATATATACTTAGAAGATCACTGGATCATATGATCGTTCTATTTTTTTTTTTTTTTTGAGGAACATCCATACTGTTTTCCATGGTGCTGCACCGATTTACATTCCTACCAACAGTGTACAAGGGCTCCCTTTTCCCCCACATCCTCACCAATACTTATTATCTCTTGTTTCATTGATAATAGCCATTCAAACAGGTGTGAGGTGATACCTCACTGTGGCTTTGATTTGCATTTCCCTGATGATGAGTGATGCTGAGCACTTTTTCATGTATCTGTTGACCATCTGTATGTCTTTTTTGGAAAAATGTTCAGATCCTTTGCCCATTTTTTAATTGAATTGGGGTTTTGCTATCAAGTTGTAGGAGTTTCTCATATATTTTTGATATTAACTTCTTGTGAGATGTATAGTTTGTAAACATTTTCTCCTGTTCCATAGACTGCCTTTTTGCTTCCTTTGCTGTGCAGCAGCTTTTTTAGCTTAATGTAGTTCCACTTGATTTTAAGTTTTTTTTTTTTTTAAGAGAGAGAGTGTGAGTGGGGGGAGGGATGGAGAGGTAGAGAGAATCTCAGACTCTGCTCAGCACAGAGCTCAACATGAGGCTCAGTCTCATGACCCATGAGATTATGACCTGAGCTGAAATCACAAGTCAGATGCTTAACTGACTGAGCCACCAAGGTGTCCCAGTTCCACTTGATTTTTGCTTTTGTTGCTTGTGCTTTTGATGTTGTACCCAAAAAACCAGCCAAGACCAATGTCAAGGAAATTTTTTTGTTTTCTACTAGGATTTTTACAGTTTCAGGTCTTACATTTAATGTTTTAATCTATTTCAAGTTAATTTTTTATGAGTGGTATAAAATGAGAGGCCAATTTCATTATTTTGCATGTAAATATAGTTTTCCAAACAGTATTTATTGAAGAGACAATCTACATGTTTTAATTTTATTGCTATAGTAAATTAAATCTATACTTCTAATTTTTTCTATGTAACAAAGCTATTGATGTTTGCATATTAAACTTGTAGTTAGCCCTCCTCCTAAACTTTGCTTTTTTATTTTCCATACATTTCACTGAAAAGAATCATTTGTCTTCCTCCTTTCCATATTTATAGCTCATTTTTTTCCTAATTATAAGCTTTACATGAATGTCTTGTTCTCACTTCTTAGATCTCAGCTCAAAAGCCTTGTCTTTTAATGTTTTTCCTAAACACGATTTAAAATCACTACAACTCACTTCTCTGTTGGTCTCTTATTACTTTATTTTATATTCTTCACAATTATTTCTGTATTTAGCATGCATTATGTATTGAATTCTTAATTTTTTGTGCATTTGCTTTTGCCTTCACTTAAATGGAAGTTTCAACTAGAGTGGTCAGTCAGTCACCTTTGGACTAAGACAAAAATGAACCCTTTTTGATGCACTTACATTTCCTTCCAACTTCCCACCATTTCCCATTTTTTCACTTTGTCACACTTCACTACATTCATGTATTTCCCATGATTCTGTAGTTGCATGTGTAAATTGCTTCCCTAACACCAATAATGCTTTTATCACCAATCTCCATTCACCTCTTGGTTAGCTTTTATCACTTACTGTTTACTCCAAGGTCTCATGAGTATAATAGTCTTAATTAACCCCTTTCATATTTGGGAGTCACTATTGCTTTTACATTTGAACAATTTACTAAATGTAATAGTTGGGTCACAATACATTTTCTTACACATTTCCTAGAACTTCATAGACATGGTTCCTATCTAGGAAATGTGGCTCGAATTGGCATACTCTTCCCTTTTTCTTGGCTGGTAGGGTCAGAGGTTTTGCTGGTCATTTGCTCCCAGTTTCATTTTTCTCTTTATTCTCAGCATTGCAGAAACAGTCCCAAGCTCTCTTGCTTTTGAGTAAGTTCTGCCAATGTAGGCCGAACTAGAGGACAAGTAGAGGGGAAATCCTGGGTTTTTCCCTCCGTTTCAGAAGGTATCTTGGGTCAGCATCTTTTCCTTGGATCCAGCTCCCTTCTTCTGTCCATATTCCCAACTCTCTCCTTTAGTCATTTCCTCTAGTAAGGCCTTGCCTTGGCTTTACTTTCCACTAGTTTCAAATTCTTTTTGAAACACCTAAGGTGATTTCTATTTTCTGACTCAATTCTAATTCAGGATGATTAAATGTGCTTAATTATACTAAAACTTTCTATCTTCCTTTCTTTCCATCCATCATAGAAGCCTCATGTTTCTTTCACTGTTTTGATGTTCGTGGAGAAATATTTTGTTTAAATACTTTTGTTAAGCACTGGAAGATATTTAATCATCAGCTACCTTATCCTGCAATTCCATTATCAGTATTTTACGTATTATCATTGGAACTCTTGGGCTTCTGTAACAGTTACAGAGAGATGTAGCCTGAGACTTAGGCTGGCATTTTCAAAGTTAGAGCTCTTGCCAACCATGGTAATATTTTATCATTTTAACAGTTTGAGATGACAAAATAAATGTCAAGGCATCTAAATGAGAAAAAAAAGTGACATTTAAGCAAGAAGTTTTTAAAAATTTCAGTGACTCTCTGCTCAAGGTCCCTTTAATAATTTAAGACTTTAAGTAATCTCAACACCCAAACATGGGGCTTGAATTTACAATCCTGAGATCAAGTCATAGCTCCACTTGACTGAGCCAGCCAAGTGCCCCTAAACAGATTTTTAATTTAAAAAATATTTTTGAAAACATTATGCTTAAAGATTAAATACACATTTCAGCAAATTTACAGAGCAAATATTTAAAATGTATAGATTTCACTCATTCATGCAAACATCTTGAGCACCTACTTGATTTTTCTAGGTTGGGAGATACACAAGAGACAATTTTGTCCTTGCATTCTGCCTTTTTCACCCAAGATGATAATCCTGTAACTGCCTAAAAGAAATAAGAAAATTTATTTTGAGCCTAACACAGCCACATAGCTGATCAAATTACACAATAAACACTACACACCTTAGAAAATGAAAAAGATCTGGTTTATGAAGTGCATACAATCTCAAATCTTCACACCTGTGAAGGGAAAAGCAGGGAATTCCCAGATCCCAGCCATTTTCCTGCAAGATGTTTATATGTAGTAGATTTTCTATCAGTGACACATCTTGAATGTCAACTTGAATGTCTCTTGCCTCACACTCCTGTCCTAAAGTCAGGTCTGGTTGGATGTGAAGGCATCAAGTGGGCCTATCAAAGCATCCTTTTTTTAAAAAAAGTTTTTTTTATTTATTCATGAGAGACATACACACACAGGCAGAGAGGGAGAAGCAGGCTCCATGCAAGGAGCCTGACATGGGACTTGATTCCAGGTCTCCAGGATCACTCCCTGGGCTGAAGGTGGCGCTAAACCGCTGAGCCACCCGGGTGGGCACTCTAATTATTGATTCACAGTTGATTAAATTGCTTAGAGAGACCGTATTTTATAATGGTAACAATAAATATTAGGTTTGTAGTTAGGTTTTGGTTAACTTTAGTAAATTGCAGTAATTTCTTAAAAAAATAAACGCCAAACCAAAAAATTAGTTGCTGTTTCTTTCCTTTCTCCCAAGGTGAAAGGACCAAAAATCAAAACTTAAAACAAGTTCAGCAACCTTCACAAATCGAAAGTTGATTGTTTCCATAGCCTTTTTCTTAATTCATTCAACACATTTCGGCAGTACTTACTATGTATCAGACACTGTTCTATTGAAGAAAAAGAGTGAAGAACAGTGATGGTCTTCTTTTAGAAGGAAGACCAGGAACAGGTTTCTTTGAGAAGACTGGGCAGCTAGCTGCGCAAGTCTCTAAAACCAGAGCTTTCCAGACAGAAAATACAAAAACCTTGAGGTGATGGGAGAACTAGTGGACAAGATTGTGATACAGTATTCATGGGCTTGAACACAAACCACAGTAAGAGCTTTTGATTTTGTTATGTGAAATCACGGAGTTTAAGATTATGAACAGAATGAGATGCTTTTGATTTCACTCTGGTATCAAAGGACCGGGTATGTGTAGTGGTGGTGACTGAAGCAAAGACAAAGGTTAGGTAGGAGGTTGTGGCAGTGGTCTGGTTCACAGAGGATTGTGGATTGGAATAGAGTAGTAAACACGGAGATAGTGAGCTCGCAGATCCAAAATACATTTTGTAGAGTTTCTGGTTCTTGATAATGGATTACATACAGGGTGTTAGAGAAAGGATGCCTCTTGTTTAGGTCTCAAGCAATGGGGAATGACACTTATCAATTACTGAAAATGGGGACACACCCAGAGAAAGTCTGAAGCACAACTTTTTTCTTTTTAAGAAAACTTCCCATGTTAAGTATCTGACTGCTGTTCAGAGCTCAAGAAAGAACTCAATACTGAAGACAATTTGGATGAAACGGACCCAAGAGTAGAATTCTAATAGCCAAGGGCCTGGATGAGATAACCTAGGCAGACTGCACTTGAGGGCACTCCCAAAATTCAGAGGCAGGAGAATCTACAGATCTTAAAACATCTTTAAGCCAAAATTTTCGTTGAAATAGTGCAAAGAAATTGAATGGAAACTACTGAAACACTAATTTTAGCAGTAATTTGGTATTTTTTTACTCAAATGCAAATTATGCATTCTAAGACTTCCAAAGACTGTTCTGAAATAACTGCACAATATAGTCAAAACATATTTATTACTTTAAGTGTCATTTTGTACACTCCAGTACAAATACAAGAATATAGCCATATTTACAGGTATTAAAAAGAAATCCGTATATTCAAACCCCTTATCTAAATACAGTAGCTTTAAATTCTGAACTACAATAGTTCTGGTTTGCAGAGTAAATTATTTTATGACACCCCTCCCTTTGAAATAATCCCTTACAGCTAGTTATGTTTAAACAATAGATTGTTTGAAATGGGGTAACAATTCATCTTTGCAAAGTTTTAAGCACCTCCTTTCCAAGGTTTTATAGGTGTGAAATATAAAACTAAGATAAAACCATCTGGGCTATTAGAAGCGTTGAATCATGGAGTTTTCCGTGTGCTTAAAATCTGTTCTGGTCCAAGTTTTGAAATTAAGTTAGTCAAACTAATTAAACAGAAAACCAAAAAAGGGTAGGAAAGCTGGTTCTTAAGAGGAAAGACTTTCTAACAGACCCACCTTAAAAAAAATACATTTTACTACAGGTATCAGTTTTTAAGGTTTGAATATAAGACTCCTAATGTCCTCTTAAAAACCCTGAGGTTTCCTGGGGGCTCTTTGTATTTCTATTTCCATATCATGTGAACCAAGGTGAGAATCAAAATGAGATACATGTCCAAAGCCATGGCAACAGGCCAACTATATAAAGAATATTCTTAGATATTATGCCTATTTTAATAAGCACTCCCTGGTTATCAAGGTTAGTAGCTGGACACAATGTGTTAAAGTGCAATACTTAAAGTAATTTACTACAGAATAAGTGAATCAAATATTGTAAAAATATTTCCACAAAAATTTTAATTTTAAAAATTCACCAAGAAATTTCATATTAGGCATCTTCTCCTATATATATATGTGAGCAATTCATTTAGGGACATAAACATTTTTTAAAGCAAAGGAATAAGGTGACATAGGCCAATAGACTATTAGCAAATAAAACTCAAATTTACCTTAAATCACAAGTCAAGTTGCCACCTGATCAGGAAACATTTGCCTACTATATCACAAATTGCTCACTTCTTTCCAGGAAAGATACAGGACTCCACCAGTGAGAGTTCTAGCTTAACATTGCTCTTTGGAGTTTCATTTACATGCACTAATCAAGCCCAGTAAATGTTAACAATCTTACAGGTATGAACATTTCATGATGATATAATTTGACATTTGTCCTTTCTTACATTTTATAAGTATGCTCAAGTTACAATTAAAAAAAAAAAACAATTTCCAGTCTAAGATTTTTAATTCCTCTCAATTACACTGGAACATTTTTTGTATTTTAGAAAATCTCATTCATACTATCGCTTACAGTTTACTTTTTAAAGTTTACTGAAAGGTCTGAGCATTATCGTCTACACTTTATATATGCTTAAAGCTCAAGAGCAATTTTGGAATTTTCACATCCAAAAATGCAAGAACATTAATGTCTAACATCACAAAATAAGCCCTTGGTGCTGGCAGTTCTGAAAGCACATGAATACATCTGCCTCAACAGCAAAGAAGTCTCTAAATCGGGTAAGATTTTGAAATTAAGATTAAATTTCCTGCATAAAGAAACCCTTGTGATTTGATATCATACTGGCAGTGTCATGCTAATAAGGCCATGTGACCAATATTTTAGAAAAGAAAAAAAAAAGCCAAAGTAATTTTATAGTAGCAATAGTTTCTTTTTTTATTTTAATATACTTTAGGAAACAATATACAAAGCTGAGCTTTCCCACCATTTCCAGATAACAGAAGGAAGCTCCAATTACACAAATTTAGCGTTTTGTGATGGCTAAGAACAGCAGTCAGCACCAGACTTGAACAGTTAGCTACAACACAAACATCCTTCAAAATGAAATGTCCTAATAGCAAGACAGGTTAAACCAGGGTTTATAACAAATGACAACCACTTGGGAAGTGACTTAATCATTCTTGTTGAATTTCATATTTCATTAAATATCTTATACACAATTTCCTGTTAATATGCTTTAAACAAAACCTCCATTAAGGAATTATTTCAATTAAGTATAAATATTCAACAAGAATAGTTCTGATAAAGAATCCCCAGGTAGTTCAAATTCTAATATGCATTGACCGAAGGAAAAGAAAAATAACAATTTTTTGTTTGTTTTAACATGTTTATTACAACAGATACAATTCACATCTGACTAGCTTTGTTTCCTCTTTCCCCTCCCACAACCATGTTCATTGGGCCATTTCCTTCTATTTGAGCAATCAATGTACTTTCAGCACACATGCCCAGCAGTACTTTTAAGTCCATTCTTACAGGGTGCAAATGGATTTCAATAATTTATACAAACAAGTGGGTTATGCTCAATCACTGCAATTTTAAGCTACTGTACACAGGAATGAAAAGGTTATAGAAAAGTGCCATAGCAACAGTGCCTTAAGAAAGGAGAAAAAGAGGAGCCTTAAAAAAAATGGATAAAATCAGATCAAGGATTTCAGAGGGAAATGGAACACACGGGAAACGAAAAACATTTCTCTGCAAAACAAATGGAGAAGCACTGCTCTTGATCAGGTGCAAGTGTGGAAACAGTTGTTTCATGGTATTTTGTACACTGCCCGTATGGTTCAAAATCGTATCCTTTAGACACAGATCGCCTGGCGCTTGCACTGAATTTTTGAAAATGCAAGATTTCTGAATGATAAATTAACCCCCCAAAATTTTTTTTTTAAAAAAAGCTAATTTTGCAGACAGGTTTACATGTAAAAGGCTAGGTATTTAGCCACCTCAGCATCGATTAGTTTTGGATGTCTAAGCTCTGTTACACATGGCTTCCCATGGCTTCACTCTACAAAACATATTTACAAGGTGAAGAATACATCTACAAGAAATCTACATTTCAAGGGTTTTACAAATCAATCTTGTATCTTTCCCCTGAATTGACTCTCACAGACCCCGTTCCCCTTGTCATTTCCTTTGCCCAGCTTAACGGTCCAAAGTCTACTTAAATGCAGCTCAAAAATGTTAAGATTGGGCAATAAGATTTACAGTTCCTGTACGTAAAACCATGTGCAATTATTCACATCTTCACACCATGAAGGAATTCTGATTTTTTAGCTTTTCAAGTTCCTTAATTTGTTGTCTCAAAAATAGTATCCTGGGGGAAAAAAAAAAGGGCATTAGAACTTGTGTGGTTCATGTAAATGAAACAGAAAAACCAAACAAAACTTTAACTACAAAAATATCTTTAAAAGATAAAATGAGGGCAGCCCAGGTAGCTCAGCAGTTTAACGCTGCCTTCAGCCCTGGGCCCGATCCTGGAGACCGGGATCGAGTCCCACGTCAGGCTCCCTGCATGGAGTCTGCTTCTCCCTCTGCCTTTGTGTCTGCCGCTCTCTCTCATGAATAAATAATTTTTTTTAAATAAATAAAAAATCTTTAAAAAATGTTAAAAAAGAAAGATAAAATGAATAACTACAATTAAAACTAAGAAATTAAAAATGGATTGGTCTAGGGGCACCTGAGTGGCTCAGTCAGTTGGGTGTCCCAACTCTTGGTTTTGGCTCAGGTCATGATCTTAAGGTCCGGTCCTGAGATCAAGCCTGATGGCAGGCTCTGTGCTCAGCAGGGAGTCTGCTCTAAATTCTCTCTCCCTCCCCTCCCCCTCTCAAATAAATAAATATTTAAAAATAAATAAATGTGTTAGTCTAGAGTTAAGACAAAATGACCAGTGAATGCATGAAACACTAGGTTGACAAAACTTAGAATGTTTCCTGGTTTTCTAACAATTTCTCAATTAATTTGACTATAAAGACTGACTTTTAAAAATGTCGTTTACTGTATCACCACAGATACACACAAAAGGCAGCACAAATTAAATATGAGACAAATATATTTTAAAGGTTTTATTTCTTTATTCATGAGACACACAGAAGCAGAGACATAGGCACAGGGAGAAGTAGGTTCCCTGCAGAGAGCCTGATGTGAGACTTGATCCCAGTACCGTGGGATCACAACCTGAGCCAAATATGTTTTCTAGGCCACAACAGAATAAGCCTAGAATAAACTAGGTGCAAGAGGCTAATCATTTTGAAGAACAAATTCTCAATATAAACATAGGCTCATAAAGAAAGCGGAGTCAAATTCCAATTAAGACGCATATTTAAAACAAAAAATAAAATAAACTTCACGGCTAACTAGGTTTCCATGAACTTCATAAACCTTCCATGAACTTCTGACCCTTCTCTTCTATGGAGTATGATATTTACTGCCTGTACCAGTGAAATAGGCATAATTATATAGTATTTATAGCTTGGTAATTAGTGTATACTGTTGTCAATAGTTGGGGCAGCAAATAATTTCCTAAAAGTCAAATCACCTGTCTTATTAAGTCAAAATGTAGTCAAGTTTTATATATGTTTGAAGTACTTTCAGAGCAATCATAAACAAATCCCAGTTGATATTCAAAATACAACTCCAGAGAATTTAATAAAGGATTAGACAAAAACAGTTTTCAATTTTTACTATAAATGCCAACTTGGTATTTACTAAATATTTGTAGATTCATGTTAAGACTAACTCTACTTGTGACCCAGTGACTTATAAAGATAGGATGTGAGAGGCCCTTAAAAATTTGTCGTTGATTTTATAAGACACATGTAAAAAATATCTGTCCTATTTACTAGGATGTAGATATCCTTGAGTAGGATACTAGATTTAAAACTGAGAGACAAGAAGAGTTTAAGTGAAAACACCTCAGAAACAGATATACTTGCTAGACAATTAAATTTCCAAGGGATCTACAGGTGATCCAAAGACAATGTTAATAGTGATTTGAAATTTCAACTGAAACAAGTATGGCCAGCAACCAAATACTACCCTCAATTGAAGAGAAGACCCTTTATAATCACTTGCTGTCAACTGTGTTAACAGTTGTTGTTAACATTTAGTTAACATTATATGTTAACAGTGTTATAACATTTCACTATTTAAATACTATTGTACTTTACAGAGTTAGAAGACAAAACTCTAATGAAGCATCTACCGTGGGTTAGAGAACTAAAATCTAGATGCCATTACCATTCACCAGGATCATTATTAAATTACAAAGTGTAATCATAGTGTGGGGCACCTGGGTGGCTCAGCTGGTTGAAAGTCCAACTCTTTGTTTTGGCTCAGGTCATGATCTTATTATGGGTCTTGAGATCAAGACGTGTTATCAGGCTCCACATTTAGTAGGGAGTCTGCTTGAAGATTCTCTGCCTCTGCTCCCCGCCACCCACCTCACTCTCTTAAATCAATCGTTTTTTAAAAATGCAGTTACAGTGTTATGGAACACGTTCTATCAAAGAGAACTTTAAATTTCAGAAATGAAATTTGATTTATATTCTTCAGTCTGATTTAAGATATACTAAGACAAAAACTTTGTCAGTGAAAAACTTACCTTTGCTCTCGCAAAGTTGCTTGAATTTCACATACTCGGACTAAAGATCTTAAATTTTTTAATTCAGTACAAATTTCTGACATGTGAACACTTCCCATATTATGGGCTTCTTCTCGCAATCTTGATGCCTATAATTAAAGAAATAAAGATCACATACATGCCACAATCACGTACAAAAAAAAAAAAAACCCAAAACATTAAATTTCTGACAACTTTATACCAAGATTACAGAATAATCTGCCTTTAAATCCACAAAAATGATAGTGAATCTAAGGGAGAAAAAGGATTTTCTTTAAAAAACTGTCTAATGGTGGAAAGAAGGTATTTTTCCAAGATTTCCCCCTTCAACTTCTGGAGGATATAGTATTTCCAATTTTAGTATTGCATAGCACTAAGGATAGAAGAGCTCATGATTTGTGGTTAATAAGATGCTGAGTCAGCCAGAGTAAAGTTCAGGTGTAACAATGTTAAAAGGGACTTCACTGTATTCTGATGTCATTACCTCTGTGAACTTAGAGAAAATTTCAGACAGTAAGCTGCTAAAAGGGAGAAGCCAATGGCAGTTAATTGGAATGTCCAAAGGTCCCTCATTCCAAAGCAAAACTGTTTTCTAACTTCTACTTGCTAGTCTAGTGGAGAGATAGAAGAGTAGTGGTATGAACAAGTTCTAAAACTATCAGAGCAGCTGGCTGAGTAGAAAAAGCATCCTGGCTTTAAGCCTCATAATTATTCTAACTGGGTGACCTTGGTATATAATTTATTTGGTCTTAAGGGTCTTCAATGGTAAAATGGGAGAACTCATCTGCACTGCTTAACAGTTTTGAGAAGTGGAGAAAATAGAGCACTCAGCACAGTGCTAAATGCTGAGTATATTAAAATATTTTATGTGAAACCATAAAAAGTTATCTCATAAATGCCCTAAAATAAGTGCTTACCAAATATTTAATTTAATGCACTGACTATAAACAATCTAATGAGACATTACTTTAAATGTAGCTTAAATTCAGTGATCTACATTAGATTTTCTAGAAGAAATTATATTTTGTCATTCATCCAAAGGTGAAACATCTGCTATGAATCATGTAACATACTTGCTTCTCTGCATGATCTGCAGGCCATCCTTGAACATGTTTTATGAGATTTTCATTGAAGTGTGCTGCTAGCGTAGGTGTTAATGAACATGTAGGTCGGGCAGATGAATTCTGTGGTACAACTGTTGCGTTTGATGCATTACTACTGGAAGTATGATTTGGACCAGGCGATGGACTTCTCTGGCTACTGGAAGAGAAAAAAGAATTGAATGTATAGTATATTTTAAAAAGGAGATATCCTAAAAATTGTCAATATCTTCTATTAAATTAAAGATATCCAAATTCCTAAGAAAAATCTGTTATTTTAACATCAAATACATAGAATTTAAAATCCAAAGTGTAGTTATATCATGTACTCTTCAAACACACTTTTGGGAGGAAAAAGGGCCCTTCTAAGAACACTAATGTCAGTTAAATTTAAACTAATAGTGCTCTTCAAATTTGACAGCAGAACCTGTGATTTTGTATACCAGAAACACTATTCAGAATGTAACTAAGAAATGGTCATACTTTAACAGTTGTAAATATAAGGCACAACTGAGTATTGCATCTTAAGTACATGTAGATAAAGAGGGGGAAAAAAATCTATTGCCTTTGTTTAGTGTCAGAACAAAATATTGAATCAGAGGGTAGATAATGTGAAGCAAAATACAGGCATTTTATTGGACAGCAACAAATGAGTTTAGTGGCAAAATAAGACCCAAAATAACACTCTGAGATAAGTTATCTTCTTTTAAAACTGTATGGTTTGGCTAGGGTTTGGGGATATGGTGGTAAGAACCAAAACTTTAATCACCCAAGTTGATTTCCTACCTGCTTCACCAGACTTGGCTCTGAATGAATTTCAGTTATTTCCAAAAACTAAATCTCCCAAAGGATGAAGAGTTTTCATCACTGAGGATATTTAAAATAATACTGCAGCCTCTAAAGACAATTTAAAAGAAGTATTTCCCAAAAATGTTCTGAGCAATGGCAACATTGCTGGAGTAAGTAGACAGCTTCCCAAGGTGATTATTTTGAAGGGAACAACTCTCATTTGGATGTAAAAGTTCTGAAATGCTTGTTTAGAAAACAACAATAAAAACAACAGTTGAATTATTTTGCTACCTCATAGCAAGAAATCAAAATAGGAAAATCAATCAAATGAAAATCATTTAAAGTTGTATTTGTTAATTAACAAAGAAACATGTAACACTATATAGCCCTATCTGACAAGCACTCCACATAGGGGTCAGAATTGAAGCTCTTAGGAAAACCTGACACATACCAGTTGAGAAATAGTATTTCCCATTTTTGGCTTCAGCAATACACTCATATCTAAAACTGCTATGAGGAGGTTAAAAAATGATGTCATTTCCAACAAGTCAAGTATTATAAAATCAGGTGCCCTCTTTGTACAAGTATGACATATTGTTACTCCTATCATATTCTATTAAGTAAAATCTGAAGAATGACTTTCTTCAAAAAATAAGCTGGCTTCATTACTAGAGACAACAACCTACTTGGAGTAAGATTTGCCTTTGTAAATCTTATAATACATAAAACTTAGGCTAACCGTGGATTCTTACAAGATCAAGTTCTATTATACATACATTTTTATAATATTCAAACAATGCAGCATGCAACATTAAGGAAAAAATGTTTCAACACACATGAACTTACTTTGAGCGCTGAAGACTTCGAGGAGAGACAGGTTCATGACCTTGCTGTTTGTCAGCAGTTACAGGCTGCTGTGTGGCCGATTGTGAAACCGGTCCTTGCTTAACTACTGGAGTACTAACCTGAAATGTCAAAATCTGGTGAGACAGGCTTCTATTATACACATAAATACCATGGAAAGTACATAAAACCAAAAGTACTATCAATGTGAAGTCTCTTATTTCTATTCTTTAGTAATTTTTAAGATAACATGAGCTGTCCCCTAATTGTTTCATAATTATTAGTGATATAGACATATTTAATGGTGTAAATCATGGTCATCCAGGTCCCCAAATCCACACACCCCTCCAAATCTAGTTGGATAGTCTTAAACTCTGAAAAATCTAGAGACTTCAAGAATTGCAGTCAGATTAAGTTCCCAAAGTTCACGTAGTTAGAAGAGCCACGTTCATTTTGAGACTAACATAGAATTTCTTCATAAAATGGCCCAGAAGACTTTAAGATTACTTTTGTAAAGCAGAAGAACACAAACTAGTTCTCTAATGTTGAGCCCAGTTTTCTTTCCAATACACTAAGATAGCTCCTCAGTAAAAATTAATGTTACTATATCACACAAATACAGCTGCTCAAATTTAAACCACATATGCAGACTGTATAGATTGGTCTACCAGTGAATGAGTCAACACTGGAGTGGTCTTCAAAGACATGTTACCCTACAGAGGTGGAACAAGAGGACCATGATTGTCAGTGAGGATATGTACACTACACATACTTACATGCCACAGAAAAAGAAAACAAGTACTTTTAAACACAAGCCCCGAATTAAGGCACGAAGGCAGAGAGCCATTTGTGATTAAGTCACATCCTCCAATAATAGTTTTGTTTTTTTCTTCTTTCTTCCTTTTTTTTTTTTTAATATTCCCCCAAACAAATCTGGATAGCCTCGCTACATAAAAATCATTTTTATAAGCATTTTTATAAGGTCTACTTAATACTGAATTCCCACCTAAAAAAAGAATTTGATGCCCATATGCATAAGGGATTTGAAATGCTAATCTTATAACTGATTGTAAAACTTTACAATCACTTTTAGTCATTATTTATTGTACTCCTAAGATACTACACCCTGACGAGTTTTAAGCTCTAAGAAGATCTCCTTTGTTGAAACACATTTTTTTCTTCTCTCACAAAGTGCAAACAGTATGAAATTGCAGAATAGACTAATTTCTTTTTAAATTTTGAGTTAAATGTATCAATCCAGACTGACCCTAAAATGAGTTTAGATAAATGACTTAAATAGGGAAGGGATAAGCTAAGGAAGACCTAAAAGCTGTCCTACCATCAATTTCAAGTTATGTTTCAATGCATTTTTATTTTTAGGCTTCTGTGAATAAGCCTAAAGCTTTAAGCCTTAACTTTATTTCAATATAAAATTTTGGCAAGACCCCTAGTTGGCTTAGTAGGTAGAGCATTCGACTCTTGGATCTCAGGGTTGTGAGTTCGAGCCCCACAATAAGCGTAGAGATTGCTTAAAAATGAAATCTTAAAAAAAAAAAAATCTTCAGGGGATCCCTGGGTGGCTCAACGGTTTGGCGCCTGCCTTTGGCCCAGGGCCTAGTTCTGGAGTCCCAGGATCGAGTCCCACGTCGGGCTCCCTACATGGGTCCTGCTTCTCTCTCTGCCTGCCTCTCTCTCTCTCTTTCTCTCTCTGTCTCTCATGAATAAATAAATAAAATCTTAAAAAAAAAAAAGTTCCTTCTTAAAAAAAAAAAAATCTTCAGCATAAAGGATTGAAATAGCCTACTTTTTAACTAAAAAGAATTTCTTAAATTTACCATTAAGAAAAAAAACTGCAATTTGTGCATATACCAACTTCCAAATCTTTTAATGTTTTGCTGGTAATAGGACTACAAAGCAAAGAATGAGTATAACTAAGATTTGCTTAAGAAATTTTGGGTAAGGGATACCTGGGTAGCTCAGCAGGTGAGCGTCTACCTTCCACCCAGGGTGTGATCCCAGAGTACTGGGATCAAGTCCCCCATCGGGCTCCCTGCATGGAGCCTGCTAGTCCCTCTGCCTATGTTTCTGCTTTTCTCTGTGTCTCTCACGAATAAATAAAATCTTTAAAAAAAAAAAAAAAAAAAACAGAAAGAAAAATTTTGGGCAAGACTCAAATGATATAGTATAAAATCTGAAGGTAGTGTTGTTAAGGTCTGGTTTATAATCCAGTAAGAACAGACCAGACCAATTTTCTAACTGTCTCTGAGGAGCCAGTCATGCAAAATTTTGCTTGGAGAAACACAGGTAGTATAAGCTTAGTAAAATGGATTCTGTGTTCAGAAAGACCTAGGCCTTAAATTGATTCCACCACAAAAACTAGATTTAACTGAAGGCTTAATTCTCTTATCTATTAAATGAAGCAAATAGTAGTTGATTCTCATGATGTGAAGTTAAATATAATACTATTAAGCTCTTAGCACAGAAATGGATTCATTTCTAAAATAAAAGTATGGGAGGAAAGCCACTGGAAAACAGGTTATATCTTTTAAAAAGTTAAAAAACTCTACAAATATTAAGACAATTATTTTATCCTTCTTTATCCCACTCTTCCTCCAGGTCACAAATCTCAGCCAGTAAGAGAAAACAATCAGCGTATAAAAGTAACACATATGATGGGGGTGCCTAGATGGCTCAGTCAGTTATGTGTCTGACTTCCCGGTACTAGGATCAAGCCCCCAGTGGGCTCCCGGCTCAGCAAGGGGTCTGCTTCTCCCTCTGCCCCCCATGCCCTCTCTGTAAATAAATAAATATAATTTTTAATTCAAAAAATGTTTAAAAGTAGCATAGATGCAACTCCCTCTTAGAGTCCTCAATTTACTGAGACTAACCTGCATCTAACCTGACCCATCATTCACTCCACCACTACTACATGTTCTCAAAGAGGGCTTTTCCTACAATAGAGATTCTAAAACACTAAACTTGTTTTTCCAAAAGTGAGTGCTTTCGTGCTTTCTTTTCCAAATTTCCCTCAAAAGCAACATACCTTTGGCTGTGATGAAACAGGAGGAGTACTAATCAAAGGTTTGATAGGGACTGTGTTAGTCTGAGGTGTGCTTATTCTTGGAGACACATACGATCTTGGGGATGATGCATCAGAAGTTAAAGACATTGGAGACTGATTAGATGGCTGAGCTGTGAAAAAGTAAAGCAATTAATTCCAAATAAACCAAAACTTCCGTAATATATATGTAGAGGTCTTTCCATCCCTCTACATGCCCCCTGAACACCAGAGAGAACACTTAACTGATTAAAGTCAGAATCTGAAATACTCACTGGAGTCACGGACTAAACGAGCTGTGAATTAGAGAAGCACATCCAATGTATGCCTCCTCCAACCTGTTTTTTTAGGCTGAAGCAAGAAGGTAAGCCTGAACTATTCTCACATGGAAGGCATCCTCACCATTCTTATTTGTTCTTTCTTATTCTATATTTAGGCCTGGTTATATCCCTTGATCTCCTGCCTCATGAGGATAACCAGAGGGTTAAGTCTTTGCACTATTATATTTCAATTTCAGAATAAGTGTTTCTGCTCACTTTATTAGTTTTCAGAATTGGGGCAGGGGGACAAGTCAAAGTGACCCATTCATTTCTTCTTTGTTCCTATATATGCCTCTTTCCATTGGATGTTTCATGGAGAAGAGAAATAGGTAATTTAAGACAGGACTTGAGCATTTCAGTATCCTGTGGTCAAAAATCATTAAATATCAAATGTGAACCAAACCAACACTTAAAATATATTCAATGTTTCATAAAAATTGAGGACCTATCAGTTTACACTCAGCTTTAGAGTACATTGACAACTTAAAGTCTGAATTAAATATGTATTACAGATTTAATGGCAATACTGCAAGATAAATGTCAATGTTTGCCTCATCTGGAAAAAAAAACAATACTGTATATACTAGTGTTAGAAAAAAAATCATCAAACATCGGGGGTGTTTGAGTGGCTCAAGTAGGCTCAAGTAGTGGCCTGAGTAGGTTGGGCATCTGCCTTCTGCTCAGGTCATGGTCTCAGGGTCCCAGGATTAAGCCCCACACTGGGCTCCCTGCTCAGCGGAAAGTCTGTTTCTCCCCGCCCCCATGTACATTCTCTCAAATAAATAAATAAATAAAATTAAAAACAAATTACAGGATCCTATAAAACAAACATCAAATTGTTATAGCTAGTCTCTTCAGAAACCAAAAAAAGTTTTACCATGAACCCCCTGCTCCAAATTAATATACAATTCTCACAATACCTAAGAAAATGAATACCTTGTGTAGAGAGCTGAGCAGCTTGAGAAATCAAAGAAGTTATGTTGAAAGCAGATGGTCCAGCAGTAAGAAACTTATGAATTATAGACTGCAATGAGGCTTGTGTCACAGCTGCTGTAAGAACTAAACACATATCTTAAATTAAAATAAAAACATAGTGGCACAGTATGGTATTAGTAACAACTTGAAAACTAAAAAAACCCCAAAGAAACTGCAGTGTTTCAAACTAGAACTCTCAAAATAAAAATCTGTAAGATAGTAATAAAATGGGTCCAGAGATAGGAAATGATCAGAGGTAGAAGAAATGTAATGGTTTTTTTGTAAAGGAAAACAGTAGTTTTCCTTTGCATTAAAATTTGTGTTCAATTTAAGAAACTCCGGAGTCTTTTTAAAAACAGTAAAGAGTGTTCCCTAGAAATTCTGATTATACCAGAAATCTATTCATCAATAGCTAAAGGGCTTTTGTAGGTTACCGGAAATTAAAAAGATAAAGGGTAGTTATTTCATGTGAATGCTTTACTAAACAAGGTGACCATTAAAACCCTACATTAGGGCAGCCCAGGTGGCTCAGCGGTTTAGTGCCTGCTTTCAGCCCAGGGCATGATCCTGGAGACCCGGAATCGGGTCCCATGTCAGGCTCCCTGCATGGAGCCTGCTTCTCCATCTGCCTGTGTCTCTGCCTCTCTTTCTCTCTGTGCCTCTCATGAATAAATAAATAAAATCTTTAAAAATAAAATAAAATAAAACCCTACATTAATACCCACTCCAACAATCTTTTAAAGAACAGACATTAAAAGAAGCTAGGTAATTTAGGAACGTCATTTATTTTCGAAGCACAAGATCCTTTATTATTGACATTTTCTTATGCTATCATCTCTTCAAACTGCTTAAAATCCTACTTTCCCTAGTAAAACATGTACCTATCAAACAGAATGGCACAGTTATCTTAAGAGAATAAAACCAAAATGCAGGAAAGTACAGTAAGAACAAAATTATTGACCAACTAGCGTGAAATAGCTCCATTTTTAAGATAAAGAACTTAACCATTTAGCACTACTGTTAATATATTATGTAACAATGTACACAAGCTGAAATGGACTATTCTAAACAGAAAATTTTAAAATGCTCTTAAGACTGTTTGAATTTGAATAGCTTGTCAATTAAAACTATATCCACTTTTATTCAGACTTCTTTGACGTTGCTACCTAAATAACATACTGAAAAGCAAAGTTGGAATTAACAATATAGCTAGAATTTAAGTGCTTTTATATCAGTTTTTAGAAATGCTCTTTAATTTAAAAAAAAAAAAAAAAAGATTTACTATACACATTAAGCAGAATAGCTTTATCTCCGATAAATACCGTACACAGCAAGTCTTGAAAAATATACAGAGAAAAAAAAAAAGAAAAATATACAGGAAAAATCCAAGTACTACTAACTCAATTACAATACCAAAGGCTTTCAACCATGAGGTTATGATATGAATTTCAAAGAATGACGCTCAAATGTGAATTTCAAAATGAAACAAAAGACCACTCCTAAATTGCGGAATTTACTAACGACAGACTTCTGCACGAAGCAAATAATAATAATAAAACTGTTATCAATTTACCTTCATTTATTTTGGATATGTCCACATTAGAATTATTAAGTTGCAGCGTGGCTTGCAAAGCAGGAAGCAGCTGTCTGAGAAGGTTGGGGTCCTGAAGTAATGGAGGTATCGGTGACTGTGGAACAGGAGAAACAGGGATTGCTGACGCAGATGTTGGAGGTGCAGATGTGGGATTCAGTCCAGAGGCAGAGGATGTGGAAGGAGTTGTGCAAGAATGTGATACAGATTTGTCTCCTGGTGTAGATTCTAAGTAAAAAGGAGATAACAAGGCTGAAAAAAAACTACTTGGAGAAAACTAGAACCAACATCGAAAGAGCAACTTTCATGTGCCAAACACCCAACTCAAGTAATTTCATTCCATCTTCCCAAGGTGACACAGGGAGGGGGCTCAGTAAAGATCTACCTACTTAGAATAATAGGGTAAGTATTTTTATATCCCGATTTCACAGGTGAGAAAACTAAACAAGAAAGATTATGTAATTTGCTTGAAATCACAAAACTTGGTAAAGCAGTGATTCTGCTATATTCATGTCTGATTCTAAAAGTCTCATGTTCTGTTTACTGGTAATGCTGTTTCAAACACAGTTATGTATTAACTACACGTTCAAATAAGCTTCTATTAAGATAAAGGTACAATACAATTTTCCTGGACTTAATTTAAGGTGAAAATGTTTATGACCACAGTAACAGCCCTCCAAAACATGACAATGACCTGAAAACAAATCAGGATTTAACACCATGGCGAGCACCTCCAATATAGGCTACAGATCAGAAGAATGAGACTCCAACTTTGAACTTTCATACTTAACAATTGAGTTTCCAGATTAATACTTTCCTTTTATAAATAAATAAATGTATCTATTTGTCACATTTAAAACTTATTAGCACTAGAAATGATGCTTTTTTAATAGCAACCCCATCCACAATACCTATATTCAGTATTTTAAATAAACCAAAAAAAAAAAAAAAAAAAACATGCATGGAAAATGGTCATTATCTGAAAGCTATCATTGCAAATTATGTATATAGAGTCAATGCAATTGCAATCAAAACTCCAATAGCATTTTTGGCAGTATTTGACAAGTTGATTCTATTAACTTATTTGAAAAAGGTAAGGGCTAGTACAGCCATGAAATTCATGAAAAAAAAGAACACAACTAGTGAAATGTGTCTTGCCAGTATAAAAACTCACAATTGAAAGAAAACCAATATAAGGTCGATTAAACTTCCGTTATGTGTCTTTAGAACTAGAAGATGAAAACAAGAAGGTATCTTTGACATCTAGATGCAGAAAACTACAAAAAGCAAACCAATTACATTCAAAGCACAGATAAGTACTCTAAGGAACTCCTATAATCAGAAAAGACAAACTACACAAAAGAAAAATGAACAAAAGATGAAATATAGACATTTCCCAGAAGAAACCGGAATGGCTTTACAATTTTTATAATAATACAATGCTTGTTTCTATTTTAGCACAAAACTAGAAACAAACTAAATGTTCACCAACAGAAAGATGAACACTGTACTTTCACACCATGGAATATTACTAATATAGTAACTTTAATGAAAGAAAAAAAGAGGAACAGAGGACCTCTGGATAAAAATATTAAAACAACTAATCAAGATGTTCATGCATATGCTTACAATACTGGCCTAAATATGAAGATTTGCTAAAAATCTTTAATTTTCCATATACACCTATTTCTTGAAGATTTTCAAGTATATATATATATATCCCAAATTAAGACTATTATATGATGTATAAAAGTTGCAGGAATACTGCATCTAAGTATTACACTGCTACCTAATAACTGCAAATCCTCATTTCCAATTCTAAGAACTAAACATTTATTAATCTTCATGTCCCCACAGAAGCTGAGAATTACTAGTAAACTTACTGAAAAAGGACTCCTCTATCAGCCTTTTTATACCACTACTATAATAGTCAAAAGAATTAGGGGCAATAGCTCTCTGAAGTATGGACTTCACAGCTGCTTTAAAATATATTTCATGGCTATGTTGATCAACTATGATCAAAATTGATAAAAGTGTAACATCTGAATTTTTGTAAGGCACACATCTTAAAGAGGGTTATTCAGTTTAGCAGATTGCCTATCATGTTCAATTTTGTTGCTCTGGATTCATATACAAGTATACAGAAACTTGAAAGAAATAAAATTTCCCCTTTGAAAACCTGTCAGTTCTTACATTTATGATGACAGTTTTCTCCAGATCATACTCCTTAAGGGTCAGCTTAGGGGATATACAGCTTAGGGGCATTCCTGATTAATGTTTAAAATGAAAACAAGTTCTGCATTTTTACTTTCTGCATGAACCATCAAATTAGTGCTTACATACCTCTGAAATGATCCTTACTCTTTTGTTACTTTTATTGTGGTTTTCTTCTGTTTTTTAACGTATTCTGATGCTGCTAAATCTATCCACACATTTTTAAAATAAGCACAGCTTAAAAAACTCTTGAGTGCTGCCCTTTAATCCAAAAAAAGGCAACATCCCAGAAGAGAAAACTATACACATTACCATAAAGAAATAAAGTAACAAAAACTAAATATCCTTAGCTCTTAGTTTTAGTAAGTTTGTTTACTCTAAGGTAAATTTCTTTTGAAGTTCTGTCAAAGAAGATCACTGAAGAGTAGTATGGAAACCAGGTGATCCTGCTTAATATCTAGGAGACCCTTGAACAGGCAACATCTTTATTTAAAGGCCAGAATTCTTCTATTAAAAGGTTTGAGTACCAGTTTTCAGCAGAAAGCTTATCAGAATTATCAATAAAGCTAAAAACAAAACAAAACAAAACAGATACCTGGGCTCCACTCTAATGAACCTGGGGAGGCCCAGGCATATGTTGAAGTTGTAAGAATTCTATAGGTGATTCTGACACCCTAGTTGATTCTGAAAAAACAGGTTAGAGCTTTCAAGGTTGCTTTTCACCTTAAAAACCAAAGGAAACAAAATCAAAACAAAGCAGCATAGCACAAAGGTATAGGAGTGAGTGGAATTAAGGATAAGATGCAAGACAGAAAAGCTAAATCATTTTTCCCAGGTAGGTCTCCTATTTTTCCATTGAGGTATAACAGACATACAACATTCCAGTAGTGTCAGGTGTTCAACATTCTTATCTGTATATACTGCAAAATGATCTCCAAACAGTTACAAAATTATTTTTCTTGCTATGAGAACTTTCAAGACTTAGTTGAAATATGCAACAGTATTATTATGCACATTATGTCCCCATTGCTTTATAATTGGAAGTTTGTATCTTCTGACTTCCTTCACTTATTTCGTCCCAGCAACCACCAAGCTGTGTGCTCTGTATCCATACACTTGGTTTTGGTTTTTTAGACTCTTCACATATATAAGTATTTCCACACTATTTTAATAATAGCTCCACTCACCTTGTCTCCCTATAAAGACACATCGATACAAATGCCCTTCCAAAACATGTTACATGTTAAACATTTTACATATTACTTTCCTCAATCTATATATATAACTGAGAACAATGTACTGAGTTTAATAATATAAATATAAAATGCTACTCTGTAAGGTAGTCTTAAAATATTACTAAAGAAAGGTATTGGTTGGGTACCTCTTCTGTGTTTTGAATGCCCTAAAAGAGATCTATTAACGTTACCCAGTATCTTCTATTATATATTGTCTTTCCCTTCTTGTAGAACTTGAACAACTTCAGTAGGGGGATTTTGTTGTCTTTATCTCTATAGCCCTGGTACGAGAGGACATGACACCAAGACGGCATCAACACGTACTTGCTGAATGGGTACCTGATCCTGCAGTAAAGGCCCAGGTCCACGTACATGTATTCTCCCTCTAATCTCTAAGTATAGAATTTATGATAATACGGAGGAAAGTCTAAGATCTCCATCCTAAATAACTGACAATTACAGCTTTATGCTACTTTCATAAAAGTAAGGAACTATATGTAGTCTTAGAGACAAATTTAACTTATTTAAGCTTATTTTAAATAACCCTATAAAATACTCAACCTTTCTTTTTAAAAAACACAGAGAGGAAACGGAACTATTTGGAATAAACAGTAATGTCATCCAAATATATATTTTTATCAAACTAAACAAATAAAAACTTGGGTCTTTCAAAATAAAGACCAAGAACTAAATGTAGGTAAAAGAACAGTTTTTGCATTACAAAGCCATTTCTATAGGCTCTTCCGCTTTTAAAGAATATCATCCTCCAGTCTCATTCCTTAAATGTAAACTCTCCCCAAGCAAATCTAGGTTCCTTTGAGCATTTTTTTCAATCTCTTACACATCTACTTTAAACTTAAACTAAGTCCTTTCCCATCTGATTATTTCTAAGACTTACAGATCTCTAACCAACTCTTTACTATAAGCTTTAAAATTTTATCCTCTCATTTTTGGTATATATGCTTTGACAAAATTTTTCTTTCCCCTTATACTTGTATGAATTATTCACTTATATTTCCAATGCTTACCAGTAGGGGGCATAATCTACTAAAGACTAAACTTCAGAGTCACCTAAAAATCTGTTACTATACCCTAATTCTTTAATGGTTTAAAGTTAATATTCATCTCTTCTAAATCTAGGCCCCCATCCAAAACATCCAAGAGCATAAACCAAAGTCAAAATCTATTTTTGACCTACATTTTTCTGGCACGCCAAATAATTCCTTCTAGATCTACAATAAGATCTAAAGACACTGCACTTAAAAAGGGTAGAAGGTACCATACTGCATTTCTAATCATTAATTTCCTCTGATGCTTGGAGAGTTGCTGTAATAATATTCAGGGGTAACATGTGAACAAAGCTCAAACTACTGTTGCAAGAAGGGCAGTTAATTTGTTTTGTTCTGTTTTGTAGTAATGGTGTTACACTGAAGATTACAACATGGGGAAGTTACAAAGGAAACAACGTATTCAAAAGTGGTAGGAAAAAAATGTAATAATAAGGTACCCAGGTGGCAGTAACCTGGTATATAATCTGTGATTTTCAATTTTTAATTTGATTAATTCATGAATATGTTAACTCACATATCCACCCAGAACCTTTTCTATGCATTTTACAAAGGTACAGAAATATGGTGATGTAAAATATATTAAGATATATTTTTGCACCTTGCTTTTTTATTCAACTGAGGAAATCTTTATGCTAATACATGTAAAGGATAAACATACTCTGAAATTTATTCATGAGAGACACAGAAAGAGAGGCAGAGACATAGGCAGAGGGAGAAGCAGGCTCCTCGCAGGGAGCCTGATGTGGGACTCGATCCCAGATCCCGGGGTCACGATCTGAGTCGAAGCAGGTGCCCAACCATGAGCCACCCAAGCATCCCCATATTTTGAAACTTTTAACAGATTTTATTAAAGGGATTCCTCTAATAACCGACATATACATTCCCACCAATTGTGCTTCCCCACATCCAGCTGTTAACTGTCACTAATCTTAAAGGTGAAAAATCTTATTTTAATCTTAATTTCCAATATGCACTGATAATCTTTCTCTTCAAATTTTTTAGCCTGCTAAAATACATATAACATAAAACTTACCACTTTAACCACTTCTAGGTTTACAACTCAGGGCCATTAAGTATTTACAAACTGTTGTGCAAACATCACATAGCACTATCCATCTCCAAAACCTTTTCATCTCTCCGAACAGAAATTCTGTCACCAATTAAACAAGGGCTCATCATCCCACTCCTTAATAGCCACTATTCTACCTCCTTTCAGCATAAGGTCTTCGAATTTCATCTATGTCACAGCAGCATGCGTCAGAATTTCCTTCCTTTTTAAGGCTGTATGTCTAGCTAATATTTTTTTTTAAAAACCTGTAACAGCTGTTGGACACCTGAACCATTTCCATCTTTTGGCTATTTTAAATAACAATGATACAAACATCAGTGTATAACCACCGGTTTGATTCCCTGGCTTTCAATTCTTCTGGTTATATATCCAAGCACAGAATGGTTTGATCCTATGGTAATTCTAGGTTTCATTTTTTGAGGAACTGCTAAACTGTATTCCACAGGAGCTGCATCATTTTGCATTCCTAGAAGCAATGTACAAGAGGTCTTAAAAAAAATAAAAATAAAGATGTCTAATTTTTCCCACATCCTCAAAAACATTTATTTTCATTGCTGTTTGTTTTCATAATAATCATCCTATAGGTGTGAAATGTTTTTTCACTGTAGTTTTGATTGCTTTCCCTGATGCTGAATGCCTTATGTGCTTACTGGCTGGCCTTGGAGAACACGTCTATTCAAGTCCTTTGCCCATTTTTGAGCTAGCTTGTTTCATTTAATTGCTCAGTTATAGGATTTCATATATTCTAGATATTAATCCTTTACTGGATATAGGATTTACAATTTACTTCCTCCTACTGTATGGGTTGCCTTTTGACTCTAGAGTGCCCTCTGATGCACAAAAGCTTTTAATACTGATGAAGTCCGTTTTATCTTTTTCCTTCGTTGCCTGTGCTTTTTGTGTCACATCTAAGAAATCACTACCAAATCCAATGTCACAGAAATTTTCACCTGTTTCCTTCTTAGAGTTTTTATAGTTTCAGCTCCTAAGTTTAAGTATTTGATCCATTTTGAGTTAACTTTTATAGCTGTAAGCCAAGGCTGGCAATTTTAATTTCCTCTTCTATAACTGCTTGTTCATATCTACTGCTTATTTTTTCTATTAGATTGTCTTTTTTCCTACTGTTTTGACATATTCTTAATGAATCCTTAACATATTGCTATACGTGTTGCAAGTATTTTCTACCAATTTGAGATATGTCTTGTGTTTAAATTTATCAACATTTTTTTAAAAAGGCAAAGGCATTCTGGATCTTGATTTAAAAAGCCCTTCCCCACCCCTCAAATTATAAACAGTATATTCTTTCATCACAGCTATTCCCCCTGTCCCATTGTTAAAGTGCCATCTTAGGTTAACTAGCATAATTTTAAAGTTATAGACTAATACAGACTAAATTCTTCTACTAACGTATTCAGTTATTCAACAAAATTTGAATCATGGGGAGCCTGCATGGCTCAGTTAGCTGAATGCCTGCCTTTGGCTTAGGTCATGATCCCAGAGCCCTGGGATCCAGCCCTACATCCCTGCATCAGGCTCCCTGCTTGGTGGGGTTTTTCTCCCCTACTTGTGCTCTTTTACTCAAATAAATTTTTTAAAATCTTAAAAAAAATTTGAGTCACTAACACATCTGTGACCAGTTTTCCTAATTTTCATGAAGAGTTTAGTAATCCTAAAAATTATTATAAAGTAAAGCAAAGGAGCGAGGGCTGAACATGGCCCACTCAAGTTAGTTAATGACCTACTACACTAGCTTATAAAAGGCTAGTACTGCCTTAATGCATACTGAAATCTTCAGGTTCATTTAAATTTCACTCAGTCTACATACCATCAAGACACAAAAGCAAAGTTTATTCCAAGTGACTCACACCTCACATTAATGACTAATCGCCCCACCCATTAGATTGAGTGCGGAATTAAGTAACCACATTAAGGATTTAGATGCAAACTAGCCCTCAGCAGATTAGCATTACTCAATGAATAGGTCTGCTTCTTGGGTTATTTTGCCTTACTTTTCAAGTTTGTTTATGCTAATAAATCATAACTCTAAAATTACTAAGTAAGAAACTTACTAATTAAGGTCATTAAACTCCTCTCACTCTGGCAGTTATTTGGCCAAAGCAATGGTTTCCTGCCTATTTTGTCATTTCATGAATCTGGAAGAAAGGGTAGAGTTAGATACAATTAGAACAGTTTATGGGGGACTGGAGGGAGGAAGAGGCTCCTGGATGACTTATCATCCAGGTTCCAGTTTCCAACTCCTGGTTTTGGCTCAAGCTCCTTGTCAGGCTCTGCACTATGCTCTGTAGGAAGTCTGCTAGAGATTCTTTCTCCCCTCCCCATTAGTCCCCCACTTCATATTCTCTCTTTTGCGCTGTATAATAAATAAACAAGTTATATATATATATATATATGGAATGGTTAATGGGATACCAACTGATAAAAACCAAGTTTTAGGTTTTTAAGTATATCATTGTCTCTATTACTCTGTTATATGGTTGTCCAATAAAGTAATATTGCCAACAGATGTTCAAATGTTATCCTAACAACAAATACAGTTCTAAAAGAAGATGCCTGACCTTGTTTCACCCTACCTAACACCAGGATTGTTTCCTACAAAACCAGAGCTTCAGATTCTCCACACTCTCTCAAGCAAGCACAGACTTTGAATCTATCCTTTAAAGTAATTAATTTAGTTACTTCTTCTCAAAAGGCACACTGGCATTAAACAGATCTAAATCTTTAGGTTTACAACAATTATAATACTCTTCTTTTTCTCCAAATACATTTCTTAAACCATGAACTACTGCAGGTGCTTTCCAAGCCCTTAACACACACACCATTACCATTCTCTGTTACTTATCCACCTGTAAGTATTGACGGTCTATTATTTTTTCAAGAACTAGGGATAGAGCAGTGGGTCATAATGACAAAGATCTTGCTATTATTTAACACAGCATCTTACCATGGACACCCCCATATAGAGCCTAGCTATACTATTAGCACTTACAACCAAGAGTCCAAAAGTCTGATATTACCCAATCATGAGCCTTTTAATATAAATTATTTGTTAAGGAAAACTCAAACAAGGAAATCAGTATATTGATAACAGTCAATAAAAAGGCTTAACTTAAAGAACATGGATGTGCCTGAGAGAAAAAAAATATTTCAAATTAATGGACACTTCACAAATTTAGACCAACTAATGAACAGTCTGAAAATAATAGTCTTCATTTATACACAAGGAATACTTGGGAAAATTATACAATTTTTCCTATTTCAATAGTCAACTGCAAGGTAACCAAGTTTCTTCCTGTAAGTTTAAAATTACCATATGTAAAAGTTTTAGAAAAAGTTTGTGATTAGCAAATATACTTTGTAGTATTAAAATGGAATCATCTAGGATTTGTTACCAATTTTTAATTACTGGGGTTCAAATGAATATAGATTTGTGTCTTTCGTTCCCTAGGGTTTTATGGAAATAACATGAATTTTGGAGAAGCTGCCTCTAACATCATGTACTTAAACAGTGGCAATGTTCAGGTTCTTCTTATCTAAAAGATACACCATCTTTGTCTTAAAAATAAACTAAAATATGTAGTAAACACTTAGCACCAAGCCTGGTACACAGTTAATTTTTAATGATATTTGGACAGCCCCAGTGGCTCAGCGGTTTACCGCAGAATTCAGCCCAGGGCGTGGTCCTGGAGATCCCGGATTGAGTTCCACGTCGGGCTCCCTGCATGGAGCCTGCTTCTCCCTCTGCCTGTGTCTGTGCACCGCCCACCCTCTCTCGCTCTCTCGTGAATAAATAAATATTTAAAAGAAAGCTTTAAATGATATTTTAAAAATTTGTCAGGAATGGTGAAGCATGGAGGGAGAAGGTAGTATAGGTGAACCAAGTTCAACATGTAATTAACACATAACCCTAAACAGTTTAATTAAATCAACAAAAATTACAATATGATAGGTGGTATAATAATAAATAATAGGGAGAGGTTTGGGAAACAGACTGAGAGAGCATAACTGACACTGAGAACCCAAGGGCATTGGAGCTACCTCTTAAAGAGCTCAACAGGATGGAATGTTAGAGCATGTCCTTTTTCAGCAAAAGCTCACAACAAGAATGGATATAACATGCCCAGGATATAACAGGCTGCAAGCAGACTGTCAGGCACTAAGAAGTATGGATGTATCCTGTGGATAATGGAAAACTATTAGAAGTAACACAATCCAATCTAAATTTTATAATGAAGCAACCATCAGTGAATAGTGTGGATGGAAGGATGCAGAACAGTTATTAGAAGGCTTTTTCAAGAGAGACGCCTGGAGTTTCCATAGTAGTGGCGACAACCAGAGAAAGGATAGAGAAGGCGGAATCCAAGATCTGCTGACAGGTCAGTAGATGGAGATGGGGATGAATTCTAAAGAACAAGAAACAGTTGGGAGGACAGTGTAGCTACTTACCAAGAATCTGAGAATAAGCTGTGGGGAAAGGGAGGCATTTGGGACACAGCAAGTCCTTATTGAAATAAAGCAGATAAAAGGTAGGAGTCAGAAATAAAGATCTGGGAGTCACTTTTGTAGATAAGACTGCCCGGCAAAAAAGAACATACTGAGCAAGAAAAAAAGAAAACAGTAAAAGGATGAACAATACTGGTTATTTAGGGGGCAAGAAGAGAACTAGAATATTGAAAAATAGCATTATTCCAGAAGCCAGTGATGGAAAGAATTTCAAAAAGGAGGTAAGAGCTAAGAATTAAATTAACAAGAGAGAAATGAGATAAAGATATTTTTTTAAAAAGATTTAATTTATTTGAGATTTTAAAAAGGTGTGAGAGACAGAGGGAGAGCACAAGTAGGGAGGAGAGGCAGAGGGACAAGCAGGCTCCCCCGCTGAGCAGGGAGACGGTTGCAGGGCTCAATCCCAAGACCCTGGGATCATGACCTGAACCAAAGGCATTTAACTGAGTCACTCAGGCACCCCAAGATAAAGACTTTTAAAAGGCCACAGGATTTAATGATTTTTAAAAGAATTTATGTGACTAAATAATCAAAATTATAAAAATTGAAAAACCGTTAACATCCTTTAGAAAGTACTACCACATTAACAATTACTGCATTAATTCAAATTTCATCCCTCAAGAATTCTCTTTACAAATTTAATTCTGCATCAGGGTAAATAGGACTTCAACATATGGATTTTGGTACAAATTATCTTAGGGGAATCTGACAACATTTGGGACGATCTGTTTATGATGCATTCATTAAACACCAGATGATAAAAGTACGTGGTTTATTTATTTATTTAAAGGTTTTATTTATTCATCAGAGAGAGCGAGAGCGAGAGGCAGAGACACAGGCAGAGGGAGAAACGGGCTCCATGCTGGGAGCCTGACATGGGACTCGATCCCGGGTCTCCAAGATCACACCCTGGGCCGAAGGCGGCGCTAAACTGCTGAGCCACCCGGTGGCCCAAAGTACGTGGTTTAATATGGAATGAGTACTTAGAGAAGAAATTCAAATAACATGCATAAAAGAAAACAAGAAGCAAAGAAATCTATGAGAACCCTTTGTAAGCAAATTAAATCAATGTGAAATAATGAATCAAACCATAGATTAAAAGCTTAAAGACTCATTAGCTCCCTGTAACATCTCCTAAACCCACAGGACGTTTAAAAGTTTCTCAGTATTTATTCATGCTAATCTGCTAATTAGGCTGCTAATGGGTCTGCCTATAATTTATTTGCCTATTGTCTTTTAATTTCCTTCATTTCTTAAAACGCATTATAATGTGTTAAGTTTAGAATTGTGAGTGGTCTGTGCAAATAAACTTATTATCTCATCACTCTGCTTCTGTTGTATGTTATCTCCTGAGTAGTTGTAGCCACAATTTTTCTCCTTTAACAAGCTACGGTTATCAGCACTGAGCTGGATAAACACAATTGGAGTTATGAAGTTAACTTCTACCCTTCAGATTTAAGTTCTAATTCAGACTTTAAGACTCTTTGTCTTCTGGCCCAGGACGCAGTTTTCTTATTCACAAACTGAAACCAATAGTTGCATGTTGTGCAGAAATAACATGTTTTAAAAGGTCTCTATTCATATCAAATTTTAATTAACAGAAAATTGAGACAATATCTCAACTAAACCATCATGACAATTATCACAAAAAACAAAAATTACTTTTACACAAATATGATGGGACAGTCCTTTGACTTTAAACCATTACTAACTTACAAATTAATAAGCACGTGACTTCGAAGTGTCAAAGGCAAAACAGCTAAGGCTTAGTAATTAAAAGAAAAAGCTAAATATGGCTAACTCTAGACCTAAATCTACGCAGTAACATTTAAAAGACTTTTTAAAAGAATTTATAATTAAGAGTCTTATTCAAGCTAATGGAGATACTGTAATATAATAAAAAAAACTCAATCTACAGTTCAACGTGCAGCATCTAGTAACAATGGCATACCTTTTCTTTCTGTTTTCTGTGCAGGGACAGAAGATGTGGGTGTAGGCAGTTTTGATAAAGTAGATGCTCCATTAGCATCAAATGATTTCTTTGGCTGGTGATCAGACTGTAGCGTAAATGGACTAGAAGGAAGAGTGCTTGGGGTAGCAGTTGGATGAACCACTGGTTTGATGGGGTGCTGTACTGGCGTAGAACTACTGTGAGTCTCTGCTCTTGGCAGTCTGTAGTCTCTGTCATTGTGTCTGCTTGTTTGAGACAAAATATTCTGTGGGAGCAAACTACTGGCATCACTGGAATGCTTGTCTTCCACTTTAGTTCACAGTTCGAAAAAAGAGATGTTGGAATGACAGAAGGGGGAAGAAAAAAGATTACGTTAGAATCCTGTCTATAACATCAGCTAATTTAGCAACATACTTATATCTTGTTATAAAACTGCATGCCCAGTTAGTATCTGCAGTTTTACCACCAGCAAATACTGAAGAGGATATTTAGCCTCAACTCTAAGTAATCTATACTCAGATTTCAAATGAGCTATGAGCTTTTGGGGATTCTTTAGAACCACACCACAATTCAAACAAAACACTGGGAAAAAAAAAAAAACAAAACAGTCCATATATGGAGTTTTAACGTTTCACCCAAATGAAAAATTTTAAAGTATTTTAAAAATATGAAAAGCAAATGGTCCATTCTTTTAAAATATGGGCCATGGGTTCTAATAATTGAATTATCCACAGTGGTTCAACTGCAAAGGAATATTAGCTTTATTAGCCTGATTTTTCTGAATACTGAAGTAGCTAATTAGTGGTCTCTAAAGTAGTTTGTGCTAGGGCTTTAAATGGGACAGCTGAATTTATGATGAACTGTGCAATCAGTAATTAAATCAGTTCATATTTTTGAAAATGCTAACAAGTTAGTAATAAGCTCAAGTTATAGATAATGCTACCTGAAAACAGAGAAGGCCTACATCCAGCAGCATAGTCAGAAAAATCTACTTGCTATTACCAGTTATATTAAAAACATCCTCTTCCAATTTGGTCACAAAACATTTAAACCTCAGAAATACTTCTGCTTCCACAAAAAAATAAGGAAAATTCCAATCTTGATAAAATTTATCAAAAAATCTCTAACCAAATTTATAAGTCTAATCAATAACTAAAACTTAAAACAACTTTCAAGTAGAGAAATATCTTAAGATTCAAGCACATATGTAATAATAATATTACCAAAAGATGCCCTCCCCATTGAGTATTTTAGGTTTTTTTTTTTTCCCAATTCATTTGGGTTCCTCTCAATCTAGAAACCAAGACAGCACAAAGAAGGAAGTATGCTTAAACTACAAGTCAGTTTCCAAACCTTCAGCGTACAACTCCTACATGTTATACTAAACAGAATGTACTGGCTACTGCCAAAAAGCTTTAGTTATATCAAAACACAAAGTCTTTGACTTAATAAATGAAATTCAGTGTTGTAAGTTACACATATATTAACCTTAACAGAAAAAAATGAACAGATTGAGCTAATCACAGCAAAATACAAACATCTGTTGCATGATATTAACTCATCAGTAAACTATCCATTTGCATGCACAAGGAACTTAAATTTTATTCTACAATTTCTTCCTGAAAAGAATACTGCTACAACAGAAACGTTTAGGAATAAAACAGATAATACCATACCCAATTCCCACCAATCCTGTCACTTGATTACCAAAAACTTTTTATTTCCTGGATACCAAGAAAAAAATCTCACTTCTGTAAGACTAGAGTCAAAGAGTATCAAGCAAATGTATTCAGATGAAAATTAAAGTTGATACTTCTTCAGACACTTGTAAGCTTTACAGTGGCAGCAGCATTATAGAAACTAAGGAAGCTGTAGCTACAACAGCTTTCTATGATTCACAACTCTAGACGAAACAGTTAACAGTTAACATGACTCTACTTGCACACCCCCTCCACAACAAAGACATTTGGCAAATGTAAGGAGACATTCTTGGTTATCACAACTTGGAAGAGAGGAGGTGTGCTACTGGCATCTAGCATGTAGAGGCCAGGTACAGTACTCTATGTCCTAAGACACAGGACAGCAACCCACAACAAAGAATCACCTAACCCAAAATGTCATTGGTGCTACAGTTGAGAAACACCAAGTTAAGGTTTCTCTAAGTATAGAGCAATAATTCTGTAAGGCACAGATTAAAGACAATGAAAATAATCTAGTAGCAGTAAAACCAAATTAAAAATTTTATCCATAAAGTTTTCAAGGTCAAGTTCTAGATAACATTATTTGCTACAGTGCATAAAATAAATCGATTTTCTACCTTTATCTCCTTTCATATAAAATCTTTCAATCTGCCCACCCCCACCAACACGCATACCTTGTATTGGCAGTTCAAACTACAAAGCTTTAGGTCTTACCCAACATTAACACCAATGTGCTGGACACATGGGAAAATTCTGCCAACACTTTTTGGACAGAAAAAGTTAAGCACTTAAATGACTTAATGACTTCATTACTACCACACAATTAAGGAAAAATAAAAAGAAATATAGCTAAGGTTTTTTTTTTTTTTTTTTTCTAATTATCACTTACAACTGAAAAAGTGAGACACATGACTGTACTTCAACACACACAGAGACCTACTGCCTCCTCATTTGCACTTTTAGGAATGTGACTAAGGAAGTAATGGGCAAAGATGGACATCACAGCACTGCTGACAGTAGGAAAAGGATAAAAACCACCCAAGTATCCACAGATGATTACCTATAAATGAGGGCACATCAAAAAAAAAAAAAAAAAGGAAAACCATGTAATTTAACACACAGGGATTTCTAAACTGACACAGAAATATTTCCTCAAAATATTAATGAACAAAAAAAGGTTAAAAATAGTAACATATGCCATTTTTATGTAAAACATACACATATGTAGTTTTAATACACATTTATATACACACAGAAAAAAGTGTATGTCTCCAAATGTTCTTGGCTCATGAAATTAAAAAAATCTCCTTTTTATTTTTTAGTAACAAACATGCTTCACTTTTGAAATTACAAAGGAAAAAGAGAAGGAACTCCTTCATTTGTGAAAGAAAAAGATGCACACAATTTAAAAATACAATTCTGATTTTATTTCCTTAAAGATGGTTTGTTAGAAAGACAAAAAACACTACTTTCACTTTCATCAATACTTCCATCAGATCTTTATTTACTTCCATTTACTTCAAGGGAGGAGAAGAGACTTAAAATGATAGGGTATTTTGGAAAGAATAAAGCTGACGCACTAGGCTATTTTTTTCCCCTCCCTGGGAACTATCACCCACTAAGTGAGAGGCCTGGCCCAAAATCTTTAAAAAAAAAAAAAAAAAAAGTGACTATTTTCTTACAACCATTTGCCACTCCTCCACCATATCTTCTCAATGTCATTCTGCAGTTTGTTCAGACAGAACTACTACAAGCTGGGTGCGTTTTTTTGTTTTTTTTTTTTCTAACCTGGAGAGGAAAACCTTTACCTTATTTCTGATTGTTTGCAAGAAGTAACAGTTACTCAAGATATTAAGTAAAATGGAACCAGGACCCAAGTCTTCTGTCTCAAAAATAGTTTATTTCCTTACTTCAGTACACTAAATCATTGTTTTTTAAGAATTAAATACAATTTCACTAGTACAAAAAAATTAAATGTTCAAAGGAACATATCTTAAAAATTCAGTGAAGAATTATGTTACTTTACTATCTGCTTCATCTTAAAACTTTTCCCATCAAAAAAGAAGTACTGTCTTGCTAAGACCAAATACAACCCTCTATGTAAGTTATAGGAAGAAGATTCAAAGGCCTAAGTCCAAGAATTCCCTGAACACATCTTAAAAATTCTTCCAAATTTCAAAATCTAATAAAAAGAGTAAGAAGTCTATGGTGGCATTTAAATTCTATTCTGGGCAAAAGGAAGCCACTGGGAATAGAGGACCTTTAGTAAAAGCTTCAAATTCAAATTTAATTTGAATTAAGAAATAAATGCATATTACTCATATTGTCCCACTTAGACAAAATGCAACCTCAAAAAACTTTAAGGTATGCTCACAGTATAGAGATGCTATTCACATCTATGATGATGTAATCAGTTCCCAGATAAAAGGTAAAAAAGTTTCTCACTGATAAACACAAAATACCAAGAGACACTTTAATGTTACCATCTGTGTGTGGCTACAATTCAATCATTAGATTCAACATTCAACGAGTTTTGGAAGAGGTTTCACTGTCTAGTTTAACAGGACACAATTCAGCAAAGGGGGGAAAAAAACCCAAACAACTCCTGTTTTAAGAGTCAATCCACAATATGAGATTTTGTTTTCCACAAATTCAACTGCATCATAGCCAGTATGAGTAGTGATGAATAACATACGTGTACTAATCTAATCCTCCATGAACTCTTTTCCTTTTCAGGAAACAAAACGGTGGAGGTTAGTTAGGAAGACAGATCTAACATAAAAGAAACTATACATTTATATTATTTTAGTTTACATATGTAAACAGCTATGCATATGGATATAAACATACAAACTATAGGAGTGAATTAAACATCATATGTTGTTTCAAAGAAAAAAAAATTAATACTTACTTCCACTGGCAAACCCACTAGTGGCTGTTGCTTGCATCACCTCCCTTCTGTAATCCCTATCTTTTGGGAAGCTGTTAACCGCCATCTTGTTTGCTTCTTTTTGTCTCTGTTCTCTAAAAATAAAACATAGATAAACTCATAAAAATTACATCAAGTACAATGAGTTTACATATGACACGTCTGACCAAATGCTCAACAGAATGTTATATGGAAAATAAAAGAACTGAACACAGCCATAATATCAACTGGTATGGGAGATGAAACATAGCTAACAGAACATTAATGTTTCTCAGTGATGGCATTATAGCAATTGTTTATAACACCATTAAACCCTACAACCAAAACTCCCCAATATTAATTCTACACATATGAAGGAAACATTAATATACTTTAAATTATGAAAATGTTCATTATAAATGATAATATAGGTTGATATAAAATCTTAAATATACGATGGTTTACAAGGTCCTTGTGGACAGTGACTTATCCAAGTTTTTTCTTTCCTTTTTTTTTTTTAAGTAAAGAGAAATTATAGAAAACATAATGGGCCAACTATTGCAATTAAAGGGGGGAATGAGGAGTTTCACTAAGAAACCTAAGCTGAGAAAGTTCTAAGATGTTAAGCTTTAGTCAAAAATAAGAAGTATTTTTTAATGAGTAGGAGCAAATACCTTTCAAGCCACTCTTTTGGTTTTTCCCATTGTGAAACTTCTGTTCGACAATTGTAGTAGTATTTTTTCCCAGAAGAGCTAATATGCTCAGACCAGTCATCTGCAGAATCATAAGGCTTAAAAATACATTTTTAAAAATTAGAAAATATTAATACTATTTAACCACTTACTATGAAACTTCAACAGTCAATGGTTTTCAAAGCACATATAAGGGAAAAGACCATAAAAAAATGTACCCTGATATAAAATGTAACTGTGTGTGTGTGTGTGTGTGTGTGTGTGTAGATATCTATCTATATCTCTTAGGAGACTTTAGTCTATGAAAACCTTCAAAAATAACAATGGAAAATCCGGTAAAATACGAAATTAAAACAGATTCATATACATTAGTTTATTAAGCACAGAATGATAAATGCAAAATTAACATCTTGACTTTGGAAAAGCATTACCAAAGTTCCCCATTACATAATTTTAATTGCTGAAATCCTGTCACATGGGGGGGGGCGGGGTGGGTGGAGATTAGAAAACCCATACTTAACTGATTTCATGACATGATGGCGTATCAATTTTAAACTCATGCACAATAATACTCATATATATTAGTAACCAAGAACAATTGGTCTGTATTCACTGTTACTTAGTGAAGAAAAAAAAAAAAACCACAGAATTTAAAAATAAAACTATAAACACAGAGCTAATTAAAAGCCATATATTTGCTTCACCTTCAAAATCCATGAGATTGGGCAAGCTAAACCTTGTCTCACATAATATATGAGGTCAGCAGCATCACTCATATCCCTGTAACAAAAACTAGCCTTTCAAAAACTCTCAGATACATTGTCTTTAGGTATTTTACAGGTATAGTAAAATTATAAAGAAGTTAGAGAAATCTGAAAGGAGGGCCAATTTCCATGCTACTGATCTAAAAAGTGTAATATTTAAAGAAGTGCACTGGCCCCAGGAATCTGGAAGAATCCCAAGTTACTTCTAGATGAACTTCTGGACTATTTCCTCAAAGGAGCTTTGAGATTAATGAAATGTTATACGTTGGTAGTCTACAATTCTGGTTCACCAGTGGACAGTGACACAATCTTAAAGCTTGAGGAAAAGAATGAACCTTCATGCCCTGCTGACTCAGCTTTAATTTTGCCAAGTAGGCAACAAGCCTAGAGATTAAGAGTTATCCATACGTCATAAAACTAATTGGTGACAGAAAAAAGGATAAAAACTTAAGTTTCAGGATGCCCACTATTGCCACCAAATCAATCCCAATTCTCAAAATGCTGCAATAATTTTAAGAGATGAAAAAATATTGCAGACTCTGTCACGCTTATGCTCTTACGATTATGCCTCAAAATAATGAAGCTATTGGCAATCAGCCCTGTACCTCCAAACCTCTCATATAGAAAGTTAATTCTCAATCCTTCTAGTTTCCAAAGGTAGGCTACAACCAAGTTGCAGAAACTCAATCACAGAAGGCCAAGTTCTAAAAGCTCTTTTTTCACCACTTACTACTCCCTGTACCTAAATTATTATACAAACTGAATACTTTTTTTAAAGATTTTATTTACTTATTCGAGAGAGAGAGAGACAGAGAGAGAGAGAGAGAGGCAGAGACATAGGCAGAAGGAGAAGCAGGCTCCATGCAGGGAGCCAACGTGGAAATCGATCCCGGGTCTCCAGGATCAGGCCCTGGACTGAAGGTGGCGCTAAACCGCTGAGCCACCCAGGCTGTCCCAAACCGAATACTTCTATGCATGTATCTGGAAGACTTGGGTTGCTTGGAAGGTGGTTACATGAGATTATGATAACTAGTCTGGTTGGAGAGGTAGATAAGATTTGAGACAGGTGGATGAGAGGACATCAGAGCAGAGCAGAGTGATCTACACCAGTGCTCTTCAAAGTGATGGCTTTGTGAATTGTTACCTTTGTTCTGCAGGGGATAAGGAGCATGCATCAAAAAAAAAAATATATATATATATATCAACATACTTTTTTCCTTGTCAAAGTCTCACTTTAAGAAAAAAGGGTTTTTTCTTCAGCTCAAGTAAATGGTATATTATTTAATGACAGTTAATTTACACCCAGGTTAGCTCCAGGACAGTTAAAAGTTTACAGGCCAGAACCTTGAAGAATATGAGTCTATGACACTGTGCGGATTCTGCCCACCAAATCTTAGCTCAGTATAACTTAATGTCTTACTTAACAAAATGTGTTTCAGCGTACAGCATTACAACATACCAGTAACTCCACCCCACTTCCATACTAAAAAAAAAAAAAAAAAAGGTTGGGGGGGGGGGCGGAAACCTTTTAGTAATGGGAAATATTTAAATACTGTTGTGCAATAGGTGTTACAATGCTTTTCTTCATTGTGTATTTTCAACCTTATTGAAGTATGATTGACAAAACTGGAAGATATTTAGTGTATGCTGTGATGATTTGACACTGTGAAAGGATTCCACCCATCTGGTTCATTAACACATCATCACCTAACAGATTTTATGAAAACATTTAAGTCTTCATCTCAGCAAATTTCAATTACACAATATAGTGTTACCAGTTACCATCACCATATTAAACATTAGATCTTAAAGTTGTTAAATTTGATTAAAAAAAAAAAAAAAAAGAGTATCTAAAACCAAGAACTAGGGATCCCCTGGGTGGCTCAGCGGTTTAACACCTGCCCTGGGTCCAGGGCATGATCTTATCTTGCTTCTCCCTCTGCCTGTGTCTTTGCCCCCGCCCCCCGCGCCCCGGTGTCTCATGAATAAATAAAATTTAAAAATTAAAAAAAAAAAAAAAAACAAAAAAAAAACAAGCTAAGAACTAAACTCCAAAAAGGTCTGCAAACACTTCAAATTTGCTGACTTAGGCTTGATATACTAAGGCAGGAGTTTTCCTTGTGTTGTCCAGGAACCCTTGAGGGACCCCAAAATCATTTCAAAAGATCAAAACTATTTTCATAATAACACTAATATGATGATCTTTTTCTTCCTCATTCTACCACAAAAACAGTGGAGTTTTCCCAGATGCTGTAGAAAAATATGTTATCACGGAAGACTGAATGCAGAGCACATCTGAAGTTTCCTCTTAAGAGAGGCATTAAAGAGATACTCAAGATCTATTTTTTTAATTTTATAATTATTTTTCATAAAAACATTACATAAGCTAACATTAAAGGGTTTACAATCAACTGATTTTAGAATTATTTTTCATATTTATCAAGTTTTTTAAATAAGGACTTTGAGTTGGGGGACACGGCGGGCACTCTGAAGCAAGGGTGAGGAGTGGCGGGAGAAGCAGGCTCCCCACTGAACAGTGAGTACGACATTGAGCTCTATGCCAGGACCCTAGGATCCTGACCTGAGCCTACGGCAGATGTTTGATTGAGTCACCCAAGTGACTCATTTATCAAGCTTTAATTTTTAATATGGTAAATATTGGTAGAAGATAAACAACAGCTCTCAGTTTTCATGACTGTAGAGACAGAGGTCTTGAGACCAAAAGGGATGAAAAGGACTGCTCTGAAAGAATGTACTAAACAAATAAAGAGGCACCCATCTGCTCTCCTTCAATTCAAAATGTCTTTTAACCATGTTTTTCTCCTCTTAAAGTATATATCCCTTTCTGCACTCTCCCTTAAAATACAGAATCCTACTACTTCTTCCCCAAGTGAAAAGATGGAAAAGAAATAGTTAATCCTAGAAATTAACTGATGAATTGTTAATAAGGAATGGTTCACTGAATAACATCTACAACATCAAGGAAAGGCATTTACTATAACAAAGAAATTCATGGGGTCCTAAGAGTTTTCTGATAAATTTATATATTTAAAAAAATTAAGTAGAATATCTTCAGGCAAAGACTAGTTACAGAAAGTAGATCTTGAGAGCCTCAATTTGAAAAGCTCCAAAAAATGCAGAAGATATTTAAGGGATAGCAAGTAGTGCTGGAATATAAATGCAAAGTCATCTGTGATTGAATTTAAAGAACTGCCCAGCAAATCAAAATTGGTAGATATGTAGAAGGGAAGATATCAATTAAGTCTTTAAATGTGAATAATTTTTTTTTCTAAATGAAGCAATTCGGAGGCGTCTTAAAAATCACAAATATGCATAACTAATCTAAAACAAGCTACATGTGATCTGTAAGTCTTATTATGATTTATATTAGGAAGGAAGAGGCATTCAAAAAAGTTTTTCCTAAATAGTTTATCATAGGCTAGGTTCTGTGTTAAATCACAATAAATGTTCATCACAGGACTTAGGGAACTACATGTGAGTATCTTAATCTAATACTGAAAAAATAAGGTTAACTTCTACTAGACCATCAACGTTTGATACATATAAATCATTCATACAACCAAATGCCTATGTAGATAACTAGATAATATTGTTACTGATTTTCAAAGTTGGATTTAAAGTCTGAAAACTTCAAAGAGAAAAAAGAACTATTTTTTTAAAAAAGTTATTCCATAACTTCTTAAACAAACCTAGGTTAAAATAATGTCTTGTAATGTCTTGACCTACGTTATTCATCTGTTATTTTATTCTTTCATTATGAAAATATTAGATAAAAACTAATTTTATGTTTTAAAATTTTTACTCAAAAACTTCCATTAGAAGTGATTTAAAGACAAAGTGAGTTTACAGTAACCTGCAGAAAGATTCAAAAGCTAACATCTCAGATAAGATTAAATTTGTAGTTTATAAATAATTTATGTGTTATGCTCACAGCACTGGGTGCATTATAATGAAAAAGACCATTACTCGGAGATTATATACCTATACTTGGAATTTATAGAAAGGGAAATCCTGATTCTGAAAACACGTAACACTTAATCCATTCAGGTAACAGTCTTCAGCTTCCACCCATAAAATGAAATCCCCTGACGCCGTTTATGATTTGGGTCCATCAAGCTTACACGTCCATTATTTATTTTTTCTGATTTCACTACATTTAGCCCATGTCTTAGAAATCAAAACAAGCAGAATTAGTTTTCTCTGAATTATGATTTTTTTAAAGCCAAAACAATGTCCAAGTGGCCTGCCACTGTAACTATCAGCAAAGAAATACCAAATTGAAATTGTAATGATAAATGGCACTTTAGTGTTTGTTACTTTGCAAATTAATGAGGCCACTTTCCACAAAATTAGATTCATTCTAAAATCCTGAATATATACTTTATTGGAAATAACTCATTACAAGTAGTTTGATGACAACAACTATTAAGGTTTACTAAGCTGCTGTCTCAGCCTCAACACCACCCCCTTCTCTACTGTGATGCTACTAGGACTGGGATACTGCAAATAACGCTGTTTAGTCAGCTAGCTTCCTGTTAGATTCTGCCCATAGGAGGCACTGGAGTTCACACTGAGAGGCAGGACAAGGAGACACCTAGCAGCCACAGCTCCAGTTTCCAGTTCTCTGTTATCTGACCCAAGCCAGAACCAGCTTCATCACACCGCTTGCAGGTACTGTATCACCAGTTCTGCAGGGCCCCTCCTTTAAGCCATTAGGTTCTAATAACTACATCCTCTTCCTACCATACTTCAGCTCTCAGGGTAAATACTATATACTGTATGTGTGTTACCTCAGTGTTCCTTTTTGGTTTCTCCACTCCTCAATAACAGGCAGTATGTGCTTAACCAATCCTGTATGCAAAATTTTCTGTGTTGTCAAATTTTTTGTGCTAAAATAACTAACATACATGTTTTGTTTTCCTACCTAGACTCTGTTGCAGTATTTAAAACTATTCTAAATTTATCTTCATGAAAATGCTATCATTTATGTTTTGAATTTCTTTGGAAATGTATTACCCACACTGTTTCAAGAGGGATAAGAAATAATCAGTCTCAAAGACCTTTCAAAGCTGATTAAGGTAGGATGATCACCCAAATATCCAAGGCAAAATCTGTTGGATTCAACCTACACTTCTATAGCCTTCTAGTTGTTCTTTCCTTTCTGTTATTTTCCACGCTACCATCTGATAGAATTTTTTAAATTCCAAGTACAAGGTTACTTCACCATTTATATTCTTCAATAGTTCTCCACTGCCTTTATTTAAAATTCATATTTCTTGGTAATATACAATTTTTTATGATCTAGCTCCCACTTATCTCTGTAATCTGAGCTCTTGCCATACTTTCACACTTTCAAAATACATGCAGTTCTCCAAATATGCTATGCCATTTCACACTTCTATGTCTTTAGAGATGCTGTTCCCTTTGTATACAACAAAATTCCAGACCTCTTCAACTGGCTGTTATATTCAATCTGCTGGGGAGTGATACTTGTACCCATACCTTCTTCTCATCCAAACTGAGTGTTCCCCTTTTGAGTGCTCCCAAACCAACTTTAACATGCACTGTTTTAATTTTCACCACAGGTCCAAAAGTTCTGCAGCGGTTTAGCGCTTGCCTTTGGCCCAGGGCGCGATCCTGGAGACCCGGGATCGAATCCCACATCAGGCTCCCGGTGCATGGAGCCTGCCTCTCCCTCTGCCTATGTCTCTGCCCCCCCCCCCTCTCTGTGTGTGACCATCATAAATAATAAAAAAAAAAAAAAAAATTAAAAAAAAAAAAAAAAAAAGATGGGCCACATTTTCTTACTACTATCTACAACCTAGCATATGCTGGGCAAATCGAAACGTTATTTTATTAAATGTTTGTTGAATTAATGCATGAAAAATTTTCATTTGAACCCTGACTTGAAAAATAAAAAATTCCAAGCTGAGTTACTTTAGTTTAGAAATATATTAAAATTCTTTTCATTCCCTTGAGGACAGAAATCTTTATATCACTAGTGTTTAGTCAGGTGTGTAATACACAAATGTTCTGAATAGTTGTTGAAAGTTTATATTGTAGTTAGAGAATGAGAACAAGCTCAAGGTAAACCACTTTAACTCAGAAGTTTCATAATCTACAGTTCTTTACATCTCAAGTATTGCAATGGCAAACCTTGCTTTATATAGGAAGTGATGAAATAATACAAATGGTATCTCCTGACTATTCTCAGTTCTAATACGATTAGCTCATTACCTCAAATATATTTTTAAAAATGTCAATCTTGATTAAAATAGAAAAAAAAAGACATTAGATTTAACATACTTGGTGGAGGAGTTTTTTGGTTTTTTTTTTTTTTTTTTGAAGAGGGGAGGGTAATAAATTAAACATACACACATACACATGAAATGCCCCCTCAAAACAAAATTGGGCATGTTTATATACTTACTGTATCTGAAGTTTTGCTTGGATTATTGCTTGGATTAGAAGAATGTGAATTTGAACTATGAAGAGCACTGTGGTTGTGTGAATTTTCTTGTGGAGAGTAACTGGTCCCTTAAAAGAAATAAAGACCAAAGTGAATTATAAGTTGTATTTCATGTTTCATTTCAACTGGTTTCTATCCCTAAATCATCATTTTACTTAAGCATCTTGTATGTGCGTGTGTATACAAACACGTATATGTACACACACACACACGCACACACAATTTCTTACATATCAAGTATTTGTGAGCCTACTAAATATGTGGCTTAAAGAGCATATAGCTTACATGGCTGATAGCCTATGGAAAAATGTTTTGTATAATTAGATGAGCAAAATCTCATCAATATCATTTCTAACGACTTTTTCTTTAAATAAGAGTTTTATTAAAGATAGAAACACAACATAAAGAAAAAAGGCACAAAAATTCACTGATATAGAAAAAGAACTAAAGTCATAAATATTCAATATGACTTTGCAATTATTTTTCAATTTCTTCAACAGCCTCTGCAACTTGATTTTTAAAGTTTTGCCAATTTTTCAACTAAAACAATATTGAGAGTTAAGTCTTCCAGAACGTACTACTCTCTTTCAAGACAATGAAGACAGTATCAAGCAACTCTAAGAATTGCTTAAAAGTACTTCAAGAATTTTATGAATAATCCATACATTTCAAAGACCATCAGGGTGACAGTGTTTATTGTCTTAAGAAAAACCAAAGTGTAAAAATACAGACCTTCAAAACACTGATTAAGGATACAAAAATGTTCACAACAGATGTCTGATTGTTATGTTAGTATTTCAATTTCATTCATTTTTATTTTTCATCAAAAAGGTACCATAATTCAATGTAAAAAAAAAAAAAACTACACTGGTAATGGTATGAAGGCTACACCGCAATGAACAAAAAGTGGGGGAGAGTCACAGAAATGGTTGAATGGTCTAGCAATCAGTTACGGGTTCAAACTACAGCAGTTATGAGCAGAAATGATTAAGAATTAACTATTTCAGTCAGCAAGGGAAGCTAAGTAGGTAAGAAAAGTGAACTGAGACAGAAGATAACTATGATGTTTCAGACATCCAAGTGGAAACGGTCAGCAGATCTACGTAGCACTAGGAATTAATAAGAAGTTGATCTTGAAGTCTCCTACACTAGAAGTGAAAGGGAGGGACTCTAACTTTGCCTTATACAATATCAACAAGCACTATGAGTTTGGAATGAAGAGTATGGCACAAAAACAGGCAATGGCCAACATCTAACCTTGGATAAGGGCCAGTTTGTAAGGGAACCTAGAAGCAGATTCAAAGACCTAAAAAAAGCTAGCGATGTGACAAAAGACAGCAAAGGATTACTGAAAAACATGGCACAGTGTAGGTATAAACAGAGGCAATTTCTCAACAAGGCTACTGCTTGATGACTTCTTTATCTACTTGTTTTAATCTTGCTGTATGACATGTGTTTATATAAAACACCCTAAACTTTAATACAGCAGGCAAAATATTCTTCAGTAAACATTGTAAGGATAAACACAATCAAAAAGAAATCAGTCAAGATAAACTCAGTGGGCAGAAAAGTTAACACAGTAGGCCTAAGACTGCTATCCTTGGAAAAGCCTGCCTGCCTGTTTGCACAGTTGGTTTTTGGCTGACAAGTGGGAAGCTAGATTTCTGGAGAGTTCCCACAAGAGCTAACAGTTGCTCACTGTGCCTAAGCTGTTTGTGCATACAATATGGGTTATGCTTAACATGCTTTCCTATTGGAAATCCAGATTTTTGGTACATGGTAGGTAGAGGTAACCATTTAACAAGCCAAATCCAATAAAAATCTTGGGTACTAAATCGCCAATAAGCCTCCTTTATAAGTCAACCTTTCACAAATATTGTCACAATTCATTCTTGAAGAAATCAAGTATGTCTTGCATGACTCTACCAGGAGAAGACTCCTGGAAGCCTGCACCTGATTTCCTACAGGCTTTGCTCTGCATAGCTTTTCCCTTAGTTGACTCTGCTTTGTATCTTTTCACAGTAATAAGTCAAAGCCATGATAATGACTAAAGATTGGGTCCTGTGACCCTCTTGGGGAAGGGGGAGAAATCACAAAACTCCAAAACACTCATACAAAGAAAAATTCTCACAAGTTTTTAAGAAAATCTTAAACATGGGGCACCTAGGTGACTGTGTTTGAGCATCTGCCTGTGGCTCAGGTCATGATCCCAGAGTCCTGGGATCAAGAAGCAAAGGCTTCTCCCTCTAACTATGTTTCTCTGCCTCTTGTGTCCTTCATTAATAAATAAATGCTGAAAAGAAAAGAGAGAAAAGGAAATCTTAAACTGAGGCCAAAATTTGCACTTTTCAGATGTAACTCTTTTTTTTTTTTAAATCAGGTTTACAGGACAATACAGATAAGAAACAATAATATATACAAAGAATGTCATATTTATGCATCCTTAGTAGAGCTGAGATTCCCATAGAAACTTCAATATGTTGGCAATCATGAAGGCAAGGCCAATTTTATAGACTAAAGTGAATCCTAGAATAATCCATTAAGCCTGGGTTAGATGCCCTGACATTTATTTGCATATATTCTTTTTAAGATTTTATTTATTTATGTGACACAGAGAGAGAGAGAGAGAGAGAGAGAATGCACAAGCAGGGGGAGCAGCAGAGGGAGACGGAGAAAGCAGACTCTCCACTGAGCAGGGGAGTTCCACGTGGGTCTCGATCCCAGGATTCAGGACCTCAGCCAAAGGCAGATGCATAACTGACTGACCCACCCAGGCAGCCCTGCATATATTAAGCAAGATGATCTATGCTTAAATCTATAAAATTGACAAGCATCCAATTAGTTAAGCTCTTACCTCTAAATAAACAGTGCATCGTCCATCAGTCTGACAGGTGGGATCAGACAGCTTTTGGCCTAGCCTATGTTTTTTTTTTTAGAGGGCTTAACAATGAAAAAACACAAGTATCAAGACACACTAGCCTAAGACTTTAGAGACAAGAGAAAACTGAATCAGCTGTTAAGAGGGAAGACATTTTCAGAGACAGGAGCTTTCTGACTAGGGATTAGAGTCTACATCCTGTGAAAGATTTTTCTAGACCATAGACCACTTAGCAAAAAAGAAGTGAGAAGCAAGATTAAGATATAGATATTTTAGTAAGGGGCTAAGAATAAACTGACATTCATAAATAGGATCCAAAACTAAGTAAAAGAGGTTTTATAGAAAGCATGGTATGGTATATCAGGCAATAAATCTTTAGATTCCAGCCAGAAGGATGTGCTTAAGAAGTGAATGCAGCACCGATTTGCCCCTACATAACAGGAGCATACTGTTATGTCTAACTCTCCTTAAAAACTGCAATTTATATTATCTTCCAATGTATTTGGGGGGGGGGGGTAATTTCACTTGAGCCTTTTAATTTCTCCACATGGTTCTTTCCAAACTGAAGTAATACACAAGTAGAAAAGCAAAGTGATTATAAACACCCTACCCAGCATCAGAGCAAGGATGATGGTGGTTATGATTTTCCAAAACTGCATTTTCCATACCTATATACAAAGTGCTACAACACAAAAATTTCTTTAAAATCTTTTATCTTGGGACGCCTGGGTGGCTCAGCAGTTGAGTGTCTCTGCCTTCAGCTCAGACCCCCCTGGATCCTGGGATCTAGTTCCACATTGGGTTCCCTGCAGGGAGCCTGCTTCTCCCTCTGCCTGTGTCTCTGCCTCTCTCATGAATAAACAAAATTTAAAAAAAAAAATAACTTTTATCTTAAAAATCCACATGAAATTTTGTTATCCTGCCCTACAATGAAGTTTGTATGTTTTAGGATAAGGTTTTTTTTTTTTTTTTTTTTTTTTTTTTTTTTTAGTAGTATGGTGCATGTAAGCCTAAGATTGAGAGAAAAAAAAAAAAAACATGTGATTTGTGTTGGCAATATATCCAAAGAACAGAGCCATGCATAAAACTTGGAAGTCAGAATTTTAGTATTAAATTGGTGATTATTCAAGTGCACAAAGGAAGATAATATATATACTAGTAAAAGATAGTCTCATAGATGCTATTTGGCTCAAGAGAGTAATGGAAGCAAAAGCTGTTTATGTGGTCTGGTGCCCTTTATGCTCTCTACATATTACCAAAAAGGGGGCTCAGTACTTAAAAAAAAAAAAATCTCTTTGAGGAAAGGTATTTATGGATAAGTGGGAGAAAAAATGATTTTAAATGATACTTTAAGAAATTAAAGTTAGCATTAATGAAGCAAGTCTTATAAAATTTCAAAGAAATGGATGATACTATTGAGATTTTGAGTTTGGAGGCAGGGTTATAATACATTTATGCCTGAGCAAAGTTCTTTCATCCAGTGCTTAATCAAAGGCAAATATGAAATGGAGGTGTATTAACTTGATTGGATGCTAATAATGTCAGACTAGAATCCAAAGATCAGCAAATTACAACATGCTTGGTGCATGTTTGCATTATTAAAGTTTTATCAGAACACAGCGACAGTCAAGCATTTAAGTATTACCTATGGCTATTTTTTTTAAAAGATTTTATTTATTTATTAATGAGAAACACAAAGAGAGAGGCAGAGACACAGATAGAGAGAGAAGCAGGCTCCTTAAGGGGAGCCTGATGTGGGACTTGATCCTGAGGCTCTGGGACCACGTGAAGGCAGACACTCAACAGTCCCTACTTTTTTCTCTTTTAATTGTGACAATGATTGTGGGACCTACAGGACTAAGAAAAATTGTGCCAACTCCTAGATTAAACATTAATTTAAGATAAATAATATAACATACTGCAAGATACTGACCTTTTTCCCTGACAGAATCTTCAATATTTAAAAGGCAGGATAATCCCTACTTGGCATCCTCTGTAACTTCAGAAGCTAAATCTTAAGGGTGAGAAGGCTAGAACCTCCAGGCTGAGAAAGATGGAGCCCTAGGAGAGTACTCTGGGAAATGGGTCAAAATATGTAGCAATATGTACCTGTCTCAGCTAGAAATTAAGCAATTACATTGTACTTCCATTTAGAAAAGGAACTTGGATACTAGAGGAAAAACAGAAGGCATATATATATATATAATTTTTTTAAATATTTTTTTTCTTTATTTATTTATGATAGTTACACACAGAGAGAGAGAGGCAGAGACACAGGCAGAGGGAGAAGCAGGCTCCATGCAAGGAGCCTGACGTGGGACTCAATCCAGGGTCTCCAGGATCAGGCCCTGGGCCAAAGGCAGCGCTAAACCGCAGAGCCACCAGGGCTGCCCCAGGAACATATATTTCTATATGAGCAAACAAGGCTCGGAAATGCAACCAGCTTTTCAAAAAGTGAATCAATAGTTTTCATTCTATTTAGAAGTAAATACTATGGCATTTTTGTGTTATTCAGAACATGACAATCACTAGACTTCACTATCACATCCTCAGAGTTGGAGATTAAGTCTTAATGCCATCTACAAATAACTGGAAAGAATGTGTAAGGTATACCTAGAATACTAAGTGAAAGATTTCAAGGACATCTGTCACCCTAAACTGCTATTCAAACTAATAAAAACAGGTAGTAGTTAAGACTGAATAAAGTTCAGCAGTGGATCTCAAATTCCAGTATATTAAAATATAGATTTCAAGGTTGCATCTCACAGAGATTTTGATTCGCAGTATACGGGATGGGACCCCCAAGGTGTAAATTTTTAATAAGATGGTTTTGATATGGTTAGTATGTGGGCCACACTTTATTTTAAATGCTCTACTGTCTTCTGCAGTCTTTGGTCTTCCACTCATTAGTTCGAAACAAGAGAACACAAACAGTTAAAAATAAGGAGATTTTAGAAAGAAAAACCACATCTATAATGAGTATTTTTACTATAACATGTTTTCCTGACAAACCTTAAATTCTGCAAAATCACACTAAAACCAAGTCTTATGGAAAAAACAGAGTAGGAGAAAATCACTCCAAACTATGCAACTTTATTATAACCAGAGCTTTAACAAAAACTTGAACAGCACAGGCAAGCAGCTCAGCATGGTTATAAATTGTTTCAGGAGATACTAAAAACGCAAAAAAATAAAAAAAATAAATAAATAAAAAAAACAAAAAAACACATTAGGGTAGAAATGAGGCTTGCTGAGGCTAAGAACACAAAAGTGAAGTTCTGAGCATTGTGGCTATCGTTAAAATGGACAGATAAGAAAGTGTAACTTGCCACAGACAAAGCCATGCAAGGCTGGGAGAGCAGAACTGAATTTTCTTTAGAGATCTTGCCTGTGCAGCAGCTGGAGGAGAGCTTTTTCTTTTCTATTTGAAGGTTATAACCCTACTCCTGCTATTCTGATTCTCCTTGCCTAAAAAAAAAATTGCACATATGAACCAACACAGCTTCAGTTTATTGATGTCATTATCCAACTTACTAATTGTACATGAGCTAAATGGTGGTGGAAAAGCAAAATGTAGCTAACTAGACTATGTCTCCTGGTGAAAGTGGAAAGGAATTAAGATAATGTGTCAACAATAGACTTTCATTTGACAGTGCCCTATAGTTGAATTACTCCCTCTAGGGTTGGTGTTATTCAAGTGATAGCCATTAGGCCACTACTAAGTACCTGAAATGTGGCTAATCTAAATTGAAATTTGCTGCATATGTAAAACACACACTGGATTCAAAGACTTAATACAAAAATAATGTAAAATAACAGCATATTAAAATTTTAAATGGATTACATGATGCACTATTTTCAACATATTAGATTAAATGGTATATATAATTAAAGTTAACTCCAGACACTGGCTAGTAGAAAATTTTAAACTGCATACATAGCTCACTGGATAGCACTGCTCCAGATGAAGTTGCCCACTGTCACCTTCACCTAATTAGCTGAGCCTAGAACCTAATTCTGCTTAACACAATATGCTACATTTTTTAGGACTGTAACGGCTGTGAAAATTGTACTGTAGAGTACTTAGTTTTGTTTCAAACTTTTACCAAGATGTTTATCACTTGGAAAAATTTCATCACCAACAATAATGCCATACAATACAGCTGCACTTTTATCTGTCATGAACAAATAGTAACAAGGAGATTGCTTTGTTAACAGACTAAGGACCAAAAATTAATAAACTAACAGAGATAAATCAAAGATGTAGCTTTCACTGAAAAAACTACTGCTGGGGCACCGTGGGTGGCTCCATCCCTTAAGTGTCTGTGATTTTTCAGCTCAGGTCATGATCTCAAGCCCCACCATTTGGCTCAGTTCTCAGCAAGGCGTGTGCTAGACATTCTCTCCCTCTGCCCTCCTACCTGGGGCTCACATAAATGCATTCTTTCTCTCTTAAATAAATAAATCTATAAAAAAAAGAAAAAGAAAAAAAAAACAGCACTATCCTTTACCCTTCATCCCAAATGAATATGCACATATCTTTTTTGCACAGTGATACAAACTACTTTGTACAAAGTATGTATTACATACTTCCTTTGGGACAACCCACATCTTTCCTACTCTGGTATGTGTAGGTAACATTTATGTTTATCTACAAACTAGAAATTAAATTTATGAAATACTTTAAGGGAAAGTACACATGCAAAAGAATAAAGCTAAGTTGGACTCTTCACACTATACACAAAAACTAATACAAAAACGAATCACAGAGCTGAAACCCTAAGGCTCTTATAAGAAAATACAGGCTTATTTCATCACCAAATTTCAAGTGAAAAAAAATATATAAATTAGACTTCGTTGAAATTTAAGCTTTTCTTGCTTCTAAGGACATTATCAAGAAAGTGAGAAGTCAATCCAGAGCATAAAACAGATTCGCAAATCCTATTCAAAGGACTTTTATCTAGTTCTATTAGAAGGAACTCTTACAACTCAATAAAAGTAAACAGTACACTTTAAAAATGACTGAAAGGTAACAAACATCTTTTCAAAGACGACATACAAATGACCAAAAAGCACATGAAAAGATGCTCATTAATATTAGCCATTAGGGATTTGACAATCAAACCTACAATGATACTACTCACAGCCATTTAGGTAGTTATAGTCAAAAGGACAGACTGTAACAAGTGTGGAGGATGTAGAGAGACCAAAACGCTCATACACACTGCTGTCGTGAATATAAAATATTCAGCTGCTTTGGGGAGATAGTCTGGCATTTCCTTAAAAGGTTAAACACATAGCCTTAAAAAGGTTAAAACACAGATTTACCATATGACCCAGTAATTCTACTTCTAGGTATATATCCAAGAGCAGTGAAAACATGTGCCCACACGTGTTCATGGTACATTACTCTTCATAGCCAAAGAATGGAAACAAGTCAAATGTCTGATTAACAAATATGTGTTATTCAAAAATAAAAACGAACAAGTACTGTCACAAGATATGACATGGATGAACCCTAAAAATATTATGCTGAGTCCAATAAACCAGTCACAAAAGACAACATATGGTAGGATTCCACTTAAAAACATCCTCCACAATAGGCCCATCTATAGAGATAGGAAAGAGATTGCCTAAGGCTGGGGGCAAAGTGAAAGCTATAGGGTTTCTTTTTGTGTGATTAAATTGTTCTAAAATTGATTGTGATGACAGCTGCACAACTGGGAATAATACATTAAAAACCACTGAATTGCAAACTTTAAATTGGTAAACTTTAGGAGAGGTGAAGTACACATCAACAAAACTGTTAAAAAAAAAAAAAGTGCCCTACATGTGACTTTGACTTGTCTAGCTTAGATTCCTATTTGATCATTTTTCAAACTCTAATCCTATGAGATGCTTTAAATAAAAAACTGTCACATGGTCATGTAAATCTGGAAAAAGTGGAGTATGATATTCTCTTATAGAAAATTTTAAAGGACCTAAGAATTACTGAAGTAAACAAACTTTAACCTGGAAAAAAAAATAAAGAGAATTAAGTACTGACACATGACAAACATATATGAATCATAAAAACACAATTTTAAGTCAAAGAGGCCAGTCACAAAGACCATATATAATCCATTTATATGAAACGTCCAATATACAGTCCATGCAGCATGAAGATGGAAGGAAAAAAAAGTCCAAAATAGAAAACTCTCATCAAGATACATAGATGAACAGTGGTTGGGGAGTGAGCAGGGAAAAGAAATAGGGAGTGACTACTAATAGGTATGGTGCTTTTGGTGGGAGTGGGGGTGGTACGTGACTATACCTCAAGTTTTAAAAATAGACATTTGAAATGACCAGTGAGATAACCACTCAATCCTGTAACCTGGGACTTCAGTCCAGATTTTGCCTCTGCCTAATAATAAAAATGAAGGAGGTCACTTAACTTTTTTTTTTTTTTTTACCCTCTAAAACAGATTTCCCCTCAACCACCTCCTACTATGTGCCATTACCATTTCAAATCACTATTTCCTTTAAGGTACAAATCATAATGTAAAATTATCCTGTTTGTCCATTTCATATTGTCCCTCTATTCTACTATGAGAGAAAAACTCCTGGAACAGAGGGACTTTGCCTGTTATGTCATGGCTATAATCCCTGTAATTACAACAGTGCTTGGGTCTGTCAGTAGACTAAAATAAAACGGGAAAAGTGCTTTTCCCAATATCATGAAGTATCAGAAGGAAAAAAAGCTGCATATTATAGCAGAGGTATCTCAAAGAAAACATGGAGTTTTCCCTTATAGGTAAGACATTTTTGATACTGCTCTTGAGTGTCTCTGTACACTGCACACAACATTATCTATCCAAAAATTCCCATCTGTCTGCTACTTAGTTAGTCTGCCTGTGTTGAGACAGTCAAGGTGGTTGCAGTTTTGTATATAGCTACTGGTCATCTACCATTGGACACTGTGTCTAGGTGTTCTCCAACTATGAAAGGGTTGTCTATTAAAGAGAAAGTAAACATTGGCACGCTGCCTAAGTCAATTTTATATACATTAAGTAGCAGATGCAAATGTTGCTTACTATAAGGTATTTTAAAAATTAAAACAGAAGCTCAATAATTAGGAGAGAAGAAGCTCAACAGATCCTATTGGCTGATAATGTTTAACCGATGTATCAATTTTATGGCAACATTCTTTGGACAAATATTACATCCCTTTTCACTCTCCCTTCAATCCTATGTGGCCATTTTCTCACCAGATTCCTTGTCCAATCATAACCCTAGCCAGATTTAGAGTATATAGGTTTATTTAGGAACGGTTTCAAACTTTCAAGTAAAAAGAAATTCCTATAATGTATCTGTTCCAGAAACAGATTCAGTCATAAAAGAAACAACTACAGGGGCACCTGTAGTGGCTTAGTTAATCATCTGCCTTTGGCTCAGGTCATAATTTCGGGGTCCTGGGATCAAGCCCCATGTTGGGCTCCCTGGTCATCAGGGAGTCTGCCTCTCCCTCTCCCCCTTGTGCTCTGTATCTCTCTCAAATGAAAAAAAAAAAAAAAAACCCAAAAAACAAAAAAACCCAAAACTATAAAGTCCTCACAAAGATAACAAGAACCACAGAGCAATACAGAATTAAGAGAATTTACAACTATATACATACCTCAGGCCAAGAACGCACAAAAGTTGAATACTGAGAGACTTGCACAAATACAAATCTTGAATGCTTATTTTTTAAAAAGATTGATTTATTTTAGAAAGAGCAGGCAAATGAGAAGGGGGAGGGGCAGAAGGAAAGAGAATCTAAAGCAGACTCCCCACTGAAATCTTGACCTCAAAATCAAGAGTTGGACACCTAACTCACTGAACCACCCAGGTATCCTTGAATGCTAATTTTGAAAAGCAGATAGTGAGAAACCATTTGATAAAATTTAAGCAGACTTTTGACAACAAATTACCATCTATAGGAATAAGTAGATGTTTCCTTATTATGAAAAAGATGAACTTCAAAAAGGGATGAGCTTTACACAGTGATCACTTATCATAAACTAATACCTTTTAATACCAAGAACATCCCCAATCAAGTATTTTTCCTTTTTAACCACTCTTTTGGAAATGCCATAACTTACCTTTCTAAAATAAAGACACTCAGAATCTAGAAAAACTTCAAGAAAAAGAACTCTAATCTCTTAGGCTTTTTTCTACATGTACTTTTAATATTCAAAAGTAGAATCATACTACTTTAATGCGTGGATTTTCCTACTTAAAATTCAGAGCCATTTTCCCTCATCAATAAAAGTGGTTCTACTACATCATCATTTTTAATGGCAACATTATACATCACATTGCATGCATATACCATAATATGTAATCAAAGAAATGGTTACATTTATCTAGGTGTTGGAATTTCCAACCCGTATAAAAATGGAGTCAGCAATATCTAACACGGCAAAGAACCATAAAAGAGTCATCTTAAGAGACTACTTCCAGGGGTGTATAGGTGGTTCAGCTGTTTGGGTGTCTGCCTTCAGCTCAGGTCCTGGGATCAAGCCCCTCATTGGGCTTCCTGCTCAGTCGGGAGCCTGCTTCTCCCTCTCCCACTTCCCCTGCTTGTGCTCACTCTCTACCAAATTAATAAAAAATTTTTTTTTAAAAAGAGACTACTTCCAAACTAATTTTAAAAGCCAGTGATACAAGGATTCATGTAGCACAAAAATATGGCAATAAAAATTACATTAAGAGCAGACTTCCAGAAAGATAACAGCATGAGCATGTTTCTGTATTTGCCCTCTGTAAAACCTATCCAAATTAGAGGGAAGAAAAGAAAATTTAATCAAACCCAACAATGGAATAGTTACAACCCAATAAACTGGTATTGACAAATGGTTTAAGGAGAAAATTAAAATTCATACACAGTACAGAAAAATTACTAAAGACCAACACCCAATTCCTCTAAAGTCTAACGTTACGATGCATACTTTAAAAACTATGGCAGGCAGAAGAGCTGGGAGAGAAAGGTCGCTTGGCCCATAGACTTTTGGCCCAATTGAGCAGAGAACTACTTGAAACGGGAGGGAGGGCCCCACCATTCTAAACCTTTGCCTAGAGTCCAAGAGAGTGAGCTCTGAGAGGAGAGTTCATCACATACAGAAAAAACAATGAATGAATTGCCCTTTCCCACATTATTATCACTCTCCTCTTAACAGACACTTCTCTTACCCTTTTCTCTGATCTTTAGGCAGATTATAAACAACTAACTTCTAAGGATACGTTAATGTAGTGTCCAGGAGAATAAGAAACAGAATCAGAGAACTGAATCACTCTGCATATATACATTCGCATATATCTATATATACAGATGTACAGATATTCAAATTTACTCAACACAAGAACATACATAGAAAACACCCTACACAGGGCCTGTACAGAGACGAAAGTGATGGTATATTAACGTTAATATAGTGAAGAAAATAATTTGAAAGAAGTATCAGGAAGCAGATAATTTTTAGACAAATTCTGTTCTATTTTAAACAGGAATTCTATGAAACAAAACAAGAGATAAAAGGATAAAATAAGGTGTGGGGGAATTGGAAGAAGTAAGAGGAAGAACTTAAAGATGAAATCATCAAAGAAACAAATACTACATTTGAAGTAATAAAAAAAAAAAAAAAAAGCTTCCTGAAATATAGGAAGATCTCAACCTGGAGATCGAAGGGGGTCACCATGTACCGGGAAAAATAAAGAACGAATAAAACTGAAACATTATCTTCATAGTCCGGTGAAGCTGTTGAATTAAAAAAAAAAAAAATTCTTAACGCATCTAGGCAGAAGAAGCATACCACTTATAAAACAAAAATGCTAGAATACAAAGTAGTAATGTCTTGTGCTAAGAGAAAAAAATGGATGGGATCCAGAAAATTTTTTTTCCAACTAGGATGCCATTTATATATAACAACAATAGGAGGACTTATCAAATATTTAAGAATTCAAAAAATCAAAGCACTTATAACTTGGGGATGGGGTTATTAACAAATAACAAAAATCGTAAGAAAAATCCAGCAAATCTGCAAATTGAAGCTATACTTCTAATACAGCAGTGTGCACTAAATGCACCTAAACTCACCTGGCTTAATATGTGGAATCAACAGCCACTTAGGATTACTGTTTATCTTGAGGATTTTTATGCCAAATGACTGACATTATACATCAAATATGAATTTCCTCAAAATATACTCTTTAAATTTTTCCTTTATTGTTATTTTAATTCATAAAAGCATTCTATAACAACCGTCCCTAAACACACACACAGTACTTATTTGACAAATACTGAACAGCAAATGCTCAAGATGGTAAAAAAAAGACGCTTACAGAATCAAAAGGAACTCATTCTTCCCTGGAGTTTTACTTAGTTTCCCAAACTTAACTATGTAGCAACAGAAACGGAGGTGCTTTTTAAAACTGTTAATATTTCTGGTCGCATATGACCCCTTTTAATAAGGAGTACTTTCAGATTTGTTTGTTTGAACTTCCTAGGTGATTGATAGATACTTGCCAAAGCTACAACATATACTGTAACTTCTTCAAGCCTCCTTATCTTCAAGGCAGATTAAATAACATCCAGTAAATTTTACCATTTACTGTATTTTATCCTATTGCCAAGTTTTTTGACAATTGTAGTTTGGTAGGTATTGGCACTCTGGTATGTCAGATTCTAGATTGTGTCACTAGATTTGAACACAACTTTAAAATCTCTTAAAAATACGGTAGCAGCAAAATATACTTCTGTGAAAACAGAACAGCTCAAGAGTTTGGTAAGTTAAAAATTAGCTTAAATATATTAAATGAATAGTATATTTGTCCCAATGAATATACTGACCAAATATGAAAATACAGGTTATCCAGAAAAATTGTATATATTATTTTCTGAGCAAAGGAGAAAGCAAATAGATACATTTACCATCACTCTACACTGGATATAAATATTGAAGCCTTAAGCTAGCATATGGTAATTCAGCCTCTCCTTAAAAAAAAAAATTCAGATACTTGTGAATGACTTACAGAAGAATGTGAAGAGGACCATCAATGAGAATTAAATTCTGGTTAATAGTAATGATTTATAGTAATATAGTTCAATGACTGATGACAGTAAGTAAACAGTTCCCTACTTATAATTGTCATTAAAAAGTTAAGCAGCTAACAAAGAAAAGCTGTTTCACACAAAAATGTGTATGTGAATGCACAGCTAGTTGGTTAAAAGCCCCAAACTGCAAATCACCCAAATGTCCTTCAACAGGTGAACAGTTCAACAAACTGAAGTGCATCATACCATAGACTACCCTGAGCAATGCAAGAGAAATCCATCATGGATACATACCCCCTTGGTTCTCTAGGGAATTACGCTGTGTGAAAAAAAACTCAACCTCAAAAAGTTACACAGTATGCTTCTATTTACATAACACTCTTGAAATAACAAAATTCTAATGATTGCAAGACGCTAGCTAGTTTGCTAGAGGTCAGGGAAGAATGGAAGGAGAGAGACGGTTGTGGCTATAAAAAGCAGCACAAGATATTAACTGTGATCAAACTGTGATGAGCTGTTCTGTATCTAGACTGTGGCAGTAGTTAATCTATTACTGTGTTAATCTCATGTTAATCTATTCATGTGATAAGACTGTATGAAACACAAACACACATACATCACATGCAAAATTGGTAAAAATCTGAATAGGGCCAGTGGATTGTGAAGGACAGAATGTCACCACAAAATATGCCACTTTGGCATGTACTAAAAGACCTATGTGTATGGCAAAGCAAAATTCTATTACAAACATCTGCTCTTCTTATGATGCTGTGAGTTGCCCTCCTTCCCCTACAAAGCTCCAGGCTCCATGCCATTCCTTAGCTCAGGATGTTGTCTCATATAACTCAACTGCCAGACTCGCCCAAGAGTCCAATGTGTGGGGCACTTGTACAAAATTAATTTGTTTTCCTCCTACTAATTGGTTTTATGTCAAAGAACTTTAGAAAGAAAGAAAAATTTTTCCACCCCTACTCTTGTAACTATGTCAAACTACTGGTTTTGATAATAATATACTTTAGTTATGCCATGTTATTTACATAAAGACAAACTGGATAAAAGGTACACTCTGTAGTATTTTTTGCTGGAAGGGCAATTTCATTATTGCTCCTCACTAGCCCCACTAAAGTTCCTCATCTCCATGAAGTATGCTTTCGGTTTAATCATCCTGCTCACTCATCTAACCTCCACATTCTCCATCTGTCACCTTCAAAATCAGTCGTTTTGCCATGCAGAGAAAACACCAGTATCAGCCAATCACACCAACAAACTCTACATCTACACTATTCCTTTCCCACTGCTCTTGTTCCTTGAGTTTTTTTTTCCCCCTACAATTCTAGGTTTGGTACCATTTCAGAAAGACTTTATTCAAATAATGTTTTACTGTAATGCTCCTTAAAAATAGAGTAATCTCAAAAAAAAAAAAAATAGAGTAATCTCTTTTGTTGCTATCATTAAATTGCCATAAATTTTTTTAAAAGTTAAGACAGTTCAGGTTAGGCTTACTGTGAAATTCCCAAATCTAACTGATTAGTGCTACCATTTTAAGAGTTAAATTCTATTCAATATTCTCAATAAAAGAAAAAACAGTGCCACATTTAACGTTCCCTTTTTCGTATTATTTTTAAACTCAAAATCTCATGTGTTCTAACCTCTAGAACACAATCACAAAGTTTGGCTCTAAGACAAAATAAGAAATATTAGGTATTACTAAACATTCCAAATATAGGAAAAGAGATTACTTGAAAAGAGTAATTCTGAAAGAATATAGTTCTTTGTGCCTAAATCAAACAGATTTTTACTCAAAACAGGAAGAATCATAAAACAGATAAAACAAAGTAAAATACTTCGATTACCTTGAACACATTAGGGATTGTTACAGACTTCAGGTACATTATTCCATTTAATCCTCAAGCAAATTTGCAGGGGGAGTAATAAAAGTAAGTATTTTAGGGGTGCCTGGATAGCTCAGTCAATTAAGCGTTTGACTCAGTTTTGGCTCAGGTCGTATTATCTCAGGGTGGTGAGACTGAGCCCTGCCTCCTTGGGCTCCAGGCAAGATTCTCTCCCTCTCCTCCTCCTGCCCCCTTGCGCACAAGCATGGCTCTAAAATAAATAAATCTTTTTTTTTTTAAGCCTATTTTACAGCTGAAAATTTATTTTTTAAAAAAATATTTTATTTATGAGAAACAGAGAAGCAGAGACATAGGCAGAGGGAGAAGCAGACTCCCTGCGGGGAGCCCGATGCAGGACTCTATCCCAGGACCCCAGGATCACTCTGTGAGCCAAAGGCAGCTGTTCAACCACTGAGCCAATCAGGTGCCCCAATTTTATTAATTTTTGTTACCTTTCTCATCTCCTAAAGTATTTTAAGTTATATTCAAATTCAGAAACTACTATTGACCATAACATTATTTTCTCATTAAATCACCATATATTTCAGCAACTATTATGTGTAAGAACAAGACACACCAGATCAAAAGCATAAGGTAAATATAAATAGTGAAATCATTCTATTTGAATCAGATTTTCAATTAATGTCACCACCCTCAAGGAGCTTGGGGGAAAGAACGCTGAAAATATCTATGAGGAAACAACTGAAATGTCTGCAACATATCGTGTATCACAATCAGTTCCTAGTTCTCTGTTCCCCTATCCTTTCATGCTAACCCTTCCCCAAACATGCCCATTCCAAAAAAAATAAAAAAATAAAAATAAAGATTCTCATATAAAAATCTAGAAGGGGAAGCCATATTTCACTCACCATCCCACCTGATGAAAAAATTTAGAAGTTCTGCAATCCTTGTTTACCCCTTAGGGTCAAACTCCATTAAAACACAAACATATCCAAACACCCTAACGTAAATTGTTTTTAAACTACTGTTTTAAAAACACCACTTAGGAGTATCTGGGTGGCTCAGTTGGCTAAGTGTCTGCCTCCAGCTCAGGTCATAATTTGAGTCCTGGGATCCAGCCTTGTGTAGGGCTTTCTGATGAGCAGGGAGTCGGCTTCCCCCTCTCACTCTCCCAAATAAACAAATAAAATTTCCAAAAAAGTTTTTATTTTTTTAAATTTTTTTTATTTTTTAAAAGATTTTATTTATTTATTAATGAGAATACACAGAGAGGAGAAAGAGAGGCAGAGACACAGGCAGAGGGAGAAGCAGGCTCCATGCAGGGAGCCTGACATGGGATTCGATCCCTGGTCTCCAGGATCAGGCCCTGGGCTACAGGCGGCGCTAAACCGCTGAGCCACCTGGGCTGCCCTCAAAAAAGCTTTTATTTTTTTTTTATTTTTTTTATTTTTTTTTTAAATGTTTATTTATTTATGATAGTCACAGAGAGATAGAGAGAGAGGCAGAGACACAGGCAGAGGGAGAAGCAGGCTCCATGCACCGGGAGCCTGACATGGGATTCGATCCCGGGTCTCCAGGATCGCGCCCTGGGCCAAAGGCAGGCGCCAAACCGCTGCGCCACCCAGGGATCCCTCAAAAAAGCTTTTAAAACACCATTTACAAGTGAACTTTTCCTTTCTAGTTGAATTTTATCAAAAGATAATTTATGGAAGTACATTTTAGATAAAACCTACATAAGAAAGTCAAATTCATAGAAATGACAAACAGGATAATTTTAGGAAAGGGGCAGGGCTGGGGGTGGGATGTCCAGAGGATAGTATGATTGAAAAAGGGTAGTACCCAAGAAGTTTCCTTTATTTTAAGAATGTATTTCAAATTAAGTGGGGAGCATACAGTTCGGAAGAGCAGATCATTACCTTTCATTACTGGTTCCTTTGACATCTATCACTTCATATTAAAAGAATATACTTTGACAAATGGTTTTTAAAGTCTTTAAGAAGAATCCTTCCGAAACAAAATCCTACCCAGAACAGATATCTAGAAGAAATAATAGTAGAATCGGTCTCTCCTCCCTTGCTCCTCCTAACAGTAACCTGCAAGGTACTTTTTGCAGAACACCAATGGCACCAAAATGGCAGCTTCAAAGCATGAAGGACACCGATTTAGCAACTATAGTTTCAAATAAATCTTCAACTTAAAAAATGGTGTTACAGTGATCTCTCCAGCTATAATTAAATGACAAAGAATAATCAGCATATAACACTGTAATAGTAATAAGCTGCCCTCTTAGTATCAATGAACTGTTAATGCTCTAAGGCCACTCTTCTATTTTGTATACTAAATCTCAACACTGCTCCAGCAATTGCCTCTTTGTAATATCCTACTCTGCTATATCAGTTTATCAGCATATCAATATACTTTAATGGCTCTCATAAAGGAAAGGGGAAGGGAGGAAATGAGGAATGGATGGAAAGGGAAAAGGGGAAAAGGAAAAGGAAGAGAAAAGAAAAAATAAATGAAAAGAGAAGGAGAAATCCCTTTCCTTTAACCTACATCCTACTCTAAAAGCCATACTTTTGTTGTCTATTCCTTTTATTCGAAAACTGGTGCCAGATCTCACATTATCCAACCAACTGGCCGACCTAGACGTAAGTTATCCACACACATCCTGGAACACTTTCTTCATTTGGTTTCCAGGAGATATTCTGCCTAAGGTTCTCTTCTACTCCACTGGCTGCTCCTTCCCAATCTCTTTGCTAGTTACTCCTCCAATCCCTGAACCTGCAGCAATTTGTTCATGGCAGAGGTATGCAAATGATTTGCTAGTTGAATCTGATCACACCCATTCCTTTACGAAATGCCAAGGCTCCACCACACTACATTAGCTGAGTGGGGGTATTTGCAAGAGACCTTATGGCTGCAAAGTTGAAAATATTTACTCACCTTCTATAGTCTGGGTGAAATCTGGTCTTATGGTTTTAAATTCACTCTATATGCTAACGTCTCCAGCTCAATCTCCTTGAATTCCAGACCCAAGTCATCTGCCTACTCCACATCTCCCTTTGATATCTGAACAGGATTCTCTAAGACAACCCAAACCCACAAAACTCACAACTCTACCCATATTCCAAACTTTCTGTTGTATAGTTGTTCTTGACCTCAATAAACGAAAATTCCAGCTTACAAATGCTTAGGTGAAAACTTTTGGAAGTCATTTTTCACTTCTAGTTTATCTGTTGATTCTTTCAAAATACATCCAGAATCACACCACTTCTATTTTATCATCCTAATCCAAGCCACTACTCTCTCTTTCAGCAAATCCAACAATGTCCTAAGTGATATCTCATTGTTGCTGCTTCTCTTATCCAGATAGATTAAGTCACTCAATATCCTCCAATGGTTCTTCATCTTATTCAAAGTAGAAGCCCAAATCCTTTCAAAAGCCTACAAACAAGGCCCTGCTTGATCTGGCCCTTGCCTCACCTCTTGAGCTCATCAACTTCTATCACTTCCTCACCCTAAAAACATCCATCATCCATAGCTACCTTGCTTGTTCAAGCATATCAAACATGTTCTCATGTGATGCCCTTGCCATTTACTGATCTCTGCCTGGAACAAACTTTCTTCACCCCATAGTCACATGCCTACCCTTCCTCATTTCTGTATAGCAACCCTTCCAAAATTTCTTTATAACAACCTCTACTTCCCTAGATTATTTTATTTCCTCTTATTCAGCTTTATTTTTCCATGAGGCATTACTTTTCTCTAACTCATATTATTGGTTTATTATCTCTCTCCCGTGAATGTCAATTTCTTAAGGGCAGATTTAACTATCTAGTTGTCTGTGGTATCCAGAGTGCCTGGCACATAAGACATGCCCAATATACTTGTATGTGCTACATCAATCTCTTCCTGAAAATATCATGCTTTTCCTTACATTTTCTTACTTTACATATTCATTTGCTATAGTAAATTCATGTTGGTTGATCTGTACCAATGCAGATCAATCTGTACCAATACAGATTGCTTGATCTCTTCTAACTTTGTTTCTAGTCAACCTTTCACTTCTAGGTGCCTGCCAACTGCATCAATTAAAAAGTTTACAGTGTATAAAAATTTTGCTTCACTCTTTGCAGTGTCTTTAAAATCCCCAGGGGCAGTCCTACCTTAGGATTCCTTAAACTTCTTGAATGCAGAAGATTTTTATTGATTCTGAAACCAATTCAGTATTTTTTTTACTTGCTTTTGTTAATATAATATAGTGTTTGACGCAACGGAGTGCAGTAATAAGGACCAAGGAGAAGAAGAAAATTCTTAAATTTACACAGGTTGGTCTGCTCATATAAAACTTAATTTTATAAAAAAAAAAAAGCAGACTGCTGGGGTGCCTAGGTGCTCAGTCAGTTTAGCGTGTGACTCTTGATCTCAGCCTAGGTCTTGATCTCAGGGTTGTGAGAATTCAAGCCCCGCACAGGAAAAAAAAGAAGAGGAAAAAAAGTAGATTGCTGCATATAACATTGAAGAACCAAGTAGAGTAGCAGCAGGAAAAAACTGAAGAAAAATAATTTCACAGAGGTAAAATTTTATCTCAAGACTGAGCTTGCTAAATCTCATATACCTTATTTAGGTAATGAGAGCACTTTATGAAGCTAACAGTCTTATAATGCTGTTATATACTGCCTCAAAATGACTTATACTGGCATTGAAAATGCATTAAATTATGCCTAACAGAGAGCAGCGCCATGGCGGTTGGCAAGAACAAGCGCCTTACGAAAGGCGGCAAAAAGGGAGCTAAGAAGAAAGTGGTTGATCCATTTTCTAAGAAAGATTGGTATGATGTGAAAGCACCAGCTATGTTCAATATAAGAAATATTGGAAAAACACTAGTCACAAGAACTCAAGGAACCAAAATTGCGTCTGATGATCTCAAGGGTCGTGTTTTTGAAGTGAGCCTTGCTGATCTGCAGAATGATGAAGTTGCATTTAGGAAATTCAAGCTAATCACTGAGGATGTGCAGGGCAAAAACTGCCTAATTTCCATGGCATGGATCTTACCCATGACAAAATGTGTTCCATGGTCAAAAAATGGCAGACCATGATTGAAGCTCATGTTGATGTAAAGACTACCGATGGTTATTTGCTTCGTCTATTTTGTGTTGGTTTTACTAAAAAACACAATAATCAGATTCGGAAGACCTCTTGCGCTCAGCACCAACAGGTCCGCCAAATCCGGAAAAAGATGATGGAAATCATGACCCAAGAGGTGCAAACAAATGACCTGAAAGAAGTGGTCAATAAACTGATTCCAGACAGCATCGGAAAAGATATAGAAAAAGCTTGTCAGTCTATTTATCCACTCCATGATGTTTTTGTTAGAAAAGTAAAAATGCTGAAGAAGCCCAAGTCTGAATTGGGAAAACTCATGGAGCTTCATGGTGAAGGTAGTAGTTCTGGAAAAGCTACGGGGGATGAGACCGGTGCTAAAGCTGAATGAGCTGATGGATATGAACCACCAGTCCAAGAATCTGTTTAAAATTCAGACATTTAATGGTGACAAATAAAAACATATTTGTGATGTTTAATTTCTTATCATTCTTTTTAAATAATCAGGCTCGGTGAAGCAGATGTTCTGAACTGACAGTGCGAACTTTTCAAAACTGTTGTATGGATCTTATCCATTGCTCTTGGCTACTAAATAGCTGCAAAAGGGTAGTGATCTATTTTAAGCTGTAGTGTCTGGATGGAAGTGTTCTAGATGGTTAATAAAAGGAAACTTTTTTAACGTGGAAAAAAAAATTATGCCTAACAGTTTATAAGTCAATTACACAGGTACTCAAAGCTAATTTCTAAATACCTTAGGCTATAAGTACCTGTTTTTACTAGAAAAAGACGGTTTCAAGTTAAATAATTTTAACTTTAAGCAGTCTTTTCAGAAACATAACCTAAGTATCCAATTGCCAGTCCCAAATGTTAGGATAATCTCCAACTTAAAACTGTTATACACTAAATGGATTAAAGCAGCAAAGTTTTCACAACAAAACTGTGAGAAGGTAGGGAAAAAAATAGCCAACCTCAACCCAAAATAATCCATTCACATTCAGGCTAAAAACTGAGTGCTAATGTAAAACAGTTCACAATGACTATAACACACATCAAATTTCTTGATGCAACCAAAACACTAACACAAAAGAGGCATTTCCCTTGAAATGCCTTGAAAGGGGTTCGTAAACCCTTAATACATTAGGTTTCTGTGGTTTGAATCAAAGAGTATTCCCAAGGTTCTCTAGTGTAATCCCAAGTAACAAAATGTCATTAAGAATTAGAAGGCACACAAATACCGGCAACTCCTACTGGATCCAAAATCAGTCCAAAAATGTTCATACTTGACTCCGGGAAAAAAAAGGGTACTTCTGCACTCTTAAAGAATCTGTTGTCTTAGCATCAATATTATAACTTAGAATTGTTTTTAAGTTTTAAATATATTTAAATTAAATGTCAAGTTTTAAATTAAAGTCCATCCCAAACTTTCTGCCACTAATCAATCACACCATGGAATTCTTAATTCCTCTATTCCATTATAATTTTATCACTCTTATAGCACAAAGCAGTGGTTGTCAAACTTTTATGTGCATCAACATCACTTCCAGGAGCATGTAAATATGCAAACATCCAGGTTTTGTAACCCAGAGGTTCTCTGATTCAGTTGGTTACTGAGTAGGACTGGGTGGCATTTTTAAACACCCCAAGGATTCTGGAACAAGTGGTTCTGGAACCACATTTGCACATGCTTCTGACCATAGGTGGGGAAAGAAGTTGGAATGTTACTCTAAAAATGTAATAAACACAGACTTCTCTGAAATAAAGTATGCTCTGAAAAACACCGAAAAAAAAAAAAAAAGGTAGATTAGTTAAGGTTACTAGCAGTATATTTTATAGTAGATGTTCACCTTCTGCTAAAATAGAAAAAAAAAACTAGACTCTAAGTTACTAAATTGGATTTTAGTTCTCTGGCAGGAGAAATAAGATTCATAAGAAACCAACCATTTGAACCATCTGTTGCTGTCCCAGATAAGAACCACAGTACTACAGACGTTACTGTAATCATTTTGATTATTCCATTCAATTATTTCTCTTTAATAATTACTCTTAATCACACATTTTTAAAACACTGAGAATAGAAGATACCAGAGAGATTCAATAAGAAGGAAAAGTAAAGACAAACTGTGAGGCAGGAAAGTGAATTAAATGCTCATGAAACTACAAGGATGTCAGTATGGTTAAAGCTGAGCAAACGAAAAGTAAAATGAAACAAAGTCAGAGAGGTAACACTGGGAAAAGCAATGAATCACTTTGAGCCACTGTAAGGACACCTGAGAATGTTCTGAGTAGAGGAGCAATTTGATAGGACTGCTGCACGGAGAAGAAACTGAAGAGCTAGAACGTAAGAAAGCAGAAAGACTGGTTAAGGAGGCTCAAGATTATTGGCCTGAGCAACCGAGAGGCTGCATGTACTATTTAACAAAGTACAGAAAACTGGGAAAAGCAGGTTAGAGAGGGGAAAATGAGAAGCTAAGTTTTGGACACTACCATATAATCACCATAAATAAAGTGTTACATATGATAACAGATGTGCTAATAAACCTAGATTGGTAACTGGGAAGCTAGAGGAAGTTAACTTCTACCTAAATCCAAGCCTAAAAAACAGGAAGGAATTAACTAGGCAAAAGGGGCTGGAGGAGAGAGATCATATTCTAAAAGGAAACCGCATGTGTGAAGTACCCATGTGTGAGAGAACTCATTATCTTCAAAGAACTGAAGCACATAGGAGTGCTAGAAAATTAGGAGATGTAGCAAGCTGTTCAGTGAAACACTTTTACTTTATCTTAGGGCAGTGGGAAGACATTGAAAGATTTTTACATAAAGAATGAGCAAACATACTTTCCTTAAAAGGTGATTCTGGCTATGGTGGGGAGAGTGAACTATAGGGGAGGGAAGGGAGAGGAGTATGCTAGTGCTTTAATTCAAGCAAAAGATGATCAGGGTCTGAGTTAGAAAAAAATGAATGGATTCAAAAGCTGTTTCAGAGGCAAGATCTAAGAGACTCATTGAGTGGATATTGGGGATAAGGGAGGATAATGGCATTAAGAAAGTCAAGAGCTAAAGAAAGGAAACCAGGATGCAAAGAGAACTGAAGTTCATACAACTGGTAAATACATAATGAGGATGTTTCACCCAAACGTCAGTGCTCATTCCATTCCACAGCTACATAAACCTATACAACATTACAAGTATTTACTTAAGCCAGATATTTGTGTTTTGAAAAACAGGTTTTCACGGAAAATAAATTGTCAAATTAGGTATTAACATTTATACTTCATTTATACACTTTAAATATAAAATACCTGTACAGACTTTTCCCAGTTTTTTGTGTTTTGGTTTTTCTTAAAAGATTTTATTTATCTATTTATTCACGAGAGCCACGGAGAGAGATGCAGAGAGACATAGGCAGAGGGAGAAGCAGGCTCCCTGCAGGGAATCTAGTGAGGGGCTTGATCCCAGAACTCCAGGATCACAACCTGAGCCAAAGGCAGATTCTCAACCACTAAGCCACCCAGGTGCCCCTTCCTCTTCCTACAGTTTTAAATGGCACTACATAATGCCTGTTTTAACACACCCATTAAGTGTATCATCCATCAAGTAAAACCCAGAAAAGGCTCTACATTTAAAATACAAAGAATACAAGATTCTCTAGAATATGAAATTAGTTAAAAAAAAAAAAGTTACCCCACAAAGAAACTGGTGTTTGACCAGCAGGTAAGTTTAGATAGTTTAATATACTCTTATAGGAAAGTCAAAATGAGTATATCCTGACTTAAAATAAAAAATGAATTCTGTATTTGGTGGGCAACTTAAGACTTAAACTGAAAGCATGTATTGGTTAAAAAAAAATCAAACCACTTTTTATATGAGCAAAATCTGATTTCTACATTATATACAATGAAAACTATTAAGATTTCTGTTTAAAAAGCCTTCAAAAATGTCAACCTTGTTTCTCAATTTAAACTTAAAAAAATGCAAAGAAAATTATGCTATTCTACCCTCCTCTATAGAGTGGTAAAAATACTAAATAACACTGGGGGAAAATATTCCAAAGGTCCCCACACAAACTATATTTACAAACTATATTTGTATAACTATATTACACTCTGGCAGGAAGAGTGTTTCAGTTACCATGGAATGGCAGGACACACAACAAATATCAGAAATCATAAATCACAAAAATCATAAGGTTCTCCTGTACATATCTCAAGTCATTTATTTTGAAAGGACGTTGGAGATTATTAAAATCCAACCTTGTTGAAAAAAAAAAAAAAAGAATAAAAAGCAGCAGGCAAGAAGTTACATGAATATGATCTGCCCATAGTTAAAAAGCTAATAACCAGCAAAACAAAAACTATAATATCCACATCTCAAGACCGGTACTCTTTTCACTTTCCATGGTTTTCACCTCAATTCTTCTTATCCAATTAACAATGATCTATTCTAGCAGCATAGCAACCTGAAAGATACATTATATCCAAACCCCAAAAGGAACTTCTTATAGAATTAGAATCCAGTCAATATTCAAAGAGCTCTGGCTCTATGATTTAATATCTTTTATTTTATGTTTTAAAAATGTTTCAACATGATACTCTAAGGGTGCCTGGGTCAGGCTCCCTGCTCAGCAAGGTATCTGCTTTCCCTCTCCCCCCAGCTCATGCTCGCTCGTTTGCTCTCTCTCTCAAATAAATAAATAAAATCTTAAAAAAAGAAAACATGATGCTTGGACATACATATTAAAAACTCAAAGGCCAACCACTAAGGCTCTTCTGAAATAACACTATACATAATGGAAGCTCTCTATATGCTTCCCTGCCTTCCTCCATTGACATTAATCTTAAGGATATTGAAAGGATTACAATGTTTAATAAAAAAAAAAAAAAAAAAGACTAGGCTAACAAACCAAAACTTAAGTACCACTCTACCCAAACAATGGACTTTCTCTACTTAATTTGATCAATCCTGAGCTTAGAGGAAAAGAAATCTTACAATATACCATTCTAGTATCTATAAAAATAAATTAGTGCTTTTCAAAGCCAGAAGACCGCTTTTAGAAACCACACATATCCTTAAGAATAAGCACAAAGAAAAAGATTGGAAAAACGACAACGTGATTAAAAAAAAAAAAATAGAATACTCACAAAAAAAATTAGGAATCTTCAACGTATTCACTTTATACCTCCTTCAATGTCAATTCTCAATTATTACTCCTCGAGAAACTTTTTTGAGAAACCATTTCTGAGCCTATAATATATTCACTCAAATATCTTTTTTTTTTATTTTTAAGATTTCATTTATTTATTTGAAGAGAGAGAGCAAAAGCAGGGGGAGTGACAGAGGGAGGGAGAGGCAGGCTCCCCAGTGAGCAAGAGGCTCCATGTGCTCGATCCCAGGACCCTGGGACCATGACCGGAGCTGAAGGCAGACACTTAACTGACTGAGCCACATAGGTTACCCTCACTCAAGTTATCTTATGCTAATTTTTTTAATCACTGAGGATGAGTTTGGCTATTAAAGACAATGAGTAATTCAATGAAAATACTGCTAAATACAGTAGAAGGAATATTGGTTAATGTTTTATATCAAAAACAAAATGAAACTAAAGAGAAATTAAGAATGATCTGCTATGGTAGCTCTTGGATTTTCAACAAAATGTAAATTCAATCCCAGAAGACTTCAACTGAGTCATTGCTGGGTTGAAATAGCTTATACTCTTTCAAAGAGTTTACCTTTTTTTTTTTTTTTAAGTAGGTTCCACACTGGGCTTGGTGTAGAGCCCCAAAACAGGGCCTGACCCCACAACCTGAATTGAGATCAACAGTATGACACTTAACAGATTAAGCCACCCAGGTGCCCCTCAAAGAGCTTACTTTTGTTTTTTTATTTTTTAAAGATTTTATTTATTTATTCATGGGAGATACAAAGAGAAAGAGAGGCAGAGACACACAGGCAGAGGGAGAAGCAGGCTCCATGCAGGGAACCCGACCTGGGACTCAATCCCGGGTCTCCAGGGTCACGCCCTAGGCCAAAGGCAGCGCTAAACCGCTGCCCAAGAGCTTACTTTTAAAAGTCATAGTTTTACTGTAAAAATACACAAGTTCAGGCAGCCCTGGTGGCGCAGCGGTTTAGCACCACCTTCAGCCCGGGGTGTGATCCTGGAGACCCGGGATCAAGTCCCACATCAGGCTCCCTGCATGGAGCCTGCTTCTCCCTCTGCCTGTGTCTCTGCCTCTCTGTCTCCATGAATAAATAAATAAATAAATCTTAAAAAAAAAAAATGCACAAGTTCAAGAGCTAAAATATGCCATGTTATAGTTGCATTCTTTTTTTTTTTTTTCCTGATTCAAAATGATCTTCAGTTAACATTTTAGTCACTTTTAGGAATAAAAATCAACACAATGAATCACTAACTAAAAATAATTAGGCAGCAATTCACAAGGGTTTACCCTTGAGAAATGAAGCACTATATATGAGAATTTCTAGGAAAATTCTTAATTTCAATAAGCCTGAAAAATCTACTGAATATCCAAATATAAGGTTATATTTGGAAAACAGACTAACAACAATTAAAAAACAAAAAAAATCCAAACCATTATTCTGCCTAATATACTTAAGAAACTAAAACTTTATAGTGGGCCATAAAGTTGAGAGTTTGAGAAACAGTAATTTAGGAACAGTTAAAAACTAGTAAGAAGTCTAGAATTTAAAATATCCTCTATAAGATTATAATAAAACTACTGATAGGAGTCTAAAAATCAGGGCTACCTAAGGGATTGGTTAATAATGTGGTAGAATTAGCCCACCAGTGACGTACACAGTGTTTAAGTTTATAACTAAACCTATTTATGTATTTTCCTGAAGGTCTGAATAAAACTATTTGCTTCCTTCATAAATAGTACAAAACCAAGTGTAATTGCTTTAGGAATTCTAAAATAGTGAATTCTTACTATTTTACTCTTAACTGGCACCTGAAAAGGTAACCTTCACTTGAAACCAATTAATTCCCTGAAGGTTACTACCACTCACCTATTTCAGACACATACAGACATGTCAAGTGGCATGTAAGATATTAATTTAATATTACCGAGCACCTACATTTATATGCCAGGCCCTGATACAATAAAAATTAAGTCTCTGTCTTCTAGGAACTTACAGCAGAGCAGGCAAATCACATATACAAACAATTACAATTCCCTATAAAAGAACTGTAATAGAAAAAGGTCCAAGGAAATCTTCATTAAATGAAGAACTGGAATCTTGAAGAATTCAGAGAGGTTTGCCCCCTCCCAAAAAAGTGGTAGGAGTGGGGAGAGGACAGCTTTAGCTGTGAAAACATACAGAAGGGCAATAGCAATTTGATGTTCTAGGACTGGGTAAGTAGATTTGCATGACTTAGTACAGAGAGAGGGAGAGTCGTTTGAGAAAAGAGAGGTTTGGACTCCTGGCAAGGATGAGTCAGAAGATTTTAAGTTCTTCAAAGTTTCAAGCTATATTTACGAGAAAAAAAAAAATCTATCCTAAGATGTCAAATCTCTGGCATGAACATCACAGTGTTCGGTTTTTATTTCAGTGTCTTCTATGTACACCAGACAAAGATTTCCTAGGTAAGTACATGAGAAAGGAGGAAAAGTCATGTATTTGGACAATTATGTTGTCAGTACAGAATCAATGAAGACTTTAAGAGTTAATGAAGAGAATAATGTTTAAATTTAGCCTAAAATTTTCACTCAGACAGCAATGCATGAGGAATGAGACAAAAGATCTGTTAAAATGATAGTGCAATAGTTAAGAGGACGGTGCAGTCTAGAAATCCCCTCTAAACACAGGAGATAAGAAAAGGAAATAAGTGATGATTTCCTAGAAGCATTAACTAGGGAATAATCAAGTTAGGAACAGATTTTAATAATCCATGGAACACCATATGAAACATGCTTAATAAGTAAAATGACATGTGGTCTTGGAAACGAAGGGGAAGGATTTACAGAACCAAAAGCAGCAAGGACAGAACACCTTAGGGAATGCTAACTGTTCAGGGCAGGTAATGAGATGAAAACAGCACATGAAAAAAAACCCAACATCATAATACACACACACACACACATCAATAATAGGACAAATCACTTCAAACAACTTATGGCTTGAAAAGCTTTTAGTGGACTTGTTAACCAAGAGATACTTAGCAGTTGCAAAAAAAAAACATCTCAAGTGAGGAGAGAAGCAGCATAATGGCAATAGGCTAAATTTAAATTAAGTAAACATTAAAACTCAATTTCATAGTTCTACTAGCCACATTTCAAATGTTCAATGAGCACTTGTGGCTAATAGCTACCATATGGACAGCTCAAACAATGAACATTTTCAACCACACATTCTACTGGACAGTGGCTAACCTAGACTCTTATTCCCAAATGTGAACAGTCAACTACAAAGAGCAAACATCCACGGAATCCAATAATGTGGAAGAGATGCACCAAACTCAAATAGAAAACCTTCTGAGGAAACATACTTGACATGGAAAAAATGAAATATAATTTAAATTCCCCAAGTATTTCTATTTAATCAGATTCATAAAATTAGGGATCCCTGGGTGGCGCAGCGGTTTGGCGCCTGCCTTTGGCCCAGGGCGCGATCCTGGAGACCCGGGATCGAATCCCACGTCGGGCTCCCGGTGCAAGGAGCCTGCTTCTCCCTCTGCCTGTGTCTCTGCCTTTCTCTCTCTCTCTGTGTGACTATCATAAATAAATAAAAAAAAAAAATTAAAAAAAGATTCATAAAATTATAGGTCACAAAGAAATTAAAAGTCGGCTGTCCAAAATAAAACTTCCAATAGGTGAATGAAATGAACACATCTTTAAATAGTTAGAATGCTGGAAGAAATATGCCAAGGCATTCTTTCCCAAGTACAATGTATTCTCACTCAAAAAGTATCCAAGTATCTACCTGCTTACCAGGAAAAAGATAAATAGAATATAATCAAAACACATCTAACAAAATTCCAAAAGGTGAAGAGTCAAAAACAATTTTAAAAAGAAGGGGCGGGGGATCCCTGGGTGGCTCAGTGGTTGAGCAAGTGCCTGCCTTTGGCCCAGGGCGTGATCCTGGAGACCTGGGATCCAGTCCCACATCCGGCTCCCTGCCTGGAGCCTGCTTCTCTCTGCCTGTGTCTCTGCCTCTCTGTGTCTCTCATGAACAAATAAATTAAAAATCTTAAAAAAAAAGGGGGGGCGGTCACAGTAGGAGGAGGAAGAGAAACAATTCTGTCTAAGGACTCTTTAGACAAAACAGCCTTATCAGAAGTATGAAAAAAGAACTCAGTTACAAAGAGACTGGTGAAGCTTTACATTTTAGGATAAAGGAAAAGAAAAATCCTAAAGGCTCCTCAAGCTAGGGAATGGGAGGTTTAAAGTAAAAGACATGGGATCCCTGGGTGGCGCAGCGGTTTAGCGCCTGCCTTCGGCCCGGGGCACGATCCTGGAGACCCGGGATTGAATTCCACGTCGGCTCCCGGTGCATGGAGCCTGCTTCTCCCTCTGCCTATGTCTCTGCCTCTCTCTCTCTCTCTCTGTGTGTGACTATCATAAATAAATAAAAAATTTTTTAAAAAAATAAATAAATAAAGTAAAAGACATACATCATAATGGAAAACTACATATAAAAAGAACCAGGTTTGAGATCAGACTTCTTATCTGCAACAATGAACATCAGGTAATCATCAATTTAGAAGTATCTTCAGAAAAGGCGAGGAAAAGGATTCATGTTTTTTCATCTAGCCAAAAGATCATTCTCATATAAGGACAAAATGAAGACATGTCAGGACATGCACTCATAAAAAATATTAGTTATAAATCTTCATGCAAACAGAGACAGAACATATGAGGCAAAAAATGTTTTAAAAAATGAGAATATCCACTATCACAATGGAAAACCTTCTTACCAGTCAGAAAACAAATCGAGTAAAAATTAAGATTACTAAGGATTTTTATTGTAATTATGCTATGTAATTAAAGAACTTGATCGGACAGAATTCTCTGTACCATAAAGAAATACAAACATATTTTTCAAGATTTTATTTATTTGCCAGAGACAGAGAGCACAAGCAGGGGGAGCAGGAGGCAGAAGGAGTGGGAGAAGCAGTAGCAGGCTTCCCACTGAGCAGGGAGCCCAAAGCAGGGCTCAATCCCAGGAACCCAGGACCATGACCTGAGCAGAAGGCAGGTGCTTAATCGACTGAGCCACCCAGGCACCTCAAGAAATGTATTATTTTCAAACACCTGCGAAATACTCCAATAATTATTCTGATAAGGAAAAAAATCTTAATTCCAATAGGCCAATAAAATCAGAATTTAACAGAAAGCCAAGTAATAGTAATTTTAAAAATACTGATTAATAAAATTCATTAAAAAATTTCTAAGGGGCACCTGGGTGGCTCTCGGTTAAGTGTATGACTCTGGATTTTGGCTCAGGTGCTCATGTCCTGATCTTGGGGTCATGAGATGGAGCCATGATCAGGCTAGATGCTCTCTTCTCCCTTTGCCCCCACCCACCATGGCCACACAACTGTGTGCACATGCTCTTGCTTGCTCTAACAATAAATAAAAACTTTAAGTATTTTTTAAAAGCATACTCTTGGGTTAAAAAATAAAAAAACAAAACTGGAATCAGATCTAGACTTGAATAAAAATGCAGTCACTCTAGAACTGCACCAAAACCTATGCAGTATGAACAAAGCAGTAAAGTATAGAAAATTTACATGTTTAAAGGTTTTCAATAAGCAAAACAATCAAACTATTCAACTGAAGAAATTAAGGCCAAAGAAGAATCCAATAAAAAACAATAAAGAGTTGTTTCTCTGCAGCTTGTTTAAAGCTACCAATACAAGAAATGAGTCTTTGGTTAAAGTTTGATTCCTAAAAAGTATAGGAAGGTCACGATACAAGAAGAGAGTCAACTGTTGATAGAATTTTAAACTTTGTATCAACACATTTTCTAGTAAAATATTAAAGGCTATAGGGAAAAGGAATCAATAAGCATATAAAAAAATGTGAAAAGAGCCAAATTCTACCACTAAGGCAGTAAGAGCAGAGTTTTACAGCAAAATTCAAGCACAGTTTTCAGAAACAGTTAATTCTGGTCTTGTTTAAGGTGCTTCAGGGCACAGAAGACAGAAATGTTTCTCACCCATTTTCAACAGTGCTTCTTGTTTGTGGACGTAAATGCAAAAAAATAAAAAATAAAAAATAAAAAATAAAAAAAAATTAACACATCAAAACCATGAATCCCATGACCAAGGAAAGGTGCTTTAACTTTAAGAAATCTATTTTATTAAACTTCATTAATAAACTGAAGAAAAAACATTATCATCACCTTTCTTAGCAGTTGCAGAAAAAGCATGATTCAAGATCTATTCCTGATAAATACTCTTGACAAACTAGGAAAAGGAAAATGTTTTACTTGGTAAAAAAAATTACCAAAAAATTAAAAGCAGCATTCTTAAAGGTAAAACTTTATTAGTATGCCCATTACAGTAAAAAGCAAGGATGCTCGTTATCAACACAATCAACATTATGTAGATGGCCATCTTGTGGCAATAAACATTAAAAAAAGATCATCAAGGCAGGAAAATTTAAGTACATCCTAGAAAAACAGGGGACTGCCCTAACAAGAGGTAGAATATGCTACAAATCTGTTATAACTTATGTGGAACCACATGAAACTGGGGATATTATTTTTTTTACTTACAGAAATAGCAACACAGTATGATTTAGCCTCATATAAAACTACGGTGAGGGGCTGCAGCAGAAAAGTACATTTTACCTTTCATCAACACTGCTCTTCTAATTTTAATGAATAGAACATGAAATTAGCAGGAAGCTACATATAATGTCTACCTTGAGCATTCTTTCATCGTTGTAACTGTTTTCTCTTTGGATACCATCCTATTTATTTTATAAAAATTAAATAAATCTTTTTGTTTTATAACAGAAAAATGTAAAAGGTTTTGAACTCATCCCATTCTACATTATCAGAGTAGAAATGAGAAGTGTCCACATTAGTGAAATTTTGGTATGGTTCCCATATAGCAAATTTTAAACAAAATTATAAAAGCAATAGAAATAACCCAATAACACAACATGTCTAAAATCTAACTTTCTAGGCCTCCATGCCCCTTATCTCCTGGATTCTCCCAGTGTATCAGGTTCAAGCTTGGGCTCTTCCTTATTAGCATTTCTAATCATCCTGATGCCAAAATATTCTTATCAACTGTAATTCTCTTTAAATTCTACTTCCACCATCTTAATCCAAATTACACCAAATCTACAATACAAGCAATGCTAGTAACATATGGCTTTATATAACCAAAAGTTAGCTAATGTGCCCCAAATCAAATCAGCATACAAAAGGACAATTTCAAATCCTAAATGTATAATGTGCCAACGTGCAAAGATTTAAGGGGGAAAGTAGGGAACAGTATATAATTCCGTAACTTCACTAATAACATGTGCTGACAAAGTCAGTTAAACAGCTAGGAGTAACAGCTCCCACTCCTGCTCTAGACCACACTTAAAAGTCTTCCCATGAACTAGTTTTATAATTACAATGAAAATCAAATACATTAAAATAAACAGTAAATAAGTTTTCCGATTCCCATAGCCTGTACTGAAGATAATAGTTTAAACATCGAAATACTAAAATGAATGCTGCATTTTGAAATCTGTTCTTCCCAAGAAATCCCTACTTGTGAGTCAGTGTCTGGGACTCACCCACTCCTTGTCAAGGTAATAATAAAACTAGCCCAAATCAAAGGGGAGATTTTGAAGGCTAAGCACTTTGTCCTGTTTTCCCAAAATAATGCACACTGACGTTTAAGTTATATAAAAAGGAACAATCATAATTACAAAAAATATAAAATTAAGGTTAGTCTACAGTTTACAAAGTACGGCTTTGTGACTTAACTTTAATACTTTTTTAATTTAAATGTCTCATGATAAAGACTCAAATATTTATGCATACAATATTAAATACAAAAGAAAACCCTGATAAGGAGCCAAAAAACACCAGGAACAGAAACTGGACCAAACCAACACAGAAAAGGCCACAGGCAGTAGAGAACACTACTTCTTACAGTCTATCATACTGTGCTCCAACTTCCTTTTTCCCACTACATCAAGGTTTTCATGATAAACCTGCACACATTTTTATGAAGTTGCAATGGTCTGCAAAATTATTCTTCACAAATCAACTATCAAGTGCAGAAACTTTATCATGATCCTCTCTCTCATATGATCCAAGATATTCCAAAATAACCTATTTTGCTAGTGTTGCTTTCTGGCTACCAGAGACAACTAGTTCTATTAGAATAGCACAGGTCAGAACCTTTCAGAAGATGCCAACATTATGTCATGCTCTTCTGGTATACTGTCATACAATTCAAAGGTAATCAAATATATCTTTTGGTAATCAAACCAGTAAACTAGCACTATCCAAGTAAATATATACCAATCACACTCAGATCCTGAGTTTCTTTTAAAATGCAGTAACTCCCAAGGGTAAATTTCAAGAAAATGATTTGCTAACATCGGAAGTCAGCCTGAGTATACCAATAGGTGAAACCTATCTTTCAAACAAAACTAAAAGAAGTTTACCACTGACCAGTCTCAAGACAACAAGAAGGTGCAGGGATTGGGGAAGGGAGGAGGAGGAGGAGGAGGAGGAGGATACAGAGTGCCAGAGAGTTTTATCTGAAACAACAGTAGCTCTTGATATTATCTAAATAGATCTCACTGGTCTTCCAGTTGCAGATACTGGTTAGAAACTCTCTACTGTCCAATATTAGTTCTACCGTGGGGCATTAGATGTCTGTGCCACAGGATACTAAAGTACTAATGTGTAACTACATACAAACTGTACTATCTATATATCAGGAAAGGTCAAAGAGAAGAAAATTCATTAGAACTCAGGATATAACACATTAACACATGATTTGGCAAACAACCACTCTAACTTCTGGATTCCTAACAATAAAATTCTTAATGTCCTGCTCAGAGTTCCCTCCTCTATGTGCTCTCCGCTAGACCTGTAGTTTGTAAGTATCTAAAATAAATCGGTGGGGATCCCTGGGTGGCGCAGCGGTTTGGCGCCTGCCTTTGGCCCAGGGTGCGATCCTGGAGACCGGGGATCGAATCCCACATCGGGCTCCCAGTGCATGGAGCCTGCTTCTCCCTCTGCCTGTGTCTCTGCCTCTCTCTCTCTCTCTCTCTCTCTCTCTCTCTCACTGTGTGCCTATCATAAATAAATTAAAAAAAAAAAATTAAAAAAAATAAAAATAAAATAAAATAAATCGGTGTTTATTTAAAAATTCAGTTTTCAAAAAATAAAATAAAATAAAATAAAATAATAAAATAAAATAAAATAAAATAAAATAAAATAAAATAAAAATAAAAATTCAGTTTTCTAGGCCACATCCCCTACTGCTCTGATTCATGATAATTCAGAGGGAGTCCGTAACTTGTAACTTTAAAAGCTTCTCAGGGGATTCTAGTAAGTAGCCATATCTGGGAGAAATTATCCTTATGTCTGTCCTAAAAAATCTCTGAACTGCAAACTCCTGGGCATAAGCAGGCACCAAGTCACAATTACCCTGGAGCCCCCTTCATGTAGCTGTCACTTGTCAGGCTCTTCAGTGTGGCAACTTAAAATATCCAGTGTTTACTTTCCAACTCTAAGGAGAATAGTAGTTTGAGACCTACAGCTGCTGATCTGATTCTAACTTAGCCAAATGAGTAAGAGCAAACCTAATCATATAGGATGTCACAGTCCAGGTACTTAGTTAACTGCTTTAAAAGTTTTAGATGAGAGATGCCTGGGTGGCTCAGCAGTTGAGTGTCTACCTTTGGGCCAGGGCATAATCCTGGAGTTCCGGGATTGAGTCCCACATCAGGCTCCCTGCATGGAGCCCACTTCTCTCTCTGTGTGTGTCTCTCATGAATAAATAAATAAAATCTTAAAAAAAAAAAAAAAAAAAAAGGTGTTTTAGATGCACAATTTCCATAACAATCCTAAGGGAGTGGACTCAAAAACTCAGATTTTATAGTGTGCCTAACATCACCTAGCTACAAGTATCAGAGACTAGACTTAAACACTAATCTAACTGAATATTTCAATCCATTAATTAAGGGTAAGATATCCTCTAAGAACCAACTAAAAGTATTTCTGGTCAGTCCTCGGAGACTGAAACTGTCAATACCAAGTGTCCACTGAACCCACTACACAAATATTAAATACAAGCCCAAAAAATGTATAACAAAATGTAAAACCATTTTAACAAAAATTCTGGAAAAGCTATTTATAAAATCCCTCTGATATTTTAGGACCTAAGAATGTGTCCTATTTGATTAAGTCCAAATGACAGGATTTAAGGCAATTTGCATTTATATAGTATTTTAGAAATCAGGCATATGAAAAATTTCTTTAGAAAATTAGAGGAGTGTGTGTGACATTAGATAGATCAGAGTGAACATATTCTCCAGAACTGTGCTGTCCAATTCAATAGTCACAAACTACATGTGGGAAGTAAGCACATGAAATGTGGCTAGTCCGGGAAGCCCAGGTGGCTCGGCGGTTTGGCACCACCTTCAGCCCAGGGCATGATCCTGGAGACCTGGGATCAAGTCCCAGGTCCGGCTCCCTGCATGGAGCCTGCTTCTCCCTCTGCCTGTGTCTCTTCCTCTCTCTCTCTTTGTCTCTCATAGATAAATAAAATCTTAAAAAAAAAAAAAAAGTGGCTAGTCCAAACTGAAAGGGTGCTATAAGTGTAAAATACTAGATTTCAAAGACTTCCCACAAGAACAAGAATGTAAAGAATTATTAATAGTTTTAAAAATATCAAGTACATGTTGAAATGATAACATTCTGGACATACCAGGTTAGAAAATATACTAAAATTTCACTTTACTTTTACTTCAATAGAACTATTAGAAAACCACACATGTAATTTGCATTTGTGGCTCACATTACCTAGAATATGCATTTTAGCCAAGATCCCCTGGTGATTACAATACACACTGAAGTTTCAGAAGCACTGCTCCAGAAAACTGCAATTTCATTTCCTTTAAATCATAATTACAATTCCAATATTATTCTATCTACTCATTTACTGAAATGCTACAAGGTGTCAGGCACTGTTCTGGGGAAGAGAAATACAAGTTAACAAATTCACTCTCTGTTCTGGTGGAGTGTATTCCACAGAAGACTAAGAAAAGCTAAAATACGGTTAGTTCTGCTATTAACACTTTTTGAAAATGCACGTGTTCCAGTACTACTGATAAATCAGGAAATTATCTGAGCATAACACAAATTTTCCCTAAGAGCAGTTTCACCTCTGAAAAATACTAGCTGTACCCATTTGAACCAAGATACACAGGAATTTACAATGTACCCCAAAAATCTGCCAGCTACCTCAATTCATCCTATGAGTCATGAACCATATCCATCCACAGTTGGTGTTACAACTTTCAGAGGGTTATTTCAGATAACCCTCCTTCCATCGCTTCATCAATAACTCACAAGCTGCAACCGTTTCAAAATATACCCTCTCACAAGCTAATTTCTGGTCTTTGTGAAGGTAAAGAACCATCCATACTTACTGTACTGTCACTGTACTCCTTAACCATTAAATATGGTTACGCTATGATTTTTGTTAGGTGCCTGTCTTTTTAATGTGCCCCTAACTACATTCTCCCCTAAGCCCTGTGGTGTGATTTTGCACAGCATGAGGATTTTTAGGAACACACAAGTCACATTACAGCAGAATGACTATACGTAAATAACATTAGGTAATGTTAAGTACAAGGAAGGCACACTCAGTAAAAAAGGATAGACAGTGATGGGGATGGCTGCTTCAGAGTGAGCAGGAAGGCCTCTGGGTGACACTTAAGCACATTACTGAAGTGAGAGTGCACCAGGCAGACATAAAAAAGAGAACATCCTAGAAATGAGGAGCATAACATGCTGTAGTCTTGAGACAAGAACAAACTTCTTTCTGTAGGCCAGAATGAACAGAGCAGCACAAACAAGAGCCAAGAGTGGTAGGTAAAGAAGCTGAAGAAATATCCAGACACCAGATTAAACAGGGTCTTTGACAGGCCTTGTAAGTAACAGGGAGTCACTGGAAGGTTTTAAGCAAGAGAATGAGGTGAGCTGACGGGCATTTTAACTGGACCACTCTGGACTGTGGGGGGAAGTAACTGTGTGATGCAAAAAGAACACCATTCAGAAGCTTCTGCAGAGTCCTGGTAAGAGAAGGTGGTGGCTAGGAGTATAATGGTTGTATTTCAAGTACCGAGAAGTGGTTTTAACTACAAACCAAGTGAAGTATTTAAGCTACTAACTGTTCAAACTAGAAAGCAAGTCTCTTAGGTACATGTAACACCCTAGCTCTATCCTCAAATTGTATTCCCAAGTATAACCACTTAAACAGGAATAATCTTCATCAGTCTATTTCAAAGGCTTCTTGGGGAATCAGAAGAGAAATAGTGTCAAAATTTTAAAAGGCTTTCAAAATTATGAAGCATCACATAAATTGTAAGAAGAAAGGAAACTCTACTCTTAGAGGAGACATTTGCAATACCTAAATAACTGTTTTTGAAGTGATTAACAAATAGTGTCTCTGGTACAAAGTACAGAGTCCCAGAAACAGAACAGTTAGAGATGCGGTCCCACTTAAAAAATCTCTGTGAAGATGCCCCCAGCTCATTGCTACCTTCATTCTTTTTAGCATCATAACAAAATGACAAACTACATGAACTACAACCATTCTGCACAACAGAAGACAGTAAACAGACACTTAACAGAGACAGTCTAGAATAGGTAAGTTTTCTGTGAATTAGGGAACAAAAATCCTAAGTATGTTGTACCAAAACTTCAAATTTATCTTGCACAACTAAAAAAAAGTTCAATTAAGACTGCCTTGGGCAGCCCCGGTGGCTCAGCAGTTTGGCGCCGCCTTCAGCCCAGGGCGTGATCCCGGAGACCCTGGATCAAGTCCCAGGTCGGGCTCCCTGCATGGAGCCTGCTTCTCCTTCTGCCTGTGTCTCTGCCTCTCTCTCTCTCTCTCTCTCTCTCTCTGTGTGTGTGTGTGTGTCTCGAATGAATAAATAAATAAAAAATCTTAAAAAAAAAAAGACTGCCTTAAAAGATCAAAGCGAACCATTCCAAAATATTTGATGGTAAAATAGAAAAACCATTATATCATTAATAATACATAACCAGTTAAAAAGTGGTGACTCTAAGACAAATGACATGGATATGTTCAAATACTCGCACACATGTCTAGGGCAAACATATTTTCTAAAATTAAAAAAAAAATACTGAAGAGTTGAAATATTATGACTGCTAACCTTATTCTGTTTCTCTTGGAATGAAGTATCTACTTCCTGTGGTCTTTAACTGACCTATGAAAATCCAATGCAAACGCATTTGCCTACTTTACTATCTTATTATAAAACATGGATGAATAAAAATAGGTAATATTTATCTCCTGTTTCAATGAACTAAAATCCAAATACACTAACTTTAGACTCTGTATGAAATGTTCAAGTTGCTTTGAAAACAAGTGTCTGGCAACGCCTGAGCGGCTCAGTGGTTGAGTGTCTGCCTTTGGCTTGGGGCGTGATCCCAGATCCAGGGACTGAATCCTGCACTGGGCTCTCTGTGAGGGAGCCTGCTTCTCTCTCTACCTAAGTCCCTGCCTCTCTTTGAGTCTCATGAATGAATAAAATCTTAAGAAAGGAAAGAAAAGAAGAAAGGAAAGAAAGAAAGAAGTGTCTGAATATGAAGGCTTGAGAAAAATGGCTGCTTCCAAGCAAAAAATTTGGCAAATTTTAACATTAAAACTCTTTTTAAAAAACACTGATGTGATAACTTGGTCTAGAACTACACACACATATTGTGCCAATGTCAATGGAGTGGCTTTGATACTGTACTAAATTAGGTAAGATGTAACCATGGGAAGTTGGGTGAAAGCATTACAAAGAAACAAGAGGATACGATGGACTTTAATTTATGCTATTGTAAACACCCACCAAATAAGCTTTCAATATGCCTAAATGTTTCCTCTCTGACAGTGTAAACAGTGTACTAGGGTAGAGAGGACCAATTTCTAGAGTTAGCTCAGCCATTACTTGCTCAATTTTATACCAGAAAATTATCTCACTTGTAAAACTGTTAAACAGGGATGCTATCTGTTCTACCTTCCAAGAACAGGAGGATCAATATGAGATTGTTCATTTTTATAATATTTTCTAACATTATAAATGGAAAGCACATTTCATTTTATCCAAAAGTTACCTGATTAAGGCTATGCTACATAAGTATCAGTCTATCATCCAATGTGAAAAGATTGAAACATTACTAAATTGTATCTTTAAAAATACAGAAGCACTAATTATCCCCAAATACTCCCTACAAAATAATTCCTTCAAATGTTTTATAGTGTCTTGTTTGAAAATTAGATGAATATACATTTACAAAATAACTCCAAATATGGCTAAAAGACAAAACAAGATAAAACTTTCACTATGCTGCTAAAAATTTAAAAAACTTTAGAAACACTGGTTACCAAACCAATAAGGGCAACTTTACATTGTACTCAAAGATACCTAACTGCTCAGGAAACCAATGAAGAATATTTTTCAAGTAGTCAACTGAGCTATCTCCCCAAAGAAGAAGTTTCCAACAAGTATTCCAAGTATATAAGTTTCTTACAGTTAACTCTGGGAAGGATAAGGTGGAAAAAATGGGACAACCCCCGAGAGGCTGAAGTTTTGTGGACCAGCTTTCAGAATCCTTATAAAGTTATCTTTCAGTCCTAAACTCATCTGTACTATCATTCTTAAATTTAAAGTTATTTGGTAAAATAATCATTGAAAACAAGTCCTCAAGAAAAACATTAATAACGAAAGACAAAGTGTTTTTAAAATTCCACAAAAGCACAAACTCAACATATATTGTATGCCCATACTTCTCAAGTTCGGATGTCAGCTCCACTTTTAAAAACGTGCTTAAGCTATAAAAAACAAACCTTAAGATTTTTGCTTTTACTTATTTTTATTTAAACAAAAAACTGTTCTGCAAATAAGTCACAGAATATGTGAAAATAACCTGATTCACCAAGTTAAAAAATCCTTTAAGTAAATTATACTCACATAACTTCCCCTGATTTACAATAATCTACAAACCCTTTAATAAATTCTAAAAGGACAAAATGTAACTCTTTTAACTGTACATACTACGCTATAGTAAGTCTTTTTTAAACTAATTATTCTACAACTGACAATCCTTCTCAGTTCTTGCTTTCTTACTTTTCCTAGTAAATTACTTAAAATCCTTTTATACGTTACTCCTAAAACGGCACTTTGCAAGGAAATCCAAGGTGCCATAAAAGAAATCTAGTAATTACTGCAAAGACTGCTGTAATAGATGCCAGTAAAGCCCAATCTTGGATTTTACAAGTTCCACATTTAACTTTCTTTGTAAAATGTTAATTACAAATCACAGCACATAGGCTCCTAAGTTATTAGATATTTACTAAAGTCTTTAGATATTTTTTAAAACCCTAAAATGAAAACAACACATTTGATATTAGATCAATAAACGATATAGGGCAGCCCGGGTGGCTCAGCAGTTTAGCGCCGCCTTCGGCCTAGGTTGTGATCCTGGAGACCCTGGATCGAGTCCCACGTCCGGCTCCCTGCATGTAGCCTGAGTCTCCCTCTGCCTGTGTCTCTGCCCCTCTCTCTCTGTCTCTCATGAATAAATAAAATCTTAAAAAAAAATATATATATATATATATACATATATATATATATATATATATAGTAACTTGTTCCTAAAGATTTTTAAAGGGGGGGGGGGGGGGGAGGGAAAGAATTTTAAGCAGGTTCCATGCCCAGTGTGGAGCCTGATTGCAGGACATGCTCTTACAACCCTGAGATCATGACCTGAGCTGAAATCAAGAGTTGGATGCTTAACTGACTGAGCCACCCAGGTGTGCTCCATAACCTGTTAAATTTCTTTATACAGGTGCAGATAATCCAACTCAGTGTGTTTGACTTTGGGTAATGGTTCTGACCATATACGAATACTTATATATATATATATATATATTTACTTCAAAGTAAATACCTAAAAGAATACAAATGCCTGTAATAAAATTATATACATGCACTTTCAAAATTCAGCTTCAAACACATATCAACTATAAAAAAAATACCTGTAGTTAGTAATATAAGGACTAAGTATCTATTAAATAAGAATGACGACTTCACATCTTTAAAAGAATTAACATCAAAAATACACTCCAAACTTCAGAATGGAGATCTCATATTTTATGGTATATAAATATATAAATACTCATACATAGTATAAAGGAATATGGCAGTCAGGCATATTAGAAATGGTAGACAGAAATGAGTTATTAGTTAAGACTCCAGAGGAAGATAAACAGCTAAAAAGCCAATTAGAAAGTGCAGCCTAACTTAGCAAATGACTAGATCAGAGAAGTATCTTACGAATGAACCATCAGCAACCAGATGCAAATAAAAAGAAAATTAAAATCCTAGAAGAGGCATCTAGAGTTCATATAGGAAGCATAATTAAAATCAAAATGAAGAAAAAAGGAGTACAGAAAAAAGCAGCTAAAATCACCTCTAGTTGGCAAGTCAAAGCCTTTCAAACTAGCTTTTCTCAAGGTCAGGATCACGTTTTATCTTTACTTCCAGGAATACCACACAACTGTTGCCCCATGTTTGTTGAATGAGTAAGTAACAGAATGGTCTTGGGATTATTTGACCTATAAAGAAATTTTCAGGTATGGTTAACTGTAAATGTTAGAAAGCATTTACAGAACTTTCCCAGAGTGCCTAAACTGACTTCTTCCTGGATTTGGAGATACAGGATACATTAAACCAGATCACAATCACTAAAAGAGAACCTAAGACACTTATCTGTAAGGAGATGAAGTACCACATCCTATTTTGTCACAATCACAAAAATGTTAAAAATAAAGCACAATATAATGCAAACAGTACCACTATAGTAGAGTAACTGGAAATAGTATCATCTCAGACCATATCTAACACTGGAAAATTTTACCCACAAAATTAAAAGTATTAATAGTTTAAGTAATTTTACTATCAAAGGGCTTCTAACACTTTAATAACCAAACCCACTTACTACTGGTTACTTACAAACAAAATATAGTTTTATCTGCGGAAGTAGCACAACACTATAGCTATATTCAACCGAACTTTATTCTCCTTTCATCCAGTAAATGTCTAAATTCTTTCATCTCAATGCAATCTTCTATTATTAATTTCCTCAACCCAGTTACCATGGACAGAGGAAACCTATGTTTCTGACTGCACTGAATAAAGCTGATCTCCACCCTAAGAGGTGGAAAGAGGACCAGAAAATGCAGGACATTTTTAAAAAGTGAGCAAAGTACTGAAACCTCCTTGATAGAAAGCCACATGGCACTTTTGAGTTTCCTTAAAGCCTCTGAAAGCACAATCACTGTTGTATATATATGTATCTCAAACATGTTTATCTAGTAAGCAATTTAAGATTTTATGGTGGAAAAAAAACATCTTAATTACCCTAGTGAAAATGGTTTATGCCTCAATACACGCTCTAGAAGGAAATCCAATTTTTTGGTAAATTCTGGGCAAATTAAATCTGAAAATAGTTACCGAGTTTCTCTACTTAGCCCCCTACCACAAAAGAGCTTGAGGCAGGGCAATAACTGAAAGGACACATCACTATACAAAAGAAATGAGGCTAACTTTTAAAAAGTTGGAATATTCGTATTAATACAGTATAAAAGTTACATTAATAAAATCCTGGAGAATATGGAAAGTAACATTTTAAAGGTCTACAAATAAAAACCCTAAAGAAGGGCAGCCCCAGTGGCGCAGCGGTTTGGCGCCGCCTGCAACCTGGGGTGTGATCCTGGAGACCTGGGATCGAGTCCACATCGGGCTCCCTGCATGGAGCCTGCTTCTCTCCCTCTGCCTGTGTCTCTGCCTCTCTCTCTGTGTCTATGAATAAATAAATAAAATTAAAAAAAAAAAAAAAGAAACCTAAAGAACTTTATAATCACAAATGGTTTTTTTAACCTGTAAACTATCTCGAAAACCATACTAAGCTTTTAAATTGAAAATTTATCAGTAGGAAACACATTTGAACTCCTTACAAAAATAAATTTAAGCAGCAACAAGAATCTCAAACTGAGTCAAATAAACTGAAGTCTTTACTGGAAAAGATGTAAATTATTTTCTTAGAAAAATGTCCCACATTTCTCTCATCATTAATAAGCATTTGGTAAGTTATACTCAAATACATTCTCTTCTTATAAGCCACTGGTATCCATTTTAAGATGTATAGGTCAGCACCTTACTTCTACAGTGACTTGATAGAAATAAAATATTTTGATGATATAACCATATGGTAACATCTGAAAGCTGGAAATATCACTGCCACCCATTGTTTTACAGAGAACTATTGTTAAGTACATGTAGAAGTTTCATCAAAAAAAGCTACTCACCACCATCCCTCTCTCTAACTCTGTGAATATGCACATTTTTGGCCTTACTGTGACCTGTGCCATCACTATATTTGTTTTCAGGACTATCAGATCTCCGCAACATTTTATTTGGTGGTGAAGGATCTGCGGCGTCTCGCATTTTTTCATGTCTGTGATCACCACTACTGGGGTGACTCTTCGATGAATACTTAAGTGCCTGTAAAACATCACCCCCCCAAAAAAGAAGAGAGAAAGAATTGAAACTTTAAACTTAACTTCCTAAACGAATTTTATCATAAAATTTGGTATATTCAATTTATGAACTTGTATTAATAAAATCAAAATTTCCATTTTCAATTCTGCTTTAAGTCATTCAGACAGTACGTAAATGCCTAAGAGCTTCTCATAAAAAAAAAAAAAATCTTTAAAAAACCCCAAATATTTCATTAAACATCTTGTAACTACAAGAAATCAAACACCTTGGTACATTAATTCCTTAATAAATTTTTCTAGGAATTACAAAGTTAAATCCAAAGTAGAAACTAGTGTACTAGTTTCATCTCGAGTACTAGTGCAATCTTGTGTTCTACAACTGGTAAATGTAGACAAGTATACATAAACATAAGCATGTTTCTGCAAACCTACAAAAAAACTAATCAGTTTCCCCAACTTTTTGATTCAAGGAAAATGTCTCACATTTAACTTACCTACTCTTGCAGGTACAGAAAATCATTTCAAGGTATAAAAAATGTTGGTGGGTATTTCTAACATAATTTAATGGAACTCCCTCAAAATAATGATTTAGTTTTATTCTAACACATTTAAGACAATCATAATAAACCAGTCTTTTACTATGTGTTAACTTAATTAGTATGTTTCGGAGGAGCAGATTCAACAGGATTTAATCTTTTAACTACACAAAGATAACGAACATTTTACACACCAAGGGACCTCGGGTTTTTAACTTGAGCTTTAACAACTCAAGCTAACCAGTAACAAAACTACCAGCTTAGAAACTCCTTTAAGTTAGTAAATGTAGAATGTGTAAAGTATTCCTTTCTGGTGTCATCTGATAGTTACCAACCATTGACGAGATTTCCCCCCTCAAAACAGAGCCCACTTCTATCACAATTTTTAAAACCTTTACATGCAGAAACCGCAGTCACAAAAAGGAAACCTAGCTACCTAGAACCATCTATACTAGAATTACCCGTAAAAGACTTCTGAGCAGAAAGTGAATTATCCAAGTATTCAAAGATCTCAATCAATTCTTAGGAAAAACGAAAAGCACTCCTTCACTAGTGAAGCAGCTATATGCACCAAAAACAATTAAAATGGGGAAGAGAATAGTTCAGGACACACATAAGAGTTGCAAACCAATTAAGTTGTTCCTTCCCAAGCTTTCCGTCTAATTTAAGTATCATTGTGTTAAGCTGAAGTTCCCCAATACAATAAATATGGCTCAGAAGTCACCTATCACCTCACCCCATCGATTCCTTCACACCGAAATAGTCGAGACAGGTCCTTCCTGGCTAGGAATGCTTTTTTTTTTTTTCCCCCCCGTAAGAGGGGGAAAAAAAAAAAAAACACCCCACACAAAACCCTTAACTTCCTCCAGTCACCTGTCAAAATAAGTCACTAAACGTTGCTGGCGAGCGCTAAGAGAACCAAACAAAATTTCCAGGGGACCCGCGGTGCTAGTTTCAGATTTGTTGCACCGAAGGGCCTGTAGCGACTTGTGAAGCCTGCGCTCGAGTAGCAGTTCCTCCCTTCCCCCTCCGTCCCCCCACCCACCCCTCCACCCCGGCCTCGGCTGGTACCTGGTAAGGCTGCGAGTCCCCCCTCCGGTCGTGACAGCTGAAAAACAGGAAGAGAGACGGCGATATAAGACACCTCGGGGAGCCCGGGGGGGCGGCCCCCCAGCGCCCCTCCCCGCGGGAGACCTACCGAACGGACAGCAACGAGCCCACACACACTCACACCACACACACCCGCGCCCGAAAGGCGGTACCGAGGGCCAGACGCCGAGAACCCGGCCTCCGCCGCCCCCACACTCACTCCGTCCTCGCCCGCCCGCGCGGCGGCTCCTCCTCCCAGCCCGATCCGGATCAGGGTTAACAACAAAAATGGCGGCTCGGCCAGCACCAGATAAGGAGGAACAGCCCCCCCCCCCCCCCGCGCCGCCGCCGCCGCCGCCCCCCGCCCGCGCTGCGGCCCGGCCCCGAAACGAAAAGACAATTTACCCATCACTGAGTCTCTGCTGTTTCCTCGCATACATTACCATCAATGCCCGGCCTGTGAGTGTGTGTCGGGGGAGGGGAGAGCGGCCGCGAGAGGCGGGCGGGCGGGCGCGCAGGCGGCGGGCGGGCGGCGGCACCGGCACCAGGGCCCGGCGCGCCCTCGGCGACTCTCAGCACCTCCCCGTTACTGGCGCCGGCGCTCCCGGGCCATCTCCCTCCGCCGACACCACGCTCACGCTCAGCCCGGGCAGCGGCGCCAACTACACGGCGGCAGCGGCGAGCCGGGGGGAGGGGGGCCAGAAGACGCGTCCGGCTCGGCCCCGCGGAGAGCTACTGCCTCCTCCGCCTCCTCTTCCTCCTGCTCCGCCGCCTCCTCCCCGCCTCCCCCCGTCGCCGCCGCTGCCTGGTCCTTCTCCTCCGCCTCCTGCCGCCGCCGCCGCCGCTGGTGCCGCCGCTGCCGCTCCACCAACTACATCCGGGCAACTCGGCCGCCGCGGCCTTCGGCAAAGCTCGGCAGTTTCCGCCGCGCCCCTCCTCTCCCACCCTCGGCCTTCCTCCCCGCCCCGCGCGGCTCCGGAACGCCGCCTTCGGCAAACCTCGGCTCGCGCCGGCCTTCCTCTTCCTCCCAGGCCGCGCTCGCCTCCTCGCGACCCGTCAGCCCTTTCCGGTTGCCGCTGCCTTTCCTCACGCGCCAGTCCGGCCGCTGCCGTTCCGGCTTAAGGATAGTCCCGCGCGGGGCCGTGCTCGAGGCTGGCCCCGGGGGCTCCGGGGTGCGCGGGGAGGGGGCCGCCTGCGGGAGGAGGACGCTGCGGCGCGGGAGAAGCCATCGCGGACCAAATAAAGGCGGCTGTGGCTGCTGCGCGTGCGCCCGGCGGCGCGGGGGAGGGGGCGCGCCCCGGAGTGACCCTCCGGCCGCCGGCCCCCGCCCCTCGGGGCTCCGGCGGGGAGGTCGGGGAGCCCCCGGGGAGGCTGCGGAGGGGCGTCCGCGGCGGGCGGCGGCGGGCAGGGGCGCCCGGGAGCTGGGCCGCCGGCGCGTGGGGAGGCCGCCTCACCGCAGGAGCGCGCAGGGTGGCGAGCTGCCGAGCGGGGCCCGGCGCGGGGGCCCAGGGCGGTCGCGGGACCTGCGGGAAGGCCGTGCGCCGCCGCGGCCGGGAGGGGCACGCGCCGGGGCCGAGGAGGGCGCGCGGCTCCGGGCGTGGGCGCTGAACGCGGACCGCGCGGGGGGGGGGGGGGGGTCGGGACGCGCTGGCTGGGACCGAGGGTCGAGCCGCTGCGTCCTTGCTTCCTGTTTGCCGCCCCCGGCTGGGCCTTCCCCACCCTCTCTTCGTTTCCCATTTTTCTCCTCTAGTTCCTCTTCGTCGCCGAAGTCCTTTGGTGAAGGAAAATTCGCTCGGACATTCTGCGTGTGCCTGAAGGCACAGGGTGTGCCAGATGCGGCTGCGGCGAATTGCACTTCGCAGAGCGCTGCGGGCACAGGCCCGGCATTGGCACGCTGGCCCCCAGTTAGGCTTTACTTGAGAGCGGATGAGGCTGCGGTGCGGGTTTCCCCCCTGCGCTAAATTCCTTACAAGGCAGCGTTAATCTGACGAAAAGGTTGTAATAAACATAAATGTTTATTTGCATAGAAGGAAAAGATAAAGGAGGAAACAAGCCAGACGACCCCACCAAAAACCTGTATCAAAAAGTGACCGACTAACTTGGTATCCAGCAAGTTACATTATTGCTGAGACTAATGAAGGAAGGATGTGGGGAGGAGGCCCTGAAATCTATTGAAAGAAATAATTACGTGGCCTTATTTGTCATACCCACTTGCCAGAAATCAGGATTACTGCTGTTTTCGAGAACCTGTAAAAGCCTACTTAATGCCCACATAAGCTATCAGTACCTAAAAAAAAGTTGCCATTGACCGAAATGGGGGGAAAAAATTAAAAACCTGGAGTCTTATGTGCAATTTTTTTTTTTTTTTTAAGATTTTATTTTAGAGAAGTCCAGGTGGCTCAGCGGTTTAGCGCCGCCTTCAGCCCAGGACCTGGTCCTGGAGACCCGGGATCGAGTCCCACGTCGGGCTCCCTGCATGGAGCCTGCTTCTCCCTCTGCCTGTGTCTCTGCCTCTCTCTCTGTGTGTGTCTCTCATGAATAAATAAAATCTTTAAGAAAAAAAATTTTTGTTTATTTTAGAGTGAATGGAAGGAGTAAGAAGAGGGGGAAAGAATCTCAACTATACAATTTTATTTTTTTAAAGATTGTATTTATTCGTGATGAGAGACAGAGAGAGAGGCAGAGACACAGGCAGAGGGAGAAGCAGGCTCCACACAGGGAGCCCGCCCCGGGACTCTATTCCTGGCCTGCAGGATCAGGCCCTGGGCTGAAGGCGGCGCTAAACCGCTGAGCCACCAGGGCTGCCCTCAACCGTGTGATTTTAGCCAGGAGCCTCACCCTGGGCTGGATCCCACCACCCTGAGCGGAACCCGAGAGTTGAACACTTAACTGACAGCCTCCCAGACGCCCCTCTTGTGCAATTTCTAACACTTTTGTAACAATACATTGAAGACAGGACACCGGATTTGCAAAGTACAACAAAATTTATTGCTAATTTCTTGATGGTAATCACGTGCTGGAATTTTGATATATACCATTTGATCGAAAGCAGCAAATGAAGAAAATGTACCAGGCAATGTATAGTCTTCATTATTCATAGATCCCACATTTGCAATTTTGCCTACTCCTTAAAATTTGTAACTGTCAAGTCAGTATGCATAGTAGCCATGGACATGCATGGAGTGGCAAAAATTTAACATTCCCAGCTGAGTTTAACAAGGCCACATTGGTTGATTCTGCTTTCAAACTGTAAATAAATGCACTTTTCACAATATGTATACTTAAATGTTTTTTGCACTTTTCATTGTTTTTATTGGTGGTTTTGCTGTTTTAAATGCCCCTCCTGTAGTGCTGAAATGCTGTTTATTAGTCTTAAACACAAGATATGATGTTCCTGGTGGAGAAAACACATGTCCTAGATAAACTTCCAGGCTTATCATTAGTGCTTTTAGCCATAATGAGTTCAGTGTTAAGGAATCAACAATATTATAAGATGTCTAAGTAGAAACACACTGATGAAAATGTGACCAAAGTTTCAGGAACAGGGACGCCTGGGTGTCTCAGTAGTTGAGCGCCTTCCTTCAGGGCACCATCCTGGGTCTGGGGATCGAGTTCCATGTCAAGCTTCTCACAGGGAGCCTGCTCTCTCCCTCTGCCTGTGTCTCTCTTGAATAAATAAAATCTTAAAAAAAAAAAAAAAAAAAGACACAGTGTCTCAGGAACTTAACCCCTGTTTTCACAATGACTTAATAGAATTACCTCAAATAAGAACAATCAGCTATTTACTAAAGGATCCATATAAATGTTATACCCATTTTTTAAAAGCTCATCACGTATTTTAGATTCCGTCATCCATTATTATAAATCCTTTCTAAATACCTTCAGTCCTTTCCTTCTCTCTTCCTCTATTTTACCTGTCTAAACCACAATCCTGGTTAATTCATTGTATACTTGGAACAGAGCAGTTGAACTTGGCTGGAGAAAAACAGCCATGCTAACTCTGAATTGAGCTCTTTGTGTTCATCACCCTCCTCAGGCCACTTTCTCTAATCCATTTACCAGTTATTTCTAACAGCTAGTTAATATCCTTCAGACCTAAGAAGACATCCTCCACTCCTCATTCTGCGTAAGGCATTATCTTGTTTCTTATCTCTCTAGGGAAGTAGGAAAAAAGTCAAATCAATAACAGCCCCCTCCTCACCATTGCACCTACCAACCTTCTACATCTGAATACACTGCTACATACCTGTAACTATGGATAAATTGCCAAAATTCCTAAAATTAAAGTTGCCACCTTTTCCTTTAGAGCCATTTTACTCTTGGACTTGTCTGTTTTCCTTTTGAATATTTTCCCTCGCAACTGGATCACTTCTGTCAACTTATAAAAAGGTTTTAATAGCTACCATCATTAAAAAAAATTTTAAAAAAACTGACCTGTATCTCCCTCCAAATATCCCCTTGCTTTGATTTGCTCTCCTTACAAACTATTCCACTTCTGCTACTGTCTGTTAAATCCACAAATCAGACTTGATCTCCACAGTCCACTGTAAAACTGCTCAGTATCATCAGTAACCTCCATGTTCTTAAATCCAATTTTTGTTTCTTAATCTTCATCTCATTTCACCTGTCAGCAGCATTTGACACAGCTGACAAATTTCTCTTTTCCTGAAGCTCTATCTTGCCTGCCAGGATACTGTTCTTTCTTGCTTCTCTTCCTTCCTAAATGGTTTTTGCTTAGTCTCTTTGCTGGTTCCTCCTAATTTTCTAGCCTCAAAATGCTGGAGTACCCCAAGATTCAAATATCACAACTTGGTCTGCTCTGATATCTGTTCTCCCTCACTAGGCAATCCCATCCATGTCTCTGCCAAAATGTTTGAATCTCCAGCCTATACCTCTCCCCTAAACACTAGGCTCAAAATCAACTGCCAACTCTGCAGTACTGCTCAAATGTCCAGGTATCATAAACTTAAAAATATATCCACAACCAAACTCTTAACTCCTTACACCCCTGAATAAATTCTGTTTAGGTCTTCCCTGTTGTGTGAAATAGTAACTCCATTCTACCAGTTGAGACTAGAGACTTCGGGATAGTTTTTGCTTCTTTCATACTTCACATCCACTCCATCAGGAAATGCCACCAGTATTATCTTCAAAATATACTCAGAATCTGATCTTGGATCACTACCTCCATCACATTCACTCATCCAAGCCACTATCCTATCCCTAGGCCATAGCAAAGGCCTCCTAACTCCTCTCCCACTTTTACACCTGCTTCCACAAGGTTTACTAGCTCACACAGTAGTCAGTGATCTTTTTACAAGTCAGTATTATTTCTACCTTAAAACCCACCAATGGCTTCCCATCTCAGAATAAAAGCCAGTATTCTTACCATACTCTATAAGTGAACTACTCCTGCCCATGTTATCTCCTGTTTCATATCTAATGACTTTTTAACTTGCTCATTTTTTCCCCATCACTTTCTTCCCTTTTCCTCCAATATACCAAGCATGTTGGAGGACCTTTGCTCTACCATCCTGCCTGGAACGCTCTTCCCCTTTGGTCCTATTTGGTTCACACTGTATCACTCTAACCTTATCAGAAAGATCTTTCCTTTGAGAACTCTATATAAGTGGTACTCCACTATCTCTTTCTCTCTGCTCCCTTTTTTACTATTTGCCATATAATATATATTTCATGTATTGGTTGTCTCCTACTAGAATGATATCTATCTCTGTGACAGAAGATAAACATATTTGTTGAGTGAAAGGATATTTGCTTACAGAATTACAAAGAAAATAGCGAAATATCGTTCATTCCTAAGAGGAAAATACCTGATTATAAGATCCAGTCATTCTGTCACAAATAGGGAAAAGCTGGCTTATTCCTAATACAGATAAAATACTGTATTAGATAATATTTGAGAATTTACATAAATTTGCATATATAGCAAATCTTATGCTATTTCTATTCCTCTCTTTTGAGAGATTGCAAGTTTGTAAGTGTGCAAAAGACCTATATTTCCACCAACAGATAACACATATCAACCAATAGAGGGGGAGAACTATCAGCCCATAGGCTGTAGGTGACCATGATTTTTTTTTTTTAAGATTTTTATTTATTCATGAGATACACAATGAGAGAGACAGAGACACAGGCAGAGGGAGAAGCAGGTTCCTTGTGGGGAGCCTGATGCGGAACTCCATCCCAGGACCCTGGGATCTCGACCTGAGCCAAAGGTAGAACTCAACCACTGAGCCACCCAGGTGCCCTGGTGACCGTGTTTTTAATGTGATCCTGCTCAGGGAGAAGAATCAAAAAATTAAGTCCTCAAACCTCTAGTTGTAAAAGGGACTTAAAAAGGTTTTGCTAGAATTTCTAAAGGATCACAAAATAAGAATGTATTCTCTGAAATTTTTACCTACTCTTTTTATCTTTTTTCTCTGTCCTTGGCTTCCTCTCAAATAGCATAATATAGTGGTTAAAAACATGGCATTTTGAATCAGAATGACATAATGTAGAGCTCTGGCTACATTACTGATTGACTAGCAATGTGATGTTGGGCAAATTACCAAAATTTCAGAGATTATGCCTCCTTATTTCTAAAATAGGTTTGATAGGGCATAGGGCTGTTTGTCAGAAGTAAATGAAATCACTTTACATAAATTAGCAGCACCAGGCACACACATGCCCCACTGCTGGTGGTTATTATTCATTCATTAAAACAAAAAATTATTAACCTGTGTATCATGTCTTGAGAATACAGTATTAAGCAAAATCACTTGGTTTCTGCTTTTATGGAGTTTATATTTTAATATATAACTAAAAGACCATTTGATTCTCAGAGTTGTGATGTGAAGCTTTCATTCAAGTATGTGGAAAAATAGGAAAACTGCCACAAAAATCACTATTTAGAAAAAATGAGTAAAAACATCCAGGACAGCACTATATCAGTATATGATGTATCTTTTTAGGCAGAGATAATAATGTGGATAGTCAACAGATCCAGAGGTTCTTTTTTACTCAAGTAGAAGTAGTAGAGGTAAGCTCTGGATTTATAAACTGGCCACTACCCCCCACCTAGGCCACTTTTTAAAGTCCTTCCAAGTGATGGATGGTTAAGTATAGCCAAGATTGAGAACTGTACCCTAACCCCTTTGCCTCTGTCTGACAAAACTGCAGCCTGAATTAACCCATTCTCAGTGCCTCTAAGCATTTGCACATTGCTGAAGGCTATTGGACAATCCAATAGACTGATTTCCACTAAAATCTCATGATCACCAAAATCAAATGAACCCCCAGGACATCTAGGCCATCTTATATTTCTCTCTTTGCCTCTCACCACTTTAACAAGGTTTTCAACCACTCTCCTCAAATCTATCCCTCTCACTTTACTACCTCCCCTTCACTCTCTGCAGATAACATCACCACTTTCCTCCCAAAATGAAGCTAGCAAAGGGAAATTTCTTTCTGTATTTCAAATATACAAATCTACCTACAGTCATCCTTCCCCCTATTTACTCAACAATGCATTGAGTACCTACTATATGCTGGGCATACATCAATGAACCATACAAAGAAAGATCTTTACTTCCGTCTGGCCCTTGAGCTTATATTTTAGTGGGGAAAGACAGGAATAAAATAAGTGATACGGTGATTTAGAAAATAGTAAGTGTACTATGGAGAAGAATGGAAGTTTATAGGAAGGAGCTGATTAAGGAGTAATATTTTAAATAGTCATTGAGCAGATGACGTTTGAGCAAAGACTTGCAGGTGGTGAGAGAGCAAGCTATATGGGTGTTAGGAGAGGAATATTCCTGGCAAGGGGAACAGCAAGAGCAAAAATCTAGAGGCAGGAATGTGCCTGGTGTGTAAGAATAATAAGGAAAGCTGTGGGGTGAAATGTGACTGAGGGAAAAAGTTTTAGGAAGTGAGCTCAAATAGGTTAAAGGAGGGGATGAAGGGGCAGACCATGAAGTCTCTAATAAGCCATTGTAAGAAGTTTGGCTTTTATTCTGAGAGATGAGAAGCCATTGGAGAGTTAAAAGCAGAAAAGTGATGCTGGCTACTATATTAAGAATGTCCATATGACAAGGAAGGAAGCAGGGAAACTACCTAGGATGCTACTGCATTGTCCTAAGGTCACTGTTTCAAAACAGGAGTTAAGCTTCCTCTCTAAGGCCATTTCCTTCACATATACTTTCCTTCCACCTCTTGAGTTATACTGACAATTATCTCTTTGTATACTTAAACTCTCCCTTTTATCTAGATCATATCCATTGTTTCTAAACACATCTGAATCCTATGTCAAAATAAACCCTTCCTTGACCCCATTGCTGCCCTGTCAAATTCCTTACTTCAGCCAAATTTTCAGTAAGCCTTGTCTCTGGGATCTCATTCGTTTCATTCTTCACCTCTTTATTCATATTCCAGGTTGCTATCATCTGACATCTGCGCCTATAATATCACCAAAATAGATATTCCTAATGTAATTTTTCTTCAAGAGAGTGCTAATTCTCCAGGGGACATTTGGAGATATGTGGCAGTACTTTTTGGTTTTGATTTGTATATTTTTGGTTATGACTTACAGATGAAAGGTGCTACTAGTGTTTAGTTGTCAGAGGTCAAGGATACCTAACATACTGCAATGTGTAGGACAGTCCCTCATGTTTAAGAATTATCCTGCTCAAAGTATCAATATCGACCTCTTGAAAAATAATCTTGGGCACTTGGCTTACTCAGTTGATAGAACATGTGATTCTTGATTGTGAAGTCAAGTTTGAGCCCCACATTGGGTGTAGAGATTACTTAAAAGAAACAAAAAAAGAAGAAGAAAGATTTTTGAAAAATACTCTTAAGGTCACCAATGACTTTTATATACCTGTCTTCACCAAAGATTTTACAATCTTTTTCCTAGAACCTTAGAATATTTGCCATTGATAGCTACTCTTTTTGAATTACATTTCTCTCTTGGCTTCTATAATACATCACATTTTTTGCTTTCTTTCTACCTCCGGCAGCTCCTCTCATTCCTTTTTGCAGATTTATCTTCCTCTCCTCCACTACCAAGTGTTGAGGTTCTCCAGGAATCAGTCTTTGGGGGGTGATGTCAGTAAAAATGGCCATTATGGAACTCCAAGGACTGTCCTCCACATAAACAGCAAATAATTTGGCAAAAATTATCAGAATCAAGTTTATGTGAATTCTGGAAATTGGTAAAGGTTTACAATAACCAGGCAAACATTTAATCAAGATCAAGGTAACTGAGTACCAATTGGAAGCTTTGTGTTACCGACACTTACCCTAATCCCATTTCTTCATACCCAGTTCAGTGGCAGTTTTGGACAAGAGCCTACATTTCTGGTGTAGGTACCTGGTGCCAGAGGTAGCAGAATGGACCTTGTTCTCAAAGAATTGTAGTAATTTATTTTGACCTGTCTGGTGGCTCTCTGAAGGCCTGGTGCAAGGGCTTGTCCTTATTTTGCCTAACTTGGAGCTCTCCTGAGGCAGAACTGACTACTCAGGAGATATTAAAGACAAATTATTAGCTGCTGCCAGTGAGGGAAAGGAATAATAAGCAAACAATAGACACAACAAAAAGCCTGGGAGGAAGGCCTGAAGAGTGAGATAGTTTGGAGAACAAAATCATTGAAAAGCTCCTACATATTCCTGGGAATTTGAAGTGCTACCTAGGGGCACCCACCTGGCTCAGTTGGTAGAGCACGTGACTCTTGATCTTGGGGTTGTAAGTCCAAGCCCCATGTTGGGTGTAAAGATTGCTTAAAAATAGAATTAAAGAAAAAGGCTACCTATATATCTAGGGTGGGGAAAATACACAGAAAAACTTGCAAAGTTCCTAAAGTCTCACTTCTGACTAACATTCAGGCTCTGCTCAGAAAGAAAGTGAAAGATAAGGTAGATTTATAAATTGCCCATTTGAATGATAAAGACATGTCCCAACACACCTGCAAAGAGCCCTCTGACAAAGCCTGGAAATTGTTTTCTTCATTCTTTGGTTATAGACATTTAAGAAAATCTCTCTTTAATCACTAGCTGACCACTAAGCCAACAGAATAGAAATTTCAGTGGTCACACATAAGAAGGGATACAGACTTCACAAAGTTAGCTCAGAAAAGTCATTAAACAAACAACAACAATCACAATAAGCAGAAACAACAGGGAGGGAAGAGATTCTGATTTCCAGACTTGCCACATTATGATAATTAAAATGTCCAGTTTTCAACACAAAATAACAAGGTAGAGAAAAAAATGTGGCCCATATACAGGAAAGAAAGAAGTTAATAGAAACTTTTCCCAAGGAAGCACAGACATTGGACTTACTAGACAAAGATTTTCCACCAACTATTTTTAAATAGGCTGGAATAGCTGAAGGAAACTATGGAAAAAAAACTAAAAGAAATCAGGACAGTGTATCTCACCAAACAGAGAATATTGATAAAGAGGTTGAAATTATAAAAAGGAACCAAGTAGAAATTCTGGAGTTGAGGGCAACTGGATGGCTGAGCGGTCAAGCCTCTGCCTTTGGCTCAGGTCATAATCCTGGGGTCCTGGGATCAGGTCCCACATCAAGCTCCCTGCGAGGCTATGCCTGTGTCTCTGCCTATGTCTCTGCCTCTCTTTGTATGTCTCTCATGAGTAAATAAATGAAGTATTTTTTAAAAAAGGAAATTCTAGAGTTGAAAAGTACAATAGCTGAAATTAAAAATTCATTAGAGGGATTCAACAGTAGATGTGGGCTGTCAGAAGAAGGAATTGGCAGACTTTAACACAGGTCAACTAAGACTACCTAAGCTGGGGAGCAGAAAGGAAAAGGAATGAGGAAAAATGAATAGAGCCTAAGAGACCTGTGGGGCAGCATCAGGTATACGAATATATGCATAACAGGCATCCCAGAAGAAGAGAGAAGGAAAGGGACAGAAAGAATATTGGAAAAATAATGGCAAAAAACTTGCCAGATTTGATGAAAAACATGAATCTAGGTGCCCAAGAAGCTCAATGAACTCCAAGTAGGATAGATTCAAAGAGACCCACAACAGGACACATTGTAATCAAACTGTTGAAAGTCAACGACAAAGAATCCTGAAAGCAGTAGGAGAGAAGTGAATCCTCACATAGGAGGGAACCTCAATAAGATTTAACAGCTGATTTCTCACCTGAAACTATGGAAGCCAGGAGACAGTGGAATGACATTCAAAGTGCTGAAAGAAAATCTGGTTAGCTAAGAAATCTATATCCAGAAAGGCTATGCTTCAAAAATGAAGAAGTTAAGATATTCTCAGATAAACAAACACTGAGATAATTTGTCATTAGTAGACCTGTCCTACAAGAAATACCAAAGGGAGTTCTTTAACCTGAAATGAAAAGACTCTAGAGAGTAACTTGAACCCACATGAAGAACTGTTAAAGGTAACTCTGTGGGTAATATAAAAGTCAGAGTTAATGTATTTTTGGTTAATAACTTCTTTTTTTCTGTATGATTTAAAATACAACTATGAAAACAATAATGATAAATCTGTGTAATTGGGCACATAATGTATAAAGATGTAATTTGTGATAACATAAGAAAGAATGAAGCATAAAAGTAAAGATGCTTTATACCCTTGAAACTAAATTGGCTTTTATTTTTAAAATATTATAAGTTGCTAATTATAGTCCCTAGGGCAGCTATTAAGAAAATAACTAATGTAATAAAACAAATGACAAGAGAAACAAAAGATAGACTAGAAAATACCTAACACAAAAGAAGTCAGTAGTGGAGGAATTGAGCAACATAAAAGATGTGCAACATATGAAAAAGCAAATGGCAAAGTAAGTTTTTCCTTATCACTAATCACATTAAATGTAAATGCATTAAACTCCAATTAACAGGCAGAGAAGTTGGCAGAATGGATTTTTTTAATGTTCTAATTATATCCTATCTACAAGAGACTCACTTTAGAATCAAAGAATCATATGAGTTGAAATTGAAAGTATGGGAAAAGATATTCCAACATAGTTCAAGTACATATGGAACAGTCTCCAGTATAGAATATAAGTTGGCCTATAAAACATTTCTCAATAAATTTTAAAAGATTGAAATTATATCAATTATCTTCTCTGACCATAATGATCAAAGAAGAAATTACAAGAGAAATTTTAATATATTTTAAGATGAATAAAAAAGAAAATACAGCAGACTGAAACATGTAATGCAGCAAAAGCAGAGCTCAATGGGAAATTTATAGCTGTAAATTATAAAACTAAAATTATAGCTGTAAAGCCTACATTTAAAAAGAAGATCTGGAAATAATAACCTTCTGCCTTAAGAAATTAGAAAAAGAAAAGTAAATGAAACCCAAAGCAAGCAGAAGGAAGGAATGAGCAAAGAGCAGAGATAAGTGAAATAGACAATAGAAAACAGAAAAATCAATGAAAACAAAAGTTGGGTTTTTTTTTTTAAAGATGTTATTTACTTATTCATGAGAGACACACAGAGGAAGGCAGAGACATAGGCAGAAGGAGAAGCAGAGGGAGGAGCCTGATGTGGGATTCGATCCCAGGACCCCAGGATCACGACCTGAGCCAAAGCAGACGCTCAACCACTGAGCCACCCAGGTGCCCCCAAAAGTTGGTTCTTTGCAAAGATCAATAAAATTAACAAACCTGTAAACAGAATTAACAAGGAAAAAAAAGAATTCAAATTACTACAATCAGAAATAAAGTGGAAACATTACTATTATTGCTACCAACTTTATAGAAATAAAAGAAATTGTTAACGATTATATGCCAAAAAATTAGATGATCTAAATGAAATAAATTCCTAGAAACAAACTATCACAACTGACTAAATAGAATAGAAATATAACAGGACAAGAGACTGAATCAATAATCAAAATACTTCCAAAAAAGAAAAACCAAGAGCCATATGGCTTCCTTGGTGGCTTCTATCAAACATTTGAAAAACACCACCAGTCCAGGGCTCCTGGGTGGCTCAGTCAGTTGAGTGTTCAACTCTTGATTTTGGCTCAGGCCATGATCTCAGGGTTGTGGGGGCAAGTCCTACATGGGATTCCATGCTGGGCGTTGAGCCATCTTGGGATGCTGTCTCTCCCCCCTCCACTTCCCCCTCTCTCCCTCTAAAGAAAAAAACAAAACAAAACAGTCCTTCTCAATCTGTCACACACACACAAAAATATATATATATGAAGAGGAAACACTTTGTAACTCATTCTAAGAGTTCAGCATTACCCTGATACCAAACCCAAAGACAGCAGAAAACAATAAAACTACAGACCAATATCCCTAATGAATATAGATACAAAGATCTCAACAAAAGTAATTCAGCAGCATAGTATTAAAAAAAAAAGAGTTGCATGCTCTTTAAGAAAAAGGATTATATACTATGACCAAATGGAATCCACAAAAAATTATTAGAGCTAGTGAATAAACTTGGCAAAATCGTAAGATACAAGATCAATATACAAAAAGCAGTTGTCTTTCTCTACATTTGCAATGAATATTCCAAAAATGATATTAGGAATACAATTCCATTGACGGCATTGAAAAGAATAAAATACCAACAAATAAATTTAAATGAGGCAAAAGAGATGTACACTGAAAACTAAAAAAAAAATTGTGTTTTTTTTTTAAGATTTTATTTGTTTATTCATGAGAGACACACACACACACAGAGGCAGAGACAGGCAGAGGGAGAAGCAGGCTCCATGCAGAGAACCCAATGTGGGACTTGATCCCAGGACTCCAGGATCACACCCTGAGCCAAAGGCAAACACCCAACCACTGAGCCACCAGATGTCTCAACCACTGAGCCACCCAGGCATCCCCATTGGGGTGTTTTTTTTTTGTTTGTTTCTTTTTGTTTTGTTTCTTGAAAACTAAAAAACATTGTTGAAAGCAATTCAAGAAGACCTAATGAATGAAAAGATATTTCTGTGTTTATCAATTGGAAGACTGAATATTGTTAGAATGACAATATTTCCTAAATGGATCTACAGATTCATTGTAATACCTATCAAAATTCCAACTGCTTTTTTTTTTTTTTGAGAAATTGGCAAGGTGACCCTAAAATTCGTATGGAATAACAATGGTCCCTAAACAACCTTGAAAAAGAATAAAGTTGGAGGACTCATACTTCCTGATTTTATAACTTACTACAGGGACACCTGGGTGGATCGGTCAGTTAAACTCTTAATTTCGGTTCCAATCATGTTAAGGTCATGAGATCGAGCCCTCTGTCGGGCTCCACACTGCTGCTTCAGATTCTCTCACTCTTCTCTGCTTCTGCACCACTCCCCTGCTTCTGCACAATAAATAAATAAATAAATAAATAAATAAATAAATAAATAAATAAAATCTTTTTAAAAATTACTATAAGTGTGCAGTTATGAAAACAATGTGTTACTGGCAGAAAGGTAGATATATAAATCAATGTAATAGAATTGAAAGCCCAGAAATAAACCCATACATCTATGATCAATTGATTTTTTTTCAATTGATTTTTGATAACGCTATTAAGACAGATCACTATGGGAAGAATTGTATTTTCAATAAATACTGCTGAGAAAACTGGATATCAGCGTACAAAGGAATGAATTTGGAAACTTCCCTCACACCATGTAACAACAGTAACTCAAAATGAATCAAAAGACCTGTGTGGAATAGTAATACTACACAAATCCCAGAAAATATTGGGGCAAATCTTCACGACTTTGGGTTTAACAGTGGATTTCCAGGTCAAGATCAAAAGTACAAGTAACAAAATGAAAAATAGATAAATTGCATTTTATCAGGGGCACCTGGGTGTCTCAGTCAGTTAAGAGTCTGCCTTCATCTCAGGTCAGGATCCCAGGATCCCAGGGATTGAGACCTGCATTGGGCTCCCTGCTCTGTGGGGAGCCTGCTTCTTCCTCTCCCTTTGCTTGTCGCTCCCCTAGCTTGTGCTCTCTCTCTGTGTCAAATAAATAAACAAAATCTTTAAAAATTTTTTATTTTTTTTAAATTTTTATTTATTTATGATAGTCACACACACACACAGAGAGGCAGAGACACAGGCAGAGGGAGAAGCAGGCTCCATGCACCGGGAGCCCGATGTGGGATTCGATCCTGGGTCTCCAGGATCGCGCCCTGGGCCAAAGGCAGGCGCCAAACCGCTGCGCCACCCAGGGATCCCTTTAAAAATTTTTTAAATTGGACTTTATCAAAACTTAAAACTTCTGTGCATCAAAAGACATTAAGAAAAAGAGCCCACTGAATGTGAGAAAATATTTGCAAGTCATATATCTGTTAAGGGTCTCTAACCTAGAATACATAATAATTCTTGTAATAAATTCATCTTGTAATTGATGAATAAAAAGGCAACCCAATGTAAAAATGGGCAAGGATTTGAATAGATATTTCTCTAAGGAAGATATTTTAATGGCCAAGGAGTATATGAAAAGATGCTCAACATTGTAAACCATTAAGGAAATGCAAAGCCCTTAATACCCACTGGGATGGCTATAATTTGAAAAGAAGTATTAGCAAAAATATGGAGAAATTGGAACCTTTATAAATTGCTGGTGGGAATGTAGAATACTGCAACCACTGTGGAAAACAGTTTCTTAGTTCCTTCAAAGTCTAAACATTGAATTACCATATGACCCAGCAATACTACTTCTAAACATATGCTCAAGAGAACTGAAAATAGATATTCAAACAAAGTTTGTCCATGAATGTGTATAGCCAAATATTAACCAAAGAGTAGAAACACCCCAATGTCCATCAACAGATGAATGGAAAAACACATTGTGGGATCCATTCAATGGAATATTATTCAGACATAAATCAGAATGAAGTACTGCTACATAGATCAACCTTGAAAAACATGCTAAGTGAAAAAAGCCAGGCACAAAAAGCCACATATGGGATTATTCCATTCAAGTGAAAAGTCAAGAATCTGTAAATCCATAGATGTAAAAAGTATTAGTATTTGCCAGGGGCTAGTGGGAGGCAAGACTGGGGAGTTACAGTAGTAATGGATATGGGATTTCCTTGTTGAGTGATAAAAATGTTCAAATTTAGTGGTGATGGTTGCAAACATTGTGAATGTAAAGAAAGTCACTGAATTGTGCACTAAAATGGTTAAAATGGTGAATTTTATGTCATATGAATTTTATCTAAATTAAAAAAAAAAAACAAAATCAGTCTTTGTCCTCACTATTTTTTTCCAGGCAATCTTATCCACTCTCATGGTTTCTGTGTATAGCTACCATCTATACACAGATGACTCACTAATCTGTATCTCTAGCCCAGATCATTCTTCCTGAGTTCTAGGCCTGAGTGTCCAACTGCGTATTTACCTAACACCTCCACATGTATGCTTTAAATGTATGCTTTGAAATATACACAGTTGTGCTCATTACTTCCATTTCAAGCTGGATCATCCTTGAATGTTTTAATAAGGACTAAAAATAGTCCTCACTGAAGGTTCACTATGTGGTAGGGCTTAAATAAGCATTTTATATCTACTAATTCATTTAATCCTCACAAGAAGCTCGTATGTTATTACCTGCTTTTTGAAGTGAGAAAATAGAGAAGCAAAATAACTTGTTCATATTGCATATCTTGTAAGTCTAACTTTGAACAGAGGTATCCTGACTTCTCAAAATCTTTGCCCTTAATGATAATGCTAGACCACCATTCACCTTTTTATTGAAGTCCAGAAGACATCCTTGTCACTTGCTTCCTTTATATGTCATATCCAGTTCATCATTAGATCTTGATGATTTAATTTCATCAATTTCTGTTAGCCCATCTAGTTGCATTCTTTTCTTTTTTAAAGATTTATTTATTCATGAGAGACACACACAGAAAGAGGCAGAGACACAGGCAGAGGGAGAAGCAGGCTGCATGCAGGGAGCCTGACGTGGGACTCAATCCCCAGACCCAGGATCATGCCCTGACACACAGAGAGAGACAGAGGCATAGGCAGAGGGTGAAGTAGGTTCCCTGCAGGGGGCCTGATGTGGGACTCAAACCCAGGACCCCAGAATCACGACCTGAGCCAAAGGCAGATGCTCAACCACTGAACCATTCAGGTGCCCCTATCTTTAATTTTTGATGCATTTTGCTCACCCTATAAACTTTGAACACTGTAACTTCTATTTTTCAAGATGAGGCAAAACCAAAAATATGGTGCAAAAGAAAATTCACAATTGTAGACTTACATTTGCCTTATAGTTTTTATCTTGATTGAGGGTAATAATCACAGATCTTTACAGATCGTTTGATATCCAAGAAAAAGTTTTAAAAGAAGTAGCAATATGTATATAACATAATATATATGTATAAATCCTCAATATATGAGAGTATCTTAAGAATTTATTGAAATATGTAAAACAATTGGACTAAATTAAAAGCCATTAATTTCCTGGATAGAATAAGTTAATCTTTTTATTGTTTTGCTTTTTAGTTAAACTCTACAGTCCAACATGGGGCTTGAACTTGCAATGCTGAGATCAAGAGTCACATGCTCCACTGTCTGAGCCAGCTAGGCACCAGGGATAACTTAATATTGTAAAAGAGGACAGTGCTTCCAAATTAATATACAAATGTAATTCCAATCATAATCACAATGTGGGTGGAGTAAGGCTTGTATTTGAAAACTTAATTCTAAAATTCATTAAATAAATTCATGAAAAATTCAAAATTATGTGAATGATGAAGGGGAGCTTTTCATACCATACATTAAAATTTACTATAAAACTAAAGTAATTTAAAATGTATGTTATGGATGTTGGAAGAGACAAATGCTATATGTAACAAAATAGAGAATCCAAAAATAGATCCCAGAAGAAGACATTCTAAAATCAGCAGCAAATTAATGGAATATTCAAGAAGTGATAGTGAAGCAATTCTGCAGAAAAAAATATTAGATTCCCTCTTCACATAATATTCCAAAATAAATTCTTAGTGTATTACATCTCTTAATATTAAAAATTGAAGTATAAACTACAGAAATAAAATGTAGAATAGTTTGATTCTAGGAATAACAAGACACGAAAATCAGAGGCCATGAAAAAAAGACTGATAGATTTGACACATACAAATTTAAGACTTCTTCATGATGAAAAATATACCACAAATAAAGTTAAGAGATAAATTATGGATTTGGAGAAAATAAAAGCAATACCTATAAGAATTGAGAAGTTAATATGTATACTTACATTAAAGATGTCATAAAATTAGTAAAAAGACTAACTCAACAAAATGAAATACAAATGGCTGATAAACATTCCAGAAGTGTTCAGCTTCACATATAAACTAAGAAACAGAATAAAAGTAATAATGAACTTCCAGTTCAACTCTAAACTGAGCACTTGCATACACCTCCCTTTCAAGGTTCTATTTTATTTTACTATATATATATATATATATTTAATATATATATTTTTAATATAATATATATATTTAATATATATATATATACACCCTATGTTTATCACCTCATTATATCTTTATTCTACCTCGGGCACAAAGTAGTTAAATTTGTTGGTCAAAGTCAAAGGAATAATAAAAGCGGAAGGCAGAATTGGGGCAGTTTAGTTCCAGGATCTGCCCTCTAAACCATTAACCTGCACTAGATAGCTCCAAATGAATTAAAGCAGAGCTTTCCAGTGTGATCTGTGAGTAGTTAAGAAGATCTTCTTTCAGAAGATCTATGAAGTCACAACTTCTTACAATAAAACATTATTTGACTTTTTCATTCCCTTTCATGAATGTGCAGTGAGGTTTTACTGAAGCCACATGATGTGTGATATTGCAAAAGCCTGACTACAGAAGCAGATATGAAAATACAGCTAAGTTCCATTAAGCCAGATATTAAAGAGATTTACAAAAATGTAAACAAAGTTACTCGTCTCTTGTTTTGAAACATACAGTTATTTTTCATAAATCTATTTGTTAACATGTGATTTATATTATTTAAAATGATCAGTAAATTTTTTCAAATTTTCTGTTTTAATTTCTAATATGTTAAACATGAGTAGCTAAAACTCACATCAGCAAAAGTTCACTAATTTAAAGGATCTAAAGACATCCTAAGACCACTAAGTGTGAGGACTACCAAATTAAAGAATTACCTTCAGACAACTGACATTTTTCTCACATATACAGAGCATGTCTTGTGAGAATCTGTGGGCTTTTCCCTCCAAAAGAGGAAATTTTAAGAACTATTCTTTAGGCTAGAGCAGTGTTTCACATAGCACGATAGAAAACCATTTGTGAAAAAAAAAAGAAAAGAAAAGAAAAGAAAACCATTTGTGATGGTACTATGCTACCATCAGCACATTTCTGCTCCCTGAGTACAAGTTTGTACAGGTACAAACTGTCCACTGAGCAGTACCTTCTGTCCAATAAGTAGTCTCACCTCATCATGCTGGCGGATGTAATTGGGCCCACTGTCAGGGCCAAGGCATGCTTATCTAGGGTCACTAGCAAGGGATGTCCTGGATGACAAAGGAGTAACTGATGTTTATAATCTACTGTGGCTGGAAGGTACCTGATTCTGGTTCTCCATTACAATATTGATTTTAAAGTTTTCTTTTAAGATACATTTAATTTTTTAAATCGAGTTTATTCAAAGGAAAGTGTTAGAAAAAATATTAACATATTAACATTAACATTGAATATGGCAAAAATTGTTAGGTGAGGGAAGTTTGAGAAACAGTCCTAAAGTGCAAATCCTTGATCTGTCTGGGGTAGGTTTTGATATAGTTTTTGGGATTGAGAAAAAGAGGGAGAACCTTCAGGTAACACCACACACACACACACACCAAGGGGGATAAAAAAGGAAGAATAACTCTGCCTAAGATTCAAAGATCAAATCCTTTCACTTTCGCATTTGTGGGGGATTTCTAGAGTACTTGTTCTTTCTCCCATGAGATCTGCTTGTCAGTATGTTTCATTCATTTACACAAAGCTTGTGTTCATCCCATGAGTCTTCCACCTCTCAGCCACCATTGTGGACTTAATTACCCCTTAAAACACTTGGTGAAATCATATATCTGATAGGGGATTGACTTCCAGAATATATAAAGAACTCCCAACAATAACAACAAACCTGATTAAAAATAGACAAAGGACTTGAATAGACATTTCTCCAAGGAAGATAAACAAATGGCTAATAAGCACATGAAAAGTGCTCAATATCATTAATCATTAAAGAACTGCAAATCAAAACCACAATGAGGTACTACTTCACATCCACTAAAGTGGCTATCATTTTTTTTAATGGAAAATATTAAATGTTGAGGAAGATATGGAGAAACTGGAAAACTTGTGCATTGCTAATAGGAATGTAAAATGGTGCAGTCACTATGGAGAATAGTTTGGAGATGCCTCAAAAACTTAAAAGTAGAATTAGCATATCATCCAGCAATTCCACTTCTGGGTACATAGAAAAGAAAGCAGGGAGTCAAACAGACGTATATTTATTTTTTAAGATTTATTGTTTTAGATAGGGGAAGGAGAGAAACCCTTAAGCAGACTCCTGCTGAGCACAAAACCTAATGTGGGGCGCCATCTCATGACCATGAGATCACAACACTAGCCAAAACCAAGAGTCAGACTCTTAGCCAATTGTGCCACCCAGGCACCTCAACAGCTATTTATACACCAGTAATTCATGGAAGCATTATTCACAATAGCCAAAAGGTGGCAGCAACCTAGTGTCTATTAACAGATACATGGACAAACAAAATATGGTATACACACACACAGTGGAATATTATTCAGCCTTAAAAAGGGAGGAAATTCTGACACATGCTACAACATGGATGAACCTTGAAGACTTTATGCTAAGTGAAATACACCATAAAAGGACAAATATTTTATGATTCCATTTATATGAGGTACCTATTTTAGTCAAGTTCACAGGGATAGAAAGTAGAGTAGAGGTTATCAGGGGCTAAGGAAGGGGGGTTATTAGAGAGCTGTGTTTATGGGTACAGAGTTTCAGTAGGATATGATAAAAAAGAGGAGGTGGATGGTAGTGATGTTTGCACAACAATGTGAATGTACTTAATGCCACAGAACACTTAAAAATATTACCACAATTAAAATAAAACACTGTGTGTGGAATTATTATCTATATAACTTAAAGTACAATCTGAATCATAATACTGCATGTCTCATATGAAATGGATAATCAGACATACAGAGCAGATGATCCCAAGGTACGAATCAATGCCTACTCAACAGAACCACAGCATTCAATGTAATTTGCATGGCATCATCTACTTGTATGTATGCTCATTTACTCGCAGATTAAAATTTTAGACTGATGAAACATTGCTTCTGGGTCTCCATTTGGGGGTTTACTTTTCTTTTGCAATCCTGATAATATTACAATAGAGCAGCTGTGTCCATAAGGGAAGCTCTCAGTTGTGCCAGGAAGTTACCCCAAAACAGAAGCACCAGTTATCCAACTATGAGGCATCTCCCCTTGGCCAGGGAGTTCAAGTGCTACAGTAACAGTTGCTCAGGCCTTACTATGTAGATCCCTGGTTTATCCAGACTGTTTTGCGGTGCAAATTTCCCTATGCAAACTTCTTTTTGCAAAACAGTATTAAACTTAAAGAGAATGGTAAGCAACTTTTTAAAATAAGAAAGCCAATTTTTATTTTGGAAAAGTTCATAATTTCATCTACTTTTACTCTTTTATTCTCACTGCAATTACTCTTGTGAATGAAAAGAATGAATAGTTTTATTTGTTGTAGTGTAGTAACTACATGCTTTAGCAAAAGTTCTCTGTCTTCTATCTATAAAAAAGAGTTTGTCATTGCCTTCAAAGGCTTCTATGTCATCCATTAGATATTATTATCTGTGTTTGAATCAAAGCGAAGGAAAATACAAGTGGTTTCTTCAGACTCTTTTATTCTCCTAAATTTTGGAAAGATCAAACCCAATTAAGGGGTCTTTGCTAAAGCAAAATTTACTTACAGGTAGAGGGTGATGTGGAACACTAGAGGTTTCTAGTACTTTCTGCAATTATTTTGTTGTTCAAGTAGGGTTTCTCTGGATCCTGCAGCTAGCGATCATTACTTGGTCAACACTCTCTCCTGATAGACTCCAATGCTCCATCAAAGCATCATAGGATCCATTTCTTCAAAACCTTTCTAACATGCATATTCAGGCATTTATTCATAATTTGAATTCTTGAGAGACAGATCAAAGGAGTCGTGAGAGCTATAGTTAAAGTCAACTGTCAACTTAGGACTTAAATGACTAGGTACACTGTTTTTCACACAGTATTTTAGGAAATGCTATAATAGTTTCACTCATGTATATGTCCAATATCTCCTAATTCATCAAGCTTCATTATCGTATTGAGATGATATGACTTCTGTAAGAACACTCTTTCAAGCTTACCATTGGTGCATGTTATATGCTTTTAGGCCATTGCAATAAACACATTGCAGTAGGGAACACCCTTGGCACATGCAAGCAAGTGTAGGGCCTTGTAGCCCAGCATAGGAGGGATATATGACTCCATCAGCAGGACTCCAAACTTATATTAGTGTTGTCTAGCCAGGTGGTATGCAACTGTATGATAGCACCAAATTTCTTCCTTTTCTTTTTTTTTTAAGATTTATTTATTTATTTATTTGAGAGAGAGAGAGAGAGAGTGCGCACAAGCATGAGTGGAGAGAAGGGGAGAGGGAGAAGGAGAGAGAATCCTCAAGCCAACTCCCCACTGAGTGCAGAGCCCAACATGGGGCTCGATCCGAGAACTCTGAGATCATGACCTGAGCCATAGTCCAGAGTCAGCAGCTTAAGTGACTGAATCATCCAAGAGCCCTTCAAATTTCTTCCATTTAAAATGTTGTTTTCCATCTGACTTTCATTCTTTTATCACAAAATATACTTCTCGATAAAAGAATATTCATCAGGGATCCCTGGGTGGCGCAGTGGTTTAGCGCCTGCCTTTGGCCCAGGGCGCGATCCTGGAGACCCAGGATCGAATCCCACGTCGGGTTCCCTGCATGGAGCCTGCTTCTCCCTCTGCCTGTGTCTCTGCCTCTCTCTCTCTCTCTCTCTCTCTCTCTGTGACTATCATAAATAAATAAAAAATTAAAAAAAAAAGAATATTCATCAGCTATATCAAAACAGGCCATCTTAAATCATCATTTAGAAAGTTAAATTTAGTTTGCAAAATTCTAAAATAGATTTTTGTTGTTTACTATATGAGAGTTACTTTCTTGTTTGAGGGGATATCGACCTTTTAATATAATAAATACACTTACCTGTGGAACATTACAAATCTAAAAGCCCTCTGGGGCAAAGAGGCTTACTTCCAATAATGTTTCTCCCTTTCTTAGTAGAATCCCTGATTTTCAATGGAGTCCATTTTTGTCCAGAAGAAAACTGTATTTCCCCCACTTTCCTGTAGCTTGATGTGGCCACATGACCAAATCCTGTCCAATAAGACATAAACAGAAGTAGCACATGGAACTTTCAAGAAATATCCTTAAAGGGAAAGGGCTATTATACTTTTCTGCTTCCTCTGGCTGCAATGTGAATGTGTTATCTGGAGGCTGAATAAAGCCATCTTGGACGATGAAGTGGCAGCTGTGTGCAAAGGGTGATATAATCTTGGTTTCCTGGCACCATGGAATGGTTTACTAGCTCTAGAGAGATTACCTCCAGATTTTTTCATGGGAGAGAGAAGATAATCTGCCATTTTGTTAAGCCACTGTGATTTGGGATTTTGTTGTTGTTGTTGTTACTTGTAGCTAATTCAACTCTCAAGCTTGGAAATACACCATATTGTGCTCTAGGTTTAGTTTTGGCTAATTGTTGCATCTCCATTTAATGAAGTAATCCAAATCTGAATAATGTTCCTTATAGTAAAAATAGTAATAATAATAAAAATAATATAGCTCACTCTCCTCTCTCATTCTGAGAACTGATTTAAGGAAACTGATAAGGGGAGAAAACTATAGGATTGGCTGCTATCCTTCCTTTTGTGTTTAATATTGCCTACAGTTTACTGCTTACTTAATACCTCATTTTATTGTGCTTCATTTTATTGCACTTTATAGATACTGCATTTTTTAGTTTGAAGGTTTGTGGCAACCCTACATGGTGCAAGTCTTTCAGTGACATTTTTCCAACAGCATTTGTTCACTTCGGGTCTCTGTGTCACATTTGGTAATCCTAGCAATATTTATATATATATATATATATATATATATATATATTATATATATATTATTATTATATCTGTCAGGGTGATCTGTGATCAGTGATCTTTGCTGTTACTATTGTAGTTGTTGGGGGGGACCACAAAGTGCACCCAAATTAGAAGGCTAACTTGAGGCTCCTGGTGGCTCCATTGGTTAAGGAGATGACGCTTGGTTTCAGCTCAGGTCGTGATCCTGGGGATGTGGGATGGAGCCCACATGGGGCTCTGTGCCCAGCACGGAGTCTCCTTGAGGATTATTTTCCTCTGCACCCCCTTTGCACATGTGCACATTCTCTCTCTTTCTCTGAAATAAAAAAATAAATATAAAAAAAAGAGACAAGAGAGGCTAACTTAACTGGTAAATATTGTGTGCTCTGACTGCTCCACCGACTAGCCGTTCCTCCATCTCTCTCCCTCTCCTCAGGTCTCCCTATTTTCTGAGACACAACAATATTGAAATTAGCCCCATTAGTAACTCCACAATGGCCTCTAAGTGTTCAAGTGAAAAAAAGAGTTGCACATCTCTCACTTTAAATCAAAAGCTAGAAATGATTAAGCTTGGTGAGGAAAGCATATCAAAAGCTGAGATAAGCTAAAAGCTAGGCCTCTTGCACCAAACAGTTTGTGAAGTTGTGAATGCAAAGGAAAAGTGTTTGAAAGAAATTAGAAGTGCTACTCCAGAGAACACACGAACACTACAAAAGTGAAACAATCTTATTGCTGAAGTGGGGCAAATTTTAGTGGTCTGGACAGAATATCAAACCAGCCACAACATTCACTTAAGCCAAAGCCCAATCCAGAGGAAGGCCCTCACTATCTTTAATTTTATGAAGGCCAACAGAGTGAGGAAACTGCAGAAGAGAAGTCTGAAGCGAGCAGAGGTTGGTTCTTGCGGGTTAAGGAAAGAAGCCATCTCCATAACAGAATAGTGCAAGGGAAATAGCGAGTGTTGGTGTAGAAGCTGCAAGTGATCCAGAAGATCTAGCTAAGATCATTAATGAAGGGGGCTGTGCTAAACAACAGATTTTCAATGAAGATGAAACAGCCTTCTACTGGAAGAAGATGCCACCTAGGACTTTCATAGCTGGAGAAGGAATGTCGATGCCTGACTACAAAGCTTCAAAGGACAGGTTATCTTGCTTATTAGGGGCTAATGTAACTGGTGACTTTAAATTGAAGCCGACACTCATTGACCAATCCAAAAATTCTAGACCCTAAAGAAATATGCTAAATCCACTCTGTCTATGCCCTATAAATGGGACAACAAAGCCTGGAAGACAGCCCATATGTTTACAATATGGTTTACTAGATATTTTAAGCTCACTGTTAAGATCTACCACTCAGAAAAAAAAGATTCCTTTCAAAATATGACTGCTCATTGACAAGGCATCTGGTCACCCAAGAGCTCTTACGGAGATGTACAAGATGTACAAGTTGTTTTCTTGGCTTCTAACACAACATCCATTCTGCAGCCTGGGGATCAAGAAGTAATTTTGACTTTAAAGTCTTAATATTTATGGAATATATTTTTGTAAGGCCCTGACTGACATAGATGGCAAGTCTGCTGATGGATGTGGGCAAAATAAATCGAAACCCTTCTGGAAAGGAATCACTGTTTTAGATGCCATTGAGAACATTTATGATTCATGAGAAAAGGTCAGAATGTCAACATTATCAGGAGTTTAGAAGAAGTTGATTCCAACCCTCCTGGATGACTTGGATGGGCTCAAGACTTCATTGGAAGAAGTCGTGGCAGATGTAGCCGAACAGCACAAGAACTAGAATTAGAGGTGGAGCCAGGAGAAGGGCCTGAATTGCTGACGTCTTGTACAGATAATGAATTGTTTCTTAAGGATGATCAAAGAAAGTGGTTTCTTGTGATGGGATATACTCCTGGTCAAGATGTAGTGACAACTGTTTAAATGACAGCAGAGGATTCAGAATATTACATAAACTTAGTTGACAAAGGGTATGAAAGAATTGACTCCAATTTTGAATAGAAGTTCTATTGTAGGTAAAATTCTATCAGACGGCATTGCCTGCTACAGAGAAATTATCTGTAAAAGAAAGAGTCAATCGACGTGGCAAATGTCATTATCTTATTTTAAGAAATTGCCACAGTCTAGAGGCCTGGTGGCTCAGTGGTTGAGTGTCTGCCTTTGGCTCAGGGTGTGATCCGGGGGTTCCAGGATCAAGTCCTGCATCGGACTTCCTGCATGGAGCCTGATTCTCCCTCTGCCTATGTCTCTGCCTCTCTCTCTCTGTGTCTCTCATGAATAAATAAATAAAATCTTAAAAAAAAAAAAAAAAGAAATTGCCACAGTCACCCCAGCCTTCAGCAGCTACATCAGTCAGCAGCCATCAACCTCCAGGCAAGACCTTCTTTTTTTTTTTTTTTTAAATATTTTATTTTATTTTAAATTTTTATTTATCTATGATAGTCATACAGAGAGAGAGAGAGGCAGAGGTATAGGCAGAGGGAGAAGCAGGCTCCTTGCACCGGGAGCCCGATGTGGGATTCGATCCCGGGCCTCCAGGATCACGCCCTGGGCCAAAGGCAGGCGCCAAACCGCTGCGCCACCCAGGGATCCCTCAGGCAAGACCTTCTATCAGCAAAAAGATGATGACTTGCTGAAACCTCAGATGATAGTTACCATTTTTTAGCACTAAAGTATTTTAAAAGATTCTTTATTTATTTGAGAGAGAGAGAGAGAGCATGAGTTGGGGGAGGGTCAGAGGCAGGGGAAGAAACAGACTGCCCTCTGAGTAGGGACCCCAACTTGGGGCTGGACCCCAGGACCCCAAGATCATGACCTGAGCCAAAGGCAGATGCTTAACTATTGAGCCACCCAGGTGCTCCAACAATAAACTATTTTTAAATTAAGGTATATACATTGTTTTTCTATACGTAATGGTAGTACACGCTTAATAGACTGCAGTAGAGTGTAAACATATGCACTGGGAAACAACAAAAAAATCCATTTGATTTGCTTTATTGCAATGGTCTTGAACCAAACTGGGTTTGGTTACCTCTGAGATACACTTATACGGATGACACTTGGAGGGAAGAGGGTCCACACACAAGGGATGGCTTAGCTGGGATGGTAGGCATTTTTCATTACCTTTAATAATATGTCTCAGAATGCACAGTGAGTTAAAGGTGAGGAAATAGAATTTGAATCCAGGAGTGCTGGGCTTCAAAATCTTCATATCACATTGGGCAATTTAGGTATTTATCAGCCACTATGAGTGATATCAAAAGACAAGGTAGCCTGAGAAATTCATGATTTTTTTTCCTGTGAACTGAACAAGCTAAACTAAATATCAGGATTTAGAAGATAACACCATGGAGCTTTCTGTGGTTGAACTGACAGTTCCTATAAGCACAGCTTCCCTGCATTATCAAAACGGAAACTCCACAAAGCTGTGGTGCTGGCAGCAGCAGCACTGGTGGACAGAGAGGAAGATGATGACCAGGAATGTGTAACTCTCTTCTTTTCTTCCGAACCCAAAGCTTTACTAAAAGAAAGGGAGTCAACATGTACGGGAGCTTGCTAAAGCAATCTAGAGGTCACTCACCCTGAAGGCCTATCTGTGACCTGCCAGGAAATTTGCTAAAGTCCATTTGTTGAGAAGTATTTTGTGACTCTCCAACCAATTCTCCCTCCAGTTTAGCTAAAACAAAATCTTAGGTTTAGCTGCTGGGTTTCAAATTTTTCTTTGATGAGCTTAGGCAAAAGGGACTGCTCTTGACCAATAACTTGCAGCAACATAATCACTGGTTATTGAAATCCTGAAAAGGTCATACAGCCCCTAAATTATAGTCTACTTTGAAAATGAATAGCTGTATTAGATAAATACACAAAGGCTAAGGGTAGTGTCCTTCTAGATTTTTGGCTACAACTCTAAGATTGTGATACAGTTAAAAGTAAGAAGTGATAGAAAAGAACAGATTGTGACAAAATCTTCCCACTCTATGTTTTCTGAGAACAGTATTTTTCTTTTCCCTTTCTTTAGAGGTCACCCTATTAACTCCCTTTCATATTAACAGTGTGTCTCAACTGTTTGCTCTATTTTGTAAATTAACTTTTTTCTATCAGAAATAGCAAGCATAGGGGGTCTCTGGGTGGCTCAGTCTTCGGTTCAGGTCATGATCCCATGGTTCTGAGATCAAGCCCTGTATCGGGCTCCCTGCTTAGTAGGAGTGTGCTTCTCCTCTGCCATCCCCCACCCCCACCCTTGTGCTCTCTGGCTCTATCTCTCTGACAAATAAAAGAAAGAAAGAAAGAAGAAAGAAAGAAAGAAAGAAAGAAAGAAAGAAAGAAAGAAAGAAAGAAAGAAAGAAAGAAAGAAAGAAGAAAGAAAGAAAAAAGAAAGAAAGAAAGAAAGAAAGAAAGAAAGAAAGAAAGAAAGAAAAAGAAAATAGCAAGCGTGGAAACTTTTAAAAAAGAATGATTATCAGGGCTAAGTTTGAGAAAGAGTAAAAATAGATCAGTTTAGTCTTCATGAGAGAGTATGTTTTAAAGTACATATATAGTATGTACTTAGGTTACATAACAGCAAAAATGCAAGAGTTTCTATACTTGGAAAATTTTTTTGATAAAAATTTTGGCATTTATTAGGAATAATCACTTTTTTAAAAGATTTTATTTATTTATTCATGAGAGACACACACACAGAGAGAGGCAGAGACACAGGCAGAGAAGCAGGCTCCATGCAGGGAGCCTGATGTGGGACTCGATCCCAGGGCTCCAGGATCACGCCCTGTGCCGAAGGCAGGCACTAAACCGCTGAGCCATCCAGGGATCCCCCACATTTCTAAAAAGGAAAGCTGTAGTCTTTGCAAATTCTATTTGAAAACTAACATAGACTTGGGAATATATCCTGACAGTAGGCATATGATAAAGCTCAACCAGAGGATAATGGTTTCCTAGAAAATCAAGATACGAGCCTTGTGTCGCTGAGGTAGGCTGCTACAAGTTGAGGAGAAGAATGAAAATACACTACGTTTGTAGAGAAACCATGCTTTCTGCATGGATGTGAGCACTTTAAAGCAAGAAGAGCTTAGGGGAGATAAACTCAGCTCTGTATTCCCAGAAAAAAGGGAACTGAAGTTAAGGACATTTTGTAAGAATCAGTGTTAAACTAGGTAGGGGTTTATTTGGCTATCAAGTGTGCATTTTTCACTTGTGCTAAGAGGCCAGACTTAGGGCTCAGAGAGAAAGGAATGTGCTTCCCTAGTACCCAAGGGAACTGAGAAAAAGAAATTTAACAGCTGCTTCAAATCTTCTTAGTAGCGGCGGAGCATATATCTAAACTAACCAAACAAATAAATGGCTCTGGTCTTGGACTGAGAGTGGGAATAAATGAACTAGAATAGAAACTGGAAACAATTTAAAAGACAGCTCTCTACGGAACCATGAGTTAAATGGCTTTAAGCAAGGCATATGCTTATATGCCTCCTTTGTACATAGTTTATACCTAATGATTTGCCTGGACTAGACCCCTGGTTTATACGCCCTAACTGGATAATAGTGAATTGGATCTGGCGTGAAAGAGCACCCATGAATGATCCCAACGACATCCCCGGAGCAGAGTGTGGGCTCTCACCTGACTATGTGGGTACTCAGGAAAGGTTTAGTAAATGTATGAAGGAATCTGACTCCACTCCGAAACCTACTGTTTGAGCTGCCCTGTGCATTTCCCTCATTCCTCTTTCCGTTTGGTAGCCACTCCATATTTTTGACAGCAAACACGGCTATCAATTCTTTCTATCTAGCTGTATACCCTTTGTCATGCTGCTTTGCAGCTCCTCCCCTCAGGCGACAGGGTATTTCACCCTCCTTAAATCTGGAATTGACCATGTCTTGCTTTGACCAATGAGACATTAGCAAATAGGATGCAAGCAAAAGCTCGAAAAGCACTTATGCAAAGTCTTGTCCTCTTTCGGGGACTCTGCCCATTTCTACGCAGAAAAAGTCTAGTCTAGTCTCCTAGAGGGTGAAAGAGCCGGTGAAGAGAGGACCCAGATATTCCAGCTGATTCAGCCTCTTCAGATGACACAGAGTGAGCTGAGAGCTAACCCAGCATGGAGCAAAACAGACAGACCCACATAATTGTGAACAAATAATGAAACTCTGCTATGAGATACTACATTTGGGGGATGATTTGTTACAAAGCAGAAGCTAACACCAGTCCAAAGAGTATAGACCAGTTACTATTTTTCAAATAGAAAAATGTTATAAGACTCTAGGAAACATGATATGGAGATTCCTTTTTCTAAGACTAAAGTAAACTTAAATTTCTTTTTACATTAATTTACTTTACATTTTCCTTTTTTAAAAAAGATTTTATTTATTTATTTGACAGAGAGCACAAGCAGGGGGAGCTGCAGGCAAAGGGAGAGGAAGAAGTAGGCTCCTCACTGAGCAGAGAGCCCCAAATGGGGATCAATTCTGGGACCCTGGGATCATGACCTGAGCCAAAGGCAGACTAACCGTTTAACTGATCACTCAGGGGGTCGCTATTTTACATTTTAAAGAAAAATGTGGGGATCCCTGGGTGGCTTAGTGGTTTGGCGCCTGCCTTTGGCCCAGGTCGCGATCCTGGAGTCCCAGGATTGAATCCTGCATCGGGCTCCCGGCATGGGGCCTGCTTCTCCCTCTGCCTGTGTCTCTGCCTCTCTCTCTCTCTCTCTCTCTCTCTCTATGTCTATCATAAATTTAAAGAAAAAGAAAGAAAGAAAGAAAGAAGAAAGAAAGAAAGAAGAAAGAAAGAAAGAAAGAAAGAAAGAAGAAAAATGTGATTTAAAGCAAGAGTTAAAGTATACCTAGCTCCAATTAACTGATTCACTGAATTAAATAATTTGAGTATCTTCAATAATCAAATCTCTTGTTTCTTAGTCATACATCTGGTACCCTCTTCTATTTATCTATGCAGATTAACCTTGCTTATTTTACATTCTAAATCTAGAAAGTTAGGCACATTTAGTCTTTCAAATCTGACTCTGTTATTTGTTATTTCTGCTAACTCTCATTCATGATGGCTCGTTTTCCTAATGTATTTTGTATTTTCTGACTGTGAGTTGTTGTAAATGTATCTCTTGTTATTCTTCAAAGTCTGTGTTTTAAGTCAGATTCCTGCAGAATAGATTTACAATTGTTTCTTCCAGGTACTTAGGGACACATAGGTGTCCCTAAGCATGAATTTGTGCCATAAAACTTGTAAGAGGACCTGCTTGCCACAAGAAACTCTCCAGGAAATTTCCTGCCTACCTGCCTCCAGCCTGAGCCAAGGCCAAAAGAAGTAAATTCTAGTACTATCTTTTTTGAAGAACAGGGTTGCCAGTTTAGCAAATAAAAATATAGGACAGCAGTTAAATTTGAATTTCAGAAAACAATAAATAATTTTTTAGTGTAAGAATAACTGACCCTTGAACAACAGGAGTTTGAACTGTGTGGATCCACTTATACATAGATTTTTTTTTCAATAAATACAGAACGGTACTATAAATGTATTTTGTCTTCCTTATGACTTTCTTAGTTACATTTTCTTTTCTCTAACTTCCTTCACTATAAGGATATAGTATATCATGTATATAACATGGAAAATATATGTCAACTGACTCTTTATGTTATGTTTATGTTGTCAGTAAGGCTACATTTTAAACAGTGGGCTAATAGAAATTAGGTTTTGGTAAATTTTTGACTGCATGTGGGGTCAGCATCCCTAACACCGACAGGTGTTCAAGGGTCAACTGTCTATCTTTTTGCTAGAGATGGATCATTTTGTAGTTCATCCACTATGGGGTTTCCTTTGACCATTTTCCCTTTACACAGGGTCTCTGGCCTGACTCTCTGTGTTGCATGGGTCCTTACGCTATGGCTGTTGTATTCCTCCAATCTACAGAAATCAGCAACTGCTTTCAAGATAGCTTTAGCTCACACTTCCTTCCTTGCTTTTCCTTCCTTCCTTTCTTCCTTCCTTCCTTCCTTCCTTCCTTCCTTCCTTCCTTCCTTCCCTCCTTTTATCTTCCTTCCTTCTTTCCCTTTGAGGATTTCTTTACTTTACAATTGAGCTTTGCTCTGAATATCAGTAGGGGAAAAGTTACTTGAGACATTAAATACTTGCATTTCAGTATTGCTAGAGCTTTATGTGTTGAGTCATGCCTAAGGACTTTGTTTGAAGTCCATAATTAGCACAAAGGGAGCCTGTATGTCCTTATCTTGCCAATTTGGAACAGCTCATACCTAGGGAAAGAATAAATGTTTAAAAGTATATCCAAATTCCATTCAGAGGTTTTGGAAATGAAGAAAAGTACACAATTTTACAAAATTGTTACCAAGCTCCTTGTTTTAGTGTGTATATTATTATGTTTAAAGAATCTTCTTGGCCAGGAAGTTAAGCTTAAAAACATTTCAATTTTTCAGTTAAGAAAATATGCATATGAGAAAATGCAGGTGGTTTTATGAATGACAAGCGTATGAGAAGAACCCAAGAACTGAAATGTATATCACGATGAGTACAATAAAAATTGGAATATAGAAGTCACCATGTTTCAGAACTTTGAAAGTGTGGGTTCTATGCCTTTTAACCCATTGTTCTATTTTGTTTATATCAGAAAGCTTCCAAGAATTCTTTATCACTCTTGTAAAATTTCAGGAGGATGTGGCTAAATGTCAGTCTTACTAAAATTTATTCTGCTTGACACATCATGGCCTCATCAATCTCAGCTTGGAGAGATTTTCCCTATTTTATTTTTAGTTACTAACTCTCCACTTTTTCTTTCTTATTTCTTCTTGGAATTGCATTAATCCTCTTGGATTGATCTTACATGTCTCTTAATTTGTCAGTCATATTTTCTATCTTTCATTTTTTTATCTGTCTGGAACCTTCTCTTGACTTGTCTTCTTAACCCATAGATGGGGTCTAAATAAAAAGAAACTCGCTTTGAATATATATCCAAATTCTCACTTAATAATTTGCATTTCTCTTATCACAGTTAAAATACATTAACTAAAATGGAGCCTTAATCATTAATATACACTTTGTAATAATTTTCCTACATTTTATAAAAAGTTTTCCTATAAAGAAACAATGATCCGAGAGGCTGGCTGACTATGAATATTCATCTTATCATTGACTCATATGAAAACCAAAAGTAACCAGTGGCAGAGTATGATTAAAATATACAGACTCTGAATTGAATCTAAATGAGTCCACAACGGTTAAATAATCTTATCAACCTACTCCAAAATGGAAATATTCACTTCTAACAAGTATATTTTACCTTTCTATATAGCAGTAGCAGTTATTAAATTTTTTAAAAAGACCTTATTAAAAAAAAGACCTTATTTATTTATTTGAAAGAGAGTGAGCATGAGCATAGGGAGGGGTAGAAGGAGGGGCAGAGGGAGAGGGAGAAGCAGACTCCCTACTGAGCAGGGAGTTCTATACCCCTGTAGTGGGGTTTATCATGGGACTGATCCCAGGACCCTGAGATCAGGATCTAGGCCAAAGGCAGAGGCTTAGCTGACTGAGCCACCCAGGCACCCCACAGTTACAGAATTATTAAATGTATCAACAGTTATGCACTATTCTCATCAGCCTAGTTCCAAGCAAAAATATCAATCTCTAACAAGCATCTGCCTTAATAATAAAGGGTAACTATGAAATGCATAGACAGACATTGAAAACTGAAAGATACTTAGTGTAACGCCTTCATTCTAATAATGAGGAAACTCACAAACATTAAATGATTTGTCTACGATAACACAGCTAGCTAGAAACGGGTATCTTTATGCCTATCTCACTGAAGACCAAGTCATTGTCTTAATCATCAGCATGACTGGTGGTTGGTGATCATGAGATATAGCCTTGGATACAAGCCAAACTTTGGAAAGAAGACACTACACATAGAGCTGCCTCTGAGTAAACCATACACTACACTGTAGAGCCCCACTATTACAGACTCCAAGCATTGGACTCATGAAGGTAGTAAATTAAGGAATGGAACATAGCACAGTAAACTGTTACTGAAAAAGGACTTTAGGCAGTAATAGACACATATAAATAAAATCAGTCCATAATGTGGCCTTACAATCTCTTTACCAAAACCATGCCTATTTTTTTCATATTTACTTGTCTACCAAAGCCTCCTTTCCTTCCCTGTCTTCTTTCCCCATCAATACTCCTCTTGATAATGTTTTAACTGGATTATATCTCCGTAATTCATTTTTCACATGGAAGGGGGAAGGATAAAAGATGTAGAGCACATAGGCAATGTAATTTCCCTACTTTCTGAATACCATAGACTTAGCCTTAAGTATATAATTTAGTAATTTCCCTATATGTTTAATTTAAGGGTAAGACAAGAATAAACCATTCTGTTTTTTCCCTTAAAATAATGATAGGGTTGCTGCATTATGTACATCATGATCCATAATATGTAAAAAATAAACAAAAAAAAAAAACTTGAAGAAAAACAAAAAGCATTAAACTTACCAAACATTTATAAGACTAGAAGTACTTCTCCCTATGAATCTTGCTAAAAAGAGGATTAAATAACCTAGAAAAAGGAATAACCTAGAAATGCCTCTAAGTGGCATGAAATTTATCAGATAAAGGCTTATGCCCCTATAAAGCAATAAGAAAATAGCAGAGCCCTAACCTCTAATTCTGTTTTCTTTTTCTAATATATACTTTGTTTTGAATATGCAGCTGCCTTGATACAGTATTAACTTCGTGCTTTGATGGTGTATGGCAGTGGCAGCCAATATATCAATAATCTTAAAGGACTGTTTGTTCTCAAGTTGTTGAAAGGTAATGAAAACTGAGAATTTCTCAGTGGTATTGATGACATGTGAGTACACAGAATTTGCAGTTATTCTGGGATCATATTTCAGTCCCATATTGATAATGGAGTCCCCGCTGTATTATTTAACAATCTCTTACCCTTTTGAGTAAATTGATGTTCAATTTGTTTGTGAAATCTTTATTACAGAAGTGATCATCCTAAAGTGTGAACACATAATATTAGACTCTAGCTTCTTGAGGTTATGGTCTCCCTAATTCTGAGCCTTGGGAGTTTGCATCTAGGGCTGCTTAGTCCCTATCTGTAGGGTAGGAAAGTTCCAGCTCAAGCTGGAGTAAATCAGATCCTCTATATGTGGTAGATAAGGAAAGCTAGGTCACCAGATCATCAAACCAACATTGGATCAGGCTCTAACTGCTGATAGGATCTGATCCTTGCACCCCAGTATTTGTAGGACATTGATTCTTCATTTATATTTCTGTGCCTGAGGCCTTGCCTTCTACTTTAAAGGCTGGAAACTTGATGGCTGCTCTTCTCCTTATGCTTCGCTGCCCCTACCTGCTGTGAGCTGGAGTCTCCTCTGGCTCTCCAGTTTCATCTAGCCCCACGAATAAATTCCCCCTCTGAACACCACTGTTCTGTGACCAAGTATCAAATAGCTACTCCTAGACCTCCTTTTCCTTCTAGAACTTTTCTAACTGCCTGGGACTTGGATGTTTACGAGCCATCTGCCTTGTTGAGAGTAGTGTGGCAGATTCAAACCCAGATATCGTCATCTCTAAATCAAAACTATGCTCGTCTGCACTAGATCCTACCATGACCTATCCTCACATTTTTACAATGTTCCCCAAACAAGAGATTTGGTGAAGTGCACTCTGCAAAGGAACCCTCTTAAGAACCCTGGCTTCCTAAACAGTTACCTTGCAGAGGCAAAGGCCAACTGTCTTCATCTAGTTGATGTCAATGCTAGTGAAAGCCTCAATGTTTCTGAGAGGAGATATTCTAGCAGCCCCAGGCCATGGGCACAAAGATAGCTCACCATAAGGGGACCTTCACACTTGGCAACAAATGCAAATTTAAAGCTTTCTTGATTCATAAATGAGTCTATAAAAATAATTAGGGGCACCTGGTGGTTCAGTTGGTTAAGCATCTGACTTGATTTTGGGTCAGGTCATAATCTCAGCGTCGTGAGATCAAGCCCCTCCTTGGGCTCTGTGCTCAATGGGGAGTCAGTGAGGATTCTCTCTCACCCTTGCCTTCTGCCCCTTCTTCCTCCTGCCAACTTAAATAAATAAATAAATAAATAAATAAATAAATAAATAAATATTTAAAATAAATAACTAAGTGAGGCTTTGGAATAATAGCCACTAGATTTGGGGAGTCAATAGGCATCCAACATCTTGAATCAATGTCCTCGTGAGGCAAAAGGAAAATAATGTACCTACTGTATTTTGAAATGAAAGCAGAATGTATTTTGCTGCAGAGCTAGCTTAATGTTTTCAGTACAACATGGATCCCTTTTCTCAGCCTTTATTTAGGGTGCCCTGATTATGACTTCCTGTTCAAAGCTACATGTCACTGACAACAGCGTCCAGATGGATGATTAAGGCCAAAACTCCAAACTTGCCTTGGATTATACCACTGTTTCAGGTAAAAGCAGAGGGTAGCTAAGCTTAAATCATGCAAATTATTGTTGGTTGCAGCCAGTGGAATATGCCTCTTGGATCTCCTACTGCAAGAAACATAATCAGCCTCCAGCCCTAGCTGCTGGCCATACTTCTCATGGTCTGCTCCTGGCCAGTAACTAAGCATGGCAAGGATATTAAGGAGATCATTCCTGGGAGGCAGAGGATCCTCTGATGAGAGAGTTTGGTTCAAGAATATCCTTCTAGGGGCAGCCCGGCTGGCTCAGTGGTTTAGCACCACGCTTAGCTCAGGGGATGATCCTGTCCCAAGTCCGGCTCCCTGCATGGAGCCTGCTTCTCCCTCTGCCTTTGTCTCTGCCTCTCTCTCTGTGTGTCTCTCATGAATAAATAAATAACATCTTAAAAAAAAAAAAGGAATATCCTTCTAACCTTGTTGAAACTTTCTGAGAACTGCAAGCAGTTTGTGGCTTTCCTCCTTCCCTCCCTCCCCACCTTTTCACCTTCTTCCTTTTCTCCTTCCCTGTCTTCATCATGCATCTCAGATCTGCATATCCCTGCCTTCTGCTCCCTCCCTACCATCTCTCACAGATGTTTTCACCAATAAGCTTCTTACATATCCAATTCCTTCTTGGCATCTGCTTCTCGGAGAACCCAGACTAACTCATCATTTAACTATTTTGCTTTACATGCTTAACATGTAAAATTTAAAGCCAAGCATAATTTCTGAATTCAGGTCCAAATATCATTTGTTAAAAGGAGGAAAATCTAATACTGAAAAAAATTTGTGTGTGAATTGTATTCATCATTTAACTCTGTTGACTGAAACAGAGTCAAGAATAACTCTAATAGCTTCAGCAAGGCCCTATAGATCAGAAGAGCCATTGGATGAGCCAAAAGGAAAGAGATTGGTCACATCAGTTCTCCTTGGTGCACTAGAATGAACTCATGGAGAAAGGTGTGCAACTTAGAAACCACAGCACTGCCCCCCAAAGCTTGGTTAGGAATAGATAGGGCTCTGAGGATCCCTTCATTATCCATCCAGGCAGCCACACAATAAGGTCCATTGGGTACCTGTTCTACAACAAGCAGTATGGTGGGCCCTGGAAATAACAGAGATCAGACAAGAGCCTTGCCATCAAAGCTGATAGAAGCAGAGCCTTCCCAGCCATCACTTTGCATTTTCTCTTTTGCTTCAACATGGATGTCTGTCAACAGACATACCTTTAGGATTCCTAAGTTTCCAGATCATGTCCAGAAATCTACTTGACCTTAATATGGTTTTTTAAATTTTTATTTATTTATGATAGTCACACAGAGAGAGAGAGAGAGAGAGACAGAGACAGAGACAGAGACAGAGACACAGGCAGAGGGAGAAGCAGGCTCCATGCACCGGGAGCCTGATGTGGGATTCGATCCCGGGTCTCCAGGATCGCGCCCTGGGCCAAAGGCAGGCGCTAAACCGCTGCGCCACCCAGGGATCCCAACCTTAATCTGTTATTAAAGTTTTTTGTAAAAAAATAAGTACATGGGATTTGGTTACAGTTTCCTTTATATTTCTTACATGTTTGAAATTTGTCATATTAAAATTAGGTAAAAGTGAAAAATGGTTTCATAGAGTTAAAATTTTTTTGCCTTTTATGTGGAAATGATTTTGAACTTACAGGAAAGTTGAAAGAATAAGAATTGTACTAAGAATATATTGTTCCCGTGTTAGAATCTTAGCACCTTTGCTTTATCATTTGTCTATGTCTTTTTCTTCCTGAATTTTGAGGGTAAGTGACATACATTAAGGTTCTTTATCTCTATATACATAATGTTGATTTCCTAACAATCACGCAGTTATTAACTTCAGTAAATTTAACACCATATAATGCCTTTGTCTAATCTAATCTGTCATTGGCACTGGTATTCCAGTGTTGGTAGTTAACTCAATAATGTCCTTTATAGAATTTTTCCTCCAGTACAAGAGTCAGGCTAGGGTCATAGTTGTACTTAGTTGTCATGCCTCTTTAGTCTTTAGTCAAGAATATTTCTATAGCTTTTCTTTTTTCTTTTTTTTTAAGATTTTATTTATTTATTCCTGAGAGACACAGAGAGAGAGGCAGAGACACAGGCAGATGGAGAAGCAGGCTCCATGCAGGGAGCCCAATGAGGGACTCAATCCCAGGACTCCAGGATCATGCCCAGAGCCAAAGGCAGAAGCTCAACCACTGAGCCACCCACATGTCCCTATAGCTTTTCTTGACATACTTGAAAAATTCAGCTCCTCCACCCTGTTTTTTTTTTTTTTCTTAAATAGAATGTTCTCCACTTTGGGTTTGGCTGGTGTTTCCTCATGATTAGACGCAAGTAAGCATTCTTGGCCACAACTCGACAGAGGATGTGCCCCTTTCAGGGAGGTACCTGATATTCATCCATTCTTTGTTGGTAATGTTGATTTGGTTCACCCCAGTTGAGGTATCCAATTTCTCCATTGTCTAGTTGCTCTTTTCTATCCTTTTTGCAACTAATAAGTGGTTTAGGAGGAGACATTTTGAGCAAAGCTTCTCATCAAAATGCCTAGATTGAGCATTTATTGATGATTCTAGCCTGAATCATGTAGGCTTTACACATAGTTCCAACTCTAGCACACCTCCACATCGATCAGTGAGCCCTGAGCAAGAGTTTTTCTTATCCCCAACTATTTATTTCTCTGTGTATTTTTGGCTATTATCTATTATTATCAGTATAGACTTGCAGATTACTATTTTCCCAATAATTTATAATATTATTAATTATTTTGGTGTTCAAATTGTCCTGGATTTGACCTATGGGTATCCCATCAGGCTGGCTCCTGGGTCTTTGTGACATACCATGGGTATTTTTTTTTAATGACTATGTTTTTAATAATAAATTCTACTAGTACTAGAAGAAAAAGAAAAAGTAAAAACAAATTTTTTAAAATGTAAATTTTATATAAAAGGATTTCAGGGTGCTTTGTTGTTGCTTGAATTGCATTTCTTTGTAGTTCTTTTTGGTTATAAAGTTTTTTTCCTTCAATAAATGAAAATTTCTTGAACATACATGGTGCATTAGTTGTGCAAAATTCTATTGCGACACAAAGGAAAGGTAAAAGAAGTACAAAAAAGTGCCCTCCTTAGAGCCCATTACTTAGTTACCTCATCCCCCAACCCCCTCCCCTCCAACAACCCTCAGTTTGTTTCCTAGAGTTAAGAGCCTCTTATAGAGGTTTGCATTCCTCTGTTTTCATCTTATGTTGTTTTCCTTTCCTCCTCTTATGTTCACCTGTTTTGTTTCCTAAATTCTACATATGAGTAAAATCATATGATGATTGTCTTTCTCTGACTGACTTATTTAACTTAGCATAATACACTCTATTTCCATCCACATTGTTGTAAAAGGCAATATTTCATTTTTGATGGTTGCGTAATATTCCATTATACCTATATCTATCTATCTATCTATCTATCTATCTTCTCTCATATCTTCTTTGTCCATTCATCTGGGCTCTTTCCATAGTTTGGCTATTGTGGACATGGCTGCTTAAACATTGGTGTGCAGGTTGAATCACTGTGTTTTTAGCCTTTAGATAAATACCTAATAGAGCAATTGCTGGGTGGTAGTGTATTTCCATTTTTAACTTTTTGAGGAACCTCCATACTGTTCCAGAGTGACTGCAGAGTTTGCATTCCCACCAACAGTGCAAGAGGGTTCCCCTTTCTCCACATCCTCGCCAACATTGTTTCCTGACTTACTAGTTTTAGCCATTCTGACTGGTAGGAGGTGGTATCTTATTGTGAAAACCTCCTACTTCTAATGAGTTGCAAGGGAAACCAGATCAATTTGACCTGGTGCCAGCCCTGCCTTCCTGAGCTCCCCCAGGGACTGAGGACAGCCTGAAACTCACACTTTACATTCTCCCATGGCACAGGAAGGCATCTGAGAAGCACTGGAGGGCAGGAGATAAGTAGGGACTCTTCTTCCCCAAAGGTGATGTGAACATCTGCAGACGCAGACAGCTGACATAGGTGTTTGCCTGTGGTTTTCAGGCGTACTCTAAGAATCCCCCACTGTGTTGCTGAAAGACTGAAGAGGTGCCTGTCTATGATCCATGTTCCATGCCTTCTATCATCCCTGCCTTCCTTATCTCCAAAGGTTAAGTCCCTAGTACCCAGTAGTAAACTTCATACTCAAACTACTTAGGTGGCTCCTGTTCTCCTAATAGAGTGTAGATTACTGGTTTCTTATTTATTTGTTACACATTTGTACATTTGCCATGAACTGGGCACTCTGCTTCACAAACATGAACTTCACGGATCCCTAGGAAGTAGGCACTATTCTTTTTCCCTTGTAGGAACAGAGGTAACTTGCCTAAGTCACAGAGCTAGTGAGCAGTGGAGCTGGGATTCAAACCCAAAATGTCTGACTCCAGAATTCATGCCTTTATTCACATAATTTTAAGAAACAATACCTATGATGCTAAATTGTCATAACAAAATCATAGATTCGGTGGCTTATACAACAGAAATTTATTTTCTCACAGTTCTGGAGGCTGGAAGTTCAAGATCAAAGTTCTGGCAGATTGGATTTCTGATGAGAGCTCTCCTTGACTTGCAGATGACCTCCTTGTCACTAGGTGCTCACATGACCTTGGCTCAGTAGACAGAGCGCGAGTGAGCACTGGTATTCCTTCTTATAAGGATACTAATCCTACCAGATCAGAGCCCCAATCTTATGACCTCATTTCATTTTTTCTTCTAGTTTCATTGAAATAAAATGGACATATAGCACTATAGAAGTTTACAGCTTAGTGATTCAACTTACACATGCTGTGAATTGATCACCACAGTAAATTTAGGTAACATTCGTCATCTCATATAGATAGGAAGGAAGGAAGGAAGGAAGGAAGGAAGGAAGGAAGAAGAAGGAAGAAGAAGGAAGGGAGAAAGAAAGGGAAATAAATTTTTTTCTTCCTTGTGGTGAGAACTTTTAGGATTTACCTTTTTTTTTTTTAATTTTTATTTATTTATGATAGTCACAGAGAGAGAGAGAGAGAGAGGCAGAGACATAGGCAGAGGGAGAAGCAGGCTCCATGCACCGGGAGCCTGATGTGGGATTCGATCCCGGGTCTCCAGGATCGCGCCCTGGGCCAAAGGCAAGCGCCAAACCACTGCGCCACCCAGGGATCCCTAGGATTTACCTTCTTAAGAGCTTTCCTGCATATCACACCGCAGTGTGAACTCTAATCATCATGCTGTAATCACTAATTTATCTTATAACTAGAAGTTTGTGCCTTTTGACCACCTTTTCCAATTCCTCCACCCTCCACCCCCTCATGGAATCTTAAGCTCCCTGCGGCAGCAGAAATTTGGTTTTCTGAGGCAGGAGTAGCAGAGGGGCAGGGTGAGGGCACGTGTTTTGTGGTGTGGACCACAGCAAAAGCAGTGCTGCCCGGAGCCCACAGCTGGGCAGCAGTGCCTGGGTTGTCTGGATTCATTCCTGTAATTGAGGAGGTGGTTCCCTTGTGGGGCTGGTTCTGTGATGTTGGCCTCACCACAAGTTTGCTCTAAAAGCTCAGCCAGAGTCTACCACTCCAAGCTTTGCGATTCCCGTATAATGCCTTTCTGCTGGAATCATTACTATGTGAAACCAAGCCTGGCTCAGACAAAGACTCAGAGATAAAAGCTATGTGCTGCGTCGGGATGTAAGTTCTACAACATCAAGATTGTTTCCTCCTAGTGCCTAGAACAGTGCCCAGCAGAGCTGCTCAGCAAATATTTGTGGAACTGTTGACTAAATTGGTAATGAAACTCTTACTCCTTGACTATTTATTTGTGGCTGCCTAACAAATTACCCCAAACTCGTGGTTTAAAACAACAAACATTTGTTATCTCACAGTTTCCATGGGTTAGGAACTGGGGAACAGCTTCGCGAGGGAATTTGGGTTGAGGTCTCTCACGAGGCTGTAGTCATTTCAACGTTCACTGGGGGAGGAAGTGCCAAGCTCATTCATGGGCTGTTGACTGGGGGCAGGATGGTGGGCCTCAGTTCTTCGCCGTATGGACCTCTCCCCGGGCTGCCTGAGTGTACTCACAACATGGTAGCCTGCTTCCCTCTCCTCAAGGCTTCCCCGCAAGAGCAGATGACATTCCCCAGTGTGAGTGTTGAGAGACAGACAGAGAGCCACACACATCCAACGCCAAAGTCCTTTTATAATCTAGTCTCAGCAATGACATCTCACATTACACTCATTAAGATGGCTATTATCAAAAAACCATTAAGTCACAAGTATTGGTGAGGATGTGGAAGACTTGGAACTCTTTTGCGTTTCTAGTAAGAATGTAAAATGGTGTATAGGGCAGCCCGGGTGGCTCAGCGTAAACCGCTGCCTTCGGTCCAGGGTGTAATCCTGGAGATTCAGGATCGAGTCCCATGTCGGGCTCCCTGCGTGGAGCCTGCTTCTCCCTCTGCCTGTCTCTGTCTGTCTGTCTGCCTGTTTCTCTCTCTCTCATGAATAAATAAATAAAATCTTTAATGAAATAAAATGGTGTATATATTATTGTGATTAAAAATAAAATATTTTGAAAGATGCAAGAAATAAGGCATGGAAAATGGTGTAGCTTCTGTGTCAAACAGTTCGGCAGTTTATAAAAAAATTAAGCATTGATCTACCATGTGATCAAGCAATTCCACTCATAGATGTATACCCAAAAGAATGGAAAGCAGGGACTTATACACCCATGTTCACAGCAACATTATTCACAATTGCCCCAAGTGGAAGCAGTCCAAGTGTCCACTGACAAAGGCCTAAGCAAATGTGGCATATAATGTACAGTACAGTGGCATATTACTCAGCCTTAAAAAGAAAGGAAATTCTGGCATATGCTACAACATGGATGAACCTTGAGGACACTATACCTTGTGACAGAAGCCGGTCAGAAAAAGACAAATACTGTATGATTCCACTTATAAGAGATGCCTAGAATAATCAAACACCCAGAGAAAGAAAGAATGGTGGTCGCTGGAGGCTAGGGGCAGGTAGGGAATGAGGAATTGTTTAATGAGGATAGAGTTTCAGTTTGAGATGCTGAAAAGTTCTGGAGGTTGCTGAAAGGTGCCACTCACAGTTTCTTTGAGCCAAGAATCAGGGAACAGGGAGCACCTGCTGGCTCAGTGGTTGAGTGTCTGTCTTTGGGTCAGGTCGTGATTTCAGGGTCCTGGGATCGAGTCTTGCATCAGGCTCCCTGTGTGGAGCCTGCTTCTCCCTCTGCCTATGTCTTTGCCTCTCTCTCTCTCTGTGTCTCTCATGAATAAATAAATTAAATAAAAAAAATATTCAGGGAATAGCTTAGCTGGGTGATTCTGGGTTGGGGTCTCTCTCAAGGCTAAACTGTACACTGAACCATACACTGAAAAATGATTAGTCAAGATCATATTATATACTTAACCACAATATTAAAAAAATAATAAAAATAAAGAAGTGACATCATTTCTGCCTAAATCTGTTGGCTACAAGTCAGTGACTAGATCCAGCCCACACTCAAGGAGAGAATTAAGCTCTACCTCTTGAGGTAAGGAGGAAAAAACATTGTGGACATATTTTTCAAACCACCACACCTTTCAAAGGCTTCCTTCCAAAATAGACATAATTGATGTAAAGATAGAAAAATACACAAACTACTTGCACAAAGTATTTGTTATAAATGGCTTTAGTGGGTGGACTTTTTGCAAAGACTGATCCAGAAGTCGAGGGTATATATTTATTGTCAGTTAGTGCTCAGCATTTACCTATTCACACACGTGGCACTTGAAATCTGAATTTGTTTGCTACAAAAAATAAAATAGGGATAAAGAGGGGTCCCTGGGTGGCTCAATACGTTGGGCATCTGACTCCTGATTTCAGTTCAGGTCATGATCTCAGGGTTGTGAGATCGAGCTCCACACTGGGCGTGAAGCCTGCTGAAGATTCCCTCTCTCTCTCTCTCTCTCTCTCTCTGTCCTTCCAGCCACCCCCACTCATGCTCTCTCTTTCTCTCTTAAAAAAATTTAAAAAATAAAAGAAATCTTTAAAGTACTGATAAAGAGATAAGATACTTCTTTCAAACTCAATGAGTTAAGATTCTTTTAGAAAGGAGATTCTACCTTTAATGATTTCAAATCAAAGTGCCTACGGATTTTATTTGGAGTTGTAGCCACACAAACACAAAGACTGTAGCCTGTATAAACTGTAATTCAGTTGTGATTCAGTTTTGTTGAATTGCTAAGTGAATGTAGAGACCACATTCTAGAGGGGCTCATGCTGAATTCCCCTGCTGTGATCTCCATAACACCGTGGGCCTCCCAGTCACTGGATGGAACAGAGGTGGGCAGAGGCCTAGTCCGACAGCTGGGGCTGATGATAAGCAGAAGCGTCTGTTTTCCCGAAGCCCTTCAATGCCCTCCAGTTACTAATGCCCTATGATCTGCGCCAGATCATAAGCAAACAGAGAATACCCAAATGATAGCATTTTCCACTTCTTTCTGAAGTAATGTGCTATCACACACACTCCTAATGAGTTCTCTCTCTCTCTTTTTTAAGATTTATTTATTTATGGGGGGGGGGGGGCAGAGGGAGAAGGAAAGAGAGAAGCAGACTCCTTGCAGAGGGCACACAGAGCCCAGCACAATCTCCATCCCATGACCTGAGCCGAAAATAAGAGTCAGCCACTTAACTGACTGAGCCGCCAGGTGCCTTAATAAGTTCTCCTAAGTAGCTTAATTGTTCCTGTGTTTAATGAGAGTTTTATTTCTTTCTTTCTGATTTAGCCATCTGTTTCTCCCTGAGCAGGTACCCTCCGCTTTTGGAAAGTTTATGCTACTCCACTTTGCTTTTTACAAAAGACCCACGCTAGTACCTGTTACTACTAACTGAAAAGAATCCAAAGAGGATTTTTGCTTTTACCAGAAAAGGTGAAAAGCCAAAATAGCGTTGAGCATTGGTTTTGTGGCAAGCCCTCAGGGACGCGGTGCGTAAGCCCAGGGAGGGCCTGCGAGCCTCTTGCCCAGCAACTCCACTCCGCATCTCAGCATCCAACAGTCAAAGCTTTGAACTGTGTCTGTGAGCATCTGTGCTTTATCTTGATTTATTTTGTGCATCCGTTAGCAAGCTGTGTCCTAAGATCACATCAGAAAAGCCTCGGAGAGGTTATTCTGGCCGTCTGGAACACCCCCAAAATTTCCATACATGTTAATGGTAGTTGCTTCTTTGTGCCATTTTGGCTTATAAAAGGTTTCCGAAGAAAGCTTCACTTTTGTAGAGCGAAGGAAACCTGCACTTCTTTTTCCTCCTGAGACACCAAACTGTTTCCAATTTAAGCTCACACTGCTCTGGCTTTTTTTTTTTTTTTTTTTGTAATATTGTATCTGCTTTCCTTCCTCTTCTTTCTTTCTTTCCCCAGAGTGTATTACAGAAGAGCTTTTAGCTATTTCTCAATATTAAGCAGTTGCTTTCTGGGGAAAGGAAGTCAATCAGCAAGAAAATAAGCTTAAAGAAAAAAAAATCAGCACCTTCTCTTTTGCTTTTCGTTATTTGACATGCCTGTGGTCACATCTCCTTCAGGAGACAACAGGACTTTATCAAAAGAGTCATATGTCAAGTATAGCTAATTTTTCAAATCTCAAAACAGATTTACTTGTATTAGGGTCTTCCTACTATTATTTCATGCTTCCCCAGATTGCTGCTTTTTCAAAATTCCCTCGCCCCTCCCCCTCCCTCTTGCTTTCTCTTTTGGGGGTAAAGGAATTGCCCATTCTATTTCCAGCTTTGGTGCTCACCAAAAGTGCTACCCCCAGAGGTCACCCCCACTGCTCCACTGGGAATTACCCAGTCTCCCTCCCTCCTCCTCCTTCCTATACAAGCACAGGCGCCTGTGGGCTGGGAGAGCGTTTTCTCCTTTTGTCGTTGTAAGGGAGCAGGGGACAGCTGGGAGGTGTTATTTTGTTTGAGGAAAGTGTGCGAACAAACGAACGTGTGCTTTTCTACCCCCTGCTAGTGGAGGGGGAGACAGGAGTTAGTGAGATTAAGTGACAACTGAACATTTTTTAAACAGCTGGCAATGAGTTGGGGTTCACATGACCAGTTTTGCTCCCTGATATCCCATATCACTTAGCACAAAAAAGAGACACTGTGTAATGGACAGCCAACATACCCCTCAGACTTCCAAGTTCACTTTCTTTCCTGTGTTTCTGAGCCTTCAAATCTTAAAGGTCATTGTTTTCAACATGAAACTAAACAACTATCACCAGTTGAATAATTTCTTTTACAAGGTTGGCTCCAATGGTCCACAACCAGAAGAAACTCTTTTGGTTTCTGGTCACAGTCTCTGAAGAAACTGCTCCATATTAAAACAGAGCTTTCTAGAATATTCTGAACATGTGTGCTAGTGTTTTCAGTATAACGAAGCAAATGTCAATGTTCAGGTCTGGACTCTTCCAGGAAACCGACTCTGAGGTGCAGACAAGTGTGCAGGACATTTACCAAAGAATGCCCCTGGCATCTCACCTGAGGAAGGGAAGCAGAAATCCAGGATTGGGCCAATGCAAAGTTGGACTGGGGTGAGGTCTCAACAAAAGCTCTCGTGGGCCCAAAGAGAGCTCTGAACTTGGGATGGCCTCACAGAGCTGCCCTATTTGTGTCAAAGTCTAGGTCAATTAGTCACTGGATGTGGGCCACCTTGGGAAGGGTGTATAACCTTGGGTGAGGCTCTTCTTTTCAGCTGAGGCAACATCCAAGGGGGCCAGTAGCTAAGAGCTGTCTCCTGGCAGCCCTCCCACAGCAAGGGACTAAGGTCATCACCTAAGAGCGTTTTGGGTGGTGCACTAGAATGTTCACTGCCATCAGGATATCTTTTTGCAAGAACATCCATTGTGAGGGTGAATTCACAGAAACCTATGGTGAAGTTGTCTCTGTGGTGAAGACAGAAGCTTCTGTGCCTCAGGGCTGGTCTACAGCTACTAGGAAAGCCCTGACCATAGCTGTCAGACAAAGAATGGAGAGGTACGTTTATGCTAAACCCTCCTCTACTCCTTCCCCACCAAGTCTCCTCCACTGTTCACACATCTCTGGAAGGCAAGTCAGATGACACCCCACCCCCACCCTAGGACGAGGGAAGAGTTAGCTTTCTAGTTGGGACCAAGGCAGACCTCATGCCTGTAATTCACTCCTCCCCCAGTCTTATACCTGTCCTAGAGCTTCAACCAAGCAAATCCTTTGCTTTTCTCATACTTAAGTCCTGCTTACTGTCCTTTTGTGATAACCTGAAAATATGGCCCGAAGTGAGGAAGGGGCAACTTTTCTGGAACTATAATTGTCTTTGCCTCTCTTTTCACTCTCTCCTCTGTACAGCTCTCAAGCTTCCTCTCTACACTCAGCAGGAACCCCTGCATGAAGTTTCTAACACCATTTTGGAGGAGGGATATTAAAGTTGGTACCATCTTCTGACATTCTGACATTAACTTGTGTTAAACCCATAGAGGTAAATGGAATACGATAAAATACTTTGAAACCAAAAACAAAACAAAATAAAACAAAACAAAACAAAAAAAAACAAAAAAAAAACCAAAACAAAACAAAACAAAAAAAAACCTTTGAAACCCAGAAAAAAATCAGTCTTTTAATGTTAGGAAAGAGAATGTATTCATATTTCTCTCCAAATTTTTCTTTTAGAGTTGAGCTTTGTAAAGAGGCACATTAGAAGGTTTTACAGGTTCTGTGACTTACTTATTTTTACAGAGGAACTTTTTATTCTGCATCTTACTTGAAATTTTTGTGTTTGAGTGCAGAATAATAATAATAATACATCACCAGCTATAGTCTGACTAAAATCAAATAGGGCATTATGTGTATACAATGCAAAAGCAGTTGGTGCCCATGCATAAGGAAGAGATGCGTGTGAGTTCAGAATCCTTTATAACTTGTTAGATAGGAGATTTAAATGAGTTTGATGAAATAAAACCTAGCGTGTTGCAATCAGAAGGTTTTATTCTATTCAAAAAGAATATTTAAGTAATGAGAGACAAGAATCCTGAAGAGCAGCTACTACACGATATGAAGAAGTAGAGAGAAACAAAATCAGTTCTACAAAGTGATCTCTCAAAGATTAAGAAGATGAAAAAGAAATAATCTTTTAGAGGCATCAGATTAATCTCTTAAGTTTCATTCATAATGTACATGATTTCTGTCTTGCTTATGAGGGAAAACACTACTTTTTAATTTTTTTGGTTGTCTTAGGGTTTCCACTAAGTTTCTTTCTTTCTTTTTTTTTTTTTTTAAGATTTTATTTATTTATTCATGAGAGACATGGGGAGAGAGGCAGAGACATAGGCAAAAGGAGAAGCAGGTTCCCTGCAGTGAACCTGATGTGGGATTTGAACGCAGGACCCTGGAATCTGACCTGAGCCAAAGACAGATGCTCAACCACTGAGCCACCCAGGTGTCCCTCCACTGAGTTTCATGCATGTGACAGTGAGTGCAAAGAGCCATTCATTCCAAGGAGAATGGGAGATACAGCCACAGGCCAAAACAAGTTTTATAGCCCCCACTATATCTATGTTTTACCTTGCCTGTAAAAGAGAAGCAATGAGAGATGAGGTGAGGGACTTTCAAGGAATTCCATATGTTTCCCATTGTCACATGGCTAACAGGCAGCAAAGCCACTACTTAATCCAGGCATGGGCTGCTCTGAAGTTCATGCTCTTTCCACCACCCTGGTCTGACTCCTGCAAAAAGTTTTCTGAGTAACCATTAAGAATCTATGACCCAGAAAATGGAATTGAAAAATACCAAGAAAATACCGGGGGCGGGGTCTTATAATGCAAATCGATTTAAGATGAATACTGTAGGAAAAGAGAACAGAGAGACTTTTAGTTGAGGACAGAATATCTGGTTCTTATAGAGTTTACTTAATTTGAGGTTCTAAATATAGTTTATGTGCAATTTTCCCAGGAGAGTGTTCATAGACTCTATCAGATTCTAAATGATGCTCATGACCTTGAAATAATTTACATGCTAAAGAATCAGAGGAGTAGGACAAAAACAAATAGAAAGTAGAAACTAGGGGGACGCCTGGGTGGCTCAGCGGTGAAGCATCTGCTTTGCGCTCAGAGTGTGATCCCAGGGTCCCAGGATCAAATCCCACATCGGGCTCCCTGCATGGAGCCTGCTTCTCCCTCTGCCTGTGTCTCTGCCTCTCTCTGTGTGTATCTCTCATGAATAAATAAATAAATCTTAAAAAAAAAAAGGAAAGGAGAAACCACAGATTATGCTAATAGGAAAGAAGGAAGGCAAATAGAAGGAAAAGAAAGCAAAGAAGAATGAAAAGGGACCAGCTAGAGCAAAGAAATTCTTACCACCTCTTTCTCCTTCTGTCCCCACTTTTCATTGCCCAATCTGTTTCTTAGCTGCTTAGGAACAGATGACAGCCTTGAGACACAAAGAGCTGATAACAAGAGGTGCAAAGGGATGCAAGTTCCTTTTCCTCTTACAGACCTGGGATAGGGCTGGGGGTAAGGAAGGGTACTTCTACTCTCAAAGGGTAGATGTGTTGACATCATTTTTAAGACTAGCCCTGAGTTCAAATATCAGCAGAGGGGCACCTGGATGGCTCAGTGGTTGAGTGTCTGCCTTCAGCTCAGGTCGTGATCCTGGGTCCTGGGATGGAATCCTGCATCTGACTCCCCAGAGGGAGCCTGCTTCTTCCTCTGCCTATGTCTCTGCCTCTCTCTCTGTGTCTCTCAACCATCGTTGTGATGGTTTTAATGAATAAATAAATAAAAATCTGGAAAAAAAACCCCAAATATCAGCAGATATGGCTGAACTGAGCCACAACCAGAGTTGAGTAAGATAATCAGAAATCACAAAGGCATTGGGACTCAATAATTGATAGTGTTATGGCAGGTTTTGTGTAAAATTACAGCATATTATATAAATACAGTGATCACAGTATGTATGTATTTTGGACTTAAGGGAAATTTGAAGTTTCCTACCATGTTCAAGAAAAAAGTGAAAAAAAAAAAGAAAAGAAAAAAATGAGTTATTGTCAAGCCAGGTAACAGCAAGTTTTGGGTTTTTTTCTCCTGGTTAACACTCACTGACTCATTTTTACCTCACTGCATTTTCTTTTTTTTTTTTTTCTAAAGATTTTATTTATTTATTTGGGAGAGAATGAGTGACAGAAAGCATAAGCGGGGACAGGGAGAAAGGGAGAGGGAGAAGCAGACTCCCCACCAAGCAGGGAGTCTGATGTGGGGCTCTGTGTAGGGCTTGATTGGGGGTTCAGTGGGGGGTTCAATGGAGGGCTGGATCCCAGGACCCCAGGTTCATGACCTGAGCCAAAGGCAGATGCTTTAATGACTGAGCCACCTAGGCATCCCTTTATCTCACTTCCTTTTTCAGGTCATCAAGTTTCCAAATACCCTTCTTTCACCCATAGAAAGTTTTTTCTCTCATTTGCACAAATCCAAATATAAAATTAGCTATAATAACGATAGAAAAATGATTTTTGCAGATGAATATTAGAATAAACCTCAGATTTATAGAACTAGAGATTTTTCTTTTTTAGAGATTTTATTTATTTATTCATGAGAGACACAGAGAAAGATGCAGAGATATAGGCAGGGGAAGAAGTAGGCTCCCTCTGGGGAGCCTAATGCAGAACTTGATCCCAGGACCCCAGGATCATGTGCTGAGCTGAAGGCAAATGCTCAACCACTGAACTACCAAGGTACCCCTAGAACTGGAGATTTCTTATTATAATCAAATTTTGAATGATCAGAAGACACTCAAATACACTGATGAATTAACAAGAAATAAGGATTTTAGTTGTGCTATTCAGAATAAGACTAGGTTATGCTGCAGTTACAAATAACCTTAAAATATCTATAGCTTATTTCTAGCTCACACTGCATTAAAGGCTGACAGCGATTTTGCTCCACCGACCATCAGAGACTCAAGATGACACTGGCTCCACTATCTTATGACACTTCCTCCTGGGCACATGGCTTCACAGACACCATACCAAAGGCACAGACAGCATGAACTCAACTTAATCCTACCAGAACTGGTCACATGACCCCAACTGAGCAGCAAGGAAGTAGGAAGCAGAGAAGTACCAGATATGGTGATTCTTGTAAGTTCTACCACCCGATGTTTTTTGGATTTGTGGAGATTGTGTCAGTTTTACCATCAATTAATTCATTAATAATTAATTAAATTTTGAGAGAGAGAAAGAAAATGAGCAGGGACAGAGAGGAGCATGGAGAGAGAGAGGGAGAGAATCCCAAGCAGGCTCCACGGGCAGTCTGGAGCCTCAATGAGGCTCCATCTCCATCCCATGACCCTGACATCATGATCTAAGACCAACTCAAGAATTGAAAGTCCAAACGCCTGAGCCACCTGGGTGCCCCAGTATTACCATCAATTTAGACCCATGATTAATAGAATTTTTATTTAAGAGGCATGATAGGGAGTTGCTGTGTTAGCTCACACAGAGTTGAACTTTGATATAAAAATTCTGGTAAGTTAGATAAGTTTACATATTTTAGTAAGTACCAGAATAATTAAAGAATTGATAAAACACAAATTTCTGGTCCTCTATCCCTGGGGATTTTTATTTCAGTTAACCTGAGGTACAGTCCAGGAATTTGGATTTTAACAAGCACCTCAGAGAGTTTTCATGCTGGTCACTACCAGCCAAGCTGGTGGTCTTCATGGTTTGATAAACACAAGATTATTGGTTTCTGCCTTCTTGACAGTGATACATCAGGGTTTTAGCACATGTGAGAGTGTATGTGTGTATGATATTTTATTTTGAGAAGCAGAGTGCTAAGAAGCAGATGGCTGTTACTTCTATCTCATTGATTTTCACAAGATAAAGCCTTGGTAGAAATAGACCCGAAAGCTTGAGAAGTATATGGAGAAAAACAGCTGAAAATGCCAGAGAGTAAGTAGAAAGTTCACTGAGAGAAGCTGTGAGTGATAAAGGACCAGGAGAGGGAGCAGAAGGAGAATAGAAATGAGGAGAATGAGCATCCCTAGTAGCCCAATCATGTTCCTGGATACAAGGATTGGTTTATCTGGGTCAGCATATGGTCTGGTAGGAAGAGAAGGTGCTGAAAGGCACCTACAATATGGCCAAGGATCATTGTAATGGTTTTTATTTAGAACCACTTAACCGAAAATGAAGACAATGCTGAGAAGGGGCAAAATAGAGCTAGTTCCCTGCCATTATTGAAAATGTGGTAATTCAATAAAGTATAATCAGAGACATGCACAAATATCATGTACAAAGTTTTTGTAGCTTTTTACAGTGATCAAAAATTTGGAAATCACCTAACCATTTGCCAGTTGGAAATTGGGTAAGTACATTTGGCTTCATGCTTGTGATTGGGATGCTATGTGACCTTTAAAAGTGCTTTGGGGGCATCCGGGAAAGAGCAATGTATTAGTGGGTTTATAAAAAATTTCCTTCCAATGCTCACTGGAATGAATAAAACAAGATACACCAGAAAAGGCATCATCCAACAAAGAATTTAGGGATTTTCCCAACCCCATATTACAGACCTCAAGAAAATACAAAACAATTAAGCCTAAATTGGTATAAAATTCTGGGAATCAACCCACAACTCCCTTTTTAGAGTGAACTGCACAAAGTGGTGACAAGAGGCAGAATTTCTGAAAATGCCACTAAAAATAATTCTCACTTTGGAAGAACAGGAAATAGGGGCTTGAATTGGCAAAAGAAAAGATTTGGAATGTTCTACTTGGGGCCCTTTTTCCTCATTGTGAAGCCCAACATCAGTCGAAGGCCCAGTGGCAAGAGAGAATCCAGATAGAAGCTTTCGGCAGCAGTTGTCTCAGAGGGGCTGGCAGCTCTGGACGGAGCAGGCTGGATGGAGGGACGTGCCTGCAGCCACATGAGACCAGACGTTCACTCCACTTGGAGGCCTCCAGCTTTGAGCATCCGGAGAAGGGAGCCAAACCCAGATCTCCAGACCCATCACCCTCCATGGGGCAAGGTAGAGTCTCTACTCATTGGACCAGGCTTCTAGTTAAAGGTTTCCACAAAAGAAAAAATAAAATGAATGTGAAAACTGTTCCCAGCTTTGATGGCTCATGGAACCACTGCCCTCCTACTGTCTTTGGGCAGCCTGGGGACCCCTACATATAAATGTAGACCCAAGGGCCAACCAACTCATGATTCACAGGGAAGGAGCAAACCATGCTCAACCATGCTCGGGTAAACAGAGAGATGAACAAAAGACTGTGTGGGTATTGTTTTGGGAATGAAGCACAGGCCTGTGCAGAGCTGCCCCTACCTCGAAATGACTACATGAGAAGAAACCCATCTTCGGGTCTACCCCCAAAAAGAAATAAAAAGGAAGAGTGGATGTGAAAGGAGCTCAGATCACATGAGAAAAAAGAAGAACTGATTTTGGAAGAAGATTCCTTCTATTCCTACGTAAATTCAACCAGCACCACCACCACATATGCTTAAAATAACAGAATGAAGAGGCCTGCAGACCTGCAAGAGGCCTGGGACTTGCAGTGTGTGCAGGAGTTGGACCACCCCTCAGTGCCTCCTTTCAGAAGAGGGCTGTGTACAGTTTACGAAGCTGTTGTTATTGTTGTTTTAAACAAACTCAGAGATGAGAGGAGTGCCGGGTGGCTCAGTCGGTTAAGTGACTGACTCTTGATTTCAACTCAGGTCATGATCTCAGGGTCCTGGAATCAAGCCCCACATTGGGCTCCCTGCTTAGTCGAGAGTCAAGTCTCCTTGAGGATTCTCTCTCTCTCTCTCTCCCTCTGCCCCTCCCCCTGCTCGTACTCTCTCTCAAAAATAAATAAACTAATTTAAAAAAAAGATAGCTGGGAAAGGGTATAGGCACGTTGGATAGTAGGGAAGAGTATCAAAGTGAACACCGTTGACTGCTCACAATTTTTCCTTCCATCTTTCGACAGAATCCCCGCTGAGTTTAGGAGTCCACCCCTCCTCACCGGCCTTGCCCTTCAGAACATGCCAACTCCACCTCTGGGCTCTGCATCTGACCAGGCCCAGTTCATGAGTGATTAGGGTGGCCCTGGTGAGTGTCATTGGTCAGGGAGGGCGTATGATACAAGTTGATGCCATTAGACTTAAAGAACAAATTGATATTCTCTGGGAGAAGGGACCATGCAGCCTTGATTGCCTCTGGAAGCCATCTTGTGACCATGAGGAGAACCGGCTTGCAGATGAGGCCCCGGAGACAGCAGAGGAGACAGACAGCACCTGCTATCCTGATGACCCTGCTGAGCCCGTCCTGTTTCTGCCAACTGAAGTCACGGGTTCCTAACCCATCCTGAGCATTCCCCCTTCCCTTTCTTTTCTATGCACTGTTGGCATTTCTTTCACATTTAGAGGTTATTCCTTTTGTAATTAGGGGAAAAAGTGTTTATGTTTTGACAAGTTCATACAGAAGGATGTTCAAAGGCATTATTAAAACTATTTAAAATGTATTATTAAATTAAAAAGTATGGAGCGTCTGTGTGGCTCAGTTGAAGCATCTAACTCTTGATTTTGGCTCAGATCATGATCTCCTGGTCGTGAGATCAAGCCCTGCACCTGGTTCCATGCCAGCAGGGAGTCTGCTGAGACTTGCTCTCCCTCTGCCCCTCCGCCCACCCCACCTTTCTCTAAAATTAATAAATGAATCTTTAAATAATTAAAAATCAGTTTGCAAAGTCTTTTAATGACATGATCACAATTTTATTTTAAAAGGTACACATAATGGTACAGGATCGAAATCTGAAGGTGTGCATGCCAAAATCATAGTAGGACGGTATGTGCTCATTTCCTTTTTCTTGTTGTCAGGTTCCCCCCCTCTATAAGGAACACATAATGACTTATGTAGAGATCTAAAAGATAAAAGAAAATTTAAATAAAAATTGAGGTACTTCGATGCAAGTACTTCCTTTTTTTCCCCTGCCAGATTTGAGTTTGTAATATTTTGTAACTATTAAAATGAAAGGAGAAAGGAGAAGAGAGGCAGCACGTCTTCTTCCCACCAAGCCCAGCATGAAGTACAGCAGATTCCACAATATTGTTGGATTCGGGCAGAGCTGGCCTCCCCGCCACCCCGCAACTCTTCCCACTGGAGCCCTGCAAACATTTCCTCTCTTCTCGCAGGGGTGAACCCAGCATGGGTGGTTTGAAGATCTTGGCTGATATTGGTTTGCCCCTGAGGGGGGTCTACTTCAGATACACAGCAATTCCAGTGCCTGCACATATTATGACGTTATACTTTAAAGATAAGCCATCAAAACAGAAGATGGCTTTCTATGTCCTGCAAGTAAATGCTCAGTTCAAAATTGCAATGAGAGATTTGTCTTTAGCATCTTACTCCATCCATCTTCATATTCCACTTCATTTTTTTTCGTATTCTTATTCTTATCATCTACTATATGGCAAGTTCTCTGGATACATTAAATGACTTCTCATTAAACTTCTAACAGGTTGACATTATTAAAACTATTGTACAGATAAGTCTTGGGGCAGAGTTTCTCAACCTTGGCGCTGTTGGCACTTGGGGCGTGGTCATTCGTCCCTAGGGGGCAGTCCTGTTCAGCAGCATCCCTTCCCTCAACCCAGTTGATGCCAGTATCATCCCACTCACCTTCCATCCAGCTGGGACAACCAAGAACATGGCCTCTAGACATCATCAAATATTTCCTGGGGAGTGGGGGGAGGTCTGTAAAATCACCAGTTAAGAATCGCTGTCTGGGAGGTGTCTCATAGCAGAGGGGAAGTCCAATTTTGAACCCAGATCTGAATCAAAGCTTCTGCTTTCAATCATTATGCGCTGCACTGCTTTCCCCACCCCTACCATCTGCATTCCTTCTCCCTGCCTCCAGGCACACTATACTCTCTCCATGCCATGGTACAGCCTGGAACACTCCTTTCCCCGTGTGGCTTGGGTCATTCAGATCAGTAATCAAAAGACAGTTGGACAGAGTTGTCACCTAGAGCACATCCACCTCCAAATCTTAAATTGCATCATGTTGGTCTCTGATCACAGCCTCTACGTTTTGCTCTGGTAGTCCTCCAGCCCAGTGTCTGCAGACGACACACTGCGTCTGCTTGTGTGCGGTGGTTTGCCTAGTACCCAAAGTGTAGAAGAGATGCCCAATTTGGTTGAATTTAATTAACTGGAATCCCATTCTACCTTCTTCTCTAGCTCATTAAGAGATTCATTGCCTCACACCATCCCCTCTTTTCCCCTAAGTTACTCAGTGGACAGTTATTTGCCAAATAATTACCGTGTGCCACATAGTCTATACTCTCAGAATGAGAAGTAGACTGGGGATGGAGATGATTATACCCTAATAAAGGCTGGTGGCAGCAAATGAACAGGCAATTACTGCAATAATATGGAAAGTATAGCGTGCTCCCTACCTACGAAGAGGCTTTTTTTTTTTTTTCTATCCACACTAGACTCCAATTGAATCACCTTGTTCCAAGGGCTCTTAACTCCCATAACTTTCTTGTTATCTTACATATGTTCCTTACAATCCTCCAAACTTAGAGTCATCTGTGCTAACCTTACCGTGGATACTACCAGGCTGGAGACATGACTAGTCTCCAGTTTCAACTGGATTGCCGGCTCCTATTCTGAACTGGAACCCTCTCCTCAGACCCCCCACACCTCTTGATTAGGAAGTGTTCTTGACTTCTCTCTGACCAGAAGCTGTCTTTCTTTCTCATCCACGAGCTTACTGCTCTCGCCTTGCTTCCTTCCCACCTAGGTTAGAGGCCAAGATTTCCCTCCATCTGTCTCATCCGTGACTTTGCTCATGGCCTGTTTTCTCTCTCCCTCTGTGTTGTCACCCTCTCCTGTTGCATATAAATAGGCTTATATCTCCTTTATCAAAACAAAGTCTGTCCATAACCCTTTCCTCCCCTCCAGCTACCACCACGTCTTCTTGCCATAGCCAGTTCTTTGAAAGCTTCGTATTCACTCATTACCTACATTTCCTCATCTCACCAAAAACAAACTCAGGGTTACAACAATGCCCCCACCTGCCCTTGTTGATGTCTGGAGAAACTTCCTGGTTCAGAGTCCGATCCAAAAATTCACCCTTCATCTCTTCGTACCATTTGCATTTAACAATACGAATACTCTTCTTTCTAGGAAAGAAACTGTGTGGCTTTTCCACTTAAGATTTTGTTTTGAATTACAGACACTCTACATGACAAGTTAAATAATGCAAATCTATGAAGAATAAAATTAGCACCCTCCCCCTTCTGGTTTTCACCTCTCTTCTGAGGTATCTTCTACATAGCTATCTCCACCCCATAAACACCCACTTAGAGGGAGGTCTGTCCTCCTTCCTCTCCTCTGACCTCTTTTCCCTTTCTTCCTCCATCCCTTCCTTTGTTATCTTCCTCTCATTTGATGTAACTTTCTGTTCATATTCTCTGCCCAGTTTTTCAGTTGGTTGCTAGCAGAGAACACACCCTTCCTGTCTCCCTATTGTTCAGTCCATGTGAGAGCAAGGACTTTCCGGACTCCCTTCCCCTTCTCATACTCTGCCCTAGAAGAGACCACGTGATGTGTACATTGGTGAAATGAAGAAACACCAGTTGGTCATGTTCAGCGCCTCTTCTCCCTCTCTGTCTTGGAGGAGGGGTCTGCTCGATTGCAGAGCATGCTGTGACAGGTTGGCACAATGCAGGATTCTCATATTCAGTATTGGGAAGACATTTGTTCTTCACACTAGGTAGTCTTCATCCCAGCCCCTAGTCCACGTGGAAGATGGTACTTGGCTCCCATCTGCCTTACTCTTTATCATGGTCTCAGTTTGTTCTGAATTCAGGAAAGGGGTTGGGTGACATTTATTCAAACATCCCAACATTTGGTGAGCTGTTTGTCCTTTTTTTTTTTTTTAAGATTTTATTTATTTATTCATGAGAGACAGAGAGAGAGAGAGAGAGAGGCAGAGACACAGGCAGAGGGAGAAGCAGGCTCCATGCAGGGAACCCAACGTGGGACTTGATCCCAGGTCTCCAGGATCATGCCCTGGGCTGAAGGTGGCGCTAAACCACTGAGCCACCTGGGCTGCCCTGTTTGTCCTTTTTTTTTTTTTTTTTTAAATCAATTATGGCAGCCCTTTGTATATTATATATAATAACTGTCTACCACATTGCCCTCTACTTTTTGCCCCAGCAGCCTCACTCTGTGGACTTTATCAACCAGTTCCCTTGCTCTCTGGCTTCCCATTGGATTGGACCAGCGGACAGCTCCTGCAGGTGTTGGAGGGAAGGAGAGAATGATGTATGGGAATTTATTTCCTAACTCCTTTGATGGGCTGTATCCTTAGAACACAGATCATGGTTCTCCTCCTGGTAATATCACTACATAACTTTCTCCTTGTTTCCACTTTGCTCTCCTAAGTAGTTCTCTTGAACCCTACCTGTAACTTTACAAATTGTCCCTTAATTAAACTCTCCTCAAATTATCCTCATTTGTACTGTTTCCTGGCTGCTTCAAGGGGGCAATTTAAAAGAATGGGTTACACTACCTGAATGTATTCTCACTGTAAAAAATTTGAACTGTCCCCAATCAAGTGAAAAAGTGAAAACATCTACCTTAGCCTTCAATTTCCCAATTGTAGTCCTTGCTTCAGAGCTAACCATTGCTTTCAATTTGGTGAGTATCTTTCCAGATCTTTATTTCTTATATTTATTTACATCAAATTTATAGACTATTGTGTAGATGTGTTTACATAAATAATACCACACTGTATGTATTGTTCCATATCTTACTTTTTCAATTTCTGTCTTGAAGACTTTTCCACTTCAGAATGTTAAGAAACCTAATGCACTTGCTGCTCAGTAGTGTGGAGATGCAGTTGTTTCTTTAACCACTCCCCTCCTGACTGATATTAAGGGTATTTCCAGTTTTTCACTCTCATAAACAACACAACCCTGAAAATCCTTTCATATTCCTTCTAGTGTACAACGTGGGCAAATATTTTCCTAAGATGCTGAGAAATAAAACTCTGGGCTGAAGGTTAAGTGCATTTTTTGTTTTGCTTTTTTGTATATTCTATCAAACAGCCTCCCCCAAAGGCCAGAACTTTCTTGTGTGTAGATACCCATGTTTATATAACAGAATGTCTTAGAAGACTAGACTCTAAGCCAATATTTTTTAGAAGAGGGACTTTTACATAAAAGTTGCAAGACTTCTGCCTTTAGGATTGCCATTCTAATTTTTGGGTTCTCTGTGTCATTGTAAAGTGAGTGTGAATCTCAGGCCACACTCAGATGTGCAAGATTATGTCACCATATTCACAGCCATGTCATTCCCGTATCAAGTCCCTGTTCTCCCTGGCACTTGAAATGAAGTCTCAGTCAAATCAGGGGGATCTCTGTGCATTCTATGTGTTACTTCGTTAGTGGGGAGTCCGCCTCTCACTTCCCAGGATTGGTCGCTGGCTTATGGTAGAAGGCTGAGCGCACTTGTGGGAGTGGCCTGAGGGCAGGTATGTCTCTTGTTGTTCTTTACTCTGGGACCTAGCTGGGATACTCCCTTCCCATCTGACCCTCTGCCCCATGGCCTTGTCAGACCTGGCTCTTTCTCAGCTATGACTGACCACTTTGAGGCAGAGAAAACAAGTAGCTGTGCTTCCTTGTCACGTTGGTGCATGGAGAACCGTACCAGGCTTGTCTACCCTGTCTGGGCTGTCATGCATTGTAGCCATGCTAGATGGTATCCCTGGGAGCTTTCTCATAAGCAAAGAGGAAAAGAAGCTCTCCTTCCAGATTCCCCAAGCAAATATATGGTTTCTAGAAACCCTCATCTCCATTTGGGCCCTGGGCTTAGTATGGGGGTAGGGAGTGGGAGTCCTACATAGGGTGAACATATGTTTGGGCTGGTTTGCCTGAGACGGTCCTGATTTGTATCTGTGATCTCAGCATAATTCAATAGTTCCCCATTTATCTGTGGTTTCACTTTCCCTGGTTTCAATTACTCTTGGTCCACTGTGGCCCAGAAGCCGATGATCCTTCTCCTAACCTACCATCAGAAGGTCAATAGTGGCCTAATGCTATGTCACAGTGCCTACATCATTCACCTCACGTCATCTCGTCATGTAGACATTTTAGCATCTCATCTCATCACAAGAAGAAGGATAAGTACAGTACAATAGAAATTTTCAGACAGAGAAAGAGTCAGAGAGACCACATTCACATAACTTTGATTACAGTATGTTATTATAATTGTTCTATTTTATTGTTACCTGTTATTGTTAATCTCTTATTGTATCTACTTTATAAATTAAACTTCATCATAGATATGTATATATAGGAAAAAGTATAGTATAATATATATATATAAGTTTTGGCGCTATCCACAGTTTTAGGGATCTGCTAAGGGTCTTGGAATGTGTCCCCGTGGATATGGGGAGCAAGTGTATTCATAGCATTTCTTTTCACTTTCAAAAGTGAACCAGTTTGGATGCTAAACTATATGCTCACCCTACCCACACAGAATTTAATTTACCTGTTTCCTTACTAACTCTCCTCTCTTCCAACAGAGAGAATCTGTAGCTCATTTTGGCTTACAAGACCTGACTTTTACCATCACCTCAAATTCTTTCCAACGTAGTGTTTATGGCCTAAAATTAATGCTGTGACTCTTTCAAGGCCAGACTTTTGACACAGAAATGTCCAGATGTCTGAACCTCCAAAAAGCATTCCTCTGCTTCTCTGATGTAATAACACCTCCCTAGGATGTACAAACGGATGCCTCACGGTCTACTTTGACTGGTAAGGGGCCATAGAGTAAAAATAAATTAGCAGTAATGAAGAAAACATCATATAGGATTCTAAAAATTTACCCTCCCACATCCCCCCTCCAGTAATTCCCCCTGAACTTATAAAGAAAGTTGGCTTCTTCTAGGGGTGTTCTTTGCTCCCATGCTCCCCAGGAAGTAGGAACAGCATCTAAGTTGGGTTCTCTAGAGAGTCAGTTCCTCTGGAGGCACCTGAATGCATCACTGGCCTATGACGTAGACCCCCAAATTATACACAACCCTAGAGAGAAGGAGACTCCGAGTTAACTGGAATGAAGTTTCTGCCACCCCAGGGAATGGGCACACAAAATAGAAACCAAACAGACTTGGAGAATAATAAAGCGAATTACATTTTTTTACCTATCTGAGTTGTGGCCTAAGATTTATCTCTGCTGCATGTAGGGATTCACATGGGATTTATAATAGTAACAATAGTGAAGAGAGCTATAATAATGATGATAGTAATATATATTGACTGTTTACTATGGTTGGTTCTAAGGACTTCACATGTTACTATGCCATAGATATTATCATTTGTCCCATTTTATAGTGGAAAGTGAAGTCACAGAGAAATTAAACTATTGCCCAAGGTCAAAGGGTACGTTGGCCCTGCAGACTGATGACAAACTGTATAATGGAATTTGGGGCAGGTCACTCCGGGATATGAGAAAATTGGTATGCAACGCGGAGGCAAGCTTCTCAGAAATTGTTGTGGTTCTAGAAGTATATCAATGGGTCAAGATGAAACTGCATTTGAAGAAAAAATAATCTGCAGCACTGTTGCAGACCCCAGCTTGGACCACCCAGGCAGAGGACCCCAGGCTGCAGGCACACCCACATCCCCTTAATGTGCCTTGAGGTTCCTGAAACCACTGCAAACCAGCTGCGCTTTGGAGGAGGATCCCAGTTTCCAGTGCCACAGCAAGAAAGCATCCTCCTTCCTAAAAGGGATGCGATTTTTGTTTTGTTTTGCCTTTGAGACAACCTTTAAAAGTTTTCTGGAAGAACAAATGCCTTCCTGCTTCTCCTGATCTTGTCCGTGAGAAATAGAACGTTTGGCAGTGGACTGTCACATAAAAGCTAAGAAGGGTATGGGACTTCTGCAAACTGGAAGGGACCCTGTAAGTTGCAAGAGTCTAGGCTCAACTGGCCCCCCTTCCCTGGCTGAGGCCCAGAGGGAAATGAGGAGAGGAAGAAGGCTTGGCCCAGCAGGCAGGTGAGCAACCCCCGGCATCACATGCTCCCTTTAAAGAAAGGCAGCTACTCAGGTCCACACTGCAAACTGGTTAACAATAACCCCTAGATAAGTGCGGAGATCGAGAGAGGCAATGGGGTTAGAGAATGCCTGGCCTCGGGAGCGCCCATGCAGTGTGGCTTGGGAGCATGAGAGGACAGAAGCACCAAAGGGTGCCTGGCCCCAGGGGCCTGAGGCCACCTCAGTGTTGGGAGGGGGCTAAGGTTGGGGCTGCAGGGCAGCAGAGCATTTCCCTGCGTGTCTCTCAGCAAGGAGCACACAGCACAGAGAACCAAAGGACAGCAAAATACGGTGCCTGGATGGCTCAGTGGTTGAGCGCCTGGATTATCATCTGCCTTTGGCTCAGGATGTGATCCCAGGGTCCTGGGATCCATTCCTACATCGGGGTCCCCGCAGAGACCCTGCTTCTCCCTCTGCCTGTGTTTCTGCCTCCCTCTCTCAAGAATAAATAAATAAAATCTTTAAAAAATAAAATAAAATAAAAAGTTACATTTCTTATGCACCTGAGTTTAAGATCTGAGTAATTGGTACCCACTTTGTTCATTTTAGGATGTTTGCTAGAATAGGCCCTTTCTCACTAACAACAGGAGTCCCTGTTACTCTCTGAGAACCTGGAGTGTCATCATGAACTGGAAGGCCGATGAGAAGTGTTGTGTCTTAGTCACGTGCGTTGTGCATTCAGGTGAGTGGCATTTTTCTTGATTTGGGGTGTGAGTGGCGGGCGAGTCTTGGCTTTAGGTGAATGAAGACAATGCGAATTCCTAAGGAAAAAGATGTTCATTAAAGGTCTGGTTGTTGTTCTCAGGTAAGAAACAAAAGGAAAAAACGAAAGTGTCTGTTTTTGAGACTTTGGGAGACCGTGGCCCAGGGGACAGCGTGAGAGTGGGCCCCAGCATCTCTCTGGAGCTGAAGGGGTGTTCTGTTAAAGGCAGTTGGCAGAGATGCTGGCGATCCCGGGCAGGGGCAGTGGTCGTCAAACTGCAGCAGGGGGCTGGGAAGAGCAGGGCAGCCCGAAGACTTGCCCATGGACATCGTGGAAGTTCAGGCTCTGAGGAGTTGATGGAAGAAGCTGAGACCCAGAAGTGACGGTGACACATGGTGGGTGTGCAGAGCTCTGTGATATGCAAGGTAGGAACACCACAGTACTTTTGGACAGACACTGGCCTCCTTATCAGCAGTTCCATTTCTGTTATTTCAGTGACCCTTGGTCACCTGTGGCCTGGAAGCAGATGATCATCCTTCCAATGTGTGATCAGAGGGTCCATCAGAGAAAACGCTACGTCACAATGCCCATGTCACTCACTCTCGCTTCATCCCAGCAGGTAGGCATTTTAACATCTCACGTCATCACAAGAAGGGTGAGTACAGTACAATAAGATGGTTTGAGAGAAGAGAATGAAATCTTGCCATTTGAGGCACCTGGGTGGCTCAGTGGTTGAGCGTTTGCTTTCAGCTCAGGTGGTGATCCCAGGGGTCCTGGGATCAAGTCCCACATTGGGCTCCCCACAGGGAGCTTGCTTCTCTCTGTCTCTGTCTCTGTCTCTCTTTCCGTGCTTCTCATGAGTAAATAAAAATAAAATCTTAAAAAAAAAAAGAAATTTTACCATTGGCAGCAACATGGTGGATGAGAGGATTTCGCTAAGTGAAATAAGTCAGACAGAGAAAAACAAATACTGTATAATTTCACGTACATGCATACTATAAAACAACAGAACAACAGTAAAAACCAGAAACAGACTGATAACGACAGAGAATAAACCGGTAGCTGCTGGAGATGAGGGGTGTGGCAGGGGTAGATAGAACAGATGAAGAAGATGAAGAGAAACAAACTTTTATTTATCTGATAAATAAGTCACAGAGATGGAAAGTACAGCATAGGGAATATAATCATAATACTGTAATAACTGTATGGTAACTACTCTTATGGTGAAGATTTTGTAATGTGTATGACTGTCAAATCACTATGTTGTGCACCTGAAACTAATATATGTCAACTGTACTTCAGTTTAAAAAAATATCTTGAGAACAAGAGAGAGACCGCATTCACAATAACTATTATTATAGTATATTGTTATAATTGTTCTATTTTATTATTAGTTGTTGGTCTCTTAGCTGTGCCTAATTTACAAATTAAACTTTATCATAGGTATTTATGTGTAGAAAAAAAAACAGAGTATATACAGGGTTTCGGGCACCCCCTGGGTGTTTTGGAATGTATCCCCCATGGATAATGGGGGGACTATTGTAAAATCAGATCTGGTTTAATGTTCACTAACTTGGCTAACTGAATATTCCAGCCAGTCATTTTTGGGAGGCTGTGACTCCAAGGTGAAAATGTTTCTCTCCAGGTACCTAAACCTCCCAGACAAAAACTTGAGTAAAGAAGGCAAATGGTTTTGGTTAAGTCCAGAGGTATGATCTTGAGAAGTCCCTTGCACCACTACTATCACCCTCGGAGTCTTGGCCAAGTGTATCCTGGCTGCGGAGAGACAGCAATGCCAGCAAGACCATATGCTGCATCACGGCAAGGTGTTTCTCCAGCTGGCATAGGAACTGGCTGCCAATAGACCATTCCTGCTCCACGAGCCACCTGCTTCTGGTGTTCTGATACATAATAAGATCAGGGACTCTCATGGGCATTTGCCCATGGCTTACCTTTTCCCTGTAAAATGAGTTCCTTGGTCAGAAGTCATACTGTGTTGAGAGGCCTGCCACTCAGCAGGTCTAGGAGAGTGTGCTGGCAGCAGCATAACGACAGCCAGAGAAACCAAATCCAAATCCAGAATAAGGGTCTGTTCCAAAGAGAACAACCGAGCTCCCTTCCCTCATGGAAAAGGTCCAATGTAATCAGCCTGCCACCTGGTAGCTGGCTCCTCCCCCAGGACTCCTCACTGGACTAAATGGCACTGCCAGTAACTCAGTTCATCAGGCCAAAATCCAAGGAGTCCTCAGTCACTTTTCATTTCTTTTACACTCAAAATCTAATTTGCCAACAGGTACTTCTCTTTCTCTCTTTTATTTATTTTATAAAAGATTTATTTATTCATTTATTTATTTGAGAGAGAGAGAGAGAAGCAGAGGGTGGGGAGTGGGCAGAGGGAGAGAATCCTCCAGCAGGCTCCCCACTGAGCACAGAGCCCAACACCGGGGCTTGATCTCACGATCTTGAGACCAGGACCTGAGCCAAAATTGAGAGTCCAATGCTTAACTGACTGAGCCACCCAAGCACCTCTGTTTCTCCTTTTTAAATGGACTCCAAATCTGATATTTTTTCAATTGCTTCCACCGTAATCACCAAAATCCAAGTCACTGTCCTCTCCCCAGCCCCTGAAATACCCTTCCAGCTGGTCAGCCTGCTTCTACTTGGTCTTGGCAACAAACCGTTCTCCACATAGCAGTGATTTAAAAATGTTTTTAATGTGTGATAAGATACACATAACCTAAAAATGTACCATCATAACCATTTTTAGGTGTGCAGTTCAGTAGTGTTAAGTACATTCACATCTTTGTGCAACCAGTCACCAGACTTCTATCTTGCAGAACTGAAACTTTATACCCATCAACAGAAACAACCCTCTCCTCCCTCCTTCCAGTCCCTGGCAATCACCATTCTACTTTCTCTCTCTATGAATCTGATTACTCAGTGCACTCCATGAGAGTGGAACCATATGGTATTTGTCCTTCCTTGACTAGTTTATTTCACTTAGCTTAATGTCACACTGTATGCCAGAATTTCCCTCCTTTTTAGGACTGAATAATACTCCATTGTAGGAATATGCCACAGTTCGTTTAGCCAGAGTGATATTTTTAGTTTTAAAGATTTTATTTGTTAGAGAGAGAGAGAGAGCACACAAAAGCAGGGGGAGGGGTAAAGGGAGAGAAACAAACAGATTTCCCACTGAGCAGGGAGACCGATAACAGCCTTGATCCCAGGACCCTGAGATCATGACCTGAGCTGAAGTCAGATGCTTAGCCAACTGAGCCATCCAGGTGCCCCTAGCCACAGTGACTTGTAAAAGCATATTAAAAACATATATGTAAAACATATATATTTATATATATATGTATATGTTTAGTTTGTTCAACAAAGAAGTGGCATGGGAAATATACAAAACCAATTTTAATGAGTAGATGTTGCTTGCATACTGATTTCAATAAGACAACTGTAAAAAATGTTTCTTAGACAATGGGGAAATTTGAACAAGAAACAGAATTTTACTAAGGAAGGATTTTTAAAAAATATTATTGTGTGTGTGTGATAAGAGTATTGTCATTAGGTATTTAAGAACATCGTATCTTCTAGAGATACTAATAAAATATTAATAAGTAAGATGCTGTACTATGGAATTTAAGTACTATGGAAAAAAATGTGTGTGTAGTAGAAAAATAGGTGAGATGAGATAGGCAAAATGTTAATCATTGTTTTTTTTTTTCAAAATGTTAATCATTGTTGAAGTTAAATCATGCATAAAGGGAGGCTTATTGTATTTATCTGTCTACTTTTGTATATATTTGAAATCCCATTAAAATATTCTTCAAGTCACATACTATTATTGTATTGCTGTCTATTCATGTATTAACAAAGCTAAAGAGGGAAATTGACACTAATGCAGTATTAGTAGGGGACATTAATACCCCACTCACACCAATAATCTATTATCCAGACAGAAAAATCAATAAGAAAACATTGGCCTTAAAAGACATGTTAGACCAGATGGACCCAACAGGTATTTACAGAACATCCTATCCAAAAGTACCAAAATACATATTCTCAAATGCACACAAAACATTCTTCAAGATAGATTGTATGTTAGGCCACAAAATAAATCTTTATGAATTTAAGAAAATTGAAATCACACCAAACATCTTCTTTAAACATAATATATGAAACTAGAAATTAATTCAAGAAAAAAAACTGGAAAACTCAAAAATCTGTGGAGATTAAATAACATGTTATTGAGCAATCAATGGGTGAAAGAAGAAATCAAGAGAAATAAAAAAAAATACCTTGAGACAAATGAAAACAGAAATACAACATATCAAACTGTATGGGACACAGAAGAAGCAGAGAAGTTCATAGTGATAAATGCCTATATCAATACACAAGAAAAATTTCAAAGAAAAACCAAACTTTACACCTCAAAAAAACAGAAAAAAGAAGAATAAATGAAGCCCAAAATTAGTAGAAGGAAGGAAATAAAAAAAGCAGAGTGGTGATAAATGAAAGAGAAACTAAAAAGAAAATAGAAAAGACCAGTGAAGCTAACAGCAGCTGATTATTTGAAATGATGAAATTGACATAGGTTTAGTTAGACTCACCAAGAGAAAAAGAGAGGACACAAATAAAATCGGGAATCAAAGGCTAGATGTTTCTACTGTTATCAGGGAAATACAAAGGATCATAAGAGATAATCATGAACAATTATAGCCAATGAATTTAACAATCTAGAAGAAATGAATAAATTTCTAGAGATAAACAAGCTATCAAGACTGAATCATGAAGAAATAGATAATCTGAACAGACTGATTGCAAGTAAGGAGGTTGAATCAGTAATCAATTACCTCAAAACAAACAAAAGTCCAGGACCAGACAGTTTCCCTGTGAATTCTACCAAACTTTCTTTCTTTCTTTCTTTCTTTCTTTCTTTCTTTCTTTCTTTCTTTCTTTCTTTCTTTCTTTCTTTCTTTCTTCTTTCTTTTAAAAAAATTGTATTTATTTATTCATGAGAGACACACACACACACAGAGGCAGAGACAGAGGCAGAGGGAGAAGCAGGCTCCATGCAGGGAATCCAATGTGGAACCTGATCCCGGGTCTCCAGGATCACACGCTGGGCTGAAGGTGGCGCTAAACCGCTAAGCCACTGGGGCTTCCCTCCTTGTTCAGACAAGGATGTCCACTCCTGACATTTATTACACGTGGCATTGGAAGTCCTAGGTACAGCAAGTAGACAAGAAAAGGAAGTAAAAGTTATGCAAATTAGAAAGGAAGAAGTCAAACTTGCATATTTGCAGATGAAATATTGTATCACCCTAAAGATTCTACCAAAAAACTGTTAGAATAAAGAAATTTAGTATAGTTGCAGGATACAAAATCAATACAAAAAATGAGTTTCATTTCTAAACGCTAATAACAAACTATCAGAATGATAAATTAAGAAAACAATTCCATTTATAATTGCATCAAAAAAGAATAAAATACCTAGAAATAAATTTACCCAGGAAGGTAAAAGACCTATACACTGAAAACTATAAAACACTAATGAAAGAAATGGAAGAAGACACAAATAAATGGAAAGATATTCGTGCTTGTGGACTAGAAGAATTAAGATTGTTAAAACGTCTATGCTAAAGATTCAATGAAATCCATATCAAAATCCCAATGGCATTTTTCACAGAAATGGAACAAATAATCCTAAAATTTGTATGAAACTGCCAAAGACTCTGACTAATCAAAGTCATCTTGAGAAAAAAGTACAAAGCTGGAGGCTCAGTCTCCCTGATTTCAAAGTACACTGCAAAGCTATAGTGTTCAAAACAGTGCAGACCAGCATAAAAACAGACACACAGATCAGTGGAGCAGCAGAGTGCCCAGAAGTAAATCATGCATATATGGTTGATTGATTTATGACAAAGGAGCCAAGAATATAAACAGGAAAAGGATTATCTTTTCGATAAATAGTGTTGGGAAAACTGGACAGTCACATGTAAAAGAATGAAACTGGACCTCTATCTTATACCAAACACAAAAACGAACTCAAAATGGATTAAAGACTTGAATGCAAGACCTGAAACCATAAAAGTCCTGGAAGAAATTATAGTTGGTTAGTTGACATTGGGCTTGGCAATGATTTTTTGGATCTAACATCAAAAACAAAGGCAACAAAAGCAAAAATAAACAGGCAGGACTACATCACACTAAAAAGCTTCTGCACAGCAAAGGAAATTATAAAAAAAAAAAATGAAAAGGCAGCCTACTGAATGGGAAAGAATATTTGCAATCCATATATCTCATAAGAGGTTAACATCCAGAATATATAAAGAATTTACACAATTCAGTAGCAAAACAAAACCAGAAACAATCCATTTTAAAAATAGGCAGAGAATCTGAATAGACATTTTCCCAAAGAAGACATACATTTGACCAACAAGTACACGAAAAGGAGCTTGACATCACTAATCATCAGGGAAATGCAAATCAGAAACACAGTGAGTAGAGCATGCGATGTTTGATTCTGGGTTGTGAGTTTGAGCCCTATGTTGGATGTAGAGATTGCTCAAAAAAAAAAAAAAAAAACTACAATGGGAAATCACCTCACACTTGTTAGAATGGCTGTTATCAAAAAGAGAAGAAATAAATGTTGTTGAGAATGTGAAGAAGATGATACCCTCATTCACTATTGATGGGAATGCAAGATGGTGCAGCCACTGTGGAAAACAGTTTGGAGGTTCGTTGAAAAATTAGAAATGGAACTACCATATGACCCAGCAATTCCACTTCTGAGTATTTATCCAAGGAAATAAAGACATTAACTAAAAAAAAAAAATACATGCAACTCCAAGTTTATTGCAGCATTATTTACAATAGCCAAAGTATGGAAACAATCTGTGCCCACTGAGGATAAATATATAAAGAAAAGAATATATATATGTATACGTATATAAAATATTCTATTGTGTGTATACAAGTGAGATCATATGGTATTTGTCTTTCTCTGTCTGACTTATCTCACTTAGCATAATGTTCTCATGGTCCACCCATGTGGACTACCTCAAAAATGGCAGAGTTCAGTCTTTTTTTATGGCTGAATAATGTTCCATTGTGTGTGTGTGTGGGGGGCGGATGTATGATCTCACTTGTTTGTGGAATTTAAAAAAAAGAAAAAGAAAAAAACTGAACTGATAGACACTGAGAACAGACTGACAGTGGCCTAAGGCTGGGATGGGAGTAGTGATCAAAATGGGTAAATTGGATCAACAAGCACATGAGAAAATGCTCCGCATCACTGGCCATCAGGGAAATACAAATGAGATCCCACTCACACCAGTGAGAATGGTGAAAATTAACAAGACAGGAAACAACAAATGTTGGAGAGGATGTGGAGAAAGGGGAACCCTCTTGCACTGTTGGTGGGAATGTGAACTGGTGCAGCCACTCTGGAAAACTGTGTGGAGGTTCCTCAGAGTTAAAAATAGATCTGCCCTACGACCCAGCAATTGCACTGCTGGGGATTTACCCCAAAGATACAGATGCAGTGAAATGACAGGACACCTGCATCCCAACGTTTCTAGCAGCAATGTCCACAATAGCCAAACTGTGGAAGGAGCCTCGGTGTCCATCGAAAGATGAATGGATAAAGAAGATGTGGTCTATGTATACAATGGAATATTACTCAGCGATTGGAAACGACAAATACCCACCATTTGCTTCAATGTGGATGGAACTGGAGGGTATTATGCTGAGTGAAGTAAGTCAATCAGAGAAGGACAAACATTATATGGTCTCATTCATTTGGGGAATATAAAAAATAGTGAGAGGGATTAAAGGGGAAAGGAGAGAAAATAAGTGGGAAATATCAGTGAGGGTGACAGCACATGAGAGACACCTAACTCTGGGAAACAGACAAGGGGTGGTGGAAGGGGAGGTGGGTGGGAGGATGGGGTGACTGGGTGATGGGCACTGAGGGGGGCACTTGACGGGATGAGCACTGTGTGTTATGCTATATGTTGGCAAATTGAACTCCAATAAAAAATATACAAAAAACCCCACAAAATGTATAAATTTCCGGTAATAAAATAAATAAACCCTAGGGATGTAACATGCAGCATGGAGACCATAGTTAATAATACTGTATATTTGAACATTGCTTGAGGAGTAGATCTTAAAAGTTCTCATCACAAGAAAAAATTTGTAACTAAAGGAAGTGATAGATTTTAACCAGACTTATTATGGTGAACATTTCACACTACATATAAATAATGAATCATCAAGTTGTTTGTTGAAACTAGTATTATTTGTCAGTCATATCTCAATAACAAAATAATCACAAAATTCTTAGCTCATACTAAAACAAAAGTATGTGCTAATTGCCACGAGCAGGTATAAAGAATTTAGTCTTTGGAAATTCAAAGAATTCAGAAATCAGCTACAGGAATTCAGATAATAAAGAGATTATTTTCAGCTCTAGCAAAGAAAGTTGGATGAGGCAATATTATCTGAGCTGGGCTCTGAGACAAGGGTAGAATTTAAACAGGAAAGAGGATGGAGTGGGTTAAATCCATAATTTACAAGCTAGTTATAAATTTACAAGATATTTTGTCTCATATAAGAAAAATACATGTATATGAATCACCTATGGATCTTATTAAAATGCAGATTCTGATTCAGTAGGTGTGGCATTGGATATGACATTTCTCCCAAGCTCCCAGGTGATGCCAATGCTGTTGGTCCAGAGAGCGAAGGGTGAGGTATTTCAGGTATATGGGACAGCGTGAGCAAAGGCCCGGGTTGGGGAATATAATACGAGCTGCAATAGACCCAGAAACAAGAGCAGTCCAGTTCATCAGAGTCTCGTCTGTATATGACGCAGCTGTGGGAAATAAATCTACAATGGCAGATCAGTTCTGAGCTGTAGAAAGTTCCAAGCGTCAAGTTTCAAACTGTGGACTTTAGGCTAGTAATAGGAAAACACAGAAGACTTTTGAGCAGAGGAATAACATGATCAGAAGGGATGTAAAATTAATCTGGCTACGGTATGCAGGAGCCAAGGAGACCAGAGAGCTAACAATCCAAGTGAGAAGGACTAAGGGCTTAAGATGGAAAAATACTGGCAAGATTGGGGAGGAAAAAATTATTTTATGTAGCAATGGATGTGCAAGAATGGTGAATCAGATAAACAAATGAATCCATAATAAGTAAAGTCAGTCTTTCCTTTTCTAAGTTTTTAAATTGTTTAAGTAATCCCTGCACCCAATGTGGGGCTCAAACTCATGACCCCAAGATCAAGAGTCACATGCTCTTCCAACTGAGCCAGCCAGGTGCCCCAAATGAATCCACAATAAAGTTAAAAACTTACAAAGGAAGATGGTACTAATAGAAAACAGGAAGGGTACTCTTTTTCTGGGGAAAATATAATAGCAGCACTCACTGGATATTCAGTATATGCCCTTCATAGATTCAAGTGCCTTTTTTTTTTTTTTTTTTTGGCTTTGTCTCCTTTAATCTTTACCACAGTCCTAGGAAGAGATACCATGTATATGTCCCATTTTAAGAATTAAAAAACTGAGGGACAGACCAAATAAAGTGACTTGCACAGCTAGTAAGGGGTGGAGTCAACCCTGGAAGCAGGCATTCTGGGTCCAGATACAATTCGTAATTGTTCGTCTCCTCTTCATACCTGTTAGATGTATTTTGGGATGTCTCCCTCACTCATTTCTCTTGTGGGTTGGGAACCACAGGGCCAACCTTGCCATAGCTAGTTGTCCAGGGGAGGAAACCTGACAGATGGGCCATCCACTGGCTGGCCTGAAACCTAAAATATGGTGACCTGGTGGGAGAAGTGAATTGGCCTACTCTCCTTCCTCTCTTGGAAATTTGGAATAAGGAAGCAGATTGATTCTGGAAGATAAAAGAAGGGAAGAAGGGAGGCTCTGGTCTCTGCCCTGCCTGAGACTCTCCCTGTACCTCTGGGATCTTGGGCCTCTCATTAAGTCCTTGTTTTTCTGGGGTAACGTAATCTCTGTTCTTCATACGCAAAGGATCCTTACTTCAGCTCAATAATTTATTTCCTTCTAAGAATTTACCCAGATCCATTGAAAATACCACCTCCTGCATATCACAGCCACAACAATTTTGCTAACATCCCTTCTGATCATGTTACTCCCTGGCTCAAAATACTTAGGTAATGCTAGTTAAGCATGGACTCTCTAGTATCCCTTTGTCATCTTAAAAGTAGGTAAAGGTGGGCAGCCCCGGTGGCGCAGCGGTTTGGCGTCGCCTGCAGCCCAGGGTGTGATCCCGGAGACCCTGAATCGAGTCCCACATCAGGCTCTCTGCATGGAACCTGCTTCTCCCTCTGCCTGTGTCTCTGCTTCTTTCTCTGTGTCTCTCACGAATAAATAAATAAAATCTTAAAAAAAATAAAAATAAAAAAAATTAGAAGTAGGTAAAAATAGGGGCACCTGGCTGGCTTAGTCAGAAGAGCATGCGACTCTTGATATCTGGGTCATGAATTCAAGCCCCAAGTTGGGAGTAGAGATTACTAAAAGAAAATAAATCAACTTAAAAAAATAGGTAAAAATATGTGGGGTACTGTGTATCTGAAACATTCAAAAGTGAAAGCCTAGTAGTCAAACCTGAGCCCACACCAGCTAGGGGGGGTGTTTGGGAGAAAAATGTGTTTCTGGCAAGAATTGCAAATAGTCCTCAATGTGCAGGATTCTCTCTCTTTCTTTAAAAACATTTTTGTTGTTGTTGCGGTATAATTGACATATACATTATATTAGTTTCAGGTGTACGATGTAGTGACTCAATAATTTGTGTATATTGTGAAATGATCACTGCAATGTCTAGTTAAGGTCTACCACCATAGACAGTTACCAATCTTTTTTTGTGATGAGGACTTTATTTTTATTTATTTATTTATTTATTTATTTATTTATTTATTTATTTATTTATTTATTTTTGATGAGGACTTTAAAATTGTGCCCTTGGGGGATCCCTGGGTGGCGCAGCGGTTTAGCGCCTGCCTTTGGCCCAGGGCGCCATCCTGGAGTCCCCAGATCGCGTCCTGCGTCGGGCTCCCGGCATGGAGCCTGCTTCTCCCTCTGCCTGTGTCTCTGCCTCTCTCTCTCTATGTCTATCATAAATAAATAAAATCTTAAAAAAAAATAAAATAAATAAAATAAAATTGTGCCCTCTTAGCGACTTTCAGAATGCCATACAGTATTATTAACTTGAGTAATCATATTGTACATTACATCCCCAAGACATACTTATTTTATACCTGGGAGTTTATACCTTTTGTCCCCTCACCCTATTTCCCTTTCAGACTCTTTCTCTTTCAAAAGAGCTGTAAAGCACCCTTCTTGCTGCCATTAAAGAAGAAGAGGCAGAGACATAAGCAAAATGTCTTCCATCGAAGGGGAAACTAACTTAGTCTAACTCAAAGTGAAATATTCCTTGCCAGGCAATAGGCATTTTACAGACTATTTTGGAAGAGATATCCTCAACTTTGTACCATTAACAGTAGACATAGGTGGACATCTGGGTGGCTCAGTGGTTGAGCATCTGCCTTCATCTCAGGTCATGATCCTGGGGTCCTGGGATGGAGTCCTCATCAGGTTCCTGTAAGGAGCCTGCTTCTCCCTCTGCCTATGTCTCTGCCTCTCTCTCTGTGCCTCTAGTAATAAATTAAAAAATCATCTGTTAGAAATAGTGGACATAGGTAAGGGCACCTGGCTAGCTTAGTTGAAGGGGCATGCAACTCTTGATCTCAAGGTTGTGAGTTCAAGCCTCATGTTGGAAGTAGAGGTTACTTAAAAAAAATTAATAAACTTAAAAAAAAAAAGAGTGGATATAGGTAAAGCCAAAGCAGGATGCTGGTTGGAAGGGTGATGTAGTCTTAACATCAGTCACCTCTGATGATTTTTTAGGGCTGATTCTACTGATCTGAGTAGGTACCCTTTCTGTATCACTATTATACATGCTTCCTTCCTAAAATGGCCTACTTGGTGGATGCAGGATGGAGCAGGCTGACCTTCCAGATTTAGGAAGACACTTCTTCAGTCAAGTGTGGATAAATGTCTATGGCCCTGCTAGAACCTTTAACCAAATTCTAGAAGTGTATATGCAGGAGAGTATAAGGAAAGCCTCCAAGATACTAGATACAACCAATGGAGACACTGAGTTGAGGTAGACTGCCCATCAAAAAAAGAATTTATGAGCACTTAGTACTTAAAATCTGAGCTTTGAGCAATTGTCAGGAGAAAGATAAAAGCTGCCTGTAATTGACTGTTAGTACTTTGTACATACTGTTTGTTCAGACTGGAAAAGTCTTTGCCCCTGTGAACTTCTAGAAAACCTTGACTCAATTTTTAAGCTTAATTTCAATGTCACTTCCTCTGAAAGACCTTTTCTGATCTTCCCAGGCACCTGTCTTTCCTTCCCTGTGCTCCCATTCCATCCTTGTGCATGCTTTCAATTTAACAATGTGGTTTTGGACATCCCAGAATCAGACACTGTGTCATATTTATCTTTGTGCCCAGTGCCTGGAACATGGAAGGCACTTCAAGTATTTTGGCCAAATAAATGAAAACATCCTTATAGAAAGATGCCCCATTCCAGTGGGCTTGTCTCTATGAAACAAGAATAAAAACGGCATCATAGTCCAGGCCATCTGAGCATTGACAACAAGGTCAATAAAGCTTTGATGACAGCCAAAGGGAGACATAAGTTGAAAAGCGTGTTGCCTTGAAATCCCTGTAGCAAATAAGATGGAAAAATTTTTTGAGAGAAAAAGGCTCATGTCTTCTTAACTGAATTTAGGGATTCAACCCTGTTGCAAAGATCAGTGAGGGTAGGGGTTAGAGAAACATGGAGGCAAGAAAGCCAAATAAGAGTCTTGAGAATTAGATCTTGAGAAAGAAATGGACCAGAAGTTTGCTACATTTTTTTAGGGAATTACATGTCCAAACACACCAAGAACTTCACCTAGAAAGAGGCTGGTACTTGAAAACATCCCTTGATTGGCCAAGATTGCAAAGGCAGCAAGTGATGGGTGTGATTGCTACAGTCTTTCAAGAGGATATTTTCCCTGATGCCCAGTCCAGGTAGAGAACAGGGACAAGGAAATTCCTCCCATTTAGTGGACTTGGGTCTAATCATAGAAACTTTTCCACTATTAGGGCAGGTGTTGTTACAAAGCCTGCCCACTAAGTATCATCACTGCCATGAGTTAGTAGTTGACAGCTGTCTGTCATTCTTCACATTCCCAAGTGGGAGCTTTCATTGTGGTTGGCATATCTCTGTTTCACCATTGTATGTTGTGTGTGTTTATGGGAGAAAGGGAGGTGAGATAATTTATATTTTCATTTATAGCTCTCCAGATCACAAAGAGTCCCACCTAAATCTGAAAGGAAAACTGTATAGAACAAAGTTTTGGAGTATGAGCTGCATGCAAGTATTTGGGTGGCACATTCCTCTAACACCCCTGGGGAGATTGGTGGGTGTGTTTCATGGTGTAGGAAAAGGACTGCAAATGAGTATTTGGTGCCAAGAGTAGAAGATGGCAGATATTGATTCATATTCTCTTCTTTCTGTGTATAAGTCGGACCACATTTCCTAGCCTGCTTGGCAATGACTTCTGGCTGGTGGATTGTGGTAGTAGACCCATGGGGGATCTCTTGTGTGCTCCTCCATGCATTCTCCATTCTGTTGTCTGTGTATCAATGACAAGATGACTAAAAACAGAGCTGCTCCCCACCATCTACCTCCCGACATATATTTGAACTCTTAAGTGAATGAGAAATAACCTTATTTTGTATTAAGCCACTGAATTTGGGGATTTGTTATAGCAGCTAGCAATCCTTAGATAATTCAAAGCTTTGTGCTTTAAAACAAAAAACTCTCTCTCTTTTTAAAAATTTTATTTGCTTATCCATGAGAGACACAGAAAGAGAGGCAGAGACATAGGCAGAAGCAGACTCCTCATGGAGAGCCTGATGCAGAACTGGATCCCAGGCCCCTGGGATCATGACCTGAGCCAAAGGCAGACGTTCAGCCAATGAGCCAACCAGGTGCCCAAAGCTTTCTGCTTTTTATTATCCGAATCAGTGCTAGCCAGGACTAATCTCTTGCCTGAAGCATTCCTGGGGTTCTTTCAGTTATAATGGGAGAAAAGACTCTTGAAGAACAGAAAAATTCTTCAACTGGTGAGATGGGGTTCAGAGAAATGTAATTAGACTATTAAGAGTTATTCGATTTCATCTTGTACCTGAGGCTGGTAAAATGAGACATAGCTCAGTTAACTTGATTCATATAGTCAAGATTATGGTGCTCAGATGAGGTTTGGTCCCATATGGATGATGTTCATTCACATCATAAAAATGAAACATTTAGTTTCATTTTGCCATTTTTTCATTGATTATATTAATGTTAGAGGAGAGTACTTAGCATTAGAAGATGTTCACAGCAAATTAAGTGAAAAAGGCTACTAATAAAATAGTATGCTCAGCATAATCCCAATTTTAAAAAGTAAGTCAAAGGCCTACAAGTGTATTTACAGACACATTGACCTAGAAAGATGACACCAAAATGTTGAGTGCTCATCTGTAGGCAGCAGTACTTCATGTAATTTTTGTATTTGTCTTTATCCTATTTGATATTTTTCACTGTTCTCAGTGGACATGCATCACATCTATTAACAACAACAAAGACAATAGAAGTTATTTTTAAGGAAAAGATAAAGAAAATAATGTGATCTTGGAATTGAAAAAAATCCAGTCTCTTTAGCCACCATTACTGTGAGTTTTTTGTTAAGGTCATATTCCAGCAGAGATTTAGGGAATCCTTCAGCCCATCATTAATGTTAAAGCTGCAAGCAACAATCTCCTGACTATGATGATTGGTCATAAGGATTTTGTTTAGAACTTGAAAAGTTAGGGACGCCTGGGTGCCTCAGTCAGTTAAGTGTCTGTCTTCAGCTCAGGTAATGATCCCAGCGTCCTGGCGTGGAGCTCGACATTTGGCTGTCTGCTCATAGGGGAGCCTGGTTCTCCCTCTGCCCGCTGCCTCCCCTCTACCCTTGATTATACTCTCTCTCTGTCAAATAAATAATAAAAGTCTTAAAAAAATGACCTGAAAAGTTAGATTACCCTGAGAGTCTTGTATTTTAAAGAACTATTAATTTCTTTCCAAAAAACACATCTCTACACTTCTATTACATTTGGGATACATAATGCTCCTTTCCCGGTCTTAAGTGCTGAACTCAGGCAAATATGGCTGCGTGAGTGTTGCAGTATTGTCAGCATCAGAGCCCTGATTTTCTTCTGCTTGGATTATCACATCCTGGTTAAGAATGTGTTGGTGGGTCTTCCCTTCCTGAGATCAACAGAGTTCCACCTGCAGGTTAAAAACCATTCACGTTCCAAGGGAAGGGAAGATTGATCAAAACAAGAGTTTCTGGAAAGTTAAGTACCAGGCAAACTGTGGAAGGAGCCTCGGTGTCCATCGAAAGATGATGGATAAAGAAGATGTGGTTTATGTATACAATGGAATATTCCTCAGCCATTAGAAATGACAAATACCCACCATTTGCTTCAACGTGGATGGAACTGGAGGGTATTATGCTGAGTGAAGTAAGTCAATCGGAGAAGGACAAACATTATATGTTCTCATTCATTTGGGGAATATAAATAATAGTGAAAGGGAATAGAAGGGAAGGGAGAAGAAATGGGTAGGAAATATCAGAAAGGGAGACAGAACATAGACTCCTAACTCTGGGAAATGAACTAGTGGTGGTGGAAGGGGAGGCGGGTGGGGGTGGGGGTGAATGGGTGACGGGCACTGAGGGGGGCACTTGACGGGATGAGTACTGGGTGTTATTCTGTATGTTGGCAAATTGAACACCAATAAAAAATAAATTTATTATTTAAAAAAAAGTACCAGGCAAGGAACTGAGATTTCAGCACCCCCTCCCTCTGCCTTGAGCCACAATTGCCACTTCCATTCTTTCTTTAATGTTCTTGTTTTAGAATCCATCTTGTAACATAAATATTCCCTTACTAAAAGAGAATAAAGCTGTAGTCCTTGTATTAGGAAAGTCTTCAACTTTGGAAAACTTTTCAGCTTTCTGTTTTGACCCTAAACACGATCTTAGAAAAAAGCATGGGGTTAGATTAACATTTGTCTGCTGGACTTCATTGCTCTGTAAATTCTAAGAATTCACTCTGGAAAGATCCAGAGAGCTAATGATATAAACATGAGAAATAGAAATACATTTTGTGAGGAAGCGTGGCTTATCGGAATGGAGGCCAATGGACACAGGGTCAAACAGCAGCTATGTCACTTGCATGTGGCATGACCTGAGGCTAGCCTTGAGCTTCTTGGAACTTGTTCTTTCACTGGGAAAATGAGGGTCATAGGATCTATCTTGAAGTATTGTTGGGAGAATGAAGTGACAAATGTATGAAAAACACCTCACACAGTGTCTGTTACTCAGTAGATGTCTATTAGTGTTGGCTCTCTTTCCCATACTCCAGGAGTTGTTAGATTAGGTTTGGGGAGAAGCTAAGACAAAACAAAACCAGATTGGAGGAGCGTGTTGGGATAATACAAGGATAAGGCTGAAAAGTAAGGGATGAATTTATAAAATGTAAAAGAGCAATTTTAACTCAAAACATAAGACATAAGTACACAGGAGTGCTATTGAGAAGGCTACCCCCCCAAAATGCAGATCAGACTTTCACCTGCAGAGCTACCGCTCTGAAAAATGACCCCTTTCATGGGCCACGCATTACTGGTCAACTTTCCAAAGCAGCCATCTTTTCTGCTGTAGCAAATAAAGTTTTTCAAAATGGCAAGTCTCACCACCATTGCAATGGCCGAGTTAATGGACGGAAAAGGAAAAAAGAAAAGACTGCTCATGAATGTAGAATATTCATCGCTTATTTACATTACTTAAGGAATTCCAATAACACTTAGGAATCAAGCTCCATGGCTTGCATAGTTAAACCAATCAGATTGGGATTATATTATTTGCATTATTTGGCACTTACATGTGGACACACCTCCCCAACTATCTAGTATGGAATCAGCAGTTGACATAAAATTGTTGATTCAGGGGGTTGTTAGGTCAATAAGTGACTCTGTATTGCTGACCCCAATCTAGATCTGAAGAGTCACTACCTAAGAATTTTTAGGCAATCAATTGCAGTTCCACAAAAAACTAGCTTCTGCCTAGTTTTGATCTTCAAGATCATTCTAAGTGACTTTATAGCTCCCTAGGGGGAGCTCCAGCTTAGGTTTTTAATACAAACTGTCATTCTTAAAGCAGCACAGTTTAAGAGAAGCAGTAGAGTACAGGGATTAAGACCATAGACCTATTGGGTTTACAATTTATTTTTGCCACATAGGTTCTGTGCGAACATGGCCAAATTACTTCACTTCTTTGTGTCTTCATTTCTTCATCATAAAACGTGTTGTAATAAAGTGCTTTCTTAAAAGGATTGAATGAATTGAAGCAGGTAAAGCATGAAGAACAGTACTAGTGCATAGCAAGTGCACTGTGTCCATAACCTACTCAATCATGTCCTTGGTAGGGTTTTGAGTTATTTTTAAAGTTTAGCTAGTACAAAGAATGCTATGATGAGCATTCTTATGTATGCTAGTCTCTTATAAAATACACTAGCAAAAATATGTATATAAGAATACTCATGTGGGATGTTCACATAGAGATATGATTTGCCTAATTGTTCTCCAAAAGTTGTACCATTATACACTCTAGCCAACATGGTACATGACAGTTAATTTCCCCAGACTTTTGCCCAAACTAGGTTTTATAATTAAAAACAAAATTTTTTATCTAATAGGTGAATATGCATTAGTCTCCCTTTATCCATAACTTTACTTTCTGCCATTTCAGTTACCTGAGGTCAACCTCAGCCCAGAAGCAGATGATCCTCCTTCCAATGTATTGTCAGATATATTATATCAGAAGGTTAATAGTGGCCTAACGCTGTGTCCCCAAGCCCTCGCAGGCATTTTATCATCTTCACCTCATCACACAGGCACTTTATCATCTCATATCATCACAACAAGAAGAGTGAGTATCATACAACAAGATATTTCGGGAGAGAGATCAGTCATATAACTTTTCTTACAGTATATTGTAATAATTATTCTGTTTTATTTAGTTGATGTTAATCTCTTACTTTGCCTAATTTATGAATTATACTTGATCATAGGTATGTAGGTACATGATCAAGTTTAAAATATATATATATATATATATATATATATATATATATATATATATATATAGTTTTATACTATCCATGGTTTCTGGCATCTGACTGGGGGTCTTGGAACATATCCTTCATGGATAAGGGTAGACCACTGTAACTAATCTTTGACACATTGAATTATAATATAAATTATAATATAAATAGTGTGTACCCCAGAAGACCCATAAGGCAACCAAATTGGGCAGAAACCATACATTATATATTTTCAATTTTTAATAGAACACTCTCACAGTTACCTAACATCAAGATTTATGAAATTCTTATCTTTTCTTTCCATAATACTTCTATGTGTCTTCATTTTGAATCTAGGGCCTATGAAATAAAGTACATTTTATTTCTTTTGATTTTCTTCCTTTTAAAATCTACAGACATTGTGAATACATTGTTAAGTCAAACCGCCTTTGCTCCTTTTTTGAGTCCTCAAGTTAGGATTCATTTTTGCCACTTAGGTTCTGTGTGAACTTGGACAAGTGCATGAAAAACATCTCCTCAGCCTTGTCGGTTTCAGTTGCTTTCTTTTCCATCTTGTTCGCCCTCTGCTGGTTTTTCAGAAGAAGAACATGAATGATAAGAACAATGTTCTCTGATCCTGTGAGATTTTTTCTTGTTTTTGTTTTTGGAAGTCAAAATTCCAGTTGACCATGTCCTACCCCCACCCTGCCAAACACATACAAGTTATAAAAGATGTTGAAAGAAGACATGTGCATTTAAATGGATTATATTAGATTTATTAGATTAATTTCAATTATTGGTATTTGGAGATAAGACATAGGGTGGAAGAAAACCCTCCTTAGCCTCTTTTTATGTACTTCTTATTGTTTAGTCTTCACCTATGGATTTTCTCAGGTGCATAACTGCACCTACATCATAAATTCACAGAGTAGAATATATATATATATCCTGGAGCCCTGCCAATGTGGGGAACCCAGAGCTGAAAGTGGACAAGCAGAATAGTAGATATGGAGAAAAGTCAATGGAATTGAAGCATATTTAGAAGTAGAATCTGCTGAAGGATTGAATTAGAGGCAAGAGATGAGCAAAATAGAAGAGTCAAGAGTAATTTCTAGGTTTCTAATTCTGGTTCCAGAATGAATGTGTTATTATTTGTTAATATAAGGAGAGAACCAGCAATGGAATTGGAGATGAAACCAGCACTTTGGCGTGATGATCAGGAATTCATATGGACCTTAAAAGATATCCATGAGTTAGGCAAGTAGAGATGTTAAGTGTGCAGTTGAATATGTGACTGTGGAGTTAGGAGGAGAGATTTGAGCTGAAGCTATTAATGGGAGCTGTGGCATATAAATTGTATGTGAAGATATCAGAGGGGATGAGAATATTTGAATATAGAAGATAGTGAAGAGAAGAAGACCCAGGACCAAGTTTTGAGGAGGATCAGGTGTCAAAGGTTAATAATTGAGCAGAGAAAGAGAACTTAGCAGAGGACACTTAAGGGATTTGGCAATGCAGAGGGCACTGGTGAAGTTGACAAGCATTTTCAGTACAGTCAAGTAATGGGCATGGAAACTAGTTCAGGGGAGGTGAGAAACAAATGGTTGTGTGTTCTTGACCCCGTCCATCACACACCTGCACACACACAAACACACCACAGTACAAACACATAGCAGTGACTGATAAAGTCTCTTAAAAATATTTGAGAGAGTATCATTGTATCTGGCAGAAAAATTTATCCCTTGGGTCTTTGACTCCTAAACCATCAGAGCCTAGGATTATGAAGATTGTAACAAAAATTTTGGAGGGAGTCTTTGAATATTCAAGCAGAGGTGCTACTCTTACTCCCACCTCTTGATCCTCCAATCCATCTACAGTCAACTATTTGGGAGCACACAGTATTTACAGTAATTCTGATAAAGTCACCACTAGTGCTGAATTAGCCAATACTGGGATGCAAGGGGGGAAATACAGGGTTAGGTTCCTGAGAGCTTTTGTTCATAGCATTTTCACCAACCAAAACTCCACTTGTTCTATAGGTTCATTCTCAATATCCTTGTAAAACAAGCCAGTTTCTTCAGCATTAGAAACCTGTTCTTCTGCCTCTAATCCTTTCCCTGTATAACACTTAGCAGGTATTCAAAAAATTCTCCCACAGCCTCTTGATCTGCAGAACCTGCCCCTCCTGCAAGTTTAACGTTTTTCATGCTGTATTGCTTTTTGAAATATGTGAGCCAGCATTAGCCCAGAAGAGTAACATTTTCCTGACCCTGGGCAATGTGACTGTGGATTTCTTTGGCTTTCAGCCTCACAACAATGGTTTCTACTATGTTGTTTGTTTGTTTGTTTTTTAAAATCAGTTGATATCTTCGAATCCACAAAGGTAGCCCCTTTTCCATAGCTTCATCATGCGCTATAGATGCTACCTTAGCACTTTCTGGAGTGGCCTGACATAGAGGTCAGAGAATTTCCTTGTCCTTTCTTTTGGATGTGCCATAGTGTTCATTCCATAACATTGAACACACAGACACAGCGCTGTAACTCATGCCTGAACAAAGCTTATTTAACACACATATTTTCTCCCTGAGGCACATCACGGCCTTCTTAGGCTTAGGAACAATTACCAGCACTTCAGCCCTACAGAGGAAGCCATTTCAAACAGTGAAATCACAACAGAAGGCACAGAATGTGAAAAACGTGGTGGCTCTACTTAGATCACAGAAAGGACATTTGTTCAGTATGAGAGCTGAAACAAGAAAATAGTGTTGACTTGTTCAGTTTCAGCTGGAAACATGTGCACAGGGCAACTCAAATGTTTCACCACTTTGTGCATTTCCCCAAATGTCTATACTATAAAAGTACTGTCAGTATTAATGTCATGGTTACAAATAAATCTTAGCAGGTTGGCAAATGCACCAGTATGGAATCCACTAATGATGAGGATCGCCTTTACTCTGGCTTTAGGAAGACCAATGTGTCAGTTCATTTGGGCTGCTGTAACAACATACCATATATTGAGTGGCTTAACCAAATACATTTATTTCTCACAGTTCTGGGGGCTGGGAAATCTAAGGTCAAGGAATCAGACAAATTTGGTGTCTGGTGAAACCTGCATCCTGGTTCAAGATGGCCATCTTTTCATTGTAACCTCCCATGGTGGAAGGGGTGAAGAAGCTCTCTGGATTCTCTTCTAGAAGGGCAGGAATGCCATTCATGAGGGTTCCACCCTCATTACCTAATCACCTCCCAAAGACCCCACCCCTAAATGCCGTCATAGTGGGGATTAGGTTTTAATAAATGAATTATGCAGGGACACAAACGTTCTATGGAAATAATACCTATATTGTTAGTTCTAAGTCCATACCAAAATCCTGCAGTGAGGTTGTGACATTACATCAGCTGTCTTTCAGCTGGTGCTAGCAGACTATGCAGACTCCTCTGTAATCCAGGTTCAAAAATTTCCCATCAGTCAACTGAATATAACAAACTGCCCATGAGGCCCTCTGTGTTTGGAGATTGAAGTGGCAGGGGACAGGAGTAGGTCTGCTGGAAACATAAGCTACCAATGCATGCAATTCATTTGTGTCTACAGGACCTGCTTGGTTTGGGTTAAATATCTGATACTTGCACTTGATAATGGGGTGTTTCTGGGCACCTCAAACGTATGGAGAAGTGCATTGGGAATAATCGTTTGGTCATGGGTAATTGTGTCACATGACCCATGGTCAGGCATTCACTATCTACCAGGGTTCAGTAGCAAGCCAAGAGCTGTTTTCTCAAAACAGAAATTGTAACTAAGGTAATATACCATAATTTTGCTCTAAAACTAATTACCCAATCATGGTTGACTTCAGTCTCCATATTGACTTCTCTTGTTCTGGGTCACACTCAAAGATAGCAACTTTTACATTTATACAGTATATGGGCTGCAGAAAGACACCTAAATGTGATATAGGTAGCTGTCATGGTCTGAATGTTTGGGTCCCTCTCAAATGCATATGTTGAAATCCTAACCCTCAACAATGATGGTATTAGGAGGTAAGGTCTTTGAAAGGTGGGGCCTCATGAGATGCAGAGCCCTCATGAATGAGACTTAGTGCTCTTATTAAAGAGATCCCAGAGAGCTCCCACGCTCCATAACGTGGACACACAATGAGAAAATGCAGGCTAAGAACCAGGAGGAGGTCTCTCACCAGAATACAACCATGTTATTGATGCCTTGATCTTAGACTTCATAGTATCCAGAACCATAAGAAATAGTTTTTTGTGGCTTATAAGCCTCTCAGGCCCTGGCATTTTGTTATAGCAACCTGAATGGACTAAGGCGGTAGCCTCTAAAATCTACGATGTCCTATCAAGACTTGTGACTTTTTTTTTTTTTTTTTACTGGTAAGGGGTTCCATATTTTTATGGGATTTATCTCCCCCACTTTAGCAGACATTTATCTTAGGTGGGCATCTGAAGAACTTCCTAATTCTAGGTCATCAGATCCTATCCATATAGATGTCCTCAAAATAGTGGACAAGAAGGATGTTGTATAGACAGTAGGAATATCAAGCTCCCAGAGGACTCCTTCGAAGGCCAGGGAGGAAGTGAGGTTACATAATTAAAGAATCCTGCTGCCCCTGGAAGTTTTCTCTGCTTATTGAGTCAGAGATAAAACAAACAAAGAAACAAAAAAACATTTTCCAGATTAACAGCAGCATACCAGGTACCCGGGCCTGTGTTGACTTGCTACTGTGAAAGATCATAACTAGAAAAGCAATTCTAATTACAGATACTAATTAGCCTTTGGATAATACACTGTCATCTTTCAAGGCCTATCTCTCTTCTGAAAGGCTCCATAGCTGAATCAAATGGCATTTAATAGAAATAACACCTCTTCATCTTCCAAAACTTTGAGGAAGGCACTAATTCCTACAGCTTCTCCGAGATGGGCTAGCGCTTTCTGTTTATGATTTTAGCAAAGAGGAAGAACCCAAAGGGCTTTCACTTGGCCCTTCTCACCACAATCATTTTTATTGCATAGGCCAGGGAGGCTCTGCCAGTTGCCCAAGGCAGGAAGGAAGGTGAAAGGTTGTTATGAGCTACGTCTCTTCCATTCAGAAAGCAAAATCTTGCCCAGATACTCCCCACCAAATCGTCACCTAAGGACTCACTGACAGTCCTGTCACTGATCTCTAGCTGCAAGAGAAACTGGAAATCAAGTAATTTAAATGTCCACCCTTTCTAGTGGAGAGCAAAAGAGGAAAGTTTTGAGAATGACCCTGGGGGTTTACAACAACTTTCGGCCAGCCAAGGCCTTAGCCCAGCTTTGGCACTCTCCCCCTTGCTGGCAGTTTCTCCCGGAAACTGCTCATTTCTCCCCTTCACCAACATTCCAGGTCTATGTCTGAGGCACTGCCATCAGGAAGCTTATAGTATTGTGGAGAAAAAGTGGTGTTCAGTTAGTGTCTGCTTCAGGTTCTTTCTCCCTCTCTCTACCCCTCCCCGCTTGTTCTCTCTAAAATAAATAAAATCTTAAAAAGGAAAGAAAGAAAGAAAGAAAGAAAGAAAGAAAGAAAGAAAGAAAGCAATGAGGACTGAGAAAGGAAATATTTATCCCTTCCTAAGGGAAGAAGGAATAATTCAAAGATTGAATTACATTTCAGATGAGTTTTGATGGATTAGCAGGCACTTGATAGGCAGATAGTTTCGGGGAAAGTATTCCAAGCAAAGAGAGCAGTCTGCACAAAGACATGGAGCCACAAAAAAGGCAAGGTGTATTTTGGGAAATGGCAAGAAATCAGGGTGGTTAGAACAGGAGTTTTACAGGGCAGTGGCAGATGTTGATGTGAGGGAGCTATACTGGAGCATTCCCTGCCTTTCTAAGTTGTTAAATACAATGATCTGCACAGAGCATATGTAGCCAACATCTATACCTGGAGGCTACCCTATTCCACTGGTATTTTCACAACAGTGCTCCGAAGGATGAAAGGCAGAGAGGGATCAGGCCCCAAGAAGCCTGTGGGGGAGGCTTACAGCTGCTCAGATGGATGAGGCTGGCCTCCACCAATATGTGGTCCTGGGACAGAAAAGAAAGACCACATCTGGGAGGTATTTCTGAAACAGAATGGGTAGGATTTGACAGCTGATTCCCTACAGGGTATGGAGAGTGGAAGAGAAATACAAGGAGCCACTCAGAGATTTCTAGTCTTGGTGGATGGTGATGTCTTCACAATGTAAACAGAAAACAGGAAAAGATGTTTCAGGGGACATTATAATTCATTCATTTAATAAGTGGTTTATTGAAGATTTCCAATGTGCCAGCCACTGTGCCAAGCATGCGTGAATTGGACACAGTCTCTGGCCTTGTGAAGTTTACAGTCTAGTGTGGACTATTAATATTAAGCAAATGTTACTGCATAATTAATTATAGTTGTGAAAACTATAACACTTGTGAGTAATGTGATAAACGAAAAGCTCAGCAGAGCCAGGAGACTGTCTGTGAGTGAGACCTAACTTGGTTGAAGGAGTTGTGGTGGTTTCCTTGAGAAAGAGACATCTGAAGTGAGCTCTAAATAAGGAGTAGAGGTTTTTCTAAGCAAAGAGTGACAGAGTGAAGCATTTCAGGCCTAGGAAAAGCTGCAAAGCAGAAGGGAATTTGGTGGGATAAAGAAACTGAAGGGAGCTCAGTGTGCAAAGGAAAGGGACCATTTGAAGAGCTGGAGCCATGGGCAGGTGCAAGGGGGGTCATGCATAGCATTTTATTTCATTTTATTTAAATTTTATGTATTTATTCATGAGAGACAGAGATACAGGCAGAGGGAGAGGCAGGATCCCTGCGGGGAGCCCGATGTGGGACTCGATCCCAGGACCCCGGGATCAGGACCTGAGCCAAAGGCAGATGCTCAACCACTGAGCCACCCAGATGCTCCCATGCATAGCATTTTAAATTACATTGATGGCAAGGTCCAATCTAAATACAATAGGAAACCATTGAAGTGTTTTTAGGAGAGAACATAAGAGGATTTTCATTTATATAAAATTCTGCAGCTTAAGTGTGAAAAATGGATTAGAAGAAGTCAAGAATGTAACAAGCTGAGACTACCCAGGAAAGCAGAGTCCAGAATGACTAGCAGGGCTCTGGAGTGAAACTTAGAGCAGATGCCCTAGTGTGGTGAGCGTTGCATGAGTACCAAACAGGTTTGCTGGTAGAGGATGGGGAAGATCAGAAGTTCAGTTAAATGTTTGTTGATTCTGAGATACCTGTGAAATGCCCATGTAGAAATGCCCATTAGGTATTCAATTCTGGAACTTAGATGAGTGGTCTGGGCTGGAAATATAACTTAAGAAATAGCTAGCATGAGTCAAGGAAAGGGAGTATGTTGCAGAGGGAGAAATGAAACGTGAAGAAAAAGCTGAGGAATACACTTCAAGGCATTTCAATGTATAAGGTTATGTCAAGGAGGACAAGCCGACAAGTGATTCCAAGAAAGGGCAGTCAGACATTTACAAACCAAAGTAGGACAGTGTGGCATCAAAGTGGCAAGGAAACAGTTCTTCATGAAGGAAGAAATTAACCTAAGAAACCAACAAGAAAATTACTCCAAGTCTATATTTAATAACAAGAAGATCATTAGTAACTCAACCAAAAGCATATATTTAGGAGTGGTGGGGGCAGATGCCAGATGGCAGGGGGTTGAAGAATGAATAGCAGGTAACAGGAGGTGAGAAGTGTAGCCAGTGAAAGGCAATTCGAGAAGGTTGGCTGTGAAGGGGTGAGATTTCCATTTTGTACATATTGAACTGGATATGCTCATATGGTGTTAAAGTGGAGATGTCCAGAAAGAGCCAGATTAAAAAAAAAAAACTATCGCTGATGGATATGTCTTGCATGCAAAAATAGATTTGGTTTGCAAGAAGTGTAAGTGGTATTGAAACTTGAGGTTAGATGAAATCATCTAAAAGAGCATGAGGTACAACAATACAAGACAGAAACAAAGACAGAAGAAAGTAAATGTTTAAAGGGGAGGCCAAAATATTCAGAGCCTGAGAATACAGAGTGATGAATAATTGGCAGAGAGGCAGGAAGAAAAGCAGGAAAGCATGAGCTTGAAGGCTGGAAAGCAGGGAGTTTCAGGAAGAGTAAAATGCTGCAAGATCAAAAACAAATCTTTAGATTTAATCTTTGAAGGTCATTTAAGATTTTAGCAAGATAAATTTCAATTGTGTTTTACAGTTAGAAGCCAGATCATAAGGGGTTTATTAAAATATTGAAAAGTTAAAGGGGGCACCTGGGTGGTTCAGTTGGTTAAGCACCTGCCTGGAACTCAGGTCACGATCTCAGGGCCCTGGGATTTAGCCCCTCATCGGGCTCCCTGCTCAGTGAGGAGTCTGCTTCTCCCTCTCTCTCTGCTTCTCCCCTCTGACTCGTGCTCAGTCTCTCTCTCTCTCAAATACATAAATGAATTTTTTAAAAAATATTGAGAAGCTAGGTAAATAAAAGCAATGAACATTGACTCTTGTGAAAGAAATTTAGCAACATATATTGGAAAGCAATAAATATTTTTAATATTAATACATTAATACTATATCAAAATAATTCTATTTAAAATAACATATATTAATGTTATTATTAGTTAAATTAAATGAAAATATGTATTGATTTGTATGTGTTAATACAACTAATATGATCATATTACACATAATCCACATTAAATAAACTATACATTCATTATTCATTAGCAATATATATAGATTACTTATACATTCTATTACATTATTCATTGCATTACAGTGATCCCTCCTATGTGCAGGGATACATTCCAAGACTCCCAGACTGAGATGCCAGAAGCTGTGGGTAATACTGAACCCTATATATACTGTCTTTTTCTGTGGTAAAGTTTAATTTATAAATTAGGTACAGCAAGAGATTAACAACAATCACTAATAATAAAGTGGAACAATCATAACAATATACTGTAATCAAAGTTATAGGAATGTGGTCCTCCTCTATCTCTCTAAAAATACTGTACTGTACTCACCGTTCTTGTGATAATGGGAGATGATACAATGTCTACTTTATGAGCTGAAGTGAGGTGAATGATGGGAGGCATTGTGTCATAGTGTTAGGCTGCTGCTGCCTTTTGATGGATATATAAGGATATATCAGTTTATCAGAAGGAAGGTCATCTTTGACATATGACTCACACAATCAATATATTAGGTAATATAAATATGTTACTGTATTAATTATAATCATTTAAATAATTACATTCCTTGTTTAGTGTAATTAAGATTATGACTACTAATTAATATGAAAAGGAATATCACCCAATGAAGAAGGGGCAAAGAATGCATATATGCAATTCACAGAAAAGGATGTACAGATATTGTACATTTATTTACAATATAAAATGTAAAAATATAATCAAACTTACAATCAGGAAATGCACACAAAGAGAGACCATTTTTCTTCTATCAGATTGACAAAAATTCAAGTTTAATAAGATCAAGTGTGATGAGATCTACAAAGAAAAAGCAGGGTGCTTGAGCTATAGGTAGGATAGACATACTCGGTAGTTGGGGTAAGCCCCATATTGCATTCTTGGCTTGCGGAGTAGGTTACCATAGTGCAGAAGGTCATATGGAAGTCTCTGAAATAGATCTTAACTCCCTGGTCAAGAAAGTGAAAAAATGCTATATTGCTCCCCAATATAGCATTCTGGGGAGAATGGCAGAGATTAGTGCCACCTTAAGGATCTTAATAGCCATGGTGGTTCCTATCATATCTCTAGTTAATCTATCAGACTGGCTCCTGCAGAGCCTGGATCCTGAAGAATTACTGTAGACTGCGGCAAGCTTAACCAAATAGTAACCCCAAGTGCAGCTGCCATGCCAAGCATGGTATCTCATCTAGAGAAGATTAGTATGGCTTCAGGTACATGTTATTCAACCATTGATTTGGCAAATGCCCTCCTTTTTATCCCAATCAGAAAAGAGGATCTGAAACAGTTTGTAATTACATGGATTTATAACACATATTTATATAATGCATAGGCAGTACACATCAACAGCATTTTCCTAGGGCTAATTTAATGCACCCACTGGCTGTCATAACGTAATCAGAAGAGATCTGGGTTACATAGACCTCCTGTAGAGCATAAAGCTAATCTATAACATTGATTACATCTTAAGCAGATTTAGACAGGATAAACAAGAAGTGCTAGCAGCAGGATGCCTTGGTAAGACACATGTGCACCATGGGGCAGGAGATAATCTCTAGGAAGATTTACAGACTTGACACTTTGGTAAAGATTTTGAGTGTCCAAGGGTTGGGGTGTACCAGGACATCCTTTATTAAGAGAATGTATCTTGCATCTCTTACCACAAAGAAGAAAGTAAGTACTATCCTGGTAGACCTCTTCACATTCCATACCTAGGCACATGGCCCCAGGTCATGTACTGATTGATCTAAAAGACCAGTAACTTTGAGTGAACCTCATAGCAGAAAAGGGTTCTGCAGCAGGTCCAGGCTGCACTACAAGCAGTCTTGCTACTTGGGCCATTCACTATGGCAGACTCTGTGATGGTGGAAGGGTTAGTGGTGGGAAAGATGCTACGTGGAGTTTATGGCAAGTTCCAGAGGAATAGCTCTTTTGTCTCTCTAGAAATAATTTCTGGTGTGTTACTGGGCCCCAGTAAAGGCAGAATGCTTACCATGAAGCATCAAGTGGCCATGTGTCTGAAACTGCTCATTATGAGCTGAGTTTTCCTGAACCCACTGATCACAGAGACAGAGGGGCCCACCAGCATCTACGGTAAGATGGAAATGGTATATCAGTGATTGAGTGTGAGCAGTACCACAAAGATGCATGAGGAGTTAGCCAAGACTCTCCTCTTCCACATGATGGTTGCACCAGCATGTCTCCCTGAACTCACATGTTTGGTCATATAGGGCAAAGGAAGAGATGCTGAAAGAAGAAGAAAAGCCTGAACTTGGTTTATGGATGGAATGGCTTGGCTTGCTGAGCTAATATCAAATGGATAAACTGGGTAGCAGATGTATCACAGTCACTTTCAATGGTAGCCTTAAAGGAGAGTCTTGAGAGAAAAATCTTTCTAGTGGGCTGGCCTTTTGGTAATCGCCCCTTTACCCACTTTACATAGAAAGAAAAGTAGCCCAGGGTAAGAATTTACATGAGCTCATGGTAGCACTGAATAGCCAGGTTGGCTGGTCAAGGACCTGGAAGGAAAGGATTGAAAGAAGGAAGACAAGGAGATCAGGAGTAAAGGCCTATGAGAGGGCATTCAAGGTGGGCACAGTGATTTTTGTATGTGCACTGTAGGTCCTCCTATCAAAAGATGGAGTCTGTATCTGTGCCTCTTAAATCAGAGCTGGGCCATGCAACTTTGGCCAATGCAACAAAGCAAAAATGCCTGGAGGTTGGGGCTTGCCCTCTCTTGCTCCTAGGTAAACTCTTCTACTGTGTGCAAAGCCTGCTCTAGCCTTCTGGAAGATGAGAACACATGGAGAGAGGCTCTGCTATCCTAGTTGCCCAAGGTCCAAATGCATGAGTGAACCTTGTTGACATAACACAGAGCAGAGACAGGCCACTAGCCTGTCAAATCAAGAGCAAATAAATCTTGCTGTTCAAAAGCACTAAGTGTGGGGTAGGTGGTCATGCAGCAAAGCTAACTGATAACATAGCTTTCTAGGCTTTGCTTTTATTAGTAGATTAATAGTTTGCCAAACTGGCTTCAGAGACTTGTTTGATTCAGGAAAGTCAGATATGAGGTTCAGAATAGATTAATGACTTCCTTCAGCATACCTGCCTTCCTTTCCTAGGGCACGAGGCCCCATGCATCAGCCTTAGAGGCAGAAGTCTGCAAGGGAATATGTTTTATGGAAGGAATTTAAAGGAAAAATACATTAGCTTAATATTTTCACAATATTATTCCAAACACTGAAGTTATCAAGAAGCCAGAGAAACAGTTGTTTTATGTCCTGCTGGTGATAGAACAGATTATGCAGACACTTTGGAAGGCAAAATGGCAGTATCAGCAAAAAAATTAACATGAACCTACTGTTTCTCTAAGTGATTCCATTTCTTTGAAGATGCTATGAAGAAACACTGTATACAAAGAGACATGCACAGAGGTGTTAATTCCAACATCTTATTTTTGTAATTATTTATTTATTTGAGAGAGAGAGAGCAAGGGGGGCAAGGGAGAGGGAGAGACAGAATGTCAAGCAGACTCTCTGCCGAGCAGGGAGCCCAATGTGGGGCTTGATTTCACTGCCCTGAGATCGTGACCTGAGCCAAAATCAAGAGTCAGATGCTTAACTGACTGAGCCACCCAGGTACCCCCCGCAACATTAATAGTAAAAAACTGAAAACTGATAATATGTCTATATTGTGAAAAATTATGCAGTAGCTATAAAAAAAAAACCTAGGTCAGTCTATATACTAGCTAGGAAAGATTTCCAAAATATATTCTTACGTGAATATATTAGTTAAGGAAATACTTATTTCTATTACAAGTAAAACCCAAGATCTCAGGGGCTTAATAATGCAAGTTTATTTTTTCCTCATATAAAAGACAATGAGCTGTGAAAAAGAGGGTAGATCTGCTCCATGCAGTCATTCAGGGCTTCACACTGACAGAGATTCTCTCATCTTTCACCCATGGATTCTAAGCTCACCCTGGGCATTTGCATCCAGCCAACAGGTGGAGGGAAACAAAGGAATCTTCTGAGGTATGTTTTTATGGTGCAATCTTGGAAGCAATGGTCATTGCTTCTGCCCATATGTCACTGGCCAAAATTCAGTCGCATGGCCACATCTCACCCTCAGGGAGCTGGGAAATGTGGTCTAGTTGTGAAGAAGCAGAAAGAGAATGAAAGTGGTGAACAAGCTGTGCCACAGACGCTGCCAGAATTCATCTCCACGCATTTACGTCTGGTTTCCATGGGCATATCCACAAAATCTTTCAGAATGTCATCTCTCTTCACAATAAGCATTTCTACCTGCCTTCCAAAGTTTCCAAGGCTCTAGTAACGGGCTTGGAGTTCCTAGAGGTGGAAGGGTGGGTGTCAAGGATACCATGGCATCTGCTTGTAAGAAAATTTCTCAGATGAGGGCACTGCAGGTCTTCAACAAGATGTTTCTCTTCAGACACAGGGGCTGCTTTCCACAAGGGGAAAGCAGATTCAGGTTCTTTGTAACCGCGCTCCCACTCTTTCCAGAACAGTTCCTTATCTTCAGTGTAAACAAGACCCAGAGAAGCTATGCAATCAATGTGGATTGTAATTCTGCAATCCCTAGGCCCAGACTTTGGGCCTGATTTTCACACCTACTGTCCTGACTGCTGCAGGAGACCAGGGGCTCCTTTGGGGCAGTCAAAGAAGCTCTTCAGTCTTCTGACCAGGACATTAATGGACATGCCCAAGCCCTGAACTTGAATTTTTTTTTCCTTTTACTCTGTGGGGCAGTCATAGCAACCAGTCCACTTACAAGCTTTCCGTCTTCATCTCCATCACTTGTTGTATTGCAGCAGCAGCCTACATTTGGCCTCCCAAAGCCTACATTTTTATTTTATTTATTGTTATTATTTTTAAATTATTATTATTTTTAAGCAGGCTCCAGACCCAGGATGGAGCCCAATGTGGGACTTGAACTCACAAGTCTGAGATCAAGACCTGAGTTGAGATCAAGAGTGGGATGAATGCTCAACCCACTGAGCCACCCACATGCCCCCCAAAGCCTACCTTTTAATATGCTCTTCATTTCGAGAGCATTTCTGATTTAACTTTGTTAAGAACAGGAACTCTTCCAAATGCATAAACCTTCTGGTGGAATGGCATAGAACTGACTTAGTTCAGGTTATCCTGCAGCTGATACTGGATTGGAAGAAAAGGAGACAAGTTTTAGGGGTGAGGGTGAGCATGGTGGCAAAAGCCCCAGTTCTGACATAGACTGGAGGTCTATAAAAAGGAGAAGATGATGAATGTAGAGATACTAGGAAAGTTAGGTCTAGAACTTGGTGATTGATTAGGATATAAAGTTTTATTGGAGACTTATTTTGGGAAAGTTCAGGTGATAATTTGAAAAAATGCTTGCGACCCCAGGCCACAGACTGGCAGTATCCATTGTCCACGGCCTTCCCATGCAACTAGATTAAATACCTAATCCTAGAGCCCCATCCTGTGGGTCTGTTTCCTAAAACAATTTCTGGACATAATACTCCAGCAGTCAGATTTCAGTCAAGAACACAGAAGTCATTCTGTTTACTTAAACCAGAAAACATTCAATTTAAGGAACTAGGGGTACACAAAACTGCTGAAAGGACCAAAGAAGTCGAAGTCAGGGAAAGCTATACCAACACTTGGGAAGTCAGGGTGGTTCCGGATCACAGAAAAATGCTGGCAATGATCTTAGCTGCCTATAGCACCCCAATGGGCCATTCCCAGGAGGACACCCAGAAACTACATTTGCCCAGTAACCTGTCCCTGTTTCTAAAGCAGTGATGGCTTCTTCTTCTCTTCCACCTTCCAGACATCAAGGAAGAGCCTGGAACTCATGGAAGCTAAGCTGGATATATACTGGCAAGAGAGCCTGGGAAGGACACTTTCAAGGTTTCCAGCTCCTGCAATGCAGGAAAAGCAACAACAACAACCAAAGATAGAAAGGGACAGAAATGGTGCTAACAAGTTGATCTGTGAGGGAGAGGAACAATATGCACAGAATTCTTGGCAGAATGAACCCTCAAAAAATAAATCTATATTCTATAGTGAATAAATGCACAGAGTTCTAGAAGGAAACTCCAAACTAATTACTGGTGGTTAGTTTGTTGCTGGTTGGTAGGGGGGCGGAGATCATAGATTTGAGCTTTCTTCAAATTTTTGAAAAGATTTTACAGTTAGAATTCAGACAAATGAAATAAATTAGGTGGCAAGGCGGTACAAGGTAAAACTTTGAGAGGCATTGGATTAAGAAAACTTTCTTATTAAAGAAAATAAAAAAAAAAAGAATGCAGAATGTTATGTATGTTTATAGACTGAGGGAAGAAGCCAAAGATTCGAGAGAGGGTGGACCCAAAGAGAGGGCTTGACTGGTAGAGTAAGATCTTGGTGGAGCCCAAGGACGATGAGTTCTAGTTCAAGGTAAGGTTCTAAGCCATGGAGACTGAGGATGCAGAGGCCGCTGCATATGCTGATGCCAGGAAACTGGGAGGAAAAGAGGACAAAAGCTGCAAGAGATGTTGAGACTGATGGCCAAGGGTTTCTCAGTGGAGGGCAAGGCAAGGCCCCCAGAAGTGATAGCGAATGGGGCAGTGGGTGGTTATGGGCATTTGAAGTGGTAGTGTCACCTGACCGGGGACCTGCTGAGGATGCTGAAGTATGCTTCAGGGTGTGCCCATCCCAAGTCACTGGGTGGAGCTCTCTGAGCTCCAGGTTTCAGGCCTGGTGTTTCTCAGAAGTGGTAACCTCTCCCATGACATCACCACTTAGAGCAGGATTTCTCAATCTCAGGATTAACACTGGGATTGGATAATTCTTTGCAGTGGGGGGCTGTCCCATGCATGTTGGATGTAGCTTCCTCTAGAGACATGCTAGATGCCAGGAGCACCTCCCAATGTGCTAGTTATGACAACAAAAATATCTCTGGACATTTCCAAATATCTCTTGATGGGGGAGCAAAATCTCCTCTGGTTGACAACTACTGATTTATAGTTTAGTGACCACATTCCAGGGCCACTTCTTGGAATTGTGCGAGCTGGTCAACTCTGGGAAATGGTCTGCCCTGCTGCTTTTGCAGAGGGTGGGAAAGCCTTGGGCATTTGGGCAAGGTGTTCACAGGGAAGCCACACCCAGACTCTCGGTGCTGTTTGTACCACGGATACCAACAAGCTTGCACTACAGGTATCTTCCCCATCAAAGCCAAGAGTTACTCAATTAGTTGGTCCTCCTCTTAGGTAATTTCTCACTGTCACCTCCTTGAAGGAAAGGAAAGGAAAATGAAGGCAAGGGCATGTATCATAATTTTCATCAAATCACGTCACAAAAGATTCCCTTTTAGAATCTTTCTGTTCCCCTCGTTTTCTCCCTTACTGAGAATGTTTTGACACCCCTCTGCTTAACAGGCATGATATCAGAGACTGGATACTCAAATCTAAAAGTATGAGTGCCTTTTGTTGAGCTCATATCACAGGAAGAATGACACAAAGAGTGATAAATATTAATTGACCCACAGACCTAGTATTTCAAAAGCACAGTGGGGGTAAGAATGCCTACAGGGAGGTGGAGTCAGGGAGGCTCTCAGGACTGGTGATAATTTGGTTGACTCCTAAAGGATGCCTCGTTGTTCAGCCAGCACAGGAAGTGCATTTCAGGCAAATGGTTCCCCCTTTCCAGTCCAAGACCCAACTTTTTGGCTTCAAGTAAATATAACTCAGCCCTCCACTTGGAACTCCTCCAGAGAGGAGAGGAGTCTCCATAGTCTTGTTTTTCTCTGTCTTTACCTCCACAATGCAGACTCCACGATTTCCATCAATTCACCTCCTATAGTCTCCACAACTCAGTTACCTTCTACTTTCTGCTTTTTACTATCTACAGGCCCCCAAATCTCTTAGTTTTTACCTGAATTCATTTCCCCTTTCCCATCAAATTAACCTGGAAACCTTCCTTCCTCCTACTGGGATATTGTATCTAGAAGGTGTTAAATACCCAAAGCCCCAATTTCTGGGCATGATACTTTTAATAAAGAATATCTCTCCTGGTATATATTAATTTTTTTTTTTTTTTACCGGTGAAACTAGGGAAGAATACATGCTTACACCATTACAAGAGGGGAAGCCCTGCAAGCCAACTTTCCCCACCTCATAATCTGTCTGGGCCTGGTTCCTCTTTCTTTCCTTGTGGAACACAGATATAGGGTCACACACGGATCTGTGTTCTCATTCTGAGCTCTGAGAACATTCCGTGCATTCCACTCTCTTTACGTATCTTCAGTATCACAAAGACGGGTTGGGTGGTAGTGCTGGAAAGAAGGGAGGTTAGGGATGAAAAAAAAATAAAGCATTTGATCGCTTTTGATAACTTATCTTCTGGCCTTGGTTTCTGATGCCTTTCCTTTATATTTCCCTTGTATTTTTTATTTTTATGCTCTTTTCTTTTCCTCAAAATGAATGGAGTTGGAGGAATGAAGCTGATGATATAAAGCTGGATTTGGGAAGTAGAATCAGCAAATCCAGAAGTTTCTAAAATGTTGCTAATATTGTTTACACCTTCACACCTACCTGTACCTTGATTTCTGTAGTAAAATAAAAAAAAAAACATGGGGTGGACAGAAAGCTACCTCCTGAATTTTAAGGTAATGAAAGCAAAATTAGGGAGGGTCAGAAACCGATAAAGAATTCTAGGGGGGATCCCTGGGTGGCGCAGCGGTTTGGCGCCTGCCTTTGGCCCAGGGTGCGATCCTGGAGACCCGGGATCGAATCCCACGTCGGGCTCCCGGTGCATGGAGCCTGCTTCTCCCTCTGCCTGTGTCTCTGCCTCTCTCTCTCTCTCTGTGACTATCATAAATAAATAAAACTAAAAAAAAAAAAAAAAAAAAAAAAAAAAAAAAAAAAGAATTCTAGGGGCACTGGGTGGCTCAGTGGTTGAGTATCTGTCTTTGGCTCAGGTCGTGATCCTGGGATCCTGGGATCGAGTCCCGCATTGGGCTCCCCTCAGGGAGCCTGCTTCTCCCTCTGCCTCTGTCTCTACATCTCTCTGTGTGTCTCTCATGAATAAATAAATAAAATCTTAAAAAAAAAAAAAAGAATTCTAGGGGTGCCTGGTAGCTCAGTCAAACTTCTGACTCTTGATCTTAGCTCATGTCTCGATCTCAGGGTGGTGAGTTCAAGCCCCATGTTGGGCTCTACATTGGGTGTGGAGCTGCCTACTTAAAATAAATAAAGAAAGAAAGAATTCTAAGAATGTATGGATACCTTTCTTTCTCTCTCTGTTGTTCCTCAATGACCTAGCAGAATCTGTGTATCCAGGAAAAATCTGTGTAGGCTTTCACATCTCCTCCACCCTTGGAAAACTGTCTTGTTCCTAGAGATAAAAGTTTAGGCTTTGCTGGGTTGGTCCCAGAAAGACAGGATGGAGGACGACTATGTACCCATGGAGGGCTACTCCCCACTGAGATCAAGGAAAGCTCACTTGCCCTCTAGCTAGTCTGTGTCTACTCCAATCTGCCCTGACCCCCTCTCACCACCTCACCTGGGAATACTCAGCCTCTCCCCTCACTCTTCTCTTTGTAATTCTCTGATAATTTCTATCTCTTTATGTATGCATGTGTGTGTTTGTTGTGAGGGGAGGGAGAGGGAGAAAGAGAATCTTTAATCTTTAAAGATTTTATTTATTTATCTATTTATCTATATATTTATTTATTTGAAAGAGGAAAGGAGGGAGCGTGTGCAGACAGGGGAGGAGCAGAAGGAGAGGGACAAGCAGACTCCATGTCAAGCACAGAACCCAGTGTGGGGCTTGATCCCATGACCCTGAGATCATGACCTGATGCTTAACTGACTAAGCCACCCAGGTGTCCCTCTATCTCTTTGTGTTTTGATCAGAATTTTAGTACAACTCCTTGAGTTGATTTTGGAATGTTTCCCCCCCCAGATGTTCACAGTGTTATTCATTCCTTTTGCTTGATCCTTTTTTTGTTTTTGTTTTTTAATTCAGGAATGAAAAGAAGCTATTGCAAAGGAAACAGAAAATATATTTAACCAAATAAAATTTTAAAACTTCCCTCTGTCAGTTACCCCAATACAAAAATTAACAGGCAAATGGATGCACTAGAAAAAAGTATTTGCTGCCAGAGTGAAAAGATACATAACACTGATTAGTCATATATATATTATAAATATACAAAATTAGTAACTTACAAGTGTTAGTATATAGCATATGTTAAAACATACTAAAATGTAAGCAGTAAGAGAATATGCCCCAACAGGAACAAAAAAGAGGTTTAATAGGCAATTCACAAAGGAAGTGCCAAATCAAAATGATCAACTATATTAATAATCATAGAAACATCCATTGAGACAACTAAAAAAAAGGTTGAGGAAATCACCATATACTAGTAGTGGGAGTATAAAATAGTAACATTTTCTGGAAGGCAATTCGGAAGTTTGTGTTAAAAGCTTTTACAATGTACGAACTCTTTGATCCAACAATCTCAATCCTTGAACATAATCCCAGATGGATGTGCAAGAATGGACCTGCAAGGGTGTTGGTGCTCATCAAGGTGTTATAAACAGAAATTAAAAAAGCAAAAACCAGAATGGTTAACTTTAGAATGGTTTCAGTCACAATGTATAACAACAATTGGTAAGTTTTAAGTTATGGCTTATAATTTATAAATCTTGTAGAAAACTATGACACTCAAGGAAATGTTCGTAATAATGCGTTACAAGCATAAGTGCTTAAATAGACATATTTACATACGTGTGTTTGAAAACTATAAGGACATGTAGTTCACCCAAATTTAATACTGGTCATCTCTGGGGATAAGATTAAAGATGATTTTAGTTCTTGTTTTTGGGTTCTTTTACTATTTTCTGAATTTTCTATAATTTAAATATATTATTTTTGGAATATGCACATATGTAAATATATATATTTGAAGTAAAAAAAAAAACTGGCTTTGACACTAGAGAGGTGGAGTGGTATTGAAGAGCTAAGAACAAGTGGACTCTGAATGCATGGCCTTACCTTTACTCAAAGTATGACTCACTGTTAGTAGAAGTGATGCAGTTACTCACCTCATTTTGTCTCGGTTTTCTCTTACCTAAAATGGGAATAATAATGACTCTCATAGGATTGTTATAAGAATTAAATGAGCTACTACAATCAAAGCACTTAGCACAATGCCTGGCCCAGAGACAATACTCAGTGAATGATGGTAACATTAATTAATGATAGTTTGTGAGGAAAACCAAGCTAATATCCTCACTCTATACCAGAATAAATTTCAGAGATTAAATTAAATGTAAGAATATGAAAACATAAAAAAATGTAAATGTAGAGCTGAAGTTGAAAGCCTCCTATGATATCCCAAAGCCCAAGGAAAAGGAGAGATAAATTTGTCTGCATCCCATCGTTATTTATTTACTTATTTTTTAATAATAATAAATTTATTTTCTATTGGTGTTCAATTTGCCAACATACAGAATAACACCCAGTGCTCTTCCTGTCAAGTGCTCCCCTCAGTGCCCGGCACCCATTCACCCCCAACCCCCACCCTCCTCCCCTTCCACCACCCCTAGTTCGTTTCCCAGAGTTGGGAGTCTCTCATGTTCTGTCTCCCTTTCTGACATTTCCTACCCATTTCTTCTCCCTTCCCTTCTATTCCCTTTCACTATTATTTAAATTCCCCAAATGAATGAGAACATATAATGTTTGTCCTTCTGGGATTGACTCCTTTCACTCAGCATAATGCCCTCCAGTTCCATCCACGTTGAAGCAAATGGTGGGTATTTGTCATTTCTAATGGCTGAGGAATATTCCATTGTAACCATAAACCACATCTTCTTTATCCATTCATCTTTCGATGGACACCGAGGCTCCTTCCACAGTTTGGCTATTGTGGACATTGCTGCTAGAAACATCGGGGTGCAGGTGTCCCAGCGTTTCATTGCATCTGTGTCTTTGGAGTAAATCTCCAACAGTGCTATTGCTGGGTCATAGGGCAGGTCTATTTTTAACTCTTTGAGGAACCTCCACACAGTTTTCCAGAGTGGCTGCACCAGTTCACATTCCCACCAACAGTGTAAGAGGGTTCCCTTTTCTCCGCATCCTCTCCAACATTTGTTGTTTCCTGCCTTGTTAATGTTCCCCATTCTCACTGGTGTGAGGTGGTATCTCATTGTGGTTTTGATTTGTATTTCCCTGATGGCAAGTGATGCGGGCATTTTCTCATGTGCGTGTTGGCCATGTCTATGTCTTCCTCTGTGAGATTTCTGTTCGTGTCTTTTGCCCATTTCATGATTGGATTGTTTGTTTCTTTGGTGTTCAGTTTAATAAGTTCTTTATAGATCTTGGAAACTAGCCCTTTATCTGATACGTCATTTTTAAAAATCTTCTCCCATTCTCTAGGTTGTCTTTTAGTTTTGTTGACTGTATCCTTTGCTGTGCAAAAGCTTCTTATCTTGATGAAGTCCCAATAGTTCATTTTTGCTTTTGTGTCTTTTGCCTTCGTGGATGTATCTTGCAAGAAGTTACTGTGGCCGAGTTCAAAAAGGGTGTTGCCTGTGTTCTCCTCTAGGATTCTGATGGAATCTTGTCTCACATTTAGATCTTTCATCCATTTTGAGTTTATCTTTGTGTATGGTGAAAGAGAGTGGTCTAGTTTCATTCTTCATCATGTGGATGTCCAATTTTCCCAGCACCATTTATTGAAGAGACTGTCTTTCTTCCAGTGGATAGTCTTTCCTCCTTTATCGAATATTAGATGACCGTACATTTCAGGGTCCACTTCTGGGTTCTCCATTCTGTTCCATTGATCTATGTGTCTGTTTTTGTGCCAGAACCACACTGTCTTGATGACCACAGCTTTGTAGTACAACCTGAAATCTGGCATTGTGATGCCCCCAGATATGGTTTTCTTTTTTTAAAATTCCCCTGGCTATTCGGGGTCTTTTCTGATTCCACACAAATCTTAAAATAATTTTTTCTAACTCTCTGAAGAAAGTCCATGGTATTTTGATAGGGATTGCATTAAACGTATAAATTGCCCTGGGTAACGTTGACACTTTCACAATATTAATTCTGCCAATCCATGAGCATGGAATATTTTTCCATCCCTTTGTGTCTTCCTCAATTTCTTTCAGAAGTGTTCTATAGTTTTGAGGGTATAGGTCCTTTACCTCTTTGGTTAGGTTTATTCCTAGGTATCTTATGCTTTTGGGTGCAACTGTAAATGGGATTGACTCCTTAATTTCTCTTTCTTCAGTCTCATTGTTAGTGTATAGAAATGCCACTGACTTCTGGGCATTCATTTTGTATCCTGCCACACTGCCAAATTTCTGTATGAGTTCTAGCAATCTTGGGGTGGAGGCTTTCGGGTTTTCTATGTAGAGTATCATGTCATCGGCGAAGAGGGAGAGTTTGACTTCTTCTTTGCCAATTTGAATGCCTTTAATGACTTTTTGTTGTCTGATTGATGAGGCGAGGACTTCCAATACTATGTTGAATAGCAGTGGTGAGAGTGGACATCCCTGTCTTGTTCCTGATCTTAGGGGAAAGGCTCCCAGTGCTTCCCCATTGAGAATGATGTTTTCTGTGGGCTTTTCGCAGATGGCTTTTAAGATGTTGAGGAATGTTCCCTCTATCCCTACACTCTGAAGAGTTTTGATCAGGAATGGATGCTGTGTTTTGTCAAATGCTTTCTCTGCATCTAATGAGAGGATCATATGGTTCTTGGTTTTTCTCTTGCTGATATGATGAATCACATTGATTATTTTATGGGTGTTGAACCAGCCTTGCGTCCCGGGGATAAATCCTACTTGGTCATGGTGAATAATTTTCTTAATGTACTGTTAGATCCTATTGGCTAGTATCTTGTTGAGAAGTTTTGCATCTGTGTTCATCAGAGATATTGGTCTATAATTCTCCGTTTTGGTGGGGTCTTTGTCTGGTTCTGAAATTAAGGTGATGCTGGCCTCATAGAACAAGTTTGGAAGTACTCCATCTCTTCCTATCTTTCCAAATAACTTTAGTAGAATAGGTATGGTTTCTTTTTTAAACGTTTGATAGAATTCCCCTGGGAAGCCATATGGCCCTGGACTCTTGTGTCTTGGGAGGTTTTTGATGACTGCTTCAATTTCCTCCCTGGTTATTGGCCTGTTCAGGTTTTCTATTTCTTCCTGTTCCAGTTTTGGTAGTTTGTGGCTTTCCAGAAATACGTCCATATCTTCTAGATTGCCTAATTTATTGGCGTAGACCTGTTCATAATATGTTTTTAAAATCGTTTGTATTTCCTTGGTGTTGGTAGTGATCTCTCCTTTCTCATTCATGATTTTATTAATTTGAGTCTTCTCTCTCTTCTTTTTAATAGGGCTGGCTAATGGTTTATCTATCTTATTAATTCTTTCAAAGAACCAACTCCTGGTTTTGTTGATCTGTTCCACAGTTCTTCTGGTCTCGATTTCGTTGAGTTCTGCTCGAATCTTTATTAACTCTCTTCTTCTGCTGGGGGTAGGATCTATTTGCTGGTTTTTCTCTAGCTCCTATAGGTGTAAGGTTAGCTTTTGTATTTGAGTTCTTTCCAGTTTTTGAATGGATGCTTGTATTGCGATGTGTTTCCCCCTCAGGACTGCTTTTGCTGCATCCCAAAGATTTTGAATGGTTGTATCTTCATTCTCATTAGTTTCCATGAATCTTTTTAATTCTTCCATAATTTCCTGGTTGAGCCTTTTTCTTTTAGCAGGATGGTCCTTAACCTCCAGGTGTTTGAGGTCCTTCCAAACTTCTTGTTGTGATTTAGTTCTAATTTCAAGGTATTGTGGTCTGAGAATACACAGGGGACGATCCCAACCTTTTGGTATCGGTTCAGACCCGATTTGTGATCCAGTACGTGGTCTATTCTGGAGAAAGTTCCATGTGCACTTGAGAAGAATGTGTATTCAGTTGAGTTTAGATGTAAAGTTGTGTAGATATCTGTGAAATCCATCTGGTCCAGTGTATCATTTAAAGCTCTCGTTTCTTTGGAGATGTTGTGTTCAGAAGACCTATTGAGTATAGAAAGTGCTAGATTGAAGTCACCAAGTATAAGTGTATTATTATCTAAGTATTTCTTCACTTTGGTTATTAATTGAATGATATATTTGGCAGCTCCCACATTCGGGGCATATATATTGAGGATTGTTAAGTCCTCTTGTTGGATAGATCCTTTAAGTATGATATAGTGTCCCTCTTCATCTCTCACTAGAGTCTTCGGGGTAAATTTTAGTTTATCTGATATAAGGATGGCTACCCCTGCTTTCTTTTGAGGACCATTTGAATGGTAAATGGTTCTCCAACCTTTTACTTTCAGGCTGTAGGTGTCCTTCTGTCTAAAATGAGTCTCTTGTAGACAGCAAATAGATGGGTCCTGCTTTTTTATCCAGTCTGAAACCCTGCGCCTTTTGATGGGGTCATTAAGCCCGTTCCGTTCAGAGTTACTTTGAAAGATATGAGTTTAGTTTCATCATGATATCTGTTCAATCCTTGTTTTTGTGGATTGTTCCACTGGACTTCTTTGTAAAGGGGAATTTTAAGAGTCCCCCTTAAAATTTCTTCCAGAGCTGGTTTGGAGGTCACATATTCTTTCAGTTCCTGCATGGCTTGGAAGCTCTTTATCTCTCCTTCCATTTTGAATGAAAGCCTTGCTGGATAAAGTATTCTTGGTTACATGTTCTTCTCATTTAGGGCCCTGAATATATCCTGCCAGCCCTTTCTGGCCTGTCAGGTCTCTGTGGAGAGGTCTGCTGTTACCCTAATACTCCTCCTCATAAAAGTCAGGGATTTCTTGTCTCTTGCTGCTTTAAGGATCTTCTCTTTATCTTTGGAATTTGCAAGCTTCACTATTAAATGTTGAGGTGTTGAACGGTTTTTATTGATTTTAGGGGGGGATCTATCTATTTCCTGGATCCGAATGCCTGCTTCCTTTCCCAGATGAGGAAAGTTTTCAGCTATGATTTGTTCAAATACATATTCTGGCCCTCTGCCCCTTTCGGTGCCCTCAGGAACACCAATTAAACGTAGATTTTTCTTCCTCAGGCTGTCATTTATTTCCCTTAATCTATCTTCATGATCTTTTAATTGTTTGTCTCTTTTTTCCTCAGTTTCCCTCTTTGCCATCAACTTGTCTTCTATGTCACTCACTCGTTCTTCCACCTCGTTAACCCTCGTCGTTAGGAACTCTAGTTTGGATTGCATCTCATTCAATTGATTTTTAATTTCTGCCTGATTGGATCTAAATTCTGCAGTCATGAAGTCTCTTGAGTCTTTTATGCTTTTTTCTAGAGCCACCAGTAGCTGTATAATAGTGCTTCTGAATTGGCTTTCTGACATTGAATTGTAATCCAGATTTTGTAACTCTGTGGGAGAGAGAACTGTTTCTGATTCTTTCTTTTGAGGTGAGGTTTTCCTTCTAGTCATTTTGCTCAGTGCAGAGTGGCCAAAAACAAGTTGTATTGGGAAAAGGAGAAAAAGAGAGGAGAGACAGAAGGAAAGGAAAGAAAAGAGAAAAAGAAGAAAAAAAGGAGGAAAAAAGAAAAAAGAAGAAGAAGAAGAGAAAGAAAAAGAAAGGAAAAAAAGGGTGGGGGAAGCAAACAGAAATCAAAAAGCAAAAAAAAAAAAAAATCAAACACACAGGGGAGTATCTTATGATTCTGTATAGTTTAAGTCCCTCGACTTCCCCTGGAACTGGTCCGTCCAGCTGGTCTTCTGGGGGCGGGGCCTGTTGTGCTGATTTTCAGGTGTTAGCACTTGGGGGAGCTGCTCTGCCCCTGCCTGGTGCAGGGCTCAGTGGGGTTGTTCACCCTGTGAGGCCCCAGGAGGAACAACTGCAGTGGCAGGGCCAGCTCTGCAGCCCTGGAGTCAGCTCCCGCAGTAGCTCCGGGGCTCTCCTTCTGCAGGGCCTGGGGACTCCGGGGCGGGGCCGCTGATCTGCTCTGCTCGGGGCAGGAGCGTCCTCGCTGTCCTGGGCCCTCCCGGCCTCTGCCTGTCCCGGGGGAGGCCGGATCCTGGGCTGTGTCCCGGCGCCCTGTGCTCCGGGGCCTGCGCTGTTGGATTCGCTCCCGCCCTGCAGCCCCCTCCGCGGAGCCGCCGCCCGAGCCCCTCCGAGCTGCTCCGGGTCCCGCCGTGCGCTGCAGCCCTTAGGGAGCTCGGTGCACTCTCCCGGGACGCAGGTACCTGTTAGTGTCCCCGGGAGCCCGAGGGCATCCCCGCCCTCCTGGGTCCTGCTCCAACTCCCTGCAGGTGCCTTACCGCCCGGGAAGGTTGGTGCAGCTCCTGCTCCTCCGGGACGGGGCTCTCCTGTCCTGGGGACAGTCACCCCGGCCTCAGCCCGGCTCCTCGCGGGGCCCCTCCCCCGTGGAGGCCTTTTGTGTCTTTATTTCTTTTTCCCCCGTCTTCCTACCTTGATAGAAGCGCAAACTCTTCTCACTGCAGCATTCCAGCTGTTCTCTCTTTAAATCTCAGGCCGAATTCGTAGATTTTCAGGATGATTTGAAGGTTATCTAGGTAATTTGGTGGGGCAGGTGACTTGGGGACCCTACTCTTCCGCCCTCTTGCCCCTCCCCTCCTGCATACCATCTTTAATATGGATAAAATTCACAATAAAAAATGAGAAAATGGGAAAATTATTTGCAATATATATGAGACAAAGGGCTATTCTCTCTGCCATACAAAGATATTTTTCAAACTAATAAGACAGAGACCAAGAGAAATGTGGACAAAGGACACCAATAGGAAATTTACTAATGAAGATATAAGAATATGTTCAATCTCCCAGAGGATCAAAGAAATGCAAATGAAGTCAGGTCAGCATTTCCCCTTTCAGATTTGTCATGATAAACACTTAAATTCATTCTTGGCAAACTCATGGTAAAAGGGACAGTACCATAATATATTGGTGATACATTGTTATTGGGTGGTCTGGTAATATCTATCAAAACATAAAGTGCACATATCCTTTGATACATCATTTTAGGAATTTACCACTAGAAGATATTACCACAATTATGCAAAGATGAACATATAAGGATGTTCAGTATAGTGTTGCTTTATAGTAGTAAACCAAAAGATCCAGTCTAAATGTTAAATTGTTAAACAAATGACAGGCATATATAAAAAAATATTATCGAATTTTTAAAAAGTATGATATAGGGGAGCCTGGGTGGCTCAGTTGGTTAAACTTCCAACTCTTGATTTTGGCTTAAGTCATGATCTCAGGGTGCTGGTAAACTGATATTCTCTCCCCCTCTCTCTGCCCTTCCCCTTGCTTGTATGCTCTGTCTCAAACAGATAAGTAAATCTTAAAAAAAAAAAAAAAAAAAAAAAAAGAAGTATGATGTAGAGCTACATTCACTATAAGGAAAGAACCCACATATTCACAATGCAATGTTCAGGGTACTAGTATGGGAAAACAGGCTTATGAAAGAATGGTAAGAGCCCATTTTATTAAAAAAACTATACACACTATACACAGTCACCATGTATGTGCATATGTATATGTGTACATTTATATGTGTATATGTTGATGTGCATATGTGTACATAAAAGGAGGAAAAACAATATTCACTAAAATATTAGGTTGTAGAGTTATGAATGATTTTAATTTTCTCCATAAATTTTTCTATTTTGGGGGCACCTGAGTGGCTCAGTGGTTGAGTGTCTGCCTTTGGCTCAGGTCGTGATCCCAGGGTCCTGGGATGGAGTCCTACATTGGCCTCCCCACAGGGAGCCTGCTTCTCCTTCTGCCTATGTCTCTGCCTCTCTCTCTGTGTCTCATGAATAAATAAAGAAAATCTTTACATTTTTTTCTATTCTGTATTCTTTAAAATGTATTGTATTCAATTTCAAAAATAAATTATTTAGAAACATTTTTTAATTAAAAATAAAATCCCAAAACATTTACTAGATAAGATCAGCTTTCTAGAGAACTGGCCTGTTCTGTAAGAGGCCAGATTACTGAGATGATTCCAGAGCAGAAACTCCTAGCGAGTCACTAGAAGGTGGTCTCAGTAAGTACAAAACCTCCTCTTAATCAACTGTACTAAGTAGTAAGTAAGTGGAAAATTGGCTTAGGTGTCAAATGATTCAATTGCATTTTCCTTTTTTTAAATTTATGGGGTTTTTAAAAAGTTTTTATTTATGTATTCATGAGAGAAACACAGAGAGAGAGAGAGAGAGAGAGGCAGAGACATAGGCAGAGGGACTCGATCCCAGGACCCTTGGGATCCAAAGGCAGATGCTCTAGCTGGTCTTCTGGAGGAGGGGCCTTTGTGCTGATTTTCAGGTGTTAGCACTTGGGGGAGCCAAAGGCAGATGCTCAACCACTGAGCCGCCCAGGTGCCCCTCCTTTTTTGTTTTTTAAAAGAGCATGATCATAAAATTAAAATTATTTGCACAATCTTCACAGGGGATCCCCAAAAGTAAATGTTTGGTAGAGTTTATCAGATATTTTCTGTATTAGTCAAGATAGGTTAACGGCACTAATAAACAGCCTTGAAATCTCAGTGACTAAACACAATGAAGATTTATTTCCCTCTTACCTTGAGTGTCCATTGGGAGGGAGAGGTGGCTCCCATGTCATCATTTAGGGAGCCAGGGTTTCCAACAGTGATTCCACCATATGTTCCCTGCATCCTATCAGAGGATGGATGATGTGGGAAAAGAGAGACAATGTGGGAATCAGGTTCAGGGGCCTGGCTTGGAAGTGGTAGGTATTATTCTTGCTCCCACCTGGTTGGCCATAATCCGTCCCATGGCCCCACCTGGCTGCAAGGACACTAGGATAAGCCGCCTTCCTGTGTGTTGAGTGTGGCTCACTCAAACCACAAAATGGGGCATCTGCAGACAGCAGGCCAGAGCACACCCAGAAGGCCCAGGGTTCAGTCCAGAACCCTGGACTGATCAAAATCAAAACCAGGAACCTGAGATCTGAAAGCCAGAGAAGAGGCTGAAATGATTTTAGGGTTAGGTCAAGCAAAACTCAGGAAGATACTTAGGTAGGAGCTTCCCACATAGCTGGATTTACTCAGAATGGGGGAGCACCTACCTTTCTTTGCAAAGGAAGCTGAATGGGATCCACCCCCAGGGGGGCTGAGGAGGCCAGCAGCAGGGTGAGGTTGGGGGTGAAAGGGGGGAAAGGAAGCCCCACCTCCCCTAATTCTAGGAGCTTTATAGTTTACAGCAAAAGAAATCTGGGCCTTTTCTCTGAATGCTCATTTCTGCTTCCCTGTCATCTGGGGGAGGTGCCCTAAGTATTCATTTAGTCAAGAGGAATGAACCAAGTCCATGAGAATTAGCTTTCATTGGAAAGTCTTCCGGCTCCAATATTTCACTTCAGTGAGCCTCAGGGCTGAGGCTGGTGGAGAAGGGAGAGTGTAAGTCAGGGATTTTTTTTTTCATCCACTGAATTTTGATTCAAGAGCCCTATAATTTAAGATCTAGGACTTTCTCCAGTGGGACACACTGTCAGGCTTGAAGGGATTAACTGGGAATGAGTACAGCTGACAGTGCCACGAGGAGATGCTGTGAATCCACATTTTTTGCCTAAGGAAACCCATGTTCAAAACTTTCCCTGAAGATCATTGCTCTGACACTGAGGTCTTTAGGCAGAACCGATGAAATGATTGTGGGACCCAGTGCAAGATAAAAATATGATGCCCCTGGTGTAAAAATGATGGAGATGCTCAAGTGGTGAGAGCAGAGATCAAGCAAGCTTGAGGCTCCCCTCTGTGTGGGACCCCATGTGACTACACAGGGCAAGAAGCCTGGGGAACAGATTGTGGCCGCAGGTTATCTTCAGATTCTACAAATTCATGCTCAATGCCACTGTTCCCTTCCTTGGACAGTTTCTCCTCTTGTCCTTACTATTTTTAATGGTGCCATTGTCTACCCAGGTAAAAAGCTTGGGATCATCCCAGATTCCCTCTTGGTTAATGATTATTCCTGGAGAACTTTCTTTTCCAGTAAATCTTCTCATCCTAATCCCAATCCTGGTTCAGACTCTCCTTATCTCACTCATATCTACCTGCCTGCATCTATCTTCAGAACGATGTCTCTAAAGTGCTAATATGACCACATCATTGCCCTACTTATAAACCTCCAGAGACTCCTTAGAACCTACAAAATAAACCCCAAATGATGTAGTATGGTGCATGCTGTCTTCTGCACGCTGGCCCCTCCTTCCTGCCTTATGTTTGATGCTACAATAATACTAAACTACTAACAGTTTCCACGCACTCTGTGCTCTATCATGCCACTTGCCCCTTCTTATGCTGTTCCTTCTGTCAGAATACTCCTTCCTCACTTCTCTATACTACCTCCTTTGGAGGGGCCAAATGGCAGCCCCCAACAATAGCCAGCTTCTAACACTTTGCAGCCATGATCAAATCATGGATCTTGAAATGGGGGAGATTATCCTGGATTATCTGGTAGTTACTGAAAGCAAACACCTGAGAGAGACATAGAAGATTTTACAGCACAGGAGAAAGAGTGATGTAAAGATGGAGCAGAGAAAGATTTGAAGATACTACATACAAATAAATCCATTGACCTTGGCAATGGAGGAAGGGGCCATGAGCCAAGGCATGGAAGAAGTACAGCTCTAGAAGCTGGCAAAAGCAAAGGGTGGATGCTCCCTGGTACAGCCTCCTTAAAACCTTGGTTTTGACCCAGTGAAATTTGTTTCAGAGATCTGACTTCCAGAACTGTAGGACAATAAGTGTTTGTGGGTATTTGTTACAGCAGCCATGGAGAACTGACTGTACCTGCCTCCCCTCCCCACCCCCCTGCCCCCAGGTGGGTGAACGCCCTTTCTCCAGGCTCCTATCACACCCACTGTGTTCTTCCATGACATTAAACTAATTGTATATTTCTTGTCTTCCAGTCAGGTCATGTGCTCCTGGAATCCAGGGAGCATGTATCATTTCTCTTTATATCCTTGGCAACCAGCCCCGGGCCTGGGGTATAATGAGGAACTTGTGAATATGTATTGAGTTGAACTTCCCTACAGGCTGAAAAGCACAGAGCAAGGGGAGTATTGAGGGAGGGAAAAAATCTATCTTTAGTTCAAGAAGGTATGTTTCCTATGACCACCATTGTCATCGCCCTAGGAAGGGAGAACTGGTGGAGCAGAGCAGGTCATGTGGAAAATAGCATCCAGATTATAAACAAACAAGAGAGTGCAGGGCCTCTCCAATGGAAACAGAAAACTGCGCCAGAGTAAGATGATTATTTAAACGCTTTTTTGGGAGAGCATTTTATAGGGAGCAATATTCTTGGGACAGCATTGGAATGCCACTGATAGTGTGTATCTACTGTGACTTTTCAGAAATGGCACAGGTGTAGGCTGAAATTTTTATGCAAATAATAGTGAGGACTCTGATCCCTCACACAGACTTGCTAAGGAATGTGCAAATAGGCATCAGTAGAACTTGGGAAAAGCAGGCAAAGGATTTCAGTCTGGAGGAAAAACATTTCTCCTAGCCACACTGACTAAGGGTTTCCAGCAGCTTCCTTGCGAGGCAGAACTGGAAATTTATGTCCTAGTCCCACTGCCTGCTAGATATAGTTATATAAGTGAATTTCTGCTTGTTTCTTAAAGAGTAAAAATTACATTAATTGTTACGAGAAAATGTCACATAAGAATGAGTTGTGGTCAACCTATCTTTTGTTGTCTTTATAAATCCTAGAGTTAATGAACACTGAAATAAAATATTAGTAAGTGAAACTTGCCTGGACAGATCCTGACTACTGGTTACCATAAGGAATCTGGTGACCGCAGTGAGTAAATAGAGTAAGCAACTCCCTTTCCAGAAGGCTGCTTTGACAAGGCTAGTGTCTGCCTGAGTGGGCTCCATGTTGCCTGCATAGAACTCAGAAGAGCTAGATCATTCTGTGACCCAAATCATAACTGACTGCGTCAAAAGACAAACAGTGCAAATGATGAAAAAAACTCTGAACCTCACAAAATGGCTCAGTGAACGGAGAATATCTAGTGTTACGAAAATTAAAGAAAAAAGCAACACTAATAAACTAAGCTTTGATCACCGTGCCACAGCGATAAACAGCACAGCAAACTCAGTGCCATCAGGCCTGATGTGGGTGATCCTTCTTCCCCTGGGGGCTGCCTCTTAACATGGCATCTCTTGCCATCTACCACTTCTCTGATTGAAACCAAATCAGAAGTGGGGCATCTGGGTGGCTCATTCAGTTAAGCATCCGCTTCCTTCAACCCAAGTCGGGTCTCCATCTCATTGTCACAAGTTCAAGCCCCACATTGGGCTCCACATTGGGTGTGGAGCCTACTTAAAAGACAAAAAACAACCAAATCAAAGTTTACCCTCTCTAAGAAGTGTCCTGCTCTTAAGTGGGTTAAACCATTAAAATCCATTGCAGGAACAGGACTGGTAACGATGCCTGCTGCTGAAGAGACTTAAAAAAATAATTATTCAAATAGATGTGAAAAACCAGAAGAGAATTATGCTAATCATTTCATTAAGAGTTCGTGTTTCCAAATAGGAAGCCCTTTCTTTAGACTTGGTGAGCTTGTGAAGATGCCTAGTGTGCTGTAGGCACTCAACAAAAATTAGATTAACATATCAAGACATCGAAGGGAAAACGCATTTTTTCAACATAAGAGAACACAGCTGTGTTTGGGGTCTGTTGAGTGTCTCAAGTTATTTTGAAAGTGTTTTGTTTTGGTAACACATTTGGCAAATTCTCTTCCCCTTCATTTTATACCCATGTATATTTAAGGGAGAATATAATCCATATGTTCCTGATTCAATTATACTTGACTCATCCCAGTATTGCTTTGTAAAAGCAATTCGAATGCCAAGAATCTTGCAAGTTTCCTAACAAACTCTGAAGCTTTTGTTTTTTTCCAAGAACTAAGAAATTTGCTTTTGTTCATCCAAAACTCTGGTTTTTTAATTTTTAAAAACTTTTTAAGGAAACACGTAGACTTTGACTTATCACTGCATTACTATACTTAGTTACAACTTGGAATGATGAGTGGCAAAAGGATGACATGTGTAGGGGTGCCCGGGTGGCTCAATCCATTAGGCTGTTAATCTGTTGATTTGGGCTCAGCTGGTGATCTCAGAGTCATGAGATCGAGCCCCATGTTGGGCTCTATGCTCAGCGGGGAGTCTGATTCTCTCTCTCCCTCTGCCCCTCCTTCTGCTGGTGTTCTCTCTCTCACTCTACAATAAATAAATACATCTTTAAAAAAATGATGACATCTGTAAAACCATTGATTGTTTGGTCTTCCTGTTGTATAAGTGTCCAAAAAGATATCAGCCTTGAAATTAGATCATTGCAGGAATTACTAGTGAAACTCTTGAAAGCTCTCTTCTTGGTCCAATTCAGTGAAAATTACTGAGTGTTAAGAAAGTGCAGGTAGCTCTGCTCTCTTAGGAGACAACTTCTGGAATGTCTGGCCCATCCCAAATGAATGCCCTTACCTGCCTCCCTGCTCCCAAGTGACAAGGGGAACTTCGGGCATCATGGTTGATTGTTGAATGGCGTGGGTACTTAGTTCAGATGAGGCCTGTTGGAGTCTCTCCTGTTGACAGTTTGATTTGGGAAAATGAGAGAGAAAGAATAAAGAGAAGGAGGGAGAAAAGGAGGAGGATGGAAAAGCAGAAAGAAGATGGAAAGACTAGCTCTCTGGTTTAGTCTATCTGTATGTCTTGTATCTCTGCATCGTATAAACTCAAGAGCTGAGAGCAGGCATTTTATGCCATAGAGTCTGCACAGAGTAAGTCAATAAGCCAGCAGGCAAAGACAGAATGAACCAGAAAAAAAAATGTATCTATTTAATGAATTTTTTCCTCAAAAATTAGTTATAAGCAATGTATTATAGGATCTGAGAGATTTAGTATGCTTTATTAAACTCTGATGGAGTAAAGCAATAGAGATACTACTTTTTTCTTAAAGGAGTAGGAAGAAAGCATGGTCCACATGAATTGTTTTCAACATTTAGGATAGACTTTGTCCCCATGGAGTTGGAATGCATCACCCTTCTGATGTGTGGATGTGTCTGCCAACCTGGAAGCTCTCCAAACCTCCTATTTATTATTGGGATTTCATGGAGGCTTCCTCATGTAGGTGTGACCAATTATTAACTCCGTGTCCAGCTCCTCTCTCTCTGGAGGATGGGCAGGGGGCTGAAGATTCCAAGCCTCTAATCATGGCTTGGTCTTTCTGGTGGCCAACCCCCACGGGGGAGGCCATCCACAACCACCTCAATAGATGCTTCTAGTGCTCTTATCACTTAGGAATTTACAAGAGCTTAATTAACAAGCCTTGTGTCAGGGATGGGGTTAAAGATCAAATATTAGAATAAGAGATGTTCCTAGTGCTTATCACTTCAGAAATCACGAAGGTTTTAGGAGCTCTGTGCCAGGAACTGAGGACAGAGATCAATATATGTGTATTTTCAATTATCTCACACATATGCTAACAATATGATACATAAAATGACATATTCACACCTAAATACAAATTTGAATAAACAAGGAAACTATGAATGAAATCTCATGTTTGTATCTGGGAGAATGAAAGTAAACTCATTAATAGAAATGAAAGCCCCAGCCTGATGAGGATAGAGCTCAGAAAGCCACATTTGAAGAAAGTTCCAATGATGAAACCTTTTCAAACATTCTAGAGCGCTATAGGAATTCACTGGCATATTGCCAAAAACACAATCTCTGAATAATCAGGGAGGTTCAAAAAGTATACAATGGAGGCAGATACTCTATTTTTTTTTAAAAAAATATTGTTTTTATTTATTCATGAGAGAGAGAGAGAAAGAAAGAGAGAGAGAGATTAAGAGATAGGCAGAGGGAGAAGCAGGCTCCTTGTGGTGAACCCAATACAAGACTCCATCCCAGGACCCCAGGATCACGACCTAAGCCAAAGGCAGATGCTCAACCACTGAGCCACCCAGGCACCCACTAATTTTTTTTTTTAAGAAGAGAAAAATTCTAGAAATTTAAAACCAGTGAGCTTATGCTTGAATCCTGGAAAAATTATGTAACAGGTTGTTAAAGAGTTCATTTGCAAAGTCAAGAAAAGGAAGCAGTGTGGTGCAGCCACTATGGGAAACATTGTGGGGGTTCCTCAAAAAATTAAAAATAGAACTACCAGATGATCCAGAAAATCCACTTCTGGGTATTTACCCATAGGAAATGAAAATTGTAACTGGAAAAGATATATGTACCCTCATGGGTCATTGTAGTATTATTTACAATAGCCAGGCCATGGAAGCAACCTAAATGTACATCAATGGATGAATGGATAATGAAAATGTGACACACACACACACACACACACACACTGTACTCTTACCCAGCTATAAAAAAAGAAGGAAATGTTGCCATTTGTGACAACACAGATGGACCTTAAGGGCATTATGGTAAATGAAATAAGTCAGACAGAGAAAAAAACAAACGCCATATGATCTCACTTATATGTCAAATCTAAAAAAAAAAAATTCTCAGAAACAAAAGAAAAAGGTCATAGATACAGAAGATAGATTGGTAGCTGCCAGAAGCAAGGGGTGGGGGGCCATGGGCAAAATGGGTGAAGAGACCAAAAGGTACAAAGTTCCAGTTATAAAATAAGTTATGGGATGTAATGTACCACATGGTGGCTATCAATAATAATACTGTATTGTATATTTGAAAGTGGCTAGGAGAGTAGATCTTCAGAGTTCTCACCACAAGAAAAAAAAATGTAACTGTGAGGTGATGGATGCTAACTAGATGTACTGTGATGATCATTTCACAATATATACAAATATCAGATCATTATGTTGTATACCTGAAACCAATATAGGGTTGTGTCAATTATACCTCAATTTAAAAAAAAAGAGGAGTGATCACAGTGTTGTAGATAGCATTGAGTGGGAAAGAATTATCATCTCATTTTATGAACCGAATCATGTTCCAAAAGAAGAGTGGACAAAGGGATCCCTGGGTGGCGCAGCGGTTTGGCGCCTGCCTTTGGCCCAGGGCGCGATCCTGGAGACCCGGGATCGAGTCCCATGTCGGGCTCCCGGTGCATGGAGCCTGCTTCTCCCTCTGCTTCTCCCTCTGCCTGTGTCTCTGCCTGTCTCTCTCTCTGTGTGTGACTATCATAAAAAAAAAAAAAAAGAGTGGACAAAGTCTAGTAATGAAAATGAATAGAGATTGATGAAAAGTGTTGCATGTGATTTCAAAGATTTTATTTATTCGGGATCCCTGGGTGGCGCAGCGGTTTGGTGCCTGCCTTTGGCCCAGGGCGCGATCCTGAAGACGCGGGATCGAATCCCACGTCGGGCTCCTGGTGCATGGAGCCTGCTTCTCCCTCTGCCTGTGTCTCTGCCTCTCTCTCTCTCTCTCTCTGTGTGACTATCATAAATAAATAAAAATAAAAAAAAAAAACAAAGATTTTATTTGTTCATGAGAGAGAGAGACCTTATAGGATATAGGAGAGATTATAGGATATTTTTGCTTTTTATTTAAACTTTTCTGTAGTTTGTGATTTTTTAAAAAAGATTTTAAAAATTTATTTTATTTTTGAGAGAGAGAGAGAGAGCAAGTGAGCAGGGGGAGGGACAGAGGGAGAGGGAGAGGGAGAGAATTCTCAAGCCGACTCTGCACTAAGCTGGAATTGCAATGCAGGGCTGGATCTCAGGATCCGGGGATCATGACCTGAGCTGAAATCAAGAGTCGGACACTTCACCGGCCGAGCCACCCAGGTGCTCCTGTATTTGGTGTTTTTTTTTTTTTTTTTTTTTACAGTGAGCATATATTACTGTTATAATTAGCAAGAAACACCTGAGCTGTTTCATTCGGAGGAAAGGAAAAGGATCTATGAATGTGTCTACAAAAATGTGAACAAATGGTTTCTATATGGTTCAATAGGTATTGAATAGGCTTTACATTCTTTTGAAAAATATGAAAAATTTCCCAGAATATGATTTTTTTTTTCTGAAAAATCTTCATGATCTTACATAATCTTCCCTTCACACAGTTTTTAAAAAGTGATTACATTGAAGAAGCAGGACTCCTGGGGTGCGATAGAGAGAGAGTTTTTTTTTTTTCGAGAGAGAGTTTTATTCTCCACTCCCCTGCCCCACACCACCTGCTCACGCGTTTTGTGGGGTTATTTGTGGGTCCTTCAGAGCCCTCCCCATCTCACTGGGCATCTCTCCTCAACCGTTCTCCTAGATTCAGGCAAAAATACCTCCTCTGTGTCCCTGATCCTGGGCGAACAGTCCACTCTCCTCCTGCGGAGATCTCCTGGCCTTTCTGGGTCACCGGGTCCCACAGGACTTCCCCCCACCCCAGCGGGGCTGGCTCCCCAGAGGGGCGCACCTCGGGCCCAGAGAAAACCGCGCTCCTTCCATCCGCCACTAGAGGGCGCACCGTCACCTCCAAACGCGCTGCTCCCGCGCGGCCAGTGGGTCATCTCTGAAGCGCGCACGTCCGGCCCATCCGCGCGGCACACCTGTCGGACCTCCCACCTGGGACGTCCCGGCTCGTCACTTCCCTCCCCGCCCCGAGAAATCTAGTCTGATCTCCAGCTGCCAGTGTTTTACACCCTCAAGATGGGATCCGGATTAAAGTCACAAAACTGGTGTGAAGGGACAGCTTTGCAAACTCTCCCCTCACTTTAGGAAGTGGAAGTGGTCAGCACCTAACCTTGGGGGCTCTGGAGAAAGCCACGAGCTGCTCTGGTGAACTGAGCTGCTGTGTGAAGATTCACACTCACAGGATCTTACCAGTTTTGTCCTTCAAGTTGTGGGCAGCACGAAAGGAAGGGGGGAAGGGGAAACGGAAAAGAGAAAGGACTTCACATTTTCCTGAGCATCTATTATGCACCTATTATGCATCTATTATGAGCTGCTTTGTCTATATATATATATATATATATTTGGGGTGTTATTCTCCTAGAGCTGCAAATAGGTTTGCAACAGAAGCTCGTGGAGGAAAAGGAAGTGGCAAAGATTGCGCAGCTAACGACACTTGGGTGGCTCGGCAGTTGAGCGCTGGCCTTTGGCTCAGGTCGTGATCCCAGGGTCATGGAATCGAGTCCCGCATCGGGCTCCCTGCAGGAAACCTGCTCCTCCCTCTGCCTGTGTCTCTCCCTCTCTCTGTGTGTGTCTCTCATGAATAAATAAAATCTTAAAAAAAAAAAAAAAAGATTACACAGCTCAGATGGGGTCCTCGGTTTTCTCTACTATAATTGCACTTCCTTTCATGCCTATATCACGATCGGTTATATTACCACGTATGTTAATATGTGGTAAACCAATGCCCCAAGTTTTAAAAATTAATAAAAGGCCAGAATATTATTTGACATTTTTTAAAAAGGGAGTGAGGGTCCCATTTTATTAATTTTTATTTTTGTTAAGATTTTATTTATTTATTCATGAGAGACACACAGAGAGAGAGAGGCAGAGACACAGGCAGAGGGAGGAGCAGGCTCCATGCAGGGAGCCCAATGCAGGACTCAATCCCAGGTCTCCGGGATCGAGGCCTGGGCTGAAGGTGGCACTAAACCACTGAGCCACCCAGGCTGCTCTCATTTTAAATATAAAAGGCTGGAGGAGCTGTTGATCACGCCTACCCTGTTGCCAGGGGCAGGTGCCTAGGCTGATCCTATAAGGCTGTGCTCCTCAGAGGTGATTTACAACAGAGTTGCCTAGAGCTCATTGCAAATGCAGATTCCGAAATTGACTGTTATGTTGGTTTCCTATTGTTGCTGTAACAAATGACCCCAGACTCAGTGGCTTTAAACAAGATAAACTATTGCCTTATGGTTCTGGAGGTCAGAGGCCTAAAAATAATCAGGCAGGGTGCATGCCTTTGGACCATCCAGGGGAAAGTCCGTTTCCTCAGCTTTTCTAGCTTCTAGAAGCTGCCAACATTCCTTGGTTCAGGGCCTCATCATTCTGGCCTCCATATCTGTGTCACATCTCTTGTGACTCTGAGACCCCTGCCTCCCTCTTTGACTTATAAGGACCCTTGTGAATCCATTAGGGGCGCCCGCATGATGCACGATCATCTTCTCATCCTACGAGGCTCAATTGAACCACACCTGCAAAGTCTCTTTGCCACATAAGGAAATAGACCCACTGGTTTGGGGATGATGATGTGGACACCTTTAGGAGGCCATCATTTGCCGACTACAATGCCTTAGGGATTCCTCTTCAGAAGTTTGATGTAGGGCCCAGGAATCTTCACGTGATGAGCCCCTAATGGCTGTCACACTAGGGTTAGAGAACCATTGTTATAAATGAATACATACCCTCTTTTTTAAGTTTATTGATATTTTTTTTTAGTAATCTCTACATCCGATGTGAAGCTCGAACTCATAACTCTGAGATCAAGAATCGCATGCTCTTTAGACTGAGTCGGGCAGGTGGCCTCATACCCTCTTTTCAAAGGCAAGCATCCTAGGACATCTTGTATCTTCTTCAACAACCTATTTTCCATTTAAACATGTTCTGTCAGAGGTGCCTGGGTTGCTCAGTCAGTTAAGCATCTGCCCTTGGCTCAGGCCGTGATCTTGGGTTCCTGGGATCGAGTCCTGAGTTGGGCTCCCTGCTCAGTAGAGAGCCTGCTTCACCCTCTCTCTCTGCCACTCTCCCTGCTTGTGCTTTCTCTCTCCCAAATAAATAAAATCTTTAAAAAAAATGTGTTCTATCAAAATCAGCAATTTAAAAAAAATTAAAGTATGCCTTTTGCCCTAATCTAATGTACTAATGTCAGAGGATTGGACAGTGTTTTAAATTTTTTCTTCTTTTGTTTTCAACGCCATGGGAATCTACTTTTTCTTCTTGCCAAAGGCTTCCAGTGTTTATTTCCTCCCTACTAACATTTTCTATAATAAAGGATACCAAAGGAAGCCATCTGTAAGCACTGAATGCAGGATTCCTAACTAAGATTTCACAGCAGATTATAATTATTTACAATATTTAATTAAGAGCATTGGCCTTTATAGCCAAATAGCCATGGTTTGAGCGCCAGATCTGCCACTTACCAGCTGTTTAATCTTGGGTAAGTTGTGTAACTTCTCTGTGTCTAGGTTTTCTTGTCTACAAAGTGAGGATGATAATAGTCCCCGTCTCTAAGGAGCGTTGTGAGCAGTTGAATGGGTTCACACCTGGAAAGTGTTCACACTAACACCTGCTATGTGACACGCACTCCACACATAATTGCTGCTGTTGAATAATAATACAGTTCACCACGTTTGCATCTCTGCATGTTTAGTGCTATGCTTTAGGGGTTAGTATATGTGCACCACACATTAATTTTTGTCTTTATAAATAGTCAAGGAGAGAGAATGAATAGCACAGGCATGAATAGCATAAGCTTGTGGCTTATGATCTGGATACTTGGTTTCCTCTGTGTGAAGCTTTATCTGCCTAACATGGCAGGAGCTCAGAGGGAGTGAATCAAATGGTCGTAAAGACTTGGGGGATGTAGGATATGGTCCTGCAGGGAAGGACTCTCCTGCTGGAAGGAGGAAGGGGATGGGGTGAGACATTGGTCACTCTCAATTGAAAATCAGGGGTCAGAGTCATTACAACTCTTCACGGGAGCGCCAGAGGGACCCTTAAAGGGGAAGGTTGTATTTGTCAGGGTCTGAGCAGGGAACTGGTGCATTCTAACTGGGATAATTTTATGAGCATTTAATAAAGAGACAGAGGTGGTGAGGAGTAGGGGGGTCAGGGACCTGTAACAGCAGGGTCGCCATTACTATTATTAAGCCTGAAGGGGAATGAGGAAGGAGCAGAAGCAGCTAGTAGTGTGGAGGGGGCTCAGAGCCAGCGTGGAGCCCACCCAGGGCTCCATCCAGGGAGGAAGTGGGAGGAGAAAAACACTGACCTCATTCCCTTCTCTCTGATTTCCTGCTGGGGTCCTCAGAGCCAAACCCAGCTGGAAGCCAGAGGCCTTCTGGTCTGCGCAGTGCGAGCTCAGGTCAGCCTCCCAGGGGTCAGAGCAGGGCTGAGAAGGGCGGGGAGCAGGTTGGTGGAGGCAGGGGTGAATGGAAGATCTCCAGCACAAGAGTTTTTTTCACTCCTTGAAAGAGGTGTTGCTGCCCTACATCCTGTGAATCAGCCTGCCCTAAAGAGGTGGGGGAGGAGTGTTAATCCAAGGGATAACCAGCGGGAAGCATGGTAAACCAGGTCAGCCCACTGCTTGAGAAATGCAGAAAGCGTCAACTAAGCCCCAAGGGGACAATTGAAGTGGCTCCTATGAGTTCAGCTGAGCTTCTCAAGAGAGGGTCCCACGTGGGGCTGCGCTTAACGGTGAGCTGGGTAGGCGTGTCCTCGGGAGCACTGAGCTTTTGTCACAGAACCACACACTGTACTTCATCATCATTATTAAAAGACTTTTTCTGACTAACTACAGTGCTTGGAAGTGAAGAAGCATTGAAATGCCCCATGAAGGGTGTACATACATCTCCAGGCAGAAGCTGGAGCCTGAGCCAGGGTCCTGGAGCTGTAGGCATAGCCAGCACCAAGGCTAAACTTCTTTATCACATTATAGCCAGATGTTTAGAATGCTCTGAGTTATTACTATTATTATTCCCAGAATAACTCTTGAATTGTTCTTCAGAGTTTAGGTATTCTAAATATGCAGTCAGCAGAAGAGGAGTTGGGGGGTGGGCAAAGTGGGTGAAGTGGGTTAAGAGGTACAAACCCCCAGCTATAAAGCAAATAAATCCTGGCGATGTAATGTCCAGCATGGTAACTAGAACTAACAGTGCTGTATTGTCTATTTGGAAGTTGCTAAGAGCATATCTCAGAATTTCTCATCACACACACACACACACACACACACACACACACACCCATTTCTAACTCTGTGTGGTGACAGATGTTAACTAGAATTACTGTGGTCACCATTCCACAGGATATCTAAATACTGAAGTGTCATGTAGTTATTGTTAAGCTATGTGTCAACTATATCTAAATTTTAAAAATAACAAGAAAGAGGGGTGCCTGGGTAGCTCAGTCAACTAAGCGACCCTCTCATGATTTCGGCTCAGGTCAGGATCTCGGGGTTGTGAGATCGAGCCGGCATCGGGCTCCCCGCTGGGTGTGGAGCCTGCTTAAGATTTTTCTCTCCTTCTCCCGTGGCCCTTTCTCTCCTGCCACCACCCCCCCCCCCCAATAAAATAAGAAAATAACAGGAAAGGAAATGAGAAAGTTTTAATCTGGAAAACGGACAGAACACTTTGGGAATCTGAGCAGAACACAGCAACTGTTAGCTGCCCAGACGTGGGGGGAAAAGTAATGCTAAGGGGTAAAAGAAGCATCAGTGTCAGGAAACACTTCCAACTTCGTGTCCTGCCTCTTCTGTCTACTTTCCACCCAGCAAGGAGAGTACTCTTTAAAAAGTGCAAGTCTGCATGCATCACCCATCTGCTTAGGAACTCGCAGGAGCTTTCCACAGAGAGCTTTGGATAAAACCCAAACTCCCTACTCTGCCTGACGTCCCTGGATGACCTCTCCCGCACTTGCTGCTTCTCCCTCTGTGTCCTCTGCACACTTGCCTTTGCACACTGGATCCCATTGATCATCTCCACTCCCTTCCTAGAACTTCAGGCTCTTAGCAGCACTTCTGTCTCCTGCTCTCACTGCTGCTCTGCTTGCCCTCACCAGCCTCATGGAGCTGGATTTTTCTCTGGTCACTTGATCTAAAGTAGGTGGCCCTCTGTCTCCACACTCAATTTGCATCCTTCGTGGGACTCATCTTAATCTGTTGTTTTGATTCGCTTGTTGACTTGTTTATTGTCTGCCTTTCTCAAGAGAATGTAAGTTCCATGAGGCCAGGGTTAAGTTTATTGTGGAATCTCTATTCCCCATGCCTGGCATGGATGGGTAAATGGGTGGATGTTTGGATAGGGGGATGGATGGACATACCTTCTAGAATCTAGTCTTTGATTTTTCTGCTTAGACTACAAAACTGTGTTGCATAACATAGGATTTGTTGGGGTTTTGCTCTGCTATCTGCTGCCAAAAATTTCACCACTAGAGAGACCCCAAAACAATTAGAGATCAAGCAGCAGGTGATCAGACACAGGGGAGAGGTTGCATATACTCATTCCTGAGCAATGATTCCAGGAATAACAATGTTACTTGTTTTAAAAATTTAAGATTTGCTTCACAAAAACTAAAAAAGATCAAGAGCCTAATTTTCTCATGAGAGATTATAAATGACCTTCTGTGTGAGCACGCATGTGTATACATAGGTGTACACAAATAACGGAAGGATCTGAGGCTCACAGAAAGTCTGCCTTTTGTATAAACAGTATTCCCTGTAGTGCTTTTGTATAAACAGAGTATTCCCTCTTTGCAAAAAAAGCTAAAACAATTTCAGGCAAATCTGGAAAATCTGTTTTCACCTAAAACCTCTTAGAGCGCTCTCTCAAGGATTTATGATGTCTGAGAAATTTTATACCTCGAGACACTGAAAGCCAACACGGACAAAAATTAGAAAGAATTGTTGGAAAGAATTCTACCTCTATATACTATTATTCCACCTCTAAATTCGTTATTTAATACAGGTCTAGGAAAATGTGGGAGTGAAACCTCCTTTTACCTGACTATAGAATTTACAGCAAGGTGGCCCTACAGAGAGGAAAAAGGCCTGATCAGGGGATGGGAGAGAGGATTGGACCTCAAGAGAGGGAGGGCCAATGAGAGCCCTACTAGAAGAGTCTATGCATTGTGGGTGCATGCTTTCTGGGTTTGGTCTCTTACCCGTCTGGGTTCAAGTCCACACACAGTAACTCACCAACTGGGTAGCCCTGTTGCTTATTCTCTGTGAGTCTCAGTTTCCTGATATGTGAAAATGAAATAACAATAAAATGTATGTTTAATAGTGCTATTGTGGGCATTAAGTGAAAAACCAGCGTGCGTAAAACCCTTAGCGTAGTGTACTTACGAGGTAACCTTTAGCAGCTGGTAAGGGCACAGTAAACATTACCCACAATTACTTGTGGAACTCAGCACTGTTGAAAAGAAAAATGTGAGCCACGTATGTAGTTCACTTTTTTTCTAGTAGCCTTATTTAAAAATTAAACAGATGACATTAATTTTAATAATACGTTTTGGTTCAATTTATTCAAGATATTATCACTTTAATATATCACCAATATAGATAATTAGCAAGATATTTTACATTCTTCTTTCGTAATTCTTCTTTCTTTCCTTCTTCATTCTTCTTTCTTTCCTCTCAAATCCAGTCTTGTACACCTCTAGCACAGCTCAATTCAAGTCGGCCACATTTCAAATGCCTCATGGCCCCCTGTGGCTGGTGGTTGCTGTATTGGCCACTGCAGGCCTAACGTCGGTCCCCAGGTCCCCTAGAATGAGCTAACTGCACGTAACTCCTTTTTGACAGTCACGTGTTCCAGATTCCAGCTGGAAAATCTCTTCACAGCCTGCCACTAATCCCATTTTATAGGAAGAGAGCAGACAAAAACACTGTTGAGTAGAAAGAGGTGATTTTCCTTGGTTTGACTCATCCCCCCTGTGTGCCACTCCTGCCTCCCTGGACACTCTGCTATCAATGCTGTGAAACTAGAACCAGCTTCGTTTGCTTTCTGAATTCCCCAGGTCCTATAAGGATCTTGTAGCCGCTCAATAGTCTTAGAGTGCACTGCTTATTCACTGAAAAATTGTTCTAGTATATTGAGAGGCTGAATTATACTGCTGGGTACTGAGATCAAGAGTTTCCTTCTTCTTCATGTTTACTGAGGTCTCCTTGGGGAGATGAGAGCAAGAGAAGGGTGTGTGGGGGGGTGAGGGGGTCTGAGGGTCCCTCCTTCTTTCCCATGAATCTTGGTGAGGGACCAGCAGGTGGCAGCCTACTACAATAAATAAGTTCCAGCCGCTGGCCCCAGGGGAAGAGTACCTAAAAATACCAGTCCCAAATATTTGCTGAAAAAGGCAGCAGTCAATGTTTGGTCTTGACCTGGAGTTGTTGAGATAAATTATACGGCTGGGGTGGCGATATTATGGTTCAGGTGGAGGTGTGTATTCCAACATGATTCCATCTTCTCTGCTCCACCTGCTTGAGATCTTTTGAACCACTTTTTGGATTGTTTTCCACTGAAAAGCTATTTGCATAATTGGAATCATGAAATTCAAATGTACATGGAATAATATACATTTCCAGTTATTAATCAATATTGATTGCTTTTCTCCTCTCTTTCCATGCTGTTAACTCTCTGATAAACCTCTGAAAATGTAACTTGTGTATTGAGTATTACTGAGGAATGCTTGTTTTGCAAAATCTGACACTTTGTTGAGCAATATTCACATTAGGCGAGGTTTTGAATTCCATGCAGTAAAGCCATGGCTTCTTGTTTTCCATAATTAAATAACTTTGCTGAGAGTGTGGCTCCTCAGAAGGATGGCTGAAAATTAAAACCAACATATTAAAGATCAGATATCTGATTACACAGTTAAATAAAACTCTTGAAGTAATCACTCATGAGGGTCCATTTTTCTTCCTGGCAAAAAAAGCATTGTATTATTTCACCTTAATAGATGAATTAGATGATTTCAACGGATCATTATTTTTGGCAAACTGATAAGCAGAGAATATACATGTACTTCCTTAAAGAATGTTTTTAATAACAAAACTGTGGAAATTAGCAAATAAAAACGAGTTACTTTCAAATAAAGGGTAGAAGTGAAGGATTCTTTGTGTTTATTATTATGGTCTCTCATTAATTTCTCATTCTTCTATCAAGTACATTAAATATTTACTAGATACCTGCTTTGTGAGAGGCTTTGTGCTGGGCATCATATGGATAGGGAGATGGTCCTTTCTCAAAAACTTGCAATGTAGTGGGGTTTGCTAGAGTTTACTCCAGCCAAAGTTTACTTACGATTTTTTTTAAAAGATTTTTATTTACTTGAGAGAGAGAGAAAGAGCAAGCATAAGCAGGAGGAGGGGCAAAGGGAGAAGGGGGGCTCTCTGCTCAGCAGAAAGCCTGACCTGGGACTTGATCCAGGACCCTGGGATTATGACCTGAGCCAAAACAGATTCTTAACCACCTGAGCCACCCAAGTGCCCTAAGGATATGGCATTTAAAATGGATATTGTTGAGGCACCTGGGTGGCTCATTGGTTGAGTGTCTGTCTTTGGCTCAGGTCATGATTCTGGGGTCCTGGGATTGAGTCCTGAATCCGGCTCCCCATGGGGAATCTGCTTCTCCCTCTGCCTATGTCTCTGCCTCTCTCTGTGTGTCTCTCGTGAATAAATTAAATCTTTAAAAATAAATAAACAAACAAACAAACAAATAAATAAAATTGTTACGGCTTATCAGTTCATGATGTAGACAAGTGTTAAATCACTATGTGGTACACATGAAACTACTATAATATAGTATGTTGATTATACTTCAAAAACATAAAGATGAAAAACAAAATGGATATTTTGTTTTAATATATTCAATGTATCAAATATACTCTGATTCCATTCATATGAGGTATTAGAATAGGCATTAGAGATATGCTGTTAAGATGCAGAGGAGCAGGGTCCCCAAGCCACCTGCCCCACCACCTTACCTGGATAACTTTCAAGTCACCTGAACACCTATGAAATCGACCTGGGATTTAAAGAGAGAACAGCCTGGACGCTACAGAGAGAAGGGTTTTCTCTTCTAACAAGGTAGGAAGGCGGAAAAGAAAATAAAAAATAAAAAGAATCAGTGGGGAGGGCCCGGAGGAGCCGGGCTGAGGCCCGCGGGGAGAGCCCCCCGGCGGGAAAGCCCAGCCCCGGACCAGCGGGAGCTTTACAATCCTCCCCGGATTCCTCCCCACGGAAAGGCGCTCAGCAGGGAGCCCGGGCGGGATGGGGGGAGGGGGGACCTCCAGGTCCCGGGGTCACTGACAGAGGAGGGGCGCCGGGGAGAGCGCCCCCCACACCCGCCCATCTCCGTAAAGGGCTGGAGCGCGCCCCGCGGCCTCGAGGAGCAGCGGGAGGGTCGGGCGGGGCTCCAGGCGGAGGGGGCTCCCCAGGAGCGCGGCTCCAGCAGCGCAGGCCCCGACCCCAGGGCGCCGGGACACAGCCGGGATTCTGCGCTCGTCCCGGGACAGGACGAGGCGGGGAGGGCCCAGGACAGCGAGGACGCTCCTGCCCCGGGAGCATCCAGGCCCCTGCGGACTGGGCGACGGCGGGAGTCACTGCGGGGGGCGGGGGGCGCCCTCCAGGGCCAGGGAGACCTGGCCGCCGCCGGTGGGGTTGTCCCTCCTGGTGTCACCCTGTGCCTGGGACGGAGCAGGGCTGCCAGGGGACAGAGGCCTCATGGAGTAAACAGCTACCACGGAGCCCGGCATCTGGCAGGGGGCGGGGCAGCTCCCCCAGGTGCACACACCTGAGAATCGGCACCGCAGGCCCCTCCCCCAGAAGACCAGCTGGAAGGACAGGGGAAGAGCAAGTACGTGACCCAGCAGCGCTGGAAAGCTCCAGGGGAAGGCGAGGGATCTACAGTATATAGAACTAGAGGGTACCCCACTTTTCCTCCCTTTTTTCCAGTACAACTAGTTTTTATATCAGACTGTAAGTTTCCAATTTTCTCTTTTCCCACCTTAACTAAAATATTTTACCACTTTTTCATTTTTAAGTTTCTTCTTTTTTGACTTTCATATTTTTACAATTACAGGTCTTAGATATATTTCCACTTCTAGTTTCCCTTCAACATACTCAACTTAATTTTGGGAGATAAATGAGATATGCTTTTTTCTTTTGTGTTTTTTAGTTTTCTCTACCTCATTTTGTTCTACAATGGCATGAGTTAATACCTTCTAAAACATAACCAGCATACACCCAGAACAAGTGGTATACTGTGCTGGTTCATTCTGTGAGATTATATTCTCTCCTCATTCCCATTCTGCCCTTCTCTTTTATCTCATTTATGTTTTGGTGATCAATGTTGGGGCCCTCTACAAGTATATCTGGTTTATATAAATTTGGGACTGAGCATCTTCTAACACAGAACTTAATACACTCAGAACCAAGAGGATCACCCTCTAGGACCCCTAGGTAGACTCCATTCTCCCTCCACTACAACTTCATCACCACCACCATCTCCCAGTCCCTCGCCCCTTTTCTTTCTTCTCTTTCTTTTTCCTCTTTACTTTTGCTTTTTTCTCTTCTTTCTTTTTTCTTCTTTGGGATTATTGGCCCTTATTTTCTTAATAATTTGTTTTAAAATTTACTTTTCACTTTAGTGGTCCTTTTGTTTTATTTTGTTCTGATCTTTGTTTTCATTTTCTGGTCTCTGACCTCCTCAGAATCATCTAGTGTGAAATTTCCTTGGGTCATGGTTGATAGTCTTGACTCAGCCCGCTCATACAGCCACTCTGCACTGAGCAAAATGACTAGAAAGAAGAATTCACCACAAAAGAAAGAATCGTAAACGCTACCCTTTGCCACAGAGTTACATAATATGGATTACAATTCAATGTCAGAAAGCCAATTCAGAAACACAGTTATAAAGTTATTGGTGGCTCTGGAAAAAAGCATAAAGGATTCAAGAGACTTTATGCCTGCAGAATTTAGATCTAATCAGGCCAAAATTAAAAATCAATTAAATGAGATCCAATCCATACTGGAGGTCCTAATGACGAGGGTTAATAAGGTGGAAGAGAGTGAGTTACATAGAAGACAAGTTGATGGCAAGGAAGGAAGCTAAGGAAAAAAGAGAAAAACAATTAAAAGACCATGAGGAAAGGTTAAGGGAAATAAATGATAGCCTCAGAAGGAGAATCTACGTATAATTGGGGTTCCAGAAAATGCTGAGAGGGACAGAGAACCAGAAAGCATATTTAAACAAATCATAGCTGCGAACTTCCCTAATTTGGGGAGGGAAACGGGTATTCAGATCCAGGAGATAGAGAGGTCCAAAATCAATAAAATCAATAAAAACCGTTCAACACCTTGACATTTAATAGTGAAATTTGGAAATTCCAAAGACAAAGAGAAAATCCTTAAAACAGTGTGAGACAAGAGATTCTTACTTTATATGGGGAGAAATATTAGATGAAGAGCAGACCTCTCCACAGAGACCTGGCAGGCCAGGAAGGGCTGGCAGGATATATTCAGGGTCCTAAATGAGAAGAACCTGCAGCCAAGAATACTCTATCCAGCAAGGCTCCCGTTCAGAATAAAGAGCTTCCAAGATACGCAGAAACTAAAAGAATATGTGACCACCAAACCAGCTCTGCAAGAAATATTAAGGGGGACTCTGTAAAAGAAAGAGGAAGCCCAAAGAAATAATCCACAAAAAACAGGGACTGAAAAGGTATTATGATGACACTAATATCTTTCAATAGTTACTCTGAATGTGAATGGGCTAAATGATCCCATCAAAGACACAGGGTTTCAGACTGGATAAAAAAGCAAGATCCATCTATTTGCTATCTACAAGAGACTCATTTTAGACCTAAGGATACCTACAGCCTGAAGGTGAAAGGTTGGAGAACCATTTACCATTTAAATGGTCCTTGAAGAAAGCTGGGGTAGCAGTCCTAATATCAGATAAATTAAAGTTTATCCCAAAGACTGTAGTAAGAGACGAAGAGGGACACTATCTCATACTTAAAGGATCTATCCAACAAGAGGACCTAACAATCAGGAATATTTATACCTCTAATGTGGGAGCTGCCAAGTATATCAATCAATAACCAAAGTAAAGACATACTTAGATAATACACTAATAGTAGGAGACTTCAACACAGCACTTTCTGCAAATGACATGTATTCTAAGCACAACATCACCAAAGAAACAATGGGTTTAAATGATACACTGGACCAGATGGATTTCACAGATATTTACAGAACTTTGCATCCAAACGCAACTGAATACACATTCTTTTCAAGTGCACATGGAACTTTCTCCAGAATAGACCACATACTGGGTCACAAATAAGGTCTCAACCAATATCAAAAGAATGGGATTGTCCCCTGCATATTTTCAAACCATAATGCTTTGAAACTAGAACTCTATCACAAGAAGAGATTTGGAAGAAACTCAAACACATGGAAGTGAAAGAGCATCCTGCTAAAAGACGAATGGGTCAACCAGGAAATTATAGAAGAAATAAAAAGGTTCATGGAAACTAATGAGAATGAAGATATAACTGTTCAGAATCTTTGAGATACAGCAAAACAGTCCTAAGGGAAATACATCACAATACAAGCCTCCCTCAAAAAATTGGAAAAAACTCAACTACACAAGCTAACCTCACACCTAAAGGAACTGGAGAAAGAACAGCAAATAAAACCTACACCCAGCAGAAGAAGAGAGATAATAAAGATTTGAGCAGAACTCAATGAAGTAGAGACCAGAAGAACTGTAGAACAGATAAACAAAACCAGGAGTTAGTTCTTTGAAAGACTTAATAAGATAGATAAACCATTAGCCATCCTTATTAAAAACAAAAGAGAAAAGACTCAAATTTTAAAAACCATGAATGAAAGAGATCACAATGAATACCAAGGAAATACAAATGATTTTAAAAACGTATTATGAGCAGCTATACTCCAATAAATTAGCCAATTTAGAAGAAATGGATGCATATTTTGAAAACCACAAACTACCAAAACTGGAACAGGAAGAAATAGAAAACCTGAACAGCCCAGTAACCAGGGAGGAAATTGAAGCAGTCATGAAAACCTCCCAAGACATAAAAGTCCAGGGCCAGATGGCTTCCCAGGGGAATTCTATCAAGTGTTTAAAGAAGAAACCATACCTATTCTAGTAAGGCTGTTCTGAAGGATAGAAAGGGATGGAATACTTCCAAACTTGTTTTATGAGGCCGGCATCACCTTAATTCCAAAACCAAAGACCCCACCAAAAAGGAGAATTATAGACCAATATCCCTGATGAACACATATGCAAAAATTCTTAACAAGATACTAGCCAATAGGATCTAACAGTACATTAAGAAGATGATTCACCATGACCAAGTGGGATTTATCCCCAGGATGAAAGGTTGGTTTCACACTCGTAAAACAATCAACGTGATAGATCACATCAATAAGAGAAAAAACAAGAACCATATGATCCTCTCAATAGACGCAGAGAACACATTTGACAAAATACAGCATCCATTCCTGATCAAAACTCTTCAGAGTGTAGGGATAGAGGGGACATTCCTCAGCATCTTAAAAACCATGTATGAAAAGCCCACAGCAAATATCATTCTCAATGGGGGAACACTGAAAGCCCTTTCCCAAAGATCATGATCATGACAGGGATGTCCACTCTCACCACTGCTATTCAACATAGTACTAGAAGTCCTAGCCTCAGCAATCAGGCAACAAAAAGAGGTAAAAGGCATTCAAATTGGCAAAGAAGTCAAACTCTCCCTTTTTGCAGATGACATGATACTGTATGTAGAAAACCCAAAGGACTCCACCCCAAGATTGCTAGAACTCATACAGCAATTTGGCAGTGTGGCAGGATACAAAACCAATGCCCAGAAATCAGGGGCATTTCTATACACTAACAATGAGACTGAAGAAAGAGAAATTAAGGAGTCAGTCCCATTGACAATTGCACCCAAAAGCATAAGATACCTAGGAATAAACCTAACCAGAGAGGTAAAGGATCTAAACCCTAAAAACTATAGAACACTTCTGAAAGAAATAGAGGAAGACACAAAGAGATGGAAAAATATTCCATGCTCATGGATTGGCAGAATTAATATTGTGAAAATGTCAATGTTACCCAGGGCAATTTACATGTTTAATGCAATCCCTATCAAAATACCATGGACTTTCTTCAGAGAGTTAGAACAAATTATTTTAAGATTTGTGTGGAATCAGAAAAGACCCCAAATAGCCAGGGGAATTTTAAAAAAAGAAAACCATATCTGGGGGCATCACAATGCCAGATTTCAGGTTGTACTACAAAGCTGTGGTCATCAGGACAGTGTGGTTCTGGCACAAAAACAGACACATAGATCAATGGAACAGAATAGAGAACCCAGAAGTGGACCCTGAACTTTATGGTCAACTAATATTCGATAAAGGAGGAAAGACTATCCACTGGAAGAAAGACAGTCTCTTCAATAAATGGTGCTGGGAAAATTGGACATCCACATGCAGAAGAATGAAACTGGACCACTCTCTCTGACCATACACAAAGATAAACTCAAAATGGATGAAAGATCTAAATGTGAGACAAGAATCCATCAAAATCCTAGAGGAGAACACAGGCAACACCCTTTTTGAACTTGGCCACTGCAACTCCTTGCAAGATACATCTATGAAGACAAGGGAACCAAAAGAAAAAATGAACTATTGGGATTTCATCAAGATAGAAAGCTTTTGCACAGCAAAAGAAACATTCAACAAAACTAAAGACAACCTACAGAATTGGAGAAGTTATTGGCAAATGACATATCAGATAAAAAGGGCTAGTATCCAAGAACTATAAAGAACTTATTAATCTCAACACCAAAGAAACAAACAATCCAATCATGAAATGGGCAAACGACATGAACAGAAATTTCACCAAAGAAGACATAGACATGGCTAAGAAGCACATGAGAAAATGCTCCACATCACTTACCATCAGGGAAATACAAACCAGACCCACAATGAAATACCACCTCACACCAGTGAGAATGGTGGAAATAAACAAGACAGGAAACAAATGTTGGAGAAGATGTGGAGAAAGGGGAACTGTCTTGCAATGTTGGTGGGAATGTGAACTGGTGCAGCCACTCTGGAAAACTGTGTGAAGGTTCTTGGAAGAGTTAAAAAAAATAGAACTGCCCTACAACCCATCAATTGCTCTGCTGGGGATTTACCCTAAAGATTCAGATGCAGTGAAACAGCAGGACACGTGCACCCCAATGTTTCTAGCAGCCATGTCCACAATAGCCAAACTGTGGAAGGAGCCTCGGTGTCCATCGAAAGATGAATAGATAAAAAAGATGTAGTCTGGGCAGCCCTGGGGGCTCAGCGGTTTAGCACCGCCTGCAGCCCAGGGTGTAATCCTAGAGACCTGGGATTGAGTCCCACGTCAGTCTCCCTGCATGGAGCCTGCTTCTCCCTCTGCCTGTGTCTCTGCCTCTCTCTCTCTCTCCTGTGTATTCTCATGAATAAATAAATAAAATCTTAAAAAAAAAAGATGTGGTCTATATATACAATGGAATATTCCTCAGCCATTAGAAACAATGAATACCCACTATTTGCTTTGACATGGATGGAACTGGAGGGTATTATGCTGAGCGAAGTAAGTCAATCGGAGAAGGACAATCATTATAGGGTTTCACTCCTATGGGGAATAGAAAAAATAGTGGAAGGGATTATAGGGGACAAGAGAGAAAATGAGTGAGAAAAATTAGAGAAGGTGACAAAACACGAGAGACTCCTAACTCTGGGAGATGAACAAGGGAAGAGGAGGGTGGATGGGAGGATGGGGTGACTGGATGACTGTCACTGAGGAGGTCACTTGACGGGATGAGCACTGGGTGTTATATTATATGTTGGCAAATCGAACTCCAATACAAAATAAACAAAAAAAAGGAATAGGCATTAGATTCATAGACAGTAAAATGGTTGTTTGCCAGGGGTGGGGAGGAGGCATGGAATGGGAATTATTGTTTTATAGGTACAGAGTTTCTGTTTGGAATGATCTCTGGGTTGTGGGATGAAGCCCTGCATCGGGCTCTGCACTCAGTAGGAGTCTGCTTGAGATTCTTTCTCTCTCTCTCCCTCTGCTCCTCCCCCTGCTCTTGCATACTCTTTCAAATAAAGAAAATGAAATACAAAATTATTATGTATTAATTATATATTACATAAACAACATGCCTTCATTATAAACATTATACTCATAGTAGGAAATTTGGAAAATCAGAAAAGTAGAGGGCAGAAAGTAAACTTGCTCTCAGCCCTCCCTGCACCCAGCATCATGTATCCTTCCAGTCCTTTATCTCTATGTAGTTATTTAGATCACTGGTTTGTTTGTTTCCCATAGTTGTGATGACGTTATGCATTTTTTATATCCATCTTTCCTCTGTTGTGTGGTGGGCAGTGGCATAGTATAGCAGTTAAGAGTACAGATTTCAGAACCAGCTGCCTGGTATCAAATACCAACTGTGGGACATCAGCCTCTTGCTGCCTCAGTACCCATAGCTATAAAGGTAGTGACTGTAGTAACCGTTTCATAGGGCTATTATGAGGAGTAAGTGAGTTAACACATGGAAAGCCCTCGGCATCTGGCGCATGGTGATTCTTACATGTATAAAGCCCTCTCCTCAGTTATTACAAACATGTGTGAGGTAGCCAAGGATTTTCCTTCAAGATGGAAGGTAGGGAAATTCACAAAGAGTGGTGATGTCATTAGCATTTATAGGAAGGCAGGAAGAGTGTGGTTTGGAAGATGGCAAGGAATATGTGTGACTTTGATTGTATGGAGCTGGGTTACTGGCAGGGAAAAGTGTGGAAATATGCAGGGGGGCTTGGAGATACCTACAGGAGTCCAGTGAGAATTGGAAGACCTCTTTCTAGAGGTGATGGTGAGTAGTATAAGAAACAATGAGATCACCAAAAGGAAAAAAAATCAATAGTGAGGACAGAACTTTGGAGAACGTGTACCGGTAAAGGATGAAAGAAGGAAGTAGAATGGGGAAAAGTCAAAGAACACACACACACACACACACACACACACACAGACACACATAATTAGAGGGGGAAACAAGAAAGATGGGAGAAGGAAAATCATGTGAAATGTGTTTTTTCATGGAAGCCAAATCTTTGATGTGGCTGAGCTGAATCTTGGGGCAACATAGCAGAGAGGTGGCCTTCCAGAACTCTGGGTGGGCAGTTGGCTGGGGCCATTCCTTCAAGACCTTGCCCTCTGATGGAGCCTGGGAAGGGAGCCACGAGGACACACATCTGCTGGGCTCTCTTCCCCCTGCCTTTTCTCACAAACCCCTAAGTCTTGTCCTACTCTCCTCTGTGACTCTGCTTCCCTGGAGCCCCGAGAAACCTGCTTTTGGCAAGGGTTTTCCCCCCACGATAGGAGAATTCGAAGAGTTGATTTTTCAGAGCCTGCAGGGGGAAAGGCCATCTTGTTGCATGATCACATTTCTTATGTCAGAAGATGATTTTGCCTCTCCTTTAGGAATTGCTACCATTCCTTTGATAAGGATCCTAATCTCTTCCCAAATTTACAGACACCTCAGGACAACAGCTGACCAAGGTCTGTGTACTGAGTGGGACAAAAAGAAAGCATGTTAATATCACAGCAGGGTTCTGTTCCCTATTTTAAAAAGGTAGAAGGGTGCAGATAGAGGCATGAGAGGGTCTCAGGAGGTGCAAGAAAGGGACAGATGCAGGGGCGAGGCTTGGTAAAAAGGAGCGACAGGTTTTTGTGTGTTTTTTTTTAAGATTTTATTTATTTATTCATGAGAGACACAGAGAGAGGCAGAGATACAGGCAGAGGGAGAAGCAGGCTCCCTGCAGGGAAGCCCAATGCAGGACTAGATGCCAGGACCCCAGAATCATGACCTGAGCTGAAGGTAGACACTCAACCATGAGCCACCCAGGAGCTCCAGGAGCAACACTTTTGAAAAAATACAGCACCAAAATTTTGCCACGGAGAGGATCAGAGTGGAAGGAGTTCACGTACGTGACCTGAGTCGGGAGCGCAGACAGACTGGGTGGTCAGATGCATGAACTCTGGCGGCACAGTCTGGCTCAAATGCCAGGTCAACCACTGCATAGCTGTGAGACCCTGAGAAAGTCTCTGCCTCTCAGTGCCTGAATCTGTAAAAAAAAAAAAAAAAAAAAAAAGAGAGAGAGAGAGAGAGAGAAAGTGATGATCGTGTTATAATATCTACCTGCCAGGCTTGTTATGTGGATCGGATGCATTACTACGCCTATGTGTTGACTCTTTTCATCCTTGATAATCCGACTAAAGTGTGCCTGGTAATCTTAAAAAATCCAGCCGCAGAGGCAGAGGCAAAGGCAAATCCATCTTGCAGTTCACCAGCGGTTCAGGCAGCCCAACGTGCACACTAGGGGGGTTCAGCGGCTGCTTTAGTTTTTCTTCATTTCCCCTTATGCCTCTGGAGCTCTTATAACGATCAGCCTTCCACCCACCAAAACCATGAAGTCATCTGAGAACAGGGACTCTGGCTGGTTTTGTTCACAATGAACACAGTAAGTTTACGAGAATTAACAAATTAAAAATACATCAAGTTGTAGGGCAGCTTTTTCAGAGTTAGGCCTGAGTTCCACGAGACTGTGTGTGTGTGTGTGTGTGTGTGTGTGTGTGTGTGTGTGTTTGTGCGTGCGTGTTGCGGGGTGGACAGAGGGAATGGGAGTGGAAATACAGGAAGGGCTGGAGCGGGAGTGTCTGCGAAGGGGAAGTAGGGTGGTTGAAAGAAAGGAGGAAGCAGAGGGTAGGAGTTCAGCCTGCAGAGCTGTGAGCAGCATACTCGAAAGTTCATGGGAAGATTTAGTGGGACCCAGGCCAGGGAAATGCATTCCTACCGGTTGATTTGCATCTCTTCTGGTGTTAATTTTTTGGGGGAGAAATTATATTTGTTTAGATTAAAGTATTTATTATGTTGTTTATAATGGTTTCATTTGTTTGTTCTGTGGGTTTTCCTATATTGTTTTTTTATCAATTTTTCTTCTTTCATTTATGTTTTTCTTGATGAAAATTTCTGGGATTCATCTGTTTTGGAGGTGAGGGGGTTTCTTATTAAAGGAGCCTCATTCGGACACCTGGGTCACTCTGTGGTTGAGCATCTCCCTTCGGCTTAGGTCATGATCCCAGGGGTCCTGGGATCAAGTCCCACATTGGGCTCCCGCAGGGAGCCTGCTTTTCCCCCTGCCTATGTCTCTGCCTCTCTCTCTGTGTCTCTCATGAGTAAATAAATAAAATCTTGAAAATAAATAAAGGACCCTCATTTGATCGTATTTGTCCATTTAAATTATGTCCTGATTTCTAATTTGTTCATTCATAAATCAGATTACTTTCTTCCTTCTGATATCTTCGGGATTTTATTGTTTTCTCTTTTTCTAAAGCTTTGAGTGTTTAATAATTTAAAAACAAAATAACGTGGGATGCCTGAAACCAGCCATCTCTGGAGCTGCCCAGGAGTGTGGAGATTGGGTGAGGAGGCCCAGAGGGCAGGGCTGCAGGGCAGGCCTCTGCTGATTTTCCTCCCAGATGCCTGAAGTTTAAAATGGCTTACACCCCCTCAACTACAATTATTCCCTTTGCAAAGCTCATTTGCCTTGAAATTACCACTTTTTGTAATTCTAAAGACAGTGTGGCTTTATCTTTTCTGCCTCCTTTCTAGAATCTCACACAAGTGCTGTGCCTGATGTGCTGTACACTGGGCTGGCTTGCAGTTTTCGGCTGTTTTACAGGCAGTATGATCTATTGGGACAAAAAAAAAAAAAAAAAAGCAGAGACGCCAGTTATTAAGTCACAGCCCTGCTACCTCCTCACTGTGTGACCTTCACCTAAGCCTCAGTGTCTTTACCTGCTAAGTGGGGGTAATGATAGCACCTGCCTCAGAAAGTAATGGTGTGCGTTGGGGAATATGGTGCAGCTGAAGCTCTATCACATGAGGAATGTTCACTCTTTTCATCTGTTACACATGTCCAAGGGCTTCCACGTACAGGTTTTTAATACCATCCACACACTATGCTATGATTGAGGTAGGACAGCTGTTATTCGTAGTTCACAATGAGGAGAATGAGACACAAACATATTAAGGGCAATTTTTGTGGTAAACGATGAGTTAAAGATTAGACTTTGAGATTCCTAGTCATGTGCCCTTTCTAGAGGGTAAGGTAGCTGTCAGCCAAAATGGGAAATAATGTCTTTTTCCTTACAGTTCACAAGTACCCTTCCTCATATTTTTAAATAATTTCCCATGCTCTTCATTCTCCAGCTAAAAATCTCTATAGATAAAGCTTATACCGTGTTGTATTTTATCAGTGAAGTCTTAAGAACTTAGAAAGCCTTCAAGGGGTGAAGAATGAATCCCTAAAAGAGATTTTGAGGCCAGGAACAGTGTGGGGCAAGGAGCCTGCTCAGTGAGTGAACTCTCTTATTAAATCTTGTGGCAGATGGAATGATGCCCCTGCAAATTTGTCCACATGCTCATCCCTGAAAACTACCACATCACTTAGCACGGCAAAGGAATTTTGCAGAAATGGTTAAACTTAGGATCTTGAGATGGGGAGGTTATCCTGGATTATGCGTGCAGACCCAATGTATGCACAAGTGTTCTTATAAGAGGGAGATAGGAGGGTCAGAGTCAGAGAAGAGGAGACAACGGATGCAGAAGTGAGGGAGGAGCAAGAGAGAGAGAGAGGGAAATTTGCAGATGCTATGCTCCCGCCTTTGAAGACCAAGGGAAGAGCTACAAACCAAGGAATGCAGATGGCCCCTAGATGCCGGAAAAGGCAAGGAAATGGACTCTTCACTACAGCCTCCAGAGGGAATGTAACCCTGCTGACACCTTGAGTTGAGGACTTCTGACCTCCAAAACTATAAGGTAATACATTTATGTTGTTTCCAGCCACGAAATTTGTGGTCATTTGTTACAGCGGCCATAGAAACCTAGTATACATCACATCCTTCATCTGTGGTCAAGCAAACTCATCTCTTCCATTAGTCAATCATTCCAACCTAGACCAAGGGGAGTCAAAGAAACACAGCTGCTCAACTGGTGTGAAATGAGCCATATGATCAGAATCAACTAAGACTTCAAACACAAAGCCAATGTCTTGGGAAATTACCTGACCATTAGGGGAGGTATTATGATACAGGGAAGAAATGATTGATCCTGGGCCATGGCGTGTTGCTGTGCAGGCTGGGCTGAGCCCAGGGGCACCTGACTGGGGAGGCAAGTGAGAGCTGAGCTCCAGGCCAAGCCTCGTCTGTCAGGGAGGGCACACTAACGTGAAGTGGCATTTTCCAAGAGGAAGAGACACCTTTTTTTCTAATTTGCCCAAAGGTACTGGATAGATTAGCAACAGTCCTCCAAGATTTATCCCGATTCTACCAAGGACCAATGAGGTGAACTCACATAAATCACATGCTGTCTAGGTTTGTTACCAGTAATCCTTTTGGGTAGAAGCTGCAAATCATTTAGGTAATTAGCCTTTTCACATTTAATACCTTTACTGCAATGAGGTGAACTCACCCTCATTAACTCCACTCCAGCCCTGCTTGCCTTCTTGCCTGTAGCACATGTGTACTTCATGTTGCAGATGCTTCTTGCCTTAAGCATATACCTGCTATCTCAGGGCCTTTGTGCACACCATTGCCTTTACCCATTTAGGTCTCTCCATTTAGGTCTCTCCTGGAAAGGCATTTATTCAGAGTCCTTCCTTCATTGATCATTTTATTTAATAGCATCACCCTTAAAATTTTTTCCCTTACTCCGCTTAATTTTGTTCATATTATTTCCCTCTATCAAACACTGTCTTGTTTATTTGCTTACTGTTTGTCTCTTTCATTAGAACAAAGGGCCATAAACACGAGAATATTGTTTTGTCTGCTCTCAAACCCTTAGCACCGGTTCATTAAGCACATAGTAGGTGTTCAATAAATATTTGTTGAATGAATGAACTTTTTTCCTCCTGTAAACTTGCCTTCTGCAATACAACACTTGGTTTTGTTTTTTGGATTTTTTGTGTGTGTGTCTGTCACAAAAAAGACACAATTATTTGTCCCTCATCTGTCAGGGAGGGCATGCTAGCATGAAGCAGCATTTTCCAAGAGGAAGAGAGCCCTTTTTCTTTGTGTGTGTGTGTAATTTTATTCCTTGGCTGTGCATGGAGGTGAAGATGAAGGTAACCTGTGCATTGCTTCAGGATTTATTCTGGTTCCCTTCTTACTCGTGTCACCATCTTCTAGGATATAATGAAATGAAAATTGCTTAAAATCGATCCCTGTAACATGTCTACTTCCTGCCCTGTTCATCTTCACCTATAAAACTACAAATTCTTCAGATTATAAACTCATGCTTACCAATGCTTTATATGATCATTTGAAAGTAATTTCTAAATTTTTATACCAAGATCCCAAGTCACTTTTTGGGGATGAGCCCTTCTGGTCCCTGTCCTTGGCCCTGCCATAATTTTTCCTTTGTGGTCCCTGTTCCTGTCTCTAAACCCTCTACCCTTTGGCCCAGGTCTGGGTATCTCTTCAGGTGGGCAGGACGCAGAAGCTCACTAGCTCCCTTCTTTTCCAAAGGAGCTAAAGTCTTTGTACCTACGGTTTGGGTACTTTCCTTAAATATGTGCCTGAGTAGACAGATCATCCCATTTCCTGATTCTCCTGGGAATGGTTTCTATTTGTGCCCAAGAACAAGTTGGAGCTCTGCTTTTTCACTCTTCTGACCTTATGAACTCCCAGATGGTGGGCGCTCTAGAGAGCAATTCACCCCCCTGAGCCTCCCTCTCTCAAGGTTTTGTCTGTAGGCCAAAACCCCCTTGTAAGATGGGGGTCTCCAGGGATGACCAGATGCATAGGCTCACGTCTCTCCACCCAGTAGGTGCCTCTGGGTACCGTGTCACAGGGACATGTAGCTTTGTCTTGGGAAGTTTGCATCATGTGTAATGAGGGCTGTGGACACCTGGTCCAGACCCCCGACTCCTCTTGCTCGCGTGTTCAATGTGTATCCTGAAACACTGGCCAGCCACAGGAAGACATTTAAAATGTAGATTTGAAAAAAAAAAAAAGAAAAAAAATGTAGATTTGTATTTGAAATATCCTAAGTGAATATTAAAATTTGCACTGTGAATTCCTCTGTCAGGGTTGGGCAGATAAATTTGGAGAGAATTTTGAGTCTAACTTTTATCTCCACAGAACAGTGGTGCTCCTTCTGCTTGGTCACACAAAGGACTTTGCCTGTAAACAGCGGAGGTCCCCAGCAGTTTGAATGTGAAGCAAAAGTAGGCGTTAGTGATCTGAACAAAGCAGCCTGACCTCCCTGTGGCAAGCTCATTAATTCCAAATGGAAAATAATCAGCTCAGAAAAGGATGGGTGGGATTCTGTCTTCCTCTTTTTCCTGTAAATTAAAGGAAAATGAGTTTTGGCTGGAAGATGGCTTGGCAAGAAGTTGGACTCTCCAGGGGAAAACCCCCATTGAGAGCAGAGAGGTTACAGCCGCCCAAAAAGCCAGGAGGCCACATGTCCGCATCCATTTGTCTTACACTTTTGAAATTGGCAGTGGTCTCAGCTGCTTACACCACAACAGGGCCTCCACTAGGCTTACCTTTCCAGGGGAATGTTCTTGTGTTCTCTGTAAGAACTTACACCGTTAGTGACTAGCTCCAGACGCCCATCTGCTTCTTTCTCTCCTTCCCTTTTTGTTCTGTTCTACCCAGTTTGAGGTTAATGTTATGGGTGGGCGAGAAGAGACAGAAGGGAGTAAAGGAAAATGATAAGGATTTCTGGTTTTTTTATTTATGTATTTGAACACTTAAAAATTTTTTTTTTAGAGATCAACAGTGGTCCAGATGGTGAGGAGAGGGGTGGGGGGAGCGGATGGAGGAAAGAGGAGGGTCAGAGAGAGAGGGAGAGAATCTGAAGCAGGCTCCACTCCCCGCATGGACCCAGACACCAGGCTCGATCTCACAACCCTGAGATCATGACTTGAGTCAAAATCCAGAGTTGGGAGGCTTAACCCCTGAGCCACCCTGGTGCCCTAAATTCCTAGCTTTTTATTTTTATTTTATTTTATAATTTTTAAAAAAGATTTTATTTATTCATGAGAGATGCAGAGAGAGAGAGAGAGAGGCAGAGACACAGGCAGAGGGAGAAGCAGGCTCCATGTAGGGAGCCAGATGTGGGACTCGATCCCGGGACACCAGGATCATGCCCTGGGCTGAAGGCAGGCACTAAACTGCTGAGCCACCCAGGGATCCCCAATTCCTAGCTTTTTAAACAGTAATCATGAGAGTGAAACTTCACAACCCTTGGATCATATGCCCCAGTCTGTAAAAGTAGAAGCAAATCATATGTAAACAACCTCTCTCTGCAGAGGCAGCTGGGTTTTTGGTTCCCTGCCTCCATTCTTCCCATCATACTTTCTCCTTCTTTTGACTTTTTCCCTTTCTCTTATTTTTCTCAACCTGTTTCATTTTATTCCTCCACCAACTCCTTGCTTATAATTTTTCTTCCTTATTCTCTTTCCTTAGTTTCTCTAGCTTCTCCTTCCTCCATAATTTCTCTTCCCTGCAGTAGGCAGTAGGGGAGAGAAAGTTCTGGATTTCATGTTCTACCACCTGAGATTGGAACAAGCTGAGAAGCCAGTTTGGTTCATTGGTTCAGCACCCAAGTCATTCTAAACATTTACAGGGACCCACAGGAAGGCTTAGGACAAAACCTCTTTTAATGTCCCCATATTGTCCTCCTGCATTAGGATTTTTTTTTAAAAAATTGCATGGTTATAATATTAATAAATATTATAAGGCACCTGGGTGGCTCAGTGGTTGAGCGTCTGCCTTTGGCTCAGGTTGTGGTCCTGGGATCAAGTCCCCCATCAGGGTCCCCAAAGGGAGCTTGCTTCTCCCTCTGCCTATATCTCCGCCTCTTTCTGTGTCTCTCATGAATGAATGAGTAAAATCTTAAAAAATAACATAGTTTAAGAATTTCTGGCTTGCAAATATTTCAATATTATTTGTAAATCAAGGCTGAGATACACGATAGATTCATACTCACAAATGGATTTAGGTCCGGTTTTACCTTTTGGCTTTTTTCATTAGTTTTATTTAAGTTTTTCAAAATGATTAGTATAAGAAATCATCATGGCAATCTTTGTATTAGGAAAGTTGTCTTGATTATAATCATTCAGTTGGTTAATTATCCATTTTTTGATTTATTATTTGATGATGTCAGTAGTGAAAAGACAGTACATTTTATTTTATTCTTCTTCTGGGCAATTCTATGAATCATGTTGCAGTGCCCTCTCACACAGATTCTGAGACAGCCCCCTCTTTTGCCCAGGAAACTGGTCCTGATTATGAAGTTCCCCCATCTTCCTTGACAGCCTCTGGCTAGCCCTCTATCCATGTCTCATTTATAGCCCTTCAGCTTCCTGCCTTGGATGGCGTGATGGTTCATTTCATGTGTCAACTTGACTGCACCAAGGTATGGCCCCAACAGCTGGTAAGGCATTATTTCTGGTGTGTCTGTGAAGGCTTTTCCAGAAGAGATTAACATTGGATTAGATGAGCTGAATAAAGCAGGTGGCCTTTCCCAGTGAGCGTGGGCATCCTCCAGTCCCTAGAAGGGAACAAAAGGTGGAAGGAGAGTAAATTTGCTCTCTCTGTTAAAGTTAGAACCTCATCTTTGCCAACCCTTGGGCATGGGTGCTCCCTGGTTCTCAGGCCTTCAGACTCTGGCTGACTTACCCCACAGCATATGCTCTTCTGGTTCTCCAGGTTGCAGACACAGATGGTGGGATTTCTTGGTCTCTATAATTACATGATCCAATTCCTATTAACAAATCTCCCCCTGATAGGTGATATAATTTAGTGTTTATCTCTATCTTTGTTATGTCATCTGTATCCATATCTTCTTGGTTCTGTTTCTCTGGAGAACCCTACCCATTAGAGAGATAGACACCACCACTATTCCCCAGTTACTCAAGTGATGTGAGCTGGGCACCAAAAGCGTGGGACCCATGTGAGTGTCTAGGCAGTTGGTGAGTCCTGGGACCCAACAGCATTCTTTAGTCTGGGTTAGTTTTCCTAATACTCCCCTGTGTGGCTGTCCTTTGGCCTGCAGTGGAGAGTCTGATCCATTCCTCTTTTTCATAGGAATGTTTGTGGACTAGGAAAAATACAAAAATAGTGTATGGTGTTCTCTTCCAAAGATAATACCTAAATAAACTCTTGTTTGAAATTAGCAGATATTTACACAACATAATGCTGGCAATAAATCCTTAGAATCATAGTTGGACTCATCTATGTATACTCAAGCACTATGTGTATCTGGACCTTCATAAATTTTGAATGAAAACATGGAATAAAATAAATAGGTGCCTACAGCATTCTAGCATTCAAGAAAACAGAAGAGGGAAAGAGAAAAAAAAAGTGCAGGCCAAAAGAGTGATATTTCAGCATTAAAATTATTTATTCTGATTTAAGACATCATTTACTACATATGAACAAATTAAGTTAAATAAATCATCAGTGTACAAGCTTTCACTAAGAATATTAAATTGCAAATATACAGTTCAATAACTGACTTTTTTTCTTAGGTGGGTTAAATGACATATTATTAAAAAGTGCTCTGGCTTGTTTTTATACCTTAGTTGTAGTTATAATTGATATACAATAAATTACACATTTTTGATAGCTTTTCACATATATATACATGCACAATACCATCACCACAGTCAAGATAATGAAAACACCTATTACCCTCCAAAGTTTTCTCATCTCTTCCTAAAATTTTTCCTTCCTGTCCCTGTCCCCTCAGTCCCCAGGGAACCACTGATCTGCTTTTTTAGTCACTGTAGATTAATTTTCATTTCCTAGAATTTTATGTAACCATACAGTATGTGCTCTTTCTTTGTCTGACTTCTTTCATTCAGAGTAATTATTTTGAGATTCATCCATGTTGTGTGTGTGAATAGTTCATTCCTTTTAAATGTGGGGCACTATATCATCGAATAAATAAAACCACAATTATCTATTCACCTGTTGATGGACATTCGAGTTGTTTCCAATTTAAGGCTATTACCAGTCAAGCCAGCTATCAACATCTCATATATGATGTTTTCTAAAGCAGTGGTACCATTTTGCACTGTCCCTCACTAGCAGCGTGTGTGAGAGTTTCACTTACTCCACATCCTCTCCAGCACTTGGTATGATCAGTATCATTAATTTTAGCCCTTCACAGAAGCAGGTAATAGTATTGCATGGTGGTTTTAATTTCCATTTTACCAATGACTTGGGATTTGAATGCCTTTCATGTGCTTGTTTGCCACTCATATATTTACTTTGGTGATGTGTCTGTTCAACTCTTTCACCCATTTTAGGAACTGGTATTGTTTATTTTCTTATTATTGAGTTTCAAAAGTTCTTTATGTTTTCTGGTTATAAGACCTTTATTAGATACATGATTGGCAAGTATTTTCTGGTTTATCTTTATATTATTATAACAATGGCTTTCAAAGAGAAAAAGTTCCTAATTTTTGTGAAGTCAAATTTATTAATTTTTTTCTTTTATGGATTTTATCTAAGAAATCTTTGCCCAACCCAAGCTTACAAACATTTTTCTCTAGAAGTTTTATAGTTTTTTGTTTTATATTTAGGTAAATGATCTACTTTGAGGGGATTTTTGGATATGGCATGAGGTTTGAATTAAAGCTCTTTTTAAAAAAATAGGGCACATTAAAGCTCTTTAAAAAAAAAATACGGCTAACAGTTTCTGCACTTTTTCTTAGGGGAAACAATTCTTTTTGCCCAACTTGCCATTGTACTGTGTTGAAAATCAGTTGACCCTGTGTGTGTTGCTTCATTTCTAGATTCTATTTAGTTCTACTGATCTGTTTGACTGGGATTCAAAGATTTAAAATATCCTTAATTTTCCTTATATTTTCAATGTGTGTTTCAGAGAAGCATATCATTCCACATATTGCCAAAAAATGTTTATATGTAGAGTATTAGCAGATGTTAACATATTAATGAGTCGTTTTATGCTTTGTAGGAATGAGTACCCTGTGATGGCAGATCCTTGACTCTTCAGAAAGAAGAGGAGTGGGAGTGTATTTGTATCTTGGCAACCAACAATGATACATAAGGATAACTAACAAGGATATGTAATAAAATCCTCCTTACATTTGGTCAGTGCTTTATATTGTTTAATTTGTGCATACATAGATATTTCATCCAGCTGTCAATAGTTTAAAAGTATAATGCTCATGCCTCACTAAAAGAAGTTGATCTGAGAAAAATTTGACCATGTGCATTTTCCATGTATGTTCGTGCTGCAGCTCCACATTTTTCTTTATTTTTCTCTTTTTTTTTTTTTAAAGATTTTTACTTATTTGACAGAGTGAGAGAGAGAGCGAGAACAAGAGTGAGAGAGAGAACAAGCAGGGGGAGTAGAGGCAGAGGGAGAAGGAGAAGCAGGCTCCCCACTGAGCAGGGAACCTGATGCAGCGGGGAGCCCATTGCCTGGCTTATCCCGGGACCCTGAGGTCCCTGGCCCTGAGCCCAGGGCCCTGAGCCCAGGGCAGACACTTAACCAACTTAGCATCTTGACACTTAACAACCCAAAGGTTCCTCCACATGGAGAAAGAGAGAGAGAGAGAGAGAGGCAGAGACACAGGCAGAGGGAGAAGCAGGCTCCATGCAGGGAGCCTCAGGGAGCCCATGATCCTGGGTCTCCGGGATCACAGGCGGTGCTAAACCGCTGAGCCACCCGTTTTTTAAAAGGGTTTTACAGGGGTGTCTGGCTGGCTCTGTTGGTAGAGAATATGACTCCTGATCTCAGAATTGTGAGTTCAAGCCTCATGGTGGGCATAGAACCTACTTAGGAAAAATGAATAAAGAGCTTCTACAGCTGGGGCACCTGGGTGGCTCAGTGGTTAAGAAACTGCCTTCAGCTCAGGTCATGATCCTGGGGTCCTGGGATTGAGTCCCACATCAGGCTTCCCACAGAGAGTCTGCTTCTCCCTCTGCCTGTGTCTCTGTCCCTCTCTCTGTCTCTCATGAATAAATAAATAAAATCTTAAAAAAAAAAGAAGAGCTTCTACAACAATTTTGACACTTTGACTCTTCTAGTCACTGACAAGATAGGCAAGTAGAGTCCAATATGCATTTCATGACTTTTGAAAGCAAGAGAAAATTAGAATTATAGTTGTAAGATTGAAAAATAAGTATCTGGTGATCTAATTTATTATAATAATATAAGACATGTGTGTCTCTGCGAGTATTTTCCTATGTAGGCTCAAGAATAATAGCAAAAAATGACCTGTGATAGATAATATGACATCATGTTATAATCATAGTGACCACATTCTTTCATAGTTTATAATGTAAACTATATATATAATATATATACACACATATTTAAATATTTAATTAATTAATTAATTAATTTATTTATTTACTTGACACGGTGAGAGCACAAGCAGGGGGAGCGGCAAGAGCAAGCTCCCCAGTAAGCAGGGAGTATGACTCGGGGCTCGATCCCAGGACCCTGAGATCATGACCTAAGCCAAAGGCGGAACCACCCAGAGGCCCTTATATATAAACTGCATAATATATACATAATATATATATGCATTATATATTTTTATATCTTTTAAAAAAGACTTATTTATTTATTTATTTTGAGGGAGAAAGTGCATGCATGGGAGGGAGGGGCAGAGGGAAAGGGAGAGAATCCCAAGCAGACTCCCTGCTGAGCAGGGAGCCAGAGTGGAGCATGATCTTATAACCCGGACCATGATCATGACCTGAGCCAAAACCAAGAATTGAACATTCAACCAACTAAATTACCCAGGAGCCCCTATTCTTTTGTATTCTATTTTTTATAGAAGTCAACTATGCCACCTGTTTTGGAAAGGCAAGGGGTGATGTGAAAGAGCACTGACTCTGTTCTGAGAGGCCTGGAGACGATGGGGAGGCAAGGGACAGAGGAATTGGGGAAGAGGCTGGACGAGAAAGATCTGGAAGCTTGAGGAGGGTAGCAGTGTGTAAAGTGTGGGAATGCAGGCACAGGCTTGCAATGGGGAGGGATGGTGCTGGGAAAGGGGCCAGTCAGGGAGGAAATGATGCAGAGAGGAATGAAGGACACATATTAGGGAGTCAAAGAGGTTAGAGGAAACAGTCCTAGTCTGGTGTCTGCTGCTTCCATTATAGTTCCAAATGGATAAAAGGAATTCAACAGACGTTTAAAAAAACAAACTGGAAAATGGGACAAACCATAGGACGATTCAAAGGACAATTTGTTGTTTCTAATGAGCTCCCAAGAGGTCAGCTGTAGAAATCTTCATTGTGCGATCTACGGGATAATTCTGAGTGGCAGTTTTACAAGGCCCTATGACGCCAGCCAGAGAGAAAGGAGAAGAATTTAAGGAGTTGGCCAATTTACCACCTATTGCTTAAAGAATTTGTGAAAGAGAAGAGGAAGACGCTGGCAGAACTTTGTCACAATGGCCAGTGGGCAGGCCAAGGACAAAAACCGACGTCTCTTCTTGTTACTGAGATGTGAAACGGTTGCTGAAAATCCCACAGCTGTGAGGTTAAAATGGTATTGCAGAGTTGCCTCAGTTGAGTAAGAGAATGAACAGGTAAAGGGTAAAGAAAGGCCATGTATATTTGCAGAACTCCGGTAGAAGTAGGATATGTCATTCTTCTGGTATGGCTTATCTATGTACAGACTATATATATATATATATATCCATATATATATAATATGTATTATAGTATGTACAGACTGTATATATAATATATAATATATAATTATTATAAAATTTTAAAAGATTTATTTACTTATCTGAGAGAGTGCACAAATGGGGGGAGGGGTAGAGGGAGGGGAAGGAGAGAAGCAGACTCCCCACTGAGCAAGGAGTCCAACGTGGGGCTCCATCCCAAGACCCTGAGATCATGACCTGAGCCAAAATCAAGAGTCAGATGCGTAACTGCCTGAGCCACCCAGGTGCCCCAAGACAGTGGATAAATATTTTTTAAATTGCTCCATAAGCATCCATTTTAAGAGCACCAAGTATTAACTTCATACAAAACTGTGTGTTTGAGGACAAAGGCTGGGGTGAATTGACCTGGGGCTGGGCTGGAAAATGCAGCTACTCCATGCCTGCTGACTGGCCAGCAGGCAAACAGTGTAGGCACCACTGGTTGAAAATGGACTCCTGGCTGAGAACCACATGTGTCATAAAGCTCTCTAGCTCAGATCAACAACAATCTGTGTTAGAAGAAACCGCATTGGCCAGCCTTCCCAGTATCCATCCATTCATCTCCTTCTCTAGTGTCCTCGGATTTTTTTGTTTCTAAGGGAAGATAATAATAGCACGTCCCCCACCCCATCATGTCTCTCTCTCACACACATAGTGTTTTTGTGAAGCATGATTGAGATCATGAACATAAGGTGTTTGACATACATACAGTAGGACTGTGATCTGTGTTAGATCGCAAGCCCATAGGCACTGTTTTGGCTACTTGCAGTGGCATCTCCAATGCCTAGCACAGCACCTGGCAAATAATAGGCATTTGGTATATATTTATGGAATGGGGGAATGAATGAATGATTCCTTCCATTCATCACCATGGCACAGATCCTCATCATTGGTGTGGATCTTCTGGACTCCAGTCTTGCCTCTCTCTGATCTTAGACTCCAAAATGCCCCCAGATTTCTCCAAAACATAATTCTGGTCATGTCACTTTTCAACTAATTCTTAAGGGGCTCCCCGTTGCACCCCAGATAAAACCCATTCTCCTTAGCATGGCTGAGAAGGCCTTTCATCCTTGGCCCATGATCACTTCTCTCTTTTCCAAAAGTTCCTTAAGAGCTTGGGGCTTCTTTACACATGCCAATTCTTCCTTCTCATGGTATATCAATTAGAAATTGAATTTTGCTGCCTGTAAGGCAAGCTTAATTACGTTGGCCTGAATAGTTTTTTTTTTTTCTCATGTGCTAAGAAACCTGCGAAGTCCAGAGCTTGCTGAGCGATTCAGTTTTAATGGGCCCAGATTCCTTCTAGACTCCCACTCACCGTCTAGAACTGCAACCACCTGCATCAACTGTAGAGCTGTTCGGAGACCACCCATGTCAACTGCTGGGTTCAGAGATGAGCTTTTGAAATGAAAGACTGAGTATGGAAATGCCCAGTGATGCATGGTCTTCTTGTTTCTAGAAAACTTTACTCGAGGAAAAGACCGTAACCAATAAGTAACTTCACTGTTGCTTCAGGAGATTTCCACACATCAAAAACCCTGAGGCAACATCTGCACACTGGGGCCTACAGCTCATGTCAAACAACAGTTTACTTATTAAGAATCACTGCTAAGATGCTGGCAAGGTTCTGTTCTCCCTTTCTGCAATGGGTTCTAGTAAATCTTACATTGCTTTATTAAACAAGTTGTCTGGTGATATTCGGGGAATGTTGATACTATCCTTAGCTTGTGGCTTCTGTTCTCCATTTGGAGATTACATGTCTTTATTCCAGGCTCAAAGGAATGAGGAAGGATGAAGGGCAAAAAAGTACGTGCCAGCTAAACCTTACCCTTTATTAACAGTTTGGATTATTGAAATGAAGACCCCAACACCACTCTGCTGTTAGGAAAACTAAAGTACGGAGTTTACTTAAATCATGCTCAGTGGGATGAATCATTTTAGCTCAATACACCTGTCTTGGTATCTTGATATTCTCTCAGCGCCTAGTGGGAGGCTTTGCACTCCAGGATACGTTCAGAAAAAGATTGTTAAATGACATGCCAAATTTGGATGGAGAGAAATACTCTCGATGTTGAATTGTTTAGATTGGAATTATCAAAAATAACTACTGATCCCACAATACTGTGACAACCACCAAAATCCATACCCTAAGCTCTTGCTCCCCATGGTGGCCTCAGCACATTTGTCAGGACGAGAACAATTGAGAGAACCAGCTCCATGGACTGTGGATGCTAGAGAATTTTGAATTCTTAATTGTGGCATATTGAGTCTCTCATGTTTATTTTAATCACAGTTTTATTTATTTAAGAGAGAGAAAATGAGAGAGAAAGAAATCACGAGCAGGAGCAGGGGTCGAGGGAGAAGCAGACTCCCCACTGAGCAGGGAGCCCAATTGCGGGGCTCTATCCCAGGACCCCAAGAGCATGACCTGAACCGAAGGCAGATGCTTAACCGACTGAACCACCCAGGCAACTGAGCCTCCCATGTTTAAAAAGAAAACTTTTTCCAATTTCAAATCTAGTGTGGGCTTAGTGCAGAAATGTACACATTATGTAAAGGAAGTTCTATCTCCCCACTCTCAACCAGCCTCTCCACCATACCCCCTATCACAGGAGACTGCTATTAATACTTTGGTTTTTATCCTTTCAGATAATTTTCAATGCATTTAGAAACATATACATATAATAATATAATAATAATAATATAATAATAATAATAATAATAATATTTTTAATCACTGCATAGGTTCTGTTGCACGAATGCACTGTTTTCCTAGAGCTGCTTCCTGAGCATTTTCTTTCCCTTCCTCCCTTTGTTTCTTTCCTTCTTTTCCTGTTGCTGTTACAATTGTACGATTAGTTTTTAATAATTCCTGTTCTTTCAATATGATGGGTGAAATGTTGTATTCGCTTGTTTCTTTTATTTGCATATCCTTAATATTAATGAGGTGGAGCATAATGTAGCCTATTGGCCATGCATATTTCTTTGGTGAATTGCTTAGATTTGTGCAGCAAGATCTGAGAGTCACCAGCCAAGCCTGGCTATCAAGCACTTGAAAGGTGGCTAGCCTCAACTGAGATATGCTGTTGGTATAAAATACACAAGAGATTTCAAAGACTTAGTCTAAGAATGTAACATGTCTCATTAACATTTTTTGTACTGATTATATGTTCCATTATAATATACAAATATTGCTTTAAATAATTTGAGTGTGGCTGCTAGAAAAATTAAATTACATCTATAACTGACATGATAGTTCTGTTGGGCAGATGGCTTAGATTCTTCTTTTATTTATCTGTTTCTTATTGATTTATAGGACCTCTTGATAAACTGTTTCTTAAAAATTTTTTAACTTAAGTGTAGGTGGCACACAATGTTACATTAGTTTCAGATGTACAACACAGCAATTCAACATCCGTATACATTATAAAAGCTGTGATCACCACAAGTGTAGCTACCATCTGTCACCACACAACACTATTACAATACCAATGACTATATTCCCTATACTGTGCCTTTTATTCCTGTGACTTATTCATCCCATACCTGGAAACCTCAGTTCCACTCCTCTCACCCATTTTGCCCATCCCCCCCCCCCCCCCCCACCAAGTCCTCCTCCTCTGGCAACCATCAGTTTGTTCTTTGTATTTAGAGATCTGATTCTGCTATTTGCTTGTTTATGCATTTGGGGTTTTTTTAGACTCCACATATGTGTGAAATCATATGGTATTTGTCTCTCAGTGTCTGATTTATTTCACTTAGCACAATACCTTCTATGTCTATCGATATTGTCACAAATGGCAAGATCTCATCCTTTTTATGGCTGCATGGTATTCCATTATATATATTTTATTTATAATCTTTATCCATGTATTGATGGGCAGCTTCTTCCATATCTTGGCTATTGTAAATAATGCTGCAATAAACAAGGGGTGCATATGTCCTTTTGATCAGGTGTTTTGTCTTCTTTGAGTAAATACCAAGTAGGAGTTATTGGATCATATGGTAATTCTATTTTTAATTTTTTGAGGAATCCCCACACTGTTTTCCACGGTGACTGCACCAGCTTGCATTCCCACCAACAGTGAACAAGGGTTCCTTTTCTTCTACATCCCCTCCAACACTTATCAATTCTTGTCTTTTTGATTTTAGCCATTCTGACAGATGTAAGGTGATATCTCATTGTGGATTTGATTTGCATTTCCCTGATCATTAATGATCTGGAGCATTTTCTTATATGCCTGTTGGCCATCTGTGTGTCTTCTTTGGAAAAACGTCTATTTAGGGTTTCTGCACATTTTAAAATTGGATTGTTTGGGGGGCTTTGGTGTTGAGTTGTAGAAGTTATTTATATATTTTGGATATTAACCTCTCATTGGATATATTATTTGCAAATATCTTCTTCCATTCAATAGGTTGCCTTTTTGTTTGGTATTTTCCTTTGCTGTGCAAAAGCTTTTAATTTTGATAAAGTCCCAATAGTTTATTTTTGCCTGTTTTGCTTGCCTTGGGAGACATATCTTGAAAACGTTGCTAAGGCTTATATCAAAGAAATTAACCGCCTATATTCTCTTTCAGGGTCTTATGGTTTCAGGGCTCACATATAGGCCTCTGAACCATTTTGAATTTACTTTTGTGTATGGTGTAAGAAAGTGGTCATTTCATTCTTTTGCATGTAGCTGTACAGTTTTCCCAATACCATTTGTTGAAGAGATTTCTTTTCCCCATTTATATTCTTGCCTCCTTAATCACAGATTAACTGACCATATGAGGGTGGGCTTATGTCTGGTCTGTATTCTCTTCCATTGACCTGAGTGTCTATTTCTGTGCCAGTGCCATACTGTTCTGATTACTAGAGCTTTGTAGTATACCTTGAAATCTGTGATTGTGATACCTCCACTTTTGTTTTTCCTTCTCAAGATTGCTTTGGCTATTTGGGGCATTTTGTGTTTCCATATAAATTTTAGGATTATTTCTTATGGTTGTATAAAATGTATTTTGATAGGAATTGCATTGAATCTGCTTTGGGTAGTTTGGACATTTTAACAATATTGATTCTTCCATCCATGAGTATGGAATATTTTTCCATTTGTTTGTGTCATCTTCAATTTCTTTCATCAATGTTTTATAGTTTTCAAAGCACAGGTCTTCCACTTTCTTGGTTAAGTTTATTCCTAGGTATTTTATTCTCTTTAATGTAATTGTAAATTGGACTGTTTTCTTAATTTCTGTTTCTGCTACTTCAATATCAGTGTATAGAAACATAACCAAATCCTGGGTATTTATTTTGTATCCTGCAAAATTTACTGAATTCACTTATCAGTTCTAATAGTTTTTTGGTGGAGTCTTTAGGGTTGTCTATGTATAGTATCATATGCAAATAGTGACATTTGAACTCCTTTACCAGTATAGATCCTCTTATTCCTTTTTATTTTCTGGTTGCTGTCATTAGGACTTCAGTACTTTGTTTAGTAAAAGTGGCAAGAGTGGGCATCCTTGTCTTGTTCTCAATCATAAAGAAAAACCTCTTAGGTTTTCACCATTACATGTGATGTTAGCTGTGGGTTTTTTTTTTTTTATAGTTGGCCTTTATTATGTTGAGGTATGTTTCCTCTAAACCAACCTGAGAGTTTTTATCATGAATGCATGCTGAGTTGTGTCAAACCATTTTCTGTATCGATTGAGATGATCGTATGATTTTTACCTTTCATTTTTGTTGATGTGGTATATCAAGGTGATTGATTTGCAAATATTGAATCACCTTGCATTTTTGAAATAAATTCCACTTGATTGTGGTATATGTTGAGTTTATTGTTGAATGTGGTTTGCTATATTTTGTTGAAGATTTTTGTATCTTCTATGTTCATCAGGGATATTGGCCTATAGTTTTCTTTTTTTTTTTTTTTTTTTTTCTGTGATGTCTTTGTCTAGTTTTGGTATCAGGATAATGCTGGCTTTGTAGAACATAAATAGAAACTGTCCTTCCTCTTCTATTTTTTGGAATAGTTTGAGGAGAATTGTATTAACTCCTTTTTTTTAATGTTTGGTGAAATTCACCTGTGAATCCATTTGGTCCTGAAATTTTATGTTTTGGTAGTCTTTTTTTGTTTTGTTTTGTTTTGTTTTTACTAGTAACTTGTTTGTTCCAATTTTCTATTTCTATTTTCTGTTTCTTCCTGGGTCAGTTTTGAATGTTTTTTTTTTTTAGAAATTTATCAATTTCCTCTAGGTTGTCCAGTTTGTTGGAATATGATTGTTTTGTAGAATTTTTTTCTATAATCCTTTGTATTTCTGTGGTGTCAGTTGTTATTTCTTCTCTTTCATTTATTTTAGTCTTTTCTCACCTTTTTTTATGACACTGGCTAAGGGTATATTGATTTTATATTTTCAAAAAATAGCTCTTGATTTTATTGATTCTTCTTTTTTTTTAGCTTTTATATCATTTATTTCTGTTCTGACTTTTATTATTTCCTTCCTTCTACTTACTTTGGGCTTTGTCCTGCTTTTTCTAGTTCCTTCAGATGTAAGGATAGATTGTTGATTTGAGCTTTTTCTTGTTTCTTGAGGTAGGCCTGGATTGTTATATATTTCTCTCTTTGGACTGCTTTCATTGTGTTCTAAGCATTTTGAACTGCTGTGTTTTCATTTTCATTTGTCTCCTTGTATTTTTTTTTTTATTTCTTCTTTGGTTTCTTCATTGACCCAATGGCTGTTTAGTTGCATGTTGTTTAGCATCCATGTGTTTCTGGTTTTTTTTCTCTAGTTTTTTTTTTTTTTTCTGGTGATTGATCTCTAGTTTGTTTTTTTTGTTTGTTTTTTAAGTTATTTATTTATTTATTCCTGAGAGACTGAGAGAGAGAGAGAGGCAGAGACACAGGCAGAGGGAGAAGCAGGCTCCTTGTGGTGACCCCGATGCGGGACTTGATCTCAGGACCCCAGGATCACGACCTGAGCCAAAGGCACATGCTCAACCGCTGAGCCACCCAGGTGCCCCTGATCTCTAGTTTAATACCATTGTCATCAGAAAGGGTGCATGGTATGATTCAGTCTTCTTAAATGTATTGAGACTTGTTTTGTGGCCTATTTGATCTATTCTGGAGAATGTTCCATGTGCATTTGAAATAAATGTGTATTCTGTTTTTCTTGGAGGGAATGTTCCCTATGTTTCTGTTATGTCCAGATCAAATCTATGATTCAAAGACACTATTTCCATTTGTGGTGCAAATGCAAATATGTGTTCTCAGTCTGTAACTTATTTTTTTACTACAAAATGGGTTTCTTCTTATATAATAATAAGTCTTTAAGAATCCATATTATTCTTTATCACTTCTGGGTTTTGTGTCTTGCTAAGAAAATATTTTCATGCTAGGAATACAAAAATAACTTCCTGAATTTCTTTAAAGTTATTTACTTCTTTAATACTAACCTTTTTTAGGTGTTTGGAATTAATTTTTTTTGTTTTATGTGAGATAAAAAGTTTTTTTTTGAGATAAAAAGTTTTAAAACTTTTTAAAATTGTACTGCTTCCTTTCCCCACTGATTTGAATTACTCCTGTCTCATGTACTGTAACACTTCCACTACAAATGAAACATTTTGAATTCTTTCTTCTGCTTCATCCATATATTTGATAATTCTTACACCAGAATCTCACTATTTGAATAACCAATATTTTATAGAATGTTTCTATATCTAGGAGATCAAACTTTTTCAAAAATTTATTCATGGGCACCTTCTCTTTCAACAAGCTTCAGAATCAGTTTGGCAATGTCTATATAAAATCCGGTTTGAATTTTGACTGAGACTGTATTAGAGTATAGATTACTTTGGGAAACAATTTACATCTTTATTATATTAAATTTCTCCATGTAGCAACAACATATATTTCTTAATTTCTTCATGTCTTTTAAAGTGTGAATCCATAAAGCTTTATAAGTCTCTTAATATATACCTTGCTTATTATGTATTAGGTTTCTTCTTAATTATTTTATTGTACCTGTTGACATTGTGAATTAGTGGTTTTACTTTACATTCATTGATCTTGAATCCAATCAACTAACTGAATATTATTTCGTTCCATTAGTTGTTTTCTTTTTTTTTAAAAGATTTTTATTTATTTATTCATGAGAGACACACAGGGAGAGGCAGAGACATAGGCAGAGGGAGAAGCAGGCTCCATGCAGGGAGCCAGACATGGGACTCGATCCCAGGTCTCCAGGATCAGGCCCTGGGCTGAAGGCAGTGCTAAACCACTGAGCCACCTGGGCTGCTCCATGTTCCATTAGTTTTCCACTTGATTTTCCTTGCTTTTCTAGACACACAATTATATGATGTACTAGAACTAGTTTATGCTAGCTTATGAGAGTCCATTTTTTAGGTATTCATGAATTTTGTGAGCTGATCATTAAACACAGTCATTACTGAATATTAAATTATGTAACTTTATATAATTGAATAGATAAAAAACAGATAGATGCTCAATACTCATGTCCTAATTATTTTACTTATCTCTACTCTTAAAGTTACTTATTTCTATTATTTCTGTGCAATGGAAATTCTTTTTTTAAAAGATTTTATTTTAAAAAAAAGATTTTATTTCTTTTTTCATGAGAGACAGAGAGAAAGAGGGAGGCAGAGAAAGAGGGAGAAATAGATTCCCCACTGAGCAGGGACCTTGATCCATGACTTGATCCCAGGGCCCTGGGATTATGACCTGAGCCAAAGGCAGACACTTAACCCAAAACCAAGAGTCAGATGCTTAACTGATTGAGCCACCCAAACACCCCTGAAAATTCTTTATAATAGATGCTACTATGTATCTTCTCAAACTTTACATTGAATAAATCCACATTGGTAGTTGGTAAGCAATTATGATGAAAATATTTACACCAAGAAAATGCTACAAATCAGGTCTTGACTTATTTTGTTAATTGTCTAGACTTAAAGTAATGGAGAAAAATGTTAATAATGGAGATTAAACTGAAAAATGTGTCATGTCATAGTCATAATGTTGTGAATAGCACTAAAAATTGACAATATTTAAAAACTATTTTTGATTTAATCAAGAAGTAGCTCACATCATGGACCAACAAATATAGTTAGGACAAGTTGTTTCACTTTAGTTTCTCTCATTCATGTAAATGAAAACATCAACCAATATTCATGCTGGAAACTACACTCAAAGAACTAGTTGTTTCACATGTGTCATCACAATGCTAATTTTAAAGCATGTAAATTGTGAAAGTCTTTATTCTTTTTTTTAAAATTTTTTTTATTATTATTTATGATAGTCACACACATAAAGAGAGAGAGAGAGAGAGGCAGAGACACAGACAGAGGGAGAATCAGGCTCCATGCACTGGGAGCCCGACGTGGGATTCGATCCCGGGTGTCCAGGATCACGCCCTGGGCCAAAGGCAGGCGCTAAACAGCTGCGCCACCCAGGGATCCTGAAAGTCTTTATTCTTTCAAAAAATTACATCTCATTTCATTTCAGTTTTTGTATCTACTGCATTCATTGGTTAGGACTCAAATGATGTGGAATAACAGTAGTGTTACTTGGCATTCCTGATTTGATTCTTATTTTAATATTCCCATTTTATCATTTTAGAATGATGTTTGCTCAGGGTACCTGGGTGGCTTGATCAGTTAAGCATCTGACTCTTGGTTTTGGTTCAGATCATAATCTTGGGGTTGTGGGATTGAGCCCCTTGTGCTCTGCACGGAGGCGGCTTGAGATTCTCTCTCTCCCTCTGCCTCTGCCTCTCCCGCTCACACACTCTCTCTCTAAAATAAATAAATAAATCTTAAAAAGAAAAAGAATGATGTTTGCTCTGGTAGCTACTAGTTAGAACTCTGGAATTTCATTTGAATACTTTCCTACATACTAATAGGAAACTTCTGCAGCCTGTTCTCAGTAAAATTTACTATTTAAAAATATTCTTCCATTTTCTACAAATCTCTATTTTCTTTCCAAAATTTTATGACCATATGGATTCCAGAGTCCTTGCAACATTTGGCACAATCTCACAGTTAAACAAAACACCTCTTTGTAGCTCCTTAAAAAATTTGCCTAGACTTATTGTTTCTACCTCCAGGCCTGCCAGTCTTCTTTTGTCTTCCCCACCCCCATGCCACTGAAACTACTTGTGCCAAAGTCACTGAGGCTCTATTTTGCCAAATCCAATGGGCAATCCTCTCTCTTCATCTCAGTATTATCATTATTGTTATTATTGTTGTTATTACATACTTGACCATCTCTATTTGAATCCCTTCTTCTTCTTGGCATCTGGGGCACCATGCTTGTCTGGTCTTGTTCCCACATCATCAGCTATGGCTTTTTAATTTTCTTTACTTGCTCCTCTTCCCCATTTTGGCCTCTAAATTACATTCATGGCTTTGAGTACAACATACTTGCTGATGATGACATTTATGTCTTTGCCATACCCCTATCTAGAGTATTTGGATGCTTATGCTTTTATCCACTTGGATGTATCATAGGCATTTGAACCTTAAGCCAAAAGCACACATGCAGTTCTCATCCTCTTCCCCAGATCCACTGCTTTTCTAGTTACTCCTTTCTCAGGTAGTGGCACCAACCACAGTTTCTACCACAAGCTAAACATCACAGTGCAATCCTCTCTTGGTATTCCCCTCTAAAACACAAACCAGCAGTAAGTAGTGGTTTTTTCTCTCTTTTTAAAGTGTATCCCAAATCCAACCACTGCTCACCATTAGCATCACTTTACCTGCTGGCCCCAATCCCACATTCGCCTCTGACCTGGATTGCTATGACAGACTCAGAATACTGTAGTGTCTGCTCCCATTCTTCTTCCTTCTCTGGCAGCCACAGAATACGCGTAGACATAGAACATGACATTAGTTCCAAGTGTACAACGTAAGGACACAATATCTGTATATACTGTGAAACGATCGCTACACTAAGGGTAGTTAACATCCATCACCATACATAGTTATGGTTTTTTTCTTGTGATGAAAATGTTTAAGATCTACTCTCTTGGCAACTTACTATATGTATTTTATGTCATTTCTTTTGTAAATGACATGACAAAAAGGAAAAGAAAAGAAAGAAAAAAAAATCCCTAGCTGCATCCCATCATACTTAGGAAAAAAGATCCAAACTCTTTGATGGCCTGCTGAGTCTCCCATCTACTCCTGCAATTTCACCTTGCATCACCCTCTATCTTACTCACCATGCTTTCGCTACACAAGATTTCCTACTGTTTCTTAAAAATACTGAGGTTATTCCTGCCTTTAGGCTTTATTCTTGCTGGCTTCTCTATATGGAATACTCTTTCTTTAGAGTTTTCCTGTATCTGGCTCCTTCTCATCATTCTGGTCTCTCCTCACAGAAGTTTCTCCTAATCACCATATCCAAATAACCATCCAACACATTTTGCTTCATTTCCTCATGGTACTTAACAGTATCTGAAATTAAAGCATTTATTTATATAACACGTTTATTACCTGACTTTGTCTATTGGAATATAAGCTCCATAAAAGTAGAGAACTCATTTGCCTTATACACTGGTATGTTCCTAGCTCCATAGTGCCTGGTGTGCATGAGAATTCAGTCACTGTTGAATAAATGAAGGAATAAAGAAGTAAATGACTTATTTGATTACAAATAATAAATAAGTCAAGTAGGGTTAACTAAATAAATATATAGGCTCAAGTACTTGAAAAGTCTAGAGATCAATGTAGCTTGAGCCTCACCTGGATCCAAGAGTTCAAATATTGTCACCAGGTTCTCCTTTCCAACTCTTGACTATGTATTCCTCAGTGCTAGGCAGTGATCCCTTCACAGATCCCTTCTTGGTAGCAAGGTGGTTGGCAGCATATCCAAGTTTCCCTTGTCTGGTGACAATCACAGCAAAAAACAGTGATTTTCTCAACAGATTTACAAGTCCTAGAATTTAGTCTCATTGAGTCTAAATACATTGAGCCATGTATTTTCCTTCATTGGAAAAGGCCATACGATAGATTTATATTTTGTCTACAGCTGTTTCTGTGCTACAGTGGCAGAATTGAGTATTTGCATAGAGATTGGCCCATAAAGCCTAAAATACTATTTGGTGCCCATTATTAAAAAAAAAAAAAATGTACCAATTACTTTCTAATTGGCCAGGATGTTGCTGACTCAGCTACAACTACTGGACTGACAAGGTTTATATGCTGTATATTTCAGTTATCTATTACCACAAACATTATGGTTTAAAACAATGATTTATTATTTCTCATAATTTGTGGATTGACGTATTTGGTTTTAGTTTTTAAACATATATTCTCTTTTATTCTTGAAAAGGCTTTCAAAAGCTTTGCTATCTTTTGGCCTTTGGTTTTGGTTTTATCATTCAAAAGTACTTTTGAAAATTCTTATGTTAGACAAAAGCTGAAATTTTTTTTAAAGCTGAAATTAATATGCTTTTTCATAGTTATCTGAGTTGAATGTTTAGTCAATACATTTCCCCATATTCTGAGTTTTCTAATAATAACCTAAGGCTATAGATTTTCCTTTGAGTCTTACTTTGAGTACATCTCTAGGTTTTTAAATCCAGGATTTTCATTTTTATTTATCTCTAAATTATAGTCATTTGCTTTCTATCATTCAAAAAGCATCTATACATTTACCTTTTTTTTTAAAAAAAGATTTTATTTATTTATTCATGAGAGACACAGAGAGAATGGCAGAAACATAGGCAGAGGGAGAAGCAGGCTCCCTGCAAGGAACCCGATTGGGGACTCAATCCTAGGACCGACCGCAGGACCATGAACTGACTTGAAGGCAGATGCTCAACCACTGAGCCATCCAGGTGTCCCCTGGTTTTTCTTTTTTAAGATTTTATTTATTTATTTGAGAGAGACAGAGAGAGACAGAGAGAGACAGAGAATGAGTGGGGGGGGTGCAGAGGGAGAAGCAGGCTGAGCAGGGAGCCCTACAGGGGGCTCAATCCCAGAACCCTGGGATCATAACCTGGGCCAAAGGCAGACACTTAACCAACATTTAATAACTCAGGTGCCCCAAAAGGTATACATTTGTGTATATCATTCTTTTGGTGGCTGAAATTTTTCTTTTAGTTTGCTGTTTGGAATTTATCTGTTTGTGGTAGCCAGCCTCCAGGATCGTCTCCAGGGACCTCTTCATCCTGGTATTCTCATCCTTAGGTAGTCCTCTCCCAATTGTATCAAAGTTAATCTGTGTGAGTAACTAAAGATGGCAGAGATAATGGCATGTGACTTCTAAGGCTAGGTTGTAAAAGAGAGGATGGCTTCCACTCTGCCCTTCATCACTTGGGGATGCTCTTCCCTCACTGAGGGAAGCCAGGTGCCATGTCAGGAGGACCCTCAAGCAGTCCTGTTGAGGGGACCTCATGGTGAGGGATTGAGGTCTTTTGCCCAAAGCTATGAGTAAGCTTGACAGTGGAGTCTCTAGGCCATCAAGTTTTCAGATGACTTCATCCCCCAGCCACCCTGGACATTTTGGTTGCAACCTCTTGAGAGACCCTAAAATAGAAACTCCCAGCTAATCTGCTCCTTAATCTCCCCATAAACTGTGAAATTCAAAAACCATTTGTTATTTTAAGCCTCCACTTTTGGGGATAATCTGCTATACTATAGGTAACTAGTTTCATTTTAAAATACATTTTATTTCATTTCAAGATTTTGGAAAGGAGAGAAAGAAATGCATGTGTTCAGTCTGTCTTGTTGAACTGTAATCTCACTTTCTCTTTGACTTAAAATAATTCCTATTATCAAGGCTCTAGCTACTTGAATAAAACATTTATAGTCATAAAGTGAAAAAGTGAGGAGAAATAGATGTTCATAAAGGGAACATGTGAATATTAGAATTTCATAAAATATTTTATTTTTTTATTATTACTTTCTAAAGATTTTATTTATTCATGAGAGACACATGGAGAGAGGCAGAGACACAGGTAGAGGGAGAAGCAGGCTCCCTGCAGGGAGTCCGATGTGGGACTTGATCCCAGGACCTCAGGATCATGACTTGAGCCAAAGGAAGATGCTCAACCACTGAGCCACCCAGGTATCCCACACAAAACATTTTAAGCCTCGTATATTTGTATTTCTACTAAGGTACTGAGTCATATGTCTTAGGATAAATAAACATCCAGCATATAGACCTGAATATAAACGCTGAGAGTAATATGAAAGAACCTTGGGGTGGATGTGTTGCTTGGCAACTAAAGAAAATGAAACAAAACATCAGCTTCAATCAGATACCACCACCATCATCTCATCCTGGATTCAGTTGTTGTGGTAAACAGTTGGTTGAGTGTTTAGGGGAGAAAAAAAAAACGCAACTATGTTTTCTCTCCATCAAGTTTTTCTTATATTTAGTATTTTGAACTGGAACTTTTACTCAGACTCCTCTTCAGTTCTAAAACTTGGTTTTAGAAATCCTTCCTTCACTTCCTTTCTTGGTTCCTCCCTCATCACCCAACTCCCCTCAACCCTCCCATACCCTCAACCTCCCAATAGACACAGGTTTCTCTCAGCCCCAGGTATGTTTGCGTAGCTGAATTCAGAGGTTTGGGAGGAGTCCTCTGCTTTTCCTTTGTTTCTAGTTAGACTTAAAAAAAAATGGATTCAATCTACTTTAATTGTATTTCTTTCAAAAATGTATCCACATGGGTCTTTTTTCAAATGGAAACTTCTTCTTTGAAAGTGCTTGAAAAAATGACATTCTAGGAAAGGAGATAAAAATTGTTTGCAAGGCCAAATTTTTACCAGATCTTAGTTACATTATTTCCTGTGTTATTTTAGTTTCACAAATGTATGATGTTACATAATGGAACATCACAGAACTGCTGGTAACCTTTTCCTGTTACTTCTGAGTGGCAGATTTACTCCAGCTGAAAATTTATAATGTGTGCTGAGCAGGGCCATATAATCGCAGAACTCAGGAATTAGAACAGTACATTTCAGGACACTGGGCTTTTAACACATTGAGTTAAATTAAGTGGAATTCTCATGGAGCCATGAGCACAGCCTTTGAAGCTGGACGCAAATGGGCTCACATCTTGGAAGTATGGGTGTTGGACATTTGGACTGGTACTTACCCTCTTTTTCCTCCTCTGTAAAAAGCAAAGGTTAATACATGCTTACAGGGATGCTGAGAGTTAAATTTGGTAATATATTGAAAAATATGTACTACAATTTAAGTGTGCAAAAAATGTTGATTTTATATACACACGTGAGAAACACTATGAGAAAGTTTTCTAGCTATAATAATTTCTGAAAGGCTTACACTATTCATATTATAAATCACTATTTAAGTTACAAAATGTGTATAAAGTGTCAACTATAAAATAGTTACTTTAAAACTCCTATCCTTCAAAAAATATTGCATGATATCTTTTCAATTTTAATTTTACATCATAAATCATTTAAATGAAATTAGGGTGGAATATGGTTAGGATAGCATTTAGGGAATGGATAGGAATTAGAAATGCTGTGCCAGGGCACCTGGGTAGCTCAGCAGGTTAAGCATCTGCATTCAGCTCAGGTCATGATCTCAGGGTCCTGGGATTGAGCTCCCTGCTCAGTGGGGAGCCTGCTTCTCCTCATTCTGCCACTTCCCCTCTTTGTTCTCTCTCTCTCAGCCAACTAAATAAATAAAACCTTAAAAAAACAAAAGAAATACTGTACCAAGGTAAGCTACTTGCAATTTGTTAATCACATACACACACACATGACAAATTGATGATGTATGTGCTCAAATATTACCCAAATTGTTTAAAACATGGTGCTAATGAAATTAAGATTTATAGTTCACCTAATTTCTATAAGAATAAAAACTTCTCAGTGTCTTCTGGTGGCTAGAAAGGGAACTCAAGAAAAAGATTGATGAAGTAACCCAGACCAGGACCACAGCTGAATAAACAAAGCAAATGCCTGCAAAATTAACAGTGGGTCAGTAGCATCATATTACCTTATATAGGTCAGAACATATAATTTCTAAATGTCTAACACCTGGTGTTAGTGTCTGTGACCTCAGTAATACCCAGAGGTGATATATGAACATAATAATTGTTCTAATTTTCTATGTAAAAATAATAGTTTTTGAACTACAAACTGAAGATTAGTTTGTGGGATATCATCTTTAGCTTATATTATAATTTTTGTTGCACACTGATTTGCTAAAATATAGGTGCACAAGGCCAATTAATGAGGTTGTGTATTATACTATGTCATTGAATATGTAGCTTCTTGCTTTACAATTTATATCATGATTTTATGTTAAAGTTATTTAAAATTGTTTCTAAAGACCTTCCGCAGCATTTTACATTAGGAGTTTACCCTAATAGCTCTACGTCCTTGAGGTCCCTGTCTTTAGTGGGATTAGTGTGGGGAAGAAGAGAAGAAGGAAATCAGTTGAAGGCAAGGAACACTTGATGAGAAGCTAATAAGTGGGAGAAAGGTCTACAGGAACTCTCAAGATGTTTCCGTCCATTCACTCATTTATCAAATATTTGTTGAACACCTGCTATGTGCAAGGTCCTGAGCTAGGTAAACAGTACTGAACCAAATTGGCCTGATTCTGGCTTCACTGAATTTATACTCCAGTGGGAAGATGGTGAATAATCAAGTAAAAAATACACAATTCCAAATTGGCATAAATACAGCAAAGTGAATAGGGTGCTGTGTTGGAGAATAAGTTGCCTGAGGAGGGGAACTTCAGACAGAGGGGCCCAGGAGGATATATCCAAGGAAGTGGCCTGGTAAGCTGAGAATCAAAAGAAAAGGAATCAATCATCTGATGAGAATAGATTGTGCAAAGAGAGAAAACATTTTCTTTCTTCTTTCTTTCCTTCTTTCTTTTTTCTTTCTTTTTCTTTCTTTCTTTCTTTCTTTCTTTCTTTCTTTCTTTTCTTTCTTTCTCTTTCTCTTTCTCTTTCTTTTTCTTTCTTTCTTTTTCTCTTTTTCTTTCTTTCTTTTCTTTCTTTTTCTCTTTCGCTTCTTTTCTTTCTTTCTTTCTTTCTTTCTTTCTTTCTTTCTTTCTTTCTTTCTTTTAAGGTTTATTTATTTGAGAGAGAGAAAGAGCAAGCAGGGGGAGGGGCAGAGGGAGAGAGAGAATCTTAAGAAGACTCCCCATTGAGCATGGAGCTCAACATGGGGCCAGATCATGACCTGAGCTGAGATCAAGAATCAAGGGTTGGAAGCTTAATTGACTGAGCTACCCAAGCACCCTTAAGAGAGGATATTTTCTGTGAAGGTACCCAGGTAGAAGAGAAAGAGCTTGACATATTAATGCTGGTATATACAGTCCTGGTGGGTGGAATTCAAAAAACAAGATGAAGAGTTGTGAGAAGTGATATTTGGGGAAGAGGTGGGGTTCTGATTGTGTGCTTAAAAAAATTTGAATCTTATATTAGCTGGGATAGAAGCTATTGACTTAAATAGAAACAAAAAATGATGGAGCACCTGAGTGGCTCAGTCAGTAGGCACCTGTCTTGGCTCAGGCCATGTCCTAGGATCCAATCCAGAGGGCTCCCTGCTCAGTGGGGTGTCTACATCTTCCCTTGCCCCTCCCCTGCCCCTCTCCCTGCAACCTCCTCTTACTTGTGCTCTCTCATACTCTCTCACATAAATAAATTAAATCTTTAAAAAAAATAGGTAAGTAGAAAAGAATTGATCTGATTTATATGCTTTACATGGTCACTGATTAAGGTAGACAAGAGTGGGGAACAGAGAAATCTAATAAGGAGCTATTTCAATAGTTCAGAACAAAGATGATGGCAGCCTGAGGTAGGCTGATAGCAGTGGAGATAGAAGAACCAGCAGTTCTTGATAAGCTAAATGTAGGGGTAAGGAGAAAGAGGAATAAAAATTACTTCCAGGTTTCTGACATGACGTGAATAGGCACCCTCATTTGCTAAGATGGGGGTGGATCAAGCTTAGGGCAGAAATCAAGAGCTTAGCTTTGGAGATGAAGAAGCGATGCTTGCAAGCTGATTTTATGAACTCTTTTACTGGGCCTGCATGGATGTGCTACATTCATTGAAAGAGACTGGAACTGGTTAGACAAGGCCTATACCTTGTCATCCCCTGTAACTGTATTGCTTCTCAAATCTTCTGCTCTCACTTTGAGCATAGCCTCCCCCGGACCCCCAACCCCCAGTTTCTTTACTGTCTTATTCTAACTCCATCTATTCTTTGACCTCTTTGAAATCTCCATTTTCTATGAATCAGTGGTCAATAAAATGAGCCACTTTCTCAGTAGTGCTCTGAATTTTCCATATTTTTTTTCCTTCTGACTATGCAATCATTCAACAATAGAAAAAAAAATTTTTTTAAGTAAGCTCCATGCCCAGCAGGGAACCCAACTTAAGGCTTAAACTCAAAACCCTGAAATCAAGACCTGAGCTGAGATTGGGAGCCAGATGTTCAATTGACTGAGCCACCCAGGACCACTCATTCAACACATTTTTATAAAGTCCCCTACCTTATTGGGGAAGTAGAAGGATAGTTTCCTTGATAAAATGAGGAAGCTATATATATGCTTCTTGGGTATTTTTTCCTTGATTCAGGGTAGTCTCAGTTGGATCAACAAGAATAATGATCTCATTCATAGGGTTGGAAGGAAGTGGAGAGAGGGCCTCAATTATTCACCCAGGAAGTGAGATCTTTGGAAAGTAGTTTTAAGAGAGCTGTTAGAGTTTGAGAGACATGAGAGACACTTTGCCAACCGAATTGATGAAATCCTACATTTGGAAAAACTCCTCAAAAGCTATATCCAGCTATACCTTTTATCTTGAATTTCTTAGGTCTTTTTTGTCTTTGTTCTTCAGATGTTTCTTCTTTGATTTTTGTCAGTTTGGATAATTTCCACTGATTGGTGTCCAAATTCATAGACCCTTTCTTCCGCCTCTTCATCTCCTGTGAAGCCTATATAGGGATTCTCTTTCCTTTCAAACACTATACTTGTCAGCTTTAGAATTTCCTCCTCCTCTTCCTCTTTTTTTTTAAATAAATTTATTTTTTATTGGTGTTCAATTTACCAACATACACAATAACACCCACTGCTCATCCCGTCAAGTGCCCCCATCAGTGCCCATCACACATTCACCCCCACCCCCTCCCTCCTCCCCTTCCACCACCCCTAGTTCGTTTCCCAGAGTTAGGAGTCTTCATGTTCTGTCTCTCTTCTGATATTTCCACACATTTCTTCTCCCTTCCCTTCTATTCCCTTTCACTATGGTTTATATTCTCCAAATGAATGAGAACATACACTGTTTGTCCTTCTCTGATTGACTTACTTTACTCAGCATAATACCCTCCAGTTCCATCCACATTGAAGCAAATGGTGGGTATTTGTCGTTTCTAATGGCTGAGTAATATTCCATTGTATACATAAACCACATCTTCTTTATCCATTCATCTTTCAATGGACACCGAGGCTCCATCCACAATTTGGCTATTGTGGACATTGCTGCTATAAACATCCGAGTGCAGGTGTCCGGGCATTTCATTGCATCTGAATCTTTGGGGTAAATCCCCAACAGTGCAATTGCTGGATCATAGGGCAGGTCTATTTTTAACTCTTTGACGAACCTCCACACAGTTTTCCAGAGTGGCTGCACCAGTTCACATTCCCACCAACAGTGCAAGAGAGTTCCCTTTTCTCCGCATCCTCTCCAACATTTGTGGTTTCCTGTCTTGTTAATTTTCCCCATTCTCACTGGTGGGAGGTGGTATTTCATTGTGGTTTTGATTTGTATTTCCCTGATGGCAAGTGATGCAGAGCATTTTCTCATGTGCATGTTGGCCATGTCTATGTCTTCCTCCACGAGATTTCTGTTTATGTCTTTTACCCATTTCATGATTGGATTGTTTGTTTTTTTGGTGTTGAGTTTAATAAGTTTTTTATAGATCTTGGAAACTAGCCCTTTATCTGATATGTCATTTGCAAATATCTTCTCCCATTCTGTAGGTTGTCTTTTAGTTTTGTTGACTGTATCCTTTGCTGTGCAGAAGCTTCTTATCTTGATGAAGTCCCAATAGTTCATTTTTGCTTTTGTTTCGTTTGCCTTCATGGATGTATCTTGCAAGAAGTTACTGTGGCCGAGTTCAAACAGGGTGTTGCCTGTGTTCTCCTCTAGGATTTTGATGGACTCTTGTCTCACATTTAGATCTTTCATCCATTTTGAGTTTATCTTTGTGTATGGTGAAAGAGAGTGGTCTAGTTTCATTCTTCTGCATGTGGATGTCCAATTTTCCCAGCACCATTTATTGAAGAGACTGTCTTTCTTCCAGTGGATAGTCTTTTTTCCTTTATCAAAAATTAGTTGACCATAAAGTTCAGGGTCCACTTCTGGGTTCTCTATTCTGTTCCATTGATCTATGTGTCTGTTTTTGTGCCAGTATAACACTGTCTTGATGACCACAGCTTTGTAGTACAACCTGAAATCTGGCATTGTGATGCCCCCAGATATGGTTTTCTTTTTTAAAATTCCCTTGGCTATTTGGGGTCTTTTCTGATCCCACACAAATCTTAAAATAACTTGTTCTAACTCTCTGAAAAAGTCCTTGGTATTTTGATAGGGATTGCATTAAACGTGTAAATTGCCCTGGGTAACGTTGACATATTCACAATATTAATTCTGCCAATCCATGAGCATGGAATATTTTTCCATCTCTTTGTGTCTTCCTCAATTTCTTTCAGAAGTTTTCTGTAGTTTTTAGGGTATAGATCCTTTACCTCTTTGGTTAGGTTTATTCCTGGGTATCTTATGCTTTTGGGGGCAATTGTAAATGGGATTGACTCCTTAATTTCTCTTTCTTCTCTCATTGTTAGTGTATAGAAATGCCATTGATTTCTGGGCATTGATTTTGTATCCTGCCACGCTGCCAAATTGCTGTATGAGTTCTAGCAATCTTGGGGTGGAGGCTTTTGGGTTTTCTATGTAGAGTATCATGTCATTGGTGAAGAGGGAGAGTTTGACTTCTTCTTTGCCAATTTGAATGCCTTTAATGACCTTTTGTTGTCTGATTGCTGAGGCTAGGACTTCCAGTACTATGTTGAATAGCAGTGGTGAGAGTGGACATCCCTGACTTGTTCCTGATCTTAGGGGAAAGGCTCCCAGTGCTTCCCCATTGAGAATGATATTTGCTGTGGGCTTTTCGTAGATGGCTTTTAAGATGTCGAGGAATGTTCCCTCTATCCCTACACTCTGAAGAGTTTTGATCAGGAGTGGATGCTGTATTTTGTCAAATGCTTTCTCTGCATCTAATGAGAGGATCATATGGTTCTTGGTTTTTCTCTTGCTGATATGATGAATCACATTGATTATTTTACGAGTGTTGAACCAGCCTTGTGTCCCGGGGATCAATCCTACTTGGTCATGGTGAATAATTTTCTTAATGTACTGTTAGATCCTATTGGCTAGTATCTTGTTGAGAAGTTTTGCATCTGTGTTCATCAGGGATATTGGTCTGTAATTCTCCGTTTTGGTGGGGTCTTTGTCTGGTTTTGGAAATAAGGTGATGCTGGCCTCATAGAACAAGTTTGGAAGTACTCCATCTCTTCCTATCTTTCCAAACAGCTTTAGTAGAATAGGTATGGTTTCTTCTTTAAAAGTTTGATAGAATTCCCCTGGGAAGCCATATGGCCCTGGACTCTTGTGTCTTGGGAGGTTTTTGATGACTGCTTCAATTTCCTCCCTGGTTATTGGCCTGTTCAGGTTTTCTATTTCTTCCTGTTTCAGTTTTGTAGTTTCAGCTTTCCAGAAATGCGTCCATATCTTCTAGATTGCCTAATTTATTGGTGTATAGCTGTTCATAATATGTTTTTAAAATTGTTTGTATTTCCTTGGTGTTGGTAGTGATCTCTCCTTTCTCACTCATGATTTTATTAATTTGAGTCTTCTCTCTCTTCTTTTTAATAAGGCTGGCTAATGGTTTATCTATCTTATTAATTCTTTCAAAGAACCAACTCCTGGTTCTGTTGATCTGTTCCACAGTTCTTCTGGTCTCGATTTTGTTGAGTTCTGCTTGAATCTTTATTAACTCTCTTCTTCTGCTGTGTGTAGGATCTATTTGTTGTTTTTTCTCTAGCTCCCATAGGTGTAGGGTTAGCTTTTGTATTTGAGTTCTTTCCGGTTTTTGAATGGATGCTTGTATTGCGATGTATTTCCCCCTTAAGACTGCTTTTGCTGCATCCCAAAGATTTTGAACGGTTGTATCTTCATTCTCATTAGTTTCCATGAATCTTTTTAATTCTTCCTTAATTTCCTGGTTGACCCTTTCTTTTTTTAGCAGGATGGTCCTTAACCTCCAGGTGTTTGAGGTCCTTCCACACTTCTTGTTGTGATTTAGTTCTAATTTCAAGGCATTATGGTCTGAGAATAAGCAGGGGATGATCCCAATCTTTTGGTATCAGTTCAGACCCGATTTGTGACCCAGTATGTGGTCTATTCTGGAGAAAGTTCCATGTGCACTTGAGACGAATGTGTATTCAGTTGCGTTTGGATGTAAAGTTCTGTAGAAATCTGTGAGATCCATCTGATCCAGTGTATCATTTAAAGCTCTTGTTTCTTTGGAGATGTTGTGCTTAAAAGACCTATCGAGGGTAGAAAGAGCTAGATTGAAGTCACCAAGTATAAGTGTATTATTATCTAAGTATTTCTTCACTTTGGTTATTAATTGATTTAAATATTTGGCAGCTCCCACATTCGGGGCATATATATTGAGGATTGTTAAGTCCTCTTGTTGGATAGATCCTTTAAGTATGATATAGTGTCCCTCTTCATCTCTCACTACAGTCTTCGGGGTAAATTTTAGTTTTCTGATATAAGGATGGCTACCCCTGCTTTCTTTTGAGGACCATTTGAATGGTAAATGGTTCTCCAACCTTTTATTTTCAGGTTGTAGGTGTCCTTCTGTCTAAAATGAGTCTCTTGTAGACAGCAAATAGATGGGTCCTGCTTTTTTATCCAGTCTGAAACCCTGCGCCTTTTGATGGGGTCATTAAGCCCGTTCACGTTCAGAGTTCCTATTGAAAGGTATGAGTTTAGTGTCATCATGATATCTATTCAGTCCTTGTTTTTGTGGATTGTTCCACTGGACTTCTTCGTAAAGGAGAATTTTAAGAGTCCCCCTTAAAATTTCTTGCAGAGCTGGTTTGGAGGTTACATATTCTTTCAGTTCCTGCCTGTCTTGGAAGCTCTTTATCTCTCCTTCCATTCTGAATGAGAGCCTTGCTGGATAAAGTATTCTTGGTTGCATGTTCTTCTCATTTAGGGCCCTGAATATATCCTGCCAGCCCTTTCTGGCCTGCCAGGTCTCTGTGGAGAGGTCTGCTGTTACCCTTATACTCCTCCCCATAAAAGTCAGGGATTTCTTGTCTCTTGCTGCTTTAAGGATCTTCTCTTTATCTTTGGAATTTGCAAGCTTCACTATTGAATGTCGAGGTGTTGAATGATTTTTATTGATTTTAGGGGGGGATCTATCTATTTCCTGGATCTGAATGCCTAATCCCTTCCCAGATTAGGAAAGTTTTCAGCTATGATTTGTTTAAATACATATTCTGGTCCTGTGTCCCTTTCGGTGCCCTCTGGAACCCCAATTAAACGTAGGGTTTTCTTCCTCAGGGTGTCGTTTATTTCACTTAACCTATCTTCATGGTCTTTTAATTGTTTGTCTCTTTTTTCCTCAGTTTCCCTCTTTGCCATCAACTTGTCTTCTGTCACTCACTCGTTCTTCCACCTCATTAACCCTCATCGTTAGGACCTCTAGTTTGGATTGCCTCTCATTCAATTGATTTTTAATTTCTGCCTGATTGGATCTATATTCTGCAGTCATGAAGTGTCTTGAGTCCTTTATGCTTTTTTTCTAGAGCCACCAGTAGCTGTATAATAGTGCTTCTGAATTGGCTTTCTGACATTGAATTGTAATCCAGATTTTATAACTCTGTGGGAGAGAGGACTGTTTCAGCTTCTTTCTTTTGAGGTGAGGTTTTCCTTCTAGTCATTTTGCTCAGTGCAGAGTGGCCAAAAACAAGTTGTATTGGGAGAAGGAGAAAAAGAGAGGAGAGAAAGAAGGAAAGAAAAGAGAAAAGGGAAAAAGAATAAAGGAAGAAAAAAAGAAGAAAAAGAGAAAGAAAAAGAAAGAAAGGGGAAAAAAGGGGTGGGGGAAGCAAACAGAAATCAAAAAGCAAAAAAACAAAACAAAACAAAACAACAACACAGGGGAGTATCTTCTGATTCTATATACTTTAAGTTCCTAGACTTCCCCTGGAACTTTCCAGTGCTGCTTGGTCAATAATTTGTTTTTCCCCTGTTGGTCCAGCTGGTCTTCTGGGGGAGGGGCCTGCTGTGCTGATTCTCAGGTGTTAGCACTTGGTGGAGCTGCTCTGCCCCCTGCCTGGTGCAGGGCTCAGTGGGGGCTGTTCACCCCGTGAGGCCCCAGGAGGAACAACCGCAGTGGCGGGGCCAGCTCTGCAGCCCTGGAGTCAGCTCCTGCAGTAACTCCGGGGCTCTCCATCTGCAGGGCCTGGAGGCTCCGGGGCGGGACCGCTGATCTGCTCAGCTCCGGGCAGGAGCGTCCTCGCTGTCCTGGGCCCTCCCGGCCTCTGCCTGTCCCGGGGTGGCCGGATCCTGGGCTGTGTCCCGGCGCCCTGTGCTCAGGGGCCTGCGCTGTTGGATTCGCGCTCCCGCCCTGCAGCCCCCTCCACGGAGCCGCCGCCCGAGCCCCTCCGAGCTGCTCCGGGTCCCGCCGTGCGCACTGCAGCCCTTAGGGAGCTCGGTGCACCCTCCCCGGGTGCAGGTGCCTGTTAGTGTCCCCGGGAGCCCGAGGGCATCCCCGCCCTCCTGGGCCCCTTTCTGCCCGGGAAGGTTGGTGCAGCTCCTGCTCCTCCGGGACGGGGCTCTCCTGTCCTGGGGACACTCGCCCGGGCCTCAGCCCGGCTCCTCGGGGGGCCCCTCCCCCTTGGAGGCCTTTTGTGTCTTTATTTCTTTTTCCCCGTCTTCCTACCTGATAGAAGCGCAAACTCTTCTCACTGTAGCATTCCAGCTGGTCTCTCTTTAAATCTCAGGCCAAATTCGTAGATTTTCAGGATGATTTGAAGGTTATCTAGGTCATTTGGTGGGGACAGGTGACTTGGGGACCCCACTCTTCCGCCGTCTTGGCCCTCTCCTCCTCTTCCTCTTTTTTTTTGTAATCATAAGATATAGTCTCCATTTCTCTGCTGAGATTCTCTATCTGTTTACCCATTATGACCATCTTTCCCTCTGATTTCTTGGAACACTTTTATAAGAGCCACCATAAAAATTATACCTACTAATTCCAACATCTTGTTCATTCAGAATACAATATTTATGATTTTTCTCTTGACTCTGGATTATACCTTTCTGTTTCTTCAAATATATAGTAATTTTTAAATCATATCCAAGACTTTGTACGTGATACATTGTGAACACTTTGGAATCTTTTATATTCCTTGAAGAGTGTTGAGTTCTGTTTAAGCAGACAGCTAAGCTCCTGACTGATTTACTGTAACTTGTGTAGGTTTGGTTTAACCTGTATTTAGGGCAGGTCTATTTGGGGTTTGTCCTTACTCCTAGGGTGAACCCCTCAATACTGGGACATAATCTTTACTTGTAAGTCAAGGCCTTCCTATGGTTTTACAATAGCTCTGAGATGTTTATCAAGCCCTTCCAACTTGGTAGATTTCAAAAATTCTAAACATTCTTTGCTCTACAGTGTGCACCAGCTAGAATCTCTGCTTCGTTCTTTTGATCTTCTAGCTTTTGCTTTCTGCTAGGCTTCTTGCAGCCTGCCCATTATATGCAGTTTGCATCAGCTGGGGGTTTGAGAGGAGTTGATATTCCAATTTAGGGCTTCCTCCTCTGTGGTCATCTCCATTCCAGGATTTCCACCCTCAATATTCAACCACTTAAGTAACCCCATACCCCATCTTCCATCCCTCCATCTAATAAGATTGTGGCTTTCTTCTTGAGCTCTGGCCACCTTGTATTACATGAAACTTTCACCCAATATCTGCCAGCTTTTAGTCACTTGCCAGTGGTTTCAGATCATTTTTAAAGACTGTTTCACCAAATTGCTATCAAAAGTGAAGTTAGTCCGATACAAACTATTCCACTATTACCAGCACTAAAACTCTGTGAGCAGTATTCTTTTTGGTGAGTATTGGCAGGTGTGCTGGGCAGATGCAGTGTAATATCTATTGGGAAGCTATTAACACCTTGCTTCATTGATTCATTTATCATATACCACCTCAAGTTAGGGAGGAAAGGGGAAATACTACAGTTTTTACTGTACCAAGTGGCAACCCAAAATAAAGAGAAGGGAGAAAAGTAGTTATAATCAAATAATTTTGGCTAGTAACCTGGAAGTAGACCATAAACCTTGTATTTATTTTGTCCTGGTTGGAGAAGGTTAAAATCTGTAAAGCTATTAAAGTTAATAAGAAATAGAAAGTCAAAGTCATAGAAATGTGCATATTCTCAGTTACAGCAAAACCTCATTATTTCAGACTCTACATTTTGATATTTTATTACAAATATAACTCAGTTTTGCATTATTAAGGGAAGCTCAGCTGAAAAACAATTAGAAATAGTAAAAAAAAAAATATGTTAAGGCAGTTGGCCTTTAAGGTAACATGGGGAAATCAGTATTTCACTAAACTAAAAATATAAAATAAAAATATCAATTAGGAAGGACACATTCACTCAGATACGATAACAAACCAAAGACATCAATACTTAGGAATAAACTTAATGAGGAAGTATTCCAGGAATATTGAATATTTGCATGCTTTAGAATAAGCAACATTTTGGTGTATTCATAGTATCTAAATTAATCAATAAATCAAAAGATATCCTAATCAATTGGAGGAGAGGGAGCAGATAAGAAGACTTGAAACTACAGATTATTAAGAGTTTCAGGGAGTAGCCACAGCCATTTTGGAAAAGAAGAGCAAAGATGAGCAGTATCTTTACTGCTTTAATAGTAGTATAGTGAATATACAATGTATTATGATAGGGATTCCTGGGTGGCTCAGCAGTTAAGTGCCTGCCTTCAGCCCAGGGCATGATCCTGGAGACCCAGGATCAAATCCCACGTCAGGCTCACTGCATGGAGCCTGCTTCTCCCTCTGCCTATGTCTCTGCCTCTCTCTCTCTCTCTCATGAATAAATAAGTAAAATCTTAAAAAAAATAAAATGTATTATGATATACTGCAGTGGCTAAAACAATGTGGGAATATAAAAAGCTATATTGGCTAAAACTGTGATAATTAGAATAGTCATAGTAATGGAAAAGAAGAAAGGCCCATATATATATATATGTAAATTTAGTATATAATAAAAGCACTTCAAATCAGTGCCACATTGTATTTGGACAAACGGAAAGCCATTAAATAAAAATGGATTTATACTTCATTCCAAAATAAACTCCAGCTATATAGAAAATGTGAAAGCTAAAATTACAACTGCAAGGCATTATAGGAAAACGTGGTTCGATATGTTTATAATCATAGAAATCCTTCCAGTGGAGGAAAAAAGCATATAAACCTTTGTTCTGTTAAGTAGAAAAATAAGATAAAAAATAAGAGTTTGTCTATTGGAAATGGAAATCAACTCTTAATCAAAAAAGCACTCTCTGGTTAAGGAAAAGTCTCAAGATGAAAGCATTTTTAAAATTTTTCTTTTCTCTAAACTGACTGTAAACAAGCTCCTGACACCCAGAGAAAAAAAACTAAGAATTCTACTAGGGCTGCTATAAACTTATAAACCTCATTCTGGTCATTTAAAATTTGCCCCACTGGAAAAAAAAAAAAAGGGTAACACTTGGATTCATGTTTAATTCCAACGGATTCAAAATTTTAAAACTACAAATTAGACCTAAAAGAACAATTACTCTACACTTTTTAAGATGTGAATTTGAATACTGAACCTAAATTTATATTGCACGTAGGTAAAGTTAGTCCTAATTAGATTTAATTTTACCTTTTATTGAAAAATTCAAAAGAAAATCTAACAGAGCTGAGATTTTTATTAACCAGGCATCAAGACTCCACTATATTAATGAAGCACTAGAAATTTGAGTCAAATAAGAAAAGCATTCATGGTTCTCAGGACAGAACAACACTGTATATGAGGACAAACACTTCTTTGCTGATTGGATGCAAATTAATTGCATCAATTTCAACAACTGAAAGATACAAAAGCATTTTCTTGTTTACCAGGTCAGGGGACTGAGGGAACCCCAAGCCAAATGCGATTTATTTCCTCTTATCTTGTGAGGAGTTATTATCTGAGCTATTTTTTTTTTTTTTTTTTTTTTTTTGTCCATGGAACCCTTCCAATCACCTCTACACTGTGTGATACAATCAGTGCACATAGACCAACATAATGTCAGAGCACAATGGTTGCTAGTGTGCTGAACTTCAAAGGCTCTGGTTTGGAAATCAAAATTTCACTTGGGTCTTGACTTGAAAAATCATGTTCTAAACATGTCTAAATGGTCAGAACATGATTCATCCCCATGTGTAAAAATAGAAACCTCCCTGGAACCATGGGCATGGATTAAATAACTCATTTACAATAAATAATTCAACAAATCAGTACTCCGATAAACCTGTAAAGCTGAGTCCTCAAAAATTAATACAAAAGTCTATGTTTTAATTTCTCTCTTTATTCAGCCCTTCCTACAAGTCCATGCATTGAAGAAGTTATTTACCAAGTTACAAGGCTGGTCTGCCAATTTTCTTGTTATGGTCAAATAAGTAAGACCTACTTCAACCTCCTTTTGTTCCCCCCTTTGCTCCTCCCTAGCTGCAAATATTTTTCATTCTTTTACTGATGACAGTTGAATGAATTTAAATAAGGTAGGATGAGAGATATTTGTATTTTAAATCTCTCTTTCCATGGCAGCTTCTCAGGATTCCGTTAAAACTTTTTTTTTTTTTTTTTTTTTTTTTACCTTTCTGGCAAGCTGCAATCACAGTGCCCTGCTCCCAGTTTGGGCTGTGCTGTAGGATGAGCTATTTTTACCCAGGGCTTGGAGCCATCTATGAAGGTTCACGTCGGTATTTTTCAGTGCAGCTGGTCACATGTGCTCTTTTCCCAAGTCAGGGCCAGTGGCCCAGGAAGGAATGTGTGCAGACTTTCCGGCATCTCTGACCTCGCCATGTCCTCTCAAGACTCATGAGCCCCATGGCTGACTGCTGGGCTGAGTTGACCACTAGCACTTCAACCCCCTCTTGTATGTTACTGTGGAAGCCTCGTCTTTCCTATGGGGTTTAGTGAGAATATTAGCACAGAAAGAGCGTGGGAATTGGAATTCTCTAAGCCTCTGGTGAGGCAGGTGGCATTTACCTTGGCGTGACTGGGCATACTTGCCACTTTCCTGCTTTGCTGTTGCCAGCAATGCCTCTGATGAATGCTGAGGGTCTGAGTGCCTTGTTGCAGTAAAAACTATGCTGTGGACAGGCAATTAGAAAAATGCTTTTCCAAGACAGACTTGGGAGAAAGGATGAACCTTCTTGCTATGCTCCATTAGCCTTGGGCAGGGACAGCTCTCACCAAGAGCTGTGATGGTTGTGTTGTCACTCAGCACAGGGGGGAAGCCTTTCTAATGAGCTGGGCTCTGTTTGTCTTTTTCCTGAAAAAAAATTGAAACTGAAGTGTTGGCTGTCACCATTTGGAGAAGTGTAAGTTTCTTTACCTTATCAACACCTTTCAATGAATTAATATTTATGTAGTGCCTGAAGGACCCACGCTGTATCCAAACCTCTGACTTTGCACATTTACCAATGGCAGCAGAGAAGAATAGCAGGTGCATTCATTTTGAGCAACCCTTCTCTGCAGGATGAACAGTGTTCTTTTCATTCTGCTACACTGATTTATATCCTAAGGGTCTTTTAGTGAGAGTACCTACTGGAAGTGTAGAAAAGCCCCAATAATTAATAGAGAGTTATACAAATAAAAGTAAGAAATTTCCAGAGACTCAAGAACATTTCTCTACATTATCATATCCTGCAGTCTTTGCTGCTCAGCCCAGAATGGATGATCGCATACAGAAAGAAATGAATTTGTTCATGCCTTTGAGGAACAGGATATGCTGTGTCTTAGGCAGTGGACTTCATTGCTTCCTACCAGATTTTTCCCTTTAAAGATTTTCTTAATACTGGTACAAACTATTCTTTATCCCCTGGATATATTCTCCTCCTAATGCTTCTACTACTTATTGCAATTACTACTTCCAACTACCAGCTAATGTTATTGACCTTGGCCGTGAGGCAATCCTTGAGCTAAGCCATGCACTGTGTAGTGTTAAGAATACAGGCTTTGGAACCGGATTATGGGCTTGGATCTCAGCTTCATAACTTATTATCCATGAGCAAGTCATTTAACCTCCCTGTACCTCATGTTCTTCATCTGTATATAAAAAAAAAGAAATAATAATATACTTACTTTGTAGCGTTATGATGAGGATTAAATTAACCCTGGGGTCTACAAATCAGTGGATTATAGTTCCAGATTAATAAGGATATTAATTACAAAAAAAATAAGGATATTAATTACATCTAAGCTTATTGGTTTTTCAGTTACAGTATTGTTAAACCCATTCCTAGATCTCATTGTTTAATATGTTAAAAAAGAAGCACTTTATTACCATGTAACTTCTTGTCTCAGTATATTTTGTTCCCCCTTGTTATATCCTATAAAATGTATTCTATTTTATGCATTTAAAAACTTATTTTGAGAAGGGGTTGATTGGCTCTATTAGATTGCCAAAGGGGACAGAAAAAGCAAAGACTCCTTGGTTAAAACACACGCCAAGTACTTAACAATCATTCCCGGTACATAGTAATTATGGTATGTGTTCATTAATATTATTATCTTGGTTAATTCTCAAATAACCTAAGAGGGAAATGTGGCTGTTATCATCCCACCAGAATGTATGCTTCTTAGGGCAAGAATTTTTTTCTGTTTGGTTCATGGCATATAGGAGATACTCAATAAATATTTTTCATGAACATTTAGATCCCTGTTTTGCAAATAAGGAAGCAGGGCTTGGAGAGATGGGGTAAAAAGTGCCCTCAGTCATCCAGCATCTAAGTCATCAAGCCCTGGTTGATGTAGCTCCGGGGCTGGAGACTGAATTTCACAATTTTCTTTCCTTCCTTCCTTCCTTCCTTCCTTCCTTCCTTCCTTCCTTCCTTCTTTCTTTCTTTCTTTCTTTCCTTCCTTCCTTCATTCCTTGAGATTTATTTGTTTATTTGGGAGAGAGAGAGAGTGTGAGAGAGCACCCATACGAGCATGAGCATGGGAGGGGCAGAGGGAGAGAGAGACAAGCAGACTGCCTGTTGAGTGGGAAGCCCAATGTGGGGCTGGATCCCACGACCCTGACATCATGACTGGAGCCCAAGTCAAGAGTCAGACACTTAACCAACTAAGCCATCCAGGTGCCTCTCATTTCACAATTCTTAAAGCAGTACTCCTAGGGCATCTGAGTGGCTCAGTGGTTGAACATTATCTTTGCCTCAGGTTGTGATCCCGGGGTCCTTCAATCGAGTACCGCATCGGGCTCCCTGCAGGGAGCCTGCTTCTCCCTCTGCCTATGTCTCTGCCTCTCTCTGTGTCTCTCATGAATAAATAAATAAAATCTTTAAAAACAAAACCAAAAAAACAATACTCCTTCTCAAGATTAAAACTTGTATTTGGGGAAAATAAAACCTGGTTTTGTCTGGGACTTAAAATTTGTTCAAAATTTACTTTTTAAATTGAGGCATAATTGACATATACATTATATTAGTTTCCAGTGTACAACATAGTGATTCTATATGTGTATATACAGTTGACCTTTGAATAACACAGGTTTGAACTATGTGGGTCCACTTCTAGGTGGATTTTTTCAATAAATACTATAAATATGGTAAGTACTATAAATGTATTTTCTCTTCCCTATGATTTTATGGATAATATCTTCTTTTCTCTAGCTTACCTTTTTTTTTTGGTAAAATACAAGATATAATACAGAGACAAAACATATGTTAATAAGTATTTATGTTATCAGTCAGGCTTTTGGTCAACAGAAGGCTATTAGTAAATTTGTGGGAAGTCAATAGTTACATAAGGATTTTTCTTTTAATTCCAGTATAGTTTACATACAGTGTTATATTAGTCTCAAGGGTACAATACAGTGACTCAACAATTACACACATCACTCAGTGCTCATCAGATTAAGTGTACTCTTAATCTCCATCACCTCTTTCACCCACCGCTGACTCAACTCCCCTCTGGTAACTGTCAGTTTGTTCTCTATAGTTAAGGGTCTGTTTTTTGGTTTGTCTCTTTTTTCCCTTTGTTCATTTGTTTTGTTTCTTAAATTCCACATGTGAGTGAAATCATATTGTATTTGTCTTTCTCTGACTGACTTATTTCCCTTTTTGCTCTCTAGATCTACCATGTTGTTGTGAATGGCAAGATTTCATTCTTTTTTATGGCTGAGTCCATTCTGGAGAATGTTCCACGTGCACTTAATAAGAATGTGTATTCTGCTGTTTGGGGATGGAATGTTCTGAACATATCTGTTAGATCCATCTGGTCCAATATGTCATTCAAAGCCATCTTTTCCTTGTTGATTTTCTATTTGGAGAGTCTATCCATTGATGTAAGTGGGGTGTTAAACCCCCCTACTATTATTGTGCTATGCTTGATTACTTCCTTTATGTTTGTCATTAGCTGTTTTATGTATTTGGGTGCTCCCATGTTGAGCACAAAAATATTTACAATTGTTATATCTTCTTGTTGAATTGTTCCCTTTATGGTTAGGTAGTGTCCTTTGTCTCCTGTTAGTCTTTGTTTTAAAATCTATTTTGTCTGATATAAACATTGCTACTCCAGGTTTCTTTTCACTTCCATTTGCATGACAGATGCTTCTCCATCCCTTCACTTTTTTTTAAAGCTTTTTATTTATTTATTAGAGAGAGAGAGAGTGAGAGACAGAGAGCATGAGTGGAGGAGGGGCACAGGGAAAGGGAGAAGTAGACTTCCCACGGAGCAGGGAGCCTGACTCAGGGGCTCCATCCCAGGATTCCAGGATCATGACTTGAGCTGAAGGCAGACACTTAACCAGCTGAGCCAACTAGGCACTCCTCCATCCCTTCACTTTAATTCTGCATGTATCTTAAGGTTTGAAATAGGGATCCCTGGGTGGTGCAGCGGTTTGGCGCCTGCCTTTGGCCCAGGGCGCGATCCTGGAGACCCGGGATCGAATCCCACGTCGGGCTCCCAGTGCATGGAGCCTGCTTCTCCCTCTGCCTGTGTCTCTGTGCCTCTCTCTCTCTCTGTGACTATCATAAATAAATAAAAATCTATTAAAAAAAGGTTTGAAATAAGTCTTTTGTAGGCAGCATATAGATGGGTCTTATTATTGTTATTGTTATTATTTTTAGAGAGGGTGAGAGGGAGGGTGGGAAGAGACAGAGGGAGGGAGAGAGAATCTTAAGTAGGCTCCATGCCCAGCAAGGAGTCGGGTGTGGGGTTCATTCTCATAAACCTGAGGTCATGACCTGAGCCAAAATCAAGAGTTGGACACCTAACCGACTGAGCCACCCAGGTGTCCTGACTCTGACTTTTGATTGGAGCATTTAGTTCATTTACGTTCTAAATAATTATTGGTAAGTATGTGCTTATTGCTATTTTGTTTCATGGTTGTGTTTATAGTTCTCTGTTCCTTTCCTTTCTTCTCTTACTCTCTTCTGTCATGGTTTGTTGGTTTTCTTTAGTGATGTACTTGGCTTCCTGTCTTTATTTTTTGCATATCTATGGTGTTCGATTTGTTGCTATCGTTAGGTTTGCATATAACATCTTATGCATATGGCAGTTTATATAAAGTTGATGTTTGCTTAAGTTTGAATCCATTCTTTACTCTTCTTCCCAACATGTTTTAGGTATATGGTGTCAGGCTTTATATCCTTTTATTTTGTGAATTCCTTGACAGATTTTTGTAGATATACTTAATTTTACTGCTTTTGTGCTTCCTACATTTCTTACTCTTACTTAATGGTGTTTTCCTTTCCACTCAAAGAATCCTGTTTAACATTTCTTATAGGGCTAGTTTAGTGGTCATGAATCCCTTTAACTTTTGTTTTTTTTTTCTGGGAAACTCTTTATTTCTCCTATTCTGAATGATAACTTTGCTGGATAGAATATCCAGGGTTGCAGGTTTTTTTCCTTTCAGTCCTTTGAATATATTATGGCACTCCTTTCTGGCCTGCAAATTTCTGCTGAAAAATCAGCTGATAGCCTTATGGGGTTTCCCTTGTATATAACTCTTTACTCTTACTGCTTTTAATTCTCTTTATCTATACTTTTTGCCATTTTAATTACTGTGTGTCTTGGTTTGGGCCTCCTTTGGTTGACTTTGTTGGGGGCTCTCTGTTTTCAACTGTTATTTCCTCAAATAAATATTCTGTCCCCCTTCTCTCTCTTTTCCTTCTGGGATCTCTGTAATGTGAAACATTTTTTTTTCTTCAAAGATTTTATTTATTTGTTTATTTGAGAGGGAGATACAGTGAAAGGGAGAGATAGATCATGAGCAAGGGGCAGGGTAGAGGAAGAAGCAGATTCTGCACAGGGGACTGGATGTAGGACTTGATCCTAGGACCCTGGATCATGATTTTCACAAGTTTCATGTGAAACTTATTCTGTCTGATGTTGTTGCTGAGTTCCCTAAGTCTATTTTCATTTTTTGTTTTAATTTTTCCCCCTCTCTTCTATTTAGCTTGATTGTTTTCCCATTACTCTGTCCTCTAGGTCACAGATCCATCTGCTTCCTCTAGTCCACTATTTATTCCCTCTAGTGTAATTTTAATTTCAGTTATTGAGCTCTTCATCTCTGATTGTTTTTTATTTTTTTTATTTTCTATCTCTTTGTTGAAGATCTCACTGAGTTCTCCACTCTTTTTCCAAGTTCAGTGAGTATCTTTATGATCATTAAATTCTCTTTCAGGCATGTTACATATCTCAATTTCATTTAGCTCTCTTGCTGTGCTTTTGTCCTGTTTTTTCATTTGAAGCATATTCCTCTGTCTCCTCATTTTGTCTCTGTTTCTATGTGTTAGGGAAGTCAGCTCTGTCTCCTGCTCTTAAAAGTGTTGGCCTTATGAACAAGAGGTCCTGTAGTGCTCTGCAGTGCAACGTTCTCTGTTCATCTGAACCTGGCACTTCAGGGGTGTCTCCTATGTGTGTTTTATGCACCCTGTTGTTGTGGCTGGGCCATGTTTGCCTTCAGTCCAGTAGCCTGCAATGGGTCTCTTTGCCTGTTGTGGGCAGGACTTGTTCCAGTCTGGGGTTGCCTTGGGCTTTGAGTTAAATAAAACCATACATTTGCTGGAGATGCAGTAGCACAGAACTTCAGGGCACTTACCCTGTTTTGTCCTTTGAGAGCCTTCTGTTGGTGGGTGGGGCTTGCAGTCAGATCAGATGTCTGCCTCCAGCCCACTGCTGGGGCCACAGCCAGACTGGTATGTGTGGTTATCTTCTCCTCTCTCTGGAGCCAGAGACACTTTGGAGTGGTGCTGGCTCCTGTTGGGGCTGGTTGCACTCTGCCAGACTTGTGGCACCACTTTGGATGGCTCTGGCCAAGGGTGTATTGAGAACATGGGGCCAGGTTCCTGATGTTAGCAAGGTTTGTGTGGGTCTGCTATGGGAGGAGACTTGGAGCCAGGCCTGGATGGAGGGTGCATGTTTGCAGGAAAATGTGGGGGTGGGGTACACTGTTAGCAAGCTAAGTAGAGCGTGTTGGTTCTGCACTGGTTCCCCCACAGGTGTCTGTGTATCCAGACTGTGGGGCGGGGGAGAGAAATGGTGACAGCCAGCTCCTTTATTCCTGAAGAAGTCTCCTAAAGAACTTTGACCCTCCAGCACCTGTTCTGAGATCAGTAGATAAATTTTCTGGTATACCCCAGGTGTTTTTTTTCCCCCCAGGTGTTTTTTAAACTGCTGCTTCTATGCTGTATCTCTGTGGGGCCATGGTTGTGCTGTCTCTCTAAGGGCAGGGCTTCAGTTCCATATGGCCCTCCTGGGTATCCCAGAGCAGAGCCCGCTGATTTTTAAGTTCCAGATCTTAAGCCCCAGATCAAAAGAATTTATGAAATTAGGCCCCTCTGGTTTTCAGAGCCAATGTTGTGGAAATTTGTGTTCTCCAAGTGTGGGTTCCCCTTGTCAGGGGTACTTGGTGTCTGGGTCTGTTCAACTATCCTCTCTGCACTATAGTGTCCCTTCCTCTTTGGGACAGTCTCACACTGGTCCGTTTAACTCCTGACCATGTCTTTATCCTTCCTATCCTCTTTGATGTGGCCTCTTCTCCACAGTTATCTGTGCAGACTTTGTTCTGTCAGTCTTCTGGTCTTTATCTGGGTTATTTCCACTGTTGTGAGTGTTATCTAGTTATATCCATGGGATGAGGTGACATTAAGATTTTCGTACTCTGCCATCTTCCTAGGAAATCTATATGTGGATTTTTAACTGGGGGCTGTGATGTCAGTGCCCCAAAACCTCTGTAGTTCAAGGTCAACTGTACCCTGAAATGATCACCAAATAAGTCTAGTTAATATCAGTCACCATATACCTTACAAATTTTTTTTTCTAGTGATGACAACGTTTAGGATTTGCTCTCTCAGCAACCTTCAATTATGCAACACAGTATGATTAACTACAGTCACCACACCTTGGCTGGGACTTCTTGACAGAAATGGAGGCAGATCTTCAGATTGCATACAGAACTGAGTAACCCAAATTTCACCCAGTCATATTGGCATATGAGTGTTCATAGCTTTCCCCTCATATCTGCTAACGGGAATTTTGCCTATCTCAGCTTTGTTCCTGGGCTTTGACAGTGCAAGATTCGGGCTCAGTGAAAATGGAGAAGTTACAGGGACGCATTCCGGAAAGGACTGAGTTTTACCCATGGGAGAGGAAAAAGAATAGAAATTGAAGGAAAGAAACAGTGACAAGGAGAGATGAGACTCCTGAGTCTCAGGACAAAGGGAGTCCTGAGAGTGACACAGAGAGAAAGTTTTGGGGACCAACTACCATTTTATATGTAAGATGACTGTTAGAGATGGAAGAAAGGATTTTTCAAAGTTTTGTTGTGCCTCGCCTGTGCTACCTACCACTGAGTCATGAGCATTTCTTTCAAATGCTAAGCCTCCAAACTTATGGTTAGTTTAATATTACTTCTTCAAGACATAGACTACAAGACATTTCAGCTTTTGTATGGGTTACAATATCCCATCTACTTTGGTCAACCCAAGGTTTCCACTCATCCTTTCTCTCCTACTTTTATTCTCCTTGCCAGGGTCAACTGCCTGTTAAGTTGCTCCCAAGTCCTGGAGTCCAGGGCTCCTTACACAACATGGAAGCCCAGAGTTCCCCCTGGCTCTGTGATTCATTTTCTCACATGGCCCTGGGCTGGCACAAAATGCAACCAGTGTCTCTCCAATTTTCTTAGAAAAGCAGGTTACTTATTTTCTGTATCTTCACAGCTAAACATACATGTGGCTACAAAAACAAGTAATGGGTTACAGGCACAGTGAAATCTAAATAATTGTTTTTAAAATCTATGATGAAAACATTTTTTTAAAAGGTTTATTTATTTTGGGGAAAGAGAGAGAGCATGCAGCCGGGAGGAGCAGAAAGACTCTCATACTCCCTGCTGAGCAGAGGCCCATGTGAGGCTCCATCTCATGAGATTGGACTCTGAGATCATAATCTGAGCTGAAACCAAGAGTCTGATGATTAACTACTTAACTGACTGCACCACCCAGGTGCCCCCCTATGAAGAAAATTTAATCGGAAGGGTTGAGAGTGACAGATAAGGGTTTGACTTTGATGTGAGGCAGACAGGTTTGATCCCCAGCTCTGCCAATTATTAATCACCTAAATTTGAGCTATTAATATCATTGCTCTAGACTCAGTTTTCTTATCTGTAAATAACAATAACGACATATACCCCCATGGTGTTTTTCATGAGGACTGAATGACGTAATCCAGGTAAGATACTTAACAGGTGTTTGCTATTACCATTATTTAACATGGAGCAATTTAGATATTTGGGACAAGAGATCCATGAAAAGATCTTTTGTCATTCAGTGCCTGTTTTCATATCTATAATTCACCATTTTCTGGTTTTCCAGAATAGTCTGCCCCCAAGATATATCCTGATCTCTATCTTTTGCAGGATATAAAATTACTTTCATATGTGAAATGTCAGCTTTTTTTTCTTATTTCTCCTTGTACCACAAAGGTTTCTGATCTCCCAGGTCCAAGTTTTGGGCTGGGTTAGGCCCAGGGAATGGTGGGCTTCCCACGTCTTCAGTGGGGAGGATGCTTCTCAGAGCACAGTGTCTGCAAAGGGGAGCTGGCCCTGAGATCTCAGGGCAGGCCACTTCTTCCTGGTGTACTTAGCCATGCTTCCATTGGGTTGCATCCCAATTTCAGTGAAGGGGATGGTCCTCACCACAGTCCATTCCTAGGACCTTCCTTTACCATGAACCACTGTAAAACACTCAAACAAAAAAACACATTCAAAAAAATTGAGAACAGAGAAATAGATGGTTTGAGATAGAAATTAATTTAACTTAAGAGAGAGACAGCATGCACAAGCAGAGGGAACTGCAGGCAGAGGGAGAGGGAGAAGTAGACTCCCCACCGAGCAGGGAGCCCAACGTGGGGCTTGATCCCAGGACTCTGGGATGCCCCTACCAATAATTATTTTAAATTAGTGAAAAAATACAACTATATGTCAACAATCGTGAAATAAAGATTTGGGACTCACCCCAAATAATTTAACAACATGAAGTGTGAAATAGGTGTGAAAAATGTGCAATGATTTTAAGATGACCCCTTCCCACTATTGATAAGTAACTGGTGACTTCAATAATTTTACGTAGGCTTCTGATAAGGGTCCTCTTTCTTACTGGTATTATGACAAATAAGATAAAAATAATTTCAATTATTTTATTTTGAAATGTCTCCCTCCCACCACCAGATATAATTTTCTTAAAATACCCTTTTTCCTAACTAGCTAAAAATCTTTGGCAACCCCTACTGGTCTTAGGATCTAGCCCAAATATCTCAGGCTGGTTAATGTAGGTAATTTCACTGTTGTCCAGCCCTCCCCTACAGAAATCTTTTGTTCCAGCTGGTATACTCTTCCTCCAAACATATATAAGCTTGTTGCTTCCTCAAAGATTTTATTCATGCTGAGCCCCAAAAGGAAGGCCCTCTTCTTATGGATGCTCTCAGACTGTGTATTTCTCTCTCTCAACTCATTTCTTCTCCTTCAATTCACGCCGATCTCTCATACTTTTGTTATGCACTGGTCTGACCCCTTTACATAGAGACAACACAGGTATGGCTGGACAATATAAGTAAAGAGTCACCCCAGTATCTTAAACATACAGTTCCTTACTTGAGGCAATGAAGGGCACCAGAAGAATAATTTGGATGGAGAAAATACGTATTTTTTATAAAGATTTTATTTATTTATTCATGAGAGACACACACAGAGAGAGGGACATAGGCAGAGGGAGAAGCACGCTCCCTCCGGGGTTCCCAATGTGGGATCCTGAGCCTGAACTAAAGGCAGATGCTCAACCACTGAGCCACCCAGGCACCTCGGAAATGTGTATTTTTATGAATGGCATTTTCAATTTTCCATATTTAAATACTGTTCCAACTTTATGTTTTAATTTTGTTTCACTGTAGCCCAATGCAACTCATAATACAGTTGATTTAAGATATATAATCTCAGCCTGAGTAGATAAATAAAGCAAGCAAATATTTTTCAAGGATAAAAAGGGCTTTGAAATGGGTTTCTAAAACTTCACATTCGATTTAGAAATTGGGTCTGTAACACATAGAAGCGATAAACTGCTTCTTGCAATATAATTTGTGAAGAGGAAACACACACTGTCTACAGATGGTGAGTATTTAGATTTGGCTTCAGCAGGTAAAGCAAGGCAGGTGAAAACCATTCTATCTTCCTGCACACAGAAATGAGGGACTGTGTGTTTGAGAGCACTTCCACAAAAAACTGATCCTATGGCCTTTTCATCAGAGAATCCTGACTGGTCCAGTGATCTTCTCCATGGAAGATTTTTAAGTAGGGAAGGAAGAACCCCAGTGTCAAGGGAGGAACCCCAGGGTCATGGTAAGGCATTGTGCTCAGTGCTTTGATGTGTTGTCTCACTTAGTGATTGTAACACTCCTGCATGATGAACGTTCTTATTGCCATTGTGATGGTTAAGGAAGGTGCAATTATAGGATCAGTCCAAGAGTTGGATTCTTTATTGCAATCCTAGGTAAACAAAATAATGATTACCCATGACAGTTGGAATGCTCACTCCGGTGGGAGAGTTACATACAGGGAGACATGAAAGTAAGCTCAAGCTTACCAAGCCTTTAAGAGATGACATTTGCTCATAATAGACAGTGGCACCCAGAGTGACAGCATATGGCTTCCCAGCTTGTGTGGCACAGAGGCAACTGAGATCGCGTTGTAGGTATCACACATTTATATTTTTATTTTCACAAATTCCTGGCAGATGTCTTGTTCTAACAAAAGTAGCACATGATGACAGTTTTCCAACAAATGGAAATGAAGTGTCTTGAGGAAGGGGTGTCTTTTCCTAATTTGTGTCACAGCACCGACTACATGAGGTGGTTTGAGGGCAGCGACTGTTAAATCACTAACAATTCCGTGGAACTCCATGCTGGTCTGCATTGAACTGGTGTTCCTCCTTCCACTATATCAATGTGTCAAAAACATCCATGGTTTCCATACTGTGAGTACTCGTTGACTTTCCCTAAATATAATTTTTAGAAAGTAAAAGGACTTGTGGTTAGAAGTCAGGAGAACTAACTTGAGTACTTGGGGGACTAAATCAATTTTTGCAGAAAACAGTTTTTATGTCTTGATTTCATAAAATTTTGTAATTGCCACCAAAGCTTTTCTAGTATGTATAAATGGCAAGGATGCTACTCCTTTGTTGTTGAATATCTGGCCTTATGTTTATGTGTGTGTGTGTGTGTGTGTGTGTGTGTGTGTTGTGTGTTTTGTTCCCAAATTTTATTCAAGAACTCATACAAAATATTCCAGCTAAGTGAGGTTTAATCCTCCTCTTCCTTCTCTTCCTCATCCTGGTTAATCTGGAAGTAACATAACTCATGACTCTCTTTGCTGCTAGCAACAGTGTGCAACCAGCCATGCAGATTATTATTCTTCAAGTACTTTTTGGGTGAGATATTTCAAATACCTTTTGGAAAAAGGTTCCTCAGAAATTACACTAATCTTGCTCTTGTTCTTTCGATGGTTACCACCTCTCTACCAAGATTCCCAGCTTTTTCAATCCCATTGATTCTCTCTTGAAGAAACTGCTCAAAATTGGCAGCATCCATGATTCCATCTTCTACAGGGGGGGTGCAATCAAGTGTAAATTTCAGAACCTGCTTCTTCTTCTTCTTCTTCTTCTTCTTCTTCTTCTTCTTCTTTTTTTTTACCCTGCTTTGCCACAAGCTCTTTCATGGGTGCCATGGCAGCAGCAGAGGCAGAAAGCTGGCCTTATGTTTTAGGACATTGACATTAGGACTTTATTGGCTAAACATCTTCGCTTTCACCATCTTGCTCAGAATTGCAGAGCTTAGAGGGGACTGTCTGGCTCCCAGCTCTTTCTCCTTTTATGAAAATGGTCACCAATATACAGGCATGGGTACAGGAGTCATGATTCCCACATGGAACCCCGGGTAGAATGACTAGCTCCAGACTTTGACTAATCCTCAAGCTGAAGCAACGGGTTTTCTTTGAGGAGTATGAAATGTGGAACCAAGAAATGCAGTGACTGAGACATGATGAAGCTGAGTCATGCTAAAGGCAGAGCTGTAGGAAAATATGCTGCAGTAAATCTGACCTTTCCTTCCCAGCCTTGAATGTCCAAATCTTCCACCAATCCCTTAAGATATTTCTGTGTCCTTTGTATACACATATACATACACACACATACATATATAAAATGTTTTAAAAGTAAACTTTTTAAAAGAATACTTCTAGATTTATAGAGAAGTCATGAAGATAGTACAGAGAGTTCCCATAGGCCCTGTAGTTCCCCCTAGTATGAACAACTTCTGTTAGTATGGTTTACTCCTTATAATTAATGTAACAATATCTATACACTGTTTTTAATTAAAGTCTATACTTTAATTAGATTTCCTTCCTTTTTACCTGATGTCGTTTTTCTGGGCCAGGATTCCATGTAGGCTACCATATTACCTTTACTTGTTCTATCTTTTTAGCTTCCTCTTGATTGCAATACATAGTCTCAGACTTGTTTTTGATGACCTTGACAGCTTTGAGGAGTACTGATCAGGTATTTTGTAGAACGTCCATCTCTTGGGATTTCTCTGATGTTTTTCTCATGATTGAGACAGGGGTTATGGATTTTGGGAAGGAGACCATAAATAACATCAACATGAATTACTGTCACCGTTGGCCTCCATCACCAGGCTAAGCTAGTGTGATATCAGGTTTCTCGGTTCCAGATTTACTCTTCCTTCCCGCCCTTTTCTTACTGTATAGGCGATCTGTCTCTTCACCCTACAACATATATGTTAAATTTATATTAACTTGAAGCAGTTCCAATAGCTTTCAACAACAAGAACAAGAACAACAACAAACCCTTAAAAAGTATCCATTTCAGGAGATGCCAACTCAAATGCCTACAGAGGACAGGTGGGTAGCCGAGAGTATAAGTGAAGCAGGTTGAACACGGTCTGTGGCAGATTGCAAAGTACATGGCAGCTCTAACAGGAGCACGGTCTCTACTCTCGGCAGTTACTGCTATGTGGGAGTGTGGGTCAGCTTTGCCATAGTTTCCTTAAAAAAAAAAAAAAAACAGAAACTAGTAAATTGGACATTCATGTGAAATCTGATTGCAAAAGGATGGAAACTAATTCACATTTTTACAAAATCTGTGCTCATCCAACATATCACAACATGCAGTCTATGACTTCTTGGGTAGATGAATAACTACACATTTTATCAGTAAAGAATTAGCCTTAGAAAAGTAGATAAGATGTCCATGGTCATGCCGCTAGCTTTAGTGTCTCAGCTGGGATTGACATTCAGAGTTCTAATATTATTATATATTCCTCTCCTTTGGAGATCCCTTCAACAATTTGTTCATTTTCTTAGAATCATCCAGACTTTGTTCTAAACTTGCTGCCTTTAATGAAATATTTGGGAACTGGAACTTCTGTAACACCATATCTTTCATCAATCGTACTCCAGTTAAAATAGTCCCATTAATCTCATTCATCCACTAATTTGCCTTTTCTTTTGTTCCTTGCTAGAGTCCATGTTAATCTGTTTGTATAATTCATGTTACACTAATGTTGAACAGGGGCTCAGGCAAATGCCCACATTGGCAATGATTGCAAATGCACAAATCAGAATTCTGTAATCTTCTAGAGACTCTGAATTTTGCCTTAAATATTTTTTTATTTTTTCCCCCGTAACCCAGTATTCACAATAACTGGCACATAGTAGGTGCTCAATAATTGCTTCTTGAATGAATGACAGTCTCTAATGACTTAAGTTTGATGAAGTATCAACACATAGTAATATTCTTTTTTTTTTAAAAAAAGATTTATTTATTTATTTATTTTATAAAATAAAGTAGGGGGACAGAGAGAGAAGGAGAATCTTAAGTAGGGTCCATGCTCAGTGCAGATAGACCAATGCAGGGCTTGATGTCATGTCCCTGAGATCATGATCTGAGCTGAAATCAAGAGTCAGAAACTTTGACTGAGCCACCCAGGTGCTCCTCAACACGTAGTAATATTGATTACACCTGGAACAAACCTTGTAGTGTAGAATTGAAAACATGTGGCATTTGTTAATGGGAACTCACCATTCTTAACAGCACAGAAGCTGTTTACAGAAATTTAAAGAAGTTATTATTCAGTTATTCACAGAGACTAAGTTACGAATATCATTTAGCAGTCTTCTCTGTAAGGATATTAACCTCTTTAGTCAATTTTTCAGCTATCTTATACATATCTTGCTCTCTTAAATTTATCATTATTATGTTTCTCTTGTAATTTGGTTACATGGCTTCAGTTTTTAATTTAAACTTCTATGAATCAGAGACTTATTTGTCGAGTTCCTTTATTCTCTGCTCATATGCCAGGGAGTGAGGAATTTTTTGATAAAGGTACAGTCATGGAAAGTTAAGAAAATAGAGGCAATGAAGCAAGAGAGTCCGATTTCCTAAGTCCTGTCTTTGTTGGCAATGGCCCTGAATGCTGAAACACCCTGTGTTCATACAGTCTCAATTTTTTCTTCTGCTGCGGCTTGTATGGATTTTTATCTCACAACTGCTTTTCTTTTTCATGTTTCTTAATCTTTTTTTTTTAAGATTTTTATTTATTTATGAGAGAGAGAGAGAGAGAGAGAGACACCAGCAGAGGGAGGAGCAGGCTCCCTGCAGGAAGCCTGAGGTGGGACTCCATCCCCAGACCTGGGATCACACCCTGAGCCAAAGGCAGACGCTCAAATGCTGAGCCACACAGGCATCCCGTTTCTTAATCTTCTATGCACACGAAGAGTTACTCAGTTTTTAAGTGGTGAGAGGAGGGAGCTTCTGTTTTCCAGGTCAGCACTGATTAATGAACAATGGTGTAGTTTCTGGGGAAGCTAAGTAGCACGAGAGCAATTTTGCTTGTGATGTTCCCTTGTGAGCCCAACAAGCTAAGTACAGAGATGACTGAGATTAATTAAATATAAGTTGTGAATAACTCATTTCAGCAGAAGAGTATTTTTTCTCAAAGCTTGTATGGATGTCTTGCTTTCCAAATGCAAAATGCTTACTTGGATCATAAGTGCTACAGAGTGAAGATATTTTTTGTTCTTTGCGTCTATTCTTGCACAATGAAAGTGGCTACATAGTGACAAGATGGATTTTTTTGGTAGTTGTGATCTCCTCCTTGTATAACAATGGCAGAGAGATCTTTGATCTTTTTTTAAAATGCTAAACACAATTTAAAAAATCGTTTTCTTTTCCTAATTTCAAATGTTAGAGATACGAAGAATGTTTTACATCTATTCTGACTCCTTCAGAGTGACTGTGTTCCAGACATGGATACATGGGAGGTTGGAGGTTTACTTGGTTCAGTGTGAGAAACTTTAAGTGATTCGTGTCTACCTATCTATAGCTGTATCTTTCCTTATATCTACAACTAGAGCATCAGATATGTTACAGGGCATATCAGGTTTAAGCAACCGGGGGATAGATCACAAACAGGCTGAGTCTCCCAAGGCAAGCACACCAGCGTGTCTCATAATCAGCCTAATGATAAGCTATTATCAGAATGCCATCATTCCAGGGGTCCTTGATTGTTTTCCTCTAATACGTGGGATTATACCATGCTGTGGCCCACATACAGATCCTGTTGTCACTCCTCACCCCCTTCTCCTCAGAGTTATTAAAAGGCTCTCAGTTAATACACAGAAGTCCTTGAGGGAGCAGCCAACTGCTGATTGCATCAGAAACTGATCTTGAAGCATTGCCAAAAAATATGAATAGAATAGAGCACAGTCACTGCTAATAGTTTAGATGAATGTTTCTTGCCTCGGTACAATGGGTGTATCAAAACTCTCCCATTTTAAAATGAGTTCCGAATTTCTTAGGGCAGCAAGTGTTCAGTGGGTGCTTATGATGTGCCAGACCCGGTGATGCTACTGGGGGTACCTTGGGGGATGAGTCAGACAATGCCCCTCTTATCATGGGGATGACGAGTTTCTTTCCTTTCATTTATAAGCAACATCAAGCTGGTTATTTTTAGCTAAGAGACAAAATATTGCCCCAAATTTATAGACTTAGCATTTTGATTAAGGGCCTATCAGATTAGGGAGGACGAAGGCAGAGTTTCTTAACCTTCTCCCATAAACATACCCGAAGGCACTCTACCCTCGTTAACAGGCTCACTGCTGTAATGAATTAGTCAATTATGTATGTGTGGGGGAGAGAACAGCAGGAAGGATTGTATTACTTTCTCAGGGCTCATGTAATTTGAAAAGGCTCTTTAGGTATTTTTAATATCCTTTAATAATATCTCCTTTTGCTAGCATCTATGGATGTTATTATTCCCACATACACATATGTTTATGGGTTTTTAATAAAGATTTATTTGAGAAAGAACATATGCATGAGTTAGGGGAGGCACAGAGAGAGAGAGAGAGGGAGAGAAATCCTCAAGCAGACTCCCTGCTGAATGAGGAGCCCGATGTGGGGCTTAATCCCAGGACACTGAGGTCATGACCTGAGGCGGGGAGGAAAGGGAAAAAACAAGATGAAATCAGAGAGGGAGACAAAAAAAGGTGAAGGGCACCTGGGTGACTCAGTGGTTGAGCATCTGCCTTCAGCTCAGGTTATGATCCCAGGGTCCTGGGATCAAGTCCCACATCGGGCTCCCTGCAGGGAGCCTGCTTCTCCCTCTGCCTCTGTCTCTGCCTCTCTCTGTATGTCTCTCATGAGTAAATAAATAAAATCTAAAAAAAAAAAAGTCAGATGCTTCACTGACTGAGGTACCCAGGCACCCCGTATATGTTTTTTTTGAGTGTAACATAATTGTAGCTGCAGGTTCTAGATGACTCTGGGGATAGTTCACTGCTGGCGATGAGGTTGTGTGACCTGGTACAAAGTAAAAGGAGATGCAGACATGAAGACAGAACCTGGGAAAGTGAGAGCTGGTAAGTTGATCTGGGAAGAACTGAGCATTACAGTCACACACTGCCAGAGACGAAGCCAAAGTCTAACTCAGTGAGGTTGATGAACTTGTAGCAAGGGAGAGGGATCCAATGGACCCACTGAGGCCCTCACTGAACAAAGGAGTCAAGGTCATTGTAGGGTGTGCAGGTAGGGTGGAATTTAGGTAAGATTTAAATGAGTGATATGATGGTCTCAGAGCAGAGCAAGGCTGTAAGTAATATTTTATAAATATTTGGTAGTATTTTTACCAACATCAGGTCGGTGCTGAAAGCCAAAACTTGGAGTCCTCTTTCCTTAGATTCAAGGGGAATCCTTTACAGAGGGTCAGCACCTGGGCTGGAAATCAAGGCTGCTTCTTTGTAGCAAAGTGACCCACAGGCTCCTATCATCCTGGCAGGTGGTGGTGGTGGCAGGAGGTCCATTCTCCTTGATACTCAACTGAATTTCCAATGGTCTCTGATTTTAGAGAACAAGCTTTCTTAGCCCTATGTCCTAGGTGTTGGTGAACAAAAGCAGTTTTTGCAGGTTCACACTGGTAAGCCAAGATGTAAAAGTCAAGTTTTATTGAGGCAGCAGGAGACAACGGATGTAAAATTCCAACACTGCCAGAGCCAGAGGCACATCTCAAAGGAAATGTCTTAGCTCCTTGTTGACTCTTAAAAATCCCTCACCAAAAATGGGATCATAAAAAGGCAACAGAAGAGGGGTTTAGGAAGGATCTGTGAGGAAGTTTTCTTCAAAGAAAGCCATGCTGTGTTCCATCAAACCTCTGGTCGAAGGCCTTACCCACTGACCTCCCTGGAGTCATCAGCAGGACCACAAGGGCAAAGTGATATGTTCTCTGGTTATTATTTTTATTTTGTAAAGTTTTATTTATTTATTCATGAGAGACATGGAGAGAGAGAGGCAGAGACACAGGCAGAGAGAGGAGCAGGCTCCCTGCAGGAAGCCCAGTGGGAGACTCACTCCCAGGACCCTGGGATCACAAGCTGAGCTGAAGGCAGACACTCAACCACTGAGCCACCCAGGCATCCCTGTTTTCTGGTTTTTAGAGTATATCTGACTTTGGCCTGAGAGATCTAAAATTGAGAGGTTGAAAGTATTGGTTTATGGCAGCAGTTCAGAGAGAGCGAGAGAGCAGGGAAGGAGGACAGAGAATGCTCAAGACCCACGTGCTCTGAGAGTCAGGTGCGCTCCAGTATTGCTGGGAGCAAAGTGTGTGCAATTGTTTCTTGAGGACCCTGGGGAGAGCTGTTTGGTGAGAGAGCGTTGTGCTGGAGATGTGTAAATCCTGCCCAAGAGGAACAGAGACAGAGGTGATCCACAGGTGAATTTGTCGAAAGTAGCCTTCAGGGAACCAGAAACTAAGAGGATAAAGTGGCATAGAAAACTGCATTGACCAGAACAGGAGATGCACAGTTGTATGTTTCAAGATTAGGTCTCTAAAATTGTTAGAAAGCATCAAGAGAGCAAATGCTCTGTTTCGTTCTCGGCCAGGCCCGGAGCAATCTCCTTGCAGCAGGAACAGTTGAGCATGAATTTGGTATCCTCTGAATTCTCTTTTCTCCCTCTGTTATGGATTTGGAGGAGGTTCCCTCTCCCTTTGCTGGGAGGACCCAGCCTGCCTGTGTGGGACCCTAGCTGGGGGACCTCAGGGAAAGCCCAGCTCTGAATGAAGCTTGAAGCAGTGATCAAAGTGTATTGGCATTCACATTACAATTTCTGAATTCAAACTGTGTTTTATGGCCTACCTGATGAAAGGATTTTTATTACCTAAAGGGCATCAGAAAAGTTATGGGAACACCTGCACTTTCTTCTGAATACGTATGGAAGGAACAGGGGGAGGTAGAGGTTTGCCCTCTGCTTGCATCTGCCTCGCCCATCCTGCTTTGTTCTACATACTGGTCCCAGCTGCACTGAGAACAGTGCTCAGGGATATTCACCAACTTGGCAAGTGCTTTTGCTCTTTAAAGACATTGATGTCAATAGGGATGCATCACACAGGAAAATTAGGGAATCAGTAGAAGACTTAAATGGGAATGGCAGCTTGAAACTGGAAGAGACAAGGGTACTTAGTGTCTGGAAGCCAACTGAAATACAGAGGGCCAAGAAAGCTGGCAGTCATCGTTGAAGACTTTGGCCTTGGCCTCTGGGCCTCCATCTTTGTGTGCAAGGACAGGCAAAGGTTGTACAGAATTTGGAGCCCCACTGACGGACTACAGAAAACGTGGTGGGGCAGGATGCGTGCCTCTTTGGCAATTGCTCCGGTGCCCCTTCTCTGGGAAATCTCTGCCCATGAACAGAGATGGGCCCTGGGAGCCAGGTGGGTGCCCTCCACCCTCCTGACTCCCATCACGTCCCTCGTCACAGACAGTGGGATAGAACAGGGAGAGGCCGGCCTAGGCCACTAGTATTTTCTCTCCACAGAATTGGGATTGGGTCAAGGTGGTTGATTTAGTCGGGGGTCAGAGAGCACTGGGGTAGCTTTACTCTTTGTCTCCTGGACTTAGGAGCTGGGCAAGCTCTTTTCCAGAGAAAAACGGGAGAGTAGAGAGAGGCAGGTTTGAAGACAGTGGCAACTGTAGCCAAGTTCCTCTTGTCTCTCATTTCCTGACTCCCAGCCTTCTTGGGGACAATGTGCCATACATTTCGGTGGTTACATTTCTTATTTAACTTTTAATTTAGTCAGTTGCTACATCTTGTGATTCATCCACCAGCTGGATACACAGAGATACTTTCACATTCCGCATTTCTCCTACTTGGCCCTCCAGGGCAGGGCTGGCTTTCTTCTTCTAGGTGTCTTATAGCAAATGGTGTGAGCTCAATCAGTAAGGAGAAACCCATGCCTATAAGCAGGGGAAGAGGCTGGAACTAGTAGAACACATCTCTAACTCCAAGGGCTTCAGCTCTGCCCTAATTCTGGCCAAATAGGATTAAAACTGTTAACTCATTACAGTCCTAAATGTGATGTCATAGTTAAAAGGGAATGTACACTCTTTTTAATGAGTTTTAAGAAACAAAGGCAATGATGATGTGAAACAATCATCAGTCTGTGTCTTCTACTTTGCTCAGCTCTTATGCTTTCAGAATGCGGTTTCTAACTGGATGTGGGGAAAGTTGATTTTTTTTTTTAATGCAATGGGTTTATAAGGCTTTGTGTTAGATTTCCATCTTCCAGATTGTGATCCCATGTTCCTCTGTTGTTGCTCCTGGATCTGGAACCTGGTAGCCTTTCACAGGGGTGACTCCTACTGATTCTGATTCAGTGATCCCTCCTTTCCTTCAGAATGATTTCCTTGGCCGCTTCCAGATCATGTTCCCATAGCACCCTGGTTTCCCCATCATCTGTGCAGTAACAGTCTGTAGATCTACCTGGGTCTGTGTCATTCTCATTATTATACCCCCACATCTAGCAGATCCTGGAAAAGAATCAGTTCTTCTAAGATCCATGCCTGAGAGACTGGCTCAGTGAACGAATGCCCACTTCTTTGGCGACTCTGAAAAAGGAAAAAGAAAAAAAAGAATGATGTTATCTTGACATTAGTAACTTAGTGTTACCTGGTCAGGAATCATATCATAAACTATAAACTTCCCACCACTGCCTACAGGGCCCTGCCTCCTTTTACCTGCCTGCCACCACTCCCTGTCTGTGCCAGTCTAGCCACACTGGTCTTCTCTCTGTTCCAGCAGCATCACTTTTCTTCCTCCTTCAGGGTCTTGGCTCTTGCTGTTTGCTAGCAATGCCACTGCCCTCAAATTTTGCATAGCTGGTGTTTTCTGACTTAAGTGGCAGCTCAGATCTTAGAATGGTTCTCTCTCCTTTCTCAAATTCAAGAATTGCCTTCATCCTTCAGGTCACTCTTCTTTCTTCTTCTTTATTCCTTTCTGTAAATTTATCTGTTTACTGGTTCATTATCCTTCTTTTACTGATAAATAGCTTCCAGTCTGCCTTGTTCAAGACAATACTTAGTAGGATGCCCAGTTCATTGAAGGAACTAGAATTTGAAGATTAAAGTTATTACATGTTTGTTGAGTAAATGAATACAAGAAAAATTTTTGTTATAAATGTAAATGATCTAATCCCAAAGAAAGAATGTCAGTGGTGGAATTGCAGGTATTATTGTGAAAAAAACTTTTGGAGTGTTTTCTTTCCAATTTGTTCATATTAGAGAGTGCTAAGTTCTTTTATTTTTCCTTACACACTTAAACATAATTAGATCTCAACACTAAGATGCTTGCTCAGAGTATATTGGGACACATATTTTCAGACTATCATTTGGAATTCCATCCATTACAAGGATTCTATAAAAAATGCGTTAAGTAACAAAGTTATTGTCCTCCAAAGAGTTTTACCTTCTTCTCAAGAAAAAAAGAGGATTTGTTCTATTCTTCGTATTGAGTTTTTTTATCCTTCTTTTCGAGGTCATATTTATCTTAACTTTCCTTTCATTCTTTAGGTTTGATTTTTGTCAATTTCCTTTTTTTCCTGCTACTATGTAATTTATGAAGTTGTTGGGGGTGAAGTGCTTTATTTCTAACAGCCTATTTCAGAATCTCATGGCAATGACAAGAAGAGCAAATAGAATAGCCAGAGAGTTAAGGGACTGTGGTTCCCAGGTGAGTTAGGGGTCACTCCCTTCTAAACTGGCTAGGAGGGGATCCCTGGGTGGCACAGCGGTTTGGCGCCTGCCTTTGGCCCAGGGCGCGATCCTGGAGACCCAGGATCGAATCCCACATCAGGCTCCTGGTGCATGGAGCCTGCTTCTCCCTCCGCCTGTGTCTCTGCCTCTCTCTCTCTCTGTGACTATCATAAATAAATAAAAAATTAAAAAAAATAATTAAACTGGCTAGGATAACACAGGGCTTGCCTACTGTGGTCTGAGAGTTCAGATTACGTATCTCAACTTTCAAAGTCTAAGTCACATCTTGAAATGCTGTCACATTCCTTTCGTATAATTCCCTGCATTATTAGCTGAGTTTTCCAATTTGTATCTCCTGAATTTCTTCCCGTATGCTGCCCTTTTTGGTTTTGGCTTTTGTTAATGCTTTATTTATTTAGTCGTTTGGATTCTAAGTTCTTCTTGTCAGGGAGTTTTACCATAGATCTGTTTACGGCACGGCGCATTCTAAGTAACAAATGTCTCATATGGAATACAGAGTAAAACGAGAAAAAAAAAAAAGTTACGCATCATTTTGCCAAGAGTGAAAACATTTTATGCCTTTTCTCTGCGCAGGACAATTTCCCTCTGAATGTATGCGGCATTTGAAAAATACCCAGGAGTCCTCTCTGAAGCTAAGCGATGTTAGAGACCAGCTGTTATTCCTCCTGTTCAGATGAGAAAGAATCGCTCGCATCTGGCCTTTCTTTGCCCAGGTACGCGGGCTCCGCGCTTCGCTTCGGAGGCTGCAGGTCTGTAACGCAGCCGGCTCCTCAGCCACCTGGGAGCAGAGCGGCGGGGCGGAGCTCCCGATGATTGAGAGGAGCTACAGCGTCCTGACCAATCAGAGTTCGGCTTTGTTTTCTCCTCTCGACCAACGAGGGAGCTCCTCTGGCGAGGCTGCCCTCAAGCCCGACACGCCCTCCTCCACCGCAGCCTATCAGCAGGCGCCTTTTACGAAGCGTCGGCGGAGCTCCCGCCCCGCGGGCGGAGCGGCCCCCTCGCCCCGCCCCCCGGCCGCGGCCCCGCCCCGCCGCGGGAGGGGGCCGAGTCGGTTACTCGCTGCCCTGGAGGGGGGGGCCGGGCTCCCGCCGGGCTCGTGCGTCCTGCGCCCGCCGAGGCGGTGCCGAGCCCGCTGGCTCGCGATTGTCCTTGGCCGCGGCTGCGGTTGCTGCCTCTTCGCCTCCCGAGCCGGGGCCGCAGGGGCCGGAGCGGTCGCGCCTCCCGCGGGCCACGGCTGCCCGGAGCAGGTAACGGGGCGCCGGGGCTGCAGCGCCTGTCGGGGCCCCGGTGCGGCGCGGGCGGTGGGGTCTGTTCCCCGGCTGCTCCCTCAGGGCCCGGGAGTCTCCCGCCGGCCTCGAGACGCTTCCGCCCGGGAGTCCGCGGCGGCGGCGGCGGCGGCGACACCTTGCGGGGAGGTGGGGGCGGGCCCGGGCGCGGGGCCGGGGGCGGGGGTAGGGGGCGCTGCGGCGGGACCCCGGGGGACTCGGCGGCGGCGGCTGGGCCAGCGGGGGGCGCGAGGACGTGCAGGCGGAGCTCGACTGCGGAGTTGAGGCAGGCGGGCTCGCGAGGGGAAAGGACCTGCTGATAAGCAGCGATGAGCTGAGCGCCCTTCTCTCTCTCTCTTTTTTTTTTCTTTTCTAAAGCCAGAAAGGTGTCTTGGGGATCGTTAATCACATATTTTCCGGAGGCAGGCGCATTGCGGTGCCATTTACACATCATCACGCTGTACTCACTATTTATTATTTTTCGGATCAAGGAGCAGTCTTTACCGTGAACTAGTTTGGGGACTTTTCCTTAAGTGACAAGTAGACCTAGCAGGGTGAGTCACCTTTGTCTGGGCTCCAGCGGCGAGCGGAGCGATAGGGGTGAGGGGGAGGAATGCTGATGAGGCATGAGGACTGCCTGCGCAGGTTTGGAGGGATTGTGGGGGTGGAACCTTGTTTCTGTCACTCCGTCATGGAGGGGAGTACACTCGTGAATCTTTTTTCTTCTGATTTTTAGAAATATTAGCATTCAACTAATAAAAAAAAAAAAAGCTTCTCTAAAAACAGTCTCCGGGTTTTAGGTTTGGGGGATGCACCTGCTTGGTACTCATGTGGTAACACTTTGCAGACAAGCCAGGCAATTACTGATTTGCACCTCGAACTGGTCTTACCTTTTCTTTGACTTGCCGTTTTTCCCCCCCATTCACTCTTTGTTAACAAGTGAAATGGTGAAGGTCACCGGGTTTCAGCAGTGATGGCACAGTGAGAACTCTTGGAGCAGTGTTCTCTCCTTCTGGGTGCACTGGGCTTCTACTAACCAGTACAGGTTTTCCCTGCTATGTGAAAATAGAGCGTTCCTATGAAATCTTTTCTTAACGGAACTGCTGCAAAGCAAAGCAAAACAAAACAAAACAAAAAAACCACCACTCACTATTAATGTATACGGGACATTTTTTTTAGTGTTCCAGATTCCCAAAAAACCTCTTAGGCTTTTCTGATACCTTAGGACACATTTTGCTGATGGACGCATAAAATAAGTCAAGATACAGCGCAGATGCTCAGACACAGGTCAAGGCTGCTGCGGCTTGAAGCTGAGATGCTGAGTGTTCTCAAGGAAGGAGCTTGGCACCGCCAGCCACTCTTGCTGTTCCGGGTGTGTGCAGCCTCTATACCAGCTGATGCAAAATAAACCTCTTTGGGTTTCTTTCAGTTAGTGAAAACAGATCCTAAGGTCTGTCGTATAAGCAAAGTAGTGCAACACGAACTTGTGAAAAAGGGGAGATACCTGTATTTCCATTTACTCCTTTTCTTGGGAGGCAGGTAGTGAATATCATGCCCATTTTACAAATATATAAAGTGGAAGCCCTAGAGATGAAGAGAATTCTGTCCCAGGTCCCTTGACTCTTACCTTATTTTATACTCATAATGGATTTAATCCGGGATCTCCTAAGGTTCCCACCATCAGGCAAGCTTCTGTATTGATCACATGGTACAAAAGTCACAGATGGAGATGCTTATTTCCAAGTAAAAAAAAAATAGCGACTTTTAGGTTTTTGTTTTTTGTTTTTTCCTCCTCGAGGTTGCTGAGATAGTTTAAATCACACCAGAAAGGTAATTTTTCACACAGGCAAAACAAAACAAATTCGTAGTGGTGCTATGTGAAAATCTCTGTTTTAAATTTTGGGAAGTTTTCCAAATTGGAGAACCATATCTTATTTATGCTTGCATCTGTAACTTAGCAGTGGACTTCAGTACTGTTTTCTGAGTTGATTAGAAATACTATGCATAAGGCAAATAAAAATGAAGCGTGATGCATTCTGGTCATGACTTACAACTTCTTTTTGCAGAAAGTTAACTATAAGTTTAGGAGAAAAGTTGAAAATAAAAATCATTTATTCTTCAATTAGAATAGTGCAAGCAAGGGAGTTTGGGGGTTAATGGAGAGTAGGCTTAGATGGATAGTTGGGAAGAACCTCTCAAGGCTTGGGGAATGCTGGACAGTTGCTAGGTTATGCTACACTTCTTAATCATCAGGAACTTGAAACTGTCTTATGAATTAGTGAATGGAACTCTTGTAATCTTTAAGTAGTCCCTTTGCCTGGCAGATGCATCTGTGGCCTGTAACATGCCCATTTTGACATAACTTATTCTTCTAGGATATAAGGTTCTGCTTCCACAAGCCCTGACAGTCTGTCTCTGATTTATTTGTTTTTGCATCAATGTCTTAATTTTTACTCTCCTGTCAAAATTTCTAGCGCCCAAAGATTTCCATTAAGAAACCCTTATCGATCTATTAGTTTGCATAGGAGATGACTCTACTCTTCTTATGAACACAGCCCTCTTGCACTGTGGGGGACTGGAAAGAGATTTAAGCTATTTGTATAGTATTTGTTGTAGTCTTACCTAGGGTTTCTGTCCTTTAAAAGAATATTAATTACAGAGTTACACAACTTCCACTAGGTGGTGCACTGGGTGCTGCTCAATAGAGAGTTCAGTCAGATCCCCCACCCACCCCTTATTATAAGCATTTCACTAAGATACAGATGTATTGTAACTGTTTCTGTTGTAATTACAATTCAGACAGAATTGCAATAAGTGATTTGTCAGTTTCATTAAGTAAGATTACTTGGAAGGAAACAACAGTTTAAAGTGAAGGACACTATTAGGAATTTTAGAAATATCTTCTAAAAAGCCGATTCTCTCTGTGATCAGGAACCCACACCAGAGTGTGGATTTTTGGTCCTTATTTATGTACACTTGGAGGTTTTTAAAAAAGGGCTGTGTTTAAATCCTATGTGAACTATGAACTATTTGAGCATAGTTTCATGTTTTGCTTTCATTGATCGCTGATTCCTTAGAAGAAGTAGAATCAAGTGGGTATAAATAACAAGATTACTCAAATCTTGAATATGACCGAATACTTAAGTTATACATTTTTTTTTCTCCAGACATGTAACAAAGTTTTGTTTTTTGTTTTTTCCTTTCTTGAATGCTCACATAATCTATTTAGGAGAACATTATTATCAGCTTACTATTAAAGGAGAGGGGAGCATCCTCCCTCTGATTGTAAGAGCTAGCAGGCTTGTTTGTTACTGATTAATTGCTGTTATTGATGGTTACAGAAGGGGAATGAGAAGACATAGCTGTTACTTTCATAAGAAATACCAGATTTAAGTATAGAAATAGCAATGTTGGTGGAGGAATAAAGACTCGTTGGGATGATTGCATTTTGGGAGATTTTTACAGAAATCTTTGGGCCTTTAAAAGGCAGGAAAAGAATTTAAATGGGAAGGTGTGAAGGCAGTTGGTGTGAGTGTGTTTCAGTTCCAGTGAACTCTGTGAGAAGGGCCTTGGTAATTTGTTTCTTGGAAACAGCTGTGGTTCTGGGGGGGGGGGGAGATTTGATGGTGCTTTGGGAGAGGGGAAAATAAATTTTCTTCTAGGAGGGTAGTTCTTGCCAGTGCTGCCAATCCTTGGGTAAGCTTGGGCATGGAAAGGTGGATGATTGTTAAGTAACCAGGCAGATTAAAAACTGCCTGATTGGGGCCTTCTCAGAGCACTTTGCACCATTGACGACTTGAATCAAGTCAATATGCATCTCAAGTCAGGTTTCTTTTTTAAGATTTTATTTTTATTTTTTATTAATGAGAGACACAGAGAGGCAGAGGGAGAAGCAGGTTCCCTGCAGGGAGCCTGATGTGGGATTCGATCCCGGGACCCTGGGATCACACCCTGAGCCGAAGGCAGATGCTCAACTACTGAGCCACCCAGGTGTCCCTTAAGTCAGGTTTCTAGCTATCCCATGGTACAGAGTTGGGCAAGTTAACTCTTTAGTCTTCAGTTTTTAATTTTTAAAATAAGAATCCTGAGCTTTATAAAATTAATAATTTGAGTATGCAAGTGAATAGCTTAAAAGAATTATTTGGCACATAGCAGGTTCTCAAATTATGGTAGGTGCTTGAATCCATACACACTTCTGAAACTGTCTTCCACTACCTTAAAAACAAGGTGTTAATAGGCAAATTTAAGTACACATGGAGTTGTATTATTCAAGTTGAAGACTTGAGTTGGGATAGGAAAGGAGGCTTCTGTTCTAGATATGGCATTCAGATAGGATGCCATAAAGGGTGGTCTAGGCAAGGGGCTGGGAAAATGTGAGCAGTTTTTGGATTAGTATATGTATGTACTAGTGTATCTGATTAACTTGACTCATGATAAAGACATATTTGGAAGATGGTGCCAGTATATGTTTATTTAAAGCAGTTTGAATCTTGAGAAACAAATATTTCTGAAGGTTATAACATTTTTCTTTTTTTCTTTTTTTTCTTTTTTCTTTTTTTGCAATTGGAAGTTTGTTGAAGGGGTATTGAAAAAATTTGGAGTTGAGCCAAGGATAAAAAGGCTTGTGGGGCTTTGGACCAAGATTTTTCAAGCTTCTGCTACTGATACCCAAAACATTTTTGTCCTCTTCCTAATATGGCTTCTGATTCAACTTCTGAAGATTCTCTTTGGACCTCTGCTTTTTTCATGTTTGGTATATAAAATCTAGTTCCTAGTAAGGCCCCTCAGAGTAGACTTTTTTTTAGATGGTTGAATCAGGGTATAGACTGAACATTTTGTCAGGTTGGGGAAGGAGTCTCTGTGTCTTGAGAAAATGAATGAATATTATTTTGATTTATTTAGAATCATTTTAAATCAAACTTTAAATCAAAAGTTTACATTGTGAAATTTCCAAAAACAGTGATCATGTCCTATTTAACTAAATACATAAAGTGTGAAAACCAGACCTGTGGTTCTCAAGCCTTTGCATGCCTCCAGCTCACCAGGAGGGCTTGTTAAAACTTAGGTAGCTGCCTCTACTTTTACAGTTTGATTTAGTGGGTCTGTGGGTGGGCCCTGAGAGTGTGCCTTTTTTTTTTTTAAAGATTTTGTTTATTCGTGAGAGACACAGGCAGAGACATAGGCAGAGGGAGAAGCAGGCTTCCTGTGGGGAGCCTGATTCGGGACTTGATCCCTGGACCCCAGGATCATAAACTGAGCTGAAGGCCGACACTCAACCACTGAACCATCTAGGTGTCCCTGTCTTTCTGTTAAGCTGCAATGTTGATGCTCTGGCCCAGGGATCACACTCTGAAAAACATGGAGAAGGTGCCGGGGGAATAGAAGCATAGTGGTTAAGAAAACAGGCTTTGAAGTTTGAAAGATCTGTATTTGAATCCCTGCTCAGTCACCGTCACCTTTATTTCCTCTGTTCTAAAGTAGAAATACAGTATCGTGTGGCGAATATTAAATGAACTGAAATGTGTTTAAAACCTATAGAATAGTGTCTGCGAGGTGGCAAAATATAATAAATGTTGGCTTTTAATCCTAAAAAAAATTAAGGATATAAAGTAAATAGAATCCTGTATCTTATAAAGTTGAGGTATGCTCCTTAAGGACAGAAACTTTGAATTGAAAAGACCTTTTTTAAAAGATTTTATTTATTTGTGTTTGTGCCTGTGTGTGAGAGTGTGTGCGCGCAGACAGCAGAGGGAGGAGCAGGCTCCCTGCTCATGCAGGGCTCAATCCCAGGACCCTGAGATTGTGACTCCCGCTGAAGGCAGACGCTTAATGCACTGAGCCACCCAGGCGCCCCCAGAAACTTTTATATTTATCCTCATTTCCTAGCACTGTGCTGTGGAAAAATAGAGGAGAACTCCATTTCTATTTAACAAATGAAGGAAACATTTGTGGATCTAGTGATTTTCCAGAAACATTTTTAAGAGATGTGGAATATTAACATTGGTGGTGTCTTTTTTTTTTTCCCCCTCCTAAAAGGTTTCTTTGGTCAAAATATGTTGGTTTTCGGAGAATCACAGTCCACCCTTCATATAACAGGAATTTTAAAGGTTGTTGCTGGGAGTTCAATTACAGTCAACACCTGTGAGGTAGCTTTAGAAAATAGTCTCACCTGTCGAATGGTGACAGTGTTTGAATACCCTGAATGTAGTTCTGGGAGATTGTTCCCCTCCGTTTTCCACATACTTGGTTCATTTTCTTTCTGGGGGTCTCTGAGAGCCCGCCTCTGTCTGGCAAGCCTCCAAAAAGTTAGTGTTACTTGTTCCCTTTTTATTGTTTCCTCCGCTGGAATGCAGACTCTGTAAGAGCCAGGTTCAAGCATCCAGGGCCTAGCATCTGCTGGCTCCATGAAGCTCTGTGTGTGGCAGGGCCTCCCTCGGGCGTCAGGTGCACAGGCTGGAGTTCACGTCCCCTTCGTGGTCCGCCGTCATTATGTGGCAGCGGTCCATGGAAGCCTCTCAGCTTATTTCCTTACATATTTCTCCTTCCTCCCCTATTCCATTCTTGTTTCTCCCCCGCCTGGCATTGCACCCTCTCTGGGGCTTGTCCCTAACTTCATTTCTGCCGGATTACTATCTGGAATGGTTGTGCCAGTTTGCACTGGTGCCAGGTGTCCTTCCCCCACATTCTCGCTAGCACTTGATATTTTCTGACCTTATAATTTTTTCATCTGATGCAACAGATGGAGCGAATTGGGCACAAAGTGATACATTTACTGTTCGGATTTGCAATTCTCTGATTACTAATGCAGGCCAGTATCCTGTCATATACTTTCAGCTGTGTGAGGTCCCCTTTTGTGAATTTGCATGTATATATTCTTTGCCTCTTTTTTCTATTAGATTTTTGTATCTCCCTTCCTGCTTTTCTACCCTAATTTACAGGAATTTTTTTTTGTATATTCTGGGTGTTAATCTGTTGGGTTTTATAGGCTGCAAATATCTTCTTAGGTTTTTTTTTTTTACACCCATTTATTCGGTTTTTTCTTGAAATCTTTTATTGAACAGAATCTTTAATTTTGTTATAGTTAGATCCATTTTTTTCACCATCTAGGTTTTGTTTAGGAAATGTTTGTCCATTATTAGTTAACAAAGATATGTTTGTGCAATCTGTCTCCTGTTCTACTTCCACAGTGGTTTTTGTTTTTATTTTCAATTTTATTACTACAACCTGTTTATAGTGATTGGCATGTAGAAGTATGAGACCCACCTGTTTTCTTTTCAGATGTGTTTAAACCAGCGATTATCATTCCTGGCTTTTACATTAGCATTAACTAGGTAGATTTTAGAACCATCTCCTCCAATTTACCCCATATTAACTGAATCAGAATCTAGAAGGAGTGGAGACCCAGCAATTGGATTTTTAAAAACCTCCTCTGGTGATCTATAACCATGGTTAAACCATATGTTAATAAACGAAATTCAACTGATCTTATTGGCTTTATTTGGGGATGCATGCTGGGCAGTAACCCATTTAGCAAATAGAAAGGAGATCTGAGAAGGAGCTACGTAAAATGAAAGACTTTTGTGTGCAGAAGGGAGTGGGATCAGGAAGTTATACTAGCAAATAAGTGGATTGTTTGTGGTAAGGTCACTTTCCTTTAGATGATAGGAGTCTAATGTCAGGCAGGTTACCTCATTTGTGCAGTTCAGGTAAGTTCCTAATGAACTGGTTTATTATTCCATTTCTGGGAGAGCTGAAACTAATTGTCTCTGGTGATGTGGGGCTTAGCATAAGTAACTCTGTGTTGGACCTATTTTCTTGTTTTTAACACCTGTATCAAAGAGAGTTATTTTTTCAATAGAATTAAAAATTTTTTTTCCACTATTGTCTTATGTCTTCTTTGTCAGATTCATTCATAGGTACTTCAGGTTTGTTTCTATTGTGACTTTTTTTCTCTTTTCTCACTTTTTTTCTCTATGAGTACATATGTCTGTATTGATATAAATGTATTTTAGGGGCAATCTTATTAAATTTTTATTGTATCTTAATAGCTGGTTTATCTTTTCCATGTTCTGTGAAGTTTATTTTTTAAATAATGGCCTATTGTTTTCCTTCCAATTTTTATTACCTTTTGTATTTCCTTCATTTACTGCATTTGTCTAGCATTGTGGTGATACATTGAGAATAACAGAGATGGTGATCTCTCTATCCTATAGGACCTTAAAGGGAATTCATCTTTAGTTTTTTTTTTTTCCCCATCTTTAGTTTTACCTTTAATTGGGAGATTTGTTCTTATTATTTTTGATTTCACTTTTTTTTGGGGGGGTTCTAAATATAAATTTTAGAGTATTAAATCGTTAAAAATGATAATCCCATTATATGAAAACATGAAAAAGTCTTTATGAAAAATAACTAATTAAATAAATGAGAAGAGTGACATTCGATGTTTTTATAACATTTTTAAAATTGAAATACAGTTGACTTAGGATGTTAGTTTCAGGTGTACAACATAATCCTTTGAGAATCCTGTATGTTTATGTAATACCATGGTAAGTGTGGTTACCATCTGTCAAAGGTATTACACTGATACTATTACTGTGCTGTACTGTTCATCCCTGTGACTTTGTAACTGGGACCTTGTACTTCTTAATCCCCTTCACCTATTTCACCCACCACTTCCCTTCCCGGCAACTACAAGTTCGTTCTCTGTATTTATGAGTCTGTTTTGTTTATCCATTTGTTTTGCTTCTTAGATTACACATGTAAGTGAAATCATATGGTATTTGTCTTTCTCTGACTTATTTCACTTAGCACAATACCCTCTAGGTCCATCCATGTTGTGAATGACAAGATTTTCTTTCTTTCTTTCTTTCTTTCTTTCTTTCTTTCTTTCTTTCTCTCTTTCTCTCTCTCTTTCTCTCTTTCTTTCTTTCTCTCTCTCTTTCTCTCTTTCTTTTTCTTTCTTTCTTTCTTTTTCTTTCTTCCTTCCTTCCTTCCTTCCTTCCTTCCTTCCTTCCTTTCTTCCTTCTTTATTTATTATATTTTTTTAAAGATTATTTATCTATTCATGAGAAAGAGAAGGAGGGAGGGAGGCAGAGGGAGGTAGAGACACAGGGCAGAGGGAGAGGCAGGCTTCCTGTGGGGAGCCCAATGCAGGACTTGATCCCTGGGCCCCTGGATCACGCCCTGAGCCGAAGGAAGAAGCTCAACCACTGAGCCACTAAGACGTCCCTATTTTTTTTTTTTTTTTAATGCTGGGTAATATTCCATTCTCTCTATATGCCACATCTTCTTTATTCACTCTTCTATCACTGGACACTTAGGTTGCTTCTTGGCTATTGTAAATAATGCAGCAGTGAATTAGTGTTTTTATTGCCTTTGGGTACTCAGAAGTAGAATTACTGGATCATATGGTATTTCTATTTTTAATATTTTGAGGAATCTCTATACTGTTTTCCACAGTGGCTGCAGCAATTTATATTCCTGCCAACAGTGCATGAGTGTTCTTTTTTCTCCACATCTTCACCAATGCCTATTACTTATCTTTTTGATACTAGCCATTCTGACTGGTGTCAGGTGGTATCTTATTGTGGTTTTGATTACTGTTTCCCTGATAATTAATGGTGTTGAGCATCTTTTCATGTATCCATTGGCCATCTGTATGTCTTCTTTAGAAAATGTTCAGATCCTTTGCGCATTTTAAAATCAGATTAGTTTTTTGGTGGTGTTGTGTGAATTCTTTATATATTTTGGATATGAACTGATGAGATATATCCTTTGCATATATCTTCTCTCATTTAATAAGCTAAGCTGTCTTTACATTTCTTTTTTTTTTTTTTAAGATTTTATTTATTTATTCATGAGAGAGAGGCAGAGACGCAGGCAGAGGGAGAAGCAGGCTCCGTGCAGGGAGCCCAATGTGGGACTCGACCCTGGGACTCCAGGATCACACCCTGGACTGAAGGCAGGCACCAAACTGCTGAGCCACCCAGGGATCCTCTGTCTTTGCATTGCATTGATGGTTTCCTTCGTTGTGCATTGATCTAGTCTCAATAGTTTATTCTTACTTTTGTTTCTCTTGCCTGAGGACACAATCCAGAAAAGTGTTGCTAAGGCCAATGTCTAAGAGATTACTGCCTATGTTTTGTTCTAGGAGTTTTATGGTTTCAGGTTTTACATTTAGGCGCTTATTCCATTTTGAGTTAATTTTTATGTGTGATGGTAAGAAAGTGGTCCAGTTTCATTCTTTCACATATAGCTGTGCAATTTTCCCAGCGTCATTTATTGATGAGATGGTCTTTTCTCCTTTGTATATTCTTGCCTCTTTTATCATAGATTAATTGACCATATAAGCATGGATTTATTTTTGGGCTCTTAATTCTGTTCTGTTGATCTAGATCTCTGTCTCTGTGTCAATACCATACTGTTTTGATTACTGTAGCTTTGTACTATAGTATAAAATCTGGGATTGTGATATTTCCAGCTTTGCTCATCTTTCTCAAGATTGCTCTGGCTATTTGAGATCTTTTCATGGTTCCATACAAGTTTTAGGAATACTTTTCTTCTGTGAAAAATGCTGTTGGATTTTAGATAGGCATCATATTGAATCTATAGATTGCTTTGGCTAGTATGGACGTTTTAACAATCATCTTCCAATTCATGGGCATGGAATACCTTTCTGTTTGTTTCATGTTCAGTTTCTTTCATCAATGTCTTATTTTCTGAGTACAGGTCTTTCACCTCTTCAATTACATTTATCCTTAGTTATTTTATTCTTTTTGATTATAGCTCCTTTTCATGTCACGTAGTAGAAGACAGCTGGATTTTTCTGTTTATTCAGTCTGTGGTAATTTGTTGTTTGGTTGGAATATATGAAGGAGATTTAGTGTTGTACAGACCTGTAGTTGGAAGGGAGGAGTGTTTTAATGATCTTTTGAGGTAATCGTGGGTATTCTCCTTGATACTACATCTAAAGTCTGTGACAGTGTCTTAAAAATTTAGTTGCAGATTGGAATCTTAACCCATATCAAACTTCTCTCATTCTGTTACATTTAATTATATTGGTATATCTTGTACTTTGACTCTTCATATGTGATTTGGCAAATACTGGTTCCGGAAATTCTGCAAGTCTCCCAAATGTTGCCACTTTTTTATGATACCATTTGAAAAAGGTCGCATTTGTTAATCACCTGTGATCCCACCAGAAAGATCTTTATTGCAAAAGCTGTCATGTTGCTGGTGGCAGATAGAATTTTTTGAAAAACCCAATTTTTGCTTGAAAGCTTGAATTTTCTCATGGTCAACACATATCTTAGGTGTTTTCCTTGAAGAAAAGGAAAGGTAGGTAGGTTCATTTTATTCATTTAAAAAAGCATGTCTGCCAAATACCCAACTTTCAATACTCAGTTTGCCTTTTGGTTATTTTCTCTAAGAATGATACTTTGTGGGCGAAAACGCTATTTGCTCAGCTTGTAAATCTCAGATGGTGCTCCTTTTCAATGAGACAACCATCATACTTCAGTGTGTGGCACAAGTTCTTAGATGTATACTTCGTATCTTGTCACAGAATATCAAGAGGACATGTATCCAAGAATAGAGATTTCAGTACAATTGTTAATTTTCCCTGTTTCATCAAGGACATTCTTATGTGAAGCTAGCTTTTTTTTTTTCACTGTGTTGATAGTGGGGAGGACTGTCCAGTTGGTGCCCCTGCCTTTCTTCCTGCCAGGGTGCCAGCGATTTTACACACTCTTGCTTTTAGATAATCAGTGCAGTGAGAATTGCAAGTAACCTGTCAGCATTATTATAAAAACAGTCTTGACATTGTGGATGTACAGAAAGGTTCTTGGGGACCCCCCAGGGTTTAAAGATCACCTGAGAACAGCTGGCTCATTGTATCTCTCACAAGTACAGTTGAGGGCCAAGTTCTTAGGCTGATCTGCCTCCCCTGAGGTTGCTGAACAGATCCAACTTTTCCTTTGCTTACTTACTCCTGAAGCTATCTCTCAGGAGCAGGGACTGGCTACTTCTTGGCTTAGCTATGTGGTATTTTTCCAAGTGAGGGAAGTTTAGTAATGCTAGGAAAGAAAATCTTTCTGAGATCAGCAACTTCAGACCTGTGTGAAGCTATTAATCTCACTGTTTTATCACAGTAATAAATAGGTCTACAAACATGCTAATACTTGGTTTACTTTCCTCACCTTTTAAGATGAAGATAATCACAAAGAGAAGTTAAAGACACATCCTATACATTTATCAAGAAATATTTGTTGGGTAGTGTCATCATAATTAAGAAGAATTATAACAAGTGGTAACCTGTTGTAATGCTTTTAATTTAATGTATGGTTTAACATGTTCTTTTTATTTCCTGTAGATAGTAATCAGATCTTGATTTGATTCAGTTTCTATTTTTTGCAGAATTGCTTCATAAGTGGTAAGGTGTACCTCTAGCTGGAGTCAGGCAATGATTATCTCTCTTTTTGTGATGTTCCTGGTCATTGATAATCATTACCTAGAGCTATTGTTTTCTTAATAATTTGTGAAATGGTGATATTTTATTTTATTTTTTAAAGATTTATTTATTTATTTATTTATTTATTTATTTATTTATTTATTTATTTATTTATGAGAGAGAGAGAGATCCCCAAATGGTGATTTTTTAATTCTGTCTTCATTATTTATTAGGGTATTTTCATAAAGAGGAATTTCCCCAATGAGTTATTTGAGATATAGTTGTATAGAAAAGGCAGGTTGGATTTTTTTTTTAAATCAATTTTCAACATTGTGAGCTGGTCCATTAGATTATAGAATGAGTCTGTTCAGGATGAGTAAATTAAATTGGTCTCTCAATTGCTTTTCTTTGAAACACCAAGTGAAATTGCACTGGTTTTTAGAAATAAGTAAATCCAAAGGAAACTATTAATAAAAAACTCCTTTTGTTGTATTCCAAAAGTAACTTAATTCATTTGAAATAAAAATGTATGGTAGACACCTATTGGTGGTATTAAGAGAAATAAATTTTGCATTAAAATAAGATTTTTCTTGGGGCACCTGGGTGGCTCAGTTAGTGAAGTGTCTGACTCCTGATTTTGGCCCAGGTCATGATCTCAGGGTCGTGAGATTTTTCTTCTGAGAATAATGTGTTTAATACATGTAATTATTCTTTTACTTACATTGTATTCTGAGAGCACATTTGAAAGTGTATAAAGCATCCTTTCCATCAAAGTGTTTATAGTAGAATAAAGTAGGTAAAAAGTTGACCTTTGTTAGATAAATTTTTTTTTTTTTACTGGCATTTCATGAGTTGAATGATAAACTAGTTATATTTATTACGATATTTCCTCCTCTCTAAAATTTATAATGTTGAGAAACAGATGACGGAAAATGAAGTTTTGCTTGGAAAAAGGACAATAATAGGTGACACTGGTTATGGGAGGGGTGGGTCAGATAGAGCTGGAGTATCTGTTGGAATTCTGGTGAGAACAGGGGAAGCCTTTCCTCCTCAACTACAGACTCTCACCCTGGTGCTGGCTGTGGCTTAAAAACAGGTCCTTCTGCTTCAGGCCAGACCTGTTTTGAGCCGCTCCTCCCTTCCTGAATTCCTTCTCATGATTTGACTGATGGCTGAGTAGTACCCAGTACTTAGTACCGGGACAGGTGGTTACATAAGTACCTGTGTACATTTGTGGCTCTCCTCCTGGGAACCTGTCAACGGCTGTTGCCGATCAGCAGTAGGGTTCTTTGTAGGTCCAGCTTTTTGGGTTCTCTGGTGCACCTTTTAGAATGGTATCCGCAGTGAAGAAGTTCATTAGTGAGGTACGGGACAGATGCTCACTCTGACCACTGAGATCTCAGTTATCTTCAGTTCAGCATTGTGTACTTTACAAATGGTAGCTTAAGCGATTGTGACTCGAATTTTTCTAGATGTTTCTAATCTCCAGCTGAGTCCCAAACTGAGTAATTGAAATGGCTCTTATTTTTGCATATGGAGCCTAAAACATCCCAGGGGAAGACTGAATGGGATAGCAAGATTGCTTCCCACAATAGACATTTTTCTCTGGAACATTTTTATCTTCACAGCTGCCATTGCCAGTAACCGCCATTTATTGATCCTTTAGTATTCCTGAGGCACTGCGCTGAGCCAGTGCTCCCTGACATTCACCTGTAAATGTCTTACAGCAGCCCTGGGAGGATTGTCTGTTTTCTTTAACAAATGGGGAAACCCAAGGCCTGCAGTCCTGTGATTAGGCCTACTTTGCCCTGAGTCCTGTGATTAGGGAGTGATAATGCCAGGGTTTAAACTCCAGCTACCTGTTCTCCTATAGGTCAGAAACCAGTATGTGAGAATAGCCTGTGGTTTGAATTCTTACTGGAATTTTTATCTCTTTTATGCATCTGTAGTCCCTTTTTGGCTCCTTATTTTCATCTGGACAAGCACAAGTCTCAGCTACTTTGGTCAGTACTCTAAATATTTTTCTACCAAAGTGTGACTCCTTGACGATGATGAGAGTTTGCTCAGAAGTCTGAGGGCGCTTCACAGAGCCACCCACTGCAAGCATGACATTGTTCTAAGGTTTTATGTTTGATCTGATAGATTATATATCACTTTCCTTGTTTAAAATGGACACTCCAGAAAGATGTGTCATTGTCCTGCATACCCTTGAACCTCCATGGGTACCTCACTTTGAGAAACAAGTTTACAGGTCTTTGTTTTTCCAAAGGACAATAATAGGTGGACCTACAAAAAACCCTACTGCTGATCGGCAACAGCCGTTGACAGGTTCCCAGGAGGAGAGCTACAAATGTACACAGGTACTTATGTAACCTTCTGTCCCGGTACTAAGTACTGGGTACTACTCAGCCATCAGTCAAATCATGAGAAGGAATTCAGGAAGGGAGGAGCGGCTCAAAACAGGTCTGGCCTGAAGCAGAAGGACCTGTTTTTAAGCCACAGCCAGCACCAGGGTGAGAGTCTGTAGTTGAGGAGGAAAGGCTTCCCCTGTTCTCACCAGAATTCCAACAGATACTCCAGCTCTATCTGACCCACCCCTCCCATAACCAGTGTCACCTATTATTGTCCTTTTTCCAAACAAATCTTGGCAGTATCATCCTGTCCTTAGATAATTTGCCATGTTGGTGCAGTGGGGGTAAGATGGGAAGGTTACTGACACGGTGCAGATGGACAGTGGTGAGGAGTAGGGAGTGGCACAGGGATGCGTTTTCTTTTTTTTTTAATTTATTTATGATAGTCACAGAGAGAGAGAGAGAGAGAGGCAGAGACATAGGCAGAGGGAGAAGCAGGCTCCATGCACCAGGAGCCCAACGTGGGATTCAACCCGGGTCTCCAGGATCGTGCCCTGGGCCAAAGGCAGGTGCCAAACCGCTGTGCCACCCAGGGATCTCAGGGATGCGTTTTCTAGAGATCTGGGTGGTGCGATGAACAGAATTGATGACTGGTTATTGGGAGGCTTAGTTCTTCTGATTTTCAGACACTTTAGATTTTTTTTTAAAGATTTTATTTATTTATGCATGAGTGACATAGAGAGAGGCAGAGACACAGGCAGGGGAGAAGCAGGCTCCATGCAGGGAGCCCGACATGGGACTTGATCCCGGGTCTCCAGGATCCCACCCTGGGCTGAGGGCGGCGCTAAACCCCTGAGCCCAACACTTTAGATTTCTCTTGACTTCTGCCACTGGTTTTTCCTTTTTGCTCCTGTCCCTTGACTATGGGAGCATCTTCAATCCTTGACTCATTTATTTCTGCCCTTACCCTTGTTATTAATGCCTTTGCCCATTGTCTGGGTTTTGGCTTCAGTGAGCTCCAGAGCATTGAATCCACTTGAGTCCTAATTTGCTGAAGCGAGTTTGCAGTTGCTCAGTGGTATCCTCGATATTGGAACGTCTTAGAGTTAGCATGTTTGATTTCAATGGCTCTTTTCTCTAAAACTCTAATATTGGAGCACCTGGGTGGTGCAGTCCATTAAGCATCAGACTCTTGGTTTCAGCTCAGGTCATGAGCTCAAGCCCCGCAACAGGCTGCATGTTCAGTACAGTGTCTGCTTGAGTTTTTCTCTCCCTCTGCCCCTCTCTACTGCATGCTCTCTCTGTCTTTCTCTAAAACAATTAAATCTTTAAAAATATATATAACATTTTTAGGCGGTATATAAATTGGTAGGAGTAGAACATTTCCATATCCACTGTAGATTAGACTCACATCCCTGTTTAATTAGCCGGGTGTTGAGAACTCACTGGAAGGCAGGCAGTCACGCTGGCTAGAACAGATGCAGCATAATGTGGTATTTCCTTTGGCCACTTGGTTCCCAATGAGGCATGCAGCCTGTGATGATGTCAAGGATTACATCATGGTTCCACTAGAACTAACAGGAACAATCTGTTTACCTCCTTTGAAGAGAATGCCCATAAACAGCAGGTTCTCCTACTTTTCAACTAGACAGCATCCATAAGGCCTAAAGCCTCATTATTAGGAGAGGGAATGGTTAGTGTTTTTAATGATGACTCTGCTCTCTTCCTGTTTAATCGAAGTTTATTGCCCCGTCACTGAAAACCTTGAGGCTATATGTCTTAATGGTTAAGGATGTGGACTGTAAACCAAAACGGTATTTAAAAAAAATCACTTTATTTAGGTATGATTGGCATGCGAGAAGCTGAACATATATAATATATACATCTGAAGGAGTTTGGAGAGAAATCCTTGTGACACCATCACCACAACCTATGCCACAGACTCATTCATCACTTTGAAAATTCCTCTTGCCCTCTTTATTATTATGACTATTATTTTTTTAAATTTTGTGATAAGAACTCTTAAGAATTATTCCCTCATGATACTGTATGGTTGGCTCTAGGCACTCTGCTGTGCAGTAGATCTAGGACTTGTTCATTTGGTATAACTGAAATTTTGTACCCTTGGCCCCTGGCAAGCACATTCCACTCTTAGCTTCTATGAATTTACCATTAGTTGTCAAAGAAGAGGTGTGATGTAGTATTTCTCCTTCTGTGGCTGGCTTACTTCACCTGGCATAATGTACTCCAGGATTTGGAGGATTGTCACAAACAGCAGGATTTCCTTCCCTTTTATCTTTTTTTTTTCACTTTTAAGATTTATTCACTTACAACTTTCAAATATACAGTAGGGTATTAACTATAGTCTCCATATTCTACATTGTATCCCCATGACTTATTTTATAACTGGAAGTTTGTACCTTTTGACCCCCTTCACCTATTTAGCTACCTCCCACTACCTTGGGCAACCACCAATCTCTTCTCTGTATTTTAGGAGCTTGATTTTTCTTTCTTTTTTAGATTCCACATATAGGTGAGATAAGGGCCTGTCTTTGACTTGTTTCACGTAGCATAACGCCCTCAGGGTCTATCCATGTTGTCATAAATGGCAAGATTTCCTTTTTTTTTTTTTTTTTTTTTGGCTGAATAGTATTTTAGTGTGTGTGTGTGTGTGTGTGTGTGTGTGTACAGTTTCTTTATCCATTGATGGACGCTAAGGTTGTTTCCATATCTTGGCTTTTGTGAATAATGCTGCGGTGAGCATGGAGGTGCATATATCTTTTGAATTGGTGTTGTCTTTTTTCTCTTCTCTCTTCTCTTCTGATAAATACCCAGAAGTGGAGTTGTAACATATGGGAGTTCTAGTTTTTAAATTTTTTTGAAGAATCTCCATACTGTTTTCAGTAGTGACTGTGCCGATTTACATTCCTACCACCAGGCACACGGATTCTCTTTTATCAGTATCCTCAATTCTCTCTTATCTATATCCTCAATCCTATATCTATATTCTTGTTTTCTTGTTTTTTTTTTTCCTAAAGATTTTTATTGATTTATTCATGAGAGACAGAGAGAGAGAGAGAGAGAGAGAGAGAGAGAGGGAGGGAGGTGGAGACACAGGCAGGGAGCCTGATGCAGAGCTTGATCCCAGGACCCCAGGATCATGCTGAAGGCAGGAGCTAAACTGCTGAGCCACCCAGGGATCCCTTCTTGTTTTTGATAATAGACATTCCAACAGATGGGAGGTGATATCTCATTTGTGTTTTCCTGATGATTAGTGATGTTGAACATCTGCTTTTGAATCTGTTGGCTATCTTTATGTCTTTGGAGAAATGTCTGTTCAGATCCTCTGCCCATTTTTAAATTAAATTTGTTTTGCTATTGAGTTCTAAGAGTCCTTTATATATTTTGTATATTAACCCCATATTGGATATATCATTTGCATATATGTTCACCCATTTGGTACAAGGTTGCCTTTTTGTTTGGTCGATGGTTTCCTTTGCTGTGCAAAAGATTTTTCCTTTTATGTATGTAGTCTCACTTTGGGTCAGTCCACAAAATTTTGCTAAGACTGATGTTGAGATGCTTGCTGCCTATGGTTTTTTCCCCAGGACTTTTATAGTTTCAGATCTTACAGTTAAGTCTTCAATCCATTTTGAGTTCATCTTTGTGTATGGTGTAAGATAGTGGTTGAATTTCATTCTCTTGCATGAAGCTGTCCAGTTTTCCCAGCAGCATTTATTGAAGAGACTGTCCTTTTCCCATTGTATGTTCTTGGCTATTTTGTCATAAATTGACCATATATGCTTGGGTTTACTTCTGGGATATCTGTTCTGTTCCATTGATTTATGTGTCTGTTTTTATGCAATATCATACTGTTTTGGTTAGTATAGCTTTGTAATATACTTTAAAATCAGGGAGTCTAATGCCTCCAGCTTTGTTCTTTTTTTTCTCAGGATTGCCTTGACTGGCAATCTTTTGTTGTTCCATACAAATTTTAGGATTGTTTGTTCTAACTGTTCTAGTTCTATGAAAATTACATTGGAATTTTTTTTTTTAATGCTTATTTGGCTCCATGAAATTTATTATTATTATTATTTATTTATTTATGATAGTCACAGAGAGAGAGAGAGAGAGAGGCAGAGACACAGGCAGAGGGAGAAGCAGGCTCCATGCACTGGGAGCCCGATGTGGGATTCGATCCCGGGTCTCCAGGATCGCGCCCTGGGCCAAAGGCAGGCGCCGAACTGCTGCGCCACCCAGGGATCCCTTACATTGGAATTTTGATAGGGATTGCATTAAATCTGTAGATTGCTTTGAGTAGTATGGGCATTTTAACAATACTCTTCCAGTCTATGAGCATGGAATATATTTGTCATCTTTGTTTCTTTTATTAGTGTCTTAGAGTTTTCAGTGTGCAAGTCTTTTACTTCTTTCATTAAATTTAGGTCTAGGTGTTTTATTCTTTTTGATGTTTTTGTATATGGCAGTTTTCTTTCTCTTTCTGTTACTTTATTAGTGTATAGAAAAGCAATATATTTTTTCATGTTAAATTTATACCGTGCAACCTTACCTTGGTTAAACCTTGATTTTAACATTTTTTTTTGGTGGAATCATTGGGGTTTTATTTATATATATTATGATATATGTAAATATATATATATTTTTTTTTAAAAAAAGCTTTTTTTTTAAAAATTTTTATTTATGATAGTCACACACACAGAGAGAGAAAGAGAGGCAGAGACACAGGCAGAGGGAGAAGCAGGCTCCATGCACCGGGACCCCGACATGGGATTCGATCCAGGGTCTCCAGGATCGCGCCCTGGGCCAAAGGCAGGTGCCAAACCGCTGCGCCACCCAGGGATCCCTAAATATGTATATTTAAGAATATATATATACACACACACATCATCGGCAAATAGTGACAGTTTTACTTCTTCCTTTCTGATTTGGATGTCTTTCCTTTTTCTTGCCTCATTGTTGAGGCTAGAACTTCTGGCACTATGTTGAATAAAGTGGTGAGATTGGCATCCTTGTCCCTGATCTTAGAGGTAAAGCTCTCACCTTTTCATCATTGAATATGTTAGTTGTGAGAATTTCCTTCTCTTTTAAGCTGAATACTGTCCTAAACCTTTTTGGATTCACATTCCAGTTCTGCTCGTTGTTAGTCTTATGAATTTAGATAACTTATTTCATCTCTAAGCCTCAATTTTCTTATCTGAAACAGGCTAATAATAGTACCCACCTCATATGATGGTAGTGAGAATAAATTAGATAACACACATGAAGCACTTAGTATAGGACCTGGCACAAATCAAGGAGCAATACATGGTAATTGCTATTCATTACTAATTAACCATATTGTTAAATACCCTAAAATGCTGATTTTTTTTTCCTATCTGTGCCAGCTAGTCAATAACCAGATGCTGTCTTCTTTCTTATCAGTGTTTTGCGGTGTCATTCCTGTCACTATTATTACTACTATGGTCACCTTAGATATTTATTGCCTTTTGTGTAGACTGCAGTAATTAGCACTTAGCTGACATTCCTGATTCCACTTCATTCTATCTATGCAGAAGTGTCTTGCTTTTTAAAAATGGCCATTGATTCTTTGGCTGTACCACTCAGAGTCTAAATTATTCCATGGGACCTTCAAAGCCTATTATATTTAGGCCCCACTATGGTTATTTTTCCTTACTCGTTTTTATATACCTTCTACTCTAGTAAGACATAGGAATGTGTTCTGAGACATACAACGTTTTCTTTTGTCTGCATTGACATCCTAGATTGCTTCATAGGCACATCTGTTATCTGTCATGGTCCTGGTTTGACGCTGTCATTGGAGGTTGTTATCTTCATGTGGTCTGTGCTGGTCTATAATAAGCAGGGGCTCCATTGTCACACTGGCCCACCTTTGGAGGTCTAGATTCTAAGAAATTCCATTGTTCTGTTGCTATTATTATCTAGAGCCAAAAGTACTAGAAATTGCCTCCTTTAGGCTTATACCCTATTGAAAGGAATTTTGCTCCTTGATATGTAAACTGCAACATTACTGTCCTACTTCTTTATATCTGGTGTTCCTAAAACTGGCATGTGTTGAGTGGGTACACAGTAATATTACCTTTTAAAATTTATTTTTGTCTTCTTGGTTTAAAGGGTCTGGGAGTTACTAAACTGGACCTCATGTTGGTTTAAAAAAAAAAAAAAGATAAATGGAATACAAGCTGTGTGAGCATGTGTTCCCTTGTCTTCAACCTCCACTATGTTAGGAGTAGCCCGAGTCAGGCCTGCCTGCTATGGTTTGCATACACTGTGGAAGTGCAGATCTGCCTAAGAGTTTGGCCTGTTCAGGTAGCCTGATCTCACTCTGTATGTTCTCCTCACCAGGGCTCACAACAGGAATAATTGTAAGGAATCATTTAGCCACAGGTTAGACTGGAGTTTTCTTGGATTTGATGGTGGGAAGATTTTAAGACTAAGACATTGATAGGAGGAAGAATCAGTAGAGGTGTCTTAGAGGGTGTAGGGATTCTGCTATTATTCTTAAATGCCTGCTGCCTGTGTGGTATGATAATGATCGATTCAGTGCAAGGATTTCTGTGTGTGTGTGTGTGTGTGTGTTTTAAGATCTATTTATTTTAGAGAAAGGAGAGTGTGCATGCATGGGAAAGACGGGCAGAGAGAGAGAGAGAATCTTAAGTAGACTCCATGCTGAGCACTCAGCCCAATGCGAGGCTTAATCTCATTACCCTGGGATCATGACCTGAGCTGAAATCAAGAGTTGGGCACTTAACCAGCTGAGCCACTCATGTGGCCTTGCATGGATTTCTTAAAGAACATGCTGTGCATTTCTCTAGTGAGTAAATAGCTAACCCAAAAGACTAGTTCACTGGTTCACAAGAAAGAGTCACTATGCTGCAGAATGTTTCTGCAGATGGCTGACTTTTTTTTTTTGTTAAAGATTTATTTATTTATTTATGATAGACCGAGAGAGACAGAGAGAGAGAGAGAGAGAATGGCAGAGACACAGGCAGAGGGAGAAGCAGGCTCCATGCAGGGAGCCCGCCGTGGGACTCGATCCCGGGACTCCAGGATCGCGCCCTGGGCCAAAGGCAGGCACCAAACCGCTGAGCCACCCAGGGATCCCCTGACTTTTGAGGAAGGAGTTGGAGGAGGGAATGGGGATCATGATTGAGGTGTGAGGGGGGGATATTGGATTTATTCAGAATTCTCTCACTTCTTGCATCTTCCTCTTTGCTTCTACTGAACGTTGTGCTCCTAGTTTCTGCTGCTGTGAACTTGGCCATAGGTAAGCCCCACTCTATAGATAAATTTCCGGGGATTGAACCAGAGTTTAGAGTTGCTAATTAGGCCGTTCTATTTCAAGAATTATGTTAGGAATCCAAAGTAGAAGTTGGCTGCTTGGTGAAGAAGTGAACTTCACTCTGTTCACCCTGGAGTTATTTAGGCAAGATATGTCAGCTATGTTCTGTGTGATAATTTAATTGGGTGAAAAAATTTAATCCCCCTTAAAAAAAAAAACAAAACAATTTGGGTAAAATTTCAGAACTATTGACTAGCAAAGAAAACAGGAAAATACCAGAGGGCCTTCACCAAAATTAACAGATGTGAACATTTTGGCATAGTTGTTGCAGATTTTTTTTATTTTTGGCAAAAGAAATGAAAGATTGTGGATAAAGTTGAAGTATATATTCTCCTTCCTACTATTTCCCCTTCCTCCCCACAAATAGTTGCTAATAATGATTTTTTATGTATCCTTCCATCTTTTTTTTGAATTGTAACAAATTCCCTCCATCTTTTTCTAAATATGCCTTATATATGAATGTCCTGTAATTTAAAGGGCATATGGGATGGTAAGTGATTATTAAATCATATACTGCATGTATCATTGTTACTTGCTTTAAAAAAAAAAAGTCACGTTTTGATGGTATCTAGTTTGGTAGATATAGACATCAGATGACATTTTCTTTTCTCTTTATTGTATTTTAAGTTTTTATTTACCAGATGACATTTTAAATTTTAATTTGTGTTGTCTGCAGAGGTCTTCTTTATGTATTTGGCTGCTTATGTAAATCTACCATTGGTTCCCTGACAATTTATACAGATTCTTTTTTTTTTTTTTGAGAGATTCTTAATACAAATTCTTACTTGTTTGTATGCCTTAAATTGGTTAGCATTTTAAGAGTTTACCCCATTAATAAGTTGCCTAATTTTTGGCTAAAGTTTCCATATACATTTTAGCAGACAGTCTCAATATTTTGTGTTCCAAAAAGATGCTGCAAAGATGTTGCACTGGGTGTGGAATAGTTTGCAAGGGATGTGAGTAGGGGGCAGGGGTTTTTTGGCTAGAATGAATATATGTAGAAAAGCTGTTGCTAGGGCCACTTTGGGAGCTTGTCATAAATGGTAGGTTATCAATTTTTTTTTGGGGGGGGTAACAGTTGCTGGTTTTCTGTATTAAAACAGTGTCCCCTTGATTTAAGAGATATACATAAATATGAAATTAATATTTAATTAGCAATATTCAGCCCTGCTGTAACAGGGCTTTTGTCTCATTGACACTGTCTTTTGGGTGTTTTCACTTGGATATCTCCTTTTGACCTCATTCAAAGATCTGAAGTGGAAAAACAGGTTCCACTTTTAAATACACCCAGTTCCTGTTTAAGGCACCACTGTGGTTTGTATATTTAAGATTAGGGACTGTGGAGTCAGTTGACTCCCAGCATGTGTCTTTAGTGTTTCATTCTTAGAGTGGATTTTTACCCTTACCATTTTGTGTACTGCACTAATTTCTTGTACTGCAGTGATGCTGGGTGGTTCTAGCCCGAGTATGCTCAGCCTTGACCTAGGTTACTCTAGTTGCTGCTTTGCTGAATAAGCAGCCTTTGGTTTACCCTGTACCCTGGAATCAGATTTTAGGACCTTACTTGCGTTACTTTATTTTTGAAGAGTACTCCTTCTCCATGAATTTTGAAGGGCTCTGAAGTTGCTATTTTTGTTCAAAGCCAGTTCTACTTCTTACCAGCTGTAGGACCCTGTATAAATTGTAAATGTTTCTGAGACTCTGTTTCCTCCTAGGTAAACCGAGGCAGCCATATTTAGGTTATAGGGCAAACAGAGGCAGTCATAATAATAGTATTTAGGTTATAGGGCTGTGGTAGGGTTTAAATCAGTGAATAAAGTACAGTAGCTGGTGCTGTAAGATATTAGGATTGTTATTATTATTTTTTAAAGGTTTATTTATTTTAGAGTGTGTGTGCAAGCAGGAGGTGAGGCAGAGAGAGAGTGAGACAAGCAGACTCTTCCTGCTGAGCAGGGAGCCCAGTATCAGGCTGGATCCCAGGACCCTGAGATCACAACCTAAGCAGGAAACCAAGAGTAGGTGACTTAACTGATGCCCCAGGGCTGTTATCCTTAATCCTATCAAAGCCTTAATCTTTTACCCAGATTTTATTGTTCTTCACATTGTGCTACTCTAAGTATTCAGGTTTAACCTTTTAACAGTATAAACCTGTTGTGTAATCAGATCTGGGTAGAAGATCATGACATTCACTGAGAGAGGACGTGCTGGTAGGTGATCACATTTGGAGGAGGTAGCAGGAAGATAGGTTTGTTTTGAAATACGTTGAGTTTGAGGTGCCTGCACATTAAGATGATCTTGACTGGGGTAAGGATAGGGAACTGGAGATTGTCAGCTCACAGACACATTTGTATGGCAACATTTTTAGGTTCAAAAATGCCTCTTAAGTCTGGACCTAAAAATTTTTCAATACAGATTTTAGCTGTTATATCAAGATTTACTGCGTGCTTGTTATTTAAAAGGCACTGTGTTGGGCACTGAGATGATGCAAAGAGGCATATTATCCAACTTCTCTCTTGGGACCTTCACATCAAAGGACATAGAAATTGAATGAAAGCAGAATGAAATGATTAAAAGACAAACATTGAAGGTAGCCGTGGCTGTGGATTATTTATGATGTAGAATTTGAAGGCATATGGGAAACTAGGAGGAAGTGGTGATGAAGATAGCTTATTTTCACAAATGTTTAGGTTTCTTTACATTTTGGTAGCAGAGAGGAGATTTCCCACGCAGCCTCCTACATGAGGAGTGATTTGAAGAATGTCACACTTCAGTCTATGTGGTGTAGACATCCTGTAAACTTTGGATGGCTATGATTGTTTTATAAATCAGTTTCATTGGTTTTGTTGATTCTGAGAGCCAGAGTCTTCTGGTTTAGAAAATTGGTAAATTTTATGGGATTTTATGTATCCTTGTTTCCTTGGTGTCAAATGTGTGAAATACTTTTGATTGTTAAAGAATATTTTATGTCAAAAATAAACTCCTTAGGGAGCCTTAGTGACTATAAATGTACTCTCCAATCAACATTCTGAGATATATGCAGCTTTGATAATATATACAGGGATGAGAATAAAAATCTGTGAGGTCTAACAAATGCAGAACTTGAAATTGCTAATGCAAAGAGTAATTGTGTTCTGGGGGAGAGAAACTTCTGTGTTCACACTTTTTGATTGTACTCTTGATACCATTTGTCTTCAAGTAGACAGAAGACATTTAAATTCTTTGCTTTCATAGTCTCTGAATACTTGTCCCTTAAGCACTAAGGTAGTTGTGAGTGAGTGAATTGGAATGTGAGAATTCATAAGACTTCTCATATTTCATTGAGCACACTCTTCCATGGGAGGGGTCCTACTGAGTAATTGCTTCTTTGTGGTTCCATTTACTTAATTACTTTATCAGTAAAGAGGTTACCTAAGAAATGTGACAGAATACACTAATGTGAATACTTTTAATCTTTCTTCAGCTATGAATGTTTTTGTTTTTTTGAGGTAGAATTCTTTTGCAGTTGTACCAGAAGACACAGAAAAGACTTTCTGGTTAACTTAGAACATATCAATTTACCAGTCTCTTTTAGATTTAGACCATGCAAGACTTCTTTTGAACCACTAATACCAGATAATTTTTTTCCACTAGTGAAAGTGAATTCTTTGTCAATATATTAAATCATTATATAAAGAAATACAAATAGATTTTATACATAATTATGTGGTAAAAATAGATTAGCTTTTAAAGATTGAAGTATAATTGATATACAATATCCTCTCAGTTTCAGATATACATCATAGTGGTTTGGTATTTTGATACATTGCAAAATGGTCTCCATGATAAGTCTAGTTAACATCTGTTACCATAGGAAGTTGTTATAATGTATATTTTTAAGAATTTATTTATTTGAGAGAGAGCCGAGAGCATTCAAGCTGAACAGGGAGTCTGTTATGGGACTCAATCCCCAGGACCCTAGGATTATGACCTGAGCCAAAGGCAGACGCTTAACCTACTGAGCCATCGAGGTACCTGAAAGTTATTGTAATATTGACAGTATTCTTTATGTTGAACATTATATCCCCATAACTAATTTATTTTATAACTGGAAGCTTGTACCTCTTAATCCCTTCATCTATTTCACCTGCCCCTTTAGTCCCTACCTCCTCTATACTCTGTTCCCTGTATTTTTGAGTCTCTGTTTTGTTCATTTGTTTTTAGTTTACATATGTAAGATAAATCACACAGTATTTGTCTTTCTCTGATTATTTCACTTAGCATAATACTGTTGAGGTCCCTGCATATTGTCACAAAATCAAGATTTCATTATTTTTTTTTAGGGCTGAATAGTATTCCAGTGTATGTATATACACATACACATACATACAGATGGACACCACAGCTTTATTCATCTATCATTGTAATTCGGTTGCTTCCATATAATGGCTATTATAAATAGTGCCACATGGAACATAGGATTGCATAGATCTCTTTGAATTGGTGTTTTTGTTTTCTTCAGATAAATGCCCAGAAGTAAACTTGCTGGATCATGTGGTAGTTCTACTTTTAATTTTTCCAGGAACCTCCATTACTGTTTTCCATAGTAACTACACCAGTTTACATTCTCCCTAACAGTTTGAGTGTTCCCTTTTCTCCACATCTCACCAAATCTTATTTTAGTTTTGATACTAACCCATCTGACCAGTGTGAGGTAATACCTCATTGTAGTTTTTAAAAATTTTTAAAATTTTGTAAAGATTTTTTTAAAATTTATTTATTTGAGAGTGAGAAAGAGAGCAATGAGCAGTGTGAAGGGCAGAGGGAGAAATGAACCCCCCACTAAGCAGGGGACCCCATGCGGGACTCCCCTGAGACTCCAGACCATGACATGAGCAGAAAGCACACAATCAACTAAGCCACCCAGGTGCCTCTCATCTAGTTTTGATTTGCATTTCCCTTGTGATTCATGATATTGAGCATCTTTTCAAGTTCCTGCTGGCCATCTGTAAGTTGTCTTTGGGAAAGAGTCCTGTGCCTCATTTTTTAATCAGATTGTTGTTTTGTTTTGCTATTGAGTTCTGTAAGTTCTTTTTATATTTTGGCTGTATGATTTGCAACCATCTTCTCCCACTATTCAGTAGGTTGCCTTTTCATCTGGTGTTTCCTTTGCTATGCATAAGATTTTTAGTTTGATGTAATCCTGTTTGTTTTAGCTTTTTTTGTTCTTGCCTGGGGAGACTGATCCAAAAAAAAGTGTCACTATTACCAATACCAAAGAGCATACTGTCTGTTCCCTTCTAGGAGTTTTATGGTTTCAGGTCTTACATTCATATCTTTTAATCCATTTTGACTTAATTTCTGTTTATGGTATAAGGTAGTAGTTGAGTTTCATTCTTTTGCGTGTGGCCGTACAGTTTTCCCAGCACCATTTATTGAAGAGACCGTCTTTTCCCCTTTTTATATTCTTGCCTTTTCTTATTATAGGTTAATTGGCCATACATGCATTTGTTTGTTTTTGTGGTCTCTATTCTGTCCCATTGGTCTCTGTGTCTGTTTTTTGTTTTGGTACCATACTGTTTTGATCAGTGTAGCTTTGTTGTATAGTTTGAAATCAGGGAGTGAGATACCTCCAGCTTGGACTATTTTAGGGTCTGCTGTATGGACATTTTAACAATAGTAGTTCTTCCAATGCATGAGGGTGATACATCTTTCTTTTACATATTTGTGTCTTCAGTTTCTGTCATAACTGTCCTATAGTTTTCAGAGTATAGGTCTTTCACCTACCCCTTCATCCTAGGTATTTTACTCTTGATGCAATTATAAATGGGATTGTTTTCTTAATTTCTATGATAGGTTATTAGTTATAGAAATGCAACTGATTTTTGTATATTAATTTTTATATCCTGTGATTTAACTGAATTCATTTGTTAGTTTAAATAGTTTCTTTGGTGGCATCTAATTTTCAATATATATAGTGTGTCACCTGTAAATAGTGACACTTTTACTCCTCCTTACCAATTTGGATGCCTCTGTTTCTTTTTCTTGCCTATTTGCTGTGGCTAGGATTTCCTACCATATTTGAAAACAAGTGGTAAGAGTGAGAATCTTGTTCCTAATCTTAGAGAAAAAGCTTTCTCATTGAGTATGATGATAACTATGGGTTTGTCATATATGGCCTTTATTATGTTGAGATATATTCCCTCTGCATATGCTTTCTTGAGAGCTTTTGTCAGAAATAGATGTTGAATTTTGTCAAAAGCTTTTTCTATATATATTGAGATGATCATATGATTTTTATCCTTTATTTTGTTAATGTGTGTCATGTTGATTGACTTGTGGATATTGAACCATCTCTGGAATAAATCCCATTTTATCATGGCTTATGATCCCTTTAATGTATTTTTGGATTTAGTTTGCTAATGTTTTATTGAGGATTTTTGCATCTATATTCATAAGGTTATTGGCTTATACTTTTCTTCTTTTGTGTTGTCTTTTTCTGGTTTTGGTATCAAGGTGTAGTGCTGGCCTCATAAACGGACTTTGAAAACATTCCTTCCTGTTTACTTTTTTTGGAGTAATTGAGGAAGATAGGTACTAACTCTTCTTTAATTGTTTGGTAGAATTCATCTGGTCCTTGACTTTTTTTTTTAATTTCTGGTTCAGTTTTATTACTTGTAATTAGTCTATTCATATTTTCTATTTTTTTTCATGATTCAGTCTTAGAAGGCTGTGTGTTTCTAGGAATTTATCCACTTCTGGTTTTTCCAATTTGTTGACTTGCAATTGTAGTAATCTCTTAGGATCTTTTGTATTTGTTGTCAGTCATAATTTCCCTTCTTTGGTTTTTGATTGTATTAGAACCATGTCCATTTTTTCTTGAGGATTCTGGCTACAGGTTTATCAAATTTTATCTTTTCAAAGAACCAGCTTTTAGTTTCATTGATCTTTTCTAATTTTTTAAAGTTCTTTTTCATTTATTTCCACTGTGATCTTTATTATTTCCTTCTACTAGCTTTGGGTTTTCCTCCACCCCCCAGTTCTTTAGGTAGGAACTTGGACTGTTTATATGAAATATATCTTGTTTCTTGGTGGTGGCCTGTATTGCTAATAACTTCCCTCTCATGACTAGTTTTGCAGGGTCCATAGATTTTGGTATGTTGTATTTCCATTTTCATTTGTCTCAAGGTATTTTTTTTTTTTTAAATTTCTTCTTTGATTTCTTAGTTGACCCTTTGGTTGTTTAGCAGCATGTTATTCATTTTCATGTATTTATGTTTTTTTTTGTTGCAGTTTTCTTTTTTTTTTTTTTTAATTTTTATTTATTTATTTATTTATGATAGTCACACAGAAAGAGAGAGAGAGAGGCAGAGACATAGGCAGAGGGAGAAGCAGGCTCCATGCACCGGGAGCCCGACGTGGGATTCGATCCCGGGTCTCCAGGATCGTGCCCTGGGCCAAAGGCAGGCGCCAAACCGCTGCGCCACCCAGGGTTCCCTTGTTGCAGTTTTCTATTTGTAATTGCTTTCTAGTTTCATGCTATTATAGTCAGAAAAGATGCTTGATATGTTTTCAACCTCTTGAATTTATTGAAACTCATTTTGTTGCCTAACATGTGTTCTATCTTGGAGAATGTTCCATGAGCACTAGAGAGGAATGTGTATTCTGCCTTTGGACGGAATGTTCTGTAATTATCTGTTAAGTCCATCTGGCCTAACATGTCTTTTAAGGTCAATGTTTCCTTGTTGGTTTTCTGTCTGGATTATCTATCCATTGATATAAGTGGGGTCTTAAAGTCCCCTACAGTTATTGCATTGCTGTTGATTTCTCCCTTTATGTCTGTTCATATTCCCTTTATATATAGTAAGTGCTCCTCTATTGGGTGCACATATATTCACAAATGTATCCTCTTCTTAGAATGCCCATCTTTGCCTTTTGTTCCGATCTTTGTTTTTAAGTCTATTTTGTCTGATTAGAGTATTGCTACTCCTGCTTTTTGTTTTCATTTGCATGGAATATTTTTCCCATCCTTTCACATTCAGGTTTTGTGTGTCTTTCAGGTTTTGTGTGTCTTTAGGCAGCATAAAGATGGCTCTTAGATTCTTTATTCAGTCACTTGCTGTCTTATGATCAGAGCATTCCCACTTCAAGTAATTATTGGGAAAGATGCCCTTACTGCCATTCTGTTCATTGTTTTCTGGTGGTTTTTGTAGTTTTTTTTGTAGGTTTTTGTGGTTTTTCTTCTGTGTTGCCTTCTCTCTTCCTTTGTGGACTGCTGCTTTTCTTTATTGTTATTGTGGGTTCCTTTATCTTTATTTTTGGCATATCGTTTATAGGTTTTTGGTTTGTGGTTACTCTGAGTTTTATATCTATATCTATATATCAGTATATATATCAGTCTATTTTAAGTTTCTAATTGCTAAAGTTTGAATGTATTCTAAAAGTCCTAAAAGTTTTTACTCCCTCATACATTTTATGTTCTTGACATCATTTTACATCTTTTTTACAACCCTTAACCACATGATGTAGTTATAGTTGACTTTAGTATTTTTCTCATTTAACCTTCATAGTAGCTCTTTTTTTTTTTTTTAAAGATTTTATTTATTTGTTTATGAGAGACACAGAGAGGCAGAGACCTATGAAGAAGGAGAAGGCTCCCTGTGAGGGGTCCAACATGGTACTCGATCCCAGGACCCGGGATCATGCCCTGAGTTAAAGGTGAACTCTTAACTGCCGAGCTACCCAGACGTCCTCAAAGTAGCTTTTTAAGTAATGCATTCACTGCCTTTATATATATTTGCCTCTACTGGGGAGATTTTTCCCCTTAATTTTCTTATTTCTAGTTATAGCCTTTTTTCTTTTCCACTTAAAACTTTTGCACATTTTCTGTAAGGTTGGTTTACTGGTGAGGAACTCCTTTAATTTTCACTTGTGTGAGAGACTCTTCCTTCAGTGCTTTTTTTTTTTTTAAGATTTTTTTTTTAAGATTTTATTTATTTATTCATGAGAGATAGAGAGAGAGACAGAGACAGAGACACAGGCAGAGGGAGAAGTAGGCTCCATGCAGGGAGCCTGATGTTGGACTCAATCCCAGGTCTTCAGGATCACAACCTGGGCCGAAGGTGGTGCTAAACCATCAAGCCATCTGGGCAGCCCTTTTTTTTTTTTTTTTTTTTTTTAAGATTTAAAATTTTTTATTCATGAGAGACATAGAGGCAGAGGGAGAAGGAGAAATAGACTCCCCACTGAACAGGGAGTCTGATGCAGGGTTCAGTCCCAGGACCCTGGGATCTTGAACTGAGCCAAAGGTAGATGCTTAACTGACTGAGCCACCCAGGTATTCCTTGTCCTTCAGTTCTGAATGATAGAGTATAATTTTGTTAATGATATAAAATGACATTTTGGTTGTTCCATTCAGTTGACTTTAGAAATATTTTTTTGTAGGATATAGTAATAGATGAGTAAGAATTAATAAGTAGTATATTACATTTAAAAAAGGAAGCAACAATGTTTTTCTAGGCATTCTCATCCATGTGTCCTTTTTCCTTCTCATTCTCTCCTAAAAAAGCAAAAAAACAAAAATGTAGGTATTTTGAAAAGAGTGTATAAGAAATCAAAATCCAAGCAAATCTTTATGAAAACTCGGTGAATGAAAAGGTCATATCTAGCTAAGGGAGGGATTTTCCTGTATCTAAGGATTATGCATCAGTAATAGCTCCTGGAATGAACTTATTTTCTAGAAGATGTTTTCAACTGTTAAATGGTGTAAATAACATTTCCAAAATATATAACTTATTTTAATTATTTGAGAATCTATTAATACCTTACATTATCTGTTTCTTACATTCACATACACATGTGTATATAAATATACACATTTAATATATGTATAGATATAAACAAAACCTTAATAGTAAACTACATGCAGAAAAAAGTGCTCATAGGTGTGTATACCTTGATGACTGTTCACACCTTAGATACATCTGTGTAAATAGCACGTTTTGGAGTCTAATTTATTAAACAAGCAATTTTCCTTGGTTTGTGTAAGAGGAAGAGGCACTGATCTATGTTGTGAATGTGCAGGTTGGCTGAAAATGTCTGGTTATTTCTACCTCTGGCCTTTTTCTGACATAGATGCTCAAGGTCAGGCTCTCTGTCCTAAAACAGTGGCATCTTGATCATCCATTAGTCTGCCTAATTTTCAGAGGAGAATCTTGACCTTGCCTATTTCAGCTTCCCCAAAGCTGCAGTGGGCTGGCTTTTTACTCAAGTCTGCATTCTTGTAATGCTCCTCAGCTTTACAGAAAAATCTTAGCTCTGCTCCTGGACTTCCTGTTAAGGCAGGTGGATTTGTATTTGTCCAATGACTCTGGCATGTCCCTAGGGAGAACAAACAAGCTCCCTGCCATCCAAGATTTATCAAAGTCTTGTTTGAAGAAAAGCAGTATTTAGGGAGGAGTGCCTAAAGGAGGCACTCCTATAATACATTATATTAGTTTTAAATATACTTTTGGATCAAGTCAGATTAGCAAAAGGACAGCCTCCTTATATCATGTTTTATTGACATACCAACAGACTTTTACTGAATTGTTAGTTGCTGTGATATTAGCAGGTGTTGTCATGGTCAACTCAGGACATACTCTAGAGGTGTTATAGATCCTCTAGCCCCATCACTTAATATTTTTCCTTCTCAGTGAAAGCACATGGGTTCCGTGGCCTGTGACTGTCACCTGTCCTTAAACAACATATTCCTCAAGTTTCTCTGTTCGTTCCAGAAAGATAGTCAGTACTTCTGCAAATAGGAAAGGTGTATTTCAAATCTTGATTAATTATTTTTCTTAGAAATCATATATGTGAGCTTCCTTCTGTTTTTTGGAATTAAGCACATGCAGTTTAAAACATTTGTAAGACTTTATTTTAGAGCAGTTTCAGGTTCGCAGCAAAATTGAGGGGGAAGATAGAGAGTGTCCCATAGACTCCCTAACCCACCCCCCCCACACACCCACAGGGACCTGTGTTACAAACATCCCCCCTGACTGGTACATTGTTACAGTTGAGGCACCAACAGTGACATATCATAATCACCTGAAGCCCATAGTTTGTTTTTATAGTTCACTCTTGATGTTGCTTATTCTGTGGGTTTAGACAAATGTATAGTGAGTGACATGTACACATCATCATGGCATCATACAGATTATTCTCACTGCTCTAAAAATCCTTTGTGTTCCACCTACTATCGCTTCACTCCTAAACCTTGTAATCACTAATCTTTTTACCCTGTTCATAGTTTTGCCTCTCTTAGGATGTCCTATAATGGAATTCTGCAGTATGTAGTCTACTCAGGTTGGTTTCCTCCCTTCAGTAATATGCATTAAGTTTCCTCCATGTGGGGGTTCCTGGGTGGTACAGTTGGTTAAGCATCCGACTCTTGGTTTTGGCTCAGGTCATGACGTGTTGTGGGATCAAGCCCTACATTGGGGTCTGCATGCTCAGTGGGGAGCCTGCTTGAGATTCTCTCTTCCTCTGCCCTTCCACTTGTGCTCGCTTGCTCTCTCTCTAAAGTAAATGGATAAATCTTAAAAAAGTTTTCTCCAAGTGTTTTCATAGCTTGATACCTCATTTCCTTTTAGTGGTGAATAATCCATTGTGTAGATGTACAGAATTTATTAATCCATTTACCTACTGAAGGACATCTTGGTCACTTTAAGGTTTTGAGAGTTATGAATAAAACTGCTACAAATATCCATATGCAGGTTTTTGTGTGAACATAAGTTTTTAACTCCTTTGGGTAAATACCAATGAGCATGATTGCTGGATGGTGTAATGACTGTGTTTTTTAAGTAGCTGCCAAACTGTCTTCCAGAGTGGTTGTACTGTTTGGCATTCCTACCAGCAATGAGTGAGAATGTTTGTTGCTCTATGTTCTCACCAGGATTTCATGGTGTTGGTGTTCCAGATTTTGGCAATTCATATGAGCAGGTCATGGTACCTCATTGTTATTTAATTGCATTTCCCTAATGACATGATGTGGAGATCTCTGTTGATAGGCCTTTTTTTGTCATCTGTATATCTTCTTTGGTGAGATGTCTCTTAAACTCTTTGGCCCAATTTTTATCAGATGGTCTGTTTTAAGAATTTTTGGGGGGACGCCTGGCTGGCTCAGTCAGTGGAACATGAAGCTTTTGATTTTGGGGTTGTAAGTTCGAGTCCCACATTGGGTGTAGAGATCACTTAAAATCTTTTTTAAAAAGTTTATTTATTTTTAAAGATATTATTTATTTGAGAGAGAGAGTGGGAGCACAAGCAGGGGGCAGTGGGAGAAGTAGCTCCCTGCTGAGCAAGAAGCCCGATGAGAGGCTTGATCCCAGGACCCTGAAACCCTGATGGGAACTTAAGGCAGACAGTTAACCTACTGAGCCACCCAGGTGCTCCCCCCACCAAAAAAAAGTTTTTTTTTTTTTTGTATACTTTGTATAACATCTTTATCAACTGTGTCTTTTGTAAGTATTTTCTCCTAGCCTGTGGCTTGTCTTGTCTGTTGATACTGTCTTTTGCAGAATAGAACTTTTCAATTTTAATGAAATCCACTTCATCAGTTATTTTCTGCATGGATTGTGCTTCTGGATTGTATCTAAAAAGGGATCACCATGCCCAAGGTCATCTAGAGTTTCTCTTGTTTTCTAGGAGTTTTATAGTTTTGCATTTTCCATTTAGGTCTGTGATTCATTTTGTGAAATATTTTAATTCTTTAAAAAATTAAACATGCCAATTGCAGTCCATGACAAGGTAAAATGATCCTGCCTTTAATTACTGAGTTCAGTTCTCCTGATTCAGCCAGCTGTTTCACTTACTGTTGTACAAAAATATCCAAAAAACAAATTGTTGGGGGCAGTCCCACAAGGAGATCCTTGGTGTCCTTGAATGTCACTAGAGGAAAAGTAACATGTAGTGATTTCAAAGGACTGTGGTCTTCCAAACAACTCTCAAGCTTTATAACTCTTTCTCAAAAACAGCACCCCAAACAGTACAGCTGGTATTATCTGATAAATTCCTCAGAGACGTTTCTAACTTGTGGTCATTTGATATTTTTATACATCTTTTACAGTAAATGCTTTCATTTCCTCTTGAACGTCTAAGAAAAACAGAATGAAGTGTATTCACGTGAAGAGGGTCCTGTAAACAGGATTGTGAAGTATCTGCCCAATTCCCCTCAATCTAGGAAGGAAAGTGTAGGTTGCTACCCTTGGTGTTTCTTTTTCTCTTTTAAATTAAAAGAATGGTTTTTGAACTTCATTATTTATTTATTTTATTAAAATTTTTTAAAAATTTTATTTATTTATTCATGAGAGACACAGAGAGAGGCAGAGACACAGAGGGAGAAGCAGGCTCTCTATAGGAAGCCCTATATGGGGTTCAGTCCCTATGTGGGACCCTATGTGGTACTCAGTCCTGGGACTCTGGGATCATACCCTGAGCCAAAGGCAGACGTTCAACCGCTGAGACACCCAGGCGTCCCTTGAACTTCTTTTTTTTTTTTTTTTTTTTTTTTGAACTTCATTTTTAAAGCCTGGACTGCTGGGTTACCTGTGTATTGTGATGATAGCCATATATACCTGGTGAATGTAGCACTGGAGGAGAAATTCATGACTTTTTGCCAAATGAAAGTATAGTCAGTGATTCTTTTAGCTGCTAAGATGGGCCTTAACTTCATCCTCATGCATATTGAGGTTGTCAGGTCCCTCCAGGACTAGCTCAAACACCTCCTTATTCTTGAAGCTTGTCATCCTCCTAACTGGCCATCTCAAAGTCTAGTGGCATCTCCCAGCTTTGAGTCATTGGACAGAGAAGTTGTTCTGGATCTAGGAGATCATCAAATTCCTCTCTTTAGCCTTCCTGTGGGGAAAATCGGGCCTGGGAATTATAGGGCTGACTGTGGCCATGTTGCTGTTACTAGGAAAACCTCAGAGTCCAGAGTCCCAAATCCTGTCTCCTTCTTTTCTGGTATTCCATCCTTTTTGAATACTTCAGTCTTACACACTTTGAATCAAAGTTTTGAAATACAATGATCTTATTATTATTTTTTTTTCAATTTGAAGCACTACTTACTAGTTTTATCTTTGAAATAGTTAAACTTTGCAGACCAACCTCTGTGGATAATTCATGGTTTTATGTTGATGGTGATTTTGTTATAAATGGCATGGATTCACCTCTTTGCTTAGGTGTCCTGGTTCATTGGCATCCTAAAGAGGAGGGGGACTTAGGCCCAAGTTGATCTCACATAAGCCAGACTCATGAAATTCAGTTAAAGTCAACCACAATTGATTGAGCTCTTACTGAAGTACAGCCCCTTTTTGGGTGTTGAGGACATGGCATTGAACAACTATTGTCTTGGAGCTTTCTTGGGAAGGGAGTAGCAAACCCTGGTTGGTTCCCTTTTTCCATTATTAATGCTAGAGATTGGAATGAGAACAGCAGGGCAAGTTCTTTTCCCTCTGACAAAGCTCCTAATTCAGATGAACAAGGTTTTATACAAAAGCAGTGATATTTATATAATCCCTGATTCCATGGACTCTGCTGCTCCAGTGAAACTGTCTTGACCTATAGACAGTGTGTGGTAGAAGCAGAAGAGGAACTTTAGAATAGAGTTGCTGAACTTCTTTTTTTTTTTTTAATTTATTTATTTATGATAGTCACAGAGAGAGAGAGAGAGAGAGAGAGAGAGAGAGAGGCAGAGACACAGGCAGAGGGAGAAGCAGGCTCCATGCAGGGAGCCCGATATGGGATTCGATCCTGGGTCTCCAGGATCACGCCCTGGGCCAAAGGCAGGCGCCAAACCGCTGTGCCACCCAGGGATCCCGAGTTGCTGAACTTCTTAATCTCATTTTCTATATATGTGAACTAATAATAGCTCGTGACGAATATCAAATGAGGTTCCTATGATAACTGGTGTAGCAAATAAGAGATGCTCAGTAAATGGCTGTTGTTGCTCTCATTGTTAAATACAGGATAGTTGTGGAAATAAAGATCAGAGAGTGCTTACATTTTCTTCCTGTAGTAGCTTAGTTCTTAGTCTTTTTTGTTTTCTTGTGGCACAAATTGGACTCATGGGAATAATATCCTGCTTCCAAGAATGGATCCAGGAAACCAGCTGAAATCTGACCTCTCAGGAAAGCTCTGGAATGAGAGTGGCACATTATTGGGAGGTATTGTGTCCAGTGGTTAAAACTCTGGGCTGAGCCACCTTGGGCAAGCTACTTAAACCATCTCCCTAAATCTTCTTACCTATAAATTAGGGATAAACCTATATTAAGTATTGGATAGGGTTGTTATGAGATTGAATGAGTTTATAGGGGTGAGGTGCTTTGAACAATTCTTTTTGTTAGTAGTACTATTTTTTTGTTACTGAGAAAATCTTGATTCTGGTAAGAGTAAATCATAAGCTTTCATAGTTAATTTGTAACAATTCAATCTCTGTTTTTAAGATTTTATTTATTTGACGGAGAAAGAGCATGACAGCATAAGTAGGAGGAGAGAGAGAGAGAGAGGGAGAGCAGGTTCCCTGCTAAGGCTCAGTCCCAGGACCCCAGTATCATGACTTGAGCCAAAGGCAGATGCCTAACTGAGCTACCCAGGCGCCCCTCAACCTCATCTTCATACACCAGTTTCTTATGTCATATTTCCCTTCCGTATTTAAATATTGTCTGAATGGAAGTATTACTTTTGTGTTCTTATTAAGTAGACTAGTTATAATATGGTTCGTTATTAGGGAACACTTTTGACATTACTATTTAAGACTGGGAGTTGAAAAAATTATTGCATTTGCAGTAGGTTTCTTTTGTTGTTGTTTTGACAGCTTGAATGCTTTATGAGTCATGAGTTGATAATTAAAGGTGATCAAAATGCATAAGGAAGTCCCAGTAATTATAGGAAAAGAAAGTCCTCACTCTTGAGCAAAAGCAAAATGTAATCAGAGATGAATTTGCTCCCTATTATTTGTAATAAGGAAGAATAGTGTGAGTCTGAAATATTATGCCCTAACCTTTTCCCAATTGTTTTTGCAAGTGCCTTTTAGACAATAAAATGGAAAAATACAGACAATAAAATGTAAAAATACAGACAATAAAATGGCTTACAAGGTGCTGTATGATCTAACTCCTGCCTACATTTCCTTTCAAATTTTATCACAATTTCTCTGTGGCTCATTATGTTCCAGCCACACTGTCCTTTCAGTACCCTGGGCTCTTCCTGAGAACCTCAGCTCATGATGGACCTTCTGCTAGAATGCGCTCCTCTCTCACTTGATTGTCCCCTCCATACCCCTTTAATTCAGGTCTGTTTAATTTCATCTTCTTAGAGTAACTTCCCTCTGTTAAAAATATATATATATATATATATATATATTCAGGTAAATTTGAGGATCTAATTGGCTTGATTAAATGATTCGAGTATCGGGCATTATCCCTCCTAGCAAGAAGAGGGGAGCTCTGAGTTCTACAAAATGGGAGGTCTTTTTTTTTTAAGTGGGGCAAGAAAGTTATCAGCAAGGGAAAAGGGTGGTTCTAGGCAAGACAGTTTTCCCTTAGGGGGAAGGATAGGGGCTCTTACCATGCAGATAACCTCATCTCCCTTTGTGGGATGGAGAGGGCCTGTGTGGCAGCCTCACTGGCCTGATTGGAGAAACATTTTTTTTTTTTTTTAGAGATTTTGTTTATTTGAGGTGGGGTACAGGGGAGAAGCAAAGGGAGGGGAAGAAGCAGACTCCCTACTGAGCAGGGAGCCTGATGTGGGATTCAATCCCAGGACTTTGGGATCCTGACCTGAGCCAAAGAGAGACACTTAACCAACTGAGCCACCCAGGCATCCCTGGAAAATTCTTGACTGACTCCCCCTGCATTTCTGGGGGAGGTTCAGACTGCCATTAGATTAGGAACTAAGCCCCAGTTTGGGTCGTGGCCTAACTGATGCCATATTGGGCCTGTGGTTTTCTTTTTAACACCTGTTTACCCAATGTAAGATATGTCCCCCTCCCCTATTCATTCTTTTTTTTTTTTTAAATTTTTATTTATTTATGATAGTCACACACACACACACACACACACACACAGAGGAGAGAGAGAGGCAGAGACACAGGCAGAGGGAGAAGCAGGCTCCATGCACCGGGAGCCCGACGTGGGATTCGATCCCGGGTCTCCAGGATCGCGCCCTGGGCCAAAGGCAGGTGCCAAACCGCTGCGCCACCCAGGGATCCCTATTCATTCTTTCAAATAGTATTAACCAACCCACTTTTTCTTTACTGTATTTATCACAGTTAGTAGTTTATTGGTTATTCATGTATTTGAATACTTCTGTGTTCCATCTTTTTGCTTTGGCAGCTCTATGAAAGGAAGGGCCATATCTGTTTTGTTCACCACAGTATACCCAGTGCCAAAAGGAAGTGGCTGACTCATAATAAATATGCTAATTATTTTTTTAGGTATAAGGGCCTTTTGATGTGACCTGGGCTGCTAATTCTGTCCCTTTAAGTACTCCTTGTTTATCTTTGTATCATTCATCTGTTGGCTCAGGTGCACCTGTCTTTAAAAATAGTAGCAATAGAAACTCAGTACCTCTGTTGGAAACTTAGGGGATGATCTCTTGTCTTCTTTTTCCTCATTTCCTGATGGGGTGTAGGTGCTGAGTGCTGTTTCGTCAGCGCCTCAGTACGGTGCGTGATGCTGGTGTTTCCTACATCTCCGGCCACTTAGTGTTTCCCGGGATGTCTCTGCTCATTTCTATCTTCTTACCCATGACCTCTGCTAATAAAACTGGTAGAGAAAGTGTCTTCTGAACAGTATTTTTTTTTTTCAATTTTCCTAGATCATCTTTACTGAAGGATTTTTTTGGGGGAAAAAGTGGGTAATGCAAAACATTTTTATATTAAAACAAATGCAGATAATATTGAATAGAATATAAAATTTACATTACTTTTTGAGACAAAGTAAGAGACCTCAAAGACATTTCCAGGTAGGCTGCTCATGAGCTTCAGGCTGTATTCCTAAACCCTGAGGGAGAGAGGAGATCCCTGCATGCTTACTCTAATATTATGGGCGCTGCTCCTTTGATAGAGAAGTCTGAGAAGCAGCAAATTAAGTGCTTACTCATTTGGCAACATCCCAGTGGATTAAATTAGTGAAACCATATGCTTTCTCATCCTAGAGCATTTGAACCTGCTTTAAAAAGGCCTGAGTAAATAGGAGCTTTATGCTTGAGTTGAAATTCTTTCCCTCTAAAATGGTATTTTTTCTCCTGTGAATGCTAACATGCCTAACGGAGAGTATGACATGCGAGGTGGTCAATATCCTAAGTGCCCTGTGGATCTAAGTGTGCATTACCAGGTAGGAAGGAAAAGCAAATTACTCACCTTCTGCAACAGCAACAACGAAAATTAAAAACTGAAGGAAAGATTATAAGATGATAATCTGTACAGAAAATCTGATATACACTTATAACTGTATAATGATATAATTCAGGGACTGGCAAAGACTTGACTCTTAGAGAAGAGGCTACTGCTACAGTATTTGCTTCTCATATTTTTACAACAAGAATTTCTTTTGCGTGGTCGCCGGGTGGGAGGGAGGAAGCCATTATGTCTTGCTTTCCAAATCTTGCTTGTTCTCTGTAATTTTCCCTTTGTTTTTGTTGTTGGCAACAATTTGTTACTTTGCAGTAAGAGACTGAAGGAGAGGATACCCAGTGGAGAGATTTTCCAGGGTCATTTAGCAATAGATTCTTTTTTTTTTTTTTTTTTTTAAGGATGAGAGACAAGGTTAATCAAACGTGCTTAGAAGCATTTAATGGGAGGCAGATTCTGATGGATGCTGAGGCTTTAGGGTCTACTAAAGAAAGGTAATTAATAATCTCCCATTTACCTTATTATATTTCTTAAGTTTTATGGAATTCTTTCTTTCTTGAGAAAGCCTTACAATTTTACAAAGCCTTAAAATTAAGATTCAAATCACATGATGACCTGCCTATACCCCTCATAAAATGCAACTTTGTTTTTTTCTTCCCTGTTTAAATAAGGACTCTGGAGCAAAAACGTCCCGTTTCAGAATAACAGAAGAAGACTATCAGTGGTAAATTATGTAGTGCTGGGAAAAAGAACAAAAAAGGCAGACATCGAACACCTCCATTTTCCCAAGATTCAATGATTATTAAAAAAAGCACGCCACACTGTATAGAAATCAACATTCTCTCCCATAGTTCTGTGCGTCTGGGACTATAGAAATATCACTGTCTCTGCCCCACATCTTCAAATTAACATTCTCAGGTCACAACAATAAGTCTTCCCAAAGAGGACCTTCTGGAAAAACAAGCTATTTCCTTGGCTCATATTTCCCTCTTTTTGTAGCATGCACCAGCAATCTATCCAAGAAGTATATATTGGGGAGTAAGGAGGGGATCCACCAGCAAGCCCACAGTTGTTGACAACCATAAGATTAGAGACAAGCACAAAGGGATAGGTCAACATACTGACAAAAAATCCTGTGACAGCTTGGGAATAACTCTTCATCTCACTCATGGTAGAAACCCTACTGTCCAGTGCATAGGTATTGACGAGGTAGGCCAGTGAGTTACAGAGCCACAAAGAAACGATGTCACCTAGGAGGCGAGGAATAAGACCCGCAAAAAATCCTAGGATGCCCTCTTCGCGATAGATGGTTACTATGGAGTCATAAAGTCCACGGTACTTGGATTCTCTGCCAATGAATTGTAGCCTAGATCTCGGTGTGATCACGTGGAAGGGATGTGTGATGAGGGTAGCAGCAGAACGGGCCATCATTTCTCGAGTTGTCTCCTTGATAACTTGGTCGAAGGAAGGTGTGACTTCTTTCTGTACATTTCCAGAGCCTAAATCCTCGACCTTGTCACGTTCCTGGTAATGCTGTAAAACTTTACCATGGACCACAGTTCCAAGGACATCTGAACACAGTCTTGGAGTTAAGCCTGTGAACAACCCACGCTTCCCATTGACGATTGCAATGTGCTGAGCATAACAGACCAGGAAGCTGACATACTTGCTGCCCAAAAATATTTCATCCTATTGTTGGAGGAAGAGGCTCATATCCCACCTGGATGAGCACCTTCACGTACATGAGCGGCTGGGACAGGATGGTGAGGCCGGAGCCCAGGAGCACCTGACTGGCTGCGTCCGCCATGATGGCACCCGCGGACTGAACAGTATTTTTAGATTTCTGAATATCAACAGTGTTTCTACCATTGTTCCAGTAAATTAATCTTTCAGACACGGTTCAGAACATGCCCTGTCCTTCTTGGGCCACCTTCCTCATACAAACTCCTCAGGCTGGCATTCATGACTGTTCTTTTCTAATCTTAACTCCCACTGTCATTCCAACACATACCTTTTATTTTATCCCAACTGTAATAAACAGTTTCTCTAACGTGTCTTCGGCTTCCCACTTCCATATGTTTGCTCAAGCTGTTGGGGACGGCATAGATTCATGCTTGGGCTCTGTAGTTAGATTCTGGGTACTGATGTTTGTAGTCTGAAATTCTCTTTTGTTTAGAAAACCCTCCAAGACCAAGGCTGGTGTCCATCTTGCTTATTTCCACTCTAATTCTGCGATTATGGCAGATACCAGGCAGGTGGAATTTAAAACCTCAGCCTCTCATGTGTCAGGCTGAGCTATGGCTCCAGTGGTCTCGAGTGAGCACTGGGTTTCTGCACTGTACTTATTTACTTTTTTTAAGAATTTAAATTCAGTTAGCCAATACATAGTACATGCTTTGTTTCAGATGTAGTGTTCAATTTATCAGTTGCGTCTAACACCCAGTGCTCATCACATCATGTGCCCTCCTTCACGCCCATCACCAAATTCAGGATAAAGAAGGTGTGTGTGTGTGTGTGTGTATGTGTGTGTGTGTGTGTACACATATATACATATTTATATACACACTATGGAATATTAGCCGTCGGAAAGGGCGAATACTTACCACTTACATAAACATGGATGGAACTGGAGGGTATTATATGCTAAGTGAAATAAGTTAGAGAAAGACAATTATCATATGGTTTCACTCATATATGGAATATAAGAAACAGTGCAGAGGATCATAGGGGAAGGGAGGGAGACAAACCATGAGAGACTCTTAACTCTAGGAAACAAAGTGAGGGTTTCTGGAGGGGTAGTGGGTAGAGGGATGGGGTAATTTTCTTTGCCTACCAGGCCAGCATCCAGTTCTCTGGTCCCAGTTGCTCCTCCTGGTCCTCCCTAGGGTGAGACTTCTCCTTGGTCCCTGTAGCCCTGTCTTCTCTGGAGCTGCCTTTTCTGGAAACTGAAGCCTTGCCTCTGGAATTGAATCTGGGGCTCACACATCAGGCAGGTCTCTGACACCAGCTGGATATCCCACAGCTTAACTCCATTCTAACACAGCCTACGGGCAGTAGTAGGCCAGTCCCACACAAGACTGGCCCTCCCCTCCCCCTTTTCAGAAGCGAGTCCATGTTGTCACCTGTGCTTCTGACCCACCAGCCCTAAACCAGAGGTTCCTAGCACTCCGTCCTCAGGTTCAATTAATTTGCTGGAGTAGTTCACTGAACTCAGGAAAACAGTTTGCTTACTAGATGACCGGTTTATTATAACATATAACTCAGAACAGCCAGGTGGAAGAGATGCAGAGGACAAGGTAAAGGGGAGAGGGACATGGAGTTGGATACCCTCTCCTGTGCACCACTCTCCCCATGCCTCCTTGTGTTCACCAACCTTGGAAGCTCCCCGAGCTCTGTCCTTTTGGGCTTTCATTGGACATGGGTGATTGGGATCAGTGTCCAGCCCCTCCGACCTCCAGGGACTGAAAGTGCTAGCCCAAATCATTTAGTTGGCTCCCCTGGCAGCCAGCCTCCATACTTAGAGGTTTTCCAGAAGTCACCTCAGTAACCTCAACTCAGGGTTGCTTGAAAGGAGTGGGGGATGTGATGAATAGCAAAAGACACCTTTGATTGCTCTTAAGCACTTTGGAAATTCTAAGGGTTTTAAGAGCCTGGGAGAAGACCAAATACATATTTAATTATCACAGTATTCTTACAGGATGCTCGAGAACAAAGATTAAGAAAAAAACTTTGAGACATTGTATACGGTGCAACTTAGTTTAAGTAACTTGGGGACAGGACCTGTGGACAGAAAGGGCTGTCCCTTTGCTGTATGAAGCTGGTGGTTGCATGCCTCATGCTCATGGGGGAGGAAACATGCAGGGAGTGTTAGATCATAGATGTCTTCTTTGAATTTCTACTTATAAAATAACTTTGCAGGATTCTCTGGTGCTTATCATTGAGTTAGAAATTATGTGTTTTTTATGTGTTGTAAAAATTGGGGGATCCCTGGGTGGTGCAGCGGTTTAGTGCCTGTCTTTGGCCCAGGGCGCGATCCTGGAGACCCGGGATCGAATCCCACATCGGGCTCCCGGTGCATGGAGCCTGCTTCTCCCTCTGCCTGTGTCTCTCTGCCTCTCTCTCTCTGTGTGACTATCATAAATAAATAAAAATTAAAAAAAAAATTGGGAGGGTGGTGGTGATATGAAAGACCAAAGTTTGGGAGCTGCCGATTTAATTACTGACACATAGCTGTTTCTGTTTAGCTTTGAGCTGATATATTGTATTTTTTATTTTTTTTAAAGATTATTTATTTATTCATGATAGACATAGAGAGAAGGGCAGAGACACAGGCAGAGGGAGAAGCAGGCTCCACGCTGGGAGCCCGATGCGGGAATCAATCCTGGGACTCCAGGATCACGCCCCGGGCCAAAGGCAGGCGCCAAACCGCTGAGCCCCCCAGGGACCCCTGAGCTGATATATTTTAGAGTTAAAAGGAAATGGGGGAGGAGGGTGGGATGTCACAGGTGAGGAGCCTCAGCCATTCAGTCTGAGTAGAAGTTCTGGTACGACATTTCATTCACCCGCCCTTCCTTCCTGTTAGTGGCTGCCTAGCGTGGTTCGACAATGTCATGTTTCTACAGCCTCTTGCCCCACCCTCCTGTTCTATGTGGAGTGCTCTCCTCCAGTCCACAGAGGGCTCCTCACAGTAGGGATGCTGTCATCTTTATCTGCGATCCCAGTGTCAGGCTTGGTAGTGGCTCAGGAAGCGTTCATTGAATGCGTTTAGTTACTATTCAAGTAAAAGTAATAGTAAAGCCATGAATTTAATCTGTCCTAAGTGAAATGAAAACTTACCAAACAGTTGTATGTATGGGCATGCTGCAGACTTTCAGTACTGTGTGCTGGAAAAAACCTTTTTTGTTTTTTTCTGTCATCTTGGTCATATCAGCTTCGGTCTTGTGGGGAAAGGCAGTGTGAACATGACATTGTGGAAGGAACATTGAGTTCTAGACTTGGGCCTGTCCTCTTCTTGTCCCAAGGATCTGGTACAGAAGGGTAAAGCAGAGGTATACCTCACCTCAGTGGGTTGTGGGTCAGACAGAGTAATGGTACTGTAAATACCATTGCCAAGATCTACAGAAGTGCGTGTTTTTATATATGTACTGTGTCAGCTCAGGATTATGGTACCTCCCTAGAAACTTTTGTATCTAACTTTTGTATCTATCAGACCATAGTCTGCCCTTTTCTCATTGAAAAATAAAACAAAACACTATGGGCAAAACCCAAAACCCTTGTTTCTTGCTTGTATTTGTCTCTAAGCTACCTCAGATCTTTTTTAGGGGGAGGAGTCGGAATATGAATTAATAAACACTTTGTTTTCTTTTACTGTTTATGAAATACTTTTTCTGAAAAGCATTGGTAGCTCTGGAATACATTATTGGTGATTCAAAACAAAAATAGACATTTTTTTTTCACTTGAAAGATGCTTTTGTTGGGAATTGATAGTAATGCATTACTCTGCTATATGAAAGGAGAGTGTGCAGGGAACTTAGTCCTGGGATAAGGTAATCATGGTGTAACGATTATTGACCATGATGACCTAATTTTTTGGACTATTCTATGCTAGACACTGAAAGTTCATCCTCGTAAATGATATTGTGAAAATTCTTTAGGGGAAAAGAAAGCTGGTAAGTGAAAGGGCTTGGATTGAAACCTTGAAACTAGGTTTGGTTGACTTGAAAGCCCAGTGGTTGTCTGCTCTGGCTGTGCATTTGGTCTACTTGCAAATGGAATTCTAGACCTTGGTGAAATTCTCCTTTATGGTTTAAATGTCTTCAATATAAACTGTGATCAGTAATGTCCACATCTGATAATTCCACTGTGTGGAATTGGTACTTGTCTTGGTACTGGTGAAATTCTCTTTTATGGTTTAAATGTCTTCAGTATAAACTGTGATCAGTAATGTCCACATCTGATAATTCCACTATGTGGATTACCTGTGAATTTCTTTCATTTGTCTTTTTCTATTGGTTCTGTCTCTTGAAAAGTCTAGTGATTTTTTAAAAAGATTTTTTTTTAGTTTTGAGAGAGAAAGAGCATTTGAGCTCATGCATGCACAAGTGGGGGGGGGGGGGAAGGGGGGAAGAGACAGAGAGAGAGAGAGAGAGAGAGAAGCAGACACCGGAGCTCTATCTCACAACCCATAGACCATGACCTGAGCCGAAATCATGAGTTGCTTAACTGATTGAGCCACCCAGGTGTTTCAAGTCTAGTGATTCTTGATTGAATATTGGTCATGATGGACAATTGAAGAGGCTTCTGATGATAGTTTAGTTTCTGTGAGGCAGTTAGAATAGGGGCAGCCACCTGAATCCAATCAGCGGGTGAGCTGATTCAGAGTGTGATGCATTTATAATGACTCATGCATTTCCAGGTCCCCTTTACCTCACAGGTGCAGTTCTTTAGAGGTGTCAACGGACACCTTTCGGGTACCAACTGAAAGCGGGTGGGACATAGTTGTGCCTCTCTCCCTTGTTAGGCTGTCAACTCCAGTTTTGATCTTTCTGCTCCAGTGAGACAGACTGCATCTCTGCTCAGCTTCTCATTCTCTTAGCAGCTGCATTGTATTCATTTTCCCTACCCCCTGCTCTCATTTGCTTATCAATCAGTGAATACTTGGACCAGAAAAGTAGCTTGGATTGCCAGACTCACTCTTTTGTGCTTTTCTTCCCTCTGGAATCTTGACCCTTCACATCCTGGCCACTTTATGGTCCTGAAATCCAGTTTCTGTCTTCCCAGCCTGCCACACCAACAGGGGCTCTCTTTGATGCCTCTCTGCTTTCTGACATTTGTCTTATCTTCTCAGCCTCTTATCTCTGCTGCTTACGAACTTGGAATGTACTCAGGGAAAAGCAGTGCAGAATGTTGGGTGCATCTCTGGCTATTTCCCTTTTCTTCCAGATCTTGGCCATTCAAGTCCTGCTTTGGAAGACTTTTTTTTTTTTTTTTTAACCTTTCAAACATTCCTTTAAAAAAGGCTTGTCCAGCTTTTCTAGTTTTTCTTTTTCTCCTCCTCTTTGTCTGGTATTAGGTGGTGGTAAGTGGAGCATAGATTGTGTTAATTTCCATAACTGCTATAGTTATTGTGATTGACTTTGGAGTTAACTGTTAGCCAAGTTTTGTTTTGATGAGATTTTTGGGGCTTTTTTTTAAAGAAATAAAAATGTTTATTACTAAAAACAAATAATTGAATTTCATTCTATTAAGGGGCCTGATAAAATTTTAAGGGACCACTAACCTCAGAGCTTTATAAGAGTAATTTCCCCCAAATTTTGATTGTGTATGAATGCAATATTATTATGTACTACTTCTTCAGAATTTTAATTGTTAAATGAAAACTAATATTTTATCTTTTCCTATTTTACTTTTTTAAAAAGATTTTATTTATTCATTCATGAGAGACACACAGAGAGAAACAGACACAGGCAGAAGGAGAAGCAGGCTCCATGCAGGGGGCCCAATGTGGGACTCGATCCCGGGAACTCCAGGATCATGCCCTGGGCCAAAGGCAGGCGCTAAACCGCTGAGCCACCCAGGAATCCCCTGTTTTAATCATTCTTAGAATGAAGGTAGCTTAAAAATATTTTGAAAAAAGTGATTTTCTGAAACTGTAAATACCAAAACCCCTTTAAATTCATCTTTTAAATGATTCAGGTTTGAGATAGTTATCCTCCCATCATAATGAAAAGCTTTTGAATGAAATCTGGAAAACAGTAAATTAACAAGATAAACATAGAGGCCTGAAATGAAGAGTTTGGCATTAATTAGGTAATTTAATAAAAGATGACCTCACATTTAACTTGTGTACCTTAATTATTTCTTAACCCAAAAACCTCATTTGCATGGAATGTTATTACGTGAAGCAGAGGTACCAAGTAGACTATTCTGGTACCTTAAAATAAAATGTCCACCTTATGTTGCATAGATTTTTAATTTTTTAAAGGTCTGGTAGGGCAAAGTAAGATGCAAAATTCCTTCATGAATTCATTTATAACTCTTAGAATGACTCATGTGGCTAGCTAGGTACAAGGCCACACAATTGCTTACTTAAGCCCAAATACATTATAGAATTCAAAATTGCTTCATTTGCCAGGCTGCCAGGAAACTTTGAACACTGTGTTAGAACCTAGGAAGAAAAGAAAATTTAAAGTGTTTTACTTCTGAATAATATTTTTAGAAGCCCTGTTGGTGACAGGATTACATAGAGACAGTGTTTATCCAGAAGGTTATTAAATCAGAAAGTTTCATTTCAAGATGAATCAACAGACATTGACTAAGATGTACTTATGGCACCCTAGAGAGAATCCTTGAAGACACTTGGAAGAATGTTATTCGCACAGTACTACCAACATACTACTGAGTTTTGAAAAATTGTTAACAAATATGGGATCAGTATACCAATTGCTTGCTCTTTCATACCTTAAGTGTTAGTAGACCACAGGAAAGGATTTGTCAAGAATTTGCATATAAGACACTTTCTTGGGGGGTTGTGTGTGTGGTTTTTTTTTTTTTTTTTAGTGAATGATTCTCACTTTTTCAATTTGTGGGAAGATGGAAGTGTGTTGTGTAAAGTTGAAAGATGGCTGCAGGGATCCCTGGGTGGCACAGCAGTTTAGCACCTGCCTTTGGCCCAGGGCGCGATCCTGGAGACCCGGGATCGAATCCCACGTCGGGCTCCTGGCATGGAGCCTGCTTCTCCCTCTGCCTATGTCTCTGCCTCTCTCTCTCTCTCTCTCTCTCTCTCTCTCTCTCTGTGTGTGTGACTATCATAAATAAATAAAAATTAAAAAAAAAAAGAAAGATGGCTTCAGTAAAGACACATGGTGGAACATCTTAATGAACTTAACAGAAAATTGCAAGAACTGCAGAAATTATGTATTATGTTTACTGATGATTCAAAATAGAAATTAAACTTAGGAGGGGATCCCTGGGTGGCTTAGCGGTTTGGCACCTGCTCTTGGCCCAGGGCGCAGTCCTGGAGTCCCAGGATCGAGTTCCACGTCGGGCTCCTGGCATGGAGCCTGCTTCTCCCTCCTCCTGTGTCTCTGCCCGCCCTGCTGTGTGTCTATCATAAATAATAAATAAATCTTTAAAAAAAAGAAATTAAACTTAGGAAAAATTAGATTACAAGTGTTCACTAATGATGCTCAGTAAATATTGACTACAAAATAATGATTTACTAATAAAGAATTTATTCCTGTTTGAAGGAAAAAATATTTTAAAAATTTAAAAATAGACTATTTCTCAGAGCAGTTTTAAGTTTATATAAAATGGAATGGAAGGACAGAGATGCCCTTATACTCTGCCCCAAACATGCATAGCCTCCTCTGTTTTCAGCATATTCCACCAGAGTGCTCTCTTTGTTGGTGAACCCACCCAGGCACGTGGTTATCACCTTGAGTTGACAGTTCATATTAGGTTCACTTTTGGTGTTGCATAGTCTATGTAGTTTGGAAAAGTATATAATGACATGTATCTGCTGTTTTAGTATCATAGGGAGTAGTTTCACTGCCTTGAAAAATCCTATTTTCTGCTGATTTGTCCCTTCCTCTCCCTTAACCTTTGAAAACCACTTAGTTTTACAGTTTCCATAGTTTGCTTTTGGAAAATGTTGCTTTAACAACCTGAGATGAGAAGTTTGGTTGAATTTGAAGTCAATATGCCTTGTCACAAAATGCATTTATTAATGGAAAAAATAGGAAATATGAAATACTATTATAATTTTTGAATGTAAAAATGATTTAAAATGTTTATTACATTGTATGAGCAATGTGTATTGTTGCTGGGGATCCATAAGAAGTTTGAAGAAGTCATCTATATTGATCAGTACATAGTCAGTATAAATGTAGAGCCCAATGTAAAAAAGTTGACATTCATAGAAAGAAGGTTATATTTCTCATGAAAAAAAAATCCGTTCATACAGAATACTTTGTATTCTGGTTTGCTGATCATAATTATGGAATATAAGGGAAGTATAATTGGTTTGTATAGTGCAAACCTTGATTTCCCTTCCAGACACCAGATAAATGATGTTATTTATAATCTGTGCCGTGACATGAATCACTGATCTGTATTGGCTGCTTTTTAACACTGTGTAAATTGACTCTCCAGATGAGTCATTTGGTTTTTAATCTACTGTGGGTTGTTTTAGTGGGGGATAAATTCGATCTAGGAAACCTAGAAACTTCTAAGGGATTATAGAACTTTTTGAAACATATAGGGTTTCTGAGAACTATCTTTATCCTTTTCATTGGCCAGGCTGACATAGCTCAGAGAACTTAGAGTTATGACTTTAGCCAAGTGCCCGTGTGGTCACATATGTAGCCTTAGGTCAGATGTGTTTCTTTTTAGTTATATACTCAGTGTACATTTAATGAGCTTTGCTGTGCCTGGCATCGTGGAAGATAATTTATATTCCCCTTTGTTCTTAAGGAATTTATAGTTTAATGGAGGGAAAAGCCATACAGATTCTTACATAAATGTATTAAATACAACAATAAATAGGCCTTGAGACCCATGAGGGACTTGTGACCCATAGTCTGGTATTTGAGTTTCAAAAAATTACTGTAATGTGTATAATTCTTTGTTGTTAATTAGGTAAGTAAGAATTGAATAAGTAGTGATGAATTTTAAAAAGTACAAAAAGTATAGCCTAAAAATTTAGTTGGATTTTATATCCTAACCCTCTTCCCTGTTTGTACTTTTAACTCATTTTTTAGACCATTTTAGATCATTAACCCTTCCTCCTCCCTTTTTTTTGGTCATCAGTGATGATTTGTAAGTTTCTTGCACATCTGTATTTTCAAACACATGTAAATGATGTCTTTAGTGAAAATTCCTGGGAGCAGAATCTGTGCTGGAGATGCTTTCTCTGGTGTATTTGCTTGTTATTAGAATTCTTAGAATTAATAGACTTTTATTTATTTTTAAAGATTTGTTTACTTGAGAGAGCGCATGAGCGGGAGGGGCAGAGAGAGAGAATATTTAGGCAGGCTCCACGATCAGCATGGAGCCGGACATGAGGCTGGATCTCACAACTCTGAGATCAGGACATGAGCCAAAAACCAAGAGTCAGATGCTTAACTGACTGCCCCACCCAGGTGCCCCAATAGGCTTTTCTTCTATAGACAACTAGAAACCTGAGAGGCTTTTGGGAGTTTGCAATTGACAGAACTAGTCTGGGAGATAGTAATCCTAATGGTTTAGCTGCAGCTCCTGAAGACTGTCATCTGGAAGGAAATGCAAGGAGGCTGTATGTGCCCTTAATTCCTCTTTGGTCCCTCAATGCCTCTTCCTGTCACGTGAGCCACCACTGCCCTCCCATCGTCTCTGTCTAGACATGCTTTCGTCAGTTGTCCTGAACTCCAGAATCTCCTTTTTCATGGTCCTCGTGTCCTGAGCTGACCTGAGGTAGGCATGCTTCTGATTGTTGGAGCAAGAAAATCAGCCGTGTGTGTCTATACAAATGGTAGCATTTCCAGGCTCTTCTATGAAGTCCAAAAAATAGTTTATATAGATTGATGTTATACTAGTCCTAAGCAAAGTAAGATACTTGAATTTGAGTGTGATATTTACTGTCTCTCTCCTCCTTTCCTCCTCCCAGTGCTGGAGCTAATTACTAGAAATATTCCTAGTTATCTAACCCACAAATAGGAGAATACTCTTTTATTTTTCTGGATTAGGATGCTCTGATCCATTGAGCTCTGTGATTAGAATTTTGTTAATTTGCAGAATTGACTAGGAGAAAGTATTTCAATAATACATTTGTAGACTTAAGAAAAAAATGCATTCTTATCCTTTTTCTATACTTTTCCCGTCAAAGTACCTTTGTACTGTATTAGAATGTATACGAACATTTAGGGAATAAAAGGGGTGAAATGCCGAAAATTCAATAATTCCTAGTTGCCATGAAAATGGCAAATTCCTGTGTAGTATTTGATTGCAGATTCCTGCCCCTCCCATTCTTTAATTGTTTTCAGAGCCATAGAACATAGCAATTACATGTGAGGCCTCAATAGCTTAGCCTTTGATTCTGTGCAGGTTTCCTGATTGCATACATCCAACAGCTCTCTCTTAGATCGTCATTAAGTTGTTTTATGTGTTTGGGCAGGTTGCCTTGATTTACAGCCAGCACTGAACTAGAGATGAGTAAGATAGCAAGTCTTACCTTGTTTTTTCCCTTGTCAGCCATTCCTATGCTTGTGGTTGGGAGACCTACTTAGAGTAGAGGTAGCAGAATTAGTCAGCTGAATGTAATCTGCCCAAGTTTTCATTTTGAGGTAAATCTCTTTTATGACTCTCTGTATAATACTTGTTATTGCCATTCAGGATAATTCTGTCTGGTAGGTTGTAAGTATCATCTCTGGTTTATTTACTACTTAAAGTACAGTGAATCTAGGAATCCTTCATATTAAAAAAGGTAAGATCAGATTATTAACTCAGGATTTAGTTAGTTGTATTTCCATAGCCTTGCGAAATTAGTACTTAGGACCTGAAGCCCAGTAGTTTTAGGTAATCCCTCCCTCACCTAAACATGTGTTATAGTAATGCCCCCCTGCTTTCCAAATGCTAACCTTTTATTGGGGTCCTTTTCTTCACTTGTTCCTCTCCATAGCACTTTACTCTTGAAGGATTAGTACAAAAAGAAACATAGCGCTTGAACCACAAAATATGCTTAGCCAGATTTCAGAACTTGACAGCTATGAGTTTTCTCTTTGAAAACTTGGCTACTTGGTGAAAGTAATGGTTTTAGAAATGTTCTCAGGTGATGGTTTAGGGAAGAGTAAAAAGAATTTTTTGAGACATTGTCCTATTTTCTTAATCCAAAAAGATCAGAATGCAACTGAAAATAATTCACATAGGAGTAGACACAGTAAAAATACCCTTTTAATAATTAGAAAATTTTGTCCGGAGCAATCAAGTGGACATAATTGCTTGGTTCACTGTGTAAATGCTGCAGAAGTTAGGAAGAATTTTTCATTGTGATTTTTTTTTAATCTATGTGATGTATTTGCATATTTTTACAGACGAGACAAAACAGAAACATATTCAGAATTTAACCTGATTTAATATTTAGTTCAGTCCTGAGCTTTTGATATTTAATACAATATAAAGTAATAGAAAAAAAAAGATTTTAAATTTGATTTGCATGCTACAGAGATTCAGCTAAACTTTGTTCATTTGGCTAGCAATATTTTTTTTGTACCTGTAACTTAGATTCTGATATACAAAATTATAATAACATACTGATAATTCAGACTTGAGAACTAAATATTACATTCTTTTTACCCTATGCAGAATAGATTCTACCTTTAAAAATAGTATTTATAATATTAAAATTCATATGGTTCATATGGTTTTGTGATCAAGTTATTAAAATGTTTTGTCAGTGTGAATCATCTGGGTTAGTACAAATATGATAGAATTGTTAAAAGCTGCCTATAAATACATAACACCATTGCTGATTTTTAAAGTGTGGAGAAGTATTATATTAAAATAAGTTCGTTTCTCGTGTTAGAAATGAGCACATTTTGTAAAATAAAACCAAAAACATCTTGGTCACAACTGTTAACTACCAACCTGAGACAGATTTTATTCTTTTATACTTGTCTGGAACTTTTTGTATCACAAAAAGTTAACAGCTAATCTGATGAAGACTTATAAAGGTGTAAATATTCTGATATAGCCTCTTCTATGTCAAACATTTAAAATGGCCAGAACCTTTCATTGTAAATTTTAATAGAAGCCTACCTAGTGGTAAGGAAAAGTAATTAGCAAACCTGTTTTCTACATATTTACAGATTTCCTTGATGCTGAGACAGTGGTAGCGCAGATTTATTTTTTTCCTCTTTCTGATTAATCCCCTCCTCCAGTTTGGCCCAATTTCTTAGTATGCAGAGAAGTTAGAGTCCTTATCTTTTCTAGGTCCTTGTTCTTTTTTCTATTGATCTGGCTAACCATATGAGCTTTTTCAGCAACCTTTAAACTATAAAAAACCTATTTTCCCTGGTCCATTTTTAGCTGGCAGCTCTCCTTGACATTGTAGTACATTCCCCCTTGTCAGCTTATTATTTTCATTATATTAGTATTATTATTGCTAAAAATAGAAAAAATTAGTCTAATCTTTAAAGAGCTGCAAATGAGAAGAGGCTCTTTTTAGGAAACAGAGTACACTTGGAGCTATCTGGTAAGTGGAGGTTTCTGCTGGACAGGTATGTGACTTGGAAACTTTTCTGATCAGCGTATTCACTTTTTAATGTTTTCTCTCTCTTCTGATTTCAGATAGTCCCACATGTCTGTTGAGTTTTCACTGATAAGAGATGATTTTGCTGACTTGGAAAACAATCTTATCTGTTGCCTCTTAATGCTTTGTCTTCTAGACACATTTCTTGTATTTTTACCTATTACCTATTGAAGAAAACAATGACTGGTAGCAGATTGTCTGGAAAGTGGAAGACCTTAACAGGGAGACTGTATTTATGAGAATTGATGCTGCCTTCCTGGAATTTGACTCACGCTCAAATAATAACTGATGTATTAATCTTATGGAAAGCCTAATAAAATTCTGAGGTACTCTGGGGAGTTCCATTCTTTCTTCAGTCCCAACGTCCATCCTTCTGGATGAGGATGAGCCCTAATAGTGATTACAGTTTACACAGCAGGATGCCTGCTTCAGAATATTCTGAGTATGACATGCCTCAGTTTACTTGAGTTCCTGAAGGTAATGAGTAAAACCACAGAATAAAATCCAGATGCATAGATTCAGAATTTGGGAAGTGGAGTTAATTTTAAGATCATCCAATCTAAGTATGTTTATAGTTTGGTATAGCCTTTTGTAGCTTGGTTTTGTACTCTGCAAATCATAGGACTTTGATAAATTTTGGAGGACTACAAGCAAATATGAGTTAACTCACAAAATGTAGAGGTGAATTTTGAGAGTTCCAGAAAATTTGAGATGTACAGGCCTGTCTAAAATGTAGTTACTGTTCAAGTTGTCAGTACTTCTGGAATTGTGAAACCAAAACTGAAGATGCAGCTGGGAAACTAGCTTAGGAAAGTGTGGACCAGAAGGCCTGAAATAAAACAAATTACTAAGGCTTGAATAAAGAGGTGGTGGGAAGTAGAGTCTTCCTAAATCGTTGCAGATAGATTGGAATCAGAATACCTGTGTGTTAGAGTCCGTTCCATGTCCATATTGTGAGCAAAGCCATAACTCTGCAATAAAAATAGTGTCATTAATAACCCAAACCTTGGGATGCCTGGGTAGCTCAGTGGTTTGGCACCTGCCTTTGGCCCAGGGCGTGATCCTGGAGTACTGGGATCGAGTTGCATGTCGGGCTCCCTGAGATGAGCCTGCTTCTCCCTCTGCCTGTGTCTCTGCCTCTCTCTCTCTCTGTGTCTCTCATGAATAAATAAAATCTTAAAAAAAATAACCAGAACCTTTTCTCATTGTATTTCATTCAGATTGTTACATCCTCGTTTGATTATTTCTTAGGATAAACTCCTTCGAGTTTGATTGTTGGTTCAGTGGTATAATCACATGGAGAATTTTGATGTATTATCATGTGGTTTCTTTTTTTTTAATTAAACCCTATTCAAACCAACTTGATACTGGAAGTTTTCATTTTCAGATTCTCTACTTGTTAGAAATACATTTTTTAGACTTTAACACTGCATCTGAAATTGTGAAAGTTGCTTTTGTGAGCAGGACTCTAATTTTCCTCTTTAAAAGTGAAATTATGGCACCCTCTGCTGCTGCTAAGAGGAATTACTGGATAGTAATAAGCAAATTTGAATAAGCGAACGTGTAAATGTGTACTTTAGACCTTCTGGTTACTCACAATGGTTCTTTGTGTTCACACTGCTCAGCATTAGGCGGTATGATAGTAAACATGCAGTTACATACTATTAAACCCATATTTTGAAGCAAGTAGAGGAAAGAGTGAGCAAGTTATACATGACATAAAATAACGTGGTGCCTTCAGGGATCTGCAGGTAGTGTCAGAGGAACTTTGAGAGGGGTGTCTGTATGATTTTTGCAATGAAAGAAACTGCTATGGACAGAGGGTATCATTTTAGGGAGTTTCAGCTGTATCGTGATAGTGCTGTTGAGTCATCAGATAGTTCCCCTTAGAACAGTAATGCCATCACTTCAGTACAGTAGAAAGAGGATGCTGGAGGCAGCGTGCTGGAGGGTTTGAAGTGGGGTCAGAACAATTCCAGGACCTGTGCGTTTGCTGAGTAGGCTCCTCCCCCCTCCTTTCCCTCTTCCTCCTCCCCTACCCCTCCTCCTCCCCCCTCCTCCCTCTCATCCTCCTCCCCTTCTCCTTCCCTCATCCCTCTCCTCCCCCTCCTCCTCCTCCACTCAAAACCCTTTTATCACCCAAACTTCAAACCTACAGAAAAATAGACCAGTATGGTGAATACCCATGTTGCCTGCCTTTCAGCCAATAACTGGTGACCTTGTGCTGTGTGTGCTATCTCCCCCTCCCTCTGTCCACCCTCCTTCCTCTGTCTGTTGAAGGATTTTGGAGTAGGTTGCAGATCTCTATTCTTTCCATCCCTAAATACTTAAGCAAGTTAAAGACAGCAGGGGAGAGAGATGTTCAGGGAGATAAAATCAGGACAGCTTAGGATTTGGAGGTGAAAGATAGTGGATTCTGTTGTATCTAGTAAGAGATGCTGCTTGGTTTACAAGGACTAATTTGTGGTTATATAGTATTTTTCCTCCTCTCTTTTTGGGACTTTTGGGAGGTGGATATATGGCAAATGCTATTAAATTTTAAATAGAAACTTAGAAAATTTTTTCATCAGAAAAAAATTGAAATAGTAGACAGTGGGCAGTGTTCTTGGCTGAGGCAATGGTCCATGCTGGCTTCTCCATTGAAGAAAAAAAAAAAAAGCCATTATAGAGGAGATGGCCCACTTTCTCCCACAAGGAGGAAGACAAGTCAGGCCCTTGAGCCTTGTGAAGGCTCAAGTCAGTGGATGTTTGTGTGAGAAAGCAGGTGTGCAATGAGCACGGGTATGGTCCAACCCACGTGGGATGCAGAGAGTGATCAGGAGGTGAGCTGACTGGCACCAGCATAGGTGGTGGTGGGGAGAGTAGGAGCCAGAAATGCCAAAGGGCACAAGTCATAACCACCAGCCGTTTAATGTCTTTAGTTGGGGAATTTGCCTCCTTTACCTGTGGTCTAGTGTTTATGATCAGTGAGATTAGCAAGTCTTCCTCCTTTGGGCAGGACACCCGGGAATGGGATAAGGCATAGCATATCTTGTGTGACATTATCATAGCTAAAATTGGTAGAGATTCCAGTGTTCACACATTCATTCTTCATTCAGCGAATATTTACGGAGCCACCTATTGTGGCAAACCCTGTGCTAAGACAGTTGGAATTCAGCAGTGAGTGGTATAGATAAATGTCTTTGCCCCCTTGTGGCTGGTATATGACTAGGAAAGACTGAACCATTGACAAGACAAATGATGTATCCATCACAGGTTGTGATAAGCACCAAGAAACCTCAAGTGGCTGAGGGGCTGTGTGGAGATTTTAGGAAGGGAGACCGGGGACCCCACTAAAATGCCGTTTGGGGAAAGGCCTGTGTCATTTGAGTGGCATCCATGTGCACAGAGTGTGTTTTTGTCCTTTCTTGTGTGTGGGCCTGTCTTCTCCCAAGAATGTGTGAATAGGGAGTGACTGACTCTTGGCTTCCTTTTTTTTTCTTTTTTTTTTTACTCCTGCCTTCCATATGGTATCTCCTCTTTTCTGTCCCTGCACACCTTGGCGGTTTTTTGTTTGTTTTTGTGTTTCAGACTTTTCAGTCACATTCTTTTTTTTTAATAAATTTATTTTTTATTGGTGTTCAATTTGCCAACATATAGAATAACACCCAGTGCTCATCCCGTTAAGTGCCCCCCTCAGTGCCCGTCACCCAGTCACCCCCACCCCCCGCCCACCTCCCCTTCCACCACTCCTAAAGTTCCTTTCCCAGAGTTAGGAGTCTCTCATGGTCTGTCTCCCTTTCTGATATTTCCCACTCATTTTTTTCTCCTTTCCCCTTTATTCCCTTTCACTATTTTTTATATTCCCCAAATGAATGAGACCATATAATGTTTGTCCTTCTCCAATTGACTTATTTCACTCAGCATAATACCCTCCAGTTCCGTCCACAGCAAAGCAAATGGTGGGTACTTGTCATTTCTAATGGCTGAGGAATATTCCATTGTATACATAAACCACATCTTCTTTATCCATTCATCTGTCGATGGACACCGAGGCTCCTTCCACAGTTTGGCTATTGTGGACATTGCTGCTAGAAACATCGGGGTGCAGGTGTCCCGGCGTTTCATTGCATCTGTATCTTTGGGGTAAATCCCCAACAGTGCAATTGCTGGGTCACAGGGCAGATCTATTTTTAACTCTTTGAGGAACCTCCACCCAGTTTTCCAGAGTGGCTGCACCAGTTCACATTCCCACCAACAGTGCAAGAGGGTTCCCCTTTCTACACATCCTCTCCAATGTTTGTTGTTTCCTGTCTTGTTAATGTTCCCCATTCTCACTGGTGTGAGGTGGTATCTCATTGTGTTTTTGATTTGTATTTCCCTGATGGCAAGTGATGCAGAGCATTTTCTCATGTGCTTGTTGGCCATGTGTATGTCTTCCTCTGTGAGATTTCTGTTCATGTCTTTTGCCCATTTCATGATTGGATTGTTTGTTTCTTTGGTGTTGAGTTTAATAAGTTCTTTATAGATCTTGGAAACTAGCCCTTTATCTGATATGTCATTTGAAAATATCTTCTCCCATTCTGTAGGTTGTCTTTTAGTTTTGTTGACTGTATCCTTTGCTGTGCAAAAGCTTCTTATCTTGATGAAGTCCCAATAGTTCATTTTTGCTTTTGTTTCTTTTGCCTTCGTGGATGTATCTTGCAAGAAGTTACATGGCCAAGTTCAAAAAGGGTGTGGCCTGTGTTCTCCTCTAGGATTTTGATGGAATCTTATCTCACATTTAGATCTTTCATCCATGTTGAGTTTATCTTTGTGTATGGTGCAAGAGAGTGGTCTAGTTTCACTCTCAGTCACATTCTTCTAATCCTAAAATTTCTTCACCTAAATTAACCATAAAGTAAGTTTTCTCTCTATCACGTTGTATCTTTCCAGAGTGTGTGAGTACAAGACAGTGTGTCTGTGAATCCACTCAGAGCCTTTGCAGAATTCTGCGAAACACTCTTATGTAAACGTTTCCCATGGTTTTGAACAATGACTGGCATGGTACTTGTCTTGGCAACTTAATTTTTGTTCCATCTTCACAGGAAACTTTGGAAATGGTAACTTTTTCCCCTTTCCATTCATTTGTTTCACTCTGGAAATGAAAATAATCCATTTTGGAGTGGTGATATGCAAATTACAGATTGACAAAGTGTGGTCAGTAGATTCCAGGAACTAATATTAATGACGTTGAAGTATTGACATAGTTGGAGAAGCTAGCTTTAAAAGATATATGGCAATGAAATACTGTTAAAGGTACCCTTGGGTTATAATAGACTCCAAGTCTGAGAACAGATTCCCTTTTAGTTAATACAGTGTTCACTATTTTCTGTATAAGAATAGGTTCTTTAAGGGACTTACTCCCTTTTATTTTCACCTTTGGAAACCATTGTCATTGATGAGTATGTTATGAACATCCCCTCATATGCCAGAAAGTGAGAATTTCCTTTAAGCGTGTAAAGACAGACCACCATGGATGAAAACCTAACTTAGTAGAAAGTTGTTTGTATTATTCATGGCCAGTGCTTTTGATTTGCTTGTTTTCTTTCATCACTATGTGTGATAGCTTTAAAAAAACATGTATATAAATATGCATTAACAATCACTGTGTGTGACATTTAGTTTACCTCTTTAGTGCTGTCTCTAGTTAGAAAATAACAATTAGCTTTGATATTATAAATAATATTTAACAAACAAGAACTTATTTTTAGAAAGCTTGGTTTTTTTTTATAGCCATGTATTAGGGCCTGAGAAACTGACAAAACTAGACGATTTGCAGATTTCTGCATTGTCAAGTGAATAAACACATGAAATCATGTTTATAAATACCCAGATTCATTGCAGATGTTTTTAGTGGACTCTATTTTTAGGCACTACTGGGTTGAACCACGCAATATTAATTAGTACCTAGTAAATAGCAATATAAATACTTAGACTAAATGATTCCTATTATTTACGAAGTATACCATTGATTTTTGCAAATGGCTGGTATGTCAGGATGGGTTAGGTTGTGCTTTGGCAACAAACAATTCCAAGAATAAATGTTCATTTCTGGCTCATGCTCTCTGTCCATTGCACACTGGTGGGGTGCTCAGCTCCATGTCCTCTCTGTCAGGATTGTGCTGGTGGAGGTGCCATTCCCTTGAACATTGGACACCTTGGGAAAGAGATGTAAGATTCTCTTAAACGCGTCTTCCTGGGAGTGACAAACCTGATACATTCTTTTTATGGGTCAGGGCAAGTCGTAAGACCCAAACTTACTTCAAGGAGGTGGGGAAGTGCCGTTCTCTTCCCAGGTGCCTGGAAGAGGAGAAGGCACAGAAATATTGTGGGGTTGCACCACTGTCTAACCACAGTTTAAAATTTTTCCAAAGTAAATGAGTGTCATGAAATTTACTACATTATCTACTTTGGTGTAGCAGTTGGGTTGTCAGTTATAATTGATAGTAATCGTTAAAACCATTTACTGTACCCCTAATTTATAGTCTAATCCCCTGGTGTTAGTACCTGTTCCCAGAAAAGTGTGCATTTAACTACACCAATAATTTTTTCTTACAGATTTTATTTATTTGAGAGAGAGAGAGAGAGAGAGAAGGGAGCAAACGTGTGCACATGAGCATGAGCTGAGTAAGGGGCAGAGGGAGAAGCAGGCTCCTCGCTGAGCAGGGAGCCCGCACTGGGACTCCATCTCTGGACCCTGAGATTGTGACCTGAGCAGAAGGCAGACACTGCACCAGCTGAGCCACCCAGGTGTCCCTAATTACAACGGTGATTTATGTTTCAGTCTTGAGTTCCAAGACTGCCACGCGTGCTCTACAATGCAGGCTGGCTTGTATTTGCAAATGTTGCTTAAATCAGTTTGCTAGTTGATAGAAATAAGCTTTCCTATCTCTTATAATAATCTCGGGATTATTGGGCCACTATCCTGGCTACTGTTAATTTTTAAAAAATATTTTATTTATTCATTCATGAGAGAGACACAGAGAGACAGAGACACAGGCAGAGGGAGAAGCAGGCTCCATGCAGGGAGCCCGATGTGGGACTCGATCCCTCGTCCCCAGGATCACACCCTGGGCCGAAGACGGTGCTAAACTGCTGAGCCACCTGGGCTGCCCTTGGCTACTGTTTAATTTGTAGTAATTTCATTTCTTCCTTAGTCTGTCTTTAAGTGTCACACTCATTTTTTTAATTGTAAAGTGTGTAACATAGAATTTACCATAGTGGCCACTGTTAAGCATTCAGTTCAGTAGTATTAAGTATATTCATACTGTTGTGTAACAGATCTCCAGAACTTTTTTTTAATATGGCAAAACTGAAACTCTGAATACATCAAACAACTCCCCCGTTTCTCCTGCCCTCCTCACCCTTGGCAACCACCATTCTATTTTCTGTTTCTGTGAGTTTGGCTACTTTTGATACCTTATAAAAATACAGCTACACAGTAGTTTTCTTTTTCTGACTGGCTTATTTCACTTAGTGTAATATTCTCAAGTTTCACTCATGTTATAGCATGTGACAGGATCTCCTCCTTTTTTTTTTTAAGGTGAATGATATTCCATTGTGTGTGTGTGTCTGTGTGTGTGTATAAACCACATTTTGTTTATTCATCTATTGATGGACATTTGATTTGCTTTAACCTCTTGGCTATTGTGAATAATGCTGCAATGAATGTGAATTTGCAAATATCTCTTTGAGCTCCTACTTTCAATTCTTTTGGGTATATAAGCCAAGGTGGAATTGTTCTGGGTCACATGGCAATTCCATTTTTAATTTTCGAGGAACTTTCATACTGTTTTCCATAGTGGCTGGACCACTGTAGATTCTCACCAACAGGGCACAAAGTTCCAATTTCTTTACATTATTGCCAGCAGTTGTTATTTTTTGTGTTTTGTTTTGTTTTTAGATAGTGGCTATAAGGTGATACTTCTTTGTAATTTTATTTGTACTTTCTTTAATGATTAATGATCTTGAACGTCTTTTCATGTGCTCATTGGAGAAATGTCTGTTCAAGTTCTTTGCTCATGTATTTTTGTTGAGTTGTAGGAGCTCTTTACATATTCTGGATATTAACCCCTTATCAGATATATGATATGCAAATGCAAATAATTTCTTCCATTCTGTAGGTTGTCTTTTCACTCTGTTGATTGCTTACTTTGTTTCCCAGAAGTTTTCAAAGATTTTATGTAGTCCTGTTTATTTTTATTTGTTGACTCTGCTTTTGGTTTCATATCCAAGAAATCATTCCCAAATTCAGTGTCTTGAAGCTTACATGTGAGCAGGGAAACCTGTTTTCTTGTTAAGAGTTTTACAGGTCTTATTTCATGTTAATTTTTGTATACAGTATATGGTAAGGATCCAACATAATTCTTTTGCATGTGAATATTCAGTTTTGCCAACACCACTTGTTGAGGTGATTGTCCTTTCCCTATTGAGTAGTTCTGGCACCTTGGTTGAAGATCATTCATCCTGAGAGTGTTTTTTTTTTTTTTTCTTTTTTTTAAATTTCTGATAGTCACACAGAGAGAGAGAGAGAGAAAGAGAAGCAGAGACACAGGCAGAGGGAGAAGCAGGCTCCATGCACCAGGAGCCCGACGTGGGATTCGATCCCGGGTCTCCAGGATTGCGCCCTGGGCCAAAGGCAGGTGCCAAACCGCTGCGCCACCCAGGGATCCCCCTGAGAGTGTTTTTGAGATTATATGCCAGAGAGTATTTTTCCTGGGTTCTCTATTCTGTTTCCTTGGTCTGTATGTCTGTCTTTATGCCAGTCTATCTGTGTTTTGATTACTGAAGCTTCATAATATGTTTTGATATCAGGAACTGTGAAGTCTCAAACTTTTTTCTTCTTTTTCAATATTGTTTTGGGTTTTCAGAGTTTCTTGAGATCCCATTTTAGGGCAGTTTTTCTGTTTCTGCCAAAAATAGGATTTTTGATAAGAGTTATAATGAATCTGTTGATTGCTTTGGGTGCAATGGACATTTTAACAATTTTATTTGCATGTTTAATTTTTTTCAGCAGTGTTTTGTAGTTTTTCACTCTATAGGTCTTTTACTTTGTTAGTTGAGTTTATTCTTAAGTCTCTTATTCTTTTTGACACTTTGTCAATGCAGTTGTTTTCTTATTGTCCTTTTGTTTGTGGTTTGTGTTTGAAAACTCAGTTATTTTATTTTGTGGTGATTTTGTATCCTGCAAGTTTGCTGAATTTGTTTAGTAGTCTAATAATTTGGGTGTGTGTGTGTATGTGTAATCTTTTGGGTTTTGTGCATATAAGATCATGTAGTGTCACCTGTGAGCAGAGATAACTTTCCTCCTTCTTTCCTAATTTATTTCTTGCCAAATTGCAAAGAAATTTTTACTTCTAGTTCTCTCTTGAATAGTGGTAGTGAGGGTGAGCATCAATACTTTGTTCATCTTCGAGGAAAAGCTTTCAGTCTTTTAGCGTGGAGTATGATGTTAGCTGTGAACTTTTTATATATGGCCTTTATATATTGAGGTAGTTTCCTTCTATTGCTAGTTTATTGCTTTAATTGTGAAAGGTATTTAATTAGTCAAATAGATTGAGATGATCATGTGGTTTTGTTCTTCATTCAGATAATATGATATATCACATTTTGTATGTTGAACCATCCTTACATCCTTAGGATAAATCCAACTTGGTAATGGTGTGTAATCCTTTAAATGTGCCATTCAACTCAGTTTGCTAGTATTTTAAAAGGATTTTAAAATTACTGTTCTTCAGGCATATAGTTTTCTTGTAGTGTCTTGTTTGGCTTTGCTATCAGAGTAATGTTGGCCTCAGAATGAGCTTGGAAGTATTCCTTGCTATTCAAATTTGGGGAAGAATTTGATGAGTTTTGGTGTTAATTCTGTACATGGTTAGTAGAATGCTCTCATGAAGTCATGTGGCCCTGGGCTTTAATATGCTTGAGGTTTTTGATTAATGTTTCAATATCCTTATTGAATATTGGTCTGTTCAGATTTTAAATTTAAGCCATTGACTTTGTAGGTTGTTTATTTCTAGGGATTTATCCATTCTACGTTATCAAACTTGTTGGTGTATAGTTGTTAAGAGTCTATTATGGTCCTTTTAATTTCTGTGACATCAGTTGTTATGTCTCCTTTTTCATTTCTGATTTTAGTTATTTGAGTCATCTTTTATTCTTAGCCTAGCTAAGGGTTTATTAATTTTGTTGATCTTTTGAAAACAACTTTTGTTTCATTAATTTTTTTCTGTTATATCTTTGCTCTGATAATTTCCTTTCTTTGCTAACATTGTTCTTTTTGTAGTTCCTTGAGTTATAAAGTTGGGTTACTGATTTTAGATTTCTCTCTCTCTCTCTCTCTCTTTTTTTAAAATGTAAGTGTTTATAGCTATAAACCTCACTCTTAGCACTGCTTTCATTATATAAGATTTGATACATTGTGTTTTCATTTTTATTTGCCTGAAGATATTTTCTAATTTCCCTTGTGATTTATTCTTTGGCTCACTGGTTGTTTAAATCTGTGTTGCTTAATTTCCACATATTTGTGGATTTTTATTTTTCCTTCTGTTTTTCATTTCTGGTTTCATTCCATTGAGGTCAGAAAAGATACTTGGTGTGAGTTCAGACTTCTTAAATTTGTTAAGACTTGTTTTGTGGTCTAACATGTGGTCTGTCCTGGAAAATGTTCTGTGTGTGCTTGAGAAAAATGTGCATTTTCTTGTTGCATAGAGTCCTCCATGTATGATTGTTTGGTGCATTTAGTCTACAGTATTGTTCAAGTCCTCTGTTATCTCATTGATTTTTGTTTGGTGGTTCTTTCTTTTGAATGAATGACATTGAAGTCTTCTCTTACTGTGTTGATGTCAGTGTTTGCTTCAAAAATTTAGGAGTTCTGATGTCAGGTGTATACATATTTATAATTGTCAAAGCTTCTTGGTGAGTTGACCCTTTTATCATTATATAATGTCCTATTTTGTGTTTTGTTAGTTTTTGACTTCATCTCTTTTGTCTATTAGTAAGGCCACCCTTCTCTCTTTTGGTTAACATTTTCATGGGATATCTTTTTTCCATCTTTTCATTTTCAGCTTATGTGTATCCTTAGATCTAAAGTTTGTCTCTAGTAGACAGCATGTGGTTGGTCTTTTTTTTTGTATATTTTTTTATTGGAGTTTGATTTGCCTATATATATATAATATATATATATATGTAATATATATATATTATATTATATATATCATAACACCCAATGCTCATGCCATCAAGTGTCCCCCTTAGTGCCTGTCACCTACTAATCCCACCCTCCTGCCCACCTGCCTTTTTACCACCCCTTGTTCGTTTCCCAGAGTTAGGTGTCTCCCATGTCCTGTCACCCTCACTGATATTTCCCACTCATTTTCTCTCCTTTCCCCTTTATTCCCTTTCACTATTTTTTATATTCCCCGAATGAATGAGACTTGTTTGTTAAAATCCATTCAGCCACTCTGTCTTTTGATTAGGGAGTTTAATCCATTTACATTTAAAGTAATTACTGATAGTGATGCCTGGGTGGCTCAGCGGTTGAGCATCTGCCTTTGGCTCAGGGCATGATCCTGGAGTTCTGGGATCGAGTCCCACATCAGGCTCCCTGCGAGGAGTCTGCTTCTCCCTCTGCCTATGTCTCTGCCTCTCTGTGTCTCTCCTGAATAAATAAAATCTTCAAGAAAAAGTAATTACCGATAAGGAGGGTATTTTATTCCCATTTTCTTAATTGTTTTCTGTATGTCTTGTAAGTTTTTTGTCCCTCTTTTCTTTTACTAATGCCTTTTCTTTGTGTTTTAGTGAGTTTTTTTTGGACACATGCCCTTTTAATTAGCTTTTGTGTATTTTCTACAGGTTTTTTTTTTTTTTTTTGTGGTTTCTCTGGGTATTACATAAAATATCTCCATGATTTAAGTTTATTTTAACCTGATGGCTTTAGTTGCATACAAAAACTCTACTCCTTTATGTCTGTCCCTCCACCTTCCCTGCTTTGTTAGTGATGTCACAAATTGTGCCTTTTCATATTGTGTGTCTGTTAACATAGATTTATACTTTAATGCTTTTTCCTTTTAAATCCTATAAAAGAATGAAAAATGATTTATGCACCAACATTAGGGTTCTGTTTTTGGCCTAAGTATTTACTGGAGAGCTTTATATTTTCTATGGTTTTGTGTTGTCTAGGGTCCTTTGTTTCATCTCCAAGGGCAATCCTTTAGTATTTTTTGTGTGGCATGTCCAGTGGTGATTGACTCCATCAGCTTTTATCTGGCTGGGAAAGTCTTAATGTCTTCATCTTTAAAGGATGACTTTACAGATACAGTGTTCTTGGTAGTTCTTTTCTTTCAGCATATTGAATATACCATACTGCTGCCCTCTGACCTGCAAAATTTCTGCAGAGACATTGGCTTTGAATCAACAGAGGTTCTCATTTACACGAGGAGTCCATTTTCTCATGCTACATTCAAGATTGCTTTTTTCCTGTAACTTTTCAGTTTAGTATATGTGGTGCTGAAGTGAGCACAGCTTTTCAGTTTCATTATAATGTGTTTCAGTATTGGTCTCTTTGCATTTACCCTAATTGGAGTTCATTCAGCTTCTTGAATTTATATATCCATTTTTTTTTGCCTCAAATTTGGAAAAATTTCAGCCACTATTTCTTTAAATAGGCTCTCTATCTCTTTCCTACTTCTCCTGGTTCTCCCATAATGCATAGATAGACTTTTTGTAGTGTCCTGTATAGCCCATAGACTCTCTTTACTTTCCATCATTCCTTTTTTTTTTCATTCCTGTGACTCAGTAATTTCACATGATGTTTTCTAGTTTGCTGATTCTTCTGCTTGATCAAATCTGATGTTGAATCTGTTTAGTGCATTTTTCAGTTTAATCATTGTATTCTTTAGCTACAAAGTTTATTTACCTTTTTTAAAAAGTGTTTTTGTGTCAATATTCTTATTTTGTTCATGCATTATTTCCCTGATTTCATTTAGGTATCTTTTGTGTTGTCTTTTAGCATCTTTAGTAGAGCATCTTTAGAATGATTATTTTAAATTACTTCTCAAGTAATTCATAGATCTTCCATTTCTTTAGGGTTGGTTATGGTGCTTTATTTTGCTCGTTTGATGGAACCATCTTTAACTGTTTCCCTTTGGGCCTTTTGATCTTTTGAGATTAGGGCATTTGAAAAGACAATGATCTCTTTTAGTGTGTTATTTTTTTTTTAAGTTTTTGTTTATTGATTCATAAGAGACAGAGAGAGAGAGAGAGAGAGAGAGAGAGGGGCAGAGCCATAGGCAGGGGGAGAAGCAGGTTCCTGCGGGCATCCTGATGTGGAACTCCATCCCAGGACCCCGGGATTGCGACCTGAGCCAAAGGCAGATGTTCAACCACTGAGCCACCCAGGTGCCCCTCTTCTAGTCTTAGTGGACTAGCTTCACAGAGTATAAGATCTTCACTAATCAGCCTGACTAGAGATCCTGTGGACCTTCCCAACTTTTTCTGGAGATGCATATTTTCTGGGCTTGTGTGTATAATTTCTGGGGCTTACTTTTCTGCTCAGGATTTCATAAGCTCTTCCTTTCTTTGGCATCCATGTGTGACAGTGCAGTCTCCTTGATCTTATACGGCCCAGACTTTCTTCTCAGCAGCCTCCAATGTGGCATCCAAATTATACTGCCTTCCTTTTAGCCTTTTTAGGACCCAAACCAGTCCTTTGGGCTAAATTCATTGAATACAAGTTCCTCTTTTCTCTTTCCTTCCCTGAGGGAGAAGCTGGGTATTGGTTGTTTTTTTTCTTGGTTGTGCTTCATTGCAAGAGGGAAGAGGATTAAGGTAGGAAAAAAGCAATGAACTCTCTTTGCTTCGGTGTGGTTCTTTTTGGCCTTTACTCACCTAGGTGATGCAAACACTAACTGGTTTCTAGAGTTCTCTGAGGCAATTAGGTCTTTAGATTGTTGTTAAGTTTCTCCCAAGGGAACAAGGACCTGAGGTTTTTCTGTTCCACCATCTTCCTGATGTCAATCTCTGTACACATTTGGTTTTTAACTCTAGTCACTGTGAGGAGATTTTACTTTTGTCACCATGTCTGTATAGATAGTCACAACTGTGTTACTATTAAAGGCTTTATTGCTAAAGGGATATATTTTTTGTAACATAATTTGATGTTAAATGTAGCTTTTTATTTATTTATCTTTTTATTTTTAAGGATTTTATTTATTTATTTATTCATAGAGACACACACAGAGAGAGAGAGAGAGAGAGAGAGAGAGGCAGAGATACAGGTAGAGGGAGAAGAAGGCTCCACGCAGGGAGCCTGACATGGGACTCGATCCCAGGTCTCCAGGATCATGACCCCAGCCAAAGGTGGCACTAAACCACTGGGCCACTGGGGCTGCCCTAATGTAGCTTTTTAATAAACCTAGGTTTATTCTGTTTTAGGGCATATTTATATATATGTATATAATTATTATTTTTTAAAGATTTTGAGAGAGAGTGTATGCATGATTGGGGCAGGGGGAAGGCAGAGAGGGAAAAGTAGACTCCCTGCTGAGCAGGGAGCCTGATGCAGGGCTTGATCCCAGGACCCTGAGATTATGACCTGAGCCGGAGGTAGATCCTTAACGGATTGAGCTACCCTAGGCCCCGCTGTGCATGTTAATTTGAATAAGAAGTGATACATAGTTTTAATAAGGCTTGTGTTGTTGGCTGATTTACTTTTATGCTTTTCACGAAATTTTGAATTTACTAACTGAATTCTAGTCAGTGCTTTGCAGACATTTTGTGAATAAGAAAGATTGAACAGTGTCTGAATCAGGTTCTTGAGCTCCTAACATAGTCTGTTATTTACTGTATAGAACATAGAGAAACAATATACTTAGCTACCTTGCAAGATGTGACACTAGTTTTCTGGAAATATCTGTGGCTACAAATAGGGCATGAACTTGTAGATGTAATGTAGCCCAAGTGCTCAAAACCAATGAATTGAAGGCTGGGCATATTGTATTCTGAACCTACCTGAGGTAGATACAGACGTAAAAACCTTTGCAAATCCCAGCACACCATGGAAAACAAAGCAGCTCTGCATCATGATTGCCCATGATTGCACATGGTGGGTAGGTGGGTGAGTGCTGGCTGGCCACCACGGGCACAGCAAACCGCACATGGGGACAGAACAGAGGAGCAGAAATGTCCATGAGTGTGCAGAGGTGGAAGGTAAGGGTGTGCAAATGTGGGCACCACAGGTGTGAGTGCTCCCGGCCCCCTCGGGGCTGCTGCTAGTACAGCATCGGGCAGGGTCTTCCCTGTGCCAAAGGGTGGGGACATGGTTTCCCTAGTGTGATCCTATGAGCACGGGAAAAGATGTTCAACTTAAGACTTTCAAAAGGTAGTTTCCCAAGAAGTGTGCTACCTCACACTGGGGTTCTATAAGGTCACTTTGGAAACCTCTGGAAACTCATTGAAAAATCAATGAGAACATTAAAAAAAAAAAAAGGTCAGTCAGAAAAGGCATGACATCAGGGGACTGGAAAGCAAGATGTGGAGGATCTGGACATGAAATGGGCACTTCTCTTATTTATATATAGCATAAAATAAAACAAGGATATTAAAGGAAAGGTTGTTGGAAGGGAGGGGAGCTAATATTTGGGCATTTGTTTCCAGTGCTTTAGATAGATTTCATTTAATCTATCTAAACCATTACTAAAAGTGAGTCATAGATAGTGTTTCCCTTTGAGAGCTGAGAGGACTCAATGGAAAAGGTTAAATAAGAGAGTTAAGGGGCAGCATTGTGTAGTGTGATTGGTAGTACAGGCAAGAGATCCATACATCCTGTCACTCCTCCTTTGAAACTGTGCTTAAGGTAAGTTGCTTGAAATTTAGTTTCCTTGGGGCACCTGGGTGGCTCAGTTGGTTAAGCATCTGCCTCCTGCTTGGTTAAGGTCATGTTCCCAGGGTCCTGGGATTGAACCCCTTGTTGGGCTCCCTGCTCAGTGGGGAGCCTGCTTCTTTGTCTCCCTCTGCCCCCCCCTCCTTGTCCTGCACTCTGTCTCAAATAAATAAATAAAATCTTAAAAAAATTTCAGTTTCCTCATCTGTAAAATGATCAGACTACTTACATTATAGGATCATTGTAAGAATTAAATGAGACAATGCATGTTGAGTTTTTAAGCTAACCTCTGGAAAAGTGTATGCACTCAATGTTACATGCCACACACACATAGGTGTGTGTATGTATATATTTACATGTTTGTGTTTACATATTTATACTTCATCACATGCACACACATATACATATAAAACTTAAATTGGTACCTTACTGGTTTCCCAAGGTCTCATACCTTGTAAGTTGTGCATGTGGCACATGGTAGAATGAGGAGACTGGTCTCTCACCAAAGTCTGTATTCTTTTCATTATAGAGCTTCTAAAAGTTTGCTAGATCGGAGGAAATGAGAAGTAGAGTGATGAAAATGAGGTTGAAGAGTGTTAATAAAACTGTTGTCTGCTGATTGGCTGCTCTAGGTTAGGTGCTTTACTTATGTCATTGCATTTAATCTCATTTCATTAAATAGCCTGGCCAAGACCAGGGAGTCAGTATGGCAGAGCTGGTCTGTCTCATTTCAAAATCCGTGCTCTCCTCATTAGGGAGGGCTGTCTCCCCATAAGTAAACTAATATGGTTACTCTGACCTTGACAAGGAAGGGAGCTCTTGGTCAAGGAAAGGAGCTCAAGGTCCCTGACCTTGACAAGGAAGGGGAGCTCAAGGAGGGATTGCATTGGTCACAGAGAGAAGTACTTCAGAATAAGGTTCATTACAGATTTTAAGGACACCTGATGACATGGGTTCCATCTATAGGAAACCTTGTGGGGGGACAAAAGCCCAAGAAAAATAGAAAATGATGTTGATGTATCTTAATTATCAAAGATGATTACAAGATTGGTTTGTCCAAGAGAGAGGGCTTAAGGGAATGCTGATGGAATGCTGGGATGGATCTGGAATTGAGAATTGGTCAAGAAAAATAGGAAGTTACCATTCCCTCCTGCCTCCAACAATTAGAAAAGAATGCCAAAATACAGGGGAGAAAAGAGTGAGTCATTGATGGTTAATCGTATAATCTTGAAGACTATCTAAGATTTTTTTATGGCAGGTGGTGTAACATAAGTAGAATGAAAAGAAAGTCCTCATCAGAAAAGAAGTATCCCTCTGTGAGAGGTCGGGAACATGCGCAGCACTGAAAATGCTGGTGGTTTTACTTGAGGACGGTGTGAGGGAAAACACGGGGGTCATGATGCACTGATTTGCTGTAGATGGTTTGCATAGTCTGGAATGAGGTCATTGCTTGTGAGTGTCAGTTCATTCATCACACCAATGCTTCCAGATGGGGTAGGCAGTGGGATGGGAACTGAGTGAGCAAGTGTGACAGTGTGTGACTTCTCACCCAGAACCCTGACCAGATGCAGCCCTGACCTGTATGGTTCATTCCCCCTTTGGGCAAGTGGGCCAGGGCTCCTTGCTGGCATCCCTACAGCTTTAGAGCTGTGGTATTTTAATCTGGGGATTCTAAAGCAGTATTTCTCCTCTTTTAGGTCTTCATAGTTTTATAGGATGTTTTTCAATGGGATTCTATTTTTTTTTTCTCTTGCTTTGGCATTTTCCTTTCCATTTGTGGGAAGGATATAATATGATTTGTGTGTTATGTAATAATTGAACCCTCTTGAGTTTGTGAAATGTGTGGGGTCTTTTTAATCTTTCATAATTTTTCCCTTTTCCTTGACAGCTAGGGTTTTTTGTGTTCAGCTGTAATAAAGCATATTTTCTTACATATGGTACCCTAATATATTGCCAGTTTTAAGTTTTAATTTTCTGTGTGTACTGACAGATTATAAGATTCTTGGAATAGACAAGATTCAAATGTGATTTTGAAATATGATTAGGAACGGCATAGTTTAAAAATATCTGTTGTTTTACATATATTTCTGCATTAAACACTGGAAGTTTTTAAAAACTATTTTCCTTTGAAAATTTAAATATCTTTTAGATATTTAAGTCTCTAGCAGATAGGGTGTCATGGCATAGAATAGTGGTCAGCAAACTTGGCCTTCTCTCAGTGTCTGTAAATAAAATACAGGGACAAAGTCATACCAAACTCTTACATGTGTTGTCTGTCTTGAGACAGAGACCATATAGACCACAAAGGCTACAATACTTACTGTCTGCCTTTTGTAGGAAATGTTTGCTTATCGCTGGTATAGAGTAGTAGTTCTCAAGTTTTAGGGTCTCTGGACATTTTACATGCTTAAATATTACCAAAGACTCCAAAGAATTTCATTTGTGTGCATTATACAATGTTTGCCATACTGGAAATTAAAACTGAGTAATGAAAAAATTATTTCAGTTCATTTAAAAATAATATGTTAGGGGCGCCTGGCTGGCTCAGTCAGTAGAGCCTGTGACTCTTGACCTCAGGGTTGTGAGTTTGGACCCCACTGTGGGGGTAGAGATTATTTAAAAATAACAATGTTAAAACTTGTTACACATTAACATAAATGAATCTTTTCTTTTCTTTCTTTCTTTCTTTCTTTCTTTCTTTCTTTCTAAGAAAGATGGATTTCAAGAGAGCTATGGGGGAGAGGGGCAGAGGGAGAGAGAGATTCCTTTTTTTTTTTTTTTTTTTTTTTGAGAGATTCCTAATTAGGCTCCATAGCACAGAGCCCAGGAGGGGGCCTTGAGATCCTGGCCTGAGTGGTAATCAGGAGTTGGATGTTTAACTGACCCAGCTGCCCTGTAAATAACATTTCTATGAAAAATAACTTGTTTCCTAAGACAAAAAAAATTTAGTAAATTGGAATTTCTCTAGTGCCTGGATTAACAGACCTTCATTTCCATATCTCTATACTTTGAATTTGTTGCTATATGTTTCAGTTGAAGGGTATGAAGAAAATCACACAGATCTGTAGATGAAAAAAGGATGAGTAGCCTGGATGAACAGGATGATAGCCTGTTCAGTGAATTGTGAAGATTCATTGATACAACCTCAGAACTTGTGTGGTTGTTTATTAAAGGGAGTTGCCATGTGGAATCTGAAAATAGATCAATAAACTTATCATACTGGATCTTTGAAATCCATTGCTCTGTCTTGCACTTTGAATGAATCTTTTATTCATTTTTGGTTTTCTAATATCATATATTGATATTTGAAAAAAATATTGGTTCACAATCCACATGTAGACACTATTTAAGAAATGACATTGGTTAATATTGCCCCTGATCTCAGAAGAAGCTTTGGGTATTGGGTACCTACTGGAACTACGCAAGATGGGGGCTGGGTTCTAGTGTGTTTGCGTTTGTCTGTCTGTACCTTGCAAAGTGAGGACAAGGCAGCCTCTAGAGGACCCATGTTTTATACAATTCTATTTTTTTGCCTGAAAGCTTATTTTTTTTTATCACTAACAATACATATTGTCATTTTTTTTCAAAGTCCCAGACTCACTTCATTCATTTTCAGGAAAATATTTACCAAATACTCCATCCTGATTAAGGTGAATAGCTGAATAGCTTGTCTTTCAGTTATTCTTTTAAGTAAAAGTAGTTTTCCATGAAAAAAGAAAACTACATTGATTTACAGAAACCATCACATAGGTGTTTTTCTTTGAAACAGACAAGACTTTATTTATGGCAGTAGTGCGTTGTGTGTACTTCTCATTTCATCATACAGAATATTAAAAAGATGGATACTGAAGAGGCAGCTAATTAGTAATTTGATTAAGTACTTTTAACTTCATTAAGAACATTCTAGAGTGAACATTTTTTTCTCTTTCTCCTCCTCTGTCTTCTTTCTTTTTTTTTTAATGAGAGTGCTTGGCACTGAAGAGTACAAGGATGAATAATTTCAATTTTGTACTCATGATTTTTCCCACCATTACTTTCCACCATCAGTGCAGATGTCAACACAGTACAAAAAGCAAATGGCATCTCGATATTTTTGTGGAAATAATTTGATCTAATGAAGTCCTCTGAGAGGGTCTTGGAGACTATTGGGGACTCTGCAGACCACACTGAGAGAACTGCTGGTATAAATGGTGTAAATACCATTTTATATAAGCAGATTTATGCCACTTACTACTTGTTGCCTCCTTTATTGTCTTACAGTTATAATTTATGAAGTTTTGAATAATGTTAACAGATGTAGTTTGCTGCTTGCATTGGCTAATATATAATGTTTCAGATCAAGCTTTCAAAAAAATTTTTTTAAACTTGACTGTTTTATTTTTATTGCTCTATCAGATTTTGAAAGTGTAACTTAGAATAATTGTAACTGGTGAAGTAACCTGCAGTTGAATTACTGGATACAGTTGTCATTTCAGTCTCCTGAAATGGTAGCATATTAATGGGATTTTTAAATACCGTAAGTTAATTGAAAGTTTTCATGCTTGAGGCACCTGGTTGGCTTAGTTGGTTAAGTGCCCAACTCTTGATTTCAGCTCAAGTCATGATCCTGGGGTGGTGAGAGTGAGACCCGAGTTGGGCTCTGTGCTCAGCATGGAGTCTCCTTGACATTCTCTCCCTCTCCCTCTGCACCTCCCCCTGCTCACCCTCTCTCCCCCTCTGTAAAATAAATACATAAATAAAATTTTAAAAAGTTTTCATGTTCTTGAATACTCTGCTAAATTGAGAGGAAATGTATGTGGAAATGAGGTCCAGTATTTGATTTCTTGTTCATCTACCTAAACTTTGTGGGTATGTGTAGTATTGTGGTTTATGGGAAGAAAGATATATTTGGTTTTGCCTCTCATTTTTGGCACAGAGTTCTTTTTTTAAGATTTTATTTATTTATTCATGAGAGACACACAGAGAGGCAGAGGGAGAAGCAGGCTCCATGAAGGGAGCCCAATGTGGGACTTGATCCTGGGTCTCCAGGATCACACCCTGGGATGAAGGTAGCGCTAAACCACTGAGCCACCAGAGCTGCCTGGCACAGAGTTCTTAAAACTCTAGGTGATAATAGTGATAAAGGTATCTTGTTAACTGATAATGTGTGTCCCCTCTCAGCCACACCTGAGATTATGGTAATGCAGTGCCTTTTGTAAAGCTCTGGAGCATGAAGGCTGGTTGCCAATGGACCAACCTAGATTGGAGTGTTGGCACTTGGCAACCCTCCCTCTGGAGATGTGAGAGGGGCTAGAAGCAGCATCAGTCACCAGTGGCCAGTGATTTGATCAGTTGTGCTTATGTAATGAAGTCTCCATAGAACCCTGAGAGGACAGAGTTCAGAGTGCTTCTGGGTTGGTGAATGGGCAGAGGTTCAGGGAAAGGGGTGGGGTGGGGAGAGTTGTGTTCCTGGAGAGGGAGAGGACATGGAAGCTCTGTGTTCTTCCCACATATATGTCATGTGCATCTCCTCTGTCTGGCTGGTCTGAGTTGTATCCTTTTATAATAAACAGGTAATCTACTCAGTGAATGTTTTCCTGAGTTCTTGGAGAAGGTCTGGCAAATTAATAAAGCCAAGCAGGGGTTCATGAGAACCTCTGATTGGTAGTTAATGGATCAGAAGCACAGGTGAGATAGCCTGAACTTGTGATTGACATGGGGGTGGGGACAGTCTTGTGGGACCTTGCCCTGGACCTGTGGGATCTGATGCGATCTCTAGATAGATTGTGCCAGAATTGAATTGAATTTGTAGGACACTCAGCTCATGTTGCAGAATTGGTTGATATGCGGAAGAGCTCAGTTGGTGTCAGAAGTGAAGTGGTGTTCTAGTGAAGTATTGAAAGGGAGAGGAGGCACACAGGAGGAGTGTGTATTTAACATTTATGAGTGCATATAAATGAAATTTTTGCAGATGACTGTTTCTCTGGGTGCAATCAGATAATTTTTGCTTTCCTGGAAACGCCAAAAACACTGGAGTTTTCTGTGACAAACACTTGCACTTCTGTGGTTGACCATTAGATGTCATGAGTGCCACGGAAGCCCTCAGGGTTACCCAAGGCCAGTAGAAATTGAACATTGTTAGCTCCTAGACCTTCACATAGTTCACTGTTTCCACATGATCGATGCCAGAAGAACCTGATACTGTGTGATATATAGAAGCAAGGTACAACTGGAATAATGAAATTTCAAAAATAAGCCTTTTTAAAGGAGGGTTGTAATAGTTCTATTGGGTATTGTAAATGTTTCAGGTGCACTTGATACCGCTGTTGGGTTCCTGGCGTTTGGATCTCTCTTTTTTATGGAAAGATGGATTGAACTTCAATTTAAGAATATTCGGTAATCCCTCTCAGGACATACTGTAACACCTGGTATTTTTGTGTTGTAGTAAATCAATTCCATACAACAGTCAGTAATAATTATAGCTGGGTTCTGACAAATTCCAAAGTATTTTCAATAAATTTTGCCAAAGAAAATAACATGATTACTACAAAAATTTAGCTCAGTTTGAAAGTTAAACTCGGCGACTCTGCTTTGTTCCACAAAATAGTAAGCATTTTTACTGGTTGGGATTTTATCAAACCACTTACTTTTTATTAATATGCTTATATATGTTGTGAGAAGATAATTACTTTGTAGCGTATATTTCTTAAGTAACATGACTTTGGAAAAATTTAACCTTGGGTGTTTGTCATAAAATAAAAAGCGAGAAATGCTGAGGCTTTTTTGTAAGTGGCTTTGTATGTACTGCAGCAGTACCAACTCAGAAGGATGTTTTGCTATGGAAATGTAAGCTTGTCTTAGTAGATATAGAATGTTTGATATAAGATCACTTATATGTTTGTGGTTTACCAAAGTATTCTAAGTTCTTTAAGGCGTGCAGAAAGGAGTAGTTTGCATGGTATAAACTGTATTGTATGTGTATTTCTATTAAGCAGTCGGTACTATTTAAATTATGACTTATGGCATAAAGAGCTTAAATTATCTATGTAACATACATACATATGATAACTCTCTACCCACATGCATTTACATAATTGCCCTAATGGTAGAAATGTGTGTGCATACACTTCACAAATTTCAACCATTTCCTCCCCTTTTCTCAGCACAACCAAAGTCTTATTGAGTGCATTCTTTAAATCACGTATGGTCTGTTTCTTACTTTCTTTGTGTTCAAATTAGGGAGCACTTTTATGTAGTTGAATTTTAATCCTGATTGTTATAATAATTTATGACAGCAAAGTAGAGTTGCCTCTTAAAATTATCGGGGAAAACAGCCTCAGAAATGGGCATTGATGAAACTTGGTCTTTCTCAGTTATTTAAAAATAAGCTCCATGATTTATAGTTTATTTGGCATTTAAAATAATTGCCCTCACATTTTTAATTATTAGTCCTGTCTGTATGGGTACGTGTGCATATTTTAACCTTGTCAACCTTTGTACTATGAAACAAAATGCAAGCCATTGCACGGGATAATTTGGTTCGAGATAGTCTGGTGATTTTTTTCATCCTAAGATTTGCTGTGATAATTAGAAAGCTAATTTAGAAGGTTTTAATAGAATTTTACAGTTTGGACTTTTTCAATGAGCTTTGGCAAGCTCCTTTTATTCTGTAAATGAATCAGCAATTTAAAGGCTTCCCAGGTTGAAGTGAGCCAGTGTTTCGAGTGTTTACAATATCTGTTTTTCTTGTTAATATATGTTAAAATATGCTTTTAAATTACTGAATTTGCTTTATAGCAAACTGGGGAAAATGCATTAAAAATCGACTTAAACACATGGTGTGGGTCTTCTGATTTCTAAAAAATGTAAATGTAGTCTATTTTCCATTATTAGCAGTGGTCCAATTTAAACCACATGGCCTTCTCCTAGGTGTCAGGCCAGCATCAGTTTTAATCTTCTTTCTTTTATGTTTTCATTTTATAATGTCATTGCCTGAATTAAAGAGCTCCAGTCATAATAGCGAGCATTTCTTGTTTGCTAGTCATATGCCAGATGCTGTGCTGTGAGACTTAGTCTATTTCGTCATGAAACGATTCTAAATTGTTCCCCAATTTTATATACGGAAATTAAGGCATAATAAGATTAAAAAGTTGTCCAAGATGATAGAGTTGGCAGGATGAGAGATGAGGCCGAATTCTGGAGTCCTTTCTCCTTAGCTACGAGACAGTAGCGCTTTACAGCTTATTTTGGGATAAACTGTCATTAAAACAGCTTTTGGAAAAGAGTGGATATTTTTTAAGGTGCCCCAAAGCTTAGTTTATACTAAATGAATTGGCTTTTGTGTATTAGCATGGATTGGGAGGTCTCGTTTAGATGAACACTTCTGTGAATCCCTAACATCTTCAGTTCTCGCAGTTTCTCCAGGTGATTTGCAGTTTTGAGTTAGAGAACTTTGCAGTTGGCATATTAGGATGAGCTATTGAAAGAATTCCAACTGTTTGTAAGTTGTCGACCATCTACAGAGTCTCTGTTCTGCATTAGAAATATAGTGTGGAATCACGGTCAGAGAGGCCAAGGATTTTTAGAATAGCACCGGTGTTAAAACCTTTTTACTGTTCTCAGTCTGCACTCAGCAGTCCTCAAACCAACTGGAAAAATCTTTAAGGAAGCCTTGATACATGCGTGAGGAGCTTTCGTGGTTTTAATTAGAAATTTCACATCAAAATAAAAAATCTCACACTTAATATTTGCAAGAAGTATGTAGACAAAATTTGGAAGAATTGTGATCTTGTAGCGTGTCGGAATAAGAACTCTGAATTAGTTGCAGAAGGTTGCAATTTAGTAGACTTCCCTGTTACTATTTTTAAAGAATTTTTCTTCTCTTTTTAGAAACGGCCTGCTCGATATATAAATCTTGGTGGACAGCGTGGCTGCAGGCCATCGAGCTGGAATTCCCTGTGACTTTCTAAGCGGAGGGGGTTTGGTGTGCGTGGTTTCAGCCTGAGGCTTGCATCATGCCAGCTTTGTCAACAGGATCTGGTAGTGACACAGGTATGTGAACCCAAGAGGGGCAGTCTTCCTTGTATCCTTACTGAAATTTTCCTGTCCACAGTGAAAACCAGCATCACTTTAAGTAAGTGCAAACAGATCATGCCTGTTTTTCTGTAGGCAGGGGCAGGGACACAAAATCGACTTACACGCATCCTTCCAAGATAAAAGTTGTCAAAGGACATCGTTGACTGACCACTGCTTTCTCAGGTTGTGGTGGTTTGGCAGATGCTCTTGTATGGTCTTATTTTTTGGAATAATGCCAGGAGTTTAAGTGCTTTAAAAAAAAAAAAAGAGTATTTTAAACATATGAAAAAGCATGGCAAATGCCATGATATTCCTGTTATTATTCACTCAGATTTAATAACAGGAACTTTTTTGCCATCCTTCAGACCTCTCACATTCTTCTTTTAAGAAATGAAACAATCCCTATCTCATTCTTGCATTTTATTTCTACCTGTCACCAGAAATTAAAAAAGTATTCTAAAGTTATATTCTGTCATTAAGGGATTCAGTTTAAACAAACAAGTATATTTCACCTTATTATCAGTGGTAAGATTTAGTGATACTTTGAATAAAGGCTTCTAAGAAAGGGAGGAAACTCATTTATGTTTGTGTAAACTCCTCCTCTTCTGATCTGTTTCAGGGGGTGGGTGAAGTAAGTCAGTGCCCCTTTGAAGTCCTAATCTGGGGTTCCCCAGAATTAGCATTTTTTAATTTTTTAAAAATGTTTTATTTATTTATTGATGAGAGGCACAGAGAGGGGCAGACGGAGGGAGAAGCAGGCTCCTCACAGGGAGCCCGAGGTGGGACTTGATTCCTGGACTGTGTAGTCCCACATTGTGTTCTACTATATAAAATAAATGATTCAACTTTCTATAATGGTTTGGGAAATTATAGATAAAATTTGAGTCATAAATTTACTAGTTGTGTAATGAATAAGTTTTATGTCTTGCTATTTGCCTCAGTTTAATTGCAAAATATTGTTGCTTATATCTATCTCGAAGAATGATTAGAATGGAGTACTTCTAATTTCTGGGGGCAGTGGAAGGGTTATCATGGAAACAGCAGAGGCTACTCAGATTTGAAAATGACTTTCCATACATAGCTGGCTCACTTGGTGCAAATCTAAGTGCCTGTGTGACTCACACCTGGCTTGGTGATATTTTTGACCTGTGTGTCCCAACCAGGTTTGAGTCCTGTTCCAAGAGTCACTGCGTTCAGGGAAGCTCCAAAAGCATGGTGCACACATGAGATGCTTATGGTTCCCTGTAGCTCCTTGCAGACCAGCTGCAGTTTACTGGTCAGGGGTCATTCTTCTACCCCAGGTAGTGTTGCTTGGCACTGTTGTCTCTGGGGTACAGAGTGAGAGAGCATGACCAAAGGGCAGGTGCTCATGCAGCAGGAGAGTGGCCTCTCTGACACACATAGTGCTCATGAAGGAAAATGCTTTCAAATACTTTCCAGGTAAAACATACCATTTTTTCCTCTTCCCCTTTCTACTTATTTCACTAAGGAAAAAAAAAGTTTAATTACACAAGTAATACATTGTCAAAGATGGATAGATAAAAAAGGAAAAGAATTCTTTACCCATTTTTCCTCTGCTCCCAATCTCATTTCTTTCACCATTTGACGAGTATCCTTCAAGAATGTTCTGTACATTAAACACTTATATAGGGATGTGCATAAACATATTTTTAAGGCATTAAGCACTGATAGGTGGATATACATAAATATATAGGGATGGACATACAGAAATCTATGTCTTTTTGTTCTTTCCTTTTTAATCAGATTCTGTCCTACTCTGTGGATTGTTCTGTGACTTTCTTTCTAGACCAAGTAATGTGTCAGAGCTGTATTTCCATGGGATGTGTGTGTGTGTGTGTGTGTGTGTGTGTGTGTGTGTGTGTGTCTGTCTAGATAACCTTTCTATACATATATCTGTATCTCTACCTCATTCTTCTAAACTAAGGCATACTTTTCCATCATATCCCAGTTGAATGAACTATAGTATCATAATTCTGTTGATGAAAGCCTCAGCTTTGCTCCTTTTGTAATATTTTGAAAGAAAAGATGTAAATATTGAATGGATGTTATCAAATTGTCCTCCAGAGGGGTTAAAGCACTTGGTGACCGTGGACAGTGCACTAAAGAATCTTTCTCTTGTAATTTTGCTGAACCTTTTATAATTTTTACCCATCTGAGAGGTAAAACATGGTATCTTAAGTGTTAAAGATGCATTACTACTCCTATTGAGCCTATTTCCACTTGTTTGATGGCCATTTGTTCCTTGGATTTGTCAATTCATCTCCTTTCCCATTTTTCTATTGATTATCATCTTCTTACGTTTTTTTTTTTTACAGAATTTCTTTATTTGGGAATCCCTGGGTGGCGCAGCGGTTTGGCGCCTGCCTTTGGCCCAGGGCGCGATCCTGGAGACCCGGGATCGAATCCCACGTCGGGCTCCCGGTGCATGGAGCCTGCTTCTCCCTCTACCTGTGTCTCTGCCTCTCTCTCTCTCTCTCTCTCTGTGACTATCATAAATAAATAAAAATTTAAAAAAATATTAAAAAAAAGAATTTCTTTATTTGCATTTTGTATATGATGGGGCATTTTAGGTTGAAACACCATTTTTTTTTTCTGTCTAACCATTTGTCTTTTGTTTTCTTAAGTACTATTTCTTTTATTGAAGTTGGTAACTTCTATGTGGACAAACCATTTTTTTCTGTAGGGTTAATGCTTTTTTTTCTTATGCTTTCCTACCTACTGCAAGATAATGGAGATATTCTCTAAGATTTTCTTTTCTTTTTTTTTTTTTTTAACATTTTTTTTAATCTTTATTTATTTATGATAGTCACAGAGAGAGAGAGAGAGGCAGAGACACAGGCAGAGGGAGAAGCAGGCTCCATGCACCGGGAGCCCGATGTGGGATTCGATCCCGGGTCTCCAGGATCGCTCCCTGGGCCAAAGGCAGGCGCCAAACCGCTGCGCCACCCAGGGATCCCTCTCTAAGATTTTCTTCTGAGAGTGAAAACTGTTTGTTTTTACATACTTTAATTTTAGTCCATCATTTACATGTGGAGTGAAACTGTAATCCAATTTTATTTCCCATGTGAACAGCCAGTAGTCCCCAGATCACTTACTCAGTAGTCTATCCTTTAGACATAAATTTGTAATATCCTCTTTATTTTATTTTATTTTTTTTTTATCCTCTTTATTGTATACCAGTGTTATGTATGTTCTGAGTTTTCTTTCTTGGCTTTTTTTTGAAAAATAATTTTAATGGACCCTATTTTTTAGAGCAATTTCAGATTTATAGAAAGATTATAAAGATAATACAGAGTTCCAGTACACCTTATACCTTGTTTCCCTGATCACTAACATCTTTCCTTAGTTTGGTACATTCATTTTGATTAGTGAATTGATACTGATACCACGGTTTTTCTTCTTATAAAGATTTTATTTATTTATTCATGAGAGACACAGGGAGAAAGAGGGGCAGAGACACAGACAGAGGGAGAAGCAGGCTCCATGCAGGGAGCCCAACGTGGGACTCGATCCCGGGTCTCCAGGATCATAGCCTGAGCTGACGGTGGCGCTAAACCCTGAGCCACCCGGGGTTGCCCTGATATACTGTTATTAACTATAATTTATACTTCACTCAGATTTTCTTAGTTTTCCCCTAATATCCCTTTTTTTTGGGCTCCAGGATCTTCTCTTTCATTAGTTGTCATTGTCTCATTAGGCTCCTCTCAGCTCTGAGGGTTTCTCAGACTTTCCTTGTCTTTGCTGACCTTGACCCTTTTTAGGCGTACTAGTCAGGTGTGTTGTAGAATTCTCCTCTATTGGCATTTGCCTTCTATAAAGTACCATTGTTATCATATCAAGGGTATATACCATCAACTTGATTTGTGACTGTTGTTATTGGTCCACAGGGTGAAATAGTCTTTGTCAGGTTTCTCCACTGTAAAGTTGTTCTCTTTTCCCATTCTTTGCATACTGTACTGTTTGGAAGGAGGTCTCCATGTGCAGCCCACACTAGAGTAGTGTGTTAGGCTTGCCCTTCTTTAGAAGCTAAAGTATCTCTATAATAAATTTGGAATATTTTGTCTTTTTTTCCTCCTATTTATTCAGTCATTTCTTCATATCAATGTGGACTAATGGACATTTATTGGTATTTTGGGTTATAATCCAGTACTAAGTTTATTTTGTTCCAGTTGTGTTCCACAATGTGTTCCACATTGTTCCAGTTTGGGCTGCCAGGAGCTGTTTCAGTTGGCTCCCATCAATGTGGGCTTGCTTGTTTTCATTTTAACAATTCCTAACTTTGGTACTGCTGGGTTCCTGAGGCTCATTTTACAGTGCTCCAGTTCTGGGAATCAGCCATTTCTCCAGGGAGCCCTCATGCCTTTTACTGGGCAGTGAGATTAGATCCCAGGATCTGGGTGATGGTCTGTACATTGCTACCAGAGTGTTGTTTCTTTTATGTCCTCTCATCTGACAGAGCAAAGAAACACATGTATATATGCTAACCCATGTAGATAATACACATTGTCAACATTTTTGTGTGCGATCAGCTGTAACTGTAGTGAGCTAAAGATGAATTCTTACTGATGTCACTAACTAATTCATTAACAAATGGATCGTTTTAGCCTCCTTCCTTTGCTTGTCAGTTCCCACTCCCAACAGTGAGAAACGTGGCTGTCACCATCCATTTACTCATTCAATTCCAGTGTATGTGTGAAGCAATATCAGAATTGTTAATCTACACCTCATGGGAAACAGCTTTTATTGACCAGAGTTGATCTTGGTTTCCTTCCTCTGATAGTATTATTCTGTTTTTGATTTTATGAAATCATTCCTTTCGTGCATAGTACCTACGTTCATTCTAGTTTATAAAGTAATTGATTTTTTTCAAACATTATATAACATGAAATGTATATATAGACATACACATAAAACTTTTCAAAAGACAGTTTTAAAATTGGTTATAATGCAATAGCCATGTGATCACCATTTGGTTCAAGAAATCAAGCATCCTGAAAGCAACCTTTCTTCCCGTTCACAATCTCTTCAACTCCTTACAAGTGGACATTTAAAAAAAGATTCCTGTTTTACACTATACAGAAAACATAGTTTATGATTTATGTAAGCTCCCAGGCAGTATAGCTTAATTTCTTATTTTTGAACTTCAGACATGGGATTATACCATATGAATTGGAGTAGTTCTATGTGTTAGACTTTCCAACCACCTTCTCTTGTTCTGTGGCTTGTCCTCTTATGCTTTGTTCTGTCCTCTCCTATTCTCTATGCAGAAGTTACTCGTCAAGCACCATTTTCCTTTAGACTAGTGAGTTTTGAATTGTGTTCATGAAATATTTCCTTAACTTATGACCAAAAAGTTATTCCCTTTTCCATTTTCATCTTGATTTCACTACTCTAGATTTTTGTTTGTAATATGTGAATCTGGATCTCAAAAGAAATTCTCTCAACATTTCTTGTCATATTTGCTCTAGGTTTTTTTCATATTTGCCATTTACTTGATTAAGGAATTTTCCTTTTATTCTTTGCAAAATGACTTTTTAAATGACTAGCCATTGAACTTTGTCAAGTGCTTTTTATTTATTTATTGTAATGATCATATGATTTGTTTCCTGTCAATCTCAACATAGCAAAGTTCATTGGTTTTTGACATTTTTTTAACTGATTTTTGACTGTTCAACCAACTGTCATTGGACCATTATTTGAGATAACCTAATTTGTTCATGATTTGTTATCCTTTTCATATAGTCTTCTGGAGTTAGTTAACTCATAGTTTATTTATAACTTTAATGTCCCCTTTTATGAGACCTCAGCCTATAATTTTGCTTTCTCATTCTCTCTCATCAGATTTTCACAATATCCTGGGTAGCCTTATGTTGTGAGGTGGAAGTCTCTACTCTTCTGTGGATAAGTTTATGAAAGACTGAAGTTAGTTTTTCCTTTAGCAGAACTGACTTGTTGAGTTACTTGGGCCTGGATGTTTTCTTTTTGATAAGGATATTGGTAACTATTTTAAAGATGACAAGAATGTTTAGGCTTTCTATTTCTTCTTGACTTAGTTTTAATGATTTATATTTTTTAAGATTTGGTCCATTTCACCTAAATTGTCAAATTTCTAAAAAAGTTGCTTATAATATTTCATGTGTGCAGTTTCTATGTTGTTTTTCATCTTGGTCCTGATATTGGTACTTACTGCCCTTTCTTCTCTTTCCTCAATATTGCCAGAGTTTTGGCATTACTCTTTTTAGATATAAAACTTTTAGCCTTATTAATTTTCTTCATTGTATATTAGTTTTTATTTCATTGACTTTTTTAAAAAAATCTTTTTCTAGTTATGAACATTTGTTCATAAATTTTCCACCTTCTTCTTTTCCTAACGTTAGCATTTAAGGCTATTTCTCCCAAGGTACTGGTTTTCTTAACTTAGAATCATTTTGTAATTGGTAACTTAGACTTTTCTTGAATTTACAAATAAGAATTTTTAAATTTATCTTTTCTTCCTGAATTCTACCTTAATTGCTTTGAGGTCAGAAAACTTAATTTGCATTGTTTCAGTCCTTTGAAATTTGTTTGCACTTTATGGCCAGCTACATATTCAATTTCTGTACATATCCTCTGTGTCTAAAAAGCTATATTCTGCAGTCATTGAGTATAGTTTTTTTTCCCTGTAGATCAAGTTTGTAAAGTTATTCAAATATTCTATGTTTTCACTTATTTTTGTTTGTTTATTCTCTCAGTTACCAAGAGAAGTAGTGTAAAAAAGTTTCCCTGTATGACCATGGTTGTTTTCTTGCAGTTCTGTTCAGTTTTTTGAGTAGTTTTTAAAATTTTATTTATTTACTTGACACTGAACAAAGCAGGAAGAGTGACAGGCAGAGGAGAGGGAGAAGCAGGCTCTCCCCATGGAGCAAGGATCCTGATGCGGGCCTTGATTCCAGGATCCTGGAATCCTGACCTGAGTAGAAGGCACATGCTTAACCGACTGAGCCACCCATTTGCCTTCTGTTCAGTTTTTGTTGTATATATTTAAATTTGTTATTAAATATGAATTTGTTATTTTGCTGGTGAAGTACTACACTTCCTACTTTTAATACACTTTATTTTAAAGTAAATATACTTTTTGTTGCCATTTGCATATCTTTTCCTATCCTTTTATTGTCAACTTTTCTGTATTCCTGCTTTATTATAGTTTTTGTGAATTACATTTGGAGCTTTCTGAAGCAACAGGTCAGAAGTCTTTGCTTTTAATTGGAGTATCTTCAGTACAGTTCATTATAATGTATGATTTTTAAAATTTAAAATCTAACATATTTTGTGTTGTTTTGTCCTGATTTTTCTAAGTTTCTTTTTCTATTATGTATTCTTTCGGATTGGTTAGCGTTTTCCCTGTGTACAGTTTTGAAGTTAATACATTCTCTTTTATGTTCTTTTAGTGGCTACCTTAGAAATTATGACATGAATTATGACATGAATCCTTTATTATAAAATCCTATCTTAATCTCGTTTTATTGTCATCTGGAAAAAATTCAGAGATATTAGGACACTTTTGCCCCATATACTTTCCTGCCAACTTAAGTGCTATTGTGTCCTGTATTTTAATTCTCTCTAAAAAACAAACAAAAAACAAAAACCCCTCACAACCTTGAAGATATCCTTATTTTGCTTTATATTGTCAGTATTCATTTAGTATTACCACCATTTTGTTTGTTCTACTCTCCATCTTACAGCTCAGCCTTGTCACCCAGGCTGATTTTTCACCTGTTTAAAGTAAAACAGCTCTAGAATCTCCTGTGTTGAAGGTTTGTGGCTATCGAACTATGTCTTTCAGTGTATCAGTGCATGTTTTTATTTCTCTCCATTTTTTTCATTTTAAAGTATAATCGATATGACATACTAGTTTCAGGTGTGCAACATAAAATTGGCATTTGTATACCTTGCACAATGATCACCATATCTTGTCTTGTTAACATCTCCCTCCATGCACAGTCACACCTTTTTTTTTTCTTGTGGTAAGAACTTTTAAGATGTATTTTCTTTTTTTTTTTTAAGATGTATTTTCTTAAAGCAACTTTCAAATTTCCAATGCATTATTATTGACTATAGTCACCATGCTGTGCATGACTTCATTTTATAACTGGAAGTTTGTACCTCTTGATCCCCTTCATCCATTTTACCCACCCAGCCTCACTCCCTTCCCTTTTGGCAACCACCTGTGTATTCTCTGTACCTCTGACTTTTATTTGTTTTTTAGATTTTGGGTATAAATGAAATCATACCATATTTGTCTGTCTCTGACTTTTTTCACTTAGCATAATACCCTCAAGGTTCATACAAGTTGCAAATGGCTAGATTTTATTTTATGGCTGAGTAGTATTCTTGTGTGTGTGTGTGTAAATCTTTTCCCATTCATCCCTCTAAGGATGGTTATTTCCATATCTTGGCTATTGTAAATAATGCTGCAATGAACATAGAGGTACATGTATCTTTTTGAATTAGTTTTTCTTCAAATAAATACCCAAAAGTGGAATTGCTGGATCAATGTGGGAGTTGTATTTTTAAGTTTTTGACTGTTTTCCAGATTATTTTCTATGGTGGCTGCACCAATTTACAACCTCACCAACAGTGCACAAGGGTCTCCTTTGCCCACAGCCTCATCACTTGCTATTTCTTGTCTTTTTGATATTGGCCTTTCTCACAGGTGTGAAGCAATATCTCATTGTGATTTTCATTTGCATTTCTCTGATGATTTGTGATGTTGAACATCTTTTCGTTTGCCTGTTGGTGATCTTTATGTCTTCTTTGGGAAAATATCTATTCAGATCCTCTGCCCATTTTTCAAATTGAATTGTTTGTTTCTTGTTGATATTGAACTCTATGAATTTTTTATATATTTTGGCTGTTATTGAATAGGATTTGCAGTTCTTCTTCCATTCAGTAGATTGCCTCTTTTATTTTGTTGATGATTCTCTTTGCTGTGCAGAAGCTTTTTAGTTTTATGTAGTCTTATTTATTTTTGCTTTTTGATGCCACTGCCTTTGGAATCATAAGATCAAAAAAAAAAAAATCTCCAAGAGTGATGTCAAAGAGCTTACCACCTATGTTTTCTTCTAGGAGTTTAATGATTTCGGGTCTTTCATTCAAGTCATTAATCTATTTTGAGTTAATTTCTGCATATAGTGTGACATGATGGTCCAGTTTCGTTCTTTTATATGTAGCTGTCTAGTTTTCCGAGTACCATTTATTGAGGAGATTATTCTTTCTCCATTGTATATTCTTGCCTCTTTTGTTGTAAAGTAATTGGCCGTATATGCCTGGGTTTACTTCTGGGGTCTGTCTTCTGTCCCCCTGCTCTGTGTGTCTGTTTTTATGCCAATACCATACATTTTGATTACTTTAGTTTTTAGATACTATAGCTTGAAAACAAGGAGTGTGATGTCTCAAACTTGTCCTTTCTCAAGATATGCTTTGGCTATTTAGGATCTTTTGTGGTTCTATACAAATTTTACAATTGTTAGGAAACAACAAATGTTGGAGATCATGTGGAGAAAGGGGAACCCTCTTGCACTGTTGGTGGGAATGTGAACTGGTACAGCCACTCTGGAAAACTGTGTGGAGGTTCCTCAAAAAGTTAAAAATAGAGCTACCCTATGAGCCAGCAATTGCACTGCTGGGGATTTACCCCAAAGATACAGATGCAGTGAAACGCCGGGACACCTGCACCCCAGTGTTTATAGCAGCAATGTCCACAATAGCCAAACTGTGAAAGGAGCCTGGGTGTCCAGGTAAATCGATAAAGATGACGTGGTGTATATATAGAATGGAATATTCAGCCATTAGAAATGATGACTACCCACCATTTGCTTCAACATAGATGGAACTAGAGGGTATTATGCTGAGTGAAGTAAGTCATTCGGAGAGGGACATTCTATGGTCTCATTCATTTGGGGAATATAAAAAATAGTGAAAGGGATTAAAGGAGAAAGAAGAGAAAATGAGAAACATCAGAGAGGGTGACAAAACATGAGAGACTCCTAACTCTGGGAAATAAACAGGGGTAGTGGAAGGGGAGGGGCACGGGGGGATGGGGTGACTGGGTCGGGCACTGAGGGGGGGGCACTTGACGGGATGAGCACTGGGTGTTATATGTTGGCAAATCGAACTCCAATAAAAAATATTAACACAAAAAAATTTTACGATTGTTCTATTTCTGTGAAAAATTCCACTAGAATTTCGATAGGAATTGCCTTCACTCTGTAGATTGCTTTGGTTAGTGTGGACATTTTTGCAATATTCTTCAACCCGGCAGTATGGAATATCTTTCTGTTAATTTGTGTCATTGTCTCTCTTCAGTTTCCTGTAGTTTTCAGAATATATAGATCCTTCATCTTGGTTAAATTTATTCTTGGGTATTTTTTTAAATGTAGTTTTATTTATTTATTTACTTATTTATTTTTTAAATGTAATTTTAAATGGGATTTGTTTTCTTAGTTTCTCTTCCTGATAGTTTGTTGGTGTACACAAGTGCGACAGAATTTTGTATATCAGTTGTGTACTTGCAACTTTATTGAATTCATTTATTAGTTCTAACCGTCTTTTCCATAGTCTTTAGGGTTTTCTATGTATAAAATTGCATTATCTACAAATAGTGATGGTTTTACTTCTTCCTTTACAATTTGGATGCCAATTTATTTCTTTTTTCTGCCTAATTGCTGTGGCCGAGACTTCTAATACTGTGTTGAATCAAAGTGGTGAGAATGAGCATCTTAGCCTTGTTTCTGATTGTAAGCAGGAAGCTTTTCCCTGTTGAGCATGATGCTAGCTGTGGGGTTGTCATATGTGGTCTTATATTTTGAGGTACATTTTGTCTATATGCACTTTGTTGAGTTTTTGGGGTTTAATCTTGGTGTTTCATTGGGAACATGTTTGTCTGTTTCCTCATGTTGCCTGACTTTGTATGTATGTCTTTGCGTTAGGTGAAACAGCTATCTCTTCTAGTCCTGAAGATGTGGCCCTGTGTGGGTGATCATTTTTATTGTTTAACCTTGCTTTAGTTTTTGTTGTCTCTCATAGTGTGTTTCCAATTATTCTAAACCTGAGGGGCTCACAAACACAATCCATCCTGGCCACCAGAGTCTCATATTCAGTAGGCATTGCCTGTGTGGGGTGCATGTACCTGCTGGCTTGGGGGCCTCTGGCAGTGGGAGTGTCACTAGAGGTCAGGGCACTGGCCTCCTGCTTCTGGCAGGGCCATGGCAGCAGTGTGGAGGGGGAAGGAGGTACTAGAAGGTTAGATTGAGAATGCAAAAACAACTCCTGCCAGCATTGGCAGTAGCAAGGTAGAGAAAGAGCATAAATATGCCACCTTCCAGAGGCTTTTGTCTTTGGACGGAATCTGAATAGGCTTTTGCCCTTCTGGTAGATGCTTTAAGATTAGCAAATGAAACTCCTTCACATCTGGTTTAAGCTCCTTTCAAACTGGTGCTTTTGTACTGGATCCTGAGGCACATGAGTCTGAGTGTGAGCCCTATAAGAGCAGAGTCTGCATTCACTACAGCCCTATGATTCTCTTGGATGGAAACTCCATTGGTTTCCACCAGCCAGGTGTTTTGGGGGCTCTCTGTCTGGTGCATCTCTTAGGGGTCACGGTGCATGATGTATAGCACAGATCCCTCCTTCAGGGAGGGGTTCTGTATTTGTGAGACCCCTCCTTCATGGGTTGTTGCATGGGGGGTGGGTTTTTGACAAAAATACAACTACGTCTGTCACTCCTTACTGTCTGTGTAGTTTTTTACCCCTGTTGTGAAGTAGTTGTCCAGCGAGTTTTCAGGTTCTTCTCAGAGGTAGTTGTTTTATATGTAGCTGTAGAGGAAGGGAGTTCAGGATTTTTTTATGTCACTATCTTCAATTACCTCCCTGTTCGCCTCTATTCTTTCTTTCTTTTTTGTTTTAAAGATTTTATTTATTTAATCATGAGAGAAACAGAGAAGCAGAGACACAGGAAGAGGGAGAAGCAGGCTCCCTGGAGGAAGTCTGATGCAGGACTCGATCCCAGGACCTCCATCCAGGCCACCCACCTCTTTTCTTGAATGGCATTTTTACTAAGCAAAGAATGCTAGGTTGGCTATTATTACTTACCTACTTATTTTTAGTATAGTGAAAGATGATGAAATGATATCTTTAAAGTAGCTATTTAGGAGTCAGCTATCAGGATCTCTGCTTTTTATTTTTTTATATTGGAGTTCAATTTGCCAACATGTAGCATATCACCCAGTGCTCATCCTGTCAAGTGCCCCCTCAGTGCCTGTCACCCAGTCACCCCCACACCCCACCCAGCTCCCGTTCAACAACCCCTTGCTTGTTTCCTAGAGTTAGGAGTCTCTCACGTTTTGTCACCCTCTCTGATATTTCCCACTCATTTTCTCTCCTTTCCCCTTTATTCCCTTTCACTTTTTTTATATTCCCCAAATGAATGAGACCATAGAATGTTTGTCCTTCTCCGACTGACTTATTTCACTTGGCATAATACCCTCTAGTTCCATCCATGTTGAAGCAAATGGTGGGTATTTGTCGTTTCTAATTGCTGAGTAATATTCCATTGTATACATAGACCACAGCTTCTTTATCAATTCATCTGTCGATGGACACCGAGGCTCCTTCCACAGTTTGGCTATTGTGGACATTGCTGATAGAAACATTGGGGTGCAGGTGTCCCGACGTTTCATTGCATCTGAATCTTTGGGGTAAATCCCCAACAGTGCAATTGCTGGGTCGTAGGGCAGGTCTATTTTTAACTCTTTGAGGAACCTCCACACAGTTTTCCAGAGTGGCTGCACCAGTTCACATTCCCACCAACAGTGTAAGAGGGTTCCCCTTTCTCCACATCCTCTCCAACATTTGTGGTTTCCTGCCTTGTTAATTTTCCCCATTCTCAATGGTGTGAGGTGGTATCTCATTGTGGTTTTGATTTGTATTTCCCTGATGGCAAGTGATGCGGAGCATTTTCTCATGTGTTTGTTGGCCATGTCTATGTCTTCTGTTCTTTTGTGAAATTTCTGTTCATGTCATTTTCCCATTTCATGATTGGATTATTTGTTTCTTTGGTGTTGAGTTTAATAAGTTCTTTATAGATCTTGGATACTAGTCCTTTATCTGATAGGTCATTTGCCAATATCTTTTCCCATTCTGTAGGTTGTCTTTTAGTTTTGTTGAATGTTTCTTTTGATGTGCAGAAGCTTTTTATTTGATGAAGTACCAATAATTCATTTTTGCTTTTGTTTCCCTTGCCTTCAAGGATGTATCTTGCAAGGAGTTGCTGTGGCCAGGTTAAAAAAGTGTGTTGCCTGTGTTCTCCTCTAGGATTCTGATGGAATCTTGTCTCACATTTAGATCTTTCATCCATTTTGAGTTTATCTTTGTGTATGGTGTAAGAGAATGGTCCAGTTTCATTCTTCTGCATGTGGGTGTCCAATTTTCCCAGCACCATTTATTGAAGAGATTGTCCGTTTTCCAGTGGATAGTCTTTCTTGCTTTGTCGAATATTACTTGACCATAGAGTTGAGGGCCCATTTCTGGATTCTCTATTCTGTTCCATTGATCTATGTGTCTGTTTTTGTGCCAGTACCACACTGTCTTGATGACCACAGCTTTGTAGTACAACCTGAAATCTGGCATTGTGATACCCCCAGATATGGTTTTCTTTTTTAATATTCCCCTGGCGATTCAGGGTCTTTTCTGATTCCACACAAATCTTAAGGTGATTTGTTTCAACTCTCTGAAGAAAGTCTGTGGTATTTGGATAGGGCTTGCATTGAACATGTAAATTGCCCTGGGTAGCATTGACATTTTCACAATATTAATTCTGCCAATCCATGAGCATGGAATATTTTTCCATCTCTTTGTGTCTTCCTCAATTTCTTTCAGAAGTGTTCTATAGTTTTTAGGGTATAGATCCTTTACCTCTGTGGTTAGGTTTATTCCTAGGTATCTTATGCTTTTGGGTGCAATTGTAAATGGGATTGACTCCTTAATTTCTCTTTCTTCAGTCTCATTGTTAGTGTATAGAAATGCCACTGATTTCTGGGCATTGATTTTGTATCCTGCCACACTGCCGAATTGTGGTATGAGTTCTAGCAATCTTGGGGTGGAGTCTTTTGGTTTTTTAATGTAGAGTATCATATCATCTGCGAAGAGGGAGAGCTTGACTTCTTTGTCAATTTGAAAACCTTTTATTTCTTTTTGTTGCCTGATTGCTGAGGCTAGGACTTCTAATACTATGTTGAATAATAGTGGTGAGAGTGGACATCCCTGTCATGTTCCTGATCTTAGGGGAAAGGCTCCCAGCGTTTCCCCATTGAGAATAATATTTGCTGTGGGCTGTTCGTAGATGGCTTTTAAGATGCTGAGGAATGTTCCCTCTATCCCTACACTCAGAAGAGTTTTGTTCAGGAATGGATGCTGTATTTTGTCCAATGTTTTCTCTGCATGTATTGAGATGATCATATGGTTCCTGTTTTTTCTCTTGTTGATGTGATCTATCACATTGTTTTATGAATGTTGAAGCAGCCTTGCATCCCGGGGATAAATTCCACTTGATCATGGTGAATAATCTTTTTAATGTACTGTTGGATCCTATTGTCTAGTATCTTGTTGAGAATGTTTGCATCTGTGTTCATCAGGGATATTGGTCTATAATTCTCCTTTTTGGTGGGGTCTTTGGTTTTGGAATTAAGGTGATGCTGGCCTCATAGAAAGAGTTTGGAAGTATTCCATCTGTTTCTATCTTTCAGAACAGCTTTCATAGAATAGGTATCATTTCTTCTTTAAGCATTGGATAGTATTCCCCTGGGAAGCCATCTGGCCCTGGACTTTTGTGTCTTGGGAGGTTTTTGATGATTGCTTCAATTTCCTGCCTGGTTATTGGCCTGTTTAGGTTTTCTGTTTCTTCCTGTTCCAGTTTTTGTAGTTTTTGGTTTTCTAGAAATGCGTCCATTTCGTCTAGATTGCCTAATTTATTGGCGTATAGCTGTTCATGATATGTTTTTAAAATCATTTGTATTTCCTTGGTATTGGTGGTGATCTTTCCTTTTTCATTCGTGATTTTATTAATTTGAGTCTTTCTCTTTTGTTTTTAATAAGGCTGGGTAATGGTTTATCTATCTTATTAATTCTTTCAAAGAACCAACTCCTGGTTTTGTTGATCTGTTCCACAGTTCTTATGGTCTCTGTTTCATTGAGTTCTCAAATCTTTATTAATTCTCTTCTTCTGGGCATAGGTTTTGTTTGCTGTTTTTTCTCTAGCTCCTTTAGGTGTGAGGCTAGCTTTTGTATTTGATTTTTTTTCCAGTTTTTTGAGGGATGCTTGTATTGCAATATATTTTCCTCTCAGGACTGCTTTTGCTGTATCCCAAAGATTTTGAACGGTTGTGTCTTCCTTCTCTTTAGTTTCCATGAATCTTTTTAATTCTTCTCTAATTTCCAGGTTAACCCTTTCATCTTTTAGTAGGATGCTCTTTAACCTCCACCTGTTTGAATTTCTTCCAAATTTCTTCTTGTGATTGAGTTCAAGTTTCAAAGCATTATGGTCTAAAAAAATATGCAGGGGACAATCCCAATCTTTTGGTATTGGTTAAGTCCTGATTTGTGACCCAGTGGTCTATTCTGGAGAAAATTCCATGTGCACTTGAGTATGTGTATTGAGTATTGAGTGTGTGTATTCAGTTGCATTTGTAAAGTTATGTAAATATCTGTGAAATCCACCTGGTCCAGGGTATCATTTAAAGCTCTTGTTTCTTTGGAGATGTTGTGTTTAGAAAATCTGTCATTTACAGAAAGCACCGTGTTGAAGTCTCCCAGTATAAGTGTATTATTATCTAAGTGTGTCTTAACTTTGGTTATTAATTGATTGATATACTTGGCAGTTCACATTAGGGGCATAAATAGTCATTATTGTTAGGTCCTCTTGTTGGATAGATTCTTTAAGTATGATATAGTGTCCCTCTTCATCTCTTACTACAGTCTTAGGGATGAACTTTAATTATCTGGTATAAGGATTGCTACCCCTGCTTTCTTTTGAGGACCATTTGAATGGTAAATGGTTCTGCAACCTTTTATTTTCAGGCTGTAGGTGTCCTTAGGTCTAAAATGAGTCTCTTGTAGACAGCAAATAGATGGGTCTTGCTTTTTTATCCAGTCTGAAACCCTGTGCCTTTTGATGGGATCATTAAGCCCATTCACGTTCAAAGCTACTACTGAAAGATATGAATTTAGTGTCATCATAATACCCATTCAGTCCCTGTTTTTATGCATTGTTTCTTTGGGCTTCCTCTTTCTTTTATCGAGTCCCCCTTAATATATCTTGTAGAGCTGGTTTGGTGGTCACATATTCTTTCAGTTTCTGCCTATCTTGGAAATTCTTTATCTTTCCTTCTATTCTGAATGAGAGCTCTGCTGGATAGAGTATTCTTGGCTGTAGGTTCTTCTCATTTAGGTCCTGACTATATCCTGCCAGTCCTTCCTGGCCTGCCAGGTCTCTGTGGAGAGGTCTGCTGTTAAACTAGTATTTCTCTCCATATGAGTTAGGGATCTCTTGTCTCTTGCTGCTTTAAGGATCTTTTGTTTCTCTGGAATTTGTAAGTTTCACTGTTAAATGTTGAGGTGTTGAACGGTTTTCATGGATTTCAGGAGAGGATCTCTCTCTCCTGGATATGAATACCTGTTTCTGTCCCCACGTGAGGGGGTTTCTCAGGTATAATTTGTTCAAATACACTTTGTGGTCCCTCTGCCCCTTTCAGCGCCCTCTGGAACCCCAGTTAAACATAGATTTTTCCTTTTGAGGCTGTCATTTATTTCCCTTAACCTTTCCTCATAATCTTTTGTTTTTCTCTTTTTTCCTCACTTCCTGCCTTGCCATCAGCTTGTCTTTTATGTCACTCACGCATTCGTCTACCTCATTAACTCTTGTTGTTAGGATCTCCAGTTTCGATGGCATCTCATTTAATTGATTTTTAAATTCGTCCTGAGTAGATCTAAATTCTCCAGTCATGATGTCTGTTGAATCCTTTATGCTTTTTTCCAGAGCCACCAGTAGCTTTCTAATTGTGCTTCTGAATTGGTTTTCTGATATCGATTTGTAATCCAAATTCTATAACTCTGTGGGAGAGAGGACTCTTTCTGATTCTTTCTTTTGTGGTGAGTTCTTCTTTCTAGTCATTTTGCTCAGTGCAGAGTGTCTAAAATCAAGTTGTACTGGAAAAAGGAATGAAAAAAAAAGGAGGGGGGAAGAACAAAAAACAAAAACACAAACAAGGAGGGGTAGCCTCTGATTCTATATACTATAAGTCCCCCACTTCCCCTGGAGCTTTACAGCGCTGCTTGGTTAAGAACTTGCTCTTCCCTGTCCTTCCAGCGGGTCCTCTGGGGGGAGGGGCCTGCGGTGCCGATTCTCAGATGTATGTACCTGGTTGACCTGCACTGCCCCCTGCCAGGTGCACGCTTCCGTGGCAGCTGTTTATCCTGTGAGGCCCCTGTTCGCTGGCGGCCCTGCTCAGTCCCAGGCACAAGGTGACACAGGGAGGAACAACAAGACTGGTGGTGGCCAGATCTCCATCCCTGGAGTCACCCCTGCAGTAACTACCACAGCTCCCAGTCCGCAGTGTCCTGGATGCTCTGGGGGCAGGGGGCCCCGATCTGCACAGCTCGGGCCCCCCCAGCGGCAGGAGCGTCCTTGCTGCCCTGTGTTCTCCCGGCCTCTGCCTGTCCCGGGGGGAGCGCTGGATCTTGGGCTGTGTCCCCCGCGCCCTGGGCTCCGGGGCCTTCGCCGCTCGAATTGCGCTCCCGGGCCGTGCAGTGGCCACAGCCTGAGCCGCCGCGAGCTGCTCCCGGGGCCCCGCCGGCGCGTTAGGGAGCTCGGCCTGTGGTGTGTGGCGCACTCTCCCCCGGTGCGCACCTCCTCTGTTAGTGCCCCTGGGAGCCTGAGGCATCCCCGCCCCTCCTGGGATCCTGCCCGAACTCCCTGCGAGCACCTTTGCCTCCGGGAAGATGGGTGAAGCTGCCACTTCTACGGGACAGGGCTCTCCTGTCCTGGGGACACTCACCCTGGCCTCAGCCCGGCTCCTCACGGGGGCCACTCCTCCTTGGATGCTTTTTTATTTCTTTATTGTTTTTTTTTCCGTCTTCCTACCTTGATAGAAGCGCGAACTCTTCTCACTGCAGCATTCCAGCTGGTCTCTCTTTAAATCTCAGGCCGAATTCGTAGATTTTCAGGATGATTTGAAGGTTATCTAGGTAAGTTGGTGGGGACAGGTGACTTGGGGACCCTACTCTTCTGCCCTCTTGCCCCGCACCCCCCATCTCTGTTTTGAAGTAATCTTTCAAACCATGTTTTTTCTTTGGTTGTTTTTAAGACTTCAATACTTACATACCTTTTTATTTTTTTAAAATAAGTTCTCTTTAATTCTTTTAAAAATGTTTGGCCAGGGGACGCCCGGGTGGCTCAGCAGTTGATTGCCTGCCTTTGGTCCGGTGTGTGATCCTGGAGGCCGGAGATCGAGTCCCACGTTGGGCTCCCTGCGTGGAGCCTGCTTCTCCCCCTGCCTGTGTCTCTGCCTCTCTCTCTCTCTTTCTGTGTCTCTCATGAATAAATAAATAAAATCTCTAAAAAAAAAATATTTGGCCAACATTGTTTACACCATAGGCTCATCTTAAATCTGGTTAACCTTATTTCCAACATCAAAAGATGAAGTTTGATCCTTAAAGTTAATCAATTCGAATGAAGAAAGGTTTGACTATATCACTGCAATATTCCACTAGCCACAAGCCCTTTGAAATAGCCAGAATGGACTTTATTGGCCTTGCCAGTGTCCCACAAATGTTTCGTTCTCATCTTTCATTTAAAAGATTAATTATTTTTCCTTTTTGATAATGTGTATATTTCATTGTAGAAAATCAGGGTCTTCAACTTGCTGCTGTTTTTTCTTCAAAATGTTCCCAAAATGAGGTATATGCTACAGTTTTGCATTGATCATGTTTTTATTTTTACAGTTCTCTTCCAGAGCAAATCAAGCTCATTAAGTGTGTGGCTGACTGCGAGCTGTTCTGTGTGAACAGAAAGCAGTGTGTGAATTAACATTTGGATACAACTTATTTTTTGTTTATTAGTACATGTTGCTTCATTCCTTAAATTGAATCAGGACACTTATTCTTGTCCTTGTTACTGCTCATCAGGTATTTATGAATGAAGCAAAAAAGTCTTCTTCATGTAATATGTGTTTTTCATTCTTAAACAGAAAAAAATCACTAAGTGGCTCTCACAGGTGGGTTTTCACTTCTGTTCTATTAGTAGTTTTTTTGTAAGGTAAATATATGCTAGCATATTACATATTAGCAGTTACTTTTCTACATTGCATGCTCTTGATATTACAAAACGCCCAACAGTCATTTTTTTTTTTTTGAGTTTTTCAAATGAATGGCTTTATTTATTACAGTGGGTAATAGCAGTAGACTTTCCTGCAGTACAGAGTCACCTTCAATAAATAGTGTTAATTGGAGACAGTGAAAAGTTTATACACAAAAGAAGCAGGTGAATCAGACTAGACCAGATCTAGAGGGGGATACAGAAGGAAATTCTCTATTTGTTTCATTGTGGTCTGTTAGATTTTATATATCATCTTGTTGTGATTATATTTTAGTCTTTACACAAATGCCATGTAAACAAGTTGCTGAATATGTTGTGTCTCATGGCATTGTACAGAACTTTGTGCAACAGTCATTTTATATAAGAATTCTGCCAATAGTTTTCTTTTTTAAAAATAATTTTCATTCATTTTGTAGTATTTGTTTTTCATTTTGAGACACATTTTATAATCTTACTGGTAATAGTGTGATTTCTATTTTAGCTGTAAGGAGTACAAGGTTTCATAATGTACATATAGAAGACTTTCAGGTTTTTCTTTAATGTAAGATACATATATAAAATTTGCCATTTTTACCATGTTAATGTACAGTTTAGTGGCATTAGGTATATTCAGAATGTCGTGCAAACATCACTCTCTATTTCCAAAACCTTCTCATCACTCTACACAGAAACTCTGTGGCTGTTAAGCACTAACTTCACTTGTTGCCCACCCCCAGCTCCCAACAACCACCCTTCTACTCTTTGTCTCTAGATCTTAACTGTTTTACATAGTTCACGTAAGTGGAACTATACAGTATTTCCCCTTTTGTAACTGTACCGTTTCATGTAATGCTTTCAAGTTCATCCATGTTGTAGCATGTATCAGAATCTCATTCTTTTTCATGGTTGAATAATATTCTACTATGTGTATACCTCGTCTTCATACATCAGTTTCTTATACCCTTCCGTATTTAAATATTGTCTGAATGGAAGCATTACTTTTGTGTTCTTATTAAGTAGATTAGTTATAATATGGTTCGTTATTAGGGAACACTTTTGACATTACTATTTAAGACCTATCAGTCTGGGAGTTGAAAAAATTATTGCATTTGCAATAGGTTTCTTTTGTTGTTGTTTTGACAGCTTGAATGCTTTATGAGTCATGAGTTGATAATTAAAGGTGATCAAAACGCATAAGGAAGTCCCAGTAATTATAGGAAAAGAAAGTCCTCACTCTTGAGCAAAAGCAAAATGTAATCAGAGATGAATTTGCTCCCTATTATTTGTAATAAGGAAGAATAGTGTGAGTCTGAAATATTATGCCCTAACCTTTTCCCAATTGTTTTTGCAAGTGCCTTTTAGACAATAAAATGGAAAAACACAGACAATAAAATGTAAAAATACAGATAATAAAATGGCTTACAAGGTGCAGTATGATCTAACTCCTGCCTACATTTCCTTTCAAATTTTATCACAATTTCTCTGTGGCTCATTATGTTCCAGCCACACTGTCCTTTCAGTACCCTGGGCTCTTCCTGAGAACCTCAGCTCATGATGGACTTTCTGCTAGAATGCGCTCCTCTCTCGCTTGATTGTCCCCTCCATACCCCTTTAATTCAGGTCTGTTTAATTTCACCTTCTTAGAGTAACTTCCCTCTGTTAAAAAAAAAAACAATATTCAGGTAAATTTGAGGATCTAATTGGCTTGATTAAATGATTCGAGTATCGGGCAGTATCCCTCCTAGCAAGAAGAGGGGAGCTCTGAGTTCTACAAAATGGGAGGGTTTTTTTTTTTTTTTTTTTTTTTTTTTTTTTAAGTGGGGCAAGAAAGTTATCAGCAAGGGAAAAGGGTGGTTCTAGGCAAGACAGTTTTCCCTTAGGGGGAAGGATAGGGGCTCTTACCATGCAGATAACCTCATCTCCCTTTGTGGGATGGAGAGGGCCTGTGTGGCAGCCTCATTGGCCTGATTGGAGAAACATTTTTTTTAGAGATTTTGTTTATTTGAGGTGGGGTACAGGGGAGAAGCAAAGGGAGGGGAACTGGAGTCCCCACATTGGACTCCCTGCATGAGGCCTGCTTCTCCCTCTCCCTGTGTCTCTGTCTCTGTCTCTCTCATGAATAAATAAAATCTTTAAAAAAAAAAACCCAAAAAACAATTGTGACCACATTTGAAATGTAATTAAGAATATTGTAGTTTACAGTTTTAACTGCTAATTCTTAGCATGGATGTAATGCATCCTGCTGAATTTTTCCTTGTTGGCAACATTTTATAATAGCCCTTGAGTTTTCCAGTTAAAAGGGCATTTTAACAAAAATATTTGGAGACTTTAGTTTCTCCAGGAGTATTTGGCCTTTGTTCATTTTTAAAGTTCAGTGTTCAGATGTTCCCTTTTGAAATGAAAAGTATTGTCAGGTATATTACATTTTTTCTCAGTTGTTGACTAGCAGACCTCTTTCGGAGGCTTGTTTATGATCAGCATCATTTTATCAGTACTTTCGTCAGCCCTGTGAAGTCCTGTAGTTTTGCAGTCGTGTTTATGGCATCCAATATAAAATCCAATGACCTAGTGTAGAGAGCATGTGTTAGATGGGAAGGAATGTTTAAATGAGGGCTTGTTGGTGAATATCATAATGTCTATATTCCTGTAATCTTGGATTGTTTGGGAATTAGATCTTAAATATTCAGAAGATTGGAACCTCTATGTATTAGTATTTTTTTTTCTCCAACATTTGTTTTAGAGGGAGGGAGGGAGGGAGCAAGTGGGGGGGGGTGCAGAAGAAGGAGAGAGAATCTCAAGCAGACTCCACACTGAGCACAGAGCCCAATGTGGGGCTCAATCTCATGACCCAGAGACCGTGACCTGAGCCAAGATCAAGAGTCAGATGCTTAATCGACTCAGGCACCCAGGTACCTCTGTATTACTATATTCAATGACTGGGCTTCTATAAACTAATTTTAAGTCTTTCATCTATCTTAGTTAATTGAGTATATCGCTTGATATAGTTGCGTAGTATACAATTTCCAAACATGATGGTGATAAGTGAATGCTGTGAAGGTTAATAGAAAAGCTCTGACAAGCTTAGCTTCTGCAGCACTGGCACAGTCTTCTGAAAACAGGCAAAAATCGTAATCCTGTTGCAAATTTAAACCCAGGTGAATAAAATCTTAATTGATTTTTTTTTTTCCTTCAGTAGTGCTAAGTTGCCAGTGGAAACTGCCCGTGGGCCACATGAGAACCACTGGACTCTCTGCTCAGCAGTCTGTACCTTAAGAAACAATCTGTTCTCAAATAAATAAATAAAAATAAAAAAAGAATTAATCTGTTCTCTTGCACTGTTTCCTGTGAGGCTTGGAGCCCAGTTAGCAATTTGGAATACGTCCCTCCTTGCTCTCCCAGCAATTTCTTGGTCAGGAGAACATGCCACATTAAATGGCATTTAAATTAAAGGGAATATTTCTTGGTGGTCTTCTTATGAAATAAGAGTAGTTACATCGAAAGGCTATTTTTATAGCCCAGTTTTCTGTATATGCTTGTGTGTATATATATGGGCTGTCTTTTTAAAACTTTTGGATGCAAACTATGTTTTGAAAGAAAATAGGCCTTTTTATAAAAGCCCTAAAAATGCCAATTCTCTCAAAACATGTAAACAGGTAGAAGCATGCACTTTAAATTAAAATGTATAACAATGCATTTTAGAATCAGTGAAGTTTTTGGAGACTACAGGTGTCTCAGGAGCAAGGCTGACTGCACTCAGTATCCTAGGAGAGGGGAGATGGATGAAGTGAGATGAAGTTCCAAGTCAGAAGAGATCAGTGCCAGCTTTTGGGGTAGGTGAAACAAGGGGCACTTGATCTGGAATTTAGGGATGAATAGGATTTGGACATAATATTATTTTACATGGCAGAAACTTGGAAATTTCTTCTAAAGGAATAATTTTCCTTAGGAACGTGAATTACAGTTAGCTAATGAGTTCCATGGAAATGAACTTTCCCCCATCCTGGTCTCTTTTGAAACTCTACTGAACACTTCATCATGTGACCTCCCTTCAGTTTTTGATAGAAATACATTCCTAACTTACCTGAAAAAACTTTTTTCTCTTTGGTAATATAAATTGTATTTAATGTGTTTATATTTGCTTTCAGAATCTGTCATTCAGAAGACATGACTTTTTTTTCATTTAGAAGTTGAGGGATACATGGTAAGTGGTTACAGTAAAGATGGAGATCAAATTGAGATGGTTTTCTGCCATTAAGATGTAATTAAATAGCTCTCGTATAGGGCCAATGAAATTGATAAAATTTAAAAATATGTTTTATTTGCCAGAACTCACATTAAATATTAAACTTCTCTTTCCGCTGTAGTGCGCTTGAACCTGCTACATTTTTAAGTACTGTTTAGGAAGCTCAAATAGACATGTGTTGGTAAGATATGGCACAGGGTACCTAAGGCCTCTATATTTTGCTTTGCTGTTGCTTGTCAAGTGAGGATTGTGGAAAAATCACCCCTGTACATATTGTGCAAGAATTTTTGTAATTGAATTTTAATAATGCAATTTGCATGTAAAGAGATGGTTAGCAATTGGCTTCATTTATGTAGGGATCCTAATTGGTTTGATTTCATTTTTTCCTGAATGACAATGTAAGGATTCAACACTTTTGGTAGAAAAATTTCTCACTGCTCGAATGATTTGCATTGGTACCTTTATCTTCTACTCAATTCTTTATGTGTACTAGATCTCTTTCCAGATATTCTGTTAGGTTTCAGCAGACCTAGCTGGGCCAGTCTTTTGAGGGGTTTTACTTCCTGATGGTTATGATTTCTGTTAGAAACAAAATTTCAAGCTGTTTACAGAAGACTCATGTGGTTTTAAAGGTGAAGCATTTAGGTTCATGGTCAACAGTTGCAAACCACCAATTTACTACTTTTTGCTTAAAAATAAAATATAGTTACAACTTAGGCTATTCCACTTATTAAAATCCATGTATGGATGTACCATAGTTATTAATCGGGAGCTCTCGAACCTACCACGACTTTTCCCCACGAGTGAAGGTTTTTTACACAATTTGGTAATGTGAAGTTTCTTAGCACAACTATTGTATTTTTCTGTAACAGATTGTTCTTGGGGAATATCATGAGGGCCATTTCAGGAGAATATCTGAAAAGAAAGCCATTATAAATAATTCTGGATGCTTCTAGGAGCTTTTCCTTCCCTTGATTGCTTACTGATTCAACTAATGAGCCTCTGGGAGGAAGTGATAAAGATAATGGCAGCCACTCCGTAACAGCTAGGGTCATCCATGGGCGAGGCACTTTTTATGCGTTCATCTCCTAACAAAACACAGAGGCACTGGTTAGGTGTTAAGAACTCATGCTTTATCTCTGTGGACTCTTATCATCCTGAGAGAAATGCCCATTTCCCTTTCTCCAGCGCCAGCTGTACACTGGGAGGCTCCCTTGTTTTTACTTGGTGTCTCTTGCAATTTTCTTCCTGATTAAGGTTAGCACCTGTCAGTGTGTCCATTACATACCATTAATACACTGAATGTAGGAGGATGAGAAGTAAGATTTAGGTTGCTGTTCTGCAGGGAAAGCTGAAGTCCAGATAAACTCTATTTGGCTTGGCCTCACTACAAGGTAGGTTCAATTTTAACTGTATTATGATTACTGAAATAAATGAAAATAAATCCTATCATGCAATTAACTACAATAAAACAAATACAGTACTTTACCGTCCATAGCCAAGTGTTTCAGGCTAGGAGGCCTGGTAACCGGTTACATGTAGCGTATGTGTAATTCATTTTTCCAAAAGACAGTTATAGGCCATAATTCATAAGCGTTTTGAAGTAATTTTCATTTTGCTGTGGTTTTATCTTGTGAATGAGTACTTTTAAGAGTCAAAGTACAGTTGACCCTTGAACACTGTGGAGGTCAGGGCATCAGCCTCTCTCCAACTCCCTTCCCTGACATAGTTCAAAATATATGTGTAACTTTGGACTCTCTAGAAACTTTACTAATAGCCTGCTGTTGACCAGAAGCCTTACCGATAACATAAACAGGTTGATGAATGTGTTTTCTATGTTGTATGTGTTCTATACTATATTCTTAGAATAGAGTGGGCTAGGGAAAAGAAAATATTATTGAGAAAACCATAAGAGAAAATATATTTACAGTAGCATGCTGTAAAAAAAAATCCATGAATAAATGGGCCTGTGTAGTTCAAACCAATATTTTGTGGTCATCTGTACTGTGCTGCTCCCTTGGTTAGTGGAGGCTGCCCTATGAGGACCACAGACTGCCAACACAGAGCTAATTACCAATGAAATCTGTTTAAAGCTTAGAGGTGGCTTTTAGAAATGGGACTTAAGTACAGGTGTACACACACACCTTCTGTTACCTTGCCTTGATATTATAGGCTTTAGGTCATTGTGTAAAATGTAATTAACAGACTGCAATATTAAAATTATTTAAATCGTTTTGCATATATACAGCAGAGCTTGCCAAATGCTTTAATAAGCTATTTGTGATTGGTGGAGAATATAAGAAAGAATGCTTCTGTTGGGGTTATATTAAAGTATTTTAGTATAGGTCCTCTTGGAAATAAAACATACTTAAAATGAGAAAAATTGAAGCCTGTTATGAATGGCACTGAATAGTGCTGATTACTTTACCTTTGACAAAGTGGAAAATTTAAAGCTGGGTGTATCCCATTTTATTAATATAATAAAATTTTATAGTGTTGCTCTGGGCGTCGATATATGTCCTTTAGTGTTTATTAGCCCTCGGTTATAGTTAAATGTTTTCGTCCTGTGCCTGGCTATCCTGTACAGAACGCAAATATCAAAACCAAGAAAAATACCAAATAAATATGTTTTTATTTTCCTCAAGTCTTTTTCTATAGGATTTCTAACTATTTCAGTTACTTATTCGATTGAGTATGATTGAACACAGAGAACATCTTTTTTATCATTTAACATAGGTTTATAGCTTCCCCAGACTTGTTCTAATAATGAAGCTATGAGGGATATGACAAGAATGGTGATATTAAATTTCTCTAGACTAACAGTAAATTTTTCCATTCTGATGTCAGGAATGCTGAGCATCTGGAATCTGCAAGAAGAGTGAATTGTTCACTGCGGGAACACTTTCATCAAATTCTGAGCTACTTATTCTCTTAGGAACTCCTACTGTCTTGTACAGAATATTCTATTTTTACAGAAGCCGTTTTCTGGAACTGGAAAAATTTCTTCACTTCACACTTCTGTATTTTTGTATGATTGTACATTTAGAGATGTTCCTGTTCTGAGAGTTAATGTCACGTTTCAGTATTAAAGTCATTTTCTTTGGTTTAATAGTAGTAGTTTATATTTGCTCAAATACAATGAAAAAGCAATAGAAAATAAATTGCCCTCAACAAAGATTTCTTTATATAGATGGATCTATGATCTGTACTTTATCATCTTTTTCTTTGAATTTTCAGAATAGCTACAATATGTATCTTGATATCTCATCTTGATTGTGGCATAACTATTTCTATAAACGTGCTATGGAGGTAGAGGGAAGGAATGTGTGAAATTCTCTGTTAGTTTTGGTTAAAACATTTTTTGGGTCAGGAATCATGGATCATGCTGGGTATTTAAAACAATACCTTGGTATAAGTTTTCTGTTTTTTTTTTAAATTATAGCCTTTTAATTTTCCTTAGTGAAAATTTACCTCTGTTTAGCAAATTTTTACTCTGAATTAGAATCTCTTGCATCCTGCGCACACACACACACATCTATACTTTGTTCCTTGAGTTTGGATATAGTATTGCTGATGTTGGTGCTGGGTTTGGTTGGGAGTATCACTGCCTAAAATATGGGCCAGATTCTTTGCTTGGAATACTTCATATTAGTTCTTACTAGTTAATGTCTTCATGTTCGGTGGATACCTAATATATGTTTATAATTCAGTAGTTTGCTTAAAATGAGATATTCTTCTCTCCCTCAGTGGAGTAGTAATTAGTGAGTCATGTATATATCTGCCTCATCTAATGTTCTGTCATCAGCTCAACCTAAACATGGAACCATGAAATTGCCTATCTTCCTTCCACACATGGTCTTGTTATTCAGGTGCATGGGGACGTGGTTTTCCAAATATGTGAACAGTCGTAGTGTCCTATGGATCCTTTATTTTGTAGATTCATTCCTCTTCTGCTACATATTCTTCCTTCCCCCCCGCCACACCCCTCATTCCCATCTTCTCTTCCTTGGGATCCTATTGTTTCAGGTGTACCGCAGCCATGTCTCTAGGCAGACTATGGTCCTTGCTAACTTGAAGTGAATGGTCCAGAGTAGCAGTGACTGCTTATCTACTCATTACATGGATAAGGCCCTCCAGTAACTCTAAGCTGTGTTAAGCATTATTATTTTCATTTAGCTTCAGGTCTATGTAAGCAGATACGAATCCCCTTCAATCCAGTACAAGTGAGCAGAATCATAGTTCATATCCTTTGTCTGCCTCGTTCTCTTCAGGTTTCCTGAACCACAAGCACTTGGGTATGTTGGAGGCTTTTATTTTTTGCTTGGCCCTTGGATTGGTTTTGATGTAGTCCAGATGGTGTGTCTGTACTTGATGGTTTTCTTGATGAAAAGATAGTTCTCTATTGTTTGACAAATGTGACAAGTCTGCTAATTTTCCTCTTTGCCAAAGCATTATGTCTTTATTCTCATCTGTGTGGGAAATAAAGATGTTTCCTGGCTTCTTTTTCACCTAGTACTTCCTAGTCCCCTCTTCTATCCATCTTAAAGATTCAGAAAATAATTTTTATACTTAAGATGACTCTTGTGAGGTGGGTGGGTCCATACCAGATGGTGAGCCTTTTTGGGACTTTCTGGTGTGAGTTTCTGACTCCTGCAGTTTGCTTTCTGAGAATTTTGTTATTTTTGTGTGAAGAAGCTCCTTGGTAAATTTCACATCCCAGAATCTTTTGTTTTCCTATATAACTGTGTAACTTTGAAATGGAAAATAAAATTCTGTCAATTTTTGATCACTTAAACTGCAAATAGGAATGAAGCAAGAGTTCTTGACATTTTTCTTATGAATCTGTTAATTATATCAACAACCCTTTAAAATTTGCTGGGAGACCTGATGTGAAAAGGTTTAAAAACCCAACCACAAGGTGGCTGGGTGGCTCAGTTAAGCATCTGGCTCTTGATTTCAGCTCAGGTCATGATCTCAGGGTCATGAGATTGGGCTCTGCACCCAATGGGGAGTCTGCCTGAGAAGAATCTCTCTTCCTCTCCCTCCCTCTAAAAATAAGTAAATCTTAAAAAAAGAAGAGAACAACCAACCAAACTCTTGAGATGAATTAGACTGCTGGCTGGTTTGCCATGATCTCTGGATGTAGCCAGGGTTCCCCAAGGCTTAGTTCTGCCAAAAGAATGAAGGTAACAGTTTTTATGATAACAAAATGGATCCTGTACCTAGTGAAGCATTTTTAAATGTCACTTCCAGAGTTAAGGGGCCGGAGATCCAGAATGATTGAACAATTTGAGTAGGTGTTTATTGTCAGATCTGTCCTGAGTAATTCTGTTTTCATAAGGCAATGGCCAGTTAGGTATAGTTGATCATCATCCACTGTGTTTCTTTACTATGTCTAATGCTGGTAGTCTGGAGGGAAGTGAGAAGCACCTGTTGTCATCTCAGGATAGGGACTAATATTATTTTTCTGTTATACTTGAAGCGTTTGGCAAGGTCAGTGTGCAACTATCTCAGCATGTTTGGTGCTAATGACGAATGATTGGTTCCCTGGACCTTCAGTCTGGATTTGGAAATAGTACCATGTGCTGGCACACAGTTTACATAAGCCACTATTGTCACAAGTTTGTCAATTAATATGTGATACTGGTATCCTCATAATTGTAGCAATCGATGTTTCTAACAAGTGTTTGTCAGGTATGTCTATTTTGAACATGAGATGATGCCTTGAACTTCAGCTGTCTGAGAACAGAGAACATTTTGTCCTGTTTCTTTTCTACCCTGCTACGCTTTACTCTGGAGACGTCTAGACCCACTTGGGTCAAGGGCACGTGATCACTTATTTTCATTTCTGTCTGATTTGCTCTTTACCCCCAAAACTTGGGATTCTTCACTGTGCATGTATTTACCTATTGTGGAAAGCCTTTCTCCCCTTTAATGTAGTTCAGCACGAGAAACTTAAATTTTTTTATCTGTCTCCTTGATGGTTGGGCATTCTCATGTATTTTGGCATTCAATCTGGAATTTGTTTTTAATTAATAATTTACATAGTAGAGACTGAGTGCAGGAGCGCGAGCAGTGGGGAGGGGCAGTGGGAGAGATCCTCAAGCAGACTCCCCGCAGCACAGAGCCTGACTCTGGGCTGGATCCCAGGACCCTTTACCCTAGGATCATGACCTGGGCCCAGATCAAGAGTTGCATGCTTAACTGACTGAGCCACACAGGTGCCCCAGGAACTCATTTTTATTTTAAAAATGCGTACATAGGTGGTATTGCCACATGGGGGGCATTCTAAGCTTTTCTAAGAGTTCATTTAAATCCTCCTGACAGTCCTTGAGGTCAGTCCTGCTGTGTCAACTTTCAATGTGGATGGAACTGGAGGGTATTATGCTGAGTGAAATAAGTCAATCGGAGAAGGACAAACAGTGTATGTTCTCATTCATTTGGGGAATATGAATAATAGTGAAAGGGAATATAAAGGAAGGGAAAAGAAATGTTGGGAAATATCAGGAAGGGAGACAGAACATAAAGACTCCTAACTCGGGGAAACGAACTAGGGGTGGTGGAAGGGGAGGAGGGCGGGTGTTGGAGGGGAATGGGTGACGGGCACTGAGGTGGACACTTGATGGGATGAGCACTGGGTGTTTTTCTGTATGTTGGTAAATTGAACACCAATAAAAATTAATTAAAAAAAAAAAAAGATAGCAGCACAGAGATGTTAATTCCCAGTGGTGGAATCGGGATTTGTAGTTCTGTCTTTTGGTGTCCTACCCCAGGGCCTTTGTAAGTGCGGTTCTTTTCCTGTTCCTCCAGTTAAGGTCTGTGCTTCCCTGAAGTCAGCACTGTGGTCCCTCCACTGGGGAAGAAGCTTCCCCTGATGTTCGCATTGGCCATGCGCTCCCCTACTAATGCGCCTTTCACAGTTACAACTCTGGTTTTGCTTTCCCTACAGCTTCCTGCACTACACCTGGGGGATGAATCTGTTTGCCTTTCCCCTTGCCCGCAACTTTGCAGCCCCAGTCCTGAACAGTGCCTGGCACACGGCCAGCACCCCATCTTTGCAGAGTGAGGTGGGAAAGGGAGCAGGTGGCATTTTGAAATGCACAGGGTCTCAGACTTTGCCTCCTTCCACACTCCTTGAAATATTGTCAAGTGTGTTATGTTAAACCTGCTCGTGAAACTTGAAGGAAGTATGTTAGCATGATTGTTTTGTCTTTCAGATATTCTCCAGGGTCCTGAAGGAGGGGAAGAAGACAGCAGTAGCTGTCACCAGAAAGTTAACTATTTAGTGCATTGGGATAGGATTGCATGGCTAGAGTTATGCTTTCAGGGAATAGCAAGAAGCCAACATCTGTGGCTGGAATGGAATTTTGGGGGAAGTTGTGAGCGATAGGGCTGCAGAAAGGTTTATGTCAGATTATTACCCAGCAGCAAAATTATTAAAATTATAAAAGTAATATCAATTTTGTAAAATCTCAAGCAGTGCAGAAATGTATATGGCAAAAAAGGAAAGTAATTGTTTCCTATTCTGGTTTCTCTTCCTAAATGGCACACTGATAGCAGTGGTGGATTGGTGGTGTAGGTGGCCCTCTGGGCTTTCTGGAAGTGTAATGAATGAGTGCCTAAATGAGGAAATCACTGGATAAAGGGAATGCCAGCTTTCAATTGTCGTATTGTCAGTAATGTACCCCAATTTATGACTTCCCTGCTTTATTCATTTTTCCATTCTCCCAGATGCCTCTTTCAGTCTTTTCTTTCAGATGCAAACACTTCTTCCCTCCCCTCACCCTCAGCAGGTGACCATGTTTTCTAGTTTACTGAAAATACTATGGGCTGCCTCCATCCTAAAGGAGCGGCCACATGTTCCCTGTACCACATGTCCCCCATATTCAGCCTTCCTCTTCAGGGCTGCCGGTGAACCAGCCACACTTGTGTCTAATGCCATCCCTCCACTTGTGCACCAGACCCTGTTCCTCCCCATCTGCTGCAGGACAGAAGAGCAGGTCCCCCCTCCCTTGCAGTGTCAAAATTTCTTTGTAGGGATCAGTGCCATAACTACACAAATATGCTGGCCTGTTTTTTTCCCCCCTCTTTCCTCATCTTACAAATATCTTCACTCCCCATTCCCTTACAAACATCGGTTCTCTTGGGTGAGATCGTGAGGGGTGTCTGTATTTGTGGGAGTTGTCTGTGTTTTCTATTTCCAAGATGTTTCTATTTTCAGTGCTCTTTATCTCAGCTCTTCACTCACCATGATGCCAGAATTCATAAGCTCATGTCGCTGAATCCAATGGGCGACCTCGGTCCTTCTTCCACCTGGCCTGTCGATGGCATTTGAAGTAGTGGGTTATTTGTTCTTCTTTGGCACACTTGGTTTCCTGGATATCACCTTGCTGATGGTCAGTTGCTCTTCTCCTTCACCTGCCAGGCCTCAGTCCTTGGCTCCTCTTTTATTTCTACACTCATGACCTTGAGGATCTCTTCCAGGCTCAGAGCTTTAGATACAATCCATATGCCAATGGCTCGTAAACATAGACCTCTGGCGCAGATGGCTCTGCTGAGCTCCCGACTCCTGTATCCAGCTGCCTACTGCATCTCCGCTCAGATACCCAATAGATATCTGGAACTTAACATATTGAACACTGACCTTCCCTGTCATGCTGATGGCAACTTCAGTTAGTCTTAGAGGAGCCTTTGATTCTTTTTTTATCCCATAACCCTCATTCAGACAGAAATCCATAACTAGCTCTGGCCTCAGAACATCTCCAGAATTGGAATACTTCTATAACTTGCACTGGCTGCCAGCTGGATGCAGGCCATCATCATCGTGTGCCTGGATCAGTGCGTGGATGCTCTGACATGCTTCTCTGCCTCTGTCCTTGCTCCCTTGCTGTCTCTTCTCAATTTAGCAGCTGGAATGATGCTTTTTAAAATATAATATCATGTTACTCCTTCACGCAGAACCCTGCTGTTGCTCTTTGCCTCTAAAGGAGAAATTAAATTCTTTGTAATATTTGTACTACAAGACCCTACATAATCTGGCCCCTGATTTCCTCTGTTATATCATTTCTTACATGTGTTCCTCTTCCTCCCTCTGCTTGAGTCACCCTGGACTCCTTGCCCTTCCTCGGATACTCCAGGCATGCTCTGTCTCTTAGAGATTTGGGTTTTTGTATTGTCTGATCTGTCTGCCTGCAATGCTTGTCTCTCAGTTACTCACATGGCTAACTCCTTCACCTTCGAATCTTTGCTCATTTGTCACTTTCTCATTGTGGTGCACCCAGACTCCTTAATTTGTCATTGCCACATGCCAGTGGCCCAGAGATGGATCTATCTTACACTGCTCTACTTGTTCTTTTTTGAAAGATTTTATTTATTTAGAGAGCATGGGGTCAGGGGCAGAGGGAGTAGAGGGAGAGAATCTCAAGGAGACTCTGCACTGGGCACAGAGCCCGATGTGGGGCTCAATCTTAGGACCCTGAGATTGTGTTCTGAGCCAAAATCAAGAGTCAGAAGAAGTTCAACTGACTGAGCCTCCCAGGTGCCCCTACTTTGTCTTTTTCTGTCAGTACTTGTCACCTTCCAACATATTGTGTGGTTTACTTGTAATACTTACCATTGGTCTTCCTCCTACAGTTCCATGAAGGGGGGGATCTTTGTCTTTGTGGTTTACTGATACATCCCAAACCCCTTGACCAGCATCTGGCACATAGAACTTAAGGTGTTCAATAAATGCTGGTTGAGTGAATGAATGTTTATCCCAACAGATGACTGCTGGGCTTGTCTTCCCACACCTTTGCCAAGACTGGGCATTTATTTTTTTAAAAATTTTTCAATTTTAATTTAAGTTTTTAAATTTTTAAAAAGATTTTATTATTTATTTATTTATTCATGAGAGACACACACACACACACACATAGAGAGAGAGAGAGAGAGAGAGAGAGGCAGAGACACAGGCAGAGGGAGAAGCAGGCTCCATGCAGGGAGCCTGATGTGGGACTCGATCCTGGGTTTCCAGGATCAGGCCCTGTGGCTGAAGGTGGTGCTAAACCGCTGAGCCACCCGGGCTTCCCAAGACTGGGTATTTAAAAATTTATTTATTTTTTAAAAATTATTTACTTATTTAAGTAATCTCTACACCCAATGTGGGGCTTGAAGTCATTTCCCTGAGATCAAGGGTCACGTGTTCTCTGGACTGTGCCAGCAGGTGCCCCTGGGTGTTTGCAAATTTGTTTCCTAAATTAATAAAAGGAAGTGATATGCTTTGCTTGTCTTTTCAAAATTATTTAAAATTATGTGCCAGATTGAACACTGGGGCCATCTCATCTGCCACATCTGCCTGCTAACATGCCATTCCCCATGTTTCTGTCCTTTTATTCATCTCTTGTATTTAATATCAATGACTTGCTTAGTGCAAATAATTTTTAGCAGTTTCTCTGCAAACTTCTTTGGGTTTTTCTTTCTTTTTGATGTGTGAAAATTTTATTATAAAGTCTATCATTTCTTTCTTTCTTTTTTCTTTCTTTCTTTCTTTCTTTCTTTCTTTCTTTCTTTCTTTCTTTCTTTCTTTCTTTCTTTCTTCTTTCTTTCTTTCTTTTTCTCTCTCTCTCTCATCTCTATCTATCTAATCTATCATCTATCTTTGTTAAGAAAAGCATTTAACTTCAATGTGACAAAACTATCCTATGAAATCTTGCACTACTTTATATTTGATATATTTGATCCATCTCTAATTTGGGTATTAGGGTAGGGCTTCAACTCTTTTCTTTAAGGTAAGATGTTTGAGTAGGAGATCTAAATGGTGGGATTATTACAGAGGCATGGGCAGAAATGAAGTTACATCCTAGGTATGCCACTTGCAGGGCTAAATGTATTTCCTCCTGTAAAAGGAAGGTAGTAATGGAACCTGCTTATGAAGAGCAGTAGGTGAGGTATCCTTGCAAAGCACTTACCTTAGCTTGGTAAGTATTAGGTGGGATTATTATTACTAGGACTTGTACCTGGTAATAATTATTACTATTACTTTAGGAAGTTTTTTAGTTGGTGATAGGAAGGAAAGATTAAGGAGGGGAGAGAAAAGGGAAGAAATGGACATAATTTTTAATAATGAGTTTTTTTAGGCAAGGTGCAAACTGTAGAGAGTTTGACTATGACTGAAGGACTATGGGGACCTTTCTTTACCTACAGTTAAAATTATTATCCTTACCTGGTGGCTATTTTTTTAAATTACCTGGGTGGCTCAGTTCGTTAAGCGGTGGACTGTTGATTTTGGCTCAAGTCATGATCTCAGGATGGTGAGACTGAGCCCTGTGTTGGACTCTGGGCTCATCAGGGAGTCTACTTGAGATTCTCTTCCTCTGCCCCTCTCCATGCTTGTATATTCTCTCTCTCTCTCTCATTCACTAAGCTAAATAAAGAAATCTTAAAAAAAAAAAAGTGAACATCCAAAGTCCAGTGACTTGAGTAATCTTATTGAGTAATGAAATCTCAATCCCAGATGATAATAACTCATAATAATCTTCTGATTGATATGTTATATCTTTGAGTGAATTGTTTATTCAATGTGGTTACATTCCCTTAGGAATGATTAGGTCAATGTTGTCTACCTCCACTAAACCTTGATCAAATCACTGGCCTGTTATAGAACGTGTATTTTATATTAAGATAATAGGATTAGTATAGAATTGTGACTTTAGTTTTACAAAAGTACTCTTCTAAGAAAAAGTCGCAGGACAACCTGAAGTTGCTAAGGCATAGAAGTAAATCAATCTGTATGTAGAATCCTACCACAGACCCTCTGTCACTTCTGTTGCCTGGGGCTCAAAAAGCCTCAAGAACATACTCGTAACCATAAGTTGTTGGAGGTGGGGAGTAAGTATTTAGGTTTTTATCTTTGAGGAAAATGATAGATGTTTATCTTTCAGTGTAGTGAGGCTACAGAGAAGCCAGCTGTGGTACATTTTAACTTCAGATGAATCAGTGAAGTTAAATTAAGATCGTGGTCTATATATGCAATGGCTTAATGGACTGGCTTGCAGAATGAGCAATTAAGTCTGTATTCAGGTATTCTCATTAGTATATTTTTTATGATTTCAGACAGCCAGCATTTGCCATCTTGGGAAGGGCAGAGTAGAGTACAATATTTACTTCCTAAAGAGCAGGTATCAGTGACCTGTTTAAAAATCTTAAAACACCTGTGCGTCTCTCTGCAGTTAGCTTCTCGGCTATAAACACCTCCCTTAGCTCTGAAAGTTTTGCTTTTTGTACTTTGTATTTTCCCAGTTTTAGGTTTTTGTTTTTGTTTTTTTGTTTTAAACAGCACTCTATTTCTACCATCTTTTATAGACACTAGGCATTTTTGTGGAGGTTGAAGTTGAGAGAGCTCTCTTTGCCTAGACATGAGTGTTCTTCGTTTGTCGCCTTTGAACTGAGAACTGTCACTTAGTTAACATCCTCTAACTGAGCTGTTGGGTCCAGGCTTCACATACTGTCAACATAGGCACACATTGTAAATGCAAGCCTTTGATGTAATACTTTTCTCTTTCAAAATCCATATTAGTAAAATCTTACCTTCACGAAGTACAGATTAAATGTTTTTCATTGTGTCCCCACTGCTAAGCAACAGATAGCTGCTCCAGAATAAAAACAGAAAGACCACGTCCCTCCTCCCTGACAGAGGAGAACGTCGTTGCCCTGCACACACACGCATATCCGCCCACACTGAAATCTATGTGTAGAAGATTGGGCCGGGTATCATTTTATTGCCTCTCTGCTCCACATCCATATTTTCCTGCCTGCCCTGTGAAAGTTCAGCAGGGCCCTTTAAGTATTCTGTGCAGCTGGCATGATGCTGAGCGTCGTCAGGGGAGGTCACCACTGGCACACTACGGGAGGAAGAGGTTCCTTGTTTTGGTGTGTGTCACTTCTTTCTGTTCCTCCCGTGGGATCGGCAGCAGCACATGTGGGAAGCATTGCATGGTACCTACCCCCTTTGAGTTCTGGTGACACCCAGGTGGACAGCTTCCTCTTGAGTTTCAGCTACCCCTCTAAAGGAGAGTTCTTGGTGGGTCTCTCAGGCACCCTGGAAGTCACCTTCCCAGTCTTGCATAGCCAACACCCCAAGGAGGGGTGTTCTGTTTGTCAGTCCCTTTCACACTTTTCTGCCCACCTTCAGGGATTATTTTGGCTTTCCTGTCCTGGCTGTGGTTTCCAGCCACCCAGGCTCTACCCACTTCTAACCTCGCAAAGCATTTCCAGCTTGACAGTCCCAGCCATGGTTCTCTGCCCACCTGTACCCTGGAGGGGTGTTTCCTGCTGGCCTGGGTGACAGTGGGCAAGCTGTGGCCGAGGGAAATCCATCCTTCTGCTGGGTTGTAATTGCGCCACCTCTATGGAGCTAAGAGTCCTAGTCCTGGGGAGGGAGCTCCTCTTCCACAATTTTTCCCTTTAGGGTCATCTCCTTTAGCCACAGGTATCCTAGGTAAAGATTATGGCTTTACCACTTCATAGATAATCCTCTGTTATATATTTATATTAAACTTTGCTGCTTCAAATTATGGCACAGCTCTTGTTTCTGGATTGGACCATGACTGAGGCAAACATACAAAGCCGAAACTGGGGTTTGAGTACTTCCCAGTGTTTTCTTCAGCTTTATAGAATTTTAGTGTCTTTCAAAAATCTATACATTTACATGATTATTGCTGACTTTCCTTCTTGGGTGTCCTTCATGCTGCTATGCACCCTTCCAGGCCCTATGTTCCTTCCTTCCAACCCCAACTCACATCCCGCCAGCACTAGCATAACCTTCCTTGACCTTTACTGATGGCTCCCTCCTTGAAATTGCTATAATTATTGTACGTGCTAATCCACTGAGCCTTGTTGTGTTTTAGTTTTGCTGTTGTTACCTTCTTGTCTTTCAGTATATAAAGTCTTTAATACAAAAATATTGCCTTTTTTCTGCTGGAACATTATTAGGAGATAATTTTTTCATGTGTGTCTTTGACCGTGTCTTGTATCCTGTGCACCCAAATATGAGGGGGTTTCCTTTCCACTATTAAAATGATCTCTGAGAGAAGAGAGGTGGCTTATAGTCAAGCCTTTACAAAATTTTTTATAGACCCTTTTCTTTGTTATTGACTTACACAAACATGTGTTGATTGGAGAAGCCCTAGCTAGTCTCATATAACCCAAATTTCTATCTTTGGAGTCATGGGGATATCATTTGACAGGGTTGTTGTTGTTGTTTTTAAAGATATAAGGAAGTTTAAAGCAGATTTAGTTAATATTTCTTGTAGAGAGGTCAAAAACCTCACACCTGCAAATACTAGAGACACTTTGTAGTTAAGTGGTTTTGTTGTGGAGATAAAAACCATAGAGCTGTAGAACAGATGCAAAAGCAACCAGCTTTACCCAGATTCTTAGTGAAGGCATCTCCCACGCATTCAAAAAACTGTTATAGGTAAAATTAGAAGTGAAGGTGATCTCTTCCAATTCCAAATTCCACAAGTGGTACTCGTGATAAAGAAGTCATTTTGAAGAATTTAAATAAAATGCATGAAATATGGAAGTGGGGCAAAACCCAAGTATCTAAATTATTATACTTGTAACTCCAAGACCACAACCTGAGCTGAGACCTAGCGTCAGCCACTCACCTGGCTGTACCACCCAGTTGCCCCAAAGAGGAGACATTATAAATAAGATTAATTTCTCTTTGGGCATATATAATACATATTCTATGTTACCCAAGATGTAAGATCTTTGGAGTAGAGTGGTGGCATATTCTATACCGACCTGTATAGAGGAACTAATGTAGTTCTCCAAATGGGAGAACTCATAAATGCTGATCTTAGGAATGTAGACTTTATTTTTCATTTTTTAAAAGATTTTATTTATTCACAAGAGACACACACACACAGAGGCAGAGACACAGGCAGAGGGAGAAGGCAGGCTCCATGCAGGGAACCCGACATGGGACTTGATCCCGGGTCCCCAGGGTCAGGCCCTGGGCTGAAGGCAGTGCTAAACCGCTGAGCCACCCGGGCTGCCCAGGAATGTAGACTTTAAAGATGTAACTTGGGTGCAATTCTTTGCTGGAACCTTCCCTGATGTCTTCTTCCTTCTTTAGAGGAATTGCCTCACCACACAGTCTAACCCCGCTCTGCACTTCCTAACAGACCTGTCTGTGCTTGCCCTCTACACTGTTAAGTCCTGGGATGGCAATCATGTCTGATTTGTCTTAGACTTTTAGGTAGGTACCATAATGAGGTACTGGAATGAAGCACACATGATTTTGAACAACGACAGAGGAGTGCCATCCCGGTAGTTGCTCAGATTTAGGTAAAATTAAGTAGATTTAGGTAGATATAGGGAAGATTGTTCAAGATATCCCTTATTATCTAAACTCTAATTACTTGCTCTCTGATTTCAAAGACCCAAAAAATTTGGATTTGGTAGTGGTATTCACTATTAGAACTCTGGGAAGTGCATAGAAAAAGCCCCCGTAGGAACAGGGACCTGGTTTTAAGCATGGACTGAGATGGTATCTGGGGCCTCTCTGATGCATTGGAGTGGGAGTGATTGCCCATGTTTCCTGCATTGAGGCCGCTCGCCCCGCCCTCCAAACCCTTCTCAGCCTCTCTTTCATTTCTTGTTGGTGCTGTCCTGTCTCTTCTGGCTTTGGTGTGGCTACCAGATGTGGGAGCTGAAGGGAAGTGACTGCTGTCATCACTAGGGTGCCAAACTAGGGTGGCATATAAATTAGAACTGCATGATGCTAAGAAAACCCAGAAAACTCTGGTTTATGAGCTACTGCTAACAGAGAAATTATTATTTTAATGTAAACATGATATGGTTTATTCCCACAAAAAAGTTAAGCAGTACTTGGGTAAAGTTAACACTTTCCATATGTAAAAGACTAGGGTGGTTTTATTTCTGAGTATGGTATTGTGTCCAGTGGAATGTGTAGCTAAGCTGTTGTTTTGACTTTGTACCGTTGCAATGGGGATTCAATACCAGAGGAGACATATTAAAAAAAGAAGAACATAATTTTAAAGTTTTTTTTATCAAATGCCTCTTTTGTGCCAGCCACAGGGCTGTGTGCCTTGTTCCCTTGCATTCTTATAACAATCATATTTACCACAATTTCTCCTTTGCTTTAACTGTATTTTGAGATAGCCGTGGATTCATGTGTTGGAAGACGTAATACAGACCCTGTGTATGCTTGAGCCTGCTTCCTCCAATGGTGACATCTTGCATAGCTATGGTAACCACAGTGGGTACATTGTCACTGATGTAGTCCCTTAGCCTTCTTCAGATCTTACCTGTATTATATGCACGCACTTGTGTATTTTTCCTGTCCAGTTTTATTACATGTGCAAAGTACCATTTCTTTTTCAATATATGAAGGAAAGAAGGCTGAGGTAAGTTATGTGAGATAACTGAAGTATAGACCTGGTTTGAATCTAGGTCTGTTTCACTCAGACATTTTATTTTTCAATAATAGTAGTGGTGGGCGCTCCTGGGTGGTGCAGTCGGTTGAGTGTCTGTCTGACTTTTGGTCTCAGCTCCGGCCATGATCACAGGATCATGACTTTGAACTTTGCGTCAAGCTCCATGCTGAGGCGTGGAGTCTGCTTAAGATTCTGTCTCCCTCTGCCCCTGTCCCCTGCCTCTCTGTAAAATGAATTAATCTTAAAAAAGTAATAGTCATGATGAATATCAGTAATAATAACAACAATGGCTGAAGTTCACTGAGTTACATATGAAACAGACTATTTACCATGTGCTGGGGCTGTTCTAATATATTACCTCGTTTAACCCCCCGCCCCAAGAACTATACCTCATAAATTATATTATAGTTGAATTAGTATCATTAATTGAACTAATCATATTTCCAAGCAACAAGGAATTACATTTACTGCTCCTGAAATTACTAATAAAATAGTGGAATTCTACCTCCTTTTTACATAATTTTCAATTTGAACCTCTGGCCTTAACCGCTGATCTTGGCAATTGTTGTTACTTTAAAGGTGTTTGTATATGTGTATGTATAAAGTGAGACCTGTATTATTATACACCTTAAAAATATTTTTACAAAATTATAAATAAAAGCTAGTTTTGACATGATGCCAAGTTTTTAAGGGAATAAATATAAACCATCAAGAATACTTAAGAATGTAATAGGGAGACATTTTTTCCTCCTAAAGTATTATAGATCTTTTTGGCCCACATGCAGTCCCAGGAATGTTTGAGTTTAATGTCTCAAGTTACAGATCCAGCTTTCCAAGGGAAAGCAAACGCATTTGGTTGTGAATGATCACTGATTATCAGAATATGATAATGCTTTAGGAAGATAATGGATATACTAATCAGCAGGTCATAATTTATGATTCTTTGCTAGTTAAATATCTTGTAAAGCTGTCCCTGTGATGAACAGCAGCACTTACTCAGGGCAGGAATAACAACAATCTTGTGTGTTGTAGATCCCAGGAGGTCTCAGTGCTCTTGGAGACAGCAGACAGAAATAAAAGGAATTTTGTCCTTTTTACCTCATGTAATCCCACTGGAAAGTGAAATGTGTGCTGAGAGTTGATACTGACTTCTGCTAGGTCACCTCCCTGAAGAGGCCCTGGGCAGGCACTGTCGCAACAGTTCTTGGACAGGAGTCTGACGGCCCCCTAAGGAGGTGGAGGGTTTCTGCAACAGGCTACTGGTGAAACAGGGCGCTACTGTCTAGCTCCAGGAAGCTTCTAGTGAGGAGGGCCTCGAGGAACCTGCACCCTTTTCCTTAACTCTTTGAGAGGGTGTCGCATACGCCCAGATTGGAGTTAAAGGTAAACTCAGTTCTGTGTAGCTTGTGGTTGTTGTTTTTGAAAAATGAGCAGCTACAAGAAAGCAACACTATGTATGGCTTCATAGGTCTTAGCTTTTTAGAACTTGAATTTGGATGTAGATAATGCAAATGTTTTTGAAGCTATATATTATTAGGAACTCTTTGGAAACCACAAAACCTTTTTAATGGACCACTCTATCAATTTTCTGCTCCTCTAAGGAAGTTTTTCCTATTCATGACTCATTTTGCTCTTTGGCTAACACAGGGAAATGTAGTAACGATTAAGTTAAGGAATGTATGCTGTTTTCTTCTTCCTCTGAAAGCTTGTACACATTTTCTGTCTCGGGTTGTGTCCACTTGGATGCCTGGAGAATGTCGACAACCGAAAGGTTAGGCTAGCCTGTTGATGCATACCTGTTTGGGCTTTAAAAATGAAAAAGGTTCCTTGGCTTCCTCGAAGTGTTCTTCTTGACGGCCCAGAATACAGATCCAGTAAAAACGATATGTTCCAGCCATCCTTCACACACACCTTAAGCGAAATTAATGAGATCACTCTACGATTACACTTTGTGTTTTATTTTCACTTTCTAGGTCTGTATGAGCTGTTGGCTGCTTTGCCAGGCCAGCTGCAGCCACATGTGGACAGCCAGGAAGACCTGACCTTCCTCTGGGATATGTTTGGTGAGAAGAGCTTGCATTCACTGGTAAAGGTAAAACCATGCTGATGTTAGATTCTCTTGGTGGAAAAACATATGGAAAAATATTTTGAGCCTGTCTAGTAAACCAGAGATCAAATTGTTGCTGTCTGCAAACAAAACTGCCTTGTTCCATTTCCCTGATGGGTGTGGAAGTTATTAAAGATTCTACCAAAAATACCTAGATGATTTCCCTTAATGGTGGTGATCTGGCTGTGTGCACTAATGCAGCCAACGTGTGCCTGCCCTTGTTTAGAAGAAGAATATGAAATAGTAGCAGGAAGGTTTAGACTCCTTATGGTCAACATTCATGAGCTGGAATTTAACTTAAGTAAATAAATGTTCACAGCAAAAATTAGAAGGAATATATTTTCTGAGGTTAAGGATGGCAGCAGTTCAGTAGCCACATTAATTTAAAATAATTTCCTTTAACAAAGTCAACTGAAATTCGAGCAAGCTCTTTTTTTATTTTTGGCACAAGGCCATTGAAATGGTATTTTGTGTATAAATACACTGAAGTTAAAAATGAATAAAAACAGTTTCTGGAGATGGTTCTGGTAAAGCATCATGCCATGGAAATGATCAGCCACCAGAAATGAGATCTTGCCACACAGCAATGCTGGGAGTGATCAGAACTCTTAAAATAGTAAAATGAGAACAAGAAGCTTACTGGAAAATATGCCAGTTTTACTTCTGGAAATATGAATTGCATTTTCTCTCATTTAACTCAAGCTGAAAAAAAATTGTGAGTCTTACTTAAGTCTGTAGGAGATAGATACTTGTGGTGCCTTAGCTCTATCTGGACCAAAACTGAACTCAGGTGAACTTGTTACAGTTGTCTGTCATGAGAGAAGGCTATTACTGATGTATAGTATTTGAAAATGAGCCACTTCTGATGTGCTTTTGCCTCACTGGGTAGAAGAAATCTTAGTACATTTTTTTCCTGTCACATTTGCTGAAATTTGCCTGCCTCAAGCAGTAGCAACTCTCAAGAAATGAAAATGTTGAGAGTGGCATTTTCCTAGCAATACATGTAAAGACTAGAGTGCTTGATTTAGTTTTTATGTAATTGCCACAGTATTTTTGTGTTCTGAAAAATTTTTGGTAGTTCAGTTGCTCTGTTGGGATGTGTCAGAAATGGCTTGAAATTCTAATTGATTGAGTTCAGGAGTTACTGAGGCGATCATGAAAACAGTCCTTTGTTGAATGTACGGAAGTTGGACAGCTCTGGATTTGTTCAGATTGATTTGATCTAGAAGGAATAAAATGAATTTCACATGACATCAGCAACCCCTTCATCATTAAACAAACATGCCCAAACAATGTATGCATGTGTGTCTCTATTTAGTTGTAATGTGGCCACTGTCTGTTTCCTTCCTATGAAATGGAAATTATAATATTTGTTAACAAGGTAGTTTGTGAGTTTCAAATAAAACAGTAAAGATCTCCATTCTTTGATAGTTACATAGGTTAGGCAAATACAAGCAGGCATTTAGTATTTAATAAAAAGTTACAGTAGCATGTGAAAGACCAAAAAGTAGTGACAGGTGGTTGTTATTTCTATTAAAAGAAGAACACTAATGTTTTTAAAAAAAGCCTTAGTTACACTAGCTCTTGAGTTTTAGGCTTGGTGGTTTCTCAAAGTAAATGCGAATAGTAAGTGGTTAGGAAGCATATAGTTATTGATATCTGGTTTTAGAAAAACAATGAATAAATAAATTGATGTTGCCAGCATTTAAGTGGCACAGTAGCATGTGTACTATTACAAGGATCTTTCAGTAATTGCTGTAAAATATGCTTTTAAAGTAAGGTTTACTGTGCCCCTCTAGTCCATTCTCTGTTTCTTACTAGCTGCCCCCACTCCCAGCCTCTATCACAGGCAGACCTCAAGTGTGTCCTTTGACTGACCCATTCTATTCATTTTCAAGTATGTAAAGCTGAAAATGCCTCCAGGAGACAGGCTCATGGGACCACAGTTTAAACAGCTGGAACAATCCACTTAACTGTATTCCAAATGCCTCTATTGAAAGTTGGAGGATAGAAGCCTCCAGCTTTTGAACATAAATCTTGATTGAGCAAAAGGAATTGGAAAAGATGTGTTTTGGAGTGAATCAAAATGTGCTTTGATGTTAGGCTCTTTTGCCTGCAATGGAAGCTGTTGGCATGTGATTGAAAGATGGGTGAAGGCAAAACTGGATTTTATTCTGGCACAGATTTGCACAGTATTATACCTTATTTTATGTAAGAAAAAAAGTGGTTGTTAAATCATCAGTTCTGATTTTTTTCTTAAGATTTATTTATTTAAGAAAGAGAGCAAGCACAAGCAGGGGTAGGGAGAGAGATTCCCAAGCATATTCCCTGCTGAGTGCAGAGCCCCATGCAGGACTCAGCCTCATGTCTCTGAGATCATGACCTGAGCTGAAACCCAGAGTTGGATGCTCAACTGACTGAGCTACCCAGGCGCCCCATCAGTTTTAAATAACCTGTAGCTTTCTGGTCTGATGTAAAATATACTTAAGAGGAGGCAGTTTAGCGTTACAGTCAGTGACAGGTATGGCATGCCACCTTAGATGATGAACTATACTCTGAGAGGAAGACTGTAGTTATGAGCTTGTCACTGGAAATGAAATATTATGGTCCTAGAGAATGTTAGTTGTGATTGTTTCTTTATGAGAGAAACTTCTAAATTGAAGAGTTGAATAATTGAAACCATGAGCATGAGATCTTAGAAGTATCTGAAGAAAGATGATACTGATAGATGTGAGAAATGTCATATATAAGGTGTGGCAAGATAAGAATATTGGTATTCACATAACGCAGGGAATGTGGTCACCAGTAAGTAGAGAGCCACACTTTGGACCTGTTGTTCACAAATATACAGAACCATGAAGCATACAGTTTGTGTCCCATTTAGCCCCATTTCTAAATTTACACCCTTGTGTTTTTTTCTGGTGAGATTTCTTGGCTTTAAATTTTTAAATTTGTATTGTATGTATTTTTGTGATCTGGTTTATTTTAGAAGATACAGCATAAAGACATCCTTATTTATTTTAAATAAGATTGCTACTTCTGTTTCCTCAAGAAATTTTTGTTTGTATTTCACAATTGTGTTGGGTTTCCAGGATAAGAATACCAAGTTGTTAGGACCTTTTAAAAAGTTGCACATGTTTTCTGTACCCTTTCAAATAGCTGCATACATGTGTATGAGCAGGAGGAAAAAAAAGGTGAATTTTATCCTTATTTTAAGGATTCTGAAGTATTTCAACAAAACACAAGTTGATTATTTTCAAGAAAGTTCTCTTGATGGCATTTAATTACTGTATTTCTGTGATTTCGGTCTTAAAGGGGTAATGATAATGCTCAACCATACCCTTATCCCATAATTTTAACTTCTTTTTTTAAGGTAGGCTCCAGGCCCAGCATGGAGCCCTAGTGTGGGGCTTGAACTCAGTACCCTGAGATCAAGACCTGAGCTGAGGTTAAGAGTTGGGTGCTTAACCGACTCAGCTACTCAGTCTCCCCTTACATAATTGTAACTTTTGATGATTGTCTTAATCATATTGTCTTTGATGAGTTCTTACTATGTGCCAGACACTGTATAGACCACTAGGGCTACAATCTCCGGTTGAATAGTCCCTAGCTTGCAGTCTGCAGTCTCCCGGGGAGGTTGTAAATTGGGGGGGATGGGCAGTTACAATATGCTACGATAGATTGTGTGTAGAGCTTTTTATGAGGGCACGAGGTGCCTAACTCATTGCTGACCTCAGGGGCTCATGGAGGATTGGGCATTTTAAGCTGAGACCTGAATGTTGAGTAGGCATTGCTCAGGTAAGAATTTATGGGGTGGCGCTAGGCAGAAGGAACCCAAGCACCTGGGGGCAAGAGCCTACACTGTGCCTTTAAGAAGGAGCCTGGCAGTTTCTCTTGGCTGATACAGGAGGTAAGGAAGGGTGTGGGGAGCAGTGCAAAGTATGGCAAAAGAAGGTAAGCCAGGATCTCTTCTTTTTTTTAAGATTTATTAATTTTAGAGCGAGCAAGCAAGAGAAAGAAAGAGAGCTGCACGTGAGCATATGAGAGAACGTAGATAAGTGCTGGAATGAGCAGAGGGAGATGGAGAGAGAAACTTTAGCAGACTCCCCACTGAGTGTGGAGCCCTATGAGGGATCCAGCTTCACAGCACTGAGATCAGGACCTGAGCCCAAAGCAGGAGTTGGGGCGTAACCAACTGAGCCACCCAGGGGCCCAGGCAGAGACCTCTTCTTAAATGGCTTTGACTTTATTTGAACATGGTAGGAGCCACTATGTTGAAAGGGTTAAAGCAGCAGAATGACGATATCAGACTGTTTTTTTTTTCTTTTTTTTTTTTAGGAATAAAATTTAGTTGCTACGGAGATGGGATGGGCCTAGAGATTTCCAGGTCAAGACGATGGCAATGAAGCCATGGGTGAGGGAAGGAAGGTGATTTTTGTTTTGAGAAAGAGAGTTGGATGCTCAGCCTGCCCTCACCAGCAGGGTGATGTTTTTCAATGTATTGAAACTCCTCCCCCGTGTTGGTTAAACCTCACCTCCTAGACACCACACTCACTAATCCAACCACCAGATTGTTGATGCCAGGCCATCGGGGGTTGAGAGAGGGCTCCAGAGACCTGCACAAGCCCTGACATACCACTTCTTACATATTTGAATATCTCCTCATAAGAAAGGTGATTTTAGTTTTATGTTCATTTGCTATTTGGGAGTTAACCAAGTAGAACGTCCTACTGTGTAGTTGGATACCTGGATCTTGAATTGAGGATAATTAGTAAGTTCTAGGTTGGAGGTAATAAATAGACTTGGGAGTCAGGTTGCCAGATAAAATACAAGGCATCCAGTTTAATTTGAACTTAAGAGAAACAGTAATTCATTTATTTTTTAGTGGACTTATGAACTGTGCTGTTTTTTATTTTTTATTTCTGTTTGTGAAGTGTCACAACTCTGATTGGGTTATCAACATTTAGATAGTAACACTCTCTGTAACCACTTTATTGAGACATATATCAGTTTACGCATTTCAAGTATACGTACAAGGATGTGAAGTGTATGCAAAGTGATGCAGCCACCACCACGATTCTAGAAACCCCTGTGTCATGTAACTGTCCACCCCTAATCCTTCATCCTCCTACCCTTTCTCACTCCAGCCCTATGCAACCACTAATCTACTTTCTGTTTTTATTTACCTGTTCTGGACAATTCATGTAAATGGAATCATATAATGTGTGGCTTTGTTTGCGATTGACTCCTGTCACTTAGCTTAATCCATAAGATAACACGTAGCAATACTTCATACCTTTTTATGGCCCAGTAGTATTTATGGATATACCAGCTTTATATCCAGCATTGGACATTTGGGTTGTTTCCACCTATTGCCTATTATGAATAATGCTGCTAAGAATATTCTCATACAGGTATTTATGTGGACATATTTTCATTTCTGGGGGCACGTACCTAGGAGTGGAATTGCTGGGTCAAATGCTGTGTTTAACATTTTGAAGAACCAGCAGTTTCCCAAGGTGGCTCCACTATTTTGTATTCTCACCAGCAGTGTGTGAGACTTCTGATTTCTGTATGCTTGCCAACCCTATTTTTAAAAAAGATTTTATTTATTTGAGAGAGAGAGAGCAAAAGAGCGAGCAGGGAGGTGGGCAGTGGTGAGGGAGAGGGGCAGAGAGGGAATCTCAAGCCGACTCCTTGTGAACACAGAACCTGATTTGGGGGCTCAATCTCACACGACGCTGAGATCATGACTTGAATCAAAATCAAGAGTCAGCTGTTAACCAACTGAGCCACTGAAGTGCCCCACCAACACTTGTTTTAGCCAACACTTGCTTTTATTTGCTTTTTTTTTTTTCTCACCATTCTAAAAGGTGGGACATGATACCTCTTTGTTGCTGTGGTTTGCATTTCCCTGATGACTGATGAAGTTAAATATCTTTTTGTGTGTTTATTGGGATTTGTGTATCATCTTTGTAGAAATGTCTATTTGGATTCTTTGCCCAGTTATTTTTTTTTCTCATTGGTTTCCTTTGAAATAGACTACTTTTTAGAACAGTCTTAGATTTACATAAGTGTCTTTTCAGATTTTTTGCCCATTTTTTAACTGAGTTGCATTTTCTCCTTATTATTGAGTTTTAACAGTTGTCTTTTTTTGGATACAAGTCTTTTATTACATATGTGTTCTGCAAATATTTTGTTCTAATCTGTGGCTTGTTTCTTCATTCTCTTAATGGTTTTTTTCACAGAACAGAAGTTCTTAATTTTAATAATGTCCAACTTCACTATTTCTCTTTCATACCTTGGGCTTTTTGGAGTTGCATGGAAAAACTCTTTGCCATGCTCAAAGTCACCTAGATTTTCTCCTCCGTTGTCTTCTAGGAGTTGTACAGATTTGTATTTATATTTAGTTCTGTGATCTACTTTGAGTTGTCTAGACTCAAATTTCTGCATGTGACTATCCAGTTGTTCTAGCATCAGTATTTGAAAAGACTGACCTTACTTCACTGAATTGTCTTTGCTCTTCTGCCAAAGACCAGTTGATTGTAATTGTGTGGGTTTTATTCCGGTCTCTGTTATGTTCTATTGATCTATTTATCTGTTCTTTCTCCAGTACTGCTGTGTCTTTATTACTGTAGCTTTATAGGAAATCTTGAAATTGGTTGGTCAGTCCTTTGACTTTACTGTGTCAGCTATTCTGGGTTTTTTGCCTATTCATATAAAATTGAGAATGAGTTTGTCACATATATGTGATAACGTGCTAGGATTTTGGTTGGGGTTGTGTTGTATATATAAATCAAGTTGAGAAGAACTGACATCTTAACCATATTATGTATTCTTGTCTGTAAACATGGAATTTATTTATTGAGATCATCTTTGATTTCTTTCACCTGAGTTTTATACTAATTTAGATTCTGTACACATTTGTTAGATTTATACCTGAATTTTGTTTTGGGCACTAATGTAAATGGTATTTTGTTTTTAATTTCAAATTCCCGTTGTCCAATGGCGGTGTAAACAATGCTATCTTGGGCAGACCCACCATGCTGATGGCTCTCTGTGACCTGAAGCCTTCTGGAGCACAGCTCCCTCTCATATTCTTTCTTTTTGCCTGGTCATACCCTTAAGTACACCCATGAATGTCCCTCATCTGCTCTAGAGATAGGATTATGTTTTCAAACATTTCCTCCTGGGTGGGCTCCCAGCAGTTACTCCCCAGCTTCTTGGGCCAAAAAGCAGGTCTTCCTGGAGGTGGGATTGTGGAGATCTACTAATATTTCAGCCTCCCACGACACACTTCTGTACATAAGTCCCCTTAATAAGCCATTTCTCATCAAGCTGGACTTGTCAGCCTTTTCCTCCTCTCTTTCATAGAACACAGGGATATAGGAAAGTAATTGATATTTGTACATGAAGTTTGCATCCTGAATCCTTGCTACAATCACTAGTTCCCAGAGTTTTTTTTAGTTCTTTAGGATTTTCTATGTACATAATCATGTTGTCTGTGAACAAAGGCAGTTTTACCTCTTCCTTCCCAATACGTATAAAACCTTTATTTTCTTTTGCTGTCTTAGAGGATTAACTAGGACTTCTCCTTAAGTACTGAATATTTACTAGTGGTGGAGAGGGGACATCCTTCCCTTTGTTACCAATCTTATAGGGAAAGAATCTAGTTTTTCACCATTAAGTAGGTTTGCTCTAGGTATTTTATACATGTTCTTTATCAAAGTGAGGAAGTCCCCTCTATTCCCAGTTTGGTGATAACTTTTATCATGACTAGGTGTTTGATTTTTTCTTAATAATTTTTTTTACATCTGTTGAAATGATCACATAGATATTTTTTATCTTGTTGGAATGATGGATTACATTAATACTTCTGAATATTGTACCAGCCTGTGCATTCCTGGAAGAAAAAAATCCCATTGGTTTTGGTATAGCATCCATAGTATATGTTGTTGAATTTGATTTGCTGATATTTTGTTGAAGAGTTTTGCATTTCTGTCCATAAGAGATAATAGTTTGTAGTTTTCCTTTCTTCTGTCTTTATCTGGTTTTGATAGTAGGATAAGGCTGGCCTTACAGAATGAGTTAGGAAGTACAGCCTCTGTTTTATTTTTTCTGAAAGAGTTTGAGAATTGGGATAATTATTTTTTCCCTTAAGTTTGCCAGTGAAGCCGTTAGGGCTCAGTGCTTGCTGTTTGGGAAGGTTACTAACTGTTGATTTAATTTCTCTATTAGTTATAGGCCTATTTAGATCACCTATTTCTCCTTGTGTAAGAGTTTTTGTTACTTGTGTCTTCTACAGAATTGGTGCATGTCATGTTAGTCCTCAAATTTGAGGGCATAGCATTATTTGTTACTTTTTATTTTTAATATCCATGGGATCCATAGTCATGACTCTTCTTTCATTTCTGATATTAGTAATTTGTGTCTTTTCTCATGTTTTCTTGGCTAGCCTGGCTGTAGGTTTATCAATTTTATTAATCATTTGAAAGAACCAGCTTTTGGCTTTTTTGTTTTTTCTCAATGGTTTCTCTCTCTCTCTCTCTCTCTCTCTCTCTCTCTCTCTCTCTCCTTCTTCTTGATTTTATGTATTTATTCATGAGAGGGGGGCGGTGGGGGAGAGGGAGGCACAGAGACATCAGCGAGGGAGAAGTAGGCTCCATGTAGGGAGCCGGATGTGGGACTCTATCCTGCGACTCCAGGATCATGCCCTGAACCAAAGGGAGACACACAACCACTGAGCCATCCAGGCGTTCTTTCTTTCCTTTCTTTTCTTTCTTTTCTTTCTTTTCTTTCTTTTCTTTCCTTCTCTTCCCTCTCTCCCTCCCTCCCTTCCTCCTTCCCCTCCCTCCCTTCCTCTTGATTTTATATGTTTATTCATGAGAGACACAGGGAGAGTGAGAGGCAGAGACATAGGCAGAGGGAGAAGCAGGCTACATGCAGGGAGCTGGATGTGGGATTGGATCCCAGGAATCCATGATCATGCCCTGAGCCAAAGGGAGACTCCCAATGGCTGAGTCATCAGCCTGCCTTTCTTTCTTCCTTCTTTCGTTCCTTCTTTTTTCTTTTCTTTTTTTTCTTTTTTTCTGTCTTTTCTCTTTCTCTTCTTTCTTTCTTTCTTTTTTTTCTTTTTTCTTCTTTCTCCTTCCTTCCTTCCTTCCTTCCTCTCCCTCCCTCCCTCCCCCCTCCCTCCTTCTTTTCCTCCCTGCCTCCCTCTTTTCCTCCATTCCTCCCTCTCAGAAAGGGAGAGAAGAAGCAGAGGAGAGGAAGAGAGAGAGAGAGAGAATCTCAAGCAGACTCACCTGCTGAGTGTAGAGCTTGACTCAGGGCTCAATCTTATGACCCTGAGATTATGACCTGAGCCAAATCCAAGAGTCAGATGCTTATCCGAGTGAGCCACCTAGGTGCCCTGTTTTCCTGTTTCAATTCCATAGATTTCTATTTTATTCTTCCTTTTCTTCTCCTAGCTCTTCTTGCTCTGGTTTCCTAAGATAGAAGCTTAAGTTACTGATTTTAGTTTTCTTCGTCTCTCTCTCTCTCACTCTCTCTCACTCTGTCTCTCTTTTTAACATATGTCTTCAATGCTGAAATCTTTCTCTAACCACTCCTTTGCAGCATTCCACAAATTTGGATAAGTTGTATTTTCATTTAGTTCAGAATATTTAAAGATTTCTCTCAATGCCTCAACTTTAACTCATTTATTTAATTTCCAAATGTATAGAGATTTTTCTGCTGTATTTCTCTTACTGACTTAACTCCATGTGGTCTAAGCTAATGGTGTGTGATATCCATTCTTTTAGATTGTTACGGTGTGTTTTATGGCCCAGGATGTGGTCTGTTTGGTTCTTTGTGAGTTTGAGAAGACTATATGTACTGCTATGTTAGATGAAGTGTTAGATCCAGTTGGTTTGTGCTGTTGTGTTCAACTGTATCCACACTGATTTTCTGCCTATTGGATCTGTCAATTACTGTGTAGAAGGCTATTGAAGTTTCTAAGGGTGCTAGTGTGTTTATCCATGACTCCTTGGATGTTATCAGTTCTGCCTCACATATTTTGGCCCTCTCTTGTTAGGCACGTACCTTACACAGTAAGGATTGTTCTGTGTTCTCAGAGAATTGATCCCTTTTTCACTATGTAATACCTTCTTTTATCCCTGAGAATTTTCCTCATTCTGCCATCTGTTTTGTCTGAAATTAATATGGGTTCTTCATCTTTTTTTTTGGGTGGTGTTTCTTTCTCCCTTCTCTACTTCTCTTCTACATGTGTACTTATATTTAAAGTAGATATCTTGTAGACAGCATATAGTTGGATCCTCTTTTTATCTGCTCTCACAGTCTCTGGTTTGATTGCTTGCTTGCTTGATTTTATTTAGTCATGAAAAACACAGAAGGAGAGGCAGAGGCATGGGCAGAAGGGGAACCAGGCTCCCCACTGAGCAGGGGGCCTGATGTGGGACTTGATCCCAAGACCACGGGATTATGACCTGAGTGGAAGGCAGATCCACTGAGCCACCCAGGCACCTCCAGTCTCTTATTTAAATTGGCATATTTAGACCATCCACATTTTAGGTAATTGTTGATGTAGTTAGGTTAATATTCACCATATCTGCAACTGATTTCCACTCATTACAGTTGTTCGTTTTATATTTTTATGACCCTCTCTCTTCCATCTCTGCTTTTAGTTTAACATTTTATGTGATTCCATTCTTTCTTAGCATATCCATATACTTTATTTTTTTTTAAAGATTTATTTATTTATTCATTCAGAGAGAGCGAGAGAGAGGCAGAGACACAGGCAGAGGGAGAAGCAGGCTCCATGCAGGGAGCCCGATGTGGGACTCGATCCCGGGTCTCCAGGATCACACCCCGGGCTGCAGGCAGTGCTAAACCGCTGTGCCACCGGGGCTTCCCCATATACTTTTTTTTAATTAAAGGTTTTAGTTTTGAGAGAGAAGGAGCAGGGAGTGGGGCAGAGGGAGAAGGAGAAGCAGACTCCCCACTGAGCAGACAGCCCAATGCAGGGCTCGATTCCAGGACTTTGGGGTCATGACATGAGCTGAAGGCAGATGCTTGAACCAACTGAGCCCCCAGACAACCCTCTCATATACGTTTTTATAAAGATTTTTTTGTGCTTGCCCAAAAATTCGCTATATTCATTTATATCTAATCTAGGTCCACTTTGAAATAACATTACACCTTTTCACAGGTAGTACAGGTGCTTTATAGTAGAATATATTCAATTCCTTTTTTCCCATCCTTTTTAAATTTTTTTTTTATTTTTATTTATTTATGATAGTCACAGAGGGAGAGAGAGAGGCAGAGACACAGGCAGAGGGAGAAACAGGCTCCATGCACCGGGAGCCTGACGTGGGATTCGATCCCGGGTCTCCAGGATCGCGCCCCGGGCCAAAGGCAGGCGCCAAACCGCTGCGCCACCCAGGGATCCCTTTCCCATCCTTTTTAAACATTGCTTTAATTCATTTCACTTACTCATATTCTTTACTAACTCAGCACTTGGTACTCCTATTATTTTGAACAGTTATCTGATCAATTAAGAAAAATAAAAGATTTTATTTTATGGCTTTTTAAAAAAATATTTACTTTAGAGAGAATGTGAGAGAGAGCATAATGGTTAGGGGGAGAGGGAGAGAGAATCCTCAAGCAGACTCACAGCTGAGTGTGGAGGGCTGATCTCAGGACCATGATATCATGACCTGAGCCAGTATGAAGAGTCAGATGCTTAACCTACTGAGCCACCCAGGCACCTAATTTTGTTTCATGTTTATTTATTCCTTCTGTGAGTGCCTGACCTACATAAATTTCCTTTTTTTCTAAAGAACTTCTTTTAAGGGCAGCCCGGGTGGCTCAGCGGTTTAGCACCGCCTTTAGCCCAGGGCATGATCCTGGAGACCCCGGATCGAGTCCCGCATCGGGCTCCCAGCGTGGAGCCTGTTTCTCTCTCTGCCTCTCTCTCTGTCTCTGTCTCTGTCTCTTATGAATAAATAAATAAAATCTTAAAAAAAAAAAGAACTTCTTTTAATACTTGTTACAAGACAGGCCTGTTGGGCAGCAAATTCCTTGAGTTTGAGTGTTTTGTTCTAATTTCTTTTCAGTTTTGAAGTACAGTTTTACCAGCTACAGAATTCTAGGGTGGTGAGTTTTTCGTTTTAACCATCCCCCCCCCCAACCACTCTCTTCTTGCTTGCATGATTTCTGATGAAGTGTCTGATGTATTTCTTATCCTTGTCCTCTGTAGACAAGATTCTTTTTTTTCTCCCCTCTGGCTCTTTTCAATATCTTTATCTTTGGCTTTTGCTGTTTGAGTATTAAGGCAACATGTAGATCTTTTGGGGATTTACTTTGTTTGGTGTTCTCTGAACATCCTGGTATGTGGTCTGGTGTTTTTTCATTAATATTGGAGAATTTTCAGCTATTATTACTTTGAATATTTCTTCTTCCTCTCTTTGCTCTTCTGGTGTTTTCCATCATGTGTTTGCTACACCTTTTGTCTTGCTCCACAGTTCTTGGATATTTTGTTCACTTTTGATAATTTCCACGAACGTATTTTCAGTCTTATTGATTTTTTTCCTTTGCCATGTCCAATCCACTGATGAGCACATCAAAGACATCTTTCATTTCTGTTACACTGTTCTTGATTTCTAGCATTTCACTTTAATTCTCTCTTTGAGTTTCCATCTCTCTCTCATGTTATCCCCTGGTTCTTAGATGTCGTCTACTTTTCCCATTAGAGCCATGAGCATATTAATCATATTTATTTTAATCTCCGTATTCTTCTTCCATAAATTTGTGTCTGATTCTTATGATTGCTTTATTTCTTCAGACCATGTTTCTCTCTTATCATGTCTTGTAATTATTTTTGTTGAAATATGGACATATTTATTGGGTAATAGGAACTAATGTAATCAGGCTTTTAGTGTGAGGTTTTATGTTAAGCTAGCTAGGAACTGGGCTGTGTTGAATGTTTGCTATAGCTGTCAGTGTCAGAGGTTTCAAAAACCTTCATGTCTCTCCCCTCCCTTGCCTCCTTCTCTGGCTCTTTAAGAACCTTCTTGGAGTCTTTGATGTGCATCTCTCAGCTATGACCACTGTTACTTCACTGGCACCCCATTGGTGGTGAGTTGTTCTGTGATCTTGATGGTTAAGGGTCTGTTTTTTAGTGAGCCTGAGACCTGGGCTCTAATGACTTCCATAAGCATTTCTTAGCCTCCTTTTTTCCCCTTTCTTCCTTAGTTGGTCAAGAAGGCTAGCAGGGGCTGGAGTTAACCTCACTGCTGTTTCCCCAGGTCCAATAGGGCTCTATTTAAAGCTACTTCTCTTAGAGGGCAGACCTCGGTTAGAGAAAAAGCTCTTGACTTACGTATTTCAAAATGGTTGTTTCTCTATTCTCCTACTGCAAACCCTAGGGAATTTTTCTCCCATCTTCACCATGAGAATTTGGTGGGAGGAATGTGCTGGGGCCTCTAGGACTGGGGCTCAGGAGGTTTTTGACTCTTAGTCTTCCACATTCAGTCACCATCAATTCATTAGAGTTACCATTTAGGTTTTCCTACAAGCTTCTTCTGCCTTCAGCGGCTTCTGCTTCCGCTAAGCTGATCTTGGCCATGAATCTCTCTATTCCCCAGTTTTTTTCTGATTTCCGAGTGGCAGTTTGCTCTGTGACTTTCATTCTCCCTAATGATCTGAGCTGAAACTGAAAGTCTCCCTTTACCTACTTTTTTCATTTGGTTCTTATTTTCATTACTGATTTGTAAAGAGTTTGTTGTGTATTTTGAATACCAGCTCCCTACCAAATTATATTTGTAATTGGAAATATTCAGTTTCTCTTTTTAAAGATAGTCTAGAATGTTGTTTTTAATGAAACACACGACGTTGTGGGACAGGGTAGTTGACCAGTGGGAGGAAGGTATGATGGATAAATTAGTGGGAGTTTATTTTAAATCTTGATATTAAGGTGAGTTTGTGAAGTTTTTGATACTTGTGCTTTAGGTAGAATTTTAAAAGTGAAAGTCGTCTTTGTTTGAGTCTACAAGTAAGTCTTGAACAGATGCTCAGAAGGCAATCTATGAACAAGAATATACTTTAAAATATTTATATCTCCAACCTGGGAACTGAAATGAAAGAGCAATTTGAAGGTAATGTGTGATCTTCATCTGTCAGTAATTCCAATTTTCTTACTAATTAGCACCATGAGACTTGCTTGGAATGGGGTTATTTCCAGGATAATTGATACAGGCAAGCTATAAAAAAAAAAAAAGATCGTGTTTTGAGCAGTGGTTTTATAAACTTATTTTCTGCACAGGACTTTAGTTTTCTCTTTTCTTTGAATCTAGAAGCAATGAAAAGCATTGTAGTGGGCGGGGGGAAGGTGATATTTACATAGTAGTAAATCAGATTCAAGGCTGAAAGACTATTTTATAAGATACTTGTGGGTACAGGACTCGTTAGAAACAAATTGTACTGTTCGAGAGGGGAGAGGTGGTGTTAGGTTCAGAGAGTAACCCCATTGGGACGGTTATGTTACTTGCCTCTGCAGTACTGTTTGCCTTGGTGGGAGGAAAAGGAAAAGACAGCCAGACGTTGCGAATGATCCATGGCCACCTGGTGTGACAGAGTGGAGACCTGGGCATCAGCAGCTGGTAATGTTCCTTGGCCAATCCAAGGTAATTGTTCAGCCAACTCTGTTGCAGAGCCAGACAAAGTTATTTCTTACGTTATAGTTTACATTTTTTCAGGCACAGAAACATGTAAAGTCTGCGGAAGATAGGAATTCCTGAGACCCTGAGTAAACAGTTGCCTTTGTAATTCACACTCTCAAAACAGAGGCCATATGTAGTCCTTCTTAGAGATCTGCGTGGGACTGGGGCTGAGTGATTAGGAGCCAGGTTGTCATTGGAAATGCTCAGTTTCTCTTCTTACAGATGTCCCGAAATGGTTGCTTGATGGGGCTGTCTCCTACCGAGGTAGTGTGTGTTCAGCGTAACGCATCAGCGGCCTTCTGAAAGTTAGTGTGAGATTAAAGTGGTTATTCAACTATGCTTCGATGCAGAACAGTCACCTTACGTTTGGATTGATTCCTAATTTAATAACAGGGAGTCTATTTGCTCTACAAAAATGCACGTGGGATGTTTCCTCCCGAGCATCACATAAGAGCAGGTAGTTGATTGGCTGGAATGAGTGGAGGCAGGAAGGCAGTTCTCACGTCCCTTGTGGAGGTGATTCCGTTATTCTCCATCTCCAGAGACTAGGAATTCTAGTAGGGGAATATCCAGCTCCTGTGCTATTCTACCTAACAGCGGGTTTGTTGGGGCACAAAGATGTGTGTCTCCCACCGTATTCGGCTTTGCCAAATCATCCTACAGGTGATTGTACGTGACCGGAAGTGACTGGCTTGCCGGCCCTGTGCTGGCATTAGCGGTACCCCACTTCATCTCCCCTTATCACCTCAGTCTCTGGACCGTGTGGTTTTGGGAACCCTTGCTTTATTGCCAGGGCAGGCGGTAGTTCATGTCCTGCTGCCGGGAAGGTGTTTGGCCATGAGCGTGGGCCTGACATTCTGCATTGGTTCTCGGAGTACATTGACCACAATTCATTGTGGACCCAGATGGGAAAAGGGAGTGGCCTGTTCGTCAGGGCCGAGATGGAACGGGATGTGGCGGTTGTGCAGAGGCTAGGTCCACGCTTCTCGGAGTTGTGTGAAAAGGGCTAGAGAAACACAAGTTCTGTTGGAAGAAAAGTCAAGGCTGAGGTAGAATCTCACAGGGTAGATTTTTTTCTTAAAAGAGTTTATTTATTTACTTGAGAGAGAGAGAGAATGAGCAGATAAGAAGTGGCAGAGGGAGAGAGAGAAGGCGACTCCCTGCTGAGCACCTGATGTGGGGCTCCTCCCCGGGGCTCTGAGATCATGACCTGAGCTGAAGGCAGATGCTGAACTGCCTGAGCCCCCCTGACACCCCTCATAGGATAGATTGAAATCTGCTTTTATGGGCTGACTTGGAGACATCACCACCATATTCACAGTATTTCAGGAATATGTGTCCCAAAATCTAGGATAGAATTACAAGTGAACTTTTGGCACCAACTCCATTTGATTTGGGTGGAGGAGGGACTGAGTAGTACTCCTTGAAGTTTAGTTTGGTACCTTAGGCACTCAGCTACCACTCACTGAATGAGTGAAGGAGAGAGTCTAGTGTGTGGCTCAAGGCACTAAAGGTAATTTCTAGAGGGAGGGATCCTGCAACCACCAGGACACCTTTCATTATTCATCCAGGTCAAGTTGGGACCTTTTGCTGCCTCTTTTCTCTTTTCTTTTGTCCCTTTTTCTTTCATTCTTGAGGTCATTTCATTGTCATTGTGTTTGTCTAGTTACCTCTCTTGGAGTGCCTTAGCTATGGTCGATTGGGTGTAGTAAGGAGTATTCCGTGTGTGCAGACCCCCGGGCTCTCCATTCTGGTGCACACACATCTGTGGTGGTAGTTCAGGGGTGGGGCTGCGGAGCTACATTGCTTGGACTTGGATTCTGGCTGTGCCAAGAATATCATGCCAACAGTGTGATGATAATACCTCATTGTCTGACCTCGTGGCACCTCTTGTTCCTTATATGTGAATGATGATAATAGTGGTACCTACCTTTCATGCTTGTTGTTATGAGTAGATGAATTAATATGAGAAACATGGTTTAAGCTGTCTGGCATATAGCTGGTATTATCATTCTCAGCAGCATCCTCAAGTTTCCTTTCTTTTGGTTAGTTGCGTGCAGTGCTCTGTCCCTGGATGGGCACTGTTCTTTTCAGTATCCCTCTGGCTACATTTCTGGGGTTTTTTTCAGGATGATATTTTCTTGCCATAATAAACTTTAGTTCTTGCTTTTTTTATTGCCTTGCTCTCACTCTGTAACATTGTAATGGAAGTTAACAGCCTATGATTTGAAATTCTTGAAAAAATTCTTGAGTTGGCTAAAAATGTCTTCTAACTTTTTCTTCATTTAAAAAATGTTATACAATACATGGAGCATTAAAAAGGCTGATAACAGCTGTTGAAAACCTACATATTCACCATACAGCTTAAGAACGAATGTTAGATTTGTTTGAAGCCTGAGTATCCCTTTTATCTATCTATCTATCTATCTATCTATCTATCTATCTATCTATCTATTTATTATTATTATTTTTAATAAATTAATTTTTATTGGTGTTCAATTTACCAACATACAGAAAAACACCCAGTGCTCATCCCGTCAAGTGTCCCCCCCAGTGCCCATCACCCATTCCCCCCCACCCCCCGCCCTCCTCCCCTTCTACCACCCCTAGTTCGTTTCCCAGAGTTAGGAGTCTCCATGTTCTGTCTCCCTTCCTGATATTTCCCACACACCTCTTCTCCCTTCCCTTATATTCCCTTTCACTATTATTTATATTCCCCAAATGAGTGAGAACATACACTGTTTGTCCTTCTCCGATTGACTTATTTCCTAAGTATCCCTTCTTATTCACATCTCTTTCCCTCACTGGCCAGAGGTCATCTTGGGTTTATATTCCTAAAAAAAAAGGAGGTTTTTTTTTTGTATGTTTTTAATTTTTTCATAATTAGATTCATATTTAACACATTCATCTTCAGCTTTTTACTTTGCATTTTATATATTTTTAGATATTTTTATGGGGATGCAAATAGTTTTGATCCATTCATTTTCATTCTTATATGGTGTTCTAGGATTAGGTCACAAATTACTAATTGTCCTGGCGATGGATATTTACATCGGAAGGTGTCCTGTCGGTACAAGATTCACTCTTCTGGAAACCACCTTTATCTTCATGTCACTAGTAACAGCCTTCACATAGATTTCTGTTGTGCATGCATGGAACCGCTTCGGTAGGTTATGACACCAGAGAGTGGGGTTGCTGGGCCACAGAGATGCACATGTCACACTTTTTAAGATGTTGCCCAATTGCTCTTCTATCCTCATACCATGTTACACTTCCACCAATAGGATTAGTGTTCTAGTTGCTTCACATCCATGTCAACACGTGGAATTGTTAGATTTTAATTTTTTGCCAACAGGATCAATTTGAAATGTTCTCTCCTTCTATTAGTTTATGTTTCTTTGAATATTAGAGGTTGAACATATGTTTATGGGCTGCTGCATTTTCCTTTTTATGCCTTTTTACATCGTTTGCCTCCTTCTTATTCTTTGGTTATCTTTTTCTGTTTCGTTTGTTGAAATTATTCTGACACTGGATCTTCGTTCATATACATTGTAAATATCTGTTGGTCTGTTGCTCTGTCTATTGTTATAGTTTATTACATTAAAGCATACATATACATAGATTCTCTTTGTCTTAAATGCAGAAGACAGAAGCGTCTTGATGGGCCCCCTATCCAATACAAAATGCATAGCTCAGTGCACCTTAGGGAGAGCATGTATTAGGGTCTGAGGTGTATGTAACCAAGTCTGAGGGTATTTACTTTTTCATATGCTGGCTCTAGAAAGGTCCTCTGGGACTGTTTACACCGATCAAATATTCCCATTGGGTTGTAGGCATCTACAGAATATATTTTTCGCACCTCCTGTAATGATGGATATAGTTGTTCATTGAATAAGGTTCTTTTGGGCAGGGTCTGTGTGCAGTTATGTATATTCCACATTGCCTAGAAGTATAACAAGTGTTCAAGAAGGATTGCTGTTAAAGGAGACTGGAACATTTTCCCTTCCAGTCTCTGTCCTGCCCAGTTTGTTTTCCCTTCATTTCACAAATACCTCGGTGTTTGCTGTGGGCATAGGAATAGGTTCTCACATCTCATTGTATTTGTTTATTGTGATCTTACGGTTTTTCATAAGTAGTCGATTAAGGTTGTTTTTTTTTTTTTTTTGTCACTTTCAGTTAACTCTAGTGGTTCCATAAGTTGCATTGTCTGTATTACGGATAGAGGACAATAACGGAAGATCGATCTTCTTATCCATCTGTTTAAAAATGAAAATTCTTGTTAATATTTCTATGTGTTGGTAAAGGTAGTAGAAATTAAGGGTGTTCTTTGGTGGTCATGATTTGTAAATAATGTCCTATTAAAGGAAAAAATTGAATTAGGTTGATTTTATAATTTCCCTTACATAAAATATTTGGAAAATCTTTAACATTTTCAAATTAACTACTTTTAAAAGTTTCAAAAATATTAAAAAATGTATTAGCGCTATTCTGGGAACCAAGACATTAGTGCAAATTTATTATGAAAAAAATTCTAGAAGTGAAATCATAGGCTTTTTGTGTATAATATAAAATTACTTTCAGATGATTCACTTGGAATCAAAAAAGTATTTTGTATATTGTTGTAACCATCTATCCATCCTGCCATATACTCTTTGATATTTGCTGTTCACAGACACATAAAAGGTTATGTTACTTATGGTCATGTGATTTGTTAGTCAATGAAATGTGAGCAGAAGTGAAGTGTGTCACTGTAAGGCAGAAGTCTTTGAGGGCCAGCGCACATTTGCTTCATTTCTCCACCCGTGCACCCCCCATTGGTCACAGGTGATGTTCTAAATGGTAGAAGCTCTTGCACGGGGGCCCAGGAGTGCAGAAATGGGGAGCAGAGTTCCCAGAGGACATGTGGTGTCCACAGTGTAGGAGTGAGAAAATCAATCTTCAGTGTCACATGCTGCTAACATTTGTGGGTTGTTTATGACCATAGTTGTGTATTTAATTCTGATGAGTGCCTTCACCAGGTTATATTTTAAATCTGTTTTTCTGACAGTATAGCTTAGTGATGTAGAGGTTAAAGCTGATGTAATCATAAACAGTCCATGTAGTTCTTTTTAAGTGTCTGCTATGGGTCTGGGAGTTGCACTGTAAAAAGTTAGTATTTATTTTCTTGTCAAAACTATGTATCTTTTATTAGGTCTTTCTTGATAGACATGTACCCCCCCCCCCCCCCCCCCCAAGTGCTGTGGTGAGGCCTGAGAAAGGCTGGCATGAACTGAAAGGTCTCAGTCTTTGATGTGATTTTTCTGGAGTAATATAATAGCAAGATAATGTGCCATCTTGGGTCAGACCTTGTCCATTTCATGTTCTCTCTCAGTGCTAGTAAGACAGAAGGCCAGTGTATCTATGTTTCTTTCAGATTCCTTTGTTTTCTTACTGAATTTCTTGAGCTAATTTTTACTTAGCAAGCAAGGGCTTTCAGTATCAAAGTATAACCTGTATGTCACCCCCTCCCCCCATATCTTCTGATGCATACCTTTTTTTAGTCAAAAAGAAAGTTATCAAACTGTGTGTTTCATATGCAATTGGCATTTCAATGGTAACTTCAGTTTCTTTTGCATATTGCAGGATTTCTTTTCTTTAGTAGTACTGCAGCCACAATTGCTTTTTTTCCCTCTTCATTTCTGTGTTTAGTTCAGTTAAAAGCTAAATTAAATGGTCTTCACTGACAACTTTAACAATTTATTTATAAATTTCTTTTAAATTGGTATGTTACAAATTATACAGAAGGCAAGAAATTGAGTGTCACTAGTTGACAAAATTGGTATGCTTCTTTGGTATGCAATTTGAATAAATATTTGATAGGTCACTATTGTGTGCCACTTAGTCAATTTAGAGAATTGATTTTTTTTTAATCTTGTGTCCTTCCACTAGATGGTGCTCATTCCTTTAGGAAATCTGAGACTTCCTTCAAGGAGCTGGTCAGTTATGCCACTGATGGATTAAAAATAAAAAGCAAATTCAGACCAAAGCAATATGAAAAACTTGTGAAATGTCCTTATGTCATGTAAAGAGCCACAGAACTTTGTGGAAGAGGTATTATTTATGGGTGATAATGTGCTGTATTTCCAAGGAATCAGTGATTTTTATTACAAAGCCCATTTGTATAAAAAGTACTTAACTGCATATTGTACTATATTCAGTGAAGGGCAAATGATGGCAAAAAGCAGGCATGGTGATCCTCAGCCATGCAACTCTTGAAATCAATACTCAGATAATACTTAAATAAATGTAAAATTACCAGAGATAAAACCAGGTTTTTGGTTCTTAGAGCATATAATAATAGGTGGTGTAGGTTGGAAGTGTTTGCTTACATTCTGGGGATGGCTCATTTAAGAAGTGACTACACAGCTAGTTCAATGAGATATGAAGGTTGTTTAAGAAAATCAATCAGGTAAGCATGGGTTGAGGCAGGAATTTCTTTTTTTTCTTTTTTTTTTTTTTTTGAGGCAGGAATTTCACAGTGTCGGTGTTGGGGATTGTCTATACACACCCCAGTTATTGTTGTGGTCATTGCAGTGCTTGGATCTGCTGGGCCTTTTCCATTTGACACTTGTGTCCTTCAGTTCTTATTTCCTCAGTCATTTTCTTCCCTCTGCTTTTTCTGGAAGTTCTTTTAGATGCATGTTGATCATTCTGGTTTAGTAGCTTTTTTTTTTTTCTTCCAATTTTGCTTTCTGAGAGGGATCCTCAACTTTTATTTTCATTTCTCTAATTTTTAAAGAATTTTCTGTCATAATTCAGTTTGTTTTGTGGGGGATGGTGGGCTAGAGTGTATCTGTTCCTTTTTCTTAGCATTCTAGTCTTACTTCATGGATATAGTACCAAATGTTTTTAAGAATAATTAAAACAAACCAAAGAAATCCCTTACTTATCAATTCCTTACTATGGTGCCATGTACTTTCCAAAGTCCTAAAAACCTTGTTTAGTTCTTCCAGCAACCCTAAGAGATACATTCTAATCTTCATCCCTTCAAAATGGGGATGGGGATGAATATTAGAACAATAAGATATAGCTTTGAGAGACACAGAGAGAATCAGAGACATAGGCAGAGGGAGAAGCAGGCTCCCTGTGGGGAGTCCGATGCAGGACTTGATCCGAGGACCCCCAGATCATGACCCAAGTCGAAGAGAGATGCTCAACCACTTAGCCACCCAGGCGTCCCTGAGATACAGTTATTTTTGGGGGGTTACTTTGAGATACAGTTGATATAGCACAGTAGGATTCACAGTAGGATTCTTGAGTTTTTCATTTAATTTACTAATTTTCAGAATACTCTTTTGGTACTCTAGCATTCTCCAAAGTTAGTAATCTTTTTGTCTTTTTTTTTTTTCTTTTCTTTCTTTCATTTGATCATGAACTCAGGGATTTTGATATATTTGATAGGTGTTGATCTATTGCAGCCCTTCTTTTTGATGCTCAAATTACCTGGGTCTGTGGAACCCCATCAGGTTGGTTCCTATATTTGCTACAACTGTTAGGCTTTGATTCCTTTCTTTCCTTTTGGACAGTCCTTTCTACTAATTCCTAACAGTGAGCCATGGAAACTCCTTTCTCCTGCTCTTCCCAACTTCTAGCCTAATGTACTATCTTTTTACTTCTGGTTAGTACCAGGAAGGTTAATCAATGAGCTTATTTTGTTTTCTATATATTCTATATATCCCCCTTCTCTTCCTGATTTTTGCACATTTCCAGATCTATATTTTACCTTCAGCCCCACCATATGGCCTCAGTTAAGTTTATTGCTTGGTCACCTCCAGTCCTTGTCTTTAACAGTCTTTATCCAGAAGCTATATTTATTTTTGAAATTCATTCTTCAGTAGCTTTCTCATGGTTAGAGCTCCTGAGAACAGTTTTCCCAGAGTTCGTGTGTGTGTGTGCGCACGCGCAGTCTTTTTATTAATATCTGAGGTTCACTTTGTCAGAATTGAAAATCCTGGGTTTCCACATCCTTTTAGAATGCATCAAGTATGTTCCCGGCATGAAGTGTTCCTGTCTAAGTCCAGTGCCAATAAAGCTTTTCCTCTTTATCTGTGTTTTTGTTTTGATGTTTGTAGGATAGTTTTCTTTTTCTTTTCAGATCCATAAGGAATGTTTCTCAGTGTAGATTTTCTTGTCAGCTCTTCCAGATATTCATTGTGGCTTTTAATCATATGTGCTCCCATGCTTTTATTTCAGGGTAGCTTTTAAATTTCCCCCCAGATAGCCTTTGATGCCCATTTCAGTTGTTCTCTCACCCACAGCTCTCCTTCCTTAGGGTGAACCACTTAAACTTTCTGAATAGTTTTTCCCTGTTCTTGGAAGTTTAAATAGAACCACGCAGTGTGTATTTGTCCGTGTCTGTCATCTTTTACTCAAATTTTGTTTACATGATCCCCGTACATTGTGTTTAGCTCATCCAGTTTTGTGACTGCAGAATACTTCATCCTGGAAGTATATCAGAGTTCCCCTATTCAACTGTTGATGCACATTTTGACTGTTTTTGATATTTGACTGCTGTGGATAATGCTGCTGCTTTATAGATTGCTTTATGGGTCTTTGGTTTATAAGTGGATGAGTTTCTCTTGGGTGTAAACTAAGGAATGGAATTTTGGGGGCATAGTGTTTTCACTGAACTGTTTATGTTTCTGTATGGTAGATGCTTGTTCATGCCAGTGCTGCATGATGGGGTATTTGTTCAGTTTCTATCCCCATCAGTGTTGAGGGTTGCTGCTCATCCACATCCCTACTGGCCCATAAGATAGTAGGGATTTTTGTTTTCTTTTTCTACTCACTTTGGTGGGTTGTAGTGCCATTTTCTTGCATTACAAACTTGGATTCCTGGACAAGTAATAAGATTGAGCACTTTTGCATATTTGGGTATCTTTTTAATGAAGTGCTTGTTCAGGTGTTCTGCTCAGGTTTCCTTTAGGTTGTCCCCTTTTTATTGATTTGTAGGAACTCCTTAGAGATATTTCGTAGTGCTTGATTGTGGATCAAGCACTTGGTTGGTTATATGTCGTACAAATATCTTCTACTCCTCTGTGGCTTTTCTTCTAAATGAGGATGAACATTCTTCTAAATGTTCTTGATGAACAAAGTTCCTGGTTGTATCATAGTACAGTTTATTAATCTTTTCCTTTATGATTACTGTTTTTTGTGTTCTCATTTAGAAAAACTCTGTGTATTTATAAATCCTGAAGATATTTTTCTTTATTAATTCACACTTCACATACAGATATACAATCTACCTCGGAGTATGTGGTGTGAGGTAGGAATCCATTTAAGGAAAGGTTATCCTTCTTCCACAGCTCTGCAATACTAACTTCCTCATTCATCTTTTGTCCATATATGCATGGACTCTCTCTTCTCTTCTGTTGTGTCCTTAAGTAAGTACCACTTTGTTTTAATTACAGAAAAATCTGTTTAGGTTTGATAATTATGGCATAGTTTGAGTAGAATGGATACTGGGATATCTTTACTGAGTCTTAAAATTCACAGGTATAGTATACCTTTTCATTTATTTGGGTTTTAGATTTCTCTAATAATTTTATAATTATCTTTAATATAGCCTACATTTTTTTTATTAGAATCTTCCCCTAGGAATTAAAAATTGTATTTTTCAGTTGTTTGCCTCCGCTATATAGAACTGCATATTGATGCAGTCTAGTGTCTTTGTACCCTGCAATTTGCTAAATTCTCTTAGAAATTTGATTTAGTTTATCTGTAGGTTTTCTTGTTTGTAAATAATGGCAGTTTTATTTTTTTCCATTATGATCCTTATACTATCATCTATGTATCTATTATTTTTTTTGTGCCTTTTGTTTGGTGTTGGACCTCTAGTGCATTGTTGAATGGGCATTATAATTAATTATGGGTCTCTTTCCCCATGAATTTCTTTTGATTGCTACTTGATTTGAATTTTATTTCCTCATTCTGTCATTTATTGCCCTCTGTAACTTTTCACGTCTTTGCTTCTCAATGTTACTTCTAGTTTAGTCTTAATTACTAAAAAAAAATTTCTAATAGATTTCAACGCTCTCTGTATCATCCTGTTTTCTAATCACCTCCTTTCTGGGCCTTTTCCAATTCTGATCATCTATTTTAAATAGCTTCCCATAGTTTCTTTATTTCCATTAACTCATTTAAAAATGTTAGGTTACAGTTTCCATCTGCTTTCTGGTGCATCTTCTTTGTGTTTTCTGTATGTTATTCATTCTTTTTGTTTTTCTACTCTCTCTCCATGGTCGAAACAATGAGGCTTCCTTTACCATTAGGGTGGATATGAGGAGGTAGCTGTTGTCTAAGGACTTGTAATATATGAGGGAACTTCTAGATTGGTGTCTCCTCTTGCTTCCTTGTCTGTTACTATGAAATATATGTATATATATTTTTAAATAGCTCTCGTGGTATAGATATCATTTTATTCTTTTATTAGATTTTCCCCTTCTCCTTCCCTCCTGTATTGAATCTGAACCTTGTTTTTTATACCTCCAGTGTTCCTGCCCTGCTCATATCGGTCCTACCTCCAGCAGGTTTCTCCTCTGTCTTCCGTTACTCTCATTTTGGAAAGGTGCTTCTGCCACCATCTTGCCTCCCCTTGTTTTATGTTTATTAAAAAAAAAAAAAAAAAAAGCAAAACTTTTATTTCTTCTCAACTAAGTCTAATGATATTCAGACAATTGATAATGTGGGAAATCCTAATGCTTATAGGACTTAAAAACATTAACGGGGCTAATCTACATGAAGTACCTACAACACAATTTGTCTGTAGTAAGCACTCAATGTTTGTTGGCCTTGTAATTTGTAGTAATAGTTAGAAAATGCTAAATCTCTTTAAAAAAAAAAAAAAAAAAAAAAAAAAGAAGAGGTGGGGAGGGCTCCTGGGTGGCTCAGTGGGTTAAATGGGTCTACTTCAGCTCATGATCCCAGGGTCCTGGGATCCAGCCCTGCATAGGGCTCCCCATTCAGTGCGGTGTCTGCTTGTCCCTGTCCCTCTGTCCCCACCCCCCAGCTTGTGCTCTCTCTCTTGAATAAATAAAATCTTTTAAAAAGAGGAGAAAATGCCATATTCATTCATTCATTCATTCAACAAAATAAATAACTATTTGAATAAAGTATTAAATTTGGTGGTAATTAAAAGAAAAATGTAGAGAATGAGCCTAATTTTATTGTTAGTTTGACTCAGTTTTTGGCAAAACATATATATTAAATAAATGGGCAATCAGGAGTATAATTAGTATATAATTTCTATAACCAAGAAAGGCCATTTTTGGAATGCTGTTAATGTTTTATTAGATTTATTTTCTTTCATTGGAACTTGATGAAAAGCATTATTTCATCTTAGCTGGAAAAGCAACTTTCTTCTACATCGCATTGGTAAATATTTGTTATACTCACATAATCTGAGTTGGTATAATAGAATCTTGATACCTCAACAGTAGCTGCTTTGGGAGAAGTAGAAATGTAATATGTGTTACGTCTAGGCAGAGCAGGGGTGTAGAATGAAGTCAGATTTGTGCATTTGCTGTATAGAGCTTTTTTAACCTTCCTATATAAATCAGTGGGAGAGGATTGAATAATGTCTAGCTTCTTTTTTAAGGTTTTTCCTACAGTTCCAACAAAATCTATTTCTAAATCACAAATTTTACCTAGTGATATATTTATTTCTACTATATTAGAAAAATATTGGTGGTATGTTGAGGTTCTGACTTACATTTTTGTAAAATATATTCTTGAAATTCATAGGACAGGTTGATTTGGTGGCTTGAAACTGCATGAAACTGTGCTGCCAGAATCTGTGACATCATCCTCTCCGCAGGCCAGTGAAAGTACATTGCATCATCTTAGTTCTGGCAGTTTGTGAAATTTGCAGAGATGTTAGCACATGCTCTCTTGTGCTGCTGGAATGGTGATGACTGCTGCTTTGGCAGAATTATTGATTGCAACCAGGGAAGGACTCTGAGGATCGAGAGGGTGGTGGAGCCACCTAGATGGAAAGATGTTTAGTTCTGGAGTACTAACTACGTGAGACAGAGGGGCCAGCCATCTTCCCCTTAGTCTCACTCCCACAAGCCTCCTTTTGGATCATGACATGAGCAAGAAATGTGATAATCTAGAAAGGAAACTGTACAAAACTATAGAAAGTTGGCCATATAGAATGATTATAGAGAATGAATCCTAGACATGCAATGCAAGTATATGACATAATCTGGATTTACACAGATTAGGTGTATCCACTGCCAGATAATTTGTTTATCTGAGGATACAGTAAAATACTTTACCTGCCAAGTTTAAAATGTGGTATGCTTAAAAATTTTGGTCCCAGGCATAATCTTTTAGCAATATAGCTCCTAAAAAGCTTTAGTATATATGTTGAGAAGCCCCAGCTAAATGATAGTTTGTTTCCAATGAGATGATGTACCTTTTTAAAATCTCTGGCCTTCCTTGAAATGCCATTGACCTTACAAGTCTGCCTCCTTCACCTACTGCCACTAAAGTCCAACCAACCATTTTTTTCTTCAGTTATTAAAATATAAAACCTTAAGGAAAATTGATTTTCCCAGAGCATAGGATTCTGAGGTTAAAATAAAAAAGGAAGAAAAGGTTGACTATACAGAGCTTTTCCTTACTTTACTGCTTTTGGATTTCATGAACTTCATTATCCCTTTTCTTTTGCATATCTGGTTCTTTTTTTGAGAAAACTGATTAAAAAGCAAGTTAAGGGCAGCCCGGGTGGCTCAGCGGTTTAGCGCTGCCTTCAGCTCACAGCGGTGATCCTGGAGACCCGGGTTCGAGTCCCACGTCGGGCTCCCTGCATGGAGCCTGCTTCTCCCTGTGTCTCCACCTCTCTCTGTGTCTCTCATGAATAAAATCATCAAAAAAAAAAAAAAAAAAAAAGGCTGTGGGAAGGGTAGGAGACTGTTGAAGCAGGAGAGTAACAGGTGCATCACCGATTATAAATAAGAAGATGGCTCGGGAGGGAAGATCAGTTAGTTGAGTGGTTTGTAAAAAAAAAAAAAAAGCAAGTTAAAACAACTAATTAATTAGTTGCTTAATATCAGTTTTTCCATCTAGTATATTATAAACTTCAGGGAAGTATTGTATTTGTCTTCTATGCCTTCTGTATCTTTGTTGATGGGGTACATTACTCAACCCTAAATACTCATTAATTTAGATTTTTATATATAATATGATATTCTCAGAATTTTTGTAACTTAATTTGTCTTTTGGAATCATGGTGGAATAATGAAGTTGTTTCAATCCACTCTGAGTGATCAGGTTTTTATTATATAACTATTCTAGATGATGTTAGAGAACACCTTTCTAAACCTATTATCTGAGTCAGAAACTAAAAGGGAGGAAATGAATAAAGATCTAAAGGATACTATTGCCAAGATGAACTGCATTTAGAAATTACTGGGAACTGCATTTAGAGATTACTGGAAATGAACAGGCAGATTTAGATGGAAAATGGAACTTCTGAAAATGTCATTGCTGAAATAAAAACCTCCATAGATTTAATGGCTCAAATTGCAAATTAGAAACAGCTCAGGAGAATTAATGAACTTTAAAATATATCGAGGGGCACCTGGATGGCTCAGTCTGTTAAGTGTCCGACTCCTTTGGCTCAGGTCATGATCTCAGGGTCCTGGGATCCAGCCCTCTGTTGGGTTCCATGCTCACCTGAGAGTCTGCCTAAGGATTCTCTCTCCCTTTCCCTTCCCCCCTCCCCTCTGCTGCTCACTCTCTCTCTCTCAAATAAATAAATAAACCTTTGAAAAAAATAAACACTTGTTTAAAATACATCTAAAGAAAGTAGCAAAAAAGCTGAGAGATAGGTATCTGTAATTGGATATTTTACTATAATATATATTACTAGAACTGCAGGAAAACAGTGACCTCACAGATTCAGGAAGTATAACATATTCAAAAATATATATCAGATAAATTTTAAACATTAAAAATATGTTTATATATTAAATGAAAAAATATATATACCTCTGTGTGTTAGATGCAATGTTAGGAGACCACAAAGCCCTAATGGGAAAGAGTAGATCTTAAAAGAATCCAGACAAAGATTCAAATCCAGACAATTTGAATGTGAGCAGACTTCTCATAAAAATATAAGCCCAAGGATCATACTTCTCCTACAGTACTTCTTTGAAGATTTATTTTACTATCAATCTAGATATTGCTAGGCAAAACTATTTTTAAGAACCAAGGCTTAGCTTTGTTCAGTTAAATATGCTGGAAAAATTCAAGATGACCCTTTGTATACAATAGAGTTGACAAGTTTCAAACCATTAGAGGAGGGGAGGAAAAAAAAAAACACAAAAAAATGAGGTGGTCAGGGGATCCCTGGGTGGCGCAGTGGTTTGGCGCCTGCTTTTGGCCTAGGGCGCGATCCTGGAGACCCGGGATCGAATCCCACATCGGGCTCCTGGTGCATGGAGCCTGCTTCTCCCTCTGCCTATGTCTCTGCCTCTCTCTCTCTCTCTCTGTGACTATCATAAATAAATAAAATTAAAAAAAAAAATGAGGTGGTCAATATAAAAGTGAAGGCAAAAAAAAAAAAAAAAAGCCATACTAACAGAAACAAAGTTAGATGTAAAAATAAAATCCAAATGTAGCAATAGATAACAAAAGTGACTAAACTTTTGAATTTAAAGAACCACAGATATGGTTAAAAAAATAAAACAGAATTGTCATATATACTATTTATAAGAAACATATCTAACACATATAAAGTCACGAAAACGATTAATGTAAGGTAGAAAATGATCTCTAGGGCAAAGTCCAAAAAAGTGAAGAGGGCTATTATAATGTCACACAAAAGTAGACTTGGTGAGAAAAAGTGTTATTGGAGATAGGGTCATTAATTTATTAAACAGAAATTGCTCAACAAATTCATGATCACAGGAGGATTTCAACACATGAAACATATATAAAAATTGATCATCTATAAATCCATAACGTGGGTTCAACAAATGTCAAATACTTGGTATCCTACAGACTACGTTCTGTAGTCCTTTTTTTTTTTTTTTTTAATTAATTTTTATTGGTGTTCAATTTACCAACATACAGAAAAACACCCAGTGCTCATCCCGTCAAGTGTCCACCTCAGTGCCCGTCACCCATTCCCCTCCAACACCCGCCCTCCTCCCCCTCCACCACCCCTAGTTCGTTTCCCCGAGTTAGGAGTCTTTATGTTCTGTCTCCCTTCCTGATATTTCCCAACATTTCTTCTCCCTTCCTTTATATTCCCTTTCACTATTATTCATGTAGTCCTTTATCAGAGTCATTTCAGGAGAATAGAAACCATGGTGAGTAATTCAGCGGCAATCTGGCTAAGAGATTTGCTTATATCCATGTTGGAAGGCTGAGAGACCAAAGAGGGGAATTTAGATTTGTTACTATGGAAATTGGCCCCCACTGGCCAACTCTAACAGGAAGACTGCAGGCAAGGGAGTCTGGGAAATGTAGTTTCCTGACTCCAGGACCCCCACCCAAGAGCTGAGAGAAAATAGGTAAAATAATCTACCCAGACCCCAGTGCATTTAAGTTAGAAGTTAGAAATAAACAGGACAAGCCAAATATTTTAAATTTAAAAATGCTACAAAGTTCTATAACGCATTGGCCAAAGAATCATAACGAGTGTTAAAAACTACTTAGAACTGAATGCTGGTATTTTTATCAGATCTTGCAGAATGAAGTAAAACATGAACTGTTTTTAAGGAGACACATAAAATGCCTTAAATGCTTATTTTAGGGAAGAAGAAAGGATAAAAATAATGAGTTTAGCAGTCAGCATAAGTTTTAAAAGAACAACTCTCCTAAAGTGCAAGGAAGGATGTTGTGAAGAGAAGAGCAAGTATCTGTAGAAAATAAGAGGACTAATGAGGCCAGAAGTTGTTTTTAAAAGGAGTAATGAAATAGTCTTATGATTAGATTGAATGAATGGAAAATTTTTTAAAAAGTGCAAGTAAACTATATTAGCAGTGCTAAATCTATAGCTATATCTAAATCTATAGATTTAAGAGAGAATGCTATGAATAACTTGAAGGCACTTAATTTGAAAACAGGAGTTTCTAGAACACCATAATTAGCAGGGTTGTCAGGAAGAAATAGGAAGTCTAAATTCAATAAAGAAACGAGGCTCATATTGTCTTCTACCAAACCCTCAAGGAACAGGTCATTGCAATCTTCTACAGATTCTTCCAGAAAATAGAGTAAAAGATACTATGCCTTGGAGAGGACAGAGCAACAACAAATAATGTATCCACATATATATATATATATAAAAAAAGAGTGCATTTGGATTTCCACCTCACTTCATAATGAAAATCAGTTTTCTGTGGGTGTTAAATCTAAACACGAGGAACAAACTTTCAAAATTTTTGGAAGAGGAAAATATTCAAATTAAAAATTTGGTTACATCAAAACTAAGAACTTCAGTTCATCTAAGTATACCATAAATAAGTGAAATGATGAGCAATAAACTGGAAGATAATCATAACAGTTAAAGGTAATGGGTAATCTTTGAAACACAGCGTTGAGGGAGGATAAAATGAACGTTTTAGTTCAAACGTGAAGCACACAAATGAGCGAAACTGAATGTGAACGTGATGTTATTGAAACTTTCACATAAATGGGCTAAAGTCAAGTTTTTAATGAAAAGATTCTGTTGGTTTGCCTGGAAGGTAAGCACCTTCAAGACTATGTGGGAAACGAATGTGCAAAATATACTTGTATTTTGATCAGTCTGACTGGAGTCTGTGCTCATCAGATGAGGATGATTTTTGGAGAATGTCATGCCCCTGTTCCTTAGTGTTTGGTGTGATGAACTGATACTGGCTGCCTTTCAAAGTTTTGAGGCAAATGTCATTTGGTCCATGTAGTGTAGAGTGGGACTCATTTTTAATGAGTCCCCACTGGGGACCCTTTTTTCCAAATACTCTTCTTCCCCCACCCCCAATACTTTTCTTTCTTTACCCTCCTTTGATTTTCCTCATGTATTTGGGAGAGCCTTCATTTATAAATATGGGAGTCTAGTTTGACAAATGTACATGGGATGGTAGGTGGTGGCTTCAGAGGGTGAATGACCTGAAGGGGATCCTCATACCTCTGGGTCTTTTCAGTTAAGGTGTCATGGGGGCAGGAGGAGTTTTCTTTTTTCTTTTTTTTTTTTTAAGATTTTATTTATTTATTCATGAGAGAGAGAGAGAGAGAGGCAGAGACACAGGCAGAGGGAGAAGCAGGCTCCATGCAGAGAGCCCGACGTGGGACTCGGTCCCCGGTCTCCAGGATCAGGCCCTGGATTGAAGGCATGCGTTAAACCGCTGAGCCACCTGGGCTGCCCTGGGAGGAGTTTTCTAAAACCAAGGATGCTTTGTTATCTTTGCCAAGTAAATATTTGGGGCAAATGCTGCAATTGGCTACATTGATACAGTACCTGAATTTCTTAAGTCTGGGTTTTGTGTTACCTTCCTGTTGCTGCTCTAACAAGGTACAACAATCCTGTTGGCTTAACACAAATTTAGGGGTGCCTGAGTGGCTCAGTCAGTTAAGTGTCTGACTCTTGCTTTAGGCTGAGGTCATGATCTCAGGGTTGTGGGATCGAGCCCCATGTTGGGCTCCAGCTCAGTGGGGAGTCTGCTGGAGATTCTATTTCTCTCCCTCTGTCCCCTTCCTCCCTTCCCTGCTCCTGCTCTTTCTCCCTCTCTTTCCTTCACTCTAAAATACATCTTTTTTTTTTTTTAATAAAACAAAGATTCATTCTTTTATAGTCTGGAAGTGAGAAGTTTCACTAAGCTAATATTAAGGTGTCCACAGGGCTGGTTCCTTCTGGACTCTCTTAGAGGAGAAACCCACTGCCTATTCCAGCCTTCCCGGGGCTGTCCTCATTCTTGTTTTGTGACCTGCATCATATTGTTTTCTTCTCCCTGTACTTCTGTCCTTCCCTAGCAATCCTCTGTCTAATTTTCCTGAATCCCTCTTATGTGAATGACTGTGATTACATTAGAATAACCTGAATAATTCAGGACAGGGTTCCCACCTCAATATCCTTATCTTAATCACACCTGCAAAGTTTCCATACCATGCAAGAGGCAACAGAGTCCCAGGTTCCAAGATTTGGATACAAGTATCTTTGAGGGGGTGGGTATTACTCAGCTATCACATCCACCATTCCTGGCACATCTTCCGTAGCTTTTGCAGCTGGGAACTATGACTTATGTTCATTTGGAACCAAAGATATTAGTAGGAAGTTGAAGGATCAACAGGTAAGCCAAGGGTTTGGTGTTTGCTATTCCTTCCTCTGCCCTCCCTAATCCTGCCAGTTTTGAAATGGAAGCTTGTCATTGCCAGGTGACTCCTTGCCTTCTCTGTCCTCCTGTGTTAGGAGCCCTGTGTTGGTCCCCTTGTTGGAATACTCCATTTAATTACCAAGTAGTTCCACCAAGTAAAGTCTAAGGGTGAATAGTTATCTATATTATGTAAAGAGATCCTAGTTCAATTCTGGAATTCCTTCATTTTGTCTCTTGATAAGTGTCCTTAAAATACTCTTCCCTAGGACCCACACACCAGAGTATTCCAGGTTTCCCCAACTCCTCTACCTACTCTCTTACAGGCTCCTCTCTACCAGTCTTTTGTGTGTGTGTGTGTGTGATCTCTACACCCAGTGTGGGGCTCCAACTCATAACCCCAAGATCAAGAGTTGCATGCTCTTCTGATAGAGCCAGCTAGGCTCCCCTCTACTCATCTTGTAATGTTGGAGGTCTGCTGGCCTTATCCTCAGCTACTTCTCAAACTGTACCAGTACTTTCTCCTGGGTGATTTCATTCACTTCAATTCACTGTAGCTGCCATATTCCCCGACTCTTCAAATCTTTGTTTAGTTTTAATATAAAATGATTCTAAAGACTTACTAAAGTGAAAAGTTGGGAAAGTAGTCTTAGAAAATTGAAGTTTCATTTTTTTTATTAGAAACAAATTGCAAATATTTTAGCTTATACTTGGAAGCCTGGGATGTCTAACTTTGAGATGGTAGGAAAATTTGTTTTGAAACAAGATTAAAATAAGTAATTTTGGTCTGAGTTTCCTCTGCCCACCTAGGGACCATCATCCTATAAGCAAAGTCATTATAAGTTTTTGTTTCTTACTAAGAGATTATTTATTATTGTCTGGTTATTCATGTCTGTGGAAACTCATATATAACAGCAGCACTGTTTTTCTATTAATAAAAGGAATTCATAATGAAAAATGTTTTTCATAGAAAGACAAACATTTTCAGTATCTCTGCAGGAATAGGAGGGGAAAGGTTAGCTCTGTTTTATATAAAACTTAAGAAAAGAATGCCATTTTTAAGATGTGCTACAATTGCAGTTAGATTTGCAGCAATTGCAAATATGATTAAAGTGCATTACCATGTCCCAGCTATGATGGCAGGAGTATAAGCAAATAACTCTTCATGTTCTTATACGAAGCAGAAGAATAGAACAACATTTTAAAGCATAAAAATATGTAAAAGTAAAAACTATATAGTTGAAAAACTTCTATAAATGTGTGAAGGAAAAAACAGTTTTGAAATGGTGCAATAAATACAAAATGATAATAGCAGTCCTGGGCTGATGCCAAAGGCACTTGGTCTGAGACACTGTTATAAATTGCTTTATGTTTAAATGTACTAACAGGTGTCGCAATTGGCCACATGCAAGGCGTGGAAGGCAGAACTCAGAAAAAAATATGACCAGTGAAACGTCAAGGCATTAAGCAAACTTGAGTTTCTTGAAAGGCTAAAACCTGATGTGTGTCTCTGTTGAAGGTAACTCTTTAGAAGTATACTTGTCTTTTCCTTACAGCTTCTGGTCATCACCTTTTATAGAAAGGAATCACCTGGTTCTGACAGTAATAGTAACACAAATCTAGACTTGTGGTTTCAGGTAAAATGATAGACTACAATATCCAGAAGGTCAAAGTATGAATACTCTTAGGCTGGAGTCAGAGAATTCACTGTAAAAGGTGCAGCCACAAAGAAAGGTTGGATTTCGTTTCATTTACTGCGTGTACTCAGAGTCTATACATGGTGGTGGTTCTAAAAAGTGTGTCTGCAGATCCCTGAGGTCCCTGAGACTATTTCAGGTGTGTCTACAAGGCCCAAACTACTTTCATACTAATATTATATTTGCTTTTTTCCATTGGTTTGATGTGTGCATTGATGTAGAAAAGCACTGGTGGGTAGAAGTGCTGGTGTGCTCATGCACAAGATGCTGGCATCAGATGGCACCTGTTTAGTGGGTCATCGTGTTCTTCCCCAGCAGACACTCCAGTAATAAACACACAGATGCCAGTAGTAATTAAGAATGTACTTGATAGAGCAATAAAAATATTGCATTAAAACTCTAAACATTGAGTACATTGTCTTTTTACCTTCAAATCTTTTTTTTTTTTTTAAATCTTTTTTTTTATTTATGATAGTCACAGAGAGAGAGAGAGAGAGAGGCAGAGACACAGGCAGAGGGAGAAGCAGGCTCCATGCACCGGGAGCCCGATGTGGGATTCGATCCCAGATCTCCAGGATCACGCCCTGGGCCAAAGGCAGGCGCTAAACCGCTGCGCCACCCAGGGATCCCCCCTTCAAATCTTTTTAATGGAGGAGCAATGAGACGTATTCAGAAAGCACTTTGCTGGGTATTACGGATTCTGCCTGGAGGAAAAGCAGTCATAGGATTGCATGGTTGGAGAAGCAAACTAGCTACCTTTTTTCATAAATTACCGTTTTTTACTTATAAGAACGAATGACACAGAAACGATGTTTATCCAAGTTGGGAGACATTTCTTCAACGGATCAAAGTGAGTCTGTCACTTCAAAGACCACAACCAACCTTATTGCTGCCAATGATAAAACTCAAGCATTCAAGCAGTGACTATTTTTTGAAAAATTTGTATCTGCCACTGTTAGATTGCCAGCTTCCCAGGACATAAAGTCTTGTTTGGGTGAGATCAGTGGTAATATTAACAAATGCAACTTTGTTGTTGTAGTACCACAAAGGGTGTAAACTCATTTAAGAACTACTTTTCAATGACCGATGCCTGATTTTGCAAAATCCAACTTGGGTAAAAAGGCCATCTACAGTGCAATAGAGAGCAGTGATTGTAGTGTAACAGAGGATGAAAGGCTCATTGAAAAGGCTTTGGAGTTCACAGTGCAAAAACCTGTCACCTGTAGAGTTTTGATGTAGCTCAACAAATATTCACAATTAGCCAAAAGGACTACTAAAATGTTACTTCCTCTTCCAACTACAAGTCTGTGTGAGGCTTGATTTTCTTCAATTACTTTAACCAAAGCAACGTATCTTAACAGACCGAGTGCTGAAGCATATAGAAAAATTCAGCTGTTTTCCTTTCAGCCACAATTGAAAATATTTACAAATTTGTAAGACAATACAACTCTTCTTTCTAAAATTCTTATTCTGGAAAATATTTTTTTTCATAAGATATGTTATTTTAACACAATATTTCCTTATTTTTAAAAGATTTAACAATGAGACTGAAGAAAGAAATTAAAGAGTCAATCCCATTTACAATTGCACCCAAAAGCATAAGATACTTAGGAATAAACCTAACCAAAGAGGTGAAGAATCTATACCCTAAAAACTATAGAACACTTCTGAAAGAAATTGAGGAAGACACAAAGAGATGGAAAAATATTCCATGATCATGGATTGGCAGAATTAATATTGTGAAAATGTCAATGTTACCCAGGGCAATTTACACGTTTATTGCAATCCCTATCAAAATACCATGGACTTTCTTCAGAGAGTTAGAATAAATTATTTTAAGATTTGTGTGGAATCAGAAAAGACCCCGAATAGCCAGGGGAATTTTAAAAAAGAAAACCATAGCTGGGGGCATCACAATGCCAGATTTCAGGTTGTACTACAAAGCTGTGGTCATCAGGACAGTGTGGTACTGGTACAAAAACAGACACATAGATCAATGGATCAGAATAGAGAACCCAGAAGTGGACCTTGAAATTTATGGTCAACTAATATTTGATAAAGGAGGAAAGACTATCCACTGAAACAAAGACAGTCTCTTCAATAAATGGTGCTGGGAAAATTGGACATCCACATGCAGAAGAATGAAACTAGACCACTCTCTTGCACCATACACAAAGATAAACTCAAAATGGATGAAAGATCTAAATGTGAGACAAGATTCCATCAAAATCCTAGAGGAGAACACAGGCAACACCCTTTTTGAACTCGGCCACAGTAACTTCTTGCAAGATACATCCACGAAGGCAAAAGAAACAAAAGCAAAAATGAACTATTGGGACTTCATCAAGATAAGAAGCTTTTGCACAGCAAAGGATACAGTCAACAAAACTAAAAGACAACCTACAGAATGGGAGAAGATATTTGCAAATGACGTATCAGATAAAGGGCTAGTTTCCAAGATCTATAAAGAACTTATTAAACTCAACGCCAAAGAAACAAACAATCCAATCATGAAATGGGCAAAAGACATGAACAGAAATTTCACAGAGGAAGACATAGACATGGCCAGGAAGTGCATGAGAAAATGCTCTGCATCACTTGCCATCAGGGAAATACAAATCAAAACCACAATGAGGGGATCCCTGGGTGGCACAGCGGTTTGGCGCCTGCCTTTGGCCCAGGGCGCGATCCTGAAGACCCGGGATCGAATCCCACATCAGGCTCCCGGTGCATGGAGCCTGCTTCTCCCTCTGCCTGTGTCTCTGCCTCTCTCTCTCTCTCTCTCTCTCTCTCTCTCTCTGGGACTATCATAAATAAATAAAAAATAAAAAAAAAAAAAACAAAACAAAACCACAATGAGATACCACCTCACACCAGTGAGAATGGGGAAATTAACAAGGCAGGAAACAACCAATGTTGGAGAGGATGCGGAGAAAAGGGAACCCTCTTACACTGTTGGTGGGAATGTGAACTGGCGCAGCCACTCTGGAAAACTGTGTGGAGGTTCCTCAAAGAGTTAAAAATAGACCTGCCCTATGACCCAGCAATTGCGCTGCTGGGGATTTACCCCAAAGATACAGATGCAATGAAACGCCGGGACACCTGCACCCCGATGTTTCTAGCAGCAATGTCCACAATAGCCAAACTGTGGAAGGAGCCTCGGTGTCCATCGAAAGATGAATAGATACAGAAGATGTGGTTTATGTACACAATGGAATATTACTCAGCCATTAGAAATGACAAATACCATTTGCTTCAATGTGGATGGAACTGGAGGGTATTATGCTGAGTGAAGTAAGTCAATCGGAGAAGGACAAGCATTGTATGTTCTCATTCATTTGGGGAATTTAAATAATAGTGAAAGGGAATAGAAGGGAAGGGAGAAGAAATGGGTAGGAAATGTCAGAAAGAGACAGAACATAAAGACTCCTAACTGGGAAGCGAACTGGGGGTGGTGGAAGGGGAGGAGGGCGGGGGGTGGGGGCGAATGGGTAACGGGCACTGAGGCTGGCACTTGACGGGATGAGCACTGGGTGTTAATCTGTATGTTGGCAAATTGAACACCAATAAAAATATTATTATTAAAAGAAAATAAAAAATTCATTTATTTATTAGAGCATGAGTGAGTGGGGGGAGGGGCAGAGGCAGAGGGGGAGAGAGAGAGAGAGAGAGAGAGAGAATCCTGAAGCAGATTCCCCACTGAGTGTGGAGTGTGATGTGGGGCTTGATTCCAGGACCCTGAGATCATGCCCTGATCTGAAATCAGGAGTCCATTGCTTAACCAACTGAGCTACCCAGGTACCCCTTTACATAATATTTTAAATAACAAATTTTGGAAAAAAAAATTCTTCTAGTTTCAGTGCTACAAATATCAATAAGTATAACTCACATAAGAAGAACCCTTTGAGGTCCTTAGTGAATTTTAAGAGGATAAAGGGGATTTGAGAACTTCCCATTCAAGTTTGAGACTCCTTTGTCATATCTAATTTAAATCTCATCCTTTACGTTCCCAAGCACTGGCAAGGAGTCATGCAGTTGTGAATCATAGGGCGTAGTGTGTTTTTTTGTCCCCTCCTCCTCTCTAGACTCCAGCACTCACACACACCCTGAGAGATGGACTGGTTTACTTGGAGATGTGGCTGTCCCAGCGTGTTGGGGCTGGAAGAAACAAAAGGGTAAAGGGATGATACTATTTACTTAATTATCCACATTGTTACTTCTTCTCTGATCAGCACTTACTGGCATCCTTGCCTCTTTGTGTTAAATGCACAGATGTTGCATCTCTCCTGGAGGACAGAGTTGATGGGGCCTGACATCATTTATAGTGTTGTTGGCTAGATTATCATCAAGGCACCCTAAGCTTGGCTACCTTGAGTGGGGTCCACTGGACCCCTAGGACACTCCACCATTGTTTGAAGGCCAAGCCAGTGTCTGTTCCCTACTGCTCCCTTTATTAGTTCTGTCATTCTTCTCATTTTCCTTTCTCCCCCTGATTAGATAGACACGAAGGGTAAATTGCTAGCCTACTGCCTGAGTTGCAGAAGATCTTTGCACTTGCCCTATCTGCACTCCCATTTCTATGAGGTATTCTTTTAGAAGCTTGCCCTAATAATTTCACTCTTCACTACGCTATAGATTTGCTGCTCCCAAGTTCTCTTTTCCTGTCTTAATAGTTTCTTTCTTTTCACACATATGCACATACATAAACTGTATCCACACACAGGGAAGTGGCAGATGGGGTGATAGGATGATTGATGGTTACATTCCACTCATCTCTTAAGCTCCAGACAGGTATATTTCCAGTTGTTGGAAGTTTTTTTTAGAAAGTGGGACTTAACACTTTTTTTTTCAGTTCAGGCATAGCCCTCAGTTTGAGGGCAGGAAGGAAGAAACAGTCACACTCACTGTCCTTTTAAACTGTGATTTCAGAATGTAACTGGCTGGCTAGAATTGCAAGATTCATGTATCCACTTATCATTGATAAATTATAACTTTTGGGCTTCTATTTTATGTAAGGTACTGAGCTATGAACAAGGATAGAGTGGTCAAGTCTAGGGACCACATTGTCCCTAGTGTGTATTTCCTTAGTGGGGTGGTTAAAAGCAGATAGAGACAATAAATCTATAAATATGAAGCCTGTTGAGAGCGATAGGCAAAAGCATAAGGAGCTAACAGACCTAACAGTAGGGAAGTACTAATTTTGATTGGATAGGACCATTAGGGAATACTTCTTTGTATAAGTAATATTTGAATTGAGATGCAAAGATGAGCATACACATCCCCAAAACTCTGGCACATCGCAGGCAGAGAAAATGTCTTAATGTGGGAAAGACCCTATAGGCTTGAGGAGCTCACATTAGGTCCCTGTGGTTGGAAGTTGGGGAATAGTAGCTTGAGATGGAACCCTGTAGGGGCTGGGTGATGCAGGAGCCTAGAGCTGTCTTGATTTTTGAAGTGCAGTTGCAAGCATGTCCCCAGTCTTGAGCGCAGTGGCAAGCAATGGAAGGATTTAAATAAAGAATTGACAAGCAACTTATGATTGCTGGGTACTTCCGCTTGAGTGAAACCTGGTTCCTGGCCAATATCCATTTTCCATACAGTCACATTGACATGCAGTCCCCATTCCCTAACCAGATCCTAGCTCATCTCAAAAGTATGTGTCTCCTCATGAACTTTAGCAGTTTGGAGTTGTGAACAAAAGGTCTTTAGATTCCTACAGGGAGGTGAAAGCTGACAACATTTGAAGTAATCCTAATGGTTACTCTTTTTGGTAAGAATCCTTCTGTCTAGCTGTTACATGCATTTTCTTGCCGAGAATTTCATTCTTCCTTCTCCTGAAGAGAAAACTTTCTCCTTTGGGAAGAGAGCAATCAGAGTGTTTGGTTTCTTTAAGACAGGTCCTTTTTGCATATACTAATGAATGCAAAGACTTAGAATTTTCATCACAAGCCAAATTCTGTCTTGAAATTTCATTGTGATATTCTTAGCTTGATCTTGCTCTCTCTGCGCCATTTGCCACTTGCCGTGGTCAGAATTACCTTCTGCCTTTTCTGTGCCCAACCAGGTTTTCTTAATCCCACAGCCTCTCACTGCCTGCATTCAGGTCCTTCGCAGGTCTCTTACTTTTTTTTTGAAGAAATGTCAAGGCAGATGTCATTTTGTTCAGTGTCCCTCAGAAGTGCACATTCTCTATTTGAGCATAAATGGTACCAATTCTGTTTTGATTTTATCTCTAGGCATCGAATGTGTCCTATATGTGCAATGTGATATAGTTAAGAGGGAACTATTGTCTTCTCTTCCTAGGAATCTCAGTGGAGGGGCATAGGAAGTGTCAAGTGCCATTCATTGGGTATTTTCTAGAGAGCATGAAGCTCTTTTAAAATGACTTTAGTGAGTTCTCACAATAATGTCATGTGGTAGGTACTATTCTATTCTACATATGAGGAAATTAAAGTTTACAAAATTTTCTTAATCCTTTTGGTTATACCAAAACACTATCGACTGAGTAGTTTATAAACAATAGAAAAGTGTTTCTCACAGTTCTGGAGGCTGGAATTCCAGGATCAGGGTGCCAGCAGATTTGGGGGCTGGTGACAGCCTGCTTCCTCGTCCACAGACAGCTGTCTTTTTGCTGTGTGTTTACATGGTGGAGGGAGGAGGGAGCCCCGGGAGTCTCTTTTATAAGGACCCTAATCCCATTCATGAGGGTTCTGCTTTCATGACCTAAATACCTCCTGGAGGAGCCAACATAAGAATTTTGGGGGGATATAAACAATTAGTCCATTGCAGAAATTAAGTAAGAATATAGGTTTTTTTCAAGGCTAATCTGTCTGATGGCAGAACTGGGATTTAAACTCATATATTTAAGTTTAAAGGTGTTTAATAAATTGATGTTTCATTTTTAAAAGCTGTGAGAATGTTATAAATGATTCATGTTTATTTTTCTTTGTCCATGTCCTTTTCCCCATGTGGGTGGCAGTAAAGTCCCTAAAACATATTGGACCTGTTTGCTTTCTGGGGGAGAAGGGCAGCAAGGAAGACAATGGTAGGGAAGACTGTATCCTATTTCATAGTAGCTTGGGTTGGAGGCAGTAGCAGTGGCTACTGGGAGGTGGAGTCCATTGGACTCGCTACAAAAATGAAGGGAAAGCCTAAGGAATGTGGCAAGTAACCTGCACTGAGCAGTGAAGAGTCCTTGGAAATTTCTTACCACTAGAGCAACATCCTCATCACTGGTTTCCTCTCTCTGGACTCCTAGCAACCCCCCCCCCCCCAATGTCTGCAAGGAAAACCTAGTGAGGCACAAGTTAAGCCTTGTTTTTCATCCTCAGACTTTTCTTTGAAGTGGGGGAGGGATAATTCTAAGCTTCTTGGCGTGAATCATCCACCTGTATTTGGAAATCTAAAATAAGGGTTTTCATCTTTCTTTGGATCATAGACCCTTTTGAGTTTTTTGGCGAAAGTTTTGGATTATTTTACTAGAAAAATACATGCAAACAATTGATATACAGTTTCCAGGAGGGTGTGATCTGCTGACAGCCATTTGTGATTTTTAGGCATAGACCCAAGATGTGCAACTTGCCACTTTTTAGGATTGGTTGTTTCATCTTTTGTTACAGAAGACTTGCCTTTACAATGCTAATAGCAGTGCTTGTTTCCTGAAATGTAAACTACAGACCACTGATTGCTACTTTGTATATTGACACTTGTCCAAGTTGCATGATATCAAAGTGACCTATTTGTCATTTGTGGTAACATCCACCATCACCCTGATAAAACTTAGAGTTCTTTAGTGATTATTTCCCGAGGCAAATCTGATCCTTATACAATGAGGAGAGTAAAAGATGTATGTACAGATTCTAGGTTATTTCAAAATGGGACAGTTTCAATACTTCTGGGTTGGATAATTCAGGTTCAGTTTTTCTTAAATTGCAAAACTGTTAGAAAGAGTAAATGCCCTGGCTGCTTTCAGAGTATTGTCCTAGGAATTAAAGTAATCTGATCCATGGAAAAGGTTCTGGGACATGATTTCAAGTAGAATCACTGCATATTCAATGAAAATCAAAGGTTGATGGTTTGTTGGTTTTGATCATTTAAATTAAGCCTAAGAAGTGTTACTGGTGCTTCTCATCACTTTATAGCCATGTCCCCTAACAACTAATTCATCTCTGTAGAGATGTTGCAAACACTTGGCCTGAATTGCAGGCAGAGTACCAGGTTCCTATGCAAAGGGTTTTCCCATCTCCTCTTTTGACTGTGACAGTTAAGTAAAGTTACAGCCTCAAAGTGGTGTGTGTGTGTGTGTGTTTTTTTAATTGTGCTTGTGAGAACAAGTAAGCTCATATATTCTACATCCTACAAAGGGGGTCTAAAGACAAAAGCATTATAAGGATCTCTGCTTTAACCCTAAAAAAAGTTATTCCAAACTGGAGGAACTGTTTGTGAATGGGCAGGTGAGAGAAATACCAACTACCTTTCTAGAAAGATGACCAGTAATTTAGGTTTTCTTTTCTTGAGATAAGGTAGGTACTGAAGAAAGTCTAGTTTCAGAATTTGTAACCATGAACTGGTTGGTCCATGGCATGTAGTTTGAGGGTTTTTTTTTTAATTTTTATTTTTAAGTGAAATGTAGTTGAATTACGTATATTAGTTTCAGGTGCACAACATGGTGACTTGGCTATTATATACGTTACACAATGCTCACAATAGGCATAGTTACCATCTGTTCCATACAATGTTAGTACAGTATTATTGACTATATTCTGTACTTTCCATCCCTGAACTTATTTATTTCATGATTGGAAGTTTGTACCTCAAATCCCCTTCACCTCTTTTGCCAGGGGTGAAATCTTCTCTCCCCTACTCCCTCCTCTCTGGCAACCACCTATAGGTGAAATCCTGTAGTGTTTGTCTTTCTCTGACTGACTGACTTAGCATTATATCTTCTAGGTATTAGGTGTCCATCGATGTTAGCATGAATGGCAAGATTTTATTCTTTTTATTTATGGTTGAGTAATATTACATTGTGTGTGTAGATAGACCGATCGATTGACCTATTTTAAAATTTTTAAGAAACTTCTACACTTATCCATAGTGGCTGCACCACTGTACATTCCCATCCACAGTGCCCAAGGTTTCCCTTTTCTCCACATCCTCATCAACACTTGTTTCTCGTCTTTTTGATGACAGCCATTCTGACAGGTCTGAGATGATGTCATTGTGGTTTTGATTTGCTTCTCCGTGGTGATTAGTGACGCTGAGCATCTTTTCCTGTGTCCATTGGCCATCTGTATGTTGTCTTCGAAAAAATGCCTATATAGGGAGGTCCCTTGCCCATTTTTAAATTTGATTGGTTTTTGTGGTGTTGAGTTGGAGGAGTTCTTTAAATATTTTGGATATTAACCCCTTATTGGATGTATCATTTGCAAATAATTTCTTACATACAAGAAGTTGCCTTTTCACTTAGTTGATGGTTTCCTTTGCTGTGTAGAAAGTTTTTAAATTTTTTTTTTTTTTATTTATGATAGTCACACACACAGAGAGAGAGAGGCAGAGACACAGACAGAGGGAGAAGCAGGCTCCATGCACCGGGAGCCCGATGTGGGATTCGATCCCGGGTCTCCAGGATCGCGCCCTGGGTCAAAGGCAGGCGCTAAACCACTGCGCCACCCAGGGATCCCGAAAGTTTTTAATTTGATATAGTTCCACTGGTTTATTTTTGCTTTGGTTTCCTTTGCTTAAGGAGACCCACTCAGAAAAATAGTGCTAAGGCTGATTTTTAAGAGTTTACTGCCTATATTTTCTTTTAGGAATTCTATGACTTCAGTTGTTACATTTAGGTCTTTAATCCACTTTGAGTTACTTTTTGTGAATGGTGTTGAGAAGTGGTCCAGTTTCATTCTTTTGCATGTGGCTGTCCAGTTTTCCCAACACTATTTATTGTAAAATGTAATTAATTTATTATTCTCTCTTCCCCATTGTATATTCTTGCCTCCTTTGCTGTAGATTAGTTGGCCATATATGCATAGGTTTATTTCTGGGCTCTCTCTTTTCTTACATTGATCTATGTGTCCATTTTTGTGCCAGTATCATACTGGTTTGATGACTATAGCTTTGTAGTATAGTATGAAATCTGGGATTGTGCTACATCTAGCTTAATTCTTTCTCAAGATGGATTTGGCTATTCTGGATCTTTCATTATTCCATACAAACTTTAGGATTATTCTAATTCTATGAAAAATACTATTGGTATTTTGATAGGAATTGCATTGCATCTGTAGATTGCTTTTGGTAGTATGCACATTTTAGCAATATTAATTCTTCCATTCCATGGGCATGAGATATTTTTCCATTTATTTGTATCTTCTTCAGTTTCTTTCATCAGTGTTTTAAAGTTTTCAGATTAGAGGTCTTTCACCTCCTTGGTTAAATTTATTTCTAAGTATTTAATTCTTTTTGTTGCACTTGTAAATGAGATTGTTTTCTTAATTTCTCTTCCTGACAGTTTATTGTTAATGTGTAAAAACACAACAGATTTCTGTATATATATAATTCTGTGCCTTGCAACTTTGTTGAATTCATTTATTCTAAAAGGTTTTTTTTTTTTAAGTTTATTTAAGTAATCTCTACACCCAATGTGGGGCTTGAACTCATGACCCTGAGATCGAGTCTCATGTCCTCTTGCTGAGCCAGCCAGGTGCTCCTCTTTACTAATAGTTTGCTTGGTGGATCATTTAGGGTTTTCTATGTATCACATCATATGATCCACAAATAGTGACACTTTTACTTCTTCCTTACCATTTTGGGTGCCTTTTATTTTTCTTTCTTGTTTGATTGCTGTAGCTAGGACTTCAAGGATTATGTGGAATAAAAGTGGCAATAGTGTGGGCATCCTTGTCTTGTTCCTGATCTTAGAGGAAAAGCTTTTATCTTTTACACTTGAGTATGAAGCTAGCTATAGGTTTGTCATACATGGCCTTTATTATTTGGAGTTGAGTTCTCTCAATATCTACTTTGTTGAGAGTTTTTATTATGAATGTATATTGAGTTTTATCAAATGCTTTTTCCACAATTTTTGAGAAGATCATGCTTTTTACCTTCATTTTTAATATAGTGTGTCATGTTGAATTGAGGATATTTAGCCATCCTTTGATCCCTAAAGTTGCACTTGATCATGGTGAATGATTCCATTAATATATTGTTGCATTTGGTTTGCTGATATTTTGTTGAACATTTTTGCATCTATATTCATCAGGAATATTGGTATGTAATTTTCCTTTGTCGTAATGTCTGTGTCTGGTTTTGGTATCGGGAATATTGTCCTTGTAGAATGAAGTTGGAAGCATTCCTTCCTCTTCAGTTTTTTGGAACATTTGGAGAATGTTCTCTCATTTACGTGTTTGGTAGAAACCACAGCTATATGGTCCACTAATCTTTGACAAAGCAGGAAAGAATATCCAGTGGAAAAAAGATCATCTCTTCAACAAATGGTGTCAGGAAAACTGGCCAGCCATATGCCAAAGAAGGAGACTGACCACTTTCTTTTACCATACACAAAAATAAATTCAAAATGAATGAAAGACCTAAATGTGAAATATCCTAGAGGAGATCACAGACAGCAACTTCTTTGACAATAGCTGTAGCAGCTTCTTACTAGACACATCTCCTAAGGCAAGGAAAGCAAAAGCAAAAATGAACTATTGAGACTTCATTAAGATAAAAAACTTGTGGAAGATGCAGTCAACATAACTAAAAGGCAACGTCTGGAATGGGAGAAGATATTTGCAAATGACATATCTGATAAAGGAGTAGTATCTAAAATCTGTATAAACTTATCAAACTCAACACCCATAAAACAATCCAGGTAAGACATGGGCAGAAGACATGAATGGACATTTTTCCAAAGAAGGCGTCCAGATAGCTAATGGATATGTGAAAAGATGCTCAACATCACTCATCATCAGGGAAATCCAAATCAAAATTGTGAGGAGATACCACCTAACATCTGTCAGAATGGCTAAAATTAACACAGGAAACAAAGATGTTGGCGAGGATGAAGAGAAAGGGGAACACTCTTATGCTGTTGGTGGGAATGCAAGTTGGTGCAGCCACTCTGGAAAACAGTAAGGAGGTTCCTCAAAAAGTTAAAAATAGAGCTACCCTACCACCTAGCAATTGCATTACTAGGTATTGCAAAGGATACAAACATACTTATTTGGGGGGACACATGCACCCTGGGTGTTTATAGCAGCATTATCAGCAATAGCCAATTGTGAAAATAGCCCAAATGTCCAGTGACTGATAAGTGGATAAAGAAGATGTGTGTGTATACACACACACACACAAATGGAATATTAGCCATCAAAAAGAACGAAGTTTTGCCATTTGCAACATAGGTGGAACTATAGTGTATTATGCTGAGTGAAATAAGTCAGAAAAAGACAAATACCATCTGATTTTACTCTTATGTGGAATTTAAGAAACAAAACAGATGAACATAGGGGAAGAAAAAGGAGGAGGCAAACCATAAGAGACTCTTAACTGTAAAGAACAAATTGAGGGTTGCTGGAAGGGAGGTGGATGGGGCGATGGGTATTAAGGACACTGTGATGAACACTGGGTGTTGTGTAAAAGTGAGGAATCATTAAATTTTACTCCTGAAACCAGTATTACACTGTATGTTAACTAACTAGAATTTAAATAAAAACTTGAAACTAACTAACTAATTGGTAGGGTTGAGTTCACCTGGGAAGTCATCTGATCCTGGATTTTGGTTCTTGTTTATTATTATTATTATTATTATTATTATTGATTCAATTTCATTACTAGTAATTTGTCTCTTCAGATTTTCTATTTCTTCCTAATTCAGTCTTGGAAGATTCTATATTTCTAGTAATTTATCCATTTTTTTTCAAAGGTCTCCAATTTTTCATAATAGTTTCTTATAATTCTTTGTACTTCCGTGGTGTCAGTTGTAGCTTCTCTTTCATTTCTGATTTTATTGAGTCCTTTCTCTCTTTTCTTAATGAATTTGACTAAAGGTTTATCAGTTTTATCTTTTCAAAGAGCATGCTTAGTTTCATCAATCTTTTCTGTGTTCTTTTAATTCTGTTGTGTTTATTTCCACTCTGATCTTTATGATTTCCTTCTTTATACTGGCTTTGGGTTTTGTTCTCTCTCTAGTCCTTTTAGGTGTAAGCTTAGATTGTTTTTGAGCTTCTTCCTATATCTTGAGGTAGGCTATAAACTTCCTTCTTAGAACTATTTTTGCCAAATATTTTGGTCCATTTCATTTTCATTTGTCTCCAGGTATTTTTTTTAATTTCCTCCTTAGTTTCTTTGTTGACTCATTGGTTGTTTACCCTCCACATGTTTGTGGGTTTTTTTTTTTCCAGTTTTATCTTGTAATTGATTTCTAGTTTCATGGTATTACGGTCAGAAAAGATGCTTAATATGATTTCAGTCTTCTTGAACTTCTTGAGACTTGTTTTGTGGCTTAACATGTGATCAGTTTGGGAGAACATCTCATGTGCACTTGAAAAGAATGTGTATTTTACAGCTTTTGTATGGAATGTTTTGTATGTGTCTGTTAAATCCATGTGGCCTAATGTGTCATTCAGAGCCACTGTTTCCTTATGGGTTTTCTGTCTGAGTGATTTATCTGTTGATATAATTGGGGTATTAAAGTCCTTTAGTATAATGATATTACTGTCAATGTCTCCTTATCTCAATATTTGCTTTATATATTTATGTGCTCCTGTCTTCGGTACATTAAATTGTTATATCCTCTTGTTGGGTTGATCCCTTGATCATTATATATGCTTTTGTCTCATTACAGTCTTTGTTTTTTTATTTTATTTTATTTTATTTTATTTTATTTTATTTTATTTTTATTTTGTTTTGTTTTTGTTTTAATGTCTGTTTTGTCTGATACAAGTATTGCTACCCAGCTTTTTTTTTCTTGCATTTGCATAGAATATCTTTCTCTATCCCTTCACTTTCAGTTTGTATGTATCTTTAGGTCTGAAATGACTCTCTTGTAGGCAGCATATAGAAGCGTGTGGTGTTTTTTTTTTTTTTTTCCCGATCACCATATATGTTTTGATTGGAGCATTTAGACCATTTGTATTTCAAGTAATTATTGATAGGTATGTACTTATTGCCATTTTCTTAATTGTTTTCTGTTTTGTTTTGTTTTGTTTTTTGTAGTTCTTCATTCCTTGTCTTGCCTTATCTGCATGATTTGATTACTTTATTTACTGCTATGCTTGGATTCCATTCTCTTCATATTTCATATTATCTGTAACAGGGTTTTGGTTTGTGGATACCATGAATTCAGCTATAACATGCTATGTATGTAGCAGTCTTTGTTAAGTCGCTAATCACTTAAGTTTGAATACATTCTAGTTCTCCTTTCATATTTTATATATTTGACATCATATTTTATTTAAAATTTTATTTTATGTATATTTTTATTTTTATTTTATATCTCTTACCTAATATTTGTAGATACAATTGATCTTACTACTTTTGTCTTTTTACCTTCCTAATAGCTTTATGAGTGTGACCTTCTGCTTTTAATATGTTTGCCTTTCCCAATGAAATTTTTTCCTTTCATAATTTTTTTCTAGTTGTGATTGTTTCTTCTCCATTTTAAGAGGTTGTTTTAATATTTCTTGTAAGGCTTGTTCAGTGCTGATGAACTCCTTTAATTTGTGTTTAGGAAATTATTTAATTTTGAATAAGCTTACTGGGTAGGGTATTCTTGGTTGAAGATTTTTTCCTCTTAGCACTTTTTTTTTTTAAAGATTTATTTATTTATTCATTCAGAGAGAGAGGCAGAGACACAGGCAGAGGGAGAAGCAGGCTTCATGCAGGAAGCCCGATGTGGGACTCGATCCTGGGTCTTCAGGATCACACCCCGGGCTGCAGGCGGTGCTAAACCGCTGCGCCACTGGGGCTGCCCACACTTTGTTTTTTTTAATTTAATTTTTTTTGTTTCAATTTTTTTTTTCCTCTTAGCACTTTGAATATATCCTGTAACTCTCTTCTGACTTGCAGGATTTCTGCTGAAGATCAGCTGATGGCCTAATGGTGTTTCCCTTGTATGTAACTATTTGCTTTTCTCCTGCTGCTTTTTAAGGACCTCTCTTCATCTTTCATTTTTGATCTTTTAATTGATAGATGTTTTGGTGTGAATGTCCCTTGGTTTATCTTGTTTGGGGCTTCTGTGCTTCGTGGACTTGGATGTCTGTTTCCTTCCCTCGATTAGGGATGTTTTCAGCTATTAGTTCTTCAAATGAGTTTTCTGCCCTTTTCTCTCTGCCTTCTCCTATGACCCCTGGAATGTGAATGTTATGCTTGAGTTTGTTGCAGAGGTCCTGCACCTGTCTTCATTTTTTAAAATTCCTTTTTCTGTTTTCCCATCTTCCAGATCACTGATCTGTGCTTGTGCATTTTCTTATCTACTGTCGGTTCCCTGTAGTGCATTTTTCATTTCAGTTATTGTATTCCTCAGCTTTTTAAATATTTTCTTTTGTTGAAGTTCTCCACCTTTCTCTCAAGTCTGGTGAGTATCTTAATGACCATTACTTTGAACTGTTTATTAGGTAGACTCCTTTTCTCTGTTTTAGTTCTCTTTCTCAAGTTTTATCCTGTTCTTTTGTTTGGAACATGTTCCTTTGTCTCTTCATTTTGTCTGAATCCCTGTTTTTGTGTATTATCTAGCTCAGCTATGTCTCCTGGTCTTTAAGGCCTTATATAGAAGGCCTCTTGTGGGTCCAGTAGCACAATTCCCTTTGGTCCTTAGTACCAGGCACTCGTGGGGTGCATGTGCCCCCTGATAGTGACTGGATTCTGGCTGCCATAGTCATACTGGTGGACTGGGTTAGTTTCCATTTCACCTGTCAGAGACTCCTGGCTGCAATTGTTTTGGGCACACTGATACACATGGCTGACCCCCATTTCTCTGGGACAGGAGTTGCTTCAGAAGGGTGCTAGTCCCCACTGAAACTGCCTGTCTGGTATGTCAGAATCAGGAGCTGCTTTAGAGGGGCACTTGCTGGGGTGGACAGATCAGGTGGGTTGAATTCAAAGGGAATACTGTGACAGGGCACGTGGTGCTGGCAAGGTGGATGGAGACTTGTCAGAACTGGCTCTCTCTCAAGCATCTGCCCAGCTGGATGGAGGAAGGCAAGAGAAATGGCTCCCATCAGCACTGATATTTTGGAGAAAGCTTGTAGAGATCCCTGCTTCTCCAGCACATGCCATAAAATAAGTCAGATTTCCTTCATGTATAACCTAGGTGCTTTTCAAACTGCTGCCTTTGGACTGGGTCTCAGACTAAGCAATAGATCATGTATTGGCCCTTTAAGAGCAGAGTCTTGGTTTCCCGTAGCCCTTTGGCTTCCTGGGAGTTAAGTCCAGATTTTCAATGCTCCCACAGGTAAGCACCGCTGGTTTCCAAACCAGGTGTTATGAAGGCTCGCCCTTCAGTGCAGTTCCCCCATGGCAGATGTGCTTAATATGGGGCCGATTCCCTCCTCTTCTGAGAGGGTTTTCTCACTTGTGATAGCCCTCCTATTGGTGGGTCATGAGGCTGGTGGTTTGGTCCTAACCATGTCTCTTCCCTCTACCCTTCTTGATATGTCTTCCCCTTTAATTGTTGAGCTGTGGAATATCTACTTTGCCTGTCTTTAGGTGGTTTTCAGAATGAGTTGCATCTTGTATAGTTGTAGCATTGATGTGTTAGTGAGAGGTGAGCTCAGGATCCTCTCTCTCCACCATTTTCCCAAGATATCACCTAGAATTGGAGTTCTTAATCCAGGAATCCCAAACTGTGAAATTGGCATAGCAGCTGGTGATATTGCAAACATACCCATCAGAAGCAAATGAAAAGTATTTCTGAAAAGATGGACCATCAACCTAGGATTTTTTCATATCACATCCCACTTACGATTTACTAACAACTCCAGGTTACAAAACATTTGAGAATAGAAACTACCCTCAACTACAGTCTGCAGGCACTGCAAAAATCATGATTCAAAGCCAAGTACTTTGTGTAATAATGCAACAGTCTTGTAGCCTGTAAAGTAAGGATGCTTAAATGATACTAGCCATAAAAGGTTTTAATAATAAATTGAAAAACACTGAGTGCTAAGAAAAAACAGATTTGTAAAAAGAGCCATATTTGAACTATAGAAATAAGATGTATAGTCATTTAAAAAAAAAAACAAAACACTAATCCACCCAAAAAAAAAAAAAAAAACAAAAAACCTCTGTGAATAAGTTCTTTAGAGATTAGATACAGTTTGAGAGAGCTAAGTGAATTGGAAGATAGATTTCAGGAAAATTCTCAGAATGTAGAGAAATAATATGGTTAAGGTATCCCAGCTTGGTTTTTCAAGGACTACATGTAGCTAGTGAGCTTATCGCAAAAGCCTTGTGGAAAAATAAAGGGCTAAGAAGTTTTACCTTACTCTAAGTGTCAAAAGTGTAGATAAAAATATAGTAATGATTCTGGGCTAAGAGAGACAAATCAGGCAGAATAGAGAGCCCATATATAGATACTCTTGAGTGGGGGTTTGATAAATAAGTAATACTACATGCCAGTGGGAAAAGATTAAGATTAACACACAACTATATAGAAAGAGCTGAATATATTTGGCTGTGTTAACATAACTTCCATTTGGCCACGGCCACTCTGTTGTTTATGGTAGAATGGACAACTGACAAGTAGTCCAAAAACATGTCATAGTTTAGGTACAATACAAGTTTACTTCCTGCTCAGTGATCATTTAAAGGGATATGTCAGATTGATGCATCGCCCTCCTCCATAAGGTGTTTTGGGGACCCAGGTCCTAATAATGGGTGGCTTTGCTGCCTCTTAAGGCCTTGTCATAGTCTGCATGCAACTGGTGGAGGGGTAGAGTATGGAGGGAGTATACCAATTTCTTAAAAGCCTCATCCTGGAAGTGACACTCAGAACTTACATATCATGCTTGACACCTGCTCTCCTGTGTTAACTGAGCTGCAGGCAGAAGGGAGGAAGGAGGGCATGAGAGGAAATGTAGCTCTTCCCTAGGCAGCTGCTTCATAGCTATGGTTTCATTACTGTGGATGAGGAGAATTGATTTTGGCAGCAGCTGTCTCAGTCTCTGGAACTACTGTGAAAACAGAAGTCAGAGATTGGGGAAGATATAAATTAAAGCTTTAGGGAGGTTCCATTTCCTGTCCATTTGATTAGTAAGGTGTCTGATAACACCAAGTGTTGGCAAAGGTCTGGGGACTGAGGAAACACTTGAACCCTGTTAGGTATCTGCCACAGGCTAGGGAGGAGTGGTTGGAAGCATATTCGATAGCAAAGAGCAGAAATTACCCATGTTTCTCAGTTCAAAAAAAGAGATGTCAACTACTGTTGATTAGTATGATATTATTCACCTATTAAAATGAATGAACTATATCTACATGTATCAAGCTAGATATCTCAATATGATATTGAATGAAAAATCCAGTTGTCGAGGGAACAGTGCCATTTATGTACATTCAAAAATAGCTTGTGTTGCTTATCAATGTGTATATGTTTAAAAGGACGAAAATGCATATGGAAATATATTTGGCAGTTTCAACACAATGTTTTCTTCTTGGCAGAGAGGAAGGAGGGTAGGTCTTTAGCCTTATCTCTTATGAATTATTTTACAAGATCTTTGAATTGGGCCACCTGGGTGGCTAAGTGGTTGAGCGTCTGCCTTTGGCTCAGGTTGTATTCCTGGGGTCCTAGGGTCGAGTCCTGCACTGGATTCCCCACAGGGAGTCTGCTTCTCCTCTGCCTATGTCTCTGCCTCTCTCTGTCTCTCATGAATACGAAAATAAGATCTTTAAAAAAGGCATTTGAAAAAGGCATTTTCTCATGAAAATAAGATCTTTAAAAAAGGCATTTGAAGCAAATAGACTAGGCTTCACTATTGATGCTGAGTATGCAGTTTATCATATTGTCTTTATTTTAAAAATGTTTAAAGTATTTAAAATAGGATATTAAGGGCAGCCCCAGTGGCTCAGCAGTTTAGCGCCGCCTTCAGCCCAGGGCCTGATCCTGGAGACCCAGGATTCAGTCCCACATTGGGCTCCCTGCATGGATCCTGCTTCTTCCTCTGCCTGTGTCTCTGCCTCTCTCTCTCTCTCTGTCTCTCATGAATAAATAAATAAAATCTTTAAGAAAAATAAAATAGGACATTAATAATTAAAACATTTCAAAAATTTTAGCAGTTAAAGAATGGGAAAATGTGGTGTGTGTATATATACAAAGGAGTATTACTGAGCCATAAAGAAGAATGAAATCTTGCCATTTGCAATGACCTGGATGGAGCTAGAGAGCATTATGCTACATGAAGTAAGTCAGAAAAGGCATATACTATATGATTTCACTCCTATGTGGAATTTAAGAAACAAAACAGATGAGCAAAGGAAAAAAAGAAAAGAGAGGGGCAATCCAAAAAAACAGATTCTTAACTACAGAGAACAATCTGATGGTTACTGGAGGAGAGTAGATGGGAGGTTGGGTGAAACAGGTGATTGGGGATTAATGAGTGCACCTGTTGTGTTGAGCATATCGAAGTGTTGAATCACTATTGTATAAGTGTATGTTGAAACTAATATTACACTTTTGGTTTACTGGACTTTGAATCATAACTTACAAAAACACATGAAAACAACTTTGGCATTTCTTATCATTAGAAGCATTACGTGAATGGAAAGTAAAGATGAAAAGGGGGAGAGAAGTCCATTATTTCATTTCTGATTTTATGGTTGACTGGATAGCTAGTCCTCAGTGCCAGGAGCACAGGGGCTCTGCATGTCCTTGGCTTGTACTCCGTACTCGTAAGTCAGCACTAAAGCAATGGTAAAAATTAAATTGACAGAAACCTCTTCTAAGCTGCCCAGCTAATGAGAGTGAATGAAAGAGGGACAAATACTAGTTTAACTTGCTTGAACAGGTCCGCTGAAGTTTTCCCTTTCTATGATGTATGTTCTTGTCTTTTTCCTCATTTATTAACTTTGTCAATAGGTTGGAATGACTCTTCTCTTGCTGTATTTTATTTCCATACTGAGTATCTTTGTCCTGGAATGAGTGCTTACTTTAGTCAATATTTGATGAATAAAACTCCAGTTAAAGTAGTCTTCCCTATCTTTTGTTTTCCAGTAATTTACATGATGCACATGACTGATGTGTTATGTGGGATTGGATTACATAAAAAAGGAATGAATTAAGATGAAAACAGAAAAAAATCTGAGAAAACAAAATCAGTAAAACTACTAAATCTAAAAAGTGGTTTCTTGAAAATACAGTAAAATTGAGGTGCCTGGGTGGCTCAGTGTTTGAGCATCTGCCTTTGGCTCAGGTCATGATCCCACAGTCCCAGGATTGAGTCCTGCATCGGGCTCCATGCATGGAGCCTGCTTCTCCCTGTGCCTGTGTCTCTGCCTCTCTCTGTGTCTCTCATGAATAAATAAATAAAATCTTAAAAAAGGGAATATATAGTAAAATCAATGTTTGTTAACAAATGAAAGGATGAAGGGTAGAAATAGAGAAAGTACAGATACACAAAATAAGAATTTCTAATTAAGAAATATGTAGTAAAGGAAATTCATACTCTAAGAGACTATTCTGCTTAAGTAGATTCATATAATTTTTTAAGGCCAGAAAAAAATGAATAATTTTTTAGGAGATGGTGTTTGCTGCAACTGACAATGGAAGAGATAGAAAAACCTAAATGGAGACATTTCTGTACACCACCCAGAAGAAATTAAGTTGGGGGATGAAGCTGCCTTCCAAAATGTATCCGATCTACCTGGTTTCCCATGGGAATGCCATAACATATTTAAAGAAGAGATCACTTTAGTGGCATTGAGATGTTTTCAGAGCATACAAAAAGATAGAAACTTTTCCACAGTGTGAAAAATAGTGAAATGAGTGTAACACTGCTATCATGACCCAATAAAGACAGGACCAGGAAAAAAAAAAAGCCAACCTCAGTTAAGAGAACTAATGAGGAAAGTCTCAATAAAATAGTATCAATGGGGGGGGGCAGGGGCAAGATGGCGGAAGAGCAGGGTCTCCAAGTCACCTGTCCTCAACAAATTACCTAGAAAACCATCCAATCATCCTGAAAATCTACGAATTCGGCCTGAGATTTAAAGAGAGACCAGCTGGAACACTACAGTGAGAATAGTTCACGCTTCTATCAAGGTAGGAAGACGGGGAAAAGAAATAAAGACACAAAAGGCCTCCAAGGGGGAGGGGCCCAGCCAGGAGCCGGGCTGAGGCCGGGGCGAGTGTCCCCAGGACAGGAGAGCCCCGTCCCGGAGAAGCAGGAGCTGCACCAACCTTCCCGGGCGGAAAGGGGCTCGCGGGGAGTTAGAGCAGGACCCAGGAGGGCGGGGATGCCCTCGGGCTCCCTGGGACACTAACAGGCACCTGCGCCCCGGGAGAGTGCGCCGAGCTCCCTAAGGGCTGCAGCGCGCACGGCGGGACCGGAGCAGCTCGGAGGGGCTCGGGCGGCGGCTCCGCGGAGGGGGCTGCGGGGCGGGAGCGCGGATCCAACAGCGCAGGCCCCGGAGCACAGGGCGCCGGGACACAGCCCAGGATCCGGCCTCCCCCCGGGACAGGCAGAGGCCGGGAGGGCCCAGGACAGCGAGGACACTCCTGCCTGGAACTGAGCAGATCAGCGGCCCCGCCCAGGAGCCCCCAGGCCCTGCAGACGGAGAGCCCCGGAGCTACTGCGGGAGCTGACTCCAGGGTCCCAGAGCTGCCCCCGCCACTGTGGCTTCCTCCCGGGGCCTCACGGGGTGAACAACCCCCACTGAGCCCTGCACCAGGCAGGGGCAGAGCAGCTCCCCCAAGTGCTAACACCTGAGAATCTGCACAGCAGCCCCTCCCCCAGAAGACCAGCGAGACGGACCAGTTCCAGGGGAAGTCAAGGGACTTAAAGTATACAGAATCGGAAGATACTCCCCCATGTTTTTTTTTGTTTTTGTTTTGATTTTTTTTGTTGTTGTTTTTGTTTTGTTTTGTGCTTTTTTTTTCTTTCTTTCTTCTTGCTTTCTGATTGCTTCCCCCACGCCACCCCCCCTTTTTTCCTTTTTTCTCCTTTCTTTTTCTTTCTCTTTTTCTTCTCTCCCCCCCCCCCTTTTTTTTTCTTATTTCTCTTTTTTCCTTTTTTCTTTCCTTCTCTCTCTTTTTCTCCTTTTCCCAATACAACTTGTTTTTGGCCACTCTGCACTGAGCAAAATGACTAGAAGGAAAACCTCACCTCAAAAAAAAAGAATCAGGAACAGTCCTTTCTCCCACAGAGTTACAAAATCTGGATTACAATTCAATGTCAGAAAGCCAATTCAGAAGCACTATTATACAGCTACTGGTGGCTCTAGAAAAAACCATAAAGGACTCAAGAGACTTCATGACTGCAGAATTTAGATCCAATCAGGCAGAAATTAAAAATCAATTAAATGAGATGCAATCCAAGCTAGAAGTCCTAACGACGAGGCTTAACGAGGTGGAAGAACGAGTGAGTGACATAGAAGACAAGTTGATGGCAAAGAGGGAAACTGAGGAAAAAAGAGACAGGCAATTAAAAGACCATGAGGATAGATTAAGGGAAATAAATGACAGCCTGAGGAAGAAAAACCTACGTTTAATTGGGGTTCCCGAGGGCGCCGAAAGGGACAGAGGGCTAGATTATGTATTTGAACAAATCCTAGCTGAAAACTTTCCGAATCTGGGAAGGGAAACAGGCATTCAGATCCAGGAAATAGAGAGATCCCCCCCTAAAATCAATAAAAACCGTTCAACACCTCGACATTTAATAGTGAAGCTTGCAAATTCCAAAGATAAGGAGAAGATCCTTAAAGCAGCAAGAGAAAAAAAGTCCCTGACTTTTATGGGGAGGAATATTAGGGTAACAGCAGACCTCTCCACAGAGACCTGGCAGGCCAGAAAGGGCTGGCAGGATATATTCAGGGTCCTAAATGAAAAAAACATGCAACCAAGAATACTTTATCCAGCAAGGCTTTCATTCAAAATGGAAGGAGAGATAAAGAGCTTCCAAGACAGGCAGGAACTGAAAGAATATGTAACCTCCAAACCAGCTCTGCAAGAAATTTTAAGGGGGACTCTTAAAATTCCCCTTTAAGAAGAAGTTCAGTGGAACAATCCACAAAAACAAGGACTGAATAGATATGATGACACTAAACTCATATCTTTCAATAGTAACTCTGAACGTGAACGGGCTTAATGACCCCATCAAAAGGCGCAGGGTTTCAGACTGGATAAAAAAGCAGGACCCATCTATTTGCTGTCTACAAGAGACTCATTTTAGACAGAAGGACACCTACAACCTGAAAATAAAAGGTTGGAGAACCATTTACCATTCAAATGGTCCTCAAAAGAAAGCAGGGGTTGCCATCCTTATATCAGATAAATTAAAATTTACCCCGAAAACTATAGTGAGAGATGAAGAGGGACACTATCTTATACTCAAAGGATCTATCCAACAAGAGGACTTAACAATCCTCAATATATATGCCCCAAATGTGGGAGCTGCCAAATATTTAAACCAATTAATAACCAAACTGAAGAAATACTTTGATAATAATACACTTGTACTTGGTGACTTCAATCTAGCTCTCTCTATACTAGATAGGTCTTCTTTTTTTTTTTTAATTTTTATTTATTTATGATAGTCACAGAGAGAGAGAGAGAGAGAGAGAGAGAGGCAGAGACATAGGCAGAGGGAGAAGCAGGCTCCATGCACTGGGAGCCTGATGTGGGATTCGATCCCGGGTCTCCAGGATCGCGCCCTGGGCCAAAGGCAGGCGCCAAACCACTGTGCCACCCAGGGATCCCCTACTAGATAGGTCTTCTAAGCACAACATATCCAAAGAAACGAGAGCTTTAAATGATACACTGGACCAGATGGATTTCACAGATATCTACAGAACTTTACATCCAAACTCAACTGAATACACATTCTTCTCAAGTGCACATGGAACTTTCTCCAGAATAGACCACATACTGGGTCACAAATCGGGTCTGAACCGATACCAAAAGATCGGGATAGTCCCCTGTATATTTTCCGACCATAATGCCTTGAAATTAGAACTCAATCACAACAAGAAGTTTGGAAGGACCACAAACACGTGGAGGTTAAGGACCATTCTGCTAAAAGATGAAAAGGTCAACCAGGAAATTAAGGAAGAATTAAAAAGATTCATGGAAACTAATGAGAATGAAGATACAACCGTTCAAAATCTTTGGGATGCAGAAAAAGCAGTCCTGAGGGGGAAATACATCGCAATACAAGCATCCATTCAAAAACTGGAAAGAACTCAAATTCAAAAGCTCACCTTACACATAAAGGAACTAGAGAAAAAGCAACAAATAGACCCCCCCTCAGCAGAAGAAGACAGTTAATTAAAATTCGAGCAGAACTAAATGATATCGAGACCAAAAGAACTGTGGAACAGATCAACAGAACCAGGAGTTGGTTCTTTGAAAGAATTAATAAGATAGATAAACCATTAGCCAGCCTTATTAAAAAGAAGAGAGAGAAGACTCAAATTAATAAAATCATGAATGAGAAAGGAGAGATCACTACCAACACCAAGGAAATACAAACGATCTTAAAAACATATTATGAACAGCTGTACGCCAATAAATTAGGAAATCTAGAAGAAATGGACGCATTCCTGGAAAGCCACAAACTACCAAAACTGAAGCAGGAAGAAATAGAAAACCTGAACAGGCCAATAACCAGGGAGGAAATTGAAGCAGTCATCAAAAACCTCCCAAGACACAAGAGTCCAGGGCCAGATGGCTTCCCAGGGGAATTCTATCAAACGTTTAAAGAAGAAATCATACCTATTCTACTAAAGCTGTTTGGAAAGATAGAAAGAGATGGAGTACTTCCAAATTCATTCTATGAGGCCAGCAACACCTTAATTCCAAAACCAGACAAAGACCCCACCAAAAAGGAGAATTACAGACCAATATCCCTGATGAACATGGATGCAAAAATTCTCAACAAGATACTAGCCAATAGGATCCAACAACACATTAAGAAAATGATTCACCATGACCAAGTAGGATTTATCCCGGGGACACAAGGCTGGTTCAACACTCGTAAAACCATCAATGTGATTCATCATATCAGCAAGAGAAAACCAAGAACCATATGATCCTCTCATTAGATGCCGAGAAAGCATTTGACAAAATACAGCATCCATTCCTGATCAAAACCCTTCAGAGTGTTGGGATAGAGGGAACTTTCCTCCACATCTTAAAAGCCATTTACGAAAAGCCCACAGCAAATATCATTCTCAATGGGGAAGCACTGGGAGCCTTTCCCCTAAGATCAGGAACAAGACAGGGATGTCCACTCTCACCACTGCTGTTCAACATAGTTCTGGAAGTCCTCGCCTCAGCAATCAGACAACAAAAAGACATTAAAGGCATTCAAATTGGCAAAGAAGTCAAACTCTCCCTCTTCACCGATGACATGATACTCTACATAGAAAACCCAAAAGCCTCCACCCCAAGATTGCTAGAACTCATACAGCAATTTGGTAGCGTGGCAGGATACAAAATCAATGCCCAGAAATCAATGGCATTTCTATACACTAACAATGAGACTGAAGAAAGAGAAATTAAGGAGTCAATCCCATTTACAATTGCACCCAAAAGCATAAGATACCTAGGAATAAACCTAACCAAAGAGGTAAAAGATCTATACCCTAAAAACTATAGAACTCTTCTGAAAGAAATTGAGGAAGACACAAAGAGATGGAAAAATATTCCATGCTCATGGATTGGCAGAATTAATATTGTAAAAATGTCAATGTTACCCAGGGCAATTTACACGTTTAATGCAATCCCTATCAAAATACCATGGACTTTCTTCAGAGAGTTAGAACAAATTATTTTAAGATTTGTGTGGAATCAGAAAAGACCCCGAATAGCCAGGGGAATTGTAAAAAAGAAAACCATCACTGGGGGCATCACAATGCCAGATTTCAGGTTGTACTACAAAGCTGTGGTCATCAAGACAGTGTGGTACTGGCACAAAAACAGACACATAGATCAATGGAACAGAATAGAGAACCCAGAAGTGGACCCTGAAATGTACGGTCAACTAATATTCGATAAAGGAGGAAAGACTATCCATTGGAAGAAAGACAGTCTCTTCAATAAATGGTGCTGGGAAAATTGGACATCCATATGGAGAAGAATGAAACTGGACCACTCTCTTTCACCATATACAAAGATAAGCTCAAAATGGATGAGAGATCTAAATGTGAGACAAGAGTCCATCAAAATCATAGAAGAGAACACAGGCAACACCCTTTTTGAACTCAGCCACAGTAACTTCTTGCAAGATACATCCACAAAGGCAAAAGAAACAAAAGCAAAAATGAACTATTGGGACTTCATCAAGATAAGAAGCTTCTGCACAGCAAAGGATACAGTCAACAAAACTAAAAGACAACCTACTGAATGGGAGAAGATATTTGCAAATGACATATCAGATAAAGGGCTAGTTTCCAAAATCTATAAAGAACTTATTAAACTCAACACCAAAGAAGCAAACAATCCAATCATGAAATGGGCAAAAGACATGAAGAGAAATCTCACAGAGGAAGACATGGACATGGCCAACATGCACATGAGAAAATGCTCTGCATCACTTGCCATCAGGGAAATACAAATCAAAACCACAATGAGATACCACCTCACACCAGTGAGAATGGGGAAAATTAACAAGGCAGGAAACCACAAATGTTGGAGAGGATGCGGAGAAAAGGGAACCCTCTTACACTGTTGGTGGGAATGTGAACTGGTGCAGCCACTCTGGAAAACTGTGTGGAGGTTCCTCAAAGAGTTAAAAATAGACCTGCCCTACGACCCAGCAATTGCACTGTTGGGGATTTACCCCAAAGATTCAGATGCAATGAAACATCGGGACATCTGCACCCCGATGTTTCTATCAGCAATGGCCACAATAGCCAAACTGTGGAAGGAGCCTCGGTGTCCATCGAAAGATGAATGGATAAAGAAGATGTGGTCTATGTATACAATGGAATATTACTCAGCCATTAGAAACGACAAATACCCACCATTTGCTTCAACGTGGATGGAACTGGAGGGTATTATGCTGAGTGAAATAATTCAATCGGAGAAGGACAAACAGTGTATGTTCTCATTCATTTGGGGAATATAAATACTAGTGAAAGGGAATATAAAGGAAGGGAAAAGAAATGTTGGGAAATATCAGGAAGGGAGACAGAACATAAAGACTCCTAACTCGGGGAAACGAACTAGGGGTGGTGGAAGGGGAGGAGGGCGGGTGTTGGAGGGTAATGGGTGACGGGCACTGAGGTGGACACTTGATGGGATGAGCACTGGGTGTTTTTCTGTATATTGGTAAATTGAACACCAATAAAAATTAATTAAAAAATATAAATAAAATTTATTATGCCCAAAAAAAAAAATATTATCAATGGATTCCACAGCACATTAAGAGACAAAAATATCTAGCCAAGTGAGGCCCATTGTCGGAATGCCACGATGAGACGGGTAGTATTTGGAAATTTATAAATAAATTCTATAAATAGAATTCCCATATTTCCTGGCCACCTAGGAAAAACAATATAGCTATATATGGTAGAAAATATTTTGTGAGATTGAACGTTCATTTTTTAAAAAGATTTTATTTATTTGTTTATTTATGAGGGACAGAGAGAGAGAGGCAGAGACATAGGCAGAGGGAGAAGAGTAGGCAGGGAGCCCAATGCGGGACTCGATCCTGGGACTCCGGAATCACCACCTGAGCCAAAGGCAGATGCTCAACCACTGAGCCACCCAGGAGTCCCCATTCATTTATTTTCTAAGCTCTTCATCCAGGAGTGCCTGGTGGCTTGGTCCGTTAAGCCTTGGACCGTTGATTTCAGCTCAGGTCATGATCTCAGAATCATGAGATTGAGCCTCCTAGGGCTCCTCACTCAGGGAGGAGTCTGCTTGAGATTCTCTCTCTCTCCCTCTGCACCTCTTCCTGCTCTTTTCTCAAATAAATAAATAAATCTTTAAAAAAAAAACCCACAAAAGCCTCTTCATATATTTGAATATGTGGGTACTAATTTCACATGATCTAAGTATCTATGGCAATGTATAGACAGAATTTATCTTATTCAAGGCAGGAAACAAAACAAGAACATCAACTCTCATCAGTTTTATTAATTTTAGTTTTTTGGAGCTATTAGCTAAGAGAGATTAGTGTTTTATAATTGGAAAGAAGGGCATACAGTTAGCACTATTGTCTCTGTTGTTGTTTGTTGTTTTTACATTTCCTCTTTCCTAATAAAGAGGGTTTTTTTTTAGAAAGATTATTATTTTAAAAAAAGGATCCCAGCCATTAGAATATTTCTTCTTCTTTTTTTAATCCCTACACAACATGATATGTCATTACCAGCTCTTCTTGGCTGTCATTGTGTCCCATGGATCTTCTTTTACAACTCAGAACTGGGATCCCTGGGTGGCTCAGCGGTTTAGCGCTGCCTTCAGCCTAGGGCATGATCCTGGAGTCCTGGGATCGAGTCCTCCGTCGGGCTCCCAGCATGGAGCCTGCTTCTCCCTCTGCCTGTGTCTCTGTCTCTGTCTCTCTCTCTCTATCATGAATGAATAAATAAAATAAAAAACTTTTATCTATTTCAGCTCTTACACAGGTGCCTTTAAACTGTTATACTTGAAAACTTACTTGAGCCTCCTCTTCTTTACAGTTGAAGAAACTACCCCCCCACTATATATATAAAATAGTTTCACCTTATAATTTCCAGTTTTTAATAGGTATCAAGTAATATACTCATAGGTAACAAGTCATCTACTCTTTAATTAGACTCAAAGCTAACCAAACCCTCTTGTAAAAAATCTGGAAGATAGATTTTACATTGATTAGCCAGATGCTATTGCTAAGGGGGAATTCCATTGCCTTTTTGGCAACCTGGCCCACAGTGCAGAATATCAGGGCAGGAATTTTGATACTTAGGATATTACCAGAATGATCAGGGCCACATTTTTACTTAATATCTTGGAACCTTCACTCATTAAGCAGTAGGGTAATAAACAAAATTTTTTAAGAATGCAAGCTATAAAAAGAGCAAGATTTGATGTGACAAAGTATTAAAAGTATAATTTAAAACAAAACCATCCAACCTAAAAGCTTAATTAATCTTGCTTGAGTCATTGCCAAAAATTAGACCACATCAACAAATACTATCATAGAATATTGAGCTCAGCCTCTCATATAACTCATCTAGCTTTCTTGCAACCAATTGTTTAAATGTCTGCTTCCCTGCGATAGTAAATATAGAGGCTCACTTTTTTTTTTAAAGGTACTACCATAAGTCTGTATTCCCTACTAATAATGATCAGGGGGAAAAAAAAAAGATCAGTACTGTCAGTAATATCATCTTCAGTGAGTTTAGTATTTTAATCCCTTAACTCTCACAAGAATATTAAGAGGCAGATGGCACCATCATTCGACTTTACAGATCAGCAGATACATAGGAGTTAAATAATAACTTGTGATGGTCCCACACATAGAAACAACCGAGCTGGGACTTAAACTCAGGCCACCTGGCTCAGTGTCAGAGCTCTTCATCACTCTACATGCCTGCCTCTCAGACTAACATCTCGTCTGTCTTCTTCACTGACCTCAATCACTGCTGGATGAACAGGATAGAGAGAGGCTCACGGATATGTGACAAATAATACTAGCTGTTTCCAATGACTACAGGATTAGGGATGGCTCCTCTTCACCCCTCCCTGTATTTTTTCTTTCTGACAATTCTTAAGTTTTCCAGATTAATTTATATTGATACTGTACCATAATTACAACTTAAAAATTATATGCCCCAAATAAATACATTCTTTCTCTACTTCATTTCCTTCTTCTGAGGGTCTTTTAAAAACAAAGAGCCCCTCTTTCCATATCATCATCTTTCCATCTTCACCCAAGTGAGTTGAGTGCATACCCCTACTCTTCCCACTCTGGGACTTTGTATTGTATCAGGAATTTTTAAATGCTCTCCCAGAATTTCCAAATGCTGGTAGCCCTATGTTGATATGTGTTTTACTTCAGGACATAATTTTAAATATTAAGTTGGTATGAAAGTAAAAATTACTGCAAGCAATTTTGGGCTATTCACAGTTTCCAAAATCACTGACTTTTATTGGTATTTATAATATCCAGGAAGAAAATTTTTTTTAATGATTTTCAAATTCAAATACAATAAACAGGTAACACATATAAACTTCACCCCGGGGCTATCCAACAGAACTCCTTGGATGTTGAAAATGTTCTGTACCTTCTTGTCCAACATGGTTTGTCACTAGCTACTGAACACTTGAACTGTGGCTAGTTTACTTGAGGAACTGAATTTTTTATTTTATTTTTATTAATTTAAAGGCCCACATAAGGCTAGTGGTTTTAATATTGAATAACATGGCAAGATTTTATGTTAAACGCTCTGTAACTCAACTTTGCACATCAGAAAAATTCACTCTGATATAGTTTGGCCAATTTCCCTAAGTGGTCACATTTTGGAACCCAACAGACAAATACACAACCAAAGACACAGCATCTAATTATCTGTGCACTGCCAAACCTGCAAAATCTCACTTATTTTAACTAAACGCTTCCCTTTGCAGACTCAACTGTGTAATAAAAGCGTACTTCATTTTTCTCCCTTGAACAAGAGGAGAGCAAAGTGGTAGGAGTTGCAGAAAGAAAGAAGTGAAGACAACTGGAGAAGGGGAGACTCTGGTTAAATTAGTTTCATATGATAGCAAAATAGTTAATCATTGAAAGATATGCTTCTAAAATATGTAAAGTACACTATTAAGGAAAAAAGGACATTTCAAAAAGGACATTTATGTTCCAATTAATAGTGTATATGCACATGTCCATAAGTGTTTGTTTCTACAATTACACGTATATCAGAAAAAAATAAAATAAAAATCATTTCTATATGTAATTTGTTCTTTTTTTAGTTTTATTTTAAGATTTATTTTATTTGTTTAGAGAGAGAGACAGAGTTGCAGGATGGAGGGGTAAAGGGAGAGGGAGAGAGAAACACAAGCAGACTCTGAGCTGAGCACAGAGCCAGAGGCCAGCTCTATCTCATGATCCTGAGATCATGACCAGAGCCAAAACCAAGAGCTGGCCTCTCAACTGACTGAGCCACCCAGGTCCCCCTACATGTAACCAATTCTTATAGGAAAGCTATAATTACCTTCATTTGCATACATCTTGAAAATTAGTGTTTAATTTTTGTAAGAAAATCTGGTGCCAATAATTTAATTTTTATACATGTATCACAGAAACTGAAATGAAACTTGAATAATGAAAGAATAAATAAAGCTTGACCAATCTCAATGCAATCATTTGAAACTTCTCACTGATGTATAACCCATCTATCTCACTGATGGGTAAACGGAAGAACCCAATTATGGAATTAAATAAACCAAAGCTATAAAAATCCCTTTTCTGCCTTCTATTATGAATATTAAAAAGCAATGAAAATAACTGCTCAATAGTTTTAGCCAAACCAGAATTGGTATTGTGCACACACACACGCTCGCATGCACACATACACAAACACCCCTCATCTACCTCATTTATTTACTACATGGAGAGGAGAGAGTTCTGAGTTTTGTTTTTTTTTTTAAAGATTAACTTGAAAATAATAATCTTGAGAAGTGGTACTTTGACAGCATATTAAAGGACTCCCCTAGAAGATTCTTTTTTTACATTTTTTAGATAAAACTTAAAAGCCAACAGTTTTGCATTTGTCAAAGCATCTTTCATTTCTTAATGATAATACTAGATTTTTTAAAAGATTTTATTTATTTATTCATGAGAGACACAGATTGAGAGAGAGAGAGAGAGAGAGAGAGAGAGAGAGGCAGAGACACAGGCAGAGGAAGAAGCAGGCTCCATGCAGGGAGCCTGATGTGGGACTCGATCCCAGGTCTCCAGTATCACACCCTGGGCCGAAGGCGGGCACTAAACCACTAAGCCACCCAGGGATTCCCATAATACTAGAATTTTTTAAAAAGAATGTATTTATTTATTCACAGAGACCCAGAGAGAGAGAGAGAGAATGAGGCAGAGACACAGGCAGAGGGAGAAGCAGGCTCCATGCAGGGAGCCGGATGTGGGACTCGATCCCGGGTCTCCAGGATCACACCCTGGGCCACAGGTGGTGCTAAACTGCTGTGCCACCAGGGCTGCCCAATACTAGATTTTTAAAGGAACTCTGTGTGTCTTCTAGCACACTAAAATACATTCTTGCCTTTGTTTTTCTTGGGTAATGTCGGGAATGAAAGGACACAATTATTCTTTGATAGTGTAATTTTCCTTGTTTTACAGGACAGAAAGTTATCCAAGTTCAATACTTCTAAGAAATGTCTTCAACTAAAAGCAATCCCTTTGTTTCTTAGAAGTTTGAATTTGGGGGAAATGTTGAGAATCTGGGAGGAAAAAAGACTAAGCGAAGGGAAGGAACAGCATGCTTGGGAAGGCACACACCACACCAGCTCTCTTGCTTCTAGTGGTTATCACGTACCAACCCAAGTGGCTGCTGCCTCATCACTTGGCTTTAATCATAATTTATGTTTTTAGCAGAGATATGAACTACAACTGATACTGAAGCAAAGTGTTTTAGAAGTTATAGATTTTAGAAAACTATCATAATTATTCAAGGGAAAAAGAAAGGTTTAGCTTTTATGTGGGCTCTATTTGATAACAATTTTTGCCCCCATTTGACATCACATTGAAACACTGGACCATAGAATTAGGTCCACATATTTGCCATCTATAGATTTATAGAAACGTTTAATTTTTGTTTGAGGTTTAGTGGATCCATTTCTATTTGCAGTGCTGAAAACCCTTCAACTGTCTCACCGTTAGCTAGCAGGTGAACTTGTGTACTCTTGTTTTTCTTCTAGATTCATGAAAAGCTCCACTACTATGAGAAGCAGAACCCCGTGCCCATTCTCCACGGCGCAGCAGTCTTGGCCGATGATGTAAGTGTGCCTTTTGGAGCTCCCTGCCACCCGGCTCCCTCGGGCCCGGCCCTGAGCAGAGCTCTTCCTGGCACAGACACAAGTGTGAGATCCTAGGAGTAAAAACCAGAAGAAGCTGCAGATGTTTCCAGAAGTCCTGTCACCAAGGACCTTATGCGGATACTGTGCTGATTTGCATTCACTCTCCCACTCAAAAAATTGTGCGTGGAGATGCCCTCTGTTCTACCTGGGTAGCTATGGTAGAAGAAATTTGAGGCTAGAACTCTCCGGGCAGAGAGAAACTGTCAGCTACTAGTGTTCTGAGAAAGTCACAGGCAGGAGGAATGCTTTGGAGAAATAAAGACAAATGAGATAGGTCTGTTGCTGACAGTGCTAAAAAATGACAGATACGCTAGTGTCGGAATGAGGCCTGATGAAATACATAAAAAGACTGGATTGTTTTTAAAATGGATTATAAAGCATCATAATGATTTATGGATATTAGTCCTTTCCAAATTACCTTCATAACCAAAAAATAAATTTTAGAAGCAGTTGGCATTGATGGAGTAGTTAATTTCCTGTAGCTGTAATTTTATTTTCAATCTGAGGGAGGGAATTACCTTGCTGTTTCTTGCCATTCACTTACAAACTCGGATGAATTGAAAGCACACCTGGATAAACTATAAAGGACACTAAACCAGATGAGAAATAGGTCTCATGTGAAGGCTGGTTTTCGTGATCTCCTAGAGCTTATCTGTTGCTTTTTAAATTTTTTCCTTGGTTATGATAAAAAAAAAAGCCATAGTTCAGTTTAAATATCGGGCCATATAATTTTAAAAAAAACTAAAAAACAACCGATCATCTTCAGAAGTTGATTTTCTTATGTATGTTTTCTATTTTAATTTAGATAATAAGGCATATGTAATAAATCTCTAAGTGATTTGCTATTTGTTTAGTCTCTCAAACTCCTTTCCAGTCCTATCCACAGAGATTACAAATTATAGAGATATTTCAGTTTATGTGTTTATGAGGAAGCTTACTCCTCTGCATTATAGAACCAAAATTTTTAAAGTGAAGGTGAGGAAAGTTACAGATAGAATTCTAGTAAGCTGCAGTTGCCACTTGAGAAAGTCTCAAGAAATCACTTAAAAAACTTTAACTATTAAGAGTTTGGAGAAATATTTATTACCAGTGTGATTGAGGCCCAATCATATTTTTTTTTAAAGGAGAGTTTATTTATTCATGAGACACACACACACACACACACACACACACACACACACAGAGAGAGAGAGAGAGAGAGAGAGAGAGAGAGAGAGGCAGAGACACAGGAAGAGAGAGAAGCAGGCTCCATGGAGGGAGCCTGCTGTGGGACTCAATCCCAGGACTCCAGGATCATGCCCTGGGGCTGAAGCAGGCACCAAACCACTGAGCCACTCAGGGCTCCCCTGAGGCCCAATCATATTATGATAATATTGCTTTTTTAAAAAATTAGAGGCTGTTGTTATAATATGGTAAAATATAGCATTTTCTAATTCATCAGAACAATATATTTAAATTTCTAAAAGTATTGTTATAAAGTGACTAAAGAATGCAAAGAGCCTTCTGTGACTTTTTGTAGGTTAACAATTATCACAATTGCTTTACCTTGAAAAACAAAAATTTTACGTTCAAAAAGTTAAGTCACTTTTTGAAATGTAACCAACGAATATGTCAATTTATGACATTTTATTTTAGTGTATAATTTACTTTATGCCCTTCTTTTAGAGGAAAGTCCTTGTCTAGAGATAAGAACAATTGTTTTAGTTTGGTAGAAACAATAGGACCAGAGAAATTTCAAGCAGTGTTTTAAGATGGGTTTTTTTTAATGAAAATATATTGTACATATTTTGAATTCTCTTCTACATATTTCACAGTATAATTTCTCTTTCTGTTTGGTCTTGCTTTTTCTTCTTAGGAAATTATATCCTTACTATAGCCTAAAATAGAAGAGTCTTGATAGGAAAATCTCTTGAAGAACATGAAGCAGGTTCAAAGTTCCAACTATTCTTTAGCTAGAACCAGCAGATGGGAATGCTTTATCATGATAGTAGAATACGGTCAGCGTGTTTGTTCCCAGAGTACTTGTCAACCTATTTTAAGTCATTTTGTGATTAACCTGGTTTATATTGAATGGATTTCTTATTCTGTAGGTAAACATAAAAGTTTCAGATCATTTGCTCTATTAAAGACATTCTAGTTCTTTTTCCTCCAGCTCTAAACAGCAAGCTATTGTGGGGTTTTGGGAACCCTGTGGATTTCACCACCTCTTTCAGAACCTTTCTTTTTTTTTTTCCCATTTTCTTTCTTTCTCTCTTTTTAAAAAATAGTGTCAAAACCGGATCCAGTCCTTTTGACAAGTGGTCCTTTGTTTGCATGCAAAAGACCATTCCTTAAGATGAAGTGCTGGGATTTACCCTCATTGCAATAAATCAGAAGGTGATCTGGCTGATATGATTTTTGGAGTTCTACTCAGCCACGATCCTGGCCTGGGATCTGGCCTACCAAGGGCCTGAAAAGAGGAGCTGTCATTGATGGTCTGTTTTCTTTCATACTGACCTCGACCTCTCCTTAATCACTGGAAAGTGGCAAGATAGATTCTCGGTTGTCACATATGGAGCAACACAGCGCCCTTACTAAATGTTCTCTGTGTCAATGTGATCTCCCTTACAGCTGGCTGAAGAGCTTCAGAACAAGCCATTAAACAGTGAGATCAGAGAGCTGTTGAAACTCCTGTCAAAACCCAATGTGAAGGTGAGGACGTGTAATAAATATCTTCCAGAAGGGCCACTTTCTGAGGCTTCAGATGAATTTTATTTCAATCGTCAATTTTCAAGTGAATGTATTTTCAAATTGTGCACAGTATTTTAATAACCCAAATCCCATTAAGGAAGAAAGTTGAGCTTTTGATAATAATGTGACTAACTACAAAATACTTTAATCGGGTAGCTCAGGATTTCAGGTAGTGAATATAATGTCACTTCAAGGTCAGTTTCCTTTAAATGAAGGTAAGAGTACAGAATACAGAATCTATCAGTGATTTTGTTTAGGTCATTTTACATGGCTCGTGAATGGTATTCCAATATATTGGACAACTGTACCTGTTTTTGTATAGGATCATTTCAGTTTTTAACTTTGCCCTCCCCTGTTATCTGCCCCATCTCCTTTCCCTCCACTAATTCATATTTTAATAAATACTACCCTTTACAGAGCAGAGCAGTTTTCCAGTATAGAATATTAGTATCAGTAGGCAGATTTCAAGTCTCCTTGCCATTTTTTTTATTGAAGACTAGTTGACATAACAATATCGTATTAGTTTCAGGTGTACAACATAGTGACCTCTGATATGTATACACATTACAAAATGATCACCGCAATTAGTCCAGGTACTATATGTCACCCTACAAAGTTGTTACACTGTCATTGACTGTATTCCCTCTGTGGTATATGACATTTCTGCCTTTTACTTATTTTGTAACTGGAAGATTGTATCTCTTAATCTCCTTCACCTATTGCACTCCTTCCCTGCCATTTTTCTTCCAGGTATGTATCACTTACCTTTCCTCCAAAGGTGCTTGGTCAACAGAAGTCATTTCAAAATGTTCCTGTTAATTCTGAGGTCACTAATGCACTAAATCCTATCATCTGTACGTTTTGGACTTGCTACTGCTGCCATTACACTTGAAAGATTGTTCCATGAGTCAAAATTACATATGGATTATGTAATTGAAACGATCAGTTATTTTTCCTTTTTAAAGATTTATTTGAGAGAGTATGAGTCAGGAGGAGGGGCAGAGGGAGAGGGAGAATCTCAAGCAGACTCCTGCTGAGTGTGGAGTTTGATGCTGGGCTCCATCTCATGACCCTGAGATCATGACCTGCGCTGAAACCAAGAGTTGGATGCTTGACTTACTGAGCCACCCAAGTGCCCCAAAATGATCAATTATCTTACGATCATTTCTGTTAAGCATATGTAGGCTGTCAAATGAATATTTCTGCCTAGATGCAAAAACTTGATTTCTACCTTCCTTGAAAAATTTCCTTTGGAACTCTAAGTAGTCTTCAATTGCTAGTGAAAAGAGAAAGATAGCATTAAATAAAAGATGAAGTGAAAACATGCCCTAACTTTAACTCCTAATCCTTAGAATTAAAATAAGTGCTGTTAAGAATAAGTGTACTATCATTAGTAGTATAGAGTAATTGATTTGCACTGGTACAGAGGAGATTGGTTGAATTTTAGTTCTAAAGGATAAAGATCAGATTAAAGCAGAATAGTTGCTTGAAATTAAAGTATGTAGAAAGGTTAAGAGCTCAGAGTAAGAGATTCATAGGTAGAGAAAGTTCTGAAAATGTCTTCATTTGTTCTGAGTGCACATGAGTAGTGAATATGAACCAGAGAAGGGTGAGGTTAGCTGGGAGAAGCTTGTTAAACTCCTTTTTGAGAGTATGATCTTGTTTTGAGTATTAGAAATTGAAGACGAGTGTTTCGGACAAAACAACATGATTTGGTATTCTATTCAAGAGTGTTTGGAATAGAACAGCCAATAAATAAGAGGTTATACTGGATGGAAACTGGTATTTTGCTCAAGAGGGAAGTATGATTTTAGATTGTACTCACCATTGGATACAACCTTATAAACTATGAACATATTTTAGATGAATGCTTTTAAAATGTTTTATGTTTGTATAGCCATGTGATAGAATGTGTGAGAAGTCAGCATGAAAGATGTATTTTCAGTAAGTGATGTGTAGGAAGTGGGTAAGATTGTAGACATGATGTCTCAGTTGGCAGTGGCAATTTCTAGTTAGCTAGCCTTGGGGGGATATCTTTCTTCCCTTTATAACCTAATATTTAACATTGCTTTCCTTGAAATAATTAACACCATCAATTTGAATTTCACTTTTTTTAAAAAAATATTTTATTTATTTATTCATTAGGGACACAGGGAGAGAGAGAGGCAGAGACACAGGCAGAGGGAGAAGCAGGCTCCATGCAGGGAGCCAGATGTGGGACCGGATCCCCAGTCTCCAGGATCACGCCCTGGGCCGAAGGTGGCGCTAAACCACTGAGCCACCTGGGCTACCCGAATTTCACTTTTTTTTAGGTAATTGAGAAGTCATTTAGTAAAGTAAAATATTTTCTTTTCTTTTCTTTTTTTTTTAAAGCAGAACAAGGTACAATAGAGTATAACAGGTATACATGAATTGTAAATTGAGCAGACAATTTAAATATGAAAAATGTAACTCCAGGGTGTTAATTTGAATATTGTTTTTAATTTGCAGTGCATAAGGGAAGTAATTATTTACTTGTTAAAGATGGATCTTTCTTTTTTTTTTTTTTTTTAAAGATGGATCTTTCATTTAAAATCGTTCACAGTAGTGAAAAGAAACCTGAGGTCTACCTGAAAAGTAATGATTTTTATAAACACACATAGTTGTATACAACTAAATGCACAGCCCCTAGGAGGAGGTCAATACATCTATCCCACAGATCTACCAACTCCTTTTTGAAAAATTTTAGAACTTTCTCTGGTTATTTGTAAATGTTCCTGGAGTCAGATCCTCATTCATTCATCCTCAAATGTCCAATGCCTACTCTGTGCCAGACCCTACAGATACAACTTGCAGAAGATATGTGAAGGTTAAGGAAGCTAACAGGAGAAATACTGAGTAAAAGAACACATAGAAATACTGTGGAGGGGTGCATAGGTGGCTCAGCCAGTCCAGCGTCCGACTCTTGGTTTCAGCTCAGGTCATGCAGGCTCCTTGGGATTCTCTCTTTCCCTCTCCTCTGCCCTTCCTGTAGTTTATGCTCTCTCTCTCTTTGTCTCTCTCTCTCTCAAATGAATAGAGAAAACCTTAAAATACTGTGGTCATCAGAGGAGGATCTAGTTCCCAGATCTAACTTTGGGAAGGAAGGAGTGTGGGGAGGGTTGGAGAAAATGTTCCAGAGGAAGTGGCAAGTAAGTTGAGCCCTGGAGGTTGAATTTGAGGTAACCAAAAGGAGGAAGAGGAAAGATGAGTTGGGATAGGATGTGAAAATAGATTTCTTTAAAAAGATTTATTTAAGAAAGAGAGAGACTAGGGGGCTGTGGAGGAGGGGCAGGAGAGAGAAGTTCTCTAGCAGAATCCCACTGAGCAGTGAGCCCTACTCAGGGCTAGATCTAATGACCTTGAGATCAAAACCTAAGCCAAAATCAAGAGTCAGATGTTTAATCAACTGAGCCACCCAGGTGCCCATTAAAACAGATGTTTTAAATAAGGTGAATAGTATACGAAGTCCCATAAAGAAAATAACTTGTCAAGTTTGAGGATGTAAATGAGTTCAGTGTGGTTGAACAGTAGCTTGAGGAGAGGAAGGGGCAGAGTTCAGAGCTAGACAGGAACTCCTTTGATTGAGTACAGGGGCTATATACATCCTGGTTTGCCCAGGAACAGTCTGGTTTGTGCCTGTAGTCCCAGCATGATTATTAATAGCCTCCTTTCCATTTCAGTTGTTTCCTTTTTTTAGATGATAAATTATATGGCCGCTCTTATTGTGAGCATATTACAAACTTTGGATTTCATCCTAAGAGCAGTGGAAAGCCACTGAAAGGATTTAAATAGGCAAGTGACACCGTTGTTCTAGTACACGGATTCTTGGAGTGGAGGAGTGGTGGTAGGGCAGGAGGAGTGGGATGCTGAATGGAGGAAGGCCAGCTGGAACCAGTGGAGGTAATTCAGGTGAAACATGATTATGGCCTCCATGAAGGATGTGAGGGATGGATGGAAGTATGGATGGGTAGAACTGGATGCAGCTTCAATACATGGTATTGGCCCAAGTGGTTAATTATTGGGAGAAAATAATATATATAATATTGCATATTGTATGTAGTACACAGTGAATTCCAAGTAAAAGGTTTGAGTATAAAAATTGAAGCATAATCATGAGATAGAGAAGAAACATTCCCAACTTCGGGAACAGATGGACAGATAGACACACACACAGGAAAAGTTAAAAAAAAAAAAGGTGAATGTGGTTAGAAGGAATAATTTACTTAAATAAACGGTTTACATTTGTCTTTCATAAGGTTGTGACAATTAGTCTTTCATTTTATTTTTTACAAAGGGACTTGATAAAAAGTTTTAAAAGTAATTAGGAAAATATTTTGATAATGCATAATTGTATTTTTAATTAAAACCATGGAGAAAGTAGAAGTTCCTTTCTTCACTGTTATGTTTTGTGAAAATGGGCACCATTTCATATGTTTAATCACTTTCTGTTCTGTGAAGCATGTGTCCATATACCTTTTAGGGATAATTACTGTTCATTTGCTGCATTACTTTTCCTTTTTGCATACAGAAATATTACCTACACATTTTTCTTTTTTTTTTTAAGATTTATTTATTTATTTGGTGGGAGGGACAGAAGGATAGGGGGAGAGAGAATCTCACGCAGACTCCCTGCTAAGCATGGAGCCCGACTCAGGTCTCAATCCCACAACTCTGAGATTATGACCTGAGCTGAAATCAAGATTCAGACACTTAACCAACTTAGTCACCCAGGCACCCCTACATTTTTTCCATTATAATTAGAATGCAATACTTCTTGTTTTGTGGACTTTTAACATTTTGGTATTTTGTGGACTTCTCTTTGAAGCAAAATAACTAATCTCTTTGAGGTGGGCATCTCTGCCTTTTTTTTATTGCTATTTAAATAGTACTATAATGGACATCTCTCGTATATTTCAGAATTTTATTGGTCAGTGAATTGTGAGTTAAAATACTATACATCTAAAATTTTGATAGTGATTGCCAACTTGTCCTTTGCAATAATCTAGACATCTTCTCAGTGTACAGTGCCCACAGATGTGCATGAGAAGGTCCTTTCCAAACCCTATGCCCTTGCAAGCCCTGTTTAATATTCTTTCTAAGTTTTGCTAATTGATCACTACTGGAATATATGTCAACCTTCTCCCTGCACAGTTTGTCACTCTTTTTTGTTTTTTAAATATTTCTTTATTTATTCATGAGAGACACAGAAAGAGAGAGGCAGAGGCATAGGCAGAGGGAGAAACAGACTCCATGCAGGAGCCCGATGTGGGACTCAATCCCAGGATTCCAGAATCATGCCCTGAGCTGAAGGCAGATTCTCAACTGCTGAGCCACCTAGGCATCCACAGTTTGTCACTCTTGATTCCCAACAGTTAGGAAATAACTTGAAATTTTGTAACACTTGTGTCACCTGAGGGCTATCAAAGAGTTAAAGATTACACCCCACTCTTAAAATCTCTAAGTTGAGGGGCACCTGGGTGGCTCAGTCGTTAAGCAGTCAGCTCTTGGTTTCAGCTCAGGTCATGATCTCCGGGTTGTGAGATTGAGCCCTGCTTCTGGCTCTGGGCTCAGTAGGGAGTCTGCTTGAGATTCTCTCTGCCCCTCCCTCCATGCTCACTTGCCCATTCACTCTCAAATAAGTAAATAAATATTTTTAAAGATATCTGTTAATTGATTGGTCGGTTGCCATATACAATCAATAATAATTACTTTTATTATTCAATAATGTTTATAAAATCCAGTCTTACTGTCCAAATCTTAAAGTCCAAGAAAAGTAATGAAGCATCAAAGAGACAACAGATGCTGAGAAAAAGGAAGTGGGGCTGTAACAGAAGGCCTTAGTGGATGTGATAAGGTATGGGAGCTTCCTGCAGTGATCGAATGGAGAAGAGCCATAGTGTTGATAGCCTTTGAGGGCACTGATGAAAGGATGTGGATCTTTACAGATACTTTGTTTCTAGGGGAAGCAAATAGAGCCATTAAAAATAATGACCACTCCATGGCATCATGTGGCTACAGTAAAGGCAAATCAACCTATAGGAGTCATCATTCAGTGGCTTGTTTTTGATAAAACAACAAAATGACATCATCTCTAGAATATGGTATTATAATTCAGGAAGTCAGGGAAAAATCAATAGGTTTTAAAAAGGCAATAAAATAAAAGGATTTGTTGCAATTTTTCAGCTTTCCAAAACATGCACTTACCAGAAGTTGCTCATCACCTGAACATGTAGAATGGATGAGACTTCATTAAAGCATGCAAAAGGGAAAAGTGAAGCTTCCTTCTGGAGGAATAAATCAGTGTTACTCATTCTTTTGAGTTAGACACTTAACTCTGTGGACCTGACAGAAACTTAGAACATAGAATTGACCCCAGGGAGTCCAAAGCAGGGAAAGCCTGTGTGCCTGAGGAGTTACAAGGCCTAGTGTTCAATTTCCTGCTTAGTTTTCTGAGCAACCGTTAAACCCATCAGTTGTGATTAGTGGGGTTATGGCATATGGAAATACAATTTTCTTATTTAGGTGTTGCCTTTTTTTTACAAAAAGACAATGTATATACTGAAGAATAGTGTCACCACAGTTAAAGCAGGCAAATAGAATACAAAGTTACTTTTAGTTGTCCAAAATGAAAATGTTGCTAAGCAAAAATATTTGTAAAGCAAAACTATAAAGAATTAGGAACTTGATATCTATAAATCTTAAAAGGTGTTTTGGAAAGCAGACATGGAGGTGAATACAAAGCTAACGAGGGAAAATCCATAGCTGGTGTTAATATTGTCTATCAACTATAATAATCATTTTATTTTAAAAGATGTTTATTAGCCATCTCTGTTAGTCATAGCTATATGCAAGATAGTTTTCATAGATACCCAGATAGGGGACATTTCTCATGTTTTTCATTCAACTCTTTATAGATCCATATTCCCGTCCACTCTCATTCCTATCTTTCTGTCTGAAAGACTTCATATACCGTATTTTGTAATGCAAGTGTTCTGGTGATGAATTCCTTCAGCTTTTGTATGTCTTTTAAAGTCTTCAGTATACTCACATTACTTAAAGATATTTTTGCTGGGTATAGAACTTTAGGTTGCTGGTTTTCTTTGAGTATTTAAAAGATGTTGCTATTACCTTGTAGCTCACATTGTTTCTGATTATGTTGTCATTTTTATCTTTTTTCCTTTGGCCAGTTTTAACTTTCTCACTGGTTTTAAGCAATTTGGTGGTTTCTTTTTATTTTATTTTACTTTTTTTTTTTGTGCTTGGATATTTTGAACTTCTTGGACCTAGGGGCTTCCCCCCCCCCCCCCAATTCAAATTTGGAATATTTTTTGCCATATTTCTTCAAATAATTTTTAGCACCTCTCCTTTCTTTGGAGATGCCAATTAGGTGTATATAAGTTGTCTCATAGCTCAATAATGTTCCATTCATAATTTTTTACTCTACTTTATCTTTGTGTTTCTTGTTAGTTTATAAGTTGCTTTAATGATGTGTTAATCTCAGTGTGCTTTGAAAAAATTTCATACATTGTATCTTTTATCTCAAAGTTTTATTTAAATCTTTCTTATATATTGCCCGTCTGATTTTCATTTTTTCCTCTAGCTTTTTAAACATTTAGGATACAATTATATAATAGTTATTATTTCCTTGTCTACAGTCTATCTGTAATTTCAGGATTTGGTTCTATATAATTCTGTCATCTGTGTAATTTTCAGGGTTTAGTTCTGTGGTGTTATGGTCTTCTTCATGAGCAGTATTTTCTTAAGTCTTCCTTTGTCTAGTAACTCCTATCAGTAATTGATTCTCAGTCATCATGAGTTTTACTTTGTTTGATGCTGGATATTTTTTATTTTTATAGGTAATATTCTTTAGGATTTTTTTCCCCTATTATAATTAAATTACTTGGAAACATGTTGATCCATCAGAGGCTTGCTTTTAAGCTTTGTTAGCTGAGATCTTAGCAGTGTTTAATCTTGGACTAAGTGTTTCCCAGTATAAAGACAATATCCCTATGTTAAGTGTCCTCAATGCCCTGTGAATGCCAAGCCTTCCCCTCTGACTGATGGAACCAGGAGCCACTCCTGCCCTGTGTGATCTTTGGGGATTATTCCCTGTAATGCAGAGTTTCTGAAACTTGGGACTATTGATATTTTGGAGCTGGAAAATGTTTGAAGGGATGGGGAGGGCAGGGAACTGCCCTGTATGCTGTCAGATGTTTAGGAGCATCCTTGGCTTCTACACACTAGATGGCAGTAGCATCCTCCACACTGTGACTACCCAAACTGTCTCCAGACATTGCCAAGTGGCTATTGGGCAGTAAAATTGTTCTCAGCTAATAACCACTGCTCTAATCCTTTTTGGTAGTTTTTTTTTTAATATGCATATGCCTTGGGTAAGGACCCAAGGGGCAGCCTGAGATAACTCAAAGGTAAAAAATGGGACAACCACTTGGAAAAATTGTTTGTCTTATATACAGAAATGTTAAATATACTTACAACCCACGTTGGGGAGTGTAAGGTGGGGGAGAGATTGGTTTCAAAGATGATTTCTAGGCTTCTGGCTAAACTAATTTACGGACTGTGGTGGTAGTGATTAGGCAACATGGTAGTTAAAAGTCTAAAATGCACTCTCCTAAAATAGTTGTGACATGGCAAGGTTTGAGTGTTTTTTTGGTCATTGTGACAATATCACAGTGTTTGTGGAGTTTTACCACAATGACATTCATGACTAGAAAAACTTTTATTCTTTTATATACATGTTAGCTTATTACACAAAAAGTGAAATTGTGAGAAAATCAAGGAAAAAATGAAAGTCATATTGCTCAGCGTTTCGTTGTGTGTGTGTGTGTGTGTGTGTGTTCTGCTAACACTAGGGAGGGAAAAATACAGTTCTCTTAGACTTCTACTGGCTCATCGAACAATGTACCTATAGCTTCACTTTCTCCCTCCTAGAAAAAGTAATAACCGCCCCCACCCCATCCCTAGTTGCCACCCTTATAAGGATAAACCAGAGAATATGCAGGTGAGAAGACTTTTATGCTGATTTTTGTCCTACATTAGTGGCTTTGGGGATGGGGTGGTGTGGCAGGGAAGTAGAGCTGCCTTGTGCTCTTTTTTATACTTCTATTTCTAAGCTCTTCATTTTCAAGTAGTTGCCTTGCTATGTCAAAATTGTAACACCAATTTGATTTTCTTTATAGTTGGATATGCTTGGAATTTTACATTTGATTAATTTTTTTTCCAAATTTTGATTTTGAAAGGCTTTGCTTTCTGTACATGATACTGTGGCTCAGAAGAATTATGATCCTGTATTACCTCCAATGCCAGATGATATTGATGATGAGGAAGACTCAGTTAAAATCATTCGTCTGGTCAAAAATAGAGAACCACTGGTGAGTTTGCGTCTACATTTTGTGCTTAGGTATGAGTAGATATCATTACAAAGCCATATCTGATGGGAACATACCATTTATTCCTCTCTTTGAAACATACTTTTCCTGTGTTGTCGAACTTTATTTTTTAAATTTTTATTTGTGTGTGTGTGTGTTGTCAAACTTTAAATAGAGCATTCATGTCTAAGAAAGATTATTTAGAAAAAAGAAAAAAAGCCAAATAAAATGACAGACATTCTCTTGGTTATAAATAGCAACAATTTATACAATGTGATGTTGACATTTATAAAAGACAGCATAGCATGTGCCAGACACAGCTGATTTAAGATCAAATGGTGCAACTAAAAATAATTGCCTATGGCTTGTCTAGGAAGCTGATTTATTTTAAAGTAATGAGGAGAGATTAATCAAGTGTCTGCTATTTCAAAATGTATATGTACCCATTTATTTTAGCACCAGAATTTATACAATGTCAGATTATGTTGAAGGGTTTATGGTGGGCAGAATGATGTCCCCTGCAGTGCCCAGTGACATCAAGTCCTGATCTTCAGAACCTGTGAAATATTACTTTCAATAGCAAAGGGATTTGTGATTCAGTAAAAATCTTGAGTTAGGAAGATTATCTGAGTTATCTGGTCAGCCTAGTATCATCGCAAGGGTTTTTACTGAAGTGGAAAGGGGAGGCAAGAAGTCAGAGTTGCAAAAGGAGATGTGATAATTAAAGCAAAGGTTGGAGTGATGTTGCCATGAGCCCAGGAATTCCCGAAATTTCTAGACACTGGAAAAAGTGCGGATCACATTCTTCCCTAGATTGTCCAGAAGGAGCACAACCCCTTGACACTTTGATGTTAACCCGAGAACACTCATTTTGGCCCTCCTCCCTCCAGAAGCTGTAAGATAATACATTTGTGTTGTTTTAAGTCACTAAATTTGTGTGGCACATTTGCACAGCCATAGGATACGAGTGTAGTGTGTATCCATATTTTGATGAAACTACATTTGGAAGAAAAATACATTTCATCGTGTAGCAGTTGATTTTAAATGTGTTGTAGCTTATTTTTTCCTAATTAAGTTACTTTTCTGTTCTTAAAGCAAAAGCAGTAGATAATGCAATACATGCTGGGCACTTGGTGAAGTACTTTGCATACAGTATATTTAATCCTCATAGTACACATATTTTTTCCACTGTGATAGACTAGGGCACTGATAGACAAAGAAGCAACGTCCCTAGGTATCACAGCTAATGAGTGGTAAAACTGAGGTCCAAACTTGGCTTTTTACCTTCAAATACTAGTTTTTTCTTCTATACCATATTGTGTCTTTATAACTTGTACCTTTTAGGTAATTTTCATGTTTTGTTTGTGTAAGGGCAACTTTGGTACCTTGATAAATGCATTGAATACTCTTACCTAGAAAAAGACACCAGTAAATCTGCGTTTGAGATAAGGGAACTGCTCCCTGTGTTCCTGGCTAAGATTGTTTCATGTAGATGATAAATTTGTGCTTTTCATCTGTGGTTAGAAATCTGTACTGGTAACCTAAATATCTCTTGGTCTTTGTTGTGGAGGTGACGTACTTAGTAGGGATAGATGGTATATATAGTTCAGATGTAGAAAGATCTATCTCAGAGCCTATTGCCATAAAGTAACTAATGCTTGATGGCTTCTGCACATCCCACAATAAGAAATACATTTTTTAGTTTTGTTTTTGACAAATTCAGTCTCTTAGGTAATCAGAAGGCTGACCACCTTGAGGAGTTCAGTCATTCATCAGTAGTAATTTCTTTGATCAGTTTTCCCAGGGGTAGCAGTTTTTGGTGTGTTGGTTTGATGAGCTAATGTTGAAGCTGCCATCAGCGACATTTAAGTCCCGAGCCTCTCCTAAGCAAATCCGATCTTCCAAATGTTTGTCAAAGAAATTAGGTATGCACTGCATTGACAGTTTTCAAAAGTTTTAACTGGCCCTCTATAAATTAGTTTCAATTTGAAAAGCAATTGAATGAAGTATACAAAATAACCTGAAGTTGTGTTATCATATTTTGTTCTTGAATAGATCACATGCTCTCACTAGTAAGCATGTAACACCTGAAATAATTAGACCTAAGGTTGACATCATCATCCTTTGTTAGCTCTCTTTTCTTTCTCTCTTGTTTGTTGATTCTAATTACATATTTATTTGAGATACAGAGCACACTCAAGTTTGGGGGAAGGGGCAGCAGGAGAAACAGACTCCCCGCTGAACAGGGAGTCACTTGGGTCTCAATCCCAGGACCCTGGGATCATGACCTGAGCTGAAGACAGATGCTTAACCAACTGAGACACCCAAATACCCCTCTTTTCTTAAAGTTTATATAACATAGTGTATTTAAAACAAGAGTCTGAAGTAGGATAAGAGTGAGAGTTGCATATGTTAGATTCAGTCAGAGCAGGCAAATCTTCAGATAAACAGTGCAAGAGGGGGAGAACAAATACCCCAGGATGTTGTTATGTAGGTGGTGAAAAGTGCTAACTATCCAGTTAGCAAGAATAGAAGGAAATGCATGGGAAGAAAACTTTCAAGTGCCCCTATGGTTCTGTAGAGCCTGCGGGGCTATGCAGGTACTAAGAAGAGGCTAGGAATTTAGAAAATAGAACCAAATAAATTTTAAACTTGGTTGAATTCTTAAGTTGTTTAAAAATAATTATTTCTCAGGGAACCTAAGTGGTTCAGTTGGTTGAGCATCTGATTTGATTTTGGCTCAATTCATGATCTTAGGGTTGTGCCCTGGGCTCCATGCTAAGTATGGAGCCTGCTGAAGATTCTCTCTTGCCCTCTGCCCCTCCCCCTACTCTAAATAAATAAAATTTAAAAATTAATTATTTGTCTTAAGCATGAGGATGTTCTCCCAATATGTATTATTTGTGTATTCATGTGCTATTTTAAGCATTTCTTGGATTGTTCAATTGTTCAATTTCTTTTTTTTTTTTTTGATCAGTTTCTTAATTCATATACCAAGGTATAATTTGGCAACTTCATAATGCCAAATAGCATTTTGCACTTCATAGCATTTTTATTTCAAGTGTGGGGTATTTAAAAATTTTAATTCCATTTCATTTTTATTCATAATCTTTGTTTTTTTGCTATTTTTACATGAATTTAAACAATTTTGTTTCTCCATTATTTAAAAGTAAAAGTTTAAAAAATGAACTGTAGAAAATAGTCATTTTCAGCAAACTTGTCATTTTACATTTGTCAAATGTCATAATGTCATTTGTCATTTTGGAGAGGTTACTGGAAAAACCACCACCACCAAAAGAGCAGGGGGTAGGAGGAGAAGCAGAAACTGAGAGAAGGTTGAGCTGAGGCATTCTTAGGAGAATGAATCCAGGTTGTAAGAATCAAATAGTTAAGATGAGGGAAGCCAAGCTGTAATAAAATTCTAGTGATTGGATGGTCAGTAAATTTTTGGCAAAGGATTCAAGAGGGAATGCCACAAGATTTAGCAATCAAGGTGTTAGTTTATCAATGTTATTTAAGAATGTAATTTTGGAGGTGCCTAGGTGGCTCATTGTTAAGCATTGATTTCAGCTCAGGTCATGATCTTAGGTCCTGGGGTGAGCTCCTTGGCAGGCTCCATGCTCAGCAAGGAGTCAGCTGGAGGATTCACTTTCTCTCCCTCTGTCCCCACCCCCTGCCACTCTTACATGCACACTCTCAAATAAATAAATCTCTTAAAAATGTAATTTTAGTTTTTGGACTGAGGTGAAATATCAGTGAAATAAGCCTGAGGTTCCTTATTAGATAATCAGGAGATATGCTTCTTCAAGAGTGTTTTGAGTATCAGCTAGCATTATGTGTTTGAAATGCTTTGCCAGTTTTTAGGCCATATGCAGGCATTAAGTAAATGTTACATAGAATGACAAGGTGGGAGCTCTAGATGACAGTTGTTGAAGGAGAGGACCATTTCTAGGGAAAGGAGGCAGTGAACACAGATCATGTAGGTATTTGAGTGGGAAGGTGAGAGGCTGTTAGTTTGAGGAGAAGGATGGATGAACGAATTGAGAGAAGGAGGGAAAAACACTGGTTAGGATGCACAGAGCAGAGCTATCATCCTTCCCTATGAATTTGGAATAATCTCTATCTGTATCTAATTATCCAGAAATAATAATAAATAGTTTTTTGGCAATCTTAAGAAAATGACATTCTATTAGTGAGTGAGTAGATTATGATCCCGATTTTCAGTTTCTGGCATGGGTTGTCCTTCTTGTTTCTTTTATTTTTTTCATTTTTTATTTTTTTTTTAAGATTTTATTTATTCACAAGAGACAGAGAGGCAGAGACGCAGGAAGAGGGAGAAGCAGGCTCCATGCAAGGAACCTGACGTGGACTGCCAGGACTCCAGGATCATGCCCTGGGCCGAAGGCAGGCGCTAAACTGCTGAGCCACCCAGGGATACCCTCTTGTTTCTTTTAGAACTGTGGTGCTCAAACTATGGTATTCTGAGAATTACCGGAGGTGCTTACTTAAAATGCAGACTTCATAGTCTCTGTCCCCCAGAAATTCTGCATCAGTAAGTTTCAGGTGGAGGTGGGGCCTGGGAAACTATATTTTTAAAAATGTCTCCAATATACTTGATGCAATTGTTTGGTAGACAATACTTGAAACCACTTTGATTTCAAAGATTCAACTGAAATCACCTGTGCTACCAGTTTAAGGAGGAAGTCTTAGAATATTGGCATTATTGTAAGCAATGCAGTTTTTGTGTAGGACAGCCTACAGGATAGCCTGGTCTCTGCAATCCTTCTTTATAAACCATTTTGCAGTAGTACCAAGACAAATTTAACCAGAATTTTAACTTTTCAATCTAACCTGAAGTTCTCTATACTCTCTGTTTTGTCAAAATCATACAGAATAGCAGGGTGCCTAGGTGACTCAGTCACTTGACCATCTGATTCTTGATTTTGGCTCAGGTCATGATCTCAGGGTCATGAGATAGAGCCCCCATTGAGCCACTTGCAGAGCATGGAGCCTGCTTGAAATCCTCTCTTTCCCTCTCCCTCTGCTTCTCCCACTGCTTGTGTCCCCCCCTCCTTTCAAAAGTCACATAAAATAAATGTAAAATAACTAAATAAGAAAATATGTAAATATTTAAAAAGTACAGTTTTATTCGTTTTGCCTTTGCCATGTGTATCATAGGACTATAGACTTTTGTATGATATGGCATGTAATGCACTCTATTTTATTGAGTTTTGATCTTATTTTCATGCAAGGATCTTCCACTAGAAATACCTCAAAGAACTGTGATAATAGGGGCATGGAAAGGAATATGGATATAATAATCCTCAAGAATGAAGGAATCGAAAATTGAGTCAAGTGCTAGTATAATGTAGAAAGTGAGAGATTATTTCTCAGGGTACATATCTCACCCTCCAGGGATAGGTAGAGTCAGCAGCTAGCAAGCACTTCTGTTTCAAGGTTTCTATGTATAACAGAGTAACCCTTCAGTGCTGGAGTGATCTTCTTTATCTATACATTCTAGAAATGATTTCATCCAGCCCATGGCTTTAAAAATCTTCTGTGTGTCAGTAATTCCCAGGTCTATTTTTCCTCCAGAACTTTTTTTCTGAACTTTAAATGTGTATGTCCATCTGTGTACTTGATATCTCCATTTAAATGTCCAGTGGACATCTCTGTCTTCACATGTCCAAAAGTAAACTGATGTTTGTCCTCGAATCCATATGCCTTCTAGGATACCTCCTCTTAGTTGATTACAATCCCATCTTCCTAATTGCTCAGCCAAAAGTCAGAATCAGTCTTTGATACCTTTCTTCTTTCGTGTCCCATTTCCAGTCTACTGGGAGATCCTTTAGGCTCTACCAATAATATAGCTGGACTATTCATCATTTCTCCTTCTGCCAGTCAGATCCAAGCTTCCTTCATCGGTACCCTGGAGTATTTTAACAACCTCCAGCCTGTTTCCTCATTTGGCTCTTACATTCCTTCACCCTTAACATAGTAGGTGGAGTAAACCTGTTAGAGTATAGCACTTCTGCTGTTCAGCCTCTCCTTGTTTCTTTCAGAATAAAGTCCAGAGCTCTCACAATGACCTACATGATCTGGCTCTCTGTTAACCATCTGACCTCACCTCCTACTTCTCTCCTTTTACTTCACTTCAGCCACAATAGCTTTTTTTCTCTTCCTTGATCATTCCATTCATAACCTCATCTGAGCACCTATGTGCTATTTCTCCTTCATCTCCCCCACCCTTTTTTTTTCAAAAGAGAGAGGGAAGTGGGAGGAGCAGAGAGAGAGAAAGAGGGAGCAAGAAACTCTCAAGTAGACTCCACATGGAGCAAGGATCCCCATAGGGCTCCATCTCACAACCCTGAGATCATGACCTGAGCCCAAATCAAGAGTCAGACATTTAATCAACTGAGCCACCCAGCCATCCCCTCCTTCGTGTCCTTTTTAATATTTCTTTACTCAAATGTCATCTTCTCATTGAGGCCTGCATCTTGACATTATCTTTCTTTTACCTGCTCTGGCACTCTTGATCTTTCTCCCCCTGCCCTCTCTCATAACCATAGTGTTTACCACCACCTTCTTCTTTTTTTAAAAAAAATTAAATTAAATATTATGTTGTTTATTATCATTTTTTATTTTTTAAATCATTTATTTAAATTCAATTTGCCAACATATAGTATAACACCTTCTAACCTATGTATATCTAATTATTTCATCTTTGTTTTTTGTCCTTCTCCCTTGTTAGATGTCAGCTCCATGAGCAGCCAGAGATGGTTAGTTTGTTTCACCAATGTATTACAAGCTCTTAGAACAGAATGTGGTAGAGTAGGTTCTCAATAAACATTTGTCAACTTCTCTGAATCACAGAATAAGTCAACAGGACCTGCAGTAAACACAACAAACTGGAGATTATATTCAGGAAAAACATAGAACTCTAAGAAATGAAGAACTTGCTCCTAAGCTCATGTACAGACTCACTCACCCAGAAACCTAGCACAAAAACTCCCAATTTAAAAGCACCTAGACCATATGTGAAAGAGACCCACTTACAAATCTCTGGTGCTTACCAGAGAGGCAGGAAACTTTTAGAACTTTCCTCAGGGATGGAGACATTGGCAGATCCATATTTGTGACCTTATTTACTTTGTTAAAGTTGGTGAGGGAGTAGGAATCATTTGGGTACTGTTCCTGTAATCTGCTAGACATGTGGATGTCCCCAGCTGAGAGTCCTGCCAACCCCCACACTGTAACTGTGCATCCCAACAGCCCTGCCCACCCCTTTGCCACAGTGCAGCCTTGTAGTGCTCAGTACAGAGGTGTGTTACAGCCAGGCTGTGCACTAGCCCTATACACACTGCATTGCAGACATAGCTCTGCCATAGCAAACAGGTTAATGCATCCTATACAGAGGATGCTTCTTGAACACCTAGCTCTGGCCAGAGAGGATTAAGTTCCTAGGTCATATGACATCTCCTTTGAAAGGTCACTCCTTCAATATTTGGAGATGTGATTGATTTACCTAATACACAGAGAAATCAAGCAAACATGAAACAAACACAGAGAATCAAGCAAAATGAGGAGATAGAGGAAAATGTTCCAAACAAAACAGGAGAAATCATTAGAAAATGACATTGATGAAATGGAGATAAGCAGTGTATCTGATAAAGAATTCAAGGTAATGTCATAAGGATGCTCACTGAACTCAGAAGAAGATTGGATCAACACAATGGGATCCTCAACAAAGAGAAATACAACAAAATTTCAAACACAAGGTACCGAACTGAACAACACAGTAATTGAACTGGAAAATACACTAGAGCAGCTCAACAGGATGAAGCCAAAAATCAGATCAGCAAGCTGGAAGAAAAAGCAGTAGAAGTCTCCCAAAGCAGCAAAAAGAAAAAAGAATGAAAAAAAATTGAAAATAATTTAAGGAGCTTTGGATCAACATTAAGTGGAATAATATTCTCTTATAGGGGTCCAAATACAAGATAGACAGGCGCAGAAAACTTGTTTGAAGAAATAATAGCTGAAAACTTTTCTAAATTAAGACAAGAAAATAGACCTACAGGTCTATAAAGGCCAGATAGTTCAGATAAGAACCCAAAGTGATCCATAGGAGGACACATTATAATTAAAATGGAAAAAGAGAGAAACTTAAAAGTTGGAAGAGAAGAACAACTTACTATATCCAGGGAAACCCCATAAGGCTATCAGCAGATTTTTCAGCAGAAACTTTGCAGGCTAGAGAAGAGTGGCATGACATATTCAAAGTGCTGAAAGGAGAAAACTTCTACCCTAGAAGTCTCTATCACTAAGTTTAGTATTCAGATTTGAAGGAGACGTTAAAAGTTTTACAGATTTAAGCAAAAGCAGAAGTGGTTCATCATAATTAAGCTGGCTCTGTAAGGAGTGTTAAAAGGACTTTTCTAAACTGAAAAAGAAATGGCACTAAATACTACGAAAGTATACGGAAGTAAAAATGTCGCTGGAAAAGGTCAGTATATGGTAAAGGTAGTGGATTAGTTGCTAATATGGCAAGTGTGAAGGTCAAAATACAAAAATAGTAAAATTAACTAAAATCAGTTAATGGAAGCACAAAATAAAAAGATGTAAAGTGTGACATAAATATAAAACGTGAAAGGCAGAAAGGAAAAATGTAAAGTTTTGGACTATGTGCAGCTTAAGATGCTATCAACTCAAACAGACCTACAATAGGAAATTATAAGTGACCATAATAACCATAATGCAAATTTATACAAAATACACAAAAGAAAATGAAGAAAGGAATCTTAACAATATAAAAGGAAGGCATTGAACCAGAAGTGAAGAGAGAGAAAAGAAGAATAGACAGGAACTATGAAAACAGCCAGAAAACAATTAACAAAATGGCAGTAAGTATGTATCTATCAATAGCTACTTTAAATGAACTCCATATTTCAGTCAAAAGACAGAGAGGTTGAATGCATAAAAAAGAGAAGACGTGTCTATATGCTCCCTGTAAGAAACTCACTTCTGAAGTAAAGACATACCTAAACTGAAAGTGAAAGAATGGAGAAATATATTCTTTGCAAATGGAAACAAAAAGCTCTAGCAGCTATACTTAATAGCAAAGTAGACTTTAAAACAAAACTATAGTAATAAACAAAAAAGGCATTATGTAATGAAAAGGGTTAATCTAACTAGAAGACATACCCTTTATAAATATATGTGCACCAAATATAGAGACCCAAGATATATAAAGCAAATGTTATTGACCTAAAGGGAGAAATTGACAGAAATATAATAGTAGGGGACTTTAACACTCCATCAGTGGATGCATCATCCAAACAGAAAGTCCATGAGCAAATAGTGGCTTTGAACAGTACATTAGACCAGTTAGACTTAATAGATATGTGCAGAATATTCCATCCAAAAAGAACAGAATACACATTCTTCTCAAGTGCTCATGGAACATTCTCCATGATAGACAATGTTGGGCCACAAAACTAGTCTCAATAAATTCAAGAAGATGAAATATCAAGCATCTTCTCCACCCACAATGTTATAAAACCAGAAATCAAATACAAGAAGAAAATTGGGAAACCCTCCCAAATATGGAGATCAAACAACATGCTACTGAACAATCAGTGGGTCATTGAAGAAATCAAAGAAGGAATTAAAAAGTACCTGGGGATGGAAATGAAAATAGGAACGCCACAAACCAAAAATTTTGAAATCAGCAAACGTGATTCTAAAAGGGAAATTCATAGCATTACAGGCTTCCCTCAAGTAAAAATAATCTAATTTGACACAAAAAGGAAGCCCAAAGTTAGTAGATGGAAAGAAATAATAAAGACCAGAGCAGATATAAAGGAAAGAGACAAAACAATAGAAAAGGTCAATGAAACTAAGAGCTATTTCTCTGAAGAGATAAAGCATCTGACAAACCTTTAGCTAGACTCATCAAGAAAAAGAGGATTCAAGTAAAATCAGAAATGAAAGAGAAGTTACAACTGACACCACAGAAATACAAAGAATCATGAGACTATGAACAATTATACACCAACAAATGGGACAATCTAGAGGAAATGGATGAATTCCTAGAAACATACAATTTTCCAAGACCAAGTCATAAAGAAAAAAAAAATCTAAGTAGACTAATTACTAGCAAGGATATTGAATAATAATTAGAATTTCCCAACAAAAGTCTAAGGGGCTTCACAAATGAATTTTATCAAGCATTTAAAGATTTAATGCATACTGTTTAAAAACTGTTAGAGAAAGTTAAAGGGGAGGGAGCACTTTATTATTTTTGAAACATTATCCTGATACCAAAACCAGACAAGAATACCACATATACACAGAAAGTTACAGGCCAATATCATTGATGACACTGATGAAAAAATTCTCAACAAAATACTAACAAACTGAATTCAATAATACATTAAATGGATCATAAGCCATGATCAAGTGGGTTTTAGTCCAGAGATCCAAGTGGTGGTTTAGTGCCCATAGATTAATCAAAATGGCATAGCACATTAACAAAATTAAGGATAAAAACCATATGATCTTAATAGATGCATAAAAATCATTTGACAAGATTCAACATGCATTTATATGATCCAAACTCAGCAAGGTGAGTAAAGATAAAAGACATATATGACAGACCCACAACTAATATACCCAATGGTAAAAACCTGACAGTTTTTCCTCTAAGATCAGAAACAAGAAGAGGATTACACATCTTGCCTCTGTTAATTCAACACAGTATTAGATGTCTTAGCCATAGCAATTAAGCAAGAAAAAGTAATAGAAGGCATTCAAGGACGGAAGAACTAAAATTGTCACTCCTTGCAGTTGGTACCATATTATATATAGACAATCCAAAAGATTACACTAAAAACTGTTAGAACTGATAAATGGATTCAGTAAAGTAGGAGGATACAAAATCAACATAACATAAATCTATGGCATTTCTACACATGAATAATGAATTATCAGAAAGAGGAAATAAGAAAACAATCTCATTTAAAAGAATAAAATGGCTAGGAATAAATTTAACCAAGAAAGTGAAAGATCCATACGCTGAAAACTATGACATTGATCAAAGAAATTGAAGAAGACACAAATAAATGGAAGGATAGTCCGTGCTCATGAATTAGAAGAATTAATTTTGTTAAAATGTCCATACTACCCAAAACAATCTACGGATTCAGTGCAGTGCCTTTCAAAATTCCAAGGGCAGTTTTCATGGAACTAGAGCAAATAATTCTAAAATTTGTACGGAACCACAGAAGATCCCATATAGCCAAGGTAATCTTGAAAAAAAAAAAAAAAGAACAAGGTTTGAGGCATCATGCTCCTTGGTTTGAAATTATACTACAAAGCTATAGCAATCAAAACAGTTTGGTATGGGTGTAAGAACAGGCACACTGATAAATGGAACGGATTGAGAGCCCAAAATTAAACCCACACATATATGGACAATTTACAGCAAAAGAGCCAATGACATACCATGGAGAAAAAAGAGTCTTTTCAATAAATGGTTTTGGGAAAAACTGGACAGCCACATGCAAAAGAATGAAACTTGACCACTGTCTTGCAGTATATACAAACAATAACTTGTAATGCATTAAAGACTTGAATTTAAGACCTGAAACTGTAAAAGTCCTAGAAGAAGAAAATACAGGAAGACACAAGCTCCTTGACATGTGTCTTAGCAATATTTTTGTAGGTGTGACTCTAAAGGCAAGGGAAACAAAAATAAACAAAGTGGTCTACATCAAACTTCTGCACAGCAAAAGAAATCATTGAAATGAAAAGATTATCTACTGAATAGGAGATTTTTGCAAATCATGTATCCGATAAGGGATTAATGTCCAAAATATATAAAGAACTCCTACAATTCAAAAACACCCCACAAAGTAACTCAATTAAAAATGAGCAGAGTATCTGAATAGACATTTTTTCCAAAGAAGACATTCAGATGGGCCAGTAGGCACATGAAAATATATTCAGCACCGCTATTTATTAGGGAAATGCAACTCAAAACTGATTTCACACATCACCTAACATCAGTTAGAATAGGTATTACCAAAAAGACAAGATAGGATATGTCTTGGTGAGGACATGGAGAAAAGGGGATCCTTGTACATTGTTTATGGGAATATAAATTGGTACAGCCACTACAGAAAACATTATGGAAACTTCCCCATACTGTTAAAAATTTAAGACTGGAACTACCATATGATCCATCTTTTCCACTCCTGGCTATTTAATCTGAAGAATATAAAAATACTGATTTGAAAAGATACATGCACCCCTGTGTTTATTGTAGCACTATATACTATAGTCAAGACCTGGAAAGGACGTGGATGTCCACTGGTAGAGGAATAGGTGAAGAAGATGTGGTGTATATATGTATACAATGGAATATTACTCTGTCATTAAAAAAGAATGGAATCTTGCCATTTGTGACAACATGGATAGATGTTGAAGGTAGTATACTAAGTGAAAGAAGTTAGAGGATGACAAATACCATATAATTTTATTCATATGTGAAACCTAGAATAAAGCAAATGAACAAACAAAACTAACTCCTAGATAATAAACAACTGATTGGTGGCTACCAGAAAGTTGGGAGAGGACAAAATAGGTGAAACAGGGTCATTATATGGTGATGGATGGATGGTAACTAGACTTCTAGTGGTAATCACCTTATGGTTGCATACAGGTGTCAAATTGTAATGGTATATACCCGAAAGTCATATAATGTCACATACCAATTTTACCTCAGGTACAAAAGGAAAATGGTGGGAAAAAGAACAATCTAAAAAATGGGTAATTAATCTTAAATTAGGCCCCCAGACCCTTCTGCCGTGAAGCATACTTTGATAAGAAGTTTTGAGATATTGTTAAGGAAAATGAAAGTTTATTTAATAATACTAGTTTTATTAAAAAATATTACATTTCTAGTCATCTTGGCTAGAAGTTAACTGTTTAAAGGCAGAAATTACCGTTAATTGACGGGTCTTTATGAATTTGGTGTTAATGATTGTGGAGAGATGCTCAGTTTAGTCTTTGGATGAATGTATAGTTGGGGATGAAAAATGTCACAAAATCATCTGATCATTTAATGATTTGATTTTTTTTACCATTATTAGATATGTATCTGATAGCTGTCATGTGAAATATACGTATTACAAACGTATTCCTAGTTTTGTTTACGTATCTATTTCTTTAATGATATACATGTGTTTATTGATATGTAAGAAGAATTCCACTTTCTTTTTGAGGGTGACTTCTGCCACCACCTAATGTGCATCTTTTTAGCTGTGTGGTGCTATTGTAGAGGCTTTCCTGGAACACCAGTGCCAGTTTCTTAGAAGTAAAGTCATAAAAAGGCGTTCAAAGTAACCATTTGTGCCTGGTGTTCTTACAAAGCCACATTCCATTAATTTGCTTCTGAACATGCATAAATGAAGAATTTCTGTACTCTTTTTGAAATTGTTTCCTAATGTCATGCCAAAACGTTAGTTCTCTTTGTTCTAAATACAGCCCTAGTACATAAAGACCTTGGAGTAACAAATCTTTCTTCCATTAGTTTATCTTAGCATTAGGTAAGGACTGTGACTAAGTCAGAATTGAAGTCTTTTTTTCCTCTTTCTTTGTCATGATGGCTGAGTTCCTTTACCATAATGGAGTAATAAAGGAAGACTAAATTAAAAGCCAGATGAGCTGAGTTTTAGTTTTCTAATTTCTGTAAGATTTTCGTATTCACTTCATCTCAGTACAGCCTACCTTCTTCCTGGGGTATTATAAAGACAAAGGGAGATGAGAAAATGCTGTTGAGGGGCAAAACAAAATACTGTTCAAATACAAGATATTCTCATGGAAAGAAGGTATTTATACTATTCATAGAGTTGAAGAGGTTAAAGATTTGAAGAATTCTTAAATTGTGCTGAAAATCATAGATGATGCGTCTGATAGATTCAGATAGAAAATCTGTACCAAGAGAGGAGTGTTTGTAAGACAAGGGGCATGATGTCTATTCCTCCTGCCTCGTACCTTTCATTTTTTGTATTTGTTCTCACTTTTTCCAGATAAATATCCTTATTTCTGTTCCCTTTCCTACCACCCAATGCACACCTTTACTCACAAGTACTTTTTTTGTTTTCCTTAAAAGGGAGCTACCATTAAAAAAGATGAGCAGACTGGAGCCATCGTTGTGGCTAGAATCATGAGAGGAGGAGCTGCAGATAGAAGTGGTAAGGATTTAAAAAACAAAACATGAAGTGGTAAGGGTTTCAACACTAGGTGCGGGGATGGGTCATGTTGTATTTCATGGGCAACATTTCCAACATGTAAGTAAGAGGATAACAATCATTTGATGTAATACCTCAGAATAATAAGATACTCTTCTCTGTATTGAATTGTAGGAACCTATTGAAATAAATAATTCTCACTCTACAATCTAAGTTTACATGGGCTTCCAAAGTTATATTAAGATCTGTTTCAAGTGGTTCTGCTTTGAAAAATACTACTGCAAGTGTGCAGCCTTTGAAACAAAATAAAAATTCTTTTATTAGGTGAAAATCATGTACATTTCTAGACAAAGACCAGGATGCTGATGTCATTTCTTTGCCGGCATTATAACATGGTAGTCCCTGATTCATTGCTGTTGAGAGGCACAGAATCTGAAACCCGAGAAGCACAAAGGTCTCCTCAAATGTATTAAGGGAACCAAACAGTGCTTTGAGTCTGGACACTGTTGCAAAGAGCAGTTCTTTTGTAGGTAACTCTGCTAATTTACTACCAAATTTGTTACTTCTCAGGTCTTATTCATGTTGGTGATGAACTTAGGGAAGTGAATGGGATTCCAGTCGAGGATAAAAGGCCTGAGGAAATAATTCAGATTTTGGTAAGCTGAAAACATTTTAAAATTGTAGTAAAAAATGACATTGAATCAGTACGTTTCAGACTTGGTTATACATATAGGACTTGGATTTAGTAATCCAGAGTTGAAATCCCAGTTTCATTTCTTAGTTCCTGTATGTCCTCAGAAAATACCTTAATCTTTGCGTTGCCTTGGTGTTTTCATTTCTAAATGAAAGCAAGAAGAGGTAAATCTCTCACTGGAGTATTTTGAGGATTAAATGGGCTAATGTATATGAAGACTTTATTACAGGGCTTGTCCCAAATAGGTACATAATAGATGGCATCTACCCTGTTGTTCGTGATGCATTTTTCTTTTCCCTTCTCTCATCGATATGGCCAGACTGTAGGCTGTGCTTTCTAAGGTATCTAAAACAGTGAAACTAATTTAGATGTCTTGTGAAATCTAAAACAGAACAAAATTATTTTAGGTCTTGACAGTATTAATTCTCCAGTTCATTTGTAAGGAGAAAAATGAGGAAGGCTGTCTCTGTTAATGTGTGAAAACATAACATACAGAAATAGAGTTTAGTATCTTAAACAGACCCTGTATATAAAAAAAAATCTAGTAATGATTAAGGTGGTGGCATTTTAAATCCGTGGGAAAACAGTGAAGTCATTTCATAAATGGTATTGGATAAATTGACGATTCAAGTAGAAAAAATAAAGTCAGTCCCTATTTTACGCTACACCCAAAACAGATTCCAAAGAATTAAATATTTTTTAAAAATCAAAAAAATGAAGACTTTTTAAATTTGATGTGAAATACAAATAGAAAAATAATGGATGTGTTTGCAAGAATTGAAAATTTTGTGTATAGAAAAAGATGACATATATGACTTGAAAGACATGTGACGCTTAGAAAAAATATTGTCAATATGTGATAGGTGTTTTAACATGGAGAGAGTTCATAAAAATTAATAAGAGAAAAAATATTTACAGAAAAATTTACAAAAAAACCCATCTGAAAAATATTGTTTTGGAAGGATTTAAAACCTTAATAATAGCTACAGTCAGCAGATTCTAGGCACATAGTTCTACTTATATGCTTCCAGTACTGGGATGAATTTAGTAGATCCTTTTGATATGGCTATCTGAAACCATTAAAATTTTAAATTTGCCTACCCTTTAATCAAGAAATTCAATTGTTGGGAATTGACCTGTAGGAAATAATTTGGCGGATGTATTATATAGGCAAGATTGTAAAAAATATTTAGGAATAGGAAGAAGGTTGCATTGATGGATTAATCCATTGTACATCCAAGTGATGGCAATCATAATGGTTGATAGACCTGTAGGACTTTTTAATACTAGTAATTCTTATAGTGGTTGGACCCTTAATGACACTGTTCTAAGGGCTTTGCACACATTAACACAGATGCACACACAAAGTAGTAGAATTGGAAGAGGTCATAAAGAAGACTTACTTTCTCTCTACCTGTACAATTCAATATTATATGAATTCTTCATAAGATTGGTGAATTGTTTTATGATGGGTAATAATAGTGATATTACCAGTTTGAAATCGGTCCTGTAAAATTCTGATCGAATTTAGATAGAATCTAGATAACTAGATAGATAGATAGATCGATACTATTAAAACCCTGTTTTACTTGAGTCTCTGTGCTCTCCTGGAGCTGCCTCCTTATATTTGCAAGAGCTGATTCTGTGCAGCTTTTCCCAGCTGGGCTTTCAGGGACTTCACACTGGTAAATGGAAGTTGACTATGGTCCATGGACATTGGCAAACAATGCAAATCAGGGCCTCCTCCTCCTTTCCCCCAGACCAGAGCCCTGGTTTACGAGAGTGAGCCTCAGAGATAGCTCTACATTCTCCCTTCTCTCTCCTTCTTTCCTTCTTCCTTTATCTGCCTAATCTCGTCTTTCTCTTTTCTTTCCTCCCTTATTCCTCTCACATATGTGCCAGATACTTAGTGCTTTCATGGGCCTTAGAATTTAGCCGGAGGATGCCTGGGTGGCTCAGTGGTTGAGCTTCTGCCTTTGGCTCAGGGCATGATCCCAAAGTCCTGGGATCGAGTCCCTCATTGGGCTCCTTGAATGGAGCCTGCTTCTCCCTCTGCCTATGTCTCTGCCTCTCTCTCTCTCCGTGTCTCTCATGAACAAATAAAATCTTAAAAAAAAACAATTTAGCCAGGATAACAGATATTAAGAAATAATTGTATAAATGATAACTTAGCACAGTTATGAGACATACTAGAAAGAAACAGAAAGATGTGAGAGTATATATATATATTTTTAAATATTTTATTTATTTATTCATAGAGACAGACAGAGAGGCAGAGACACAGGCAGAGGGAGAAGCAGGCATCATACAGAGAGCCTGACATGGGACTTGATCCAGGGTCTCCAGGATCACGCCCCGGGCTGCAGGCGGCGCTAAACCGCTGCACCACTGGGGCTGCCCGACATGAGAGTATATTAAGGGGAGATCTGCTCTGGTCTGAGATGGTCAGAAAAGCACTGCATGTATTGTTTTGCTTTAATTAAATTAATAGGTATTTAATCTTTCCACCTTTTAATTAATCTATTACATTTTGTATTTTACTAACTTGAATATAATAGCAGTGAATGTTCTTATTTTTTTCTGATGCACATTGCAGCTAATGTATATACATATTCTGTATAAGTTAATCGTACATTTATAACTGAGTTACTGACAATACAACTATCTTGTCCCTAAAAACGTGATGTGCCGATACTTAAATGTATGTGAACCTTGCATATCATCTGTCCTCACCATGTAATATTGTCTGTGTAAGGCACTTTGTAGTTTCTGTGTTTCTATTTTGAAGTAGCTCAACATGGATGGTAATATATTCGTCGGCATTTTGAAACTGCACAGGAGGTAAAAGTGGATTTAATGTTCAGTGTTTTTTAACTTACTTGACAAACTTGAGTGCTTTCTCATACTGCAGGAATTTCTACAAAAATAGTTTTCTCAGTTTGGCTTATCTAAGAGGAGAAACCCCAGGCTTATAAATTTTTCAGTCAGTCCATCTTCTACCTGTTTTGCCTTCTTTTTCCTTGCCTGTAGAAGTTCTCTGATAAGTCTTTCTTCTGTTTTCAGGCTCAGTCTCAGGGGGCAATTACATTTAAGATTATACCCAGCATCAAAGAGGAGACACCATCCAAAGAAGGCAAGGTAATCATTACTTAAAAATATTTTTTTGTTTGTTTTGGTGGTGGGGAGGGGTGTGTGCTAATATTTCCCTGTCTAACACGTACCCACTATGTCACAAGTTCATTTTCGTATTCTCTTTTTTAAAAAAAAATCTTTTTAAAAAAAAATCCTTAGAGAAGAATGTTGGCCCTTCCACTTTATTTTTTATATTTACTCCTTTTAAATGAAACTCTCTTCCAGATGTTTATCAAAGCCCTCTTTGACTATGACCCTAATGAGGATAAAGCAATTCCATGTAAGGAAGCTGGGCTTTCTTTCAAAAAGGGAGATATTCTTCAGATTATGAGCCAAGATGATGCAACATGGTGGCAAGCAAAGCATGCAGGTGATGCCAATCCCAGGGCAGGTTTGATTCCCTCAAAGCATTTCCAGGAAAGGTGAGCTACTGGCATGCAGTAATGGTCTCTCTTCAAATGACCTTTTGTTCTCTGCAAAATATCACTCGAGGATAGTTGTGATAAAATAAGCACTAAAGCCTTGCTCTAGAATCCTTTATCCCCTCAGATTTGGATTTCTGTTTTGTCTAACTAAGTATGAATAATGACCAAAAATAATATGACAGGACCAGGTCATATTCAGTTTTTGTTATGAAGCAAATGGAAAAATAACACATTAATATCTGAAACTGTATTGATGTGAAAGGTGGGGGGAAAAAAAGAAGAGTGATTTTGGAGTAGGGTGATTTATAAAAATTTGAAAGTAAATGATTTATTTTTTAATTTGAATAGATTGCATTGTGTTCATTTTTTCCCCTGGCTTCCCGTTTTTTTTTTCCCTTGGGACTTTTAATATTTTGGTGTTATATTAATCTTGGATCTGTACTGAAAATTGATAGGCATTGACCTTCTTTTTCCCCCAGGAGATTGGCTCTGAGACGACCAGAAATACTAGTTCAGCCCTTCAAAGTTTCCAGCAGGAAATCATGTAAGTTTGTTAATAAAAATGCAGAGTAACCAAATCTTGCTGTTTATTTTTGACTACTAAAGCAGGTGTTTGTGGTAGAACGAGAGCTTGTATTGCCTTGTGATAGCTTTGGGATCATCATTTCATGGCAACCAAGCAAATAAGAAACTCACAGTAGAATATTAAAGTGAATCTTTTGAAGAAAGGGGTGTTTGCGGTTGTTTATAATAAACCCATCACTCACACTTTAAGAAACTAACTAGCAACACTACTCTTCTTGACTTCTGCTGTTTTATAAATGCAACTCCTTTATTTCTCCAAAGCTAGAAGGTTTGGGTGAGACATAAAATCAGGGGGAGGTAATCTACCACTTTCTTGGGCATTGACAAAGGCCATTGTGCCTAAGAACAGTTATTTTTGTTCTTTGCTTATCCAGAAATTGTAGTCACTCTAACCTTTAATCTGCCTGTTTGGAGTTGTTACAAGATGAGATTAAATCAAAATAAGAGCAGAAAAAGGATGGAGGTGTAGGATTACTGAAAAAGATAGTGTGGATTTGGGTGCATTTTTCCCCCTCCCTTCATACTCCTCTCAGCTCTTGTTTACTCCCCACTCCTCACCTCCATCAAGTCCCCATCCCATAAATTTCCTACTTCATCTCCTCAAAATGTTTCATGGTTCTAGGTATTTTAAGAGTAAAAAAAAAAAGCCTTTTGTTTTCAACATAGAGCTCATACATTAAAAGGCGAAATGCACAAATAAACGGTCCTGGAATTTTGCACCAACATCTGGTTTTAGTATTGTTGCATTTTTCACATCTCCTGTTATTTCTGTCAGTTTGTAGACGCGTATAGCCTAGGAATTACATTATAAGAGAGCCAAACTACAGTCAAGTATAAATCTCACAAGCAAGCAAATACTTCAAGGGGAGCACTGATTCAAAAGCCTGCTTGTTCTTGCTTCGTTAAGTCTGGGCAGAATAAAAACACACTTGTCACAGAATGCCACATGGATTGTGACATCAGAAAGCATACAGTTTAACCAGAAGGGTGCATCGTTTTTAAGTGTGATGAATTTTCACTGGCAGGCGCTCCAGGCATCCACCTGACTTGCTCTTGGAGGGATTTCTAAATTGGGGGCCTGCACCCTTCTAATGCATTTGATGCGTGTGGGATAAAATGTGTGTAACTTGAAAAGGACATCAGTATGATTCCACTCGCATCTTAATCCATACTCCCAATTTGAGTCTAGTTTGATATGATTGTGAATTTTCATTTAAGAGTTTTTATAAATGTGTTTCTTTAAAGAACTACATGAAATGGGTACATTATCTTTTTAATAGCTCTCCCCAAACTGATTTCAGTATAAATGTGTGTGAATGCCAGAGGTATTGTGTGTGTGTGTGTGTGTGTGTGTGTGTGTGCGCGCGCGCGCGCGCCCGTGCATGTATATAGAACTGTTAATTAATAATGGATGATTTTTGTCTATTATTCAGAGTTTTCCGTATTATAGTCTTTAATATTTGCATTTGAGAAATATTTATTCTAAAATTAGTGAAATGTTATTATCTGGATTTTTTTAAGAGTTTGTTTTTTCTGCCCTTCGAAGATCATTTAAGAATGTTTACTGATTCCCATTCACAGTTCCTTTTTTCTATTTTTTAAGTTGACTTGATTCAAATAAATAATAATATAATAATAATAATATAAACAAATATGGCCATATTATCCAAATCACTAGTGTATAGCAAATAGGACCTTATTTAGAGAGATAGTCTATGTCCATGAAGATTAAATAAAAATATTACTTTTATTGTCAAAGAATTAAAATTCCATTTGAAGTTTACTTAATGTTGTCTCCTAAACCCCTGAACTCAAAAGTTAAGCAAGAATTATTACACTGGTTCTAAACATTTTAAAAGTAATTTAAAAGCACTTTGTTTTATAACCTGTGTATCTGATAGTGACTCTTTACATAACTATACTTGTAAAGACCATCTGACCCAAGACTTCCTGGACTTCAACATTTGGTACTTAGATTTTTAGGATAGGACATCCATTGTGCTCTTTGAATTATAGAATAATGCTATGAAGAAAAACAGAAAGTTAACAGAAAATCTTTTAGTAATATGACTTTGAATAATAATTCATAGACTAGGTTTTAAGGAACATTTCTGTAATGTAAAAATTATAGAAGGAGAATAATTCTGTCATGTTGGTATTTCTAAATTTACTAAAAAGTAGTCATGTTGATAATTTTCTGCACTAAATTTTGCAAGTGCATTTAAAACCTAGGACGTAGTGTTAAATGGTGAATTTAGGATAATGACTTCAGTCAGGTAATAATATGTATTGAATTAGCCAGCTAACTTCTTTCACAAAAAATTATATTACTATGGTTTTACTCTTTATTTGACTCACATCATATCATCATAACTAAAGTAGTTTGCATGGAGGAAAAGCTCTGGAACTATAGGGGTTCAGTCAATGTCAAACTCAAAGTCAAAAAGGAGTGGAGAATGCATTTATGTTTGTGCTAGAGCTGGAGATCCTGGCTTCCTGGTAGATAAAATCAGGAACCCTAATATTGATGTCTTCAGGCTTTAAAACTGGCATCCTTATGCATAACTTTGTGGTGTTCATCTTTGATGCTTGGCTATTTCCTCCCCTTAAGTATCCTGGCATGTCTAATACCAATTGAGAAAATAGGCTTCAAACAAACAAAATAGTTTGCCTCTTGAAATTAAACATTCCTAAAAAATATGAACTCTTAAAACCAAAGCATAAGCAAATCATAGAAGCTTGAGAGCTTGAGAGAGGGAATCACCTCCACTTCCTCCTGTTTTGCTTTTTTTTTCTTTTTTCCAAAGAATAGCTTGCCCAACAAAGAAACCTATAATAGAATTCTGTGTTCCCTCCCTTTCTCCTTCATCTCATGATAGGCTCTTACATAATGGATTTGCATTAGAAATAGACACAGAAGAGCAGCCTAGAAGTCTGATAGGTTTCCTTTGACATGACCAACTTTTAGATTATTACATGAAAGATACAAGTTAAGTGTTTTGGAAATGAGTTAAAAGCATATCTTAGTCTCAAGTAAAACATATAGGAGTCGTTTTCATGACAGACACTTGGCAGCTTGCAATTCTTATGTCGATATAATTTAAAGTACTTTCTGATTTTCTGCCAAAACCTTATTTTTATAGTTCAGTTGCATATATATAAAGCAATATGGTATCACCTAACCTTTAAAAAGAAATATGATTTCCTTTGGTTAATTAAAGTACTGTTTGTCCCCTTTCTATTGAAATTAAACTTTATTAGTTAAGAATTGTCGTCTTAGCAATAAAAACATTATAATAACTTTGGCTTCAATAGTATGTAACATATTCAAAACTAGTTTACATGGTATTCAGAAAAGGCTCTTCTTATTCAAATAGTCTGTTTTACAGGAGAATATTCCAGCATGATTTTTATTTATGGTGCTCAGTTTCTTTTTTTAGTTCTCGAAATAGAAATACCTGAAAATATCTCCTACAACTGATTGATATTAATTTAAAATTTTTTTTTACAAGAACACCTCTTACATAATTCTTATAATAAAAAGAATCCAGGAGATATGATTTATTAGCCTTTTAAAGATTAGAAGGTAAAAGCCCAAAACCTTTTTTTTGTAGAATTTGGTTTTGCCATTTGTGGTTAGCTGTCATGTGGGTACAAAATAAAATATTTAACTGGACCAGAGATATTCATTCAAACAGCATATAACTGAATTCATTCAAAAACAAGCATTTTGTGGATTGAAGATCACAATCCACCAACAGTATAAATTCTGAGTAAACAAATGATGTCACTCTACATGGTATCAATATTTTGGAAGGCCAAACATTTGAGAGTAACATATATAACATTCCAGGTTGTTATAATACAACTTTTCAAATTAAGTAAACTCCTTTCTCCTGGCATCTTAAACAGTGTTATTTAGTGTGTTCATATATAAAGTTAATTCAGAAATTAACTTGTAGATTGCTTACGTTCTTATATTAAATTTGTATGCCTAAACCTTGTCAAGTATTTTCTTAATTTTGGTGGCATTTTGTGTTAACAGAAACATATGGGGTTTTAAAAAATAGTGAAAGTGGTTTTCCCCCTAATATTTACTGATATTCTTTGGGAAATGCCAGAGTTCAGAGTTTGTGTCGACAGAGGTGCAGATTAAAACCTAAACTGTAAATTGTATGTCAGACTGTTTATGTCAGGAGATAGCTGGAGGTGATGGCCTAATTGTTATAGCTAACTTTTCATCTCAGTAGATTATGTTCTTCTTACATAAATTGAATATATGCCTTTTATTTTTATTTTTTAAAGATTTTATTTATTGATTCATGTGAGAGAGAGAGAGAGAGAGAGAGAGAGAGAGAGAGAGGCAGAGACACAGGCAGAGGGAGAAGCAGGCTCCATGCAGGGAGCCTGATATGGGACTCTATCCTGGGTCTCCAGGATCAGGCCCTGGGCTGAAGGCGGCGCTAAACCGCTCAGCCACCTGGGCTGCCCAAGATGTTCCTTCTAAAATGCTATCAAGGCATGTGCTTTTAGCTTTTCCATACGAAGGGTTCTAAACCATACTATCTCTTGCCTTTTGTCTTGAGAACCCTACGCTATGTGGCTAAGAAAGAGTTGATTATCAATTAGGAGCATGGTCCGAGGCCACAGATTATTGCATACTTTTAGGGAAGATCACATGGGGGCAGTGGGAAGTGAAATAAAGAAGTTTTTAGGGTGGGGATTTAACTGTGCCCCCATAAATACTATCACACCTATAGAGACACAGTTTCTGCACTTGTCAAGAGTATGTGATGTTGCTCCAGCCACCGTGGCTAGCACCCGGCAGTATGAAAGACTTCCTCCTGCCCTGTGTGTGGAGCTCATCAAATGCTCTTCACGAGAGCTTTTCCACTGCATTCTCTGAAGACAGCCAGAATTACTCTTTGTGACCTTGTTGGCTTCTCCTCTGTGATTTTCCCATCCTGCTCTTCAGTTCTTGAAGAGGTGGAAAACACTCCTGATAGCCTGGGGAGAGTCTCCCCCCATTCTCCAGTCAGGAGAAACACAAGTGGAAGGTTCCAGCTTCAGGGGAAGGGGGCAAGAGGCTGGTGTCCTGGGAAGTGGTGAGAGTAGACAAGAAACTTGAAAGAAGCTTTCTTCTTTTGAGCTCTCCACCAACTTGTACTGCCTAGCATAACATTAGAGTAATTAAAAAGTGATTTTGGTATGATAGTATAGCATAGTAATTAAAAATGCAGACTCCGGAACCTGATCATGTGGGTCACATCCCAGAGTGCTTCATTTCTCTGTACCTCTGATTCCCATCTGTCACATGGAGGTAACAGTAGCGGCTTCATAGAGCTGTGAGAGAATTCGGTAAGTTTAGGCATTTAATGTACAACAAACAGTGCCTTACTATAGTTAAGAATCATGCAAATATCCCAAATGTCTTCTGAGATCAATCTTTTATATATTGTATTCTTTGTTCAAACTTGCTAAGTATAAGGAAGTGTTCTTTCCTACTGGCTGTCTATTAAGCATGTTGCTTCCTTGGGTATAGACATCTGTGTGTTACCACACAAAAAATTACCATTCTCTTCCTACTGAAAGTACAGAAGAAATACTCCTCTGAGAATTTATGCAGCATATTCACAACCTTTTCTTAGAATATGAAACATACCATACTATATGTGACATGGAGACGTTTTATTGTAGGTTGCCTGTGATGTTTTAATTTTTTTATGCACGTGTGTGTATCAGCGTTAGAGAGACACATGGCTTTTATCATCTGATGTACATGACACTGATTCTTTAATCAGGCTACAACACTCTGTCAATCCTGTTGTTTACATCAGAAAATACACTTTCTGTTTAACAACCCACTTAGTGGTACAGTGAGATCGCAGATGAACCATCAGAAGCACCACTTTTATTATTTCCACTAAGCCTAGTGGCATGGCTTGGCTTGGTTGGCTAATCCGTATCATATAGTTTATTGTTTGTTTTCTAATCACTTGTTTTAGATGCACATGGAAGTCCCAGAGCTACAAGGAATGAATGTAAATAAACTCACAACTTGGGTGACTCCCAATCCAAGCCTGAGTAATAATGATTTGCTTGTCACTTTTGTGAATTCTGTTCAAGCAGAACCAATACAGTTGGAGAACCCATAGGTATTTGGAAAATAAAAACACAGTGGTGCACACTCTCTCCTAAGTGTTTTCTTTGACTTGCCACTCTGTAGTTGGGAGAGAGAAGTGAGCCAAGAAGTGTCCTCACCAGGCCTGTTCATTCTACAAGGTCTCATAGCGAAATATGTTCCAACCTGACTTGTGGTTTGATTTTGCTTCTATTAAATTGCCAATTCTTTTTCCACCTTTAACTGAAGGTGAGTATCTAAAGGCAAACGGAACTCTTAAATTTCTGTCCTATTAGTAACAAGTATTTTTTAGAATGATCTTTTCCAATATCTTTTATCAAATACTACAGCCAGAATGAAGCAAAGGGCTGCCTGACTCACTTCCTATGTGTAATAAGTTGATAATATTGTTAAAATTACAAGGTTTTTAGACAGTTTAAGGGCATTTTAAGGATTATTTATAAGTATGTATACTAAGTGTTAAACATATTTGTTTACAAACAAATGTCCACTGAAAATAATTCCCCATTGAAGGTATTATTTTGAAAAAAAAAAAAAGTTTTTTTCCTCATTATTTTTCCCATTTGGGCATTTAATAAGCTACATGGTGGCTTTGTGCTTTTACTGCTTTAGTAAACACATTCTTTTCAGATCAGGATTACGGTACAATCTAAAATGTAGTTTTTCATGAATTCTGTTTATTTGTTGACTAATAATTTTGAAATATTTAAAATACATTTTTTCCCCTTTTGGCTTTTCTAAGATGAGGAAACAGTTGAGTGTGGTAGGTGGATTTTTTTTTCTCCATCCTGTGCATCTTCTTTCTACTTTAATTGTATTTTCTGCACATTTAATCATTTCCTTTCTCATTTTCTTTGTGCTTCTCAGAGGAAACTAAAGGTACATGTATAAAAGCTTCCCTGCCATAGTCTATTAATTTTATTTAGTACACATATGTGTGGATTAAATTGAGTATAGCAAGTGGTTTATAGAAGATATTGTGCATCTGAACTTCCATCTTGATGTTACAGTACCAAAAATCATGGTTGGACTCTGAGATCTATACTATTTTTTGCTTCCTATAGCAGAAATATAGAGAGTAGTCTGAAATAGTACATTATGTTTTTGTTCCTGTCAATAGTCTCAGTGTTATTCAAATATATTGACATCCTTATCTTAAAATAAGGATGTCAGAGGAGTCTTCTCAACTATTTCATACCTGCACAAGCTGTGCTATTAGTTCCATATTTATGTGAAGATAAGAAGCCTAAAGTAACAAGTACCCACTAGGTCAACTATATTTTTAAGATATGTATAACCCAGTATTCATTTAATTCCAAGAAATAATTAACCCATCACTTGTTTTAAAATGTTTTCATCTATTCATTTGTTAAAATTCAAATAAAAATGGAAATAGTATGCCTTTATTCCTTCCCAACACAGAATTTCTTCCTATCAAAAGAAAGGATGTATCTTAATCTTAACCTTTCTGTCTAATCCAGTGAGCCAAAGTAAGTGCTACATTTTACATATTATCAAAGAGCCTGATTTACAAAAATAAATTTACTTTGGGGATCAAGTGTTGTAATTTTCTTAACTGTGGAAAGTATAAACATCGTAGGCAGATCTTTTATAATTTTCTTGAAACTGCATCAAGGAACCTCTGAAGGAGGTTGAAAACTGAATTGCATGATGTTTTAAAACATTACTTTAAACTTAAATATAAAACAAGACGTTTTATGTTTAAGAGTGGCATTGTGAGGGCTGTTCTATGCTGTGCTTTACGTAATTGTTTTAAGTAATTTTATTTTATTTTATTATTTTTTTGCATCTGTGGCTGGGCTTCTAACTGTTCTGCTTTATTTCTTGGCTTTTTGTTCTGTATGCTTTTACACTCCATCCAGAAGATGCTGAATATGCTGGTAACAACAGTGGAACCTATATAGGTGAGCAATTGGTCACAGAAGAGGATTTCTTTCTTTCTGTTGCTTTCTTCAAAACCATTTTATTGTTTGATCTTAAATGAGCATATTTGCACTAGCATATTCTGATGTTCAGTGGGGGGTAGCATGAATCTTTATGTTAAACAGGCTCAGTGGGTTGGACATAAAGGAATTCTTAGTGTGCTTTTGTGTTGTTATTTAAGAAGCCTTCCAGATGCTACATTTTTGTAAATCATTATATATTTTTGGTTAGAAGATGAAAAGCATTTGTGGCTAAGTCATTTTACTCAGTTAACATGTCTGGGCTTTTCTGAATTATCTGGTTAGCTGTTAATTAGTCAGAACTTCTAAATAACTTCTTCCAAAATAACTTTTTGGGTTTTTTTTTTTTCCTGGTGATATATCATTCGCATTATGCCTCTCTATCTAACCATTGACTGAACAGCCCCAAATATAATTAAGCCTATGATTGACATGCTAGTCTCTATTGGAGGGATAAATTCCCAGTGTGGCCATGCCAAGGAATGTTATAAACAAAAACACCATATCTAGAAATTGTTAAAGGCACCAGAATTCTCTTCAGCAACCTCTCACTGCAGACCTTTCCTACCCTTGCCAGTTCCCTACCTGCACTAGTGATGGGTCATAGCGTAGAAGCACAGTTTGAAAGGGAACTACTTAAACCTCCTTAAAAAAAAAATTATTTGACAGAGAGCACAAGGAAGGGGAGTGGCAGGCAGAGGCATAGGGAGAGGGAAAGAGAGAGGGAGAAGCAGGCTTCCCGCTGAGCAGGGAACCCAATGCAGGGCTCCATCTCAGGATCCCAGGATTATGACCAGAACAGAAGGCAGATGCTTAATTCACTAAGCCACCCAGGCATCCCTCCTTGTTTTTAGATTAATATTTATGCATATGATAATATCTCTTGGTTATTGAAGAAATTTGCCAGATGTTATATTTGGTATTTATATTATTTATAATAGTGTGAGATTGGTGGAATCCCCCCCCCCCCCCCTTTACAGAAGGGAAACTGATTCAGAAAGTTTGCTGGAATTATCTAAGAACCTAAGATAGTGAATGGTTCCTCCTGGTTTCACATTCACATCCGTGCATGTATACCGCCTCAACTTTATCTTTGACAGTCCGCTATCCTTTCGTTTTTCATTTTACAAAACTCCATGTAAAAATCTAGAGTATTCCAGTTTTTAGACTAGAAAAACTGTGATTGGATGATCAAAGAGAGGTTAAAATTCCATTAATTCCTTACTCATTTCTGAACAATACAGTGTGCCAGATACTCTCTATATCAATTAACACCTCTCCTTACACCCTCAGAAACTTTAGTGGCTTCAAGGAGCAAGTGTTTCTTCTGATTCTGTGGTCAGCTGAGTCTGTGTCAGCTTGGTGAACCTTTGCGGTCTGGTGGTTTAGGCTGGGCTCTGGTTGGTCTGAGGACTGGGATGCTCAGCAGGACAAACGTGTTTCTGTTTCCTGTAATTTCTCATTCTCCAGTAAGCTAGCCCATGAAGCATCTCAGGGTTCCAGAGAGCAACAGAAAAAATGATCTCCAGTATGTTGATACTAACGAATCCTCTGTTCACATCACGTCTGCCAACATCGCATTGGCCCAAACCAGTCTCATGGCCAAGCCAGCGTAATGTGGGAGGCTCCTGCCCAAGAGCTTGGCTTCAGGGAGATGTGAAGAGATGGGCAGACTTTACTACAGGCTTCTATCTCTCCAAAATGAAGAGGTACCGACTCTGCCTGACTTCAGGGCGTATACTTAGTCAGATGGCAAGTATATCCATCCAGTGAAAACCTGTGGCATAAAGCAGTATCTGATGAGAGTCACATAAAATGCTATAATTCAGAGGCTGAGCAGATGACCTCCAACCTGTGAGGCACTGAAAGACCTAGTCCCACAAGGAATGACATTCGAACCCGGCACCAAAGGCTAGGTGCAATTCTAGTTTAATAGCAGGGGATGAAGGAAGAAGCAGTAACATGGAGAGAGGTGCCTGTTGCAGAGCACAAGGCATGTTTGAGTTTGGGTGAGGGGATGTATGTGCTCTTTGTTACTTTGTTGCACTCTGGAACCCTGAGACCACAATATGGGCTGGCTTCCTGGAGGGTGACAAACTGTAGGAGAATGAGTTTTGGATGAAATGCCATTGGAGCTGGCAAGACCTTCGTTGATATCTGGAGTCACTGATGACTCTGAGAAAGAGCTTTACTGGAAGCCAAATTGCCAGGTGTCAAGGAGTAAGAGTGGATGGGGAAAGAAATATAGCAGTTAAGTTCAAAGCCATGTTTATAGTTGAGAGTAGAAATGTTTTAGTGAGAGAGGAAAATGGGATCCATTCTGTAGACAGAGATGGTGGAGCTGATGGTAATGGATTGAATGTCTTCATGATTTTTTTTTTTGTGGTTTTTAGAGTGAGTAGGGGTGGGGTTCAGGGTCAGGGGGGAAGGGAGAGACTCCTAAGCAGGCTCCATGCCCAGCCGTTGAGCCTAACATGGAGCTCCACCTCACAACCCTGAGATCATGACCTGAGCTGAAATCGAGTCAGATGCTTAACTCACTGAACCATCCAGGTGCTCCAAGAATTGAATGTCATAAAATCAGAAGTAATTAGTTGAACAAAGCCCCAAAGCAGACTAGATTGGGTGGAATTGAGACTGTAAGGGTGCTTTAGATTCAAGAACTTAGCATTAGCAGATGAGATTAAGCCTGTGGATACCTCATGACCCATAATAATGTTTTGGAATAGGCAGAGCTTTGTGCTTGCAGGAGACCATACTACACCACTCAATTACAGATGAAATAGGGCACCATCTGTCATGAATCATATACAGCCTGGTGGCACAACAGACAATCTTCAGGCCATGTTTGGATAAGACTTATTTTTGTTAGTCCCACAAAAATGAGAAATTTTATATAAAAATTTCTGACCCCTTTGACAAAAGATTTGACTAAACTAGGCCCTGGTTCCCTGATGTTACTGACAATTGGAGTTGAGTGACAACTGACTCTGGAAATAGAACTCAAGATGTCTGGTTCCACACAATCTTCACCACTCATCATCTTGCCAGGACTGAGGTGGGGCCAGTAGACATTCTCCTAACAGCTGTGTTGGTGTTTCTATTATAAAAGTGAAATATTTCTTGGTCTCCATGTTCTCCTATGTAGAGAAATGAAAGTGGCCAAAGTGTATTTAAGACCTATGGGAGAAGCTATTTCTTTGAGGACTGACTTGTGCGAAATGGATTTGTGTAAGGCAATTTAAGATTTTTCAACCTGTCTGGCTTCCATAAGCTTTGATTTTGCAGGCCCTCAGTACAGATTATAGCTATCCTCTCCATTCAACTTTCACTCTTAGAGAAAATTATCTTTTCCTATGGCAAAAGGAAAAACATGGTTAGTGTGTTTTAATGTATGTGCATCATGACATCATTTCATTCTGGCCTAAGTGTTTATTCTTGACACATGCAACAGAGGACTCCAGTAGGTTCACACACCTCAATGTTCACTTAGCTAGAAGTTAAAAGAGTTAAGGGAGTATAGTAAGATGCCTGAGAAGAGAAGCATAGAACAAAAAAACTTTGTTTTAAAAAAGACTATGAAAGAATAGGATTCATAAACTAACCATGTTTCTGATAAGTTTCTTCTTTTAAAGAAACAATTCAAACTAAGGACCACAGATTTGAAACTGTCTCTTCAGTTAATAAAACAAGTTTGATCATATTCTGTTTTTTTATATGTAACTTATATTATTATTTTTATACAGTTATTTTGTTATTTTGTTGCAAATACATTGAACAATTTGTTATGTGGAATTCAGTTTTTCCTCAAAAAGCCAAATCCTCAAAATGCTTATAGATTTTGTGGATTTTTATTTATTTATTTTTATTTACTTTTTAAGTTTTTATTTAAATTCCAGCTAGTAACATACAATGTAATAATAGTTTCAGTGATACAATACAGTGGTTCACCACTCCCATACATCATCCTGTGCTCATGACAGCAAGTGCCCTGCTTAGTCCCCATCACCTTTTTCACCCATCGCCCCATCCACCTCCCCTCTGGTAAACATTGGTTTATTCCCTGTAGTTAAGAGTGGATTTTTAGAAGAGATCTCATAAGTAATATGCTAACACAAATGATAGGTGGTTTTATGGTAGAAGGATTATTTGGTAAACACCTTACAATATACTGTGAGTAATGCTGTGACTTTTTGTTAGTTTTTCTTCTTTTTTTTTCCTCCCCTCAACTAATTGTATCTTTGCCTTTTTTTCTGTCAAGCTCTTTATTTGTCTCTTGTTAGTTTTATGAGCTCTTTCTGTGCCATGAATATTAGCCCTCTCTCTGCTGCACACATTTTTTTCTGATGTTTTGGTTGGGTTTTACCTTTTTCTATTCCAAGACTCAAAGCATGTAGATATTTCTAAGTTTACATTGCCAAATCTGTGAATTGTTTCCTTTGTCTTCTGAGTTTTCTCCTGTATTCCCCAAAATAAAATTTTTAAAGATAATTTTAATTTTTAAATTTTTTACTAAAATAGCATGCATGAGGTGAAGCCTATGAAATTGTTACATAATCCTGTTTTGTAGGTCAGAAAACAACAGAACATCAGCAATTTCATATGGTTCTATTTAATAACTTGTTTGAAAAGTTAAATAGTATTTGCAAGTCTTGCAACCCAAAACAAGTGTACCTTTCCCTTTTCCCCTCTAGTCCCACCTCTTCCCTCAAGAGACAACCATTTTAGCTCTGGCTAGCAGTTTCTTCTGGTCTTACATTGATATTTCTGGATTTTTTCCTAAAATTTATTGAATGCTTATTATGTCCTAGGCTGCTCTAGACATTTGAGTTTCAACAAAGATCAAAACGAATACCCTTTCATAGAGCTTCCATATTGTGGGTAGATTTGGACTAACAACTAAATAAATAATGTAATATCTTAGGTGGTAATAAGTGCTATGAAGTAAAACAGGAATAGGATGATGGAGGAGATAGGGAAATGGGACATTCAGGAAGGCTTCTTTGAAATGGTTGTGTTTGAGCAAAAACCTGAAAAGGAGCCTCATGGGGGATGAGAATTCCAGGGAGTGGGACAGGCATGTGCAAAGATCCTGAGACAGGACCCCAGGGCCTCCGAGGGTCAGGAAGAAGACCAGTGTGAACAAGGGAGGAGTTGACAGGACTTGAGGTTGGCAGCAAAACAGAATAGTTGTGGAGAGGAAAGGATTGAGGGGGTTCTTTGTCTTTTAATATGTGTGGGATTGGAAATCATTGAAGTGTTCTGAGCAGAGCAATGACATGACCTGACATTTTTAAGGATCACTCGGCTGGTCTATTGAGAAGGGATAAGGGAGCGAGGGCAGAAACAAGGAGCTATGTGGGAATCCAAGCAAGAAATGACTGTGGCTTGAAACAAAATATTCTCTGTGGAGGTAGGGATAAGACATGGAATTCTGAATACAGTTTAAGAGTAAGACTGACAAGATTTTGAGACAGGTTAGAGAATCAAGGATGAAAGTGCCATTTTTGGACTTAGTAACTACAAGGGTAGAGTCACCATTTCCTGTTATGGGAGAGACCATGGAGCATAAGTTTGGGGTGGAGGAACATCAAGGATGCTGGTTAGGGTCCACTGAGTTTGCAATACTTGTGTAGAGGTATTAAATAGGGAACTGGATAGGCAGCTTTGAGTTCAGGCCATTGATTTAGAAGTGGTCAAAGTTAGGTCAAATTTAAAGTCAGGAAGCTGAATGAGATCACCACTAGAATGGATGTAGATTTGGGCAAGAAAAGAACCTAAAGAGAAGTAAGGAAATACACTCAGAGGTATGATTCTTCTAGGAGCCAATAAAAGTAAAGTTTTAGGAAGGGAAAGAGTGATCAAATAAGATGAGGAAAGAGAACTGACTTTGATTTAGCAGTGTGGAAGTTACCAGCAACCTTGATGGACAGTTGGCAGCTTAGTTACATTGAAAAGCATTTGACAAAATCCTTTGGTGATAAAAACTCAACCTAAGAATAGAAGGGAATTTCCTCAACCTGATGAAAGGCATCTACTAAAACCCGATAACTAATCTTTTATATATGTTGCTGAATTTGGGTCACTAGTATTTGAGGAATAGAGATATTGGGGTGCAGATTCTCTTTTTTTCTAGTGATATCTTTGTCTGATTTTGGTATCAGAATAATACTGGTCTCAAAAGATGGGGTGGGAGGCATTTCCTACGCTTTTTGAAAGCATTTGTAAACTTTGTGTTCATTGTTTTCTAAACATTTGCTAGAATTCACTGGTGAAGCCATCTATTCCAAGGCTTTTCTTTGTGGCAAGTTTTTAAACTACTCATTCAATCTCTTTACTTATTAAAGGTTAGTTCAGATTCTCAATTTTAGTAAGTACATCTCTAGTACTTTGTCTCTTTCATTTAGATTATCCAATTTGTTGGCATCCAACTGTTTATAGTATTCACTTATAATCCGTTTATTTCTTCTTGGTAGCAGTGCCCTCTTTCATTCCTAAATAATTTAGGTCTTCTCTTTTTTTATTGGTTCATTTATGTTAAAGGTTTCCCAGTCTTGTTGATCCTCTCAAAAGAATAAAAATTTGTTTTTTATTGATTTTTTTATTGATCTCTGTTCTAAGGATGTTAAAATGTTACAGTGTATTTTTACATTAACTAGGAAATGCTAGTTATTCTAAGATTTTAACATTTCCCTCCTAATCTCTGTATTAGGCAACTGTGCACACACACCCATACCCACACACACAATCTAAGGTGTTGGCTCACATGATTGTGGAGGCTTCATAAGAAAATCTGCAGGTTAGACCATCAGGCTAGAGACCCAGGGATGAGTTCAAAGGCCATCTGCTGGCAGAATTCCTTCCTTTGCAGAGGAGATTAACTTTTTTCTCTTCAACTGATTAGATGAGGCCCACCCACATTCTAGGGGGTAATCTGCTTTATTCAAAGTTCACTGATGTAAAAGGTTAATCTCATTCAAAAAATGCCTTCACAGAAACATCTGGAATAACGTTTGACCAAATATCTGAGCACTATGGTCCAGCCGTGTTGACACATAAGATTAACTGTCATATTCTCCTACACTCAGTATGTCTATGGTAATTATTGCATTGAAGAAATATTTGCCCTTTGGAGATTTGATACTGTCTTTCACATCAATTTCTTCTCTTACTAAAAGAAGTAATTTAAATAGTGCAAGTCAACAAAAATGATTTTGTAACATTTTAGTCACTTACTGTGTATCATACAAATGACCATAGTATCCTGGTGTACATCAAATCCCAATAGATACCACTATTGTTCACACATACGTTGTATTGCCACTGATTTTAAAGACTATCCACATACACAGGATGCGTCTATATCCATCCTCAGCCCTTGGCACCCTTATCCAGTTTTAGGAAAGCCCTGGAAAATAGTCAAGGGAGTTTCCAGAAATTTAGCCCTCTCATGGGAGCTTTTCCAAGGACTACTAAGAAGGATTTCTGAGACTCTGGCTTATTTTAGAACCTCACCCTTGCCCCTCCCTCATCCACCTTCACATTCTGTATCTCCTGAGTCCACAGAAGGAAAGGAAAAACTGAGGTATCCTGCAGGTACAGTACCCTTGGATCAAAAATGGGGCTTCCCAGGATCTCCTGGTAGATGCACAACCACTGTTGATCTAAATCAGACCAGTAGCTCAGTGAATACATTTGATGAATTTCACTTTCTTTGATGTGCATAAAATCAAGCATAAAATAGCATATATAAGTAGCCCTTAACCTCATGACCATTACATTTTTGACATCCCATGTCAAAATGATCTAATTCAACTCTTTCAAAAGAAATAAAATTGTAATATCCCAAGAATTGAATGTCTATTTATATAAAAATTATATCATAAAACCATAGTTAATCAATATGAATGTATACTGCGTTAGTATGATTCTTACTGATGTGTAACACACCACGTTTCTTAGGGCTTTGTTCATCAATAAAAGAGATTGGGCTGTTATTATTGGAAGGAAGGAAAAGCTCACTGAATGGGCACTGTAAGTTGTGTTAATTGCATAAAATTTTATGACCATGATATGAAGATAAATTGATAGTATGCTGTAAATATGAAGTACACAAACTGGACCTTTTAAAGTTGAATCTAAGTTAAGAGTTGCCTATTTGCCAAGCCTTTTATAGTTATACAAATATATGAATTATTAGGAATAATTCATTTCCTTCCATGAGCTCTTGAAAATTTCATTTAGCTCTGGTGGATGATGTGATGGGAGTGTGTGTGTGCATGCATGTGTGTGTGTGTTGGCTTCCAAAGGGCAATTGTTTCTCAATAGTATAATAGCCAGCTTTGAGGATTCTCTCCTTTCTAATGTAGTACAAAGTAGTTTAAATGAAGAATATTTCCTTTTTACATTGATAAGAATTACAGAATGTTTTTCCTTGGGTTAATTCAGTATTGAAATCTTGTTATAATCAATGAACAACTGCTTATCAGGCATGTGTCTTCAAACATAATTTCTTGCAAATGGTTTCCTGAAAACTCATCAATTTCTTCACCTCTGCATTTGCTGGAGTACTTCATGCAATTCTTTTAAAACAAGATCAGTTTTGGGACTTATGTAAGTTTAGACTGTTCTTTTTATTTAATTGAAGTTGTTTACCATGAAGTTCAATATAAACAAAACTGTCCATTTGCTTTTCTTTTCTTTTTTTTTTAAGATTTTGTTTATTTATTCATGAGAGACACACACAGAGAGAGAGAGAGAGGCAGAGGGAGAAGCAGGCCACATGCAGGGACCCTGATGTGGGACTCAATCCCAGGTTTCCAGGATCATACCCTAGGCTGAAGGCGGCACTAAGCCACTGAGCCACCCAGGCTGCCCCATTTGCTGTTCTTTTAAATGTATTTATCTCTCTACTTCTGTGTGTTTTTTTCTAATCCTTTTTCTTCTTTTTATGTGTGAGCACCATTGATTCTCACAAGTTGCACTATTTTATAAACCTAGTAAAAATTCCTATTTGCCCTATTATTGAATTATTAAAGCATGTTTTGTAGGTAAGCACAGCTATGTCAAAAAATAGTGCCTTAATATTCTCCCCAAAAGTAAAATTTATACAAAGAGAACATTTAGAAGCATTCTTTAAAAAATGGTAGAGCTTCTTTCTTGAACAAGAACTCTGCATAATCTCAACATGTCTGGAATACTACTTGGAAATATTTTCTCTGACAGAAAGAAACCATTCCTGCTTGGAGAATTTTTTGGTTGCATAGGCTCAAACTCAAAAAAATATATTAAAAATTTTAAATCCATTTTCCCCTTTTTAGAACTATATTTTTATATTTAATTTTATGTGTGCATACTGTATTTTCTCATAATTTTGAAAGTGTAAGTAAAAACTCATTTCTTTATTAGCTGACTGGCAGAAAATTAAATTCTCATATGGTTTCTCTTTTTTTGTGGTAATACTGTGCTGTGCTTTAAAAAATTGTCAGTGGTATCAGAAAAACTTTTTAGGACCTAAGTAATTTTTTTCTTGGAAATTGCAAATTGATATATTAGCTCCCATGATTTCATTAGGCACTTTGAGTTTCTATTTTTATTTTTAGCTTGAGATGAGCTGAGTGATTCAAGGGTATTTAGGGCATTTGAGCATTTCTTTAAGTTTTATTGAGAGCAATTTTAAACTGTAACATTCCAGAGATGGATTATGTGTTTGTTTAAAAACCTTGTTCCACTTTATACCAAAATTAACATATGTAGAGTTGGTTAATGTAATCCACAATAATTTTCATGTGTCTTTGATGATTTTTTCCCCCTGAGAGTGTTTTTATAAGATGAATGCAAGAAGCTGACTAACCCACTTCTTCAGATCTCCGTTACTCTTAAAGTTTTGTATTGGCATTTATTTTCAATTTAAACCTCCTCCGAAGATTATTATCTGCTAATTTGTTTGACCTTAATTATCCTTAATTGTCTTTGGAACAATTTTATGATTGGTGTATTATGGAAGCATTATTTCAATAATAATTGTCTTAGGACCATATTTACATACACTTTACATGTCAGTTACTATTTATATCATTATAGCAACTTTGGCATTATGTTGAAAAATGTTTATTTTAATGGAAATTTTCAATGTTTTGTTGGCAGGAGCTTGACACTGTATAATAACTCCCAGCTGCTTAGTTTTTATTAATGTCCACATGAATTTTTTAATCTTCTTACAAAATTCATTTACATTAACATATTTTGTCTTATAACTAAGATACCTACTGAACTATTAAATATTAGCTTTGTCAAATTAATCCAGTGTTTTAAAATGCAAAAAATGATTTTCATACAATGTACAGTAGTTTTCCCAAGTTAAGAAAAGAATCCACCTTTTCATGTATTTAAGGAGAGAAACAAGAATTGAAATGTTTATTTTTATCTCCTTTTGAGGAAATAAGCAGTTTTCTTGATTGTGTTAGTATCAAATAAATGTATTTTTTTACGAAAATCAGGAACTTTAGAGTGGATCCTTCCATCAGTCTCTAACTTTTGAAGTGCCTGCGATCAATACTGCTATTTTAGGATTCAAACAATTTCCCTGAGATGCTGCTTTTCCCATCTACAGACATCTATAACATTTAAACATTAAAAGCTTATTATTATTAAAAACACTGAAAATATATAATGTCTGGTGTTATTGGACCAAATTGGCTATATAAAAGAAATGTAACCAAAGATGGAAACTGTCCCACTTAAAAATTGTGGGTGGTAACCTAGTAGTATTTACTTTCCTTGAATTAACAGAAAGGCAGATGTCACTTCACTCATTCAACGTGTGTGTTTTTGGGGGCTGTGTTGGTATTGGTGGTGAGTCACCTTGACTCTGTTGGAGGGTCTTTTGTGTTAAGGGACATTTGTTCATAAAATGATCATGTGTTTTTTATAAAATGTCATCTTCAAGGTCTTAAAGTCTTACAAAAAGTAAGATTATTACAATGATAAATATTTACATTGTAAATTCACACTGAAGTTACCTACTTATGGGAGCCAATGGGATAAAATAACAATTTATGGTTTTTAAAAAAGATTCCAGTTTTATTAGTTTGGTTACAAATTTTCAAAACTCTGTTTTTCTCCATCTGTCTTGACCTTTGATACTCTCAACCTTTGATCTTTGGTTCTTATACTATATTCTCATTTTTTAAGAAACCATTTTCCATTATTTTTAGTTTTATTCCTTTTTTAATATTTTAATTATTTGGCTATTTTTAACTCTTGTGATTATAAAAAGGTAGTCTGTTACAATAATCATGTCAAGATATAGAAGACTAGACCCTGCCTCTGAGACATAGTCAGATGTATTTTGTATTATGTGTTGATGTGACACACAAATATATCTTTCAGTAGTGGATTTCATTTGTTCGGTTGTTCATATATTATGAATAATGTGTTTTGGTGGGCTTTTTAAAAAAAATTTCAAATTATTTAACATTCTGGAAAGTTTGAGAAATAGAACAATAACAATTGCCCACAGTCCTCTCTCCCTAACAGAACCATTTTCTGTTTTCATCCATTTTCTTGCATGGTTTTGTACCCATACCAACTTTTATATTAGTAAAAAAGTAAAACTCATAAGTATGACTATTGCATTCTGTTTTTTTCATTTATTATATCAAATGTATTTTATGGTGCTGTATAGTTTTAGAGTTATAATTTTAGTGGCTTCAACCTCATTTCTTAGTTGAAATGTGAAAAAGTGTAGCATAAGTTAATCATTCTCATACATCAAGTTGTTTTTTGGTTTTTTTTTTTTTGTTTTTTTTACTGTTGAAAATGTCACTAACATTTGAAATTACAGGATTGATAGGTATAGGAATACTTATCTACAGAATGAAGCTCATTTTAATAATAAATGATTCTTAATTTACATATGTAAGAGTTAAATTTATAGTCTTTGGGTGAATGGTGTTACATAAATAAAATGTAGTTCAGTAGCTTTATAAATGACCAAGTCACAACTCCTAAGTTTAACTTTTTTACTTAAATGTCAGTGTTAAATTACAGAACTTCCTAAAAATCTTAGTTTCTGGTCATGAGCTTGTGTTGTGAAAACCCTTAAATTGGTATTTGGGAATATTTCTGTGTCCCCTAGTAGGTTGGGAACTTTTGGAAGGCAGAGACACCATTCTGTACATTTTTATATTTTACACATCATCTTGAATACATAGGAATTAAAAAATGTATTTAATTGTATCTGAAAAAAAAGTCTCCCACAGAAAAGAGCTTATAATTTTTAAACCCTAAGATAAACTGCTGGTCCTTTATTTTTTTTCTATTTGCTTATTTCATAAAATAATAGAAGGCTCATCGCTTTTTCTATTATACATCTATGTATTTGGAGTCACATTTCAGACTTGCTTTTTTCTTTCATCATTTAATATTTGAACCAAAGCCTGGGTAATTTTTTTGTTTTGTTTTGTTTCAGGTTTTTACTTAAATTCCAGTTAGTTAACATATAGTGCTAATATTAGTTTCAGGAGTAGAATTTAGGGATTTATCACTTACATAAAACACATGGTGCTCATCGCAAGTGCCCCCTTAACACCCATCCTCCATCCAGCCCATCCCCCACCCACCCCACCTCCCTCCATCAACCCTTAGTTCTCTATCCTTCAGTCTGTTTTATGGTTTGCCTCTCTTTTTTTCCTCTCCATGTTCATCTGTTTTGTTTCTTAAATTCCACATATGAGTGAAATCATATGGTATTTGTCCTTCTCTGACTATTTTACTAAAAGAAGAACCACTTAAACCCAGGGAGCAATTCTGCCTACCTTATTGGGTTGCTGTGAGAATTAATGAATTAATCCACATAAAGGCTTCGAGGGGTGTCTGTTACCTAGTAAGTTCTCAATACGTATCAAGTACCACCATCATGACTTCTGTTTTTTTAGTATTGGTATCATCAGTAAGAGAATTCTCTAAACTCATACTAAGAATCACCTTTCTGGGTTTTGGGGTTTTTTTGGGGGGGTTGCGGGTCATGACATAATAATAAACCATCTGGTACTTTAGTACAAAGTATGTGTCAATATAAAGGAGTGAAAGGATTGTTCAAGAAGTATTTTTAGGACCACTGGTTAATTACTTATGAAAATATAAAGTTACAGCCTCACCTCACAAGTTTGATCTCAGCTGAGTAATTCCAGATGGGATAAAAAAAATAATTAAAGCTGTGCAACCCATTTTTTTAACTTAAAATATAGGTAACTATTTATCAGACTCAAGGATTGGAAAGTCATAAAAAACAGTGGGAGAAATCACAAAAGAAACAGACTCAGATACATAAACATTTTAAATTTCTTCAAAATGGAAAATTGAAAATCTTAAAAGTGTTGGCAACAAATTAGGGCCAAGGGCTGTGACCTTAAAAGACACATGTATGTGTATGTATTTATGAAGACCCTAATCAAAAAGTGATCAAAATGCATTAACCAGCAAATCACAGAGGAAATAAGAAATGCAGATGGGTAATAAATATGAAGTAAGGGTCAACTCCAGTAACAGTGAAGATGAAATGACATAAAATTTTTCACTTGTCAAGTCACTGAAAAACTTCAAGGCGATGAGAGGTCTTCTTATGAGAGACTGGTAACAGGGGTCATTGTGCTTTCTGCTCGTGGAAATGTACATTGGCATTCACTGATCTGAGAAGTGTTTGGACAAAATCTATCTAAGCCTCTGGCAGCATCTCCCTGTGAAATAATCAGTGACATGGAATAAAGGAAATGTTCAGGGACATTTACTGCAATCTTGAAATACGGAGCAGAAAACAAGCAACCTTTTGCTTTGATAGTAAAAAATACTTTAAATAAAGCTTTGCAATCATATGCTGAGTTAACAAATGATCATAAATTATTTCTCCTCGAAAATATTAGGTATAAGTGTCTCCTTGTGATCAGGGGGCTGACCTGCAGCTGCAGTCTTACTGTAAAGTCACTTTCCTATGGTCGTCTTGTAAACGCGTTGTTCCTTGGGAACACACAATCTCTAACAGCTGTGGGGAAGCTCACTGGGAAAAGCCTGTCCGTAAAAATCTTGAGCCAATTATAAATTACAAAAATGTGAAATATAAGGAAAGATATATTTCGGGTAAAACTGTTGCCTTAGTCCAAATGTCTTGTTGCTGTTCCTTTTCCCCTCCCTTTTTCTTTGTTTTTTGTTTTGTTTTGTTTTTTGTTACAGCCAGCTCTTGGTAAGACTGGAGCATTGAAAATGCACTGGGATTAAGTAAAATTCTAGGTTATTTATTCACGTTTACCTGAATGAACCCTTTGCTTACTTTCAGTTTAAGGATATGTCTTTAAATCTTCCTTTTAAGAAGAGAACCACATAAAAGCCGATGGGAAGGGACTGCCTCTCCCTGACACACAGTTAAGTCTCCTTTAAGCGTAGACTAAGGAAGGCGTGTGCCGGCACATTGCTCATTAATGCGACCCAGGGTTGAAAATTAGAGTCCTCAACCACCTCAAATGGCACATTTATTGGTTCCTCTGGGAATTTATTTTTTTGTGGGGGAGGCTTATCTTGTGTATTTATGTGTATGGGTAATATAAATGTGGAACATAAACAGGTATCTGTGGATCAGGAGAGTAAGAAGACAGAAGGGAAGGATACTCTTTAAATTTAAATATTGTACCAGAAATAACATATATCCCTAGAAAGAGTATCTGGGGCGGGGGTGGGGGGGGGGGGAGGGGAGGGGGAGTGAAAGGATAGTGCATCCTCAATTTTTCTGCTGTGTTTCTTTAAAATGGTTTACTGCTTTAATAGGGTACTTTTAATATTTAACATTTAAATCTCGCTTTAATTTTAATATGAAATACTCTTTATATTTACATATTATTAATTTATAACAGCCAATTAAAAACTATGAATAAGCCGCTTATTTTTCCCTTTTTGCTAGACTGTGTGCTTGGGAATACAGGGAGGTATATGGTCCTGCCTTCCAGGTACTTATAGTTAGTTGGAGACAATCAGGTGCTAATCTGTACCTAAACTATGTTGGTATTTACCAGATGCCCGATACTGGGCCAAGTGCTTTATATGAATTGTTTATTTAATCCTTAACAACCAGATGAGGTGGATACTGTAATCCTCATTTTAAAGTTGAGAAATGAGCCACAGAGAAGTTTTCTAAAAGTTGGCAAATCCTATAGCTGGTAAGTGTCAGGATCTAGATGCTGCTCTGGGTCAGACCTAGCTACCCCTGGTCCTCATTTTTTTTTCTTAAGATTTTATTTATTTATTTTAGAGAGAGAGTACATGATTGGGGGGGAAGAGCAGAGGGAAGGGGAAAGAATCTCAGGCAGACTGTGCTGAATGCAGAGCCCGAAGCAGGGCTGGCTCCAATGACCCTGAGATCACAACCTGAGCTGAAACCAAGAGTCAGATGCCTAACAGACTGAGCCACCCAGTGGCCCCTGGTCCTCAGTTTTTAACATTTGGTACTCCTGCTACTAGAGGTGGTGTGGTGACCTGACTGCAATTTTTCCTCTGTTTTGTAAGCGAGTGTACTGGGTTAGGACACTTCACTACTTGTGGGTGGGAATTCCAGTTGCTCAGTCATTGCCACCTGGAAAACTGACTTGAATGAGATCAGGATCATGTCATGGTGCATGGGCAACTGCAGTCACATCTGCATCCTCTGTGGACAGGGAGCAAGGATGGAGAGGGCCCAGTGTTCTCCACGGTTTTTTCCAGCTCTGTGCCTTGGTGTATGCACTGTTTTGTCATTAAGTCTGTCTCTTAGAATTTTCTTTTATGGAAAACACCAAATGTGCCCTGTTTTCTTTGTTGAAATTTACAATAAGAAAATGAAACAGGAATGAAGTAGGGTTTTGTTATTGCCCTTTTCTAAAGAGATTTCTTTTTATTTGAGAGAAAGAGTGAGCATAAGAGAAGGCAAGCATGAGCAGGGGGTAGGAAGAGAAGGAGAAGCAGACGTAGCAGAGAGCCAACATGGGACTCAATCCCAGGATCCTGGGATAATGACCTGAGCCAAAGGCAGATGCTTAACCTACTGAGCCACCCAGGCACCTACCTTTTTAAATTGCTTGAATTTATAAAACTTTTATCAAGCACCTAATTCTGTACCAAGCACGGTATAACTAATATCACCAAACCGTCCTATGCTCCCTAGTCCCCATCTTTGATGTCCAGAGAAGCTCACATCAGAAATCTGATTACCTTCACTCTTACCCCCACTATCTCTTTATTGTTTATAATGAAAGCAAAAACTTCCATGAACTGTAAAAATTCAATTAGAATGTAAACCCTTTCACTGAAATCCAGGATTTAGCTGGGATTCATGGCTCAGAAATTTGTCACTTTTGGACTTCATTTGCTTTGGATGAAGCATTTATGTTCTGGTTTGGTTCATTCCTGGGCTGTAAGTCCGTAGTGCCTTGAGGGAAACTCTCCTCCTTCCAAGGAATAACCGTGTAGGAATTTCCAGTTCTACCTGCCTATCGTTTAATTGCCTTCCATGAGACAAGAACCATGGGAACCTGAAATCAGAACACTATGAAATACCAGCATTGAAGAGTGAGAATAGCTAATGTGTAATTTCTACGCTAAACCAGAAGCCATCTTAAGCTGGATTCCAGAATGAGCCAGCAGTCACGGGTGACAGGGTCGGGATGGTGTAACTCATTTCTGCAAATCGATGAGAGAAAGTTGTCTGAGAAGCAGTGTGCTCGAGCCCTGGGAGTGGTTGTAAGGATCCTCCCCACTTCTGCTGTGGCATTGAGAAGACTCCCATGCCAGGGAACCCTTTTCCTGTGTTCTCGTGAGTCTTTCCCAATATCCTAAAGACCAAGAAATAATAAAAGGCTTTCCTATGACCCTTTGTAGAGAAGTAGTTTGAATTCTCCCTGCCCGGGTGGTTTTAGAACTGACACGTGTTCTTCATCCTAGGGCCAGGTTGGCACATTTCCCCATTTGCTTCCTTGAATCTCTTCCTCCTCTGAGAAAAGCCAGTGTTTTATCCCTTGTCCTGTTTGCCTTTTCCTCTTTGCCTTTGAGAAGAGCGCTTTAGAGTGATTAACTCTCGACTCAAGTCCTTTGTAAATCTTTCCCTCAAATAATCTGAGTACCTCCTTAAAATGAGGCCACAGCACTATGTATTATCCAATGAATCTTATATCACCCCATTCCTAATATCTTGGCTGATTTTTATGAAACTGTGAATCCATAAAGTGAGTGCTATCACTTCATGGTCATTGATTGCTTTTTAATATTGGCCTTTATTTGAATCCTTCTAATTTCTTAAATGCAGTGATAGTATTCTTTTTCATTATGGTCCCTAGAATTCATACAGATCAGTATTAATATTCTTGCATTTTATTGTAAAATACTTCTATTAAAAATTACTACTTATCAAATTTGATCAATATTCTTTCCAAGAGAACATATTTTTATATACTTAAAATGTTCTTTGTACCATGGAGCTGACATGAATATATATAATGTTTCAATAAGCAGAACTGTTTTTCTTAAAGTCTGAATTTTGAGGATTAGGTCAAATAAATTACTGAATTTATACTGTGTGTATGGAGGAAATCATACTGTGTATGATGAACACCACTATCCTAGAAAGGAAATAAATATCATACGATGCAGCGACATGAAGAGCCAGCAGAATGAAACTGGGGTTGACTGGGACAAAGAACCTTTGCCTCAGCTTTTTAAGCCCATATGTTAAATGGTAGCCATGAGCTGGAGAAGGCTCTTTAAGCATTCAAATTTGTTGAAGTGCTTTTACAGTTATTTTAGGGAAAGACCATATCATCTGCTAATATCAATTATGGTCTTTCCCTAAAATAGCAATTGAGACTGAATTTTATTTCCAGATTACATTAGGCTTCAAATGATAAAACCGTACACTTTACATAGGAGAAAAAGAACCTGGACTTGGTCATTTACTACCCTGCTGGAGTCTTATAAAAGAGCTTGCTCTTCATGACAGGCTGTATAGGCGAGTTTGACACTGAGCTCTCCCTAATTTAGTTTCCTTTTTATTGAACAATAGATGCTTGTCTATGCCACAGGTATGTTGTTAGGTTATGCTTACAATACGCTATAAAATATTCTAGTATTTATGAATGAGAAAATTTGTCATTTATATTTTAAATGTTTTTACAGTGCTTTTAACTTTTTGTTTATCAACTGTGCTCAGTCAGTCCATAATAAATTATGATTTCCCACTTATTTTGCTTTATGTGGGTTCTTTACTCACTGATTTCTGAAAAAAACTCTTTATGGCTTGGAACCTAATAAAATTTATATTATTATAACTATAAAAATAAATGTTTGATGATTCTCTTATAAAATGATTGTTTTAATGAAATTGTGTAATATTTTTGTATTTCCTTTTACTAAATGTACTTGTGACAATATTCTCTTTCATAAAATCCAATCCCACTTTGAGGATTTTTTAAATTTTTGCTTCTTGGGGAGTTTCTTTTTTTGGTTCTCATTCTTTAAAAAAAAATGTTTTTTCTTGTAGCTGGTTTTAGGAGAAGTTTTCGTCTTAGTAGAAAAGATAAGAAAACAAATAAGTCCATGTATGAATGTAAGAAGAGTGATCAGTATGACACAGCTGATGTGCCCACATATGAGGAAGTGACACCGTATCGGCGGCAAACGAACGAAAAATACAGACTTGTTGTCCTGGTTGGTAAGTGTGTCTTTTGTGTTAATTTTGACAAAACAAGCGAGGTAGTGGGGCACTTGGGTGGCTTGGTGGTTGAGCATCTGCCTTTGAGTCGGATCATGATCCGAGGATCCTGGGATCGAGTCTCACATGGGACTCCCTGTGGGGAGCCTGCTTCTCCCTCTGCCTATGTCTCTGCCTCTCTGTCTCCCATGAATGAACAAATAAAATCTTTTAAACAACAACAACCAAACAAGTGAGGTAGTAAGAATTTAACTTCAAAGAGCATGGTGCTTGAAGATTTCAAGCCAAATGAAATGAAAGACATTTTCAGTCTTTTGTACTCATATGGCATTCATGAGACATAAGACATATGTGAAGAATGGTATTGACATTTTAGTGGGACCTCTGAAAGAGGGGGGGATAGCAAATACGTCGCAATAAGTTAAGTAAATTGGGGTAACTAAATAATAGAAACAAATATTTTTTAATATAACCCAAATTTCTTTTAAATCATTTTGAGGCAGTAGCCACAGTAGAAGCTTCTTATGGCATTTAGGCCTTCAGTGAAATAAACTATTTCAGCAGAGTACTAGGATATTTACAGCTGGAGAGTCATTAACTAATGAAACTGCTTAAAGTAGTTAATAAATATATATGGTGATTTCCACAGACATTGGCTGGTTTGACTCATTTTCACGTTCTAGCATCTGTCCTGACCAGACTTCATAGACATGCGCAGTCACAGCCTCCATGTTAATCCATTCACCTCATCCCAGTTTGCATTTTTTTTTAAATTTGGTGACAGGTAATTAAAACCGATAATTGGGGGTGAGGGTGGGGGGGAGGAAAAGAGAAATGAAGGAGTTTGGTGTCTCTTATTGATTATTCCTTTATAAACTGAAGATGACCATGAGGGGATGAGAATAAGTGGAAAAGCTAAAGAATCATCCCTTCTATTGACGTGGAGTCCTTTGAAAGGTTACAGCACAGGGATGGTGGTGATGAGACGGAAATGATGCAGTTTCCCACACCCGATGTGATCTCTAGCATCATCAGATGTTCACATCATTGGCATTATTTAGAAAAACACGTACTTCAGAGTTTCCCATATTAACAGTGTCCCCTTCTAATCTATGTATATGAAAGCCCGCCCCCAACACCTCCTGGAGGAATATTCTCCATAGATTTCTATGTTTACTGTAAGAGCCTTCAGTGCCTTGGCTTCCAGTCCCTGTAGAATAGGCTAATGAGAATATAAGCATTCCCTGGTTCTAAATCTTTTTGTGTCTCACAGGGGGTACTTGGACCTCCTGCTCCTCTCTACCCCATTGTCCTTCCCAGTACCCATCTTAGCAGTGTGTCTTCTATCCCATAACATATTTTGCTCTTCAGCCAAGGTCTGCTTCTCACCCGAAGATAGAGACATACCTTGCGATAAAAAGTCAAAGAGAACACAATTTCCTGTTTCCCCTAAATCTAGATCTCCTCTGTAGGCAAAGAGTTACTGTTATGACTGTGCTACTTTTGGTTTCCCTGGGGGGTGGGATCTAAGTGAAGGAGGAAGGTAGAATAAACTTTGCTCTTTTTTTTCTTCCCATACGTGCTAACCTCCAAGGTGGGGAAGGAAAGATAGAATAAGATAAACTATGGGTCTGAATAGGAATGCATGAAATAATACAAATAAATCAGTCGCAAGCAACTAAAGATGATTGATGGTTATGAAAAAGAAATATTCACTCCCTAGAATCTTCCAAAGGAAAAGGGGAAATGCTGACCTCATACAGGTTAAGGCAGCCATGCAGTTCTGTTAAATGACATCTATGCAGATGTCATCATCTCTCCCTGCAGTTCGTTAAGGAAATTCCTAGTATCTTTTTTTTGTCGATGCCTTGAATTTTTTTTATGTAGATAATCTTGTTATCTGTGACCAAAGACAATTTTATTTCTTTTTTGTAGGCATTTTATTTTATATTCTTGTATTCTCTCCTCACTGTAGGTTCTCCAGTATCATGATGAATGAGATTGGTGAGAACATCTTTGCTTTGTTCTCAGTCTTAGGGAGACAGAAAGTACTCAATCTTTCACCATGAAGTATAATATTAGATGTAGGTTTGTTTTTTTTCTATAAAAAAAAAACCTGCCCTTTACCAGGTTAAGAAAATACCCTTCTATTATTAATTTGCTGAGAGTATTTACCATGAATTGATGAATTGATGTTGAATTCTGTCAAATGGATTTTTTTTCTGCATCTGTTGACATGATTATATGGTTTTGCTTATTTGATCTGTTGAAATGGTGACTTGCATCTATTTTATTTTTGTGTATTGAATGAGCTTTGCATGATGTATTCTTCTTTGGCATAGCATTAGATTCAGTTTGCTGCTCTGTAGTTTTCTTAGAATGTTTTTGTCTAGTGTTTATCAAGATAGTGCCATATTCTTAAAATGTGTTGGGGAGTGTTTTCTCCTCTTCACTTTTCTGGGAGAGCCTTTGTAGAATTAGTATTATTTTCCTCTAAAATGTTTGGTAGAATTACACAGTAGAACCATACTGGCATCCTTTTGGGGAGGTTTTTAACTACAAATTTAATTTCTTTTTAAAAATGAAGAAGGAGAAGAGAAGGAAGGAAGAAGGAGAGAACGTGTGAGAGAGGGCATCTTTGTGTCTTTATACATACGCACACACACACATAACTATTCAGATTATCTTCTTGAATGAGATTTGGCAATTTGTGTCTTTGAAAGAATTTGTTTCACCTCAGTTACCAATTGTATAAGATAAAGTTGTATAATTTTCCCTTATTATCCTTTAACTCTCTGTAAGGTCTGTAGTAATGTTTCCACTTTCATTTTCATTATGGGTAATTTGTCTTGACTCTTACATCAGGTACGTATTGCTGTATAACAAGTTTTTGGAGTTCTTTTGTTGGAATTACAGGAATCAAAGTTTAAGTGTTCATAATCTGTACACTCATAGCTTCCGTTTAGTACAAACTTAGTGACCTTAAAATAGCACATACTTACTATCTGAAAGTATCTGCAGGTCAGAATTTGGAGAGTTTGAGCATGACTTAGCTAGGTTGTCCTCTGCTTCAGGATCTCTCATAAGGCTGTACTCAAGACTTGGCCAGAAGTAGGTATCTCAGTTTGAATGCTAGACCAATAAAGGATTTACTCCTGAAACCATTGGGTTTGGCAGAGCTCATAATCCACCCTCAGTTCCTTGCCCTCTGGGCCTCTGCAACATGGTAGCTTTATCAGAGTGTATAACCTGAAAAGGCAAAGGAACAGAACATTCCATATTTTGTTGGTTAGAAGCAAATCACAGGTTTTGCCCACAATCAAGGAGGTGGAATTGCACACAAGTGTGAAAAACAGAAGAGTGGGGATCATTTTTGGCCTTCCTGGAGTCTTCCTGCCTTAACTCTTTTTCTAATTTATTGATCTTTTATAACAGCACGTGTACATTTAAATTCTTTTCTATTGTTTTTCTTTTCTCAATTTTTTGTTTTTCTTTTCTCAATGTTTTGTTTTTCTTTTCTCAATTTTTAAAAAGATTTTATTTATCTAAGAGAGAGAGAGAGAGAACCAGCAGGCAGAGTAACAGGCAAAGGGAGAGGGAGAATCAGACTTCCCGCTTAGCAGAGAGACGACATGGGGCTTGATCCCAGACCCCTGGGATCATGACCTGAGCTAAAGGCAAATGCTCAACTGACCGAGCCACCCAGATGCCCCTCTTTTCTCAATTTTGTTGATTTGCGTTATTATTTCCTTCCTCTGCTTAATTTGGACCTAGTTTTCTTTTTTTTTTTTTTCTTGTTTTATGAAGTTAAATCTTAGACTGTTGACTAGAAACCCTTATTTAAAAAATTTAGGTATTAGTAAACTTAAATTTAAATTTCCCTCTAAGCACTGCAGCCTATGATTTTTGATCTGTTCTATCTTTATAACATATCACTCAGATCACAGTATTTCCTAATTTCCTTTGTGATTTCTTTGATCCACAAGTTGTTTAGAATGTGTTATTTAATTTCCAAATACTTGAGGATTATCCAGATATCTTTCTGGTATTGATTTCTTGTTTAATTACATTGTAATCAGATAATATGCTTTGTATGATTTTAGTTCTTTTAAATTTATCAGATTTTTTTTTTTTTTTTGTCCAGAATCTGGTCCCTGTCCTCAAGTGTTGTGTGTGCACTTATAAAAAGTGTATTCTGCTGTTGTTTGATGGAGTGTTTGATATATGTTAAGTTGGTTGATAATGTTTAGGACTTCCATATTCCTAATTTTTTGTCTACTTATTCTGATAATTGTTGAAAGGGGAGTGTTAAATTCTCCATAGTGGTAGATTTGTCTATTCCTCTTTTCACATACGTCAGCTTTTACTTAGGATATTTAGAAGCTCTGTTAAGTATATGTATATTCAGAAGTATTATGTTTACTTAATGAATTACCTTCTTATTATGTAATGTCCTTTTTAATCCCTGGTAACATTCATTGTTCTGACATCTGCTTTGTGTGATGTTTGACATAGCCACCACTTAAGTTATCCTTTGCTAATTGTTTGCATGATGTATCTTTTCCTGTCCTTTAATTTTAACCCATCTATCTGTTTATTATTAAAGTGAGTTCATTTTTTACAGATAGCATAGTCTTGGGTCTCGTACTTATTCAGTCTGATAATCTACATCTTTAATTGGTATGTTTGGACCATTTATATTTAATATAAACTACTCATATGGTTGAATTTAGGTCTATTATTTTTATTTTACTTTTGTTTTCTGTTTATTCATTTTTTTTGTTTTTCTTGCCTGCCGCCTTTTGGGTTATTTCACTACTATTTTTTTCTTATTTGACTTTAATATAACTGCTGATTTTTTGGCTTTACCTCTGCATGTAATTATTATTTGTTTCTGATGTTTTTTTTTTTAATCTTTGATTTTCAGCAGTTGGATTATGATGTATCTATATGTGCTTTAGTTTGAGTTTAATATGCCTGAGTTTACTGAACATCTGAAATCTATAAATTTATGACTTTCACCAAATTTTGGAAAATTTGGGCAATTATTTTTTGAGTTTTTTGTTTGTTTTTTGTGGGGGTTTTTTGGGCCCTAACCTCTTTTCCCTCTACTTTTGGGACTGCAATAGCACATGAGTTAGAGTCTTTAGTAGTGTCTCACAGGATCCTGAGTTTTGATTATTTTTCTTTTCTAGTGTTTTTGTTTTTCAAAATTGACATTTTCTTTTGGTCTGTTCAAGTCTCTGACTCTTACCTTCATCATCACTGTTTTGCTATGTAACCTACAAACCAAATCATTAGATTTCATATATTTTATTTTATTTTCAATTGTGAAATTACCAATTGTTTTCATAGTTTTTGTTTATCTGATAAGAATGTGATTTTTACATTCAGGTGTGTTTAGTTTTGTCTCATGAAGCTTAAGATAGCTTCTTTATCATTTTGGGTAATACCAATGTTAGGCTTATCTTGTGGTTGGCATCCATCGATTGTATTTTTTTTTTTTTTGAGAATCCATCATCTTTGTGCATTGAATAATTTTTTTCTGTATCCTAGACATTTTGAACATTATTTTGTATAGACTTTGGATCTTACTATATTCCTCTGGAAAACGTTAAATTTTTTAGCAGGCTGTCAACCTGATTAGGCATAGTCTCTTTGCCTCAGTTCAGTTTTCAGGTCTTTGCTGTGCTGCTTTGGGTCTCTTTCTCGCACATGATGTTTGTGTTAGCCAGAGAGTCATACAGTGGTTTAAATCTTAGTTGTGCTCTTTGGGTTTACCTCACTTCTGCACAGCTTAGGGGTGAGCCCATAATTTTTATGAGGTCTTAGCACAATCCTCTTCAAGCTCTGAATGAAGACTCGTCCTCTGGACAAAGCCCAAGAACAAAGAAAAACAGGGAAACTTCATCCCCTTGGGGATCACCTCTCCAGGTTTGATATCCTTCCACACTCTGCCTGCTTTTGTTTGCTTTTCAGAGTCTTCAAGTTGTTGCTGTGTGCTGTCCAGAGGTTTTAATTGTGATCAGTGCAGGAATCAGATTATAGTGTGCTTACCCCACTGAGTGGAGCTACAACTCCCCCAAAGCTTTCAACTCCCCTCACAGATAAAATTTGCCACTTGGCACTGGTGTATCTTAATCAGTCTCCTTGAAGTTGAGTGATATGACCCTAACTATCATATCTTTGACTCTGAGTTTTAAAGGGTTATCAGGACAGAATACCACAGGACCATCTGGACTACCTTTTAGTAAAATTATGCTCCTAGAAATATGTATCACAGCATTCTTTTGTCAGCCCCAAGTCACAGAATGATCTCAGGTATTTTGGATGCTGCGTTACATGAATGCTTGTTGTCTGGGTCTGCAGTCACTGAACTAAAATTCATCTGGCTGAAATCTTCAGTGAAGAGCTTAATTGTATGCTTTTAAGTTGTCCTAAATCCCTTTTGCCTGTTGATCTTTGAGCTCCTGGCACCTGATTCTGGATTGAACATGGACTCTGTCCTGGGGGCCTCAGGCCTTACTTTCTGACAAACTACTGCCTGCTCTTCTCACTATATTTTACATTCCTGGCAGGAACCTATAGTCTTTTTTTTTTTTTTTTTTTTTTTTAAGCCTTGTGATGTCTCTCATACTGTGACGACTGTTCTTTCTCTGTCTCCTGCTTGGAATTCCTTACGTTTCTTACGCCTGGTTCTCAGAGATTTCCTCTGTATCTCCCAACAGGAAGGTTGCCCTCAAGATATTCCTCAATTGGAGATGCTAAATGTTGACCTGTCCAGTGGTGAAGCCAGTGAGGATCCCCAGTTCCTTTGTCCTGTGCTTTTCTCCCTACTCATGTTGCCTTACTCTTTGGACTTTTCCAGCCTTGAGTTAATTAATTGTATTATTTCAATGACAACCAAATAACCCTTTTTACTACTTATCTTTCTCTACCAGGAAAATCTAACTGTAATGTTTCATCATGCTCTGCAGTTCCTGATGGCTTTCAACAGTCCCAACCGAGTTTTTAGTCTATCTTTTTCTCATGCGGGTCCTATCCTTCCTCTTCCATGTGTAATAACAGTAACCAAAATGTATTGTCAGGCATTAAGTTAAGGGCTATGCTTGTATTATTTCATCCAGTCCTCACCATGAGTACGAGGTACATACTCATATTATCCCTCCCCCCCCCCAAAGAAACTGAAGCACAGAGAGGAGAAGTAAGTTACTTTGCCCAAGCTCATGCAGCTACTTAGTAGTGGAGCTGATTCATACCTAAATTCTTCAAGACCCAAACCTTCTTTAACTGGAGCCCAAGAGTGCAAGAGCACCTGGCTCTATGAGTCCCAAACAGACCAGACTTGGCCACTTACCACTGACAAAATCCAGAGGCAGAGAGAGAATGGTGGTGAAACAAGAAAGGAATTTATTTCAGTGAGGCCAACACTGGGAAGATGTGAACTAACATCTCAAAGACTGTCTCCAAAGTGCTGAAAATACTTCTAGGTTTATATAAGAGACATGTGGGACACAGGTCAGTGGGAATATGCAGGTGGGCAGTAAAGAGCAGGTCGATCATTGTCTTGGAGTCAATCATGCAGGGTTTTGCTGGTATCAGGGCCCTTGCTAATGCTTAAGGGGCAGTTTGGGTTCCCATGATGGATACTTTGCCTCAGGTCTTTTGCCTGAGTTAAAAGAGGTGTTTAGGGGCTCCTGGGTGGCTCAGTCAAACATCTGACTCTTGATTCTGGCTAGGTCATTATCTCAGGATCATGGGATCTGGCTCCAGGCTCAGCAGGGAATCTGCTTGAGATTCTCTCTCCCTCTGCCCCTTCCCCCACTTCTACACACACACACACACACACACACACACACAGTCTCTAAAATAAATAAATCTTAAAAAAAGTTTAAAAGATAGGTCAAAATGGAGGTAAAGTTGGGGCACCTAGGTGGCTCAGTTAGTTACACAACTGACTTTTGATCTCAGCTCAAGTCTTGTTCTTAGAGTCATGAGTTCAAGCTCTACAGTGGGGCTTAAGCAAGCCTGGAGCCTACTTTAAAAAGAAAAATGGAGGCGAAGTCTTCTTTCAGATCCCCACTGTCAAGATACCATTTTATTTCTATGGAGGGAAAAGGATAGTGGTCATTTGCTCTGTAGCTACTTCCTACTGATCAGGGATGACATAGGGATTTTGGAATGGAAGATTTTGACAGGGTGGGAGAATTTCATTTCTTGAGTCTCTCCTGAAATATACAGTAAGGTATCTCCATGCTGGTATGAATAGCATGGGCTCCTGCTTGACAAATACAAAAAGTCTAACCACAACCAAAAAGAGAAACGACAAGAAGTATAGCAGTGTTTAGCAGAGCATATTTCCATTTGGGAAGAATCGAATTTAGTCGACTGCTAAAAGGATCTAGAACCAGGGCATCTATAATGATGATGTATTTAAATCTTTCATGGCTTCAGACACATTCTTTGAGTAGTTTGGAATATATATACAAAATTCTGCTTTAATGAGTACACAGATTCCTCCTTGGGCTGCAGTCAAAATACCAAGAGCCATCTGGTTTTGAAGGACGACTTTTTGACTTCATGTGGTTTCATCATTTAGGAGAGTGTGTGCCAAGTTTGATTAAAGATGGCTGCTGTATGCTTGACCAAAGCCTCTACTTGTAATTCTACATCAACAGAGGTAGCTTCTGGGACAGCTATATGGCTAACTGATAAAATAATAAAGAAAACCTCTTTGCCTAATACCTACCTTTAACAATATCGCAATTATGAGGAATCACTGGCAAGTGGTAGACATCCCAGGAGATACAGGCATCCATCATAACATCATAAGTGCATTGTCCAATCCCATCATAAGGAAGGGAGGGCCACCTTTCCATAACCCTTAGCTAACCCTATGGAGTAGGGTACACTCTGTCTTTTGAGGAGTGGTTTTGCCATTCCAGCCACTTACCGGGATGTATTAAAACTTTAGGGATTTCATATAATTTCTAGAACAGTTACAGCATTTACCCATAGGATATAACCTAAGACAGTTTATCATTGTTTGTTTGACAGTGATTCCCATCTAACTCAACATACCATGTAACTTAACATATAGGCCTAATTAGTCAAGAAGACTTTGTTTAGAATTTGAAGAAATTTGTTAAAAACCTCAGGTTTTAGAGCACATACCTAAATAGGATTACAGATCATTATAAATAGTATTTCATTTTCTATTTAATCAAGGAGGTAATACTTGGTAGCAAAACTTAGCTCCTTTACTATTGAGAAGTTTTAACTTTCCTAAGTAATCAGAGACCTAAAAGGCCAAGACATAGAAACTCTGGTTTTCTGAGCAGATAAAAAAAATGAGAACTTTTGTTTACAACTTCTTACAAGAGCAGACCAAAAATCGAAGAAAACTTTATCTTTTTCACAGAAAAGGTAAACCCTAGTCTTATATGAGTGTACTTTTAAAACTCACTCATTCCAGTGTTAGTCCTGACCATGCATAAATGCTTTTCCAAAGATTCCCCTTCACAAACCTTTTACAGCTTTCTTTTTCATTCAGATGTTGCCTTACACCTTCTCTCTAACCAGTCACATTTTAAGGCAAAATTACTCTATTTTTCCTCAACAAAAATATATTCCCATTCCTCGTACCTTTCTTACCAAAATACATCTTATTTTCCTTGCATACAGACTTACTCCCCTTATTTCTAGCAGTCTCAGTTACATTTATTATTAATGCTTAGAAACCTTAACTTCTAGTAAAAACTAGGTAGTAAGCAATTGTGAACTACATCAGAATTTTTTAGATTGGAAATTTATGACTGTACTTCATAATCTCTGGAAACGTTTTACCATAATATAGTTTTTTTGACCAAGCATAAAATATGCTTACTAGCAGCCCTAATTTTATCTTTAGTTTCTCTGTAATAAGAAGCCACAAACAGATAAACCCATGTTGAGTAATTAATGTTTCAGTGTTTTGTCCTATTGGAAAATAGATATCCAGTGAGTTCAAACCAATATATCATTTAACCTACCAAAACTTTAAAGTTTTAGGTTAACAATGAATCTGAAAGCTTCACACCTTCCTTTTTTTTTATTCAACCTACTTGCTCTTAACAGTTACCTGTGAAAACCTCATGAGACACATCAAATTAACAGAGGACAATATTAAGTCCTCTGTTTGCTGACAGATAGAGATGACCTTTAGTTAACGTTGGTAGAACGTGAACTTTAGTAAACCTTAATAAACCTTGGTAGAATAGAAGTTTTATATTTAATGCTGATAACTCTAAAGACATGTTTATTTTTTTAAAGATTTTATTTATTTATTCATGAGAGACAGAGAGAGGGAGGCAGAGACACAGGCAGAGAGAGAAGCAGGCTCCATGCAAGGAGCCTGATGTGGGACTCGATCCCAAGTCTCCAGGATCACGCCCTGGGCTAAAGGCCCTAAACCGCTGAGTCACCCGGGCTGACCAAGACATGTGTATTTTAATTAGGCTGACAATCTTGAATTAACTTTAATGCCATATGTTGTATCTAGGTCCACTAAAAAGTCCACGAATCAATTTGTTTCCCACTATCAGGGTTTTTTTTTTTTTCCTTTTAAGATTTTATTTGTTTATTCATGAGAGACTCAGGGAGAGAGAGAGAGAGAGAGGCAGGGACCCAGGCAGAGGGAGAAGCAGGCTCCATGCAGGGAGCCCAATGCAGGACTCGATCCTGGGACTCCAGGATCACGCCTGAGCCGAAGGGAAGACAGTCAACTTTTGAGCCACCCAGGTGTCCCCCACTATCAGTTTTAATTGGCCTCCTGTGGGGAAATCTGAAGTGGGCAGTTTATGTCCAGGGGAGCCTCAGGACCCCTTCATGTTGATTCGGGGGGTACTTTGAACCTCATAAGGAAGAAGCTTTGAATCCCATAAGGAGGTAGCTCAATAGCTAGGGGTGCTTTTTGTTTCTCAGTGAGGTAGGAGGACCAGGAGCCAGTGGCTCTGGAGGCACCAAGGATGGTACAGGAGCGGCCACATTAACCTCATGGGTGATGTGACAAACAGGGGGAGGGGAAGGTGGAGACAGAAGTGTACCACCACCAATGTTGATGGTCAGTTTAAAGTTTGGACTAACATTCCTTTATCTCCATGTCCTATCTCTCCTTCCTACAAAACAGCCTTTTTCTGAGGTTACTTTTCAGCACTCCGCACCATAAATTCACAATATGCCCTAATAGGTTTCTGCTGAGAAGAGAAGGAAGCGTCACCATCTTCCTAGGCAAAGGTTCAGAAAGAACACAGAAGCAATAAAACTATGACTACCTGAAGCCCAGAATACCTCTGTTAGCATTCGTTCTTCCCCCCAACTGAGAGGGTATTCACTGCCTGGGCCACAGGGCTTCCTAGACAAGCTAGGAGAGCCAAACCAAAGCAAGCCCCCTGTTTGGAGGCAACCAAATGGGAGGAAGGAATTCGAGAACCATTCAGTGGCCATCTTTCCTCTGAGCTTAACATACTCATGTCCCAGGAGGTGTTAAAATGAAAATTCATGTTTTTCTTATCACAGGTTTATAACTAAAAGAAGACGGACCAGCCAGCCACTATTCTCCCCAGGGGGCTCTGGGGGGGATAGACTTAGCAGTCCCTGTCTCGTACACACAGATTCCAACAGAGATCTCCCTGTATGGACCCTGGCTTCCCATTTTCCTCTCACCCACTCCTTTTTCTAGGGGCACATTCACAAGTTGTAACAGCCCTTGCCACAGCTCAGCTACCCAAGCCTGAGCAAATGGGTTAAGAAAACCCAAAACAAGTAGTTCAAAAGAACCCAGAGGCAGGGAACCAGAGAAGGACCAGGATGGGATTTGATGTGCATTCATCAGGGGGGACTTACCAGGAGCCAGATCTCTGGGGCCCATTACTACTTCTAGGTCGTTCCCCTATTTCACCAAATGTGGTTAAGACCACTGATGCCAGTTCAGAGAGAGAGAGAAAGAAAAAAGTCTTCAAAATGAAACAGGTTTGGGCAGCTACAAAGGACTTCCTTACTGTCCAGGAGGGACCCAGGGATCCACTAGCCAGGAGGAGCTGACTCTGACCTGTCCCAGCCTCAGGAAATGGCCATGAGCCCTCTTGGCACAGCGCTGCAGCCAAGGGCACCACCCTGGGGGTCCCTGGAGGTCCCCGGGGGGCTGAGCCGATCAGAAGTACAGCCCATGACTGGCTCACCAGAATTGTGGCCGGAGCACAGGGCTGCAGGAGGCCCTGGCTCCCAGGGTCCCAAACAGGCCAGGCTCAGCAGCTCACTGCTGACAGAGTCCAGTGGTGGTGAAACAAGAAAGGGATTTCCTCGAGTGAGGCCAACACCTGCAGGCAGCGGACTTGTAGCTCACAAACCGTCTCCGAAGTTCTGAAAAGACCTCTAGGTTTCTTTAAGGAAAGTGTGGGACAAGGTCCGTGGGTCCATGCAGGTGGGCAGGAAAGGTCAGGTCGCCGTTGTCTTGGGGCCGGCCGCGGGGGGTCTTGCTGCCTCAGGCAGTCCTCATTGCTCAAGGTGGGGGGGGGGAGTGTGGGTTCCCATCACAGGATGCTTTGCCTACAGGGCCCTTTGCCAGAGTTAAGGCATAAGCTGGAAAGAAAAACTTAGAAAGTACAGTCAAAGTGGGGTAGCTGGGGACGCCTGGGTGGCCCAGTCAGTTCAGCGTCTGCCTGTGGCTCAGGTCATGATCCCGGGGTCCTAGGATCGAGCCCCACATCGGGCTTCCTGCTCAGCGAGCAGCCTGTTTCTCCCTCTGCCTCTGCCCCTTGCACTGCTTATGCTCTCTCGCTCTCTATGTCAAATAAATAAAATCTTAAAAAAAAAAAAAAAAACAAGGTAAAAGTAGTTAAAATCCTCTTTTACTTCTTTCTTTTCTCACTGTGGTATATTGCTTCCAGTCTGCAAAATCAGGGCTGTACTGACACCAATGGCTGGATCTAAATATCCTACTTTTCTCTTTTTCTCTTTGATTTAGGGCCCAGACATCCATCCATTTTCCTAAAAAATACCTCCATATTTTGTGAAAGTTCAGATCTGAGCCTACCAAAAGCATCCATGCTTCACATAAGTCCTGCCCACATTCAGGGCCTCGAGCTGGATATTTGGCCTTTGGTTCTCCCTGGGTCAGGTCAGCCGGCGTTGCAGCCAGAGCCCCTCATTGCACGTGGGCATTACCACTTCACCTTCCCTCCCTTAAAATTTGCCAGCTATTCCCAAAATACACTGGGTTGATTTTCCTGGCCTTTCCCCGTCAAGTCCATTCGCGTGTCCAGTAGCCCACCTGGGGTGACTGACTCTCCCAGCCACCAGGAACGTCTCTGGGCTTGATCTTACTGTCTGCACCATCTTCACAGCTCAGAAGGTGCCTCAGGAGTTTGTTGTTTGTTTGCTTTTAAAGATTCATTTACTTATTTTAGAGAGAGAGAAGTGCTGGGAGGTGGGGGGGGGGCTGCAGAGGGGGAGAGAGAGAGGATCTCAAACAGACTCCCACTGAGCACAGAGCCCCACCTGGGGCTTGATTCCTTGACCCTGAGACTGGATCCTGAGACCTGAGATCATGACCTGAAGGGAAATCAAGAGCTGGACATTTAGCCATCGGCCCCGCCTCTCAGGAGGTTTCTGATGGTATAGACAGAAGCAGCCTCAGAATATTCCCACGGAGGAACCCTTTCTCTCCCCTTGGGCTCCAGCCCTTTCTCTGAGGCTTCTCAAACCATAACACCAGTCCAGTCATCTGGGGATTTTGTTCCTAGGGCAATTTGTGATCGTAGCCTGAGGCAGGGCCAGAGCTTCTGCATTTCTAACAAGTTCCCAGCAGCTGCTGCAGGTCCAGCTTGCTTAGGGAGAACATGTTGCTTTTTATCTGTTGCCACTGGTTATAATGCAAATGTACTGAGGTGCCTCTGGCGGGGAGGTTGGGGGGGAGGCCTAGTTGCTGTTTTGAGTGGGTTTTGTTGCCCTCACCCTATTTTATTAGTAGTTGTGAACTGAATGTTATTTATTTTGATTTTACGCTTATCCCATATCGCTTCTGTGCTTCGTCATGCATGTGCCGTAATGATGGTTTTAAACGTTTGGTTTTTGCTTTAATCTCCGTTAAGGATTAGCAGTGATAGTTTAGGCTTGATTTGTCTGTTGTGGTCAACTGATTTATTATTATTTTTTGACATTCTTCTGAAAATCCTACAGGAAAAAAAATAATTCTTTTTGAAATTCTTTAGCTCCTAACACTTGATATTCCCATTTTGGAGTATTTGCTGGTATAATGTAATTGTAATTATTTACTCCTGTCCTTACCCTTGCTGTGGCCTTTTGTGCAGCATGACATTCCATAGTGGAATCCAGAGAGAGACAAGGTCATTGCATGTAACTGTCCTTCTTCAAAATCATTTCCTATCATTCACCTTTTTCTGTGTGGCCATTGCTCAGAAAATCTTTCTGCTTGCATGTATGGCACAGCCAAATTATTGGGAGTTTAGTGTTTATTGTCTGGAAAAATCTCCATCTATTATATCCTGTGAAGTGGGATAGTGTAAATGGTAATAAACGGGCCTCTGGGGAAAGACAGGCTAGGTTCTAATCCTGTTCTGCACTTTGGTAGCCATGTGATATCTACACATTTTAGATATTCTCTGGGCTTCAGTTTCTTCATCTGAAAAGTGAGGAAAGAGCACCTGCTTTCTGGGTTTGAGGGCTAAATAAAATGATATCTGCAAATACTTAGACCAATCCCTGGAACCCAGTAAGATTTTAATAAAAGCTCTTCATCTTGTAAAAAAACAAATTGAACTAAGTTTTAAAGATTTTATTGGCTTTATTTGGTGATTCATGGATTGGGCAGCATCCCATCTAGCAGATAGAAAGGAACTCCAAAGAACTGTACAAAAATGACACGCTTTTATAAGCAAAGGGGGATTGGGAAAGGAAGTTACTGGTAAAGAGCAGATTGTTTGTGGCAAGGGCACCCTCCTTTAGGGGGCTGTGGGGATCTATCAGGCAGATGGTGCTGACCAGGTGGTTCCAGATAGACTGGGTTGAGTGTCCACCCCTCGAGGAGTGGGGCAGCTGGGTGGCTCAGTTGCTTAAGCGTCCAAATCTTTGTTTCAGTTCAGGTCATGATCTTGGCGTCATGGGATCAAGTCCTATATTGGGCTCCGTACTCAGCATGGAGTCTGCTTGAGATTCTTTCCTTCCTCGTTTGCCCCTCCCCAACTTGTGTTTTCTTTCTCAAATAAAATCTTAAGACAAAAAAAAAAAAAAAGTCCACTCCTGGAAGTGGTTGAAACTAAGTCAGGTATTATGGGGTTTTTTTTTTTTTTGGTAACATGAGCTTAGCACAAGTGACTCCATTTGGGGCCTATTGTCTCTTTTTCATTATTTACCCCCTTTTGATCAGACTTCTGGCTTAATTAAGAAATTTAAGGCACTAGCCCTATGCCAAGCTAACACTCTCATGCTCTCAGTTTTTCCTCAATCACAGGTCATGATACTTTTTGCTGAATCTCTGTAGTATTGACACATCATGACTTCAGGTTCACATTATTTTTAAAAAGTTGATCATTGTCTCTGTTCCTTTCCTGACATTCCAGTCTCGGGGAGATCATTTCCTTGCTCGGCTGCAAACATGCACATAAAGCCTTCAGGAGAATACAGTGCACCAGAGATTACTGTGGTCAGTATAAGCAGGATAGCTCCCAGTGTCTGGAGGGTACTTTGGAGCCATGCTCTCCAAGACACAAATCAGTCAAAATCAAGTAAGCCAGAAAAGACCCTGTTGAAGGGGGCACTTCCTTAAGCCAAGTGTCCTGTTCACTAATCTTGCACAGCTGAGTTTCACCTTACCCAGAAGTATCATCCACATGTAGCTGGTGGTGTTGGTTGCAGCACAGACACCTTGTTCAGCTAAAGGATGATCAAGGGCTGTCCTCTTATCGACAGCAACCTGGGCCACAGGGTCTGAGGATTTCTGTTGGGCAGCTGTCACTTTTATAGTAGATTCTGTGATACTTTCAGGAGTTAACTAGAGATTCCTGGGATGCCTGGGTGGCCCAGCAGTGGAGTATCTGCCTTCAGCTCAGGGCGTGATCCTGGAATGCCAGGATCAAGTCCCACATCACGCTCCCTGTGTGGAGCCTGCTTTCCCTCTGCCTATGTCTCTGCCTCTCTCTCTCTCTCTCTCTCTCTCTCTCATGAATAAATAAATAAAATTTTTAAGGAAAAAAAAAAAGGAGAGGTTCCTTATCGTGGCATCATTTGCACACACTCCCGACTGGGGAAGTAGAGACCTGCCAGAGGAAGCGAATCTTAAATCATGAAAGCCTTCTGGGAGGTCCTTCCTAACCTGACAATGTACATTCAGGGGAGTTGGCCAGTGAAGTGTCTCAGTTTATTTCTGAACAGTCAGGGACATAGTTAGATAACCTGCAAGGCATGGTCTGGTTCTGCACCAACCATCTAAGGATTTATAGGGTCAGGGAGAATGATAACCACAGATAAGGATAAAACCTTCTGGGGCACACAGCACTTCTACTAAGGGGGCACCGTGAATGGATTCACTTGCAGGGATTGTTGCATTTGTCCATTGAAGCTAGGGGTCCATTAGGTTTTCAGTGCGCTTGGGATGTAAATCTCCTAGCCTGAAACAAAAAGTTGTTCTAAATTCCCTACAAAGATGTGTGCTGTGGTTGGGATCTTTTCGTGATTGAGGGCAGATCTGACTGAGATCATCATAAGAACATGGAGGTGCAAATGGGCTGTGATCTGCATAGATATTTGTGTCTGATGGGGCAGTATAGTTATAATTGTAGAAAGGCAACCAAGGCGCTGGATGTTCTGGCTGTAAAAGACTGTGACTTTTAAGGGGGCTTGGTTATAGTTAGTTTATGATGATACTGAGAATAGAAGAAAAATTGGTCACAGAGAGGACCAGGGGATCTCTAGCATCATGGGCAGATCAGAGTTTTTTATGACAAAATCCATCAGTACAGAAGGTTGCAGTGGCCTTAGCGATGGTCTTAGTGTGGCCTGGCAGATGGAGATGATGGTGCTATTTTTTCAGGCCAATGCCAGAGAGAGAAAAGGAAAGAAAGAAAAGGAGAGGTGATTTCATGTTTAATTAAAGTATGAAGTCTTGATCTGGCATCTTGGGTGGAAGCAGTCTACAGTGAGGTCAACTCCTTTTCCTCATTGTTTGGATTCAGAAGTCTCCAGCATCTGTTCAAGACCAGATGTCAGGTGGAGTCTCCTCTAGCTGTGAGATGTGTACCCAAGATTTAGTAGTTTCTGATTTCACAGTGGTGTCAGTAGTCTGGAGCCTGTGACAAAGTCCCTTACAGTAGGGTTGGAGAGTTGTCTTCCTCTGATGCCATTTCCAGAACACCTAGTCACCAGGCTCCCCGCCAACGTCAGTTTATGAGTCATCTTAGTTGCACAATGGTGGGTGAAGGAATGTAAAAACTGAAAAATGCCAGGGAGCAAGGAAGGACCAAGTAACCATCTTGGTTTTCCCATCACCCCCAACTGTTCATTGACTTTATACGGTTTGTTTGCTCATCTTAATTTCACTGAGTCAAGAGCAGACTATTGCCATGTCATAGGATATCAGGAAGGCAGGAGTCTGGCAAAAAGAGGTCATTTTTTGCAAAAACAATTTGTACTTTATTCACATGTGCCACACCCTTTATACATGTTGTTATACTGCCATTCCACAAAAGTCAGCTAGGGCATTCCTCTGATACCAGTTTCAGTTTTTTAGTATGGGCCTCAGTTTTGATGACAGAATTTCAGAAGGTTAGAGCATAGCAGTAAGATCTTTGTCTGTTTTTGATCAAAGTCCCAGTGAACATAAGAAAACCATTTTGTTTCCATAACATCCCCAAATCATGCATGATCCCAAAGGCCTACCAGCGATCAGTATGAATATTAGCAGTTTGTTCTCTTGATAAGTGGTGTACTTGGGTGAGGGCATATTCATTGGGCCGATTTAGCTTGTGGGAGATTTTCCCTCTCAAGTAGTTCCTATTAGAGTATTGCCAGCCTCGAATTTCCCTTTTTCATTTTTCCAGGATGCTCCATCAACAAATAAAATTATATCAGGATTAGTCAAAGGAGGTAGCTCCTAAATCAGGATGTGTTGCAAAATGGGGTGTTACTGCCTCAGAGTTGTTAGGGCTCACCTTCGTTTCGTAGCAGTAGTCATGTGGAAGGATTAAAAACATTGCAGCATTTTAGATGCAGACTGAGTGGCTAAAGCAGAGGATCTTAGAGGAGGTTAGTCTGTAGAAAGATACATAGTTCAGAATTAAGACTTTGGACAGCTTATTTGTTTATAAATAAATATCCTTTCCTCGGGTTAAATCTGTGGAGTCTTCTAGTAACTTTGCAGCTCTAGCCTTAAGATGGTTGACATGGACAGAGGTAACCAGACCAAGTTGGATGCTCATCGAGGTAGGAGGTCTTTGTTCACTGCCATGATCTTGAGTGATTATTCCCAGGGCTTGGTTATCTCTTTCATAAGGTTAACAGTTAGGTGGCCCTGGGACAGGCAATTCTTTCCCTGCTTGTTTTAATCTTATAAAGGCCTTCTTGTGTTTATCTGCCCAAGGAAACAATCAGGACTGAAACTTTAGTAAATTCATAGATTGGGGAAGCCAGTTGAGGAAAATTAGGAGCCCAGAGTCTGCAGTAGCCAGTTAGGCCTAGGAACCCATGAGGGTGGATTCGTTATCCAACTAAGAATAGTTGTGGGCCCAGGACATTGTTATATTAGCTCCCTTTTTTTGGAGATAGCTGGATTCCATTAGCACCTAGATCATGGCCTAGGTAATGAACAGTATCTAGAGAGAATATAATTTCCTTAAAGGTTTTATGTCCTTTTTCATCTGTTGCAGCAAATACATGGGATCTTTGCTGGACACCTATTTGGTCACTGGGAATAGCAAGAGGTTATTTACATACTACAGAAGGCTCAATATCCCAGGGAACTTTAGGGGACTTAAACCTTGGTAGAGCACTTAGAGGAAATAAGAAAGGACCTCACTGAGCCTGTGAGCGATGACTGTCGAGGTATACTGTTGATTGTTCCCAATCAAGGCAAATCGATGTTGGCTGTTGGGGTCTCCAGGGATGCTGAAGGAGGCTGAATATAGGTCCACAGCAGCAAACTGTCTTGACTCTGGTGGAACTTGTGACAAAAAGTTGTTTGGGTTTGGAGCAACTGGGAAATGGAGAATAACTATCTTATTAATAGCTCTGAAGTCCTGGACAAATCGCTATCCTCGTCCATCAGGTTTCCAGTCTGGCAGTTACAGGGCCAGCCCAGGGATCGATTAGCCCCTGAGTGATTACGATCTGTTGGCATGAGGTCTTGCATGGCCTCAAGCTTTAGTGGATTAGTGGCTTCAACAGGCAATGTAGGAAGAGATATAGTTACATCTATCTGAATTTATATAGGCTTTGCACTCTGTCCTCCTGATGTCAGTATTAGAAGTAGCCCACAGATTTTTCAGGCACCTCAGATAAATCAAGGATCTTTTGCTGGAATTTTTTCTCTTCTATATCAGGGGAAAATTATAAGGAACATAAAAGATCAGGTTCAGGTTGGTCAGGAAATTCTACGGTGAGGTTTCCCCTGGAGACAAAATGTATGAGACCTTTAAATTTTACAAAAGAGATTGCTACCTAACAGGTTGACTGGTACTGTATTACATAGCAAATCTCTCCCCAACACACAAACATTTTCAGTAAGAAGTCCCAGAGTCATCTGGACTACTGGTCTCTTGACCAGAGAGAACACTCTCTCAATTTTATTAGATACCTGCACTATAGAAACTTCTTTTTCATTCCAAGGGGCTTGTCCTATGAGAGCTTAGTTTAAAGTAGAGAATGTTGCTCCCATATCTATCTGAATCTGGCAAAGTTTTCCATTGATTGTACTTTTCGTTTTCCCCTTGGCTATTAAAGGGGATTACTGGTAGTTTACCAGAGGATGCCTCGGAATTCTCTTAACTCTAAGAGGGGCCATTTGGGGACAGATAGGGAAGCATATGAGTTGATGATGAAGAATTTGCATAAAGTCTTTGATGATGGTTTTTCCCCAATGTCCTAGTTGAATAAAAATGAGATATTGAGCCTGGGTCCAGTGTTTTGATGACAGACTCCTAAGAGGGTACAATGGGGGTGGGGGGCAGGTATTATTTTGGGTGCCTGCTTATAGCTTTTGTAGTTGTAAGACTAATAACTGGGTGGACTTTTGATTTTGGTCTTATTTCAAAGTCATCATGAGTTAGAGTCATGAGTTCAATCAGGCCACCCATTCTGTTTATGTCTTTTTTCAATACACTAATCACAGAAGATAATCCATTTCCAAATTGGGCAACTAAAGCAGGTTGGGTGACCTCATGTATTGTGTGCTGAATGCCATAGAAAGAGAGCTTCTAGATGGGCTTTAGAGTCTGTCAGTTTCATCTTCTTTGCATGTTTGAATCATAGACCAGTCAGTATGGGCTTTTCAAAAATTTGTTGCTATTTCGCACATTTTTTTTCTGGTCCATAATGGGACCACGATGAAGATCTCAAATGTCATCTTTGGGGTTGTGCCATTCTGCTTTGCACAAGCTGATAAAGATCTGGCAGCCTGGGGTCATAGGCCCTGATGAGGACTCTAAATTCTTCAGAAAACTTTCGCGGTTTCTCCTTGAGTTTAGGAAATTCTTTAACACTGGGCCTTAGTTTGGTTTGGTTTTTTGACCAAGGAGTGAAAGATGCCTGAGGAGGATCTCCTGCAGCCTTGAGGGGTTTTATTTTAAAAGATAATTGTATAATAGTCTTCTCAGGGAGGAAAGGCAATTCAGATAGTTAGTAGAAGAGGAGTGCTGCGGTAAAGGAGGGGAGAGGAGAGCAGTAGGAGTTATGTCACTGTGACCGTTGATTGTTGTAGGGACCTCTGTGTCTTTAATTCTTCATTATCCTTTTGCTACGCATTTTTCAATGAAACTATTTTGGCATCTTGAAGCCTTTTGGAAGCTTCTCCATATCAATTAAAATAGGTGTACCCATTCAGTTTGTTTGATTTGGGAACCTTTGCTTTCAAGCGCACTTAAATAAATGGCCCTAATTGGAACACTCCCTCATAATGGCCATTGCCATTCTAGGATGTCTTTCCGTAAGAGTTGCCATTTTTGTAGCTGTCTATTGCTTCTGGGACTGTAGTTCTTTAGACATGGAATAAGCAAGTGTGCTGGGACATGGCACTCTCAGCTCTTTATAATTTACGAATCTGATTTCTTTAAGCTGTTGGGTCTCCTTGATCCAAATACCTCAGAGAGATGTGCCACTGGGCTGAGGGTTGTGTGGTGTTTTTATGCATACCTCCCCACGCAGAAATTTTCTTGAGGTTTGCAAGTGACCTAGTGTCAATCTAAGCCATTCTGTGACCAACCTAGCCTAACATAAGAGTCTCAGAGTTAGGCGTTGAGCACTCTAATAGCTATTAAGTATCGATCTATGTCCATCAAGTTTGTGGCTTTTTGGCTTTTGAGAGTCCCATTGGCAATAACCTTTGGTAAAAGCCAAAGAAGCATGTACACATGAACACACCAGCAGTAACCAAAGAGATGGGATGGTCGACTGGCTAAAAAAATAAGAGGCATTAGTTGCATCCACCAGCTATATCCAACATGGAACTGTGGACAGGATCAGCAGACCTCAACAATGGGAGACTGGACCAAATGAGGGCTAGGACTGGAGTTCAGGATAGAACCATCTACCAAATGAAGCTAACCTGCTAAGTTCTGGATTGGAAAGCCAATTAGATCAGGAGTTTGTTGCAAAGATATCAGAGCCTAGAACCAGGGGGAACTTACAAATGGCCCTCAGAAACAACCAGAAAAACTGGGAACTCAAAGAGTTCATAGATACCACATCAGTGTTTCTCATCATCCCCAGAGGTGTCAGAAGTTTCCTTCAGACCAAAATTCAACAAGTAAATTTTTAAAGATCTTATTGGCTTTATTCAGTGATTCATGAATTGGGCAACATCCCATCTAGCAGAAGGAACTCCAAAGAACTGTACAAAATGGAAGACTTATAGGCAGAAGGGGCAGGATAAGGAAGTTACTAGAAAATGTGGAGTGTTTCAGGCATGGTTACCTTCCTTTGAGGGGATGGCAGGGGTCTCTCAGGCTGACTATGTCACTGGTGCTGAGCAGGTAATTCTAGATTGGCCGGTTTAAGAGTCCACTCCTGGGAGAGGTTTCGTGAATTCAATTACTTATTAAGTCTTGGTTTGGTGATGTGGGCTTAGCATAAGTCACTCCATTTGAAAACTGTTTCTCTTTTTTATGTTGTTAATTGAAAATACTAACAAACAAGAGAAACATGAAATGTTCACATATGAGTAGGTTCCTGCTAATTTTTCAACCTCTATTTGAAACACTTACAAGCTAAATTCGATTATTTAGCAGTTTATCATCTGAAAGAGGTAACCAAACAGTGGACTTTTAGAACTTTTGGATTGTTTCTGAGTTAACTGTTAACTGTTCATGACTGTTGAAATCCTATACTAAGGAAGCAGTGCCTTGGCTCCCGCAACATATGTAGGAAGATGGAAAGAGTAGAGTATAAGCGGCCTGGTCCTCCTCAAGCCTCATTGGTTTTTCCCACTGTTTTCAAAGCCACTGGGAATAATGGTATTTGCCTTGAAACTGTAAGGTAAATATTGCTAAAGAGGTCCACAGTATTATTTGCTTGACATTTCTTACCATAATATTACACACTTTATTCTTGGACTTAATGTTCAAGAAATTAAAATAGGCCAACTTGTTAACATAGCAAAACTATGACAATTGAGGACTTTGAGCCTTGCTCACAAGTATTTAATTTTTTCTCTTCATTTTGAAAGGTACTCTTACAAAGCCACATTTTAGCCACTAAAATAGCTTAGTGACATTTTCTGTTCTATTCCTTTCTGCATTTAAAAGTATTTTCCAAAAAGTATGTTAAAACCAAATGTCAGGCATTTAGTACATTTTTCTGCATAAATTTTATCTTTAGTGAGACTTGACTTTTTAAAAAGGAAAGCAATAAAGCCAAATAATGTGTCTGTGTGTTTTTAGGGAAAGGAGCAGAGAGAAAGCTTTGGTGTTTAAAAAGCTACTAAAACACTTCACAGCGTAAGCCAATGGAAGAGCAAAATTCATCATGTGGATATTCAGACAATTTGTGACTTGTTCTGTCTGGTTATGAGGCATAAGAGGAAACTAATAATAAATCTTTCTATATATTTTACATTTCCAGCTTGAGCATTAAGTACTCTTCTGCCCTCCTTTGTGCTGAATCTCATATGCTGTCTAAAGACTGCTTTGTAGAAGCAGTTTGAATAAATAGACCTTTATAAGACTGTCATCATTTTTCCATAAAACTATGGGAGAACTAAAAGTCTTCCACATAAAACAGAGGGAAAAGCAAGCACTTGAAACTGAATATAAATGTTAATATGTTTATTAAAATTTTCTTAACTTTTGGTGAACTTTGAAGGCTTGTAGGAATTAAGAGTCTGCTCTGGAGGATTTTATATAGATAACTGTAAACCCAAAAGTCAATTGAATTTATGAGTATGTGCTGGATTTAAAATTATAATCCTTGTACATAGGAGGTAAACATGATCTTTATTGGAATTATAGTTGGCTTTTTTATGCCATTGGTGTATTTTTAATGTTTATACTTTGTCTTAATTTCTGGGCATAAATCACAATAAATCACAATCACAACTGTGTCAGGCACTGTTCTAGGCATGTGGATTCCTTCATACACAACACAAATGTTTTTGCCCTTGTGGTGTTTACATTCCAATGGGAGGACATAGACAAAAAAAATAGATGCAATATAAATGAGTAATGTAAAGTCAGTTGTACAGTTCCAAAGCATGGTAAATGCTGTGAAAGACAGTAAAAGCAGAGCAGATACAGGGGAATCAGATGTGAATCAGATTGTGGTAGCCTTGTTGAAAAGGTCACATTTTCAGACAGACTCTGAAGAAAGCTACCCATGCTCTCTTCTGCTTAGCTTAGGAAAACTCAGGGATGGGTTTATTTTGACCTTTTAATTTTATTGACTCATTATGCCCCTGAGATACAGGGGAGTTGAGAACTTAGTTAGTCGGTAGAAGTCTGGTACAAATAGCTACATTGGAAAAAATGAACCTCTTTCAGCAAGCTTCCCACTACCCCCCTTTTTTTTTATATTAGCACACAAGTTGATGTTTCATTAGTAGTATTTTTCTTCCATTATGAAAGCAACAGAGGAAAAAACCTGAACCTCTGGTAGGGCTTGTTATGAACTGCTAAGTTGCTGTATTTTCTATGTAGTTTGATTCCAAGGGAATTTTAAGTTTAGTTTTATAAACAGATTTGTCACTTGCCAGCACAAAATCCAGCCACCCACTACTGTGATCATTATAAGATTGTGAGTCAAATATAATAGTGTGGTTGTTTTTATTTTATGCTTAGAGCAGCAAGAATAGTAGTGCTACAATAGGATAAGTAGACTTTTTTATAACGTGTCCAAGCTGAAGGATACCTAGAGGATTTCATTCCATTTGTCTTGTAATAAATCAAATGAGCTTAAGTGTGTTTTTTCAGGTAACAAATTTTTCAGGTTAACAAAAGCTATTTGGATATTTAGTGCAGACTCCTAGCAATTTTGATATTTTACTCTGGATAGTAAGAGTAACAAGTTGGGCCAATACTGTAAATGTGTCTGGGGGAAAATGTGAAAGAATTTTCATGTGAAGCAGGGCAGGTACATTGGAGGTAAAGATATAGTAAAAGCTGCATCCATGCAAGTGACTTTCACACAATATGCCATTTTTATGTGTCAGGATGTACGAAGATTGTCAGCAAAAGCAAATAGTCCTGGATCAGAGCAACAGATTTCTCTCCAGTATATAATTTAATACTGGAAAGAAATCCAAATAAGAATGGATTTTATTTAATGCGTTATGACTGTCACATGAATACACAGTGTATTAAAGCTAATTTGGCCAATCACATCTACCTGTATCTATGTCTTTCTGAGAAGTGTATTTCCTAACAGATTGTTAGCACTGTGATATTCAGCATGACTGTCCTTTCATCTGTAAGGTTCCACTCATCTGTATTTACATTATTAAATTCATTTTGATGCTCAGCAGCCTTAGGAAAAACTACAACTAAATTCTATGGGAGACACTTACAAATAAAACTTTTTCATTTTTTTTTCATTTTTTTGTAGACTTACATGAATGTCTTTTTTTTTTTTTTAATATATCACATCTCAGAGGTGGCTGGGTGGCTCAGTCATTTAAATGTCTGACTCTTCATGTCAGCTCAGATCATATATCTCAGGATCCTGGGATTGAGCTCTGTGTTGGGCTCTGTGCTGGGTGTGGAGCCTGCTTAGGATTCTTTCCTTGTCCCTCTGCCCCTCCCCACTGCTCATGCATTTTCTCTCTCTCTAAATAAAATAGATAAATAAATAAAATATATCACATTTCATTGATTTTAATAAAACCATTTTCACAGTAGTAATACACTATTGCTCTAGTAGGTATCATTCACTCAGGGTCTGTACTAACATATAAATAAGTACATGGTTGAAGCTTCAAGTACAATACCACAGAGTATGTCCATAACTTTTTTTTTAGTAGGAAAACACCATACCCATATTTTAGAGCATTCTTTCAGTGTACATTCAGTTTCAAAGTGTTACTATGGGCACTGGTTTTATTTCCTCCTTTTTCCACTCATTTAGCTTCTTTTGATTTTTAATTGTATATGTCTGTTTAACATCCAGAAAGTAGATCTTTTGGGAAGTCATCCCTACAGAATGAAAAACTGCATCAACTATGAATTAATTTTAGAAGTATATTTTAGCATTCTAATAAAAACATGTTTCTTGGGATCCCTGGGTGGCACAGCAGTTTGGCGCCTGCCTTTGGCCCAGGGCGCGATCCTGGAGACTCGGGATCAAATCCCACATCAGGCTCCCGGTGCATGGAGCCTGCTTCTCCCTCTGCCTATGTCTCTGCCTCTCTCTCTCTCTCACTGTGTGCCTATCATAAATAAATAAAAATAAAAAAAAAAATTTAAAAAAACCATGTTTCTTGTATTCCATCCTTAAAGATTCGTCACAAATCATAAACCCTTGCACATAAATCCATGGAATAAAAAGAAGAAAGTCTGAAAATACAACAGTGAAAACATTTGTCTTAGAATTACATGGATAATGAGTCAATAATGTCAACAGAGAGGTCACTTGGGGAAAAGGCATTAAATATGCCTAAATTCTCCTCTCTATATAAACAAAGCTGAGAATTTGCATATAGATTTTTTAAAAATCTTTTTAAGATAAAATAATAAAGGCCCTTTGCATTTAGTTTAATGTGAATATTTCCTTAAATGTAAAGTTTTAATCAGAAACTTTAAGCATCATTATTGACACCCTAAATGGCCTGTATTTCTTTGGCTGAAAAGAATGGACCATTATATAAGATCACACACAACACATTTGCCTACTTTCAGGAAACAGTTACTAATTAAATGTACAAAGTAATTAAAAACAGTATGCCTTCCTAATTATCTTAATTATCTAATTGATACAGTTTTTCCAAGAACATTAACTAATGGGAATTAATGGCTTTCTTTCTTTCTTGCATTTGCACACAAAGTTGATTTTGTAAATTCTTATGGAACAACAACAAAAAAAAAACCGAAATGATGCTTATTTACTAAATGTTTTGGTTTGACTAGAAATATTTTTCTATGTTATTTTTGAGCTAGCAAAACATCAATTTTAGTTCACTTCCTGAATTCCAAATTAATGAACTCCCAAATAATTTTTTAAGGTGCTTTTTTTGGCTTTTACTTACATATCATCATTGTATATGATTTCCTTCATCCTAAATCTAGAATGCTAACACACATGCCCTGTGCACATTCCCTAGGCCTAGCAGGCATTGTCTTCATTAACTTTAATAGAGACTTTTCAGAGGTTCTATAGAGAACGAGTTTTCACATCCCCAGATCTGACTTCTACTTTTTGTAGCCAGAGTCTCTGTGTGTTCTACAAGCACAGATAGTCCTCAGTATCCAAGGTGTGGGGCAATTTGGAAATGGGGTGAAAAACTCTGATGCTATGGGTCCCAGGCATAAGCAGACAGTGGATAACTGACTACCTGAGTGTGTGTTTTATTGGCATGCTTTTGATAAGGTGATAGGAAGAAAGAATGCAGGCATTTTGAACATCAGTTGAAGCACACTGCAGATGTGTGTGAGGATTAGTAATGGGTCATGTTAACCGTTAACAGGTGCCTGCCACATAGAAACCTCAGTGTGTCATCTTCATAATTGTAATTTTTCCAAAGCCTGTTGTCTGTGACTTAAATATATGCTATTTAGATTATCTTCTGTTTCTCTGTAAGCATTAACAAGCCCACTGGAAAACAAACTGTAGGGTAACTGATTTATATACATTTGTATATGTGTGTTTCACCAATTGTAACAATTTCTGTGTTGAAATGAATCCGGCCTCTGCAGAAGGAACCTAACTGGTCTGTATCCCTAAGTACCCTGCAGCGTAAACAGATACTGTATTCTAAATTTAAAGCAGCCAACTGAAAGAGCTATAAACTTATGCCTAGTCATAGGAGAACAGCGGTATGGATCTAGGTGGTGATCTTGAGGTTAAGATGTAAAACGAAAAAGGAAAAATGAGTGGGAAATATAAGAAAGGAAGACAAAACATGAGAGACTCCTAACTCTGGGAAACGAACTAGAGGTAGTAGAAAGGGAGGTGGGCAGGGGGTGGGGGTGTCTGGGTGACGGGCACCAACAGGGGCACTTGATGGGATGAGCACTGGGTGTTATTCTATATGTTGGCAAATTGAACACTAATAAAAAAATTAAAAAGAAAAATTCTAGAACTTCACCAATGTGGATGACAGAATTGGTCCAAGAGCCTGTTAGAGGGAATGCTGTTTGGAGGCCCTTGGGATAATTGTGTAGTAAGAATGATGGAAACCATATCCCTGTTTTAACCTCTTTACAAAGAAATTCCCACATTTGAAGATGATGACCTCAAATCAAGGGAAAAATTTTGAAGTAAAATAATTTGCCACTGAACATTCTTGGCATACTCCACGAGTGTGCAGTGAAGCAAGCTCACTACAAAGAGATTATATAAAGGGGTAAAATTGAATATAGTCAGAACGTCAGGGTATCCTATTAGAGACGGCATATTCCCCCACCCAATTCAAACACACCTAGTTTCTTCCTCCAGAGTTAAAGCAAATCATTGTGGGTTTTGGTGGAGGTAGTAGAAGAAAGTAAAAAAGAAAACAAAACAAAAAAAACTAGACTCTCACTCAGCAAAGGATAACACATCTGGGAAGCACTCCAAAGCTGAGAGCTCTTGAAGGAACAGTAAACTCATGTCACCCTTTTAGTCCTGGGTGCTGGGGTTGGGGGTGGGCGTGCCAGGCCAGGCTCTGGAAGTTTTAGTGTTTTATTTGCTTCTGTCTTTTTCTTTGAGCATATATAACTGAGTGTGCTTCATCTGTACAGGGAACACAGCTCCATTTGTAGTGCCCCTTGTTTTTCTTTCTCGTTTCCTATTAAAGTGTAAGCACTTCAAGTATTTTTGGTACCTTCGGAACAGATCAAATACATACACCCCAAATGGTGCTTGATACTTTCAGTCAGTAAATGCTGTCACTTCCTCCTCTTCCTGGGAGATCTCGTTGCCTCTGGCAGTCCCAAGGTTTTCCTTGCTGTGCCTGTCCTCACAAGAGCAGCCTCACCTGTCCCCTCCGCTTCACTGCAGTCCTGTCTGAGATGAGGCACATGGAATCCCTTCCCTGCAACCCCCTGGTCCAGAGCCGAAGCATCACCTTCCCCTCTACTTCTCTGTATTTCAAGATCCCGAGAGCCAAGTTCAGATGTGAGCTCCACCAGCTCCGTTAGGGACTGTGAGCGTGTTACCTCACCCTCATATCCGGGCACTCAGGTGCAGATGTTTTTATGTTTCGCTCCCATTCCTTTGGTTCATTCAGCAAATAGCTTTACCTCCAGAACAGCATAATTACTGAGTATAATTTAAATGAATAAAACAAACTAACGCATGCCTACAATTTGCCAGCTGGTGAACAAATAGAGGACACCCCTGTTTCCACAGAGCTCACAGTCTATAGAGGATAAAGAACAGTAAACAGGGTATAGTGTGATTAGTCCTTTGATTTGGGAGTAAAGGGAACACATGAACTTGGTATCAAACTCAAATTTAAAGTGTTAGGGAAGATTCCCTAAAGTGTAGCTAAGCTGAAACAACAAACAAGAATTAGCACATGTAGAGGCCCTGGGTGGTGCAGCTTGTTTAGTGTCTGATTCTTGGTTTCGACTCAGGTCGTGATCTCAGGGTCATTAGATTAAGTTCCTTGTTGGGCTCAGTGCACGGAGTTTGAGTAAAGACTCTTCCTCTGCCCTTTGTGCTCATTTGCTCACTCTCTATCTAAAATTCTAAAAAAAAAATTAAAAAAAAAATTAGCACATAAAGAGGACAGGTGTGTCCTTGCAAAAGCAAGCAGCATGTGACGAGGATCCAACAACACAAAAGAGAACCTGCCACATTTCCAACAGCAGGGGAATCTCCTGTAGCTAGAGTGTGTAAAGCATGGGAAGGAGCGGCAAGAATGAAAATTAGAGACAGAAGTATAGCTCACAACAGGCCATCTGTATAAGCTTACCAGAGGATTTATATTTGCCTCTCTATGCAGTGGAGGCAGAATGAGAGATGCTGGTGAGAAGCGGCCAGCAGCCTGAGCCAGGGTGGCAAAGACGGGGGGGGCGGGGGGGGGGGTGTTGTGCAGTGTCTGAGGGACATCTGAAGGTGAAGGGAAGTTTGTTGTCATTTTAACGTCGGAGAGGACTTATTAGTTGAAGGGGTGACAGAAAGGAACTGGCCGCAAGAAATGAAGATTCAGAAGGAGATGTCTCTGAGAGGAGGTGTAAGAGTGTGTGACTGCAAAGAAGCATCAGGGATGGTGGTTTAGATGTGTTTAGATTTATAAGTTCATGCAAAGGACTTCAAAGACCTTTCCACTTGTTGGCTTTTGTGTTCTCTGGAGTAGATGAGGTCTTCTACTAAGCTTGAGGTGGTGATGGTGACACCAGAAGTTGGGTTCACTCTGCAGATTTTTATTGAGGGCTTGCTTTATGGGGATGGTAAGTGACATAATATGATTCCTTCCCTCATGGCGCCTCTGTCTAGTGGGAAAGACAGGCCATGAAGCAATGTATTACCCAGTGGTTGAATTATGACTTTTGAGTATTGAGAAGATATACATGATGCTCTGAAAACATATAAAAGAGGAACATGACAGACAGGGGCAGGACAGACTTTCAGGCTTGCTTGAGGAAGATCTGTTTGAACTAAACTCACTAGCCCTCCAAATCAATAAAATGCTGTCACTGTAATATATGAAAGATAAAAGAGTACTTACAATAAAACAATATCTGTTTCAGTATGTAAATGCTTAGACATGACTAGAAAACTGAATGAAGTCAGATGTCTGCATGTACCTATAATAAGGCTGGATTCAATAGTAGTAAGAGCAGGAACCATTCTATATGAGAAATACAGGAAAATGGAAGCCCTACAGATGCAGGAAAATAGGAGAATAAAGACTAGTGACTAGATAGAAAGGACAGGAGAGACTAGTGAGTTCCATCAGCTCTGAATTCCATTCCGGGGCATAAATGGGATATTAGAGTATTTACTCTAAAAGGGAGAGTTGGGTGCCTGGGAGTTCCAGCAGTCCTGGAAAGATGGATGGTGTTAGTGAGTGACCAGCAGGGGGGACAGGTCTCTTGATACCAGGTGAGGGCAGCAGAGCAAGAAAGTCACGGCCCCCAATCCCAACTTCATCTTTGCTCACACTTTTCCCTCCAACCAGGATGCCCACTCTTTGTCCACCTTCATGGTCTTCATTGCCCAGCATAAAACCATATTCTTTTCAAAGGCCGTAAGAGGAAGTAGGCAAGGAGAATAAGCATGAATACCTGGATCCTGTGCTGGGTGCGATGCATAAGTTATTCACATATTCCTCCCAAGAGAAGGCAGCATGATTACTTTCCAAGTTAGCATCAAGTCTGATCAAGGCTCGAGGACTTTAACTTTCTCAGTGACGTAGTCCTCTCAGGCTGCTGTAATGACATACCACCACCAAGGTGGCCTATAAAGAACAGGAATTCTCAACGTTCTGGAGATTGGCCATTGGAGATCGGGGTGCCAGCACAGCTGGGTGACGGCCCTATTCCAGGTCACACACATCTGGTTGTGTCTTCACAGGCTGCAACCGGAGGGAGCTCTATGGAATCTCGTTTATAAGAGCACAGATCCCTTCCTGAGGGCTCCACCCTCATGACCTAAGCCTCTCCTAAAAGCCCCACCTTCTAACAGCTTGGGCGTTAGGATTCTAACATGTGAACTTGAGGTGAGGAGCACACCCTTCAGACCCTGATGTTCACCATCACCAGGGGAAGTAGTAGTGAAGAAGGGACTCTAACTCAGGGCAGTCTGGACCTGTAGCTTGGTCTGCGCACACACCACCATTAAATGGACCCTGATGGCAGAGTTGCAAGATGCTAGCCATTTGGGGCTTGTGACCTTCTAACTTGTTTTCGGACTCCTACGTGAAATCACTTTTTGTTTTGCCCCCAGTCTCATAATCATTTTGTGTGATTCTCTCAATCCAGTTACTTTCTTTGAAGGCAGAGTTCACTTATTTTCCACAGCATCTACAATACGCCTTGTCCATTATGGGTGTTTAATATGTATACACTACACTGACTGACTTAAACATGTAAGGCCTGTGCCAGTTTTCAAATGCTTAAGGACCAACCGAAAACATAATGTAAGGAGAGTTACCTTGACCCAGTGAACTGTGGCTGATGGTTCTGCAAAGTTAAAATGCATCATGAGATTTGTATCTAAAGTAAAATTAAGGTTCAAAGGTGTTCTTTCAGTAAGCTCTAAAAACATTTGAAATGAAACACTTTGTGGCCAGACTGTGCACTTCCACTTTTTCAGGCCTACATAATTTTTTAAGGCTCTTCTGGATACCATCACTTGTTGATATACTCAGGTACTCTTGGGTATGTTTCATTGAAAACAAGTATTTCTAATCTTTTTAATGGAAAGGCAAAGATTTAAATTTCTGTTGTAAGAACGTAACAAAAGAACCAGCTTTTTCTTATGTACAACATAACTAGAGGTGGTCTTCCCTTGGGATGCAGAGCTGGATCCTTGGTCCCAGTCTGTCTTATGGATCCATGTGAATTACAGGTGTGTCTATATGGTGTTTTGTTTAATAACACATTTATATTATCCTGTTTTTTAGGTCCTGTGGGAGTGGGTTTGAATGAACTGAAACGAAAGCTGCTCATCAGTGACACACAGCACTATGGTGTGACTGTACCCTGTAAGTTTCCTGCTACCCAACACTACTCCGACCACATTGATAATGATCGGTCAGCACTGACGTAGCAAGGGTGGCACTCAGCACTGTCCCAGGCATTCAGCATCTGAACTCACAACAGCCCTAACAAATATTCAGCAATACTCTCTACCTTTCACAGTGGAGGAAACTGAGGCATGGAAGTGAAGGGATTGCCCCAGAGTGCAGAAACCACTGGCAGGACATTTGTTAATTACAGCTTCTCTAACTCTCAGTTTTTATGGTGAATTTTAATACACATATGACGCTAAATTCGTATTTACAAATTTTCTCCTAAATAAAAGGCTAACTCTTTTTATTTCCTAAAATAAGTGCTAATGTTTTCCAGAGGTTTTCACCAGGTTTAAGATCAGAAGGACCAAGCCACAGAGAGCCGAAGGAGGCCTCTTTTAATATAAGCCTTTCTTAATTACTTTTTATATGTAGTAATTGGCAGATGGTGTTAAATGGGCCTTTCATGGCCATATAATCCAAATATGGTGGGCTTCTTTTCAGTATACAGAATTAGATCTATTTTTATAAAAGAGGTTTTCATAGGCTTTCTTACAAGTGAAATGTGATGCTGGAAGCATTTTGATCTCCAGAATAAATGCCATTTGACTACTTAATATGTTGACATTAGAAAGCCGTCTAAAAGGCTAAAATTGAAATGTTGGCTTTTTCAAGTGGTTTTAGTACTGTTTAAAACAAAACAAAACAAAACAAAAATCACAACTGTTTGTGTATTGCCCTGAGCAGTGTTCTCTAGTTTTGTAAGAATTCAACTTTATTTTAAAATTGTTTTCTCTTACCTCAAGTTATTCCTTGTTATGACATTTTTCCAAATTATTGTTTATAATCATTTTCAGCCATACATTATGAGGCTGTTGGTTTCCACCAACAGAGATGAAAGTAAAGGAAAATGTGAAAATGAGAGTTAAGCAGTGGGTTTTTTCTTTTCTTTCTTTCATTTTGTTTTTTTTACTTTAAGTATTCACTTCTTTTACAAAAGGTGAATTGTAATATATGGATAATGTAAGAATTTTGCAAAACAATTGTCAGTCCTACAGGTGAGGAGTTCCAAAGCACCTAGAGGGTAGAAAAACATTACAAAGGGGAAAAAATGCATGTGTTAATTTCCTACTGTTATTCCTCTCCTTTATTTGCCTTAATTTATCTCCTCCTCCCCAGAACTGGGCGACACCTACAAGCCACAGAGGAAGCAGGGAGAAAAGATAGGGGATTTACTCAGAGTTGTACATGTGATAGTTGGACCCACCATGTTTCCAATTTTCATGTCCCTCATCCTATGCAACACTACACAGTCTTTTCCAAGTATAGATACTCTTAATTGTTGCACAGTTAGTAATAAACATTGATTTATTTGGAAGATGATAAATACCAGTAAGGCTGTCTGTCAAACATAATCCTTGATGACCGTTTTGGTGTTACTCAAGGACCCAGGGCATATACTTGGGCCTAAATTTATCCAACTATTCGGATACTATCTACCTCTGAGGTTGTTACAGAGATTGACAATATCCAGAAAGTTTCTGGGGCTGGGACTCTCCAAAGAAATCCCCAAAGTAGTACTTTTCCACTCAGATTCACTTTTAAACAGGTGTTAATGTCAGTGGATCCCCACAGAGCAGTGTTTTCCAGACCGCCTGATAATAAAAATCTCCTGGGCTTCTTAGGAGAAGATTCCAAGGCTTTTCAAAGAGATTCTCCTTCAGGAAACCTGACGGAATGCCTGAAAATCTATTTATATGTCCCAAGTGACTCATAACACTAGACATTTGTGGAAAATAACAGCCATAGCATCAACTCAGGAAGATTTAATTAATTACTCAGAAGAATATATTTTAAGAACAGTTTTGGAACTTTAGATTGTTTGGCTTTGTAAAATGCTCCAAGTAGAGTCTTGATTATCTAGAGAAAAATTATTGCCTTGATTATTCCACCAGTATTCGATGTTTAACTGTAAATCTTTCCCCCAACTGTACTAACTATTCACCAGAATGGTAAGCTGGAAATGATGTGGTGTGTTGGAACAATCACACATTGCTGGTGGAAGTGTAAATTAATTCACCCACTTTGGAAAAATAACTGGCAGTATCTACATCTGAGCGAACCTATATCCCATGACCCTGCAATTCCACTTCTAGTACACAGCCAATAAGAGATGCACAGAGCATGCACTCGGATGGTCTTAGAAACGTTATTCATGAGAGCCCCAAGTTGGAAACAACCCAAATGCCCAGCAGTAGTCGATTAGACAGGTACTCGATGCTATATGCACATAACGGAAGACTGCAATGCACAATTTGCTGCTACGATGCGGCAATATGAATGAATCCCACCAAATGTTGAGTGAAAGGAGGCAGAGACAAAAGATTCCATTTTTACAACACAAAGCAATGCTAACATGTGCCATTAGAAATCTTGAGGAGGTGGGTTAGAAGAGTGGTTTTGGAGTGCTGATAATGTTCTATTTCTTGGTAGAGTGCTGCTTACACAATCTGTGACTATTCAGGCTTACATGTGAACTTTTCTGCATGTCATACTTCAGGTTTTTGAATGTTAAAAAGAAATACTTGGTACTTTAGTTCACTTTGGTTTGCTAATGCCAATTTTCTGGTCTCAACTGTACTACAGTTATGGTAGATGAAAACCTCCCTTTATTGGAGAAAGCTGAGTGATAGTTACATGGGATCTTCTCTAGGCTGTTTTGCAATTTATTGTGAATCTATAATTATTGCAATAAAAAATTATTTAAAGGGATGCTAAATGAGGTAAATGCTATTGCTCTTGGGCTAAAATGGCAGAACAAATTCTATGATCTTTACAAAATATCTACTTCACCACATTAAACATTCCAAGTTGCTTTTAAAGAAGGTGGTGGCTGAGGCCCGTTTTCTGCTGGTTTGCTTCTCTGTGGCAAATTTCACCTCAATGAGCAGCATCAACACTGTTTTAAGGCTCTAGGTTATCATCAACAAATTTTAATGACTATTAATATAGCCAGTCTTTCAAAGGCCGTCTCAGTGAATTAAAGTAGTTAACAAAAAGTATTGCTGTAGATGTCAAATACTTGGTGGATTCCAAAGTCTTTATAGCCTGGAATTTGGGCATTCACAGTCAACCACACCTGTTAATCACTTTGTGGTTTCTCATGAAGGCATATATCACAGTTATATGTTTTCATAAGTTTCAAGGAACTCCTCTTCTGTAACACTTCTTTGTCCATAGAAAACCTCAGTTGAGATTTCTAAAATATATATATATGTGTGTGTGTATATATATATGTATGTATGTATGTGTATATATGTATGTATATGTGTGTGTGTGTATATATATATATATATATATTAGGGTACCAATTTAAAAAACAAATTTTTTTCTTATCATAGCAGTTGTTTGGGAATTTTGTTGGAAGCAGCAGAAGGTGGAGTTCGTCTCATATTTGTTTGATGTTTGTCTTACACTGTAAACATAGTGGGTACTCAGACAGTGAACTATAGTGAGGTTGTGACCTGCATTGTGATTAATATGTGAATCTTTCCCTTTGAATTCCCTTCCCTTAAGAATTTCCAGATCTCTTATTCAGGATTCCTCACTGTTAATGAGTTTGTGAGATTCCTATGGTATGTCACTATATTTTACATTAAAATTCTTCAACAGTAAAATTAATAATTTGGGGTGATCATGATAAGCAAACACTCTAAGTGTAGATATGTTCACTTTGAAATGTGTTTGGCAGGTCATACATGTCCTATTCACTTGATGGAGTTCTGTTTCTGCTTTTAACCCTCCCAAGGGGACTCCATATGTCAGGGCGGTGATCCTTAAAACTGTGTGTCCCACATTTTCAAAGTGTTTCTGCCATTACAGTTGAATAAAGATAACCTTTCTTCATCAGAGACAAATTAATGCACATAAAATTCTCAGTTTTGATTTTCAACATACATTTGTATGAAGCTTACTATTTGCTACAGGAACACCAGCAAACAATGAAATTTTTGAAGTAATGAATAAATATTAATCCTAAATTTCAAAGCAGGACATCATACCAATTTAATATCTTTCAACCTCTTAGATGCATATTATGTCATATACACTTAATGGAGTCTATTTCTGTTGTGAAATTCATTCTTAGCTTTTATGATAAAATTAAATTTATTAGTATTTCATGCTATTTCTGAATAGGAATAGTATTTTGCTATTCCTGCAAAAAGTGTGACACTTCATAAAAAAAAAAGCATAACTTCTTAGTCCTTTACCAGCAGAAATATGAACAATTGTTTCAGGAGATCTGAATGTTGTATTAAAATATGCTTGGTAACTAAGTAGAAGTCGATGAGAATTTTGGATGTAATTTAAACTAACTGGGTTTTATAAATCCATTACTGCCATTGGGTTGGGTTACTTTTTTCACCACTTCCCACAGTTTTCCTTTTATACATTATTGAAATAATTATAATTGAAATAAGCACACATATTTAAAATGTACAATTAGATGAGTTTTAATGTACACACATGAAGTCATTACCACAATCAACATATAGTGAACATTTCCATCTCTTCAAACAATTTCCCCATGCCTTTTATAAACCATCCTTCTACCCCTGGCCTCAGGCAACCATGGATCTACATTCTGAAACTATAGATCAGTTTGAATCATCTGGCACTTTATATAAATAAAATTATACAGTATGTTCCCAATTCTTTTTGCCTGGCTTATTTCATCTAGCAAGTTTGAGATTCACCAAGGTGGTTTCACAGATCAACAGTTCATCCCCTTTAATTGCTCAGCAGCATTCCATTGTGTTGTATAGAAATACTATAATTTATTTATCCATTCACCTGTTGATGGATACTTGAGGGTTTCACACCATTTGGGGTTACTACAGATAAACCTATAATCTAAATATTCTGATGAACATGTGTTTTTGTTTCTGTTGGATAAATAAGTAGTAGTAGAATGGCTGGATCATATTTAATTTTTCAGAGCCTACCAAACTGTTTTCCAGAATGATTATACCATTTTACAATCCACTAGAAGTGTATGCAAGATCTAGTTGTTTTACATCTTTGCCAACTTGGTATAGTCAGCCTCTTAAATTTTTCTCAGTATGATACAGACATATCTGTAATATCTCAGGGATGTTACTGGGTTCAGTTCCAGACCACTGCAATAAGGTGAATATTGCAATAAAGCAGACAAAATGATTTTTTGGGGGTTTCCTAGTACATATAAAAACTATTCTTAAAAAAATAAAATTTATGCTTATACTGTAGTCTCTTAAGTGTGCAATAGCATGTGTAAAAAAAAACAATGTACATACCTTAATTTTAACATACTTTATTGTTAAAAAAATGCCAATCCTCATTTGAGCTTTCAGCAAGTCATCATCTTTTTTGCTGGGGGAAAGGTCTTATCTTGAGGTTGAAAACTGTTTACCAACCAGGGCAGTAGTTGCTGAAGGCAGTGATGGCTGTGGAAACTTCTTAAAATAAGACAACAATGAAGTCTTATTAACCATATCAATAGACTCATCTGTTCACGAACTATTTCTCTCTACTATGCAGTGCTGTTTGATAGCATTTTATCCACAGAACTTCTTCCAAAATTGGACTCAATCCTCTCAAAAATTGTGCTTCTTTATCAACTCAGTTTGTGTAATATTCTAAATCTTCTGCTGTCGTTTCAACAGTCGTCACAGCAGCTTCAGCAGGAATAGATTTCATCTCAAGAAACCACTTTTTTTGTTCATCCATAAGAAGTATCTCCTCAACCATTAAAGTTTTATCACAAGATGACAGTAATGCAGTCACATCTTCAGATTCCACTTCTAATTCTTGTGCTGTTTCCACCACATCTACAGTTAATTCCTCCACTCAAGTCTTGAACCCCTCAAAGACATCCATGAGGATTGGAGTCATTCTTCCAAACTGTTAATGTTGATATTTTGACCTCTTCTCAGGAATCATAAATGTTCTTAATGGCATCTAGAATGGTGAATCCTTTTCAAAGGAGAGTTGTCTTTCCATAAGTCCGTTTTCAATTTACTTTGCCTAAATCCATTGGAGGAATCAAAATCTATGGCAACTATCCATAGCCTTGCAAAAATGTATTTCTTAAATAATAAGAATTGAAAGTCACAATTATTCCTTGATCCACAGGCTTCAGAATGGATGTTGTATTAGCAGGCATGAAAATAACATTAATCTTGTATATCTCCATCCGAGCTCTTGGGTGACAAGGTGCATTATTGATGAGCAGTCATATTTTATTTTTTTTTTATTTTTTATTTTTTTTAATTTTTATTTATTTATGATAGTCACAGAGAGAGAGAGAGAGAGGCAGAGACACAGGCAGAGGGAGAAGCAGGCTCCATGCACCGGGAGCCCGATTTGGGATTAGATCCCTGGTCTCCAGGATCGTGCCCTGGGCCAAAGGCAGGCGCCAAACTGCTGCGCCACCCAGGGATCCCGAGCAGTCATATTTTAAAAGGAACCTTTCTGAGCACTAGGTTTGAACAGTGGGCTTAAAATACCCAGTAAACCATGTTGTAAATAGATATGCTGTCATCCTGGGTTTGTTGTTCCTTTTATAGAACACAGGCAAATTAGATTTAGTGTAATTCTTAAGGGCGCTAGGACTTTCAGAACAGTCAATGAGCACTGGCTTCAACTTAAAGTCATCAGTTACATTTTCCCCTAATGAGCCAGATTGTCCTTTGAAACTTGAAATGAGGCATTGACTTCCCTCTAGCTATGAAAGTCCCAGATGGCATCTTCTTTCAATATAAGGCTATTTTATTTAAGTGAAAATCTACTTCGTGTAGGCCCCTTCATTAATGATCTTAGCTAGATTTTCTGGATCACTTGCAGTTTCTACACCAGCACTTGCTGTCTCCCTTGCACTGTTCTGTTATGGAGATAGCTTCTTTCCTTAACCCTCATGAACCAGCCTCTGCTAGCTTCAGACTTCTCTTCTGCAGCTTCCTCGCCTCTATCAGCCTTCATAGAATTGAAGAGGATGAGGGCCTTATTCTGGGTCAGGCTTTGGCTTAGGAGAATGTCATGGCTGGTTTAATCTTCTCTCCAGGTCACTCAAACTTTCTCCATATCAACAATAAGGTTGTTTCACTTTCTTATTGTTTGTGCACTCATTAGAGTAGCACTTTTAATTTCCTTCAAGAATTTTTCTTTGCATTCACAACTTGACTGGTGCAAGAGCTTTCAGCCATTTTCAGCTTTCCACATGCCTTCCTCACTAAGCTTAATCATGTCTAGCTCTTGATTTAAAGTGAGAATGTGGGACTTTTCCTTTCACTTGAACATGTAGAAGCCATTGTAGGGTTATGAATTGGCCTAATTTCAATATTGTTGTATCTTAGGAGATGGGGAGGCCTGAGGAAAGGGGAAGAGATCAGGGAAATGCTGGTCAGTGTAGCAGTCAGCATACACACATTTGTTGATTAGGTTCACTGTCTGGGTACAGTTCATGGCATCCCAAAACAGCTACAATAGTAACATGAGAAATCACAGATCACCATTACAAATGTAATCATGGAAAAGTTAGAAGGGTCAGCAGAATTACCACAATGTGTCACAGAAAGACAAAGTGAGCAAATGCTGTTGGAAAAATAGCACTGACAGACTTGCCACAAACCTTCGATTTGTTTTAAAAACAAAACAACAACAAACAGTACCTGTGAAGCACAGTAGAGCAGAGTGCAACAAAACGAGGTATGCCTCTATGTGTGTGCTGGTATCTCACTGTACTTCAATCTGCATTGAATTAATGATGTTGCGCTTCATTTCATGGACCTACTCATTTATGCATCTCCAAGGAAGGGTCTATTCAAATATTCTGCCCATTTTTAAAAATTGCATTGTCTCACTGAGTTTTAAGAATTCTTTATATATTCCGGATATGTGTCCCTTATATAAATGTGTTACTCATATATTCTTCTCAGTCTGTAGATTATCATTTCTTTTTAGAGAGTGTGTGTATGAGGTGGGGGAGGGACAGAGGGAGAGAATCCTAAGGGCTTCAGAGTCACAGGGCTCAATCCCAGGACCCTGAGATCATGACCTGAGCCAATAACAGACTGAGCCATGCAGGCATTCCACCTTTTCATTTTTTTTGGGGGGGGGGGGGGTAAAAAAAATTTATTTAAACTCAATTTGCCAACATACAGCATAACACCCAGTGCTCATCCCATCAAGTGCCCGCCCTCCTCAGTGCCTGTCACCCAGTTACCCCATCCCTCTATCCATCTCCCCTTCTACAACCTTTTGTTTGTTTCCCAGTTAGGAGTCTCTCATGGTTTGTCTTCCTCTCTAATTTTTCCCCACTCGGCTCCCCTCCTTTCCCTTATAATCCCTTTCACTAACTCTTATATTCTACATATGAGTGAAACCATATGATGATTGTCTGTCTCCAATTGACTTACTTCACAGCATAATACCCTCCAGTTCCATCCATGTTGAAGTAAATGTTGGGTATTCGTCCTTTCTGATGACTGAGTAATATTCCATCGTATGTATATGTGTGTGTGTGTGTACCACCTTTTCATTTTCTTTATGGTATTTTTAAAAAACCAAAAGTTTGGGCAGCCTGGGTGGCTCAGCGGTTTAGTGCCGCCTGCAGCCCAAGGCCTGATCCTGGAGACCCGGGATCGAGTCCCACGTCGGGCTCCCTGCATGGAGCCTGCTTCTCCCTCTGCTGTGTCTCTGCCTCTCTCTCTGTGTCTCTATGAATACATAAATAAAATCTTTTAAAAAAAGTTTTTCATTTTGACAGTCTCATTTATCATTTTCTGTTTTGTGCTTTCAGTGCTCTAAAATCCTTTCTCTCAGAGTCCCAAAGACATTCTGCTTTTTCTAGAAGTTTTATAGTTTTTCATTTTACATTTAGGTCTTGATCGATTTCAAGTTATTTTTTGTGTTATTTAGCAGACTTGCCTTGTTCCTGACCTCAAGGGAAATCACCTCCCATCTTTTACCATTAAGGATGATGACTCATTGATGCCCCATTATTTGTTTGAGAGCATTCTCTGTGATTCCTAGTTTGCTGAGACTTTTTGTCATGAATAGGTGTTGAAATTTTTTCTGCTGCTAGTTCTGGATATATTGAAATGATCATGTATGATTCTTCATTCTGTTAATATGCAGAATTCCATTGATTTTCAGATGTTCAGCCTACCTCTCATTCATGAGATAAACTCTATTTGGTCCTCATATCTTTTTACAGATCTTAAAAAGATCTCATATCTTTTTACAATTTTATGTATTGTTGAATTTGACTTGCTAATATTTTTGTTAAGGACTTCTGCATCTAAATTTATGTTTGGTCTATAATGTTTTCTAATGTCTTTGTTAGATTTTGCTATTAGGGTTATGCTAATATCATAAAATGAATTAAGCAGTGATTCCTCTTTATGCAAAAAAAATATTAATGTAGGATTTGTGTTATTTCATTCTTAAATGGTGAAGAGACTTCAGTAGCCATCTAAGCCTGGAATCTTTGGGGGAAGGTTTTAAAAAAAACAGATTTATTTAGGGGCACCTGGTTGGCTCAGTCAGGTAAGCATCTACCTTTGGCTCAGGTCATGATCCTGGGGTCCTGGATTGAGCCTCTATGTCAGAGTCTGTGCTTAGCAGGGAGCCCACCTCTCCCTCTGGCCATCCCCCTGCCTGTGCGTGCTCTCTCTCAAATAAATAAAATCTTTTTAAAAATAGATTTAATAGATACAGGGCTGTTCAGATATCAGCACCTCTTGTTTCAATCTTGATTCTTTATACCTTTTAAGAAATGTATCCATGTTGTCTAAATTGTCAACTATGTTGGCATAAAGTAGTGTATAATATTCTCTAATCCTTTTTAGTATCCATAGAATCTCTGGTAATAACTCCTTTTTCATTATTTATAGTGGTGATTTTTGTTCTTTTTTTACTAATCACTGTAATTAGATTTTAAAATTTTGTTTTTATTGTCTTTTTTCTATTTTGTTAATTTGAATTTATTATTCTCTTCGCCTTGGCTTGAGTTTACTTTGATCTTTTCTTTCTAGCAGTTTTTAAGATGAACTTTCAGTCACTGCTTTTAGATCCTCTTTTCTAACAGAAGTATGTAAAGGTGTAAGTTTCCTGTTATGTGCTATGTTCTCTCTATCCCATAACTTTGATAGGGTATATATTCCTTGCCCTATACTTCACAGTATTTGCTCACTTTTATTCTTTCATTTTTGAATCATAATTATTTGAAAGTGTTACTTAATTTTAAGATATTTGAGGTTTTTCTAGGTATCTTATTATTGATTTTTCATTATTTTATGGTAGAAGAATTTACTCTTTATGATTTGGGTTCTTTTAAATTTGGGGGGACTTTTTATGGGCCAACCTATGATTTACCTTTTGACAAATGTATAATGTACACTAAAAAGGAACGTTTATCCTGCAGTTATTGGATGCAGTGTTACACCTGTATAAATTAGACCCCTGAGGCTGGTGGTGGCGTGTAGCCTGTGTCTCACTGGTATTTTGTCTAGTTCTATCAGTTGTTAAGAGGCAGTAAAAGCTATTCTTATTGTGAGCTTGTCCATTTCTTCATTTAACACAGCCAATTTTTGCTTCATATATTTTAAAGTTTTGTTTTTCTGTGTGTGTACAGATTTGTAATTGTTTTAATTTTTTTTTATCATTATGAAACAGTTTTCTTTATCTCTGGTCATACTCCTTTTCTTGAAGTCTCTTTTATTCGATTCAAAGTAGCCACCTTATGCTTACTGTTTACATGGTACATACACCATCTTCCCTCTGTTCGCTTTCAACTTATTCGTGTAAATTTAATGTGTCTTTCTTATAGACAGTATGTACTAACTAGGGTCTTGCTTCTTCATCCATTCTCTTTGCCTTTTAATCTGGAGTATATAAACCAATTAACACTAAATTATTTAAATGATTACATTTAAACTGTTTCTGTTTATCTTTTTTTTCTTTCTTTCTGTTTTCTACTGTTTTTTAAAATTATTATTTGAATGTTTTTCAATGTTCCATTTCAATTTACCTATCGGCTCTCTGCTTATATGTCTTTCCATTACTTGTTACTGGTTGTTCTAGGGATTACAACATGCTTAATGCCTAACTGTTCACAGTCTACTTAGAGTTGACTTCATGCCATTTCACATAAAATATAGAAACCTTGCAATCATATAAATCCCTTTTCCCCAAGTCCTTTTTGTGGTAGTTGACAAATGTATTATGTTTGCATACATAACATACACATTGAAAACTCTACCAAATAACAATATAACTTTTAAATCAGTTGCATATATATATATACACACACACACACACAAATATATATATGTATATATATATATGAAATATAAGAGGAAAAAATAGACTTCTGTTTCTATTCAACTATTCTTTCTATTGTTCTATTGTTCCTTAATTCCTTGAAGATACAAATATCCTTCTTAACATTTCCTTTTAGCCTAAAAACTTCCTTGAATATTATTTTAGAGCAGATCTGTTGATGAGTTCTTTTAGTCTCTCTTCTTCTGAGAAGGTGTTTGTTTTGCCTTTTTCTCCTGAAGGGTATTTTGGGTGAAGTTCTTTTCTTTCAGCACTTCAGATATTATTTCATTGAATTCTTGTTTTTAGGATTTATAATAAATCTGTAGTCACTGAAATCATTACTCGTCATGTGTACTGTATTGGTTGTTACTAGATGCTTTCAAGATTTTTTTCTTTATCTTTGGTTCTTAATACTTCAGTTTTGAGTGTCTAGGCATGATTTTCCTATGAATTTATCCTATTTGAGATTTGTTGGGCTTCTGAAATTTGTAAAATGTATGCCTTTCACCAAATTTTAGCAGTTTGGGGCCATTCTTTCTTCAAATACTTTTTTTTTTTTTTTTTTGCACTTCAATATCTTTTTCATCTCTGGCATCCAAATTACACTTATATTACACAGGTCCCTAGGGCTTCATTTATACCTTTTCAATCTTTTTTCTTTGTGCTCAGGTTTTATAATTTCTACTGATTTGCCTTCAAGTTCATTGGCTCTTTTCTCTGTCCTCTCCATTCTGCTACTGAGCCCAACTGGCAACTTGTTTTTATTTATTTATTTATTTATTTATTTATTTATTTATTTATTTTAATTAACTTTTATTGGTGTTCAATTTATCAACATACAGAAAAACACCCAGTGCTCATCCCATCAAGTGTCCACCTCAGTGCCCGTCACCCATTCCCCTCCAAAACCTGCCCTCCTCCCCTTCCACCACCCCTAGTTCGTTTCCCTGAGTTAGGAGTCTTTATGTTCTGTCTCCCTTCCTGATATTTCCCAACATTTCTTTTCCCTTCCTTTATATTCCCTTTCACTATTATTCATATTCCCCAAATGAATGAGAACATACACTGTTTGTCCTTCTCCGATTGACTTATTTCACTCAGCATAATACCCTCGAGTTCCATCCACGTTGAAGCAAATGGTGGGTATTTGTCGTTTCTAATGGCTGAGTAATATTCCATTGTATACATAAACCACATCTTCTTTATCCATTCATCTTTCGATGGACACCGAGGCTCCTTCCACAGTTTGGCTATTGTGGCCATTGCTGATAGAAACATCGGGGTGCAGGTGTCCCGACGTTTCATTGCATCTGAATCTTTGGGGTAAATCCCCAACAGTGCAATTGCTGGGTCGTAGGGCAGGTCTATTTTTAACTCTTTGAGGAACCTCCACCCAGTTTTCCAGAGTGGCTGCACCAGTTCACATTCCCACCAACAGTGTAAGAGGGTTCCCTTTTCTCCGCATCCTCTCCAACATTGGTTGTTTCCTGCCTTGTTAATTTTCGCCATTCTCACTGGTGTGAGGTGGTATCTCATTGTGGTTTTGATTTGTATTTCCCTGATGGCAAGTGATGCAGAGCATTTTCTCATGTGCTTGTTGGCCATGTCCATGTCTTCCTCTGTGAGATTTCTCTTCATGTCTTTTGCCCATTTCATGATTGGATTGTTTGTTTCTTTGGTGTTGAGTTTAATAAGTTCTTTATAGATTTTGGAAACTAGCCCTTTATCTGATATGTCATTTGCAAATATCTTCTCCCATTCTGTAGGTTGTCTTTTAGTTTTGTTGACTGTATCCTTTGCTGTGCAAAAGCTTCTTATCTTGATGAAGTCCCAATAGTTCCTTTTTGCTTTTGTTTCTTTTGCCTTTGTGGATGTATCTTGCAAGAAGTTACTGTGGCCAAGTTCAAAAAGGGTGTTGCCTGTGTTCTCCTCTAGGATTTTGATGGAATCTTGTTTCACATTTAGATCTCTCATCCATTTTGAGTTTATCTTTGTGTATGGTGAAAGAGAGTGGTCCAGTTTCATTAGCAACTTGTTTTTATTAAGTATTGTATATTTCTGTTCTAAACTTTCCATTTGGTTCTTCTTTATAGTTTCCATTTCTCTGAGAATTCATATTTTCATTCATTTCAGGCATGTTTTTCTTTACCTTATAAAACACAGTTATAAGTAGTTGCCTTAAATCCTTTGTCTGGTAGTTCTAACCTCTGGGTCATTCTAAGTTGCCATCTTCCATTTTCTCCTTAGGAACTGGTCATAATTTCTTGGTTCTTTTATATTAAATAATTTTAAATTGCATTTTGGATACACCAGTGTTGTATCAACTCTAGGTCCTGCTTAACAAACAAAAACCCTGCAGAGTTGCAATGCCAATATGGCAAGTGAAAAACTGGCTATAGCCCGTCCTTACTGCTGATTACAACTGAAAACTCTGGGTGCAGGTTAGCTATCTGAGCACTTTGAAAATGAGTAAAGCAGGAAGATTGTGGAGGGTAGTCAACATTCTGGAAGAATGTTTTCCTTTTAGCAAGTTATCACCATTTTATGTTTTCACTCTAAGTTCTGTCTCATTTCCTGTGAGTTTGTGTTTTTTAGATTTTATTTATGCATGAAAGACAAACAGAGGCAGAGACATAGTCAGAGGGAGAAGCAGGCTTCCTGTGGGGAGCCCTATGCAGGACTCGATCCCAAGGCCCCTGGATCACACCCTGATCTTGAAGACAGACACTCCCAACCACTGAGCCACCTAGGTGTCCCTGTGAGTTGTGGTTTAAATCTCAGTTCAATTCCCTAAGTTTTTGCTACGCTGGTTTAGGTCTCCCCTGTCACATGTAGTTCAAAAGTGAGTCTGATACTTGGGTGCATAGTTCAAATCTCAGCTCAATTTCCTAAGCCTTTTCTACATTGGTTTAGGAGTGTTCTGTGCTGCTGTTATTCACAGGGTGGCTGAAACCTATATATTCTAATCACAGTTCACGTCTGAAAACATTGGCAGTGTTAGCCTGAGTCTTAGCTCCATGTTTATAGCCCAGGGGTTATCCTTCAAATGATATTGGTTCCTACACAGCATTAGAATATCTTTGCCAGTCTTTCTGGATTACCTCCACACTCTTCAATTTGTAAGGGCTTTTTTCTTTTTTCTTGGTTCTTTTCACCCAAAAACACTCCTACTGGAATTAAGTCACACATAACACCATGACACTGTAAATATTCCCACCCTCTAGGCAAAGCTAAGAAAAAAATAAAAGGTAAAACTATACCCCATGCAGGTTGATTCCTCTCCACAGTCTACCTGCTTTATTTATTTTCAAAGTGCTGAAATAGTTGTCTGGGCACAGAGTTTTTAACTGTAATTCACAGGAAGAATGTGCTATGGTCAGTTTTTCACTTGCAATATCAGCAATGCAACTCCTTAGGTTTAGTTATGTTTTTATAGTCAATCCTGTATTTTCTGCTCCATTATAATTTAGTAGCAAATGGGCAACATTACTGAATGTTTGGAAGTTTAATAGTATTCTAAGAAGGTGTTTATAATTTTCCAAAGGAGGAATGAATAGCACATCGAGGTCTTTGACTTTATTCAGTTAGTAAAACATTGATGGCATACTCACTATGTGCTGTGTGTGGAAGACAGTAAAATAATTTCAGGGTTTACCTTACAACCTAGTAGGCATTAGACTTGCTCCAATGAATAATGATCAGTAAATATGATAATAAGCATTCATCTGCAAAAGAAAAGAGTTTTTTTCTCAAGGGCTAAAATACCATTTTTATTTAATTAACATATTAAAGCACCTTCGAAATAAAAAGTAGCACAGACAATGCAATTTAATTTTGAATCCACATTCAAATCAATATTGTATTCATATTGGTAAGAAATCTGAATTATTGAATTTTTATTTTATTAGCTAATTTGCTTTTTAATAAGTGTTTAAATTTGGTTTATGAAAAATACTTTAATACATGATGATTTCTTTTTTAGTATCTTCTTTAGGGTAGCTGATGTAGACTTTTGTAAACTCTTTTTAATTAAATCGCAGACACAACCAGAGCAAAAAGAAGCCAGGAAAGCGATGGTGTGGAATATATTTTCATTTCCAAGCACTTGTTCGAGACAGATGTACAAAATAACAAGTATGTGGAAGGTTTTTATGTGACTATTGTTTTTAAGCCTGTGCCTCTCTATCCAGTTTTAGGGAACCCAGGGTTCCCTCCCATTTGAAATAGATTTTAAGTTTTTTAATATTTGTAACTGATAAAAAGGTGATAATTCAGTTAGTAGGTGTTACCAGTCTTCACCTGTAATTTTTTTAATAACCTAGAGCTGCTATGTTTCTGGTAAGTTAAATAAATGTGTAGGAATTATTTTGAAGAATGAGGGAATGTTGCAGGCATATTATTGTGACCTCTTTCCACCCCACTAATTGAATCTTAACATAGAATTTGAATAGAATTTTATTTTAAAAACTAACAACTATGTAATAGATCCCTAGTTCCACAGTCTCTTCCACAAACCCCTTTCTCCCTCACTGGCTCTTCAAAAATTTAAAATAACATTAATCACCTTGTTTGTACCATATCCTCTGGCCGGCTCTAATTCTCCACCTCACAGGTCTTCCGTTTGCTTAAGCATGAATATTTCAGGGTGTCAGGGAGCAATGTGTGTTTTAATGCAGGATTTGGGGATTTTATTGAAACATCAAAATGCTTTTTTCCACGTTCGGCACAGCAATTGTGTTTTTATAGCACATAACCGGCTGCCCTGCTTCCATTAGCCACCAGCCAGTTCCTCCTGTAGTTCTAAAGCTGAGCGTGGTTATTCTGTAGCATGCAGTGAAATTTCAGTAGTTTCTATTGTTTGGCTTAGTCACTGTTTTATTGCGTTGCATTAGTCCTGAAACAGAAGTGATGGAAAACAGTACTGCTGGACTGAAGTACTTTTTTTCTGCTTAAGTGTAATACAAGCAAGTGTTACTGATTTGAAAATGTAAAATAAAAGATTTTTTAAAATTGACATTCTGGAGTACTTGGCCCTACTTATTTTATTGAACACAGTAAAAAAAATTACGTGTTCAGCAAAAATCTTTTATATATATGAGCTATGTCTTTCCATTTATATCTATAATTAATTCGCAAATGGCTCTGATGCAGATCTGATTTCCTACAGGTTTATTGAATATGGTGAATATAAAAACAACTACTACGGCACAAGCATAGACTCCGTTCGGTCTGTCCTGGCTAAAAACAAAGTTTGTTTGTTGGACGTTCAGCCTCACGTAAGTGAACAATGAACTATTCAATACCCTCCTGGCCCATGTGAGCTACCACACTTCACGTGAACCTTTCAAATATGCGGTAAATCTGAAGGCTACTCACTTTTGGTATATATGTGGCTTTCCTAATGACAGACGCATTTAAATGTAATTTGAGAAGTCTCTGGAGAAAGAGAAAAAAGGTCCATAATATTAGAAAAGAGGAGGAGAGGAAGCCACAAGTTCTGTTTGCCACTCTGGTTTATATTCTGTGTTTGCCAAGTACAAGGACTCTTAGATATTTCTTCTGCATAGTTCTTATTGAAAAAATATGTTGCTACATGTATAATGTATTCTTAAATGTGAAGTATTATTATAAGTGTCTGTATTTTTTACAATGGACATTTTGGTTCTTGGCCCTCTTTCTTTCATTTGGATTCTTGACATATCATAGAAGTGTAAACCCCCTACATAGAGCCGGGAGGCATTTCATAGGAACAGTACTGAATGAGATCCTTCTCGCAACTGTCAGGTAAATCTTTGCTGGCACCCTGGGAACTCTTATGAACACTTTGGACCAAAGATACCAGTGGACGCAGCCATTCAATTCTTACTGAACCACATCCTCCAGCAGAGACCTAACCCATAGCATTTTCCTTATTACCCAAGGGGCCATAGATTCTCTCTCCACCGATGGGTACACAACCTCCAAGAGCCAGAATGACTTGGAGAAGCCCTTCATTCCTCTTCAGGAGGATGAATCTGGAGTAAAAGAGCCCCAAGAATCAGTAGGGCAGCTGACTCCTTAACTTAGGCACCAGTGATGAGGAGGATACTCCTGATGGTACAGCATCCCCCTGCTGATGCCTTGGGTCTAGTCATATCCAGCTCCCTCGGTAGGGTTCCAACTATACATCCACAGAGCCTCACTAGCCCCCTGAATGTATATATCCTCCAGCCACACCCCTAACCCCCTACATAACCTCTCAGAGAGGTTTATGGTTTGTATTCACATTTTTGGGGAAGCCCTGACATACAGGTCAAGAGTCTCCCTCAACTCCTAACCATTCCCCTTTGATTGGAGATGAGTCCTCAGAAGCACAGTGTCAATAATACAAAATATTTGGATGGGAGAATGTTGACAAGCTTCATGGAAAGCAGGAAGCTCGCCCTTTTTGTACACTCCATGGAATGACAAACAGGACAGAATGACAAACTCCTATGTGAGATCAGGAAGAGGCTTATGTGGGATGGTTGGATGACCTCCACGTACAGATAGTTATTTAACTCATAGCATCTTTTGAGCATTTGATTTCAAAATCAGTTTTATGATATTTTTATCTGCTTCTGTTCAATATTATGACATATTTCAAAACATTTTAAAAGGTTATATTCTCCATCTTTTCAGGGGTATTTATGACATTTAATTGTCAACAACAGATTGAACAATATATTGAAGAAGCTACTGGCCTTTTTAGATGGTTTTAAGGAATTTTCTCCTTTGAAAGAAATTTTATTTTTATTGGAAAATTCACTCATGACATTATGAAGAAATATAATAAAACTTATTTTCTTCCTTGCAGACAGTGAAGCATTTAAGGACCTTAGAATTTAAGCCCTACGTGATATTTATAAAGCCTCCATCAATAGAGCGCTTGAGGGAGACAAGAAAAAATGCAAAGATTATTTCAAGCAGAGATGACCAAGGTGCTGCAAAGCCTTTTACAGTAAGTACAATAAGGCTCAGTAGAAAGACATAAATGGTACTTGAAGTCATACATGCAGTAACTACTACCTTCAGAAAGACATGGTTGTATATGCTGTGATCCAAAAATCAATAAAATAACTGTATTTAGGTACATACAGTTTGAGTAATTGCACTGTAATGGCTTTTTGTGCTTCTATGAATAGATCTTCATATTATATTGATTGAAACATCCCAGTAATGAGTGAGTGAAATTCATGATTTTATCAGAGCAGTTACAAGCAGATCTAAGAGATACCATTAGAAGTTATGACTTCTGAGAGCTTACAGTTCAAGAGGGTCATTTTCATTTGTGGTTGAAAGAATAAATACAGAATAGCATTTGATAAACCAGTTATGGAAATGTCTGCATCCATGCAAAGTGATATAATTGCCTGTTTAACCAAATTTTTTTTAATACTTCCTTTTGCAGGAAGAAGACTTTCAGGACATGATTAAATCTGCACAGATAATGGAAAATCAATATGGTCATCTTTTTGACAAAATTATAGTAAATGATGACCTCACTGTGGCATTCAATGAGCTAAAAACAACTTTTGACAAATTAGAGACAGAAGCCCACTGGGTCCCAGTGAGCTGGTTACATTCATAACTAAGGGAAATTCCCACGATCATCTTTTTTGTAGAGTGCATGATGAAATCAGTTACCATTCTGGTGGTAGGGTTTGTTTTTTTTGTTTTTTGTTTTTTTGGTTTTTTTTTTTTTTTTTTTTTTTTTTAATCTAGATCACTGTTGTAGATGTGTAATCCTGCTTAAAACTGAATGTTGGTTTTGTTTGTATCTTTATCCAGCCTTATTTCAAACACAATATTTGACTATAGATCCAAAATCAAAATTTGCACAGTACTGTATTTTGAGCACAGCTTTGAACCTTCTGGTTGTCCTTAATATACAGCTATATCTCCAAGATGAGGTTGGACTTTTTAGAGAGAAACAGCTAGAGAATTGATACTGGAGTTCAGTGCTTTAGTGGTCTGAGACAAAGCCTCTCCATCACGTTAACAGTTGAAGGTATTTACTTAGCAGCCTTGAGCTACTCCAGGCAAGCAGGACAGCTTTATAGATTCATCCAGGCTGACAGTAAGGCATCCTCTTACTGTCCTAAAAGCGCAACCTTTTTCTTACATATATATAATATAGTCAGAGTGTCTTTAAAAATTTTTCTTAAGGGAATTATGAAACATTTGCCTTAGTGAGTGGCCTTCATGTTATATCTTGAAAAGGCCTCATAGGACTACATATCAGTGGCTCAGATATTTAATGAGAGAAGATAGACTTTTAAAAATGATTACATATGTAACTAAAAGCCTATCTTTGTGGTATTAGTCTTTGTAAAGATGATGATATCTTGGGGCAAGTAATGACTACAAAGGACATTTTAATTTATAAATCCTGAGACAGGATTTCTGGAGTCACCATCCAGTAAGTTAAAAGAATGTGATTCCTATTCTAAAAGTGGATGTTTTAGTGTTAATTGATAGTTAAAAGGTCATCATTTTTCACATGTGCAAATGATCATATATTTAAATCACGCTAAGATGTATTTTAGAAAATAATGTTAACATACCTCCTCTTCATCATCAAAATAATTCTTAACACTGGTCAGATACCATCTTAATCTTGCCATTTTTAAAGAATTTTAAGAAAGACTCTTGTAAATATTTAGATGGGCTTTCTTTTCTTTGTTACTACTGAACTTCAGCAAACAAATCACATAGCTCAAACTATTAGAAATGTCCTAAGTTGTATAAGAGAACATGTCTTGCCATTCTTGCATGCAGTAAGACCCTGCCAATCAAAAATCATTGCATCTGTGACTTTCAAACAGAAAATATTTTTGTTGATTTGTAAAGAGTTTAGATGTCATGTTTAAAGAAAAATAGAATGTAGTGAAATTTTATATATTTATGAAATCTTTGAAAGGCATATTTTTTTTAATTATCAAATGGAGCTATTCATAAAATAAATTGTATGTAAAGATGTCATAATTTAAAATAGTTTTATAAGTCAGGGTCAACATTCCATGTAAATATTTGACCTTTGTTCATACACAGATAGATCCACAAGTCTGTTATGTGCACTGCATATTTGGTAGCATTATCCACTGGATTTCCTTTAGACATGTCAAATTTCATATTAGAAACAGAGATAAAAACTACTGCAATGCCCTTGATACACACTCATACCAAAATAATCAGACTACATGTTACTTAACATGATCCAAACAGTGAGTTCTAAGTTTATAAACTCAATAGCAAGCAATTTAGTTTTTAAAAGAGTGAGGAAGAGGGTTGCTAGACTGATACTAAAGCCATACTTTAAAGTTGTATGGCTGCTCTAAGAAAATAGAAGTCTTACATGGAGAGTTTGGGTAGAATATACTCCGCTTTAAACACTAACAAAAATTTCCTATAAATCAAGACTTCCTGTACAAAGAGTACTGGGAAACATATAATCATCTAGGCAATTGTCTGAATAAGTTAGGCAGTCCAGATTCTTTCCTGTGGGGGTAGAGGGTAGTGTAATGTGGTGGAAAGAGCCCTTTTTGCTGTTGGCGGCAATGGGGTATTTAAAAATATAACTGTCCAGATCTTACTCCCTTTTCATACTAGAATTGAACAATGTTTGTTTTTAAATGAGAAGGGGCACCTTAGCAATTTGAGAAATCTTTGATTAGGTATATGGCTTTCCAAGTGACATTTACACGGCCATTTTGCTGTTTAGGGATTAGGTTAAAACCAAGGAAGGCAAGGAAGGTAGCGCCAAGGGCTCGTTGCTAACTGTTGTAGAAGGCCCTGGACTCTGCGTCTGCGCCGAGACCACCTCCTCCTCCTCCAGCAAGGAGATGCACGTAGCCCTCTCCACTATACTAGTTTGGCCGGCTCCCAACAGTGTCAGCCACTATTTGAGAGAAGAGGAATGTTTATATTTTTGAGTCCATATATTTAAAATCCAAGATTGAGAAGGAAATTCTATATTCCTGTGATTACCAAATTAGAGTCAGTTAAACATAAAAAGATGAAACTGTCATATTTTTTTCCCATTGTTTTACTCATACAGATGTTCTTAAGGCTGACATTCCTGGTATCGTATTATGATTGAATGTATCTAAATCATAATAATTTAAAATTGACAAATGTAATCTTCATAGATTTACAAAACTGTTATTAAAAGCTTCTGAATCTAGATTTCTATTATTTATTTTCTTTTCAACTAGTAAGGATTTCTATGTAAATGTAATGGAAAATCTTTTATCTTAATAAAGTATCTTCCAATTGCATGTATATTTTCTGCACCATTGTTTCTGCACTTAGGTATTTAGGATATTGTTTCCCATGGTAGAGCAAATTCTGGTTTCTACTCTGATGCCAGGTAGTTTATTTGAACTTGCCATCTCTAAAACTTCATATTTGTTTCAAATAATTTTTTGGTTTCAACAAAGTTGTTGAAGAGATGGAATTCATGAATCTTGCTCCGATACACACAGTACAGCTATTTAAAGATCTGGAGCACTAAAGGGGGGCTGGATGATCGGGCCCATCCATGATGGGATCATCCCTTATCCCACTCCTCTGCATCAGGAATTAGGGTGTTATCCACATCCTGTTCCTGAATTCCAGTGAGGCAAAACTAAACTTTTTCATTTAGCTGTACATGAGTACAAACTGCCACCTGCTTAGATACACAAGCTAATTAGCATTGCCCTTGCTTCAACAGTTGAGCGAATTAGCCCCAGCTCTGCTTCCATTGAAAGACTGTAGACTGTAGCAGTCAGGAGCATGGGATCTGGAGCCACATTTCCTGAGTTCAAATTCTAGTTTTGTCTCTTACCAGCTTTGCAACCTTGAGACAGTCATTTAACCTCTCTGATCAGGCAAATGGACTTAATAATCCTGCTTACCGCATGGGATCATTGTAGGCCTGGAAGAGCTGACCCATGGAAAGTACTTGGAACAAAACCTGGGACAGAGGTTTTCAAGAACTATGAACTCCTGTGTTACAGTGATTATTCTCACATCACACAATTTTAAAATAGCTCTATAAATAATCACCCCATATAAACAGTTCTCCACCAGCAAATTCACTGGAAGTTTCCTAATAATTTCTATGACGGTTTTATTGTGTAAAAAAACATCCATTACTTCCAAGTGATACGTCAGAACCTAATGAAGTAATCCTCAATAGGGAAATGAACAAATTTTTATTTTTAGCCACTGGTACACAATAGAACTTGTATCGACTTGAAAGAGATGTCCCTTCTATGATTTTGATGGACTCTTCTCTCACATTTAGATCTCTCATCCATTTTGAGTTTATCTTTGTGTATGGTGAAAGAGAGTGGTCCAGTTTCATTCTTCTGCATGTGGATGTCCAATTTTCCCAGCACCATTTGTTGAAGAGACTGTCTTTCTTGCAATGGATAGTCTTTCCTCCTTTATCGAATATTAGATGACCATACATTTCAGGATCCACTTCTGGGTTCTCTATTCTGTTCCATTGATCTATGTGTCTGTTTTTGTGCCAGTACCACACTGTCTTGATGACCACAGCTTTGTAGTACAACCTGAAATCTGGCATTGTGATGCCCCCAGCTATGGTTTTCTTTTTTAAAATTCCCCTGGCTATTCGGGGTCTTTTCTGATTCCACACAAATCTTAAAATAATTTGTTCTAACTCTCTGAAGAAAGTCCATGGTATTTTCATAGGGATTGCATTAAACATATAAATTTCCCTGGGTAACATTGACATTTTTACAATATTAATTCTGCCAATCCATGAGCATGGAATATTTTTCCATCTCTTTGTGTCTTCCTCAATTTCTTTCAGAAGTGTTCTATAGTTTTTAGGATATAGATCTTTTACCTCTTTGGTTAGGTTTATTCCTAGGTATCTTATGCTTTTGGATGCAATTGTAAATGGGATTGACTCCTTAATTTCTCTTTCTTCAGTCTCATTGAAATCATAGAAGAGAACACAGGCAACACCCTTTTTGAACTCGGCCACAGTAACTTCTTGCAAGATACATCCACAAAGGCAAAAGAAACAAAAGCAAAAATGAACTATTGGGACTTCATCAAGATAAGAAGCTTTTGCACAGCAAAGGATACAGTCAACAAAACTAAAAGACAACCTACAGAATGGGAGAAGATATTTGCAAATGACATATCAGATAAAGGGCTAGTTTCCAAAATCTATAAAGAACTTATTAAACTCAACACCAAAGAAACAAACAATCCAATCATGAAATGGGCAAAAGACATGAAGAGAAATCTCACAGAGGAAGACATGGACATGGCCAACATGCACATGAGAAAATGCTCTGCATCACTTGCCATCAGGGAAATACAAATCAAAACCACAATGAGATACCACCTCACACCCTGGGTGGCTCAGTGGTTTGGCGCCTGCCTTCGGCCCAGGGCCTGATCCTGGAGACCCGGGATCGAGTCCCATGTCAGGCTCCCTGCATGGAGCCTGCTTCTCTCTCTGCCTGTGTCTCTGCCTCTCTGTGTGTGTGTGTCTCTCATGAATAAATAAATAAATAAAATCTTTAAAAAAAACCAAAACAATTCCATTTACAATAACATCAAGAAGAATAAACATAGGAAAAATTGAATCAAGGAAATGCAAGTCTTTAAAAAAAAAATCTCATACAAATGAGATCCCACTCACACCAGTGAGAATGGGGAAAATTAACAAGGCAGGAAACAACAAATGTTGGAGAGGATGCGGAGAAAAGGGAACCCTCTTACACTGTTGGTGGGAATGTGAACTGGTGCAGCCACTCTGGAAAACTGTGTGGAGGTTCCTCAAAGAGTTAAAAATAGACCTGCCCTACGACCCAGCAATTGCACTGTTGGGGATTTACCCCAAAGATTCAGATGCAATGAAACGTCGGGACACCTGCACCCCGATGTTTCTATCAGCAATGGCCACAATAGCCAAACTGTGGAAGGAGCCTCGGTGTCCATCGAAAGATGAATGGATAAAGAAGATGTGGTTTATGTATACAATGGAATATTACTCAGCCATTAGAAACGACAAATACCCACCATTTGCTTCTTCGTGGATGGTACTGGAGGGTATTATGCTGAGTGAAATAAGTCAATCGGAGAAGGACAAACAGTGTATGTTCTCATTCATTTGGGGAATATGAATAATAGTGAAAGGGAATATAAAGGAAGGGAAAAGAAATGTTGGGAAATATCAGGAAGGGAGACAGAACATAAAGACTCCTAACTCGGGGAAACGAACTAGGGGTGGTGGAAGGGGAGGAGGGCGGGTGTTGGAGGGGAATGGGTGACGGGCACTGAGGTGGACACTTGACGGGATGAGCACTGGGTGTTAATCTGTATGTTGGTAAATTGAACACCAATAAAAATTAATTAAAAAATAAAAAATAAAAAATAAAAGAAAAAAAAAAAGAAAAAAAGAAAGAGATGTCCCTTAGTTGTATTAATGCCCTTTCTTCTGCTACCACACTTCCTTTCCAAATGCTTGTTCCCTTACTGGCTCCCCGAGGGCAGGAAGTAGTTTTTTTAATAACTGTCTTACAACATACCCTGACACAAGACCACCAACTGCCAACCAAACTGTACTTACTAATCATCAAACATCTATATGATTTCCATTCACTATCTCATTTAATCTTCATATCTCCTTTACATGAAAGGTAATATCTTCTTGTGCTCCAACTGAGAAAAGTGAGAGGCAGGGATTAAGCACCTTGCCCAAGGTGCCAAGATTGATGAGTACCGGAATCGCAGCTTAGATCAGGTCTGTCTCTCTGCAACCACACTATTTTCCCAGCACTATGCTTCCTGGTGTTGCTATAACTTGAGCCAGACTTGGAAACTAGAGATTTGGTAATTTGTTGAGGGTTTACCCCCCTTTTTTTTTTTCACAGTCCATAATTTTCTCAAAATGCTGCTGCTTTAGTCAGATATAACTTGATGTACCTAGGCCTGTAAGAACAGGTTAATCCACAAAAAGTGGCTATTATCAGAAGCATACTTATATAGCATAATATGCAATTCTGTTTAGTATGCATGAGTCCTGGTCCTTAGTGATCAAGACAATTCCCACCTTGCAGGGATTAATCTGAGTTGGTGGTCTTGCTACCCAATTCCATTAATGTCTGTCAGAGAAGCTGTGAATAAGAGTTGTTCCCCTACCCGGAGGGAGGGGCAAGATGGTGGAAGAGTAGGGTCCCCAAGTCACCTGTCCCCACCAAATGACCTAGATAACCTTCAAACCATCCTGAAAATCTACGGATTCGGCCTGAGATTTAAAGAGAGACCAGCTGGGATGCTACAGTGAGAAGAGTTCGCACTTCTATCAAGGCAGGAAGACGGGGAAAAAGAAATAAAGAAACAAAAGGCCTCCAAGGGGGAGGGGCCCCGCGAGGAGCCGGGCTGAGGCCGGGGCGAGTGTCCCCAGGACAGGGGAGCCCCGTCCCGGAGGAGCAGGAGCTGCACCAACCTTCCGGGGGAAAGGGGCTCGGGAGGTGGAGCAGGACCCAGGAGGGCGGGGATGCCCTCGGGCTCCCGGGGACACTAACAGGCACCTGCGCCCCGGGAGAGTGCGCCGAGCTCCCTAAGGGCTGCAGCGCGCACGGCGGGACCCGGAGCAGCTCAGCGGGGCTCGGGTGGCGGCTCCGCGGAGGGGGCTGCGGGGCGGGAGCGCGAATCCAACAGCGCAGGCCCCGGAGCACAGGGCGCCGGGACACAGCCCAGGATCTGGCCTCCCCCCGGGACAGACAGAGGCCGGGAGGGCCCAGGACAGCGAGGACGCTCCTGCCCCGAGCTGAGCAGATCAGCGGCCCCGCCCCGGAGCCTCCAGGCCCTGCAGACGGAGAGCCCCGGAGCTACTGCGGGAGCTGACTCCAGGGCTGCAGAGCTGGCCCCACCACTGCGGTTGTTCCTCCTGGGGCCTCACGGGGTGAACAACCCGCACGAGCCCTGCACCAGGCAGGGGCAGAGCAGCTCCCCCAAGTGCTAACACCTGAAAATCAGCACAACAGGCCCCTCCCCAAGAAGACCACATAGACGGACAAGTTCCAAGGGAAGTCAAGGGACTGAAAGTATACAGAATCAGAAGATACTCCCCCGTGTTTTTTTGTTTTTTTCTTTTTGATTTGTTGCTTCCCCCACCCTTTTTTCCTTTCTTTCTTTTCTTTTTCTTCTTTTTTTTCTTTTGTTTTCTTTTTCTCTTTTCTTTCCTTCTTTCTCTCCTCTCTTTTTCTCCTTGTCCCAATACAACTTGTTTTTGGCCACTCTGCACTGAGCAAAATGACTAGAAGGAAAACCTCACCTCAAAGGAAAGAATCAGAAACAGTCCTTTCTCCCACAGAGTTACAAAATCTGAATTACAATTCAATGTCAGAAAGCCAATTCGGAAGCACTATTATACAGCTACTGGTGGCTCTAGAAAAAAGCATAAAGGACTCAAGAGACTTCATGACTGCAGAATTTATATCCAAACAGGCAGAAATTAAAAATCAATTGAATGAGATGCAATCCAACCTAGAAGACCTAATGACGAGGATTAACGAGGTGGAAGAATGAGTGAGTGACATAGAAGACAAGTTGATGGCAAAGAGGGAAACTGAGGAAAAAAGAGACAATTAAAAGATCACGAGGATAGATTAAGTGCAATAAGTGACAGCCTGAGGAAGAAAAATCTACGTTTAATTGGGGTTCCTGAGGGTGCTGAAAGGGACAGAGGGCCAGAATATTTGAACAAATCATAGCTGAAAACTTTCCTCATCTGGGAAGGGAAACAGGCATTCAGATCCAGGAAATAGAGAGATCCCTCCCTAAAATCAATAAAAACTGTTCAACACCTTGACATTTAATAGTGAAGCTTGCAAATTGCAAAGATAAAGAGAAGATCCTTAAAGCAGCAAGAGACAAGAAATCCCTGACTTTTATGGGGAGTAGTATTAGGGTAACAGCAGACCTCTCCATAGAGACCTGGCAGGCCAGGAAGGGCTGGCAGGATATATTCAGGGCCCTAAATGAGAAAAACATGCAACCAAGAATACTTTATCCAGCAAGGCTCTCATTCAGAATGGAAGGAGAGATAAAGAGCTTCCAAGACAGGCAGGAACTGAAAGAATATGTGACCTCCAAACCAGCTCTGCAAGAAATTTTAAGGGGGACTCTCAAAATTCCCCTTTAAGAAGAAGTCCAATGGAACAATCCACAAAAACAGGGACTGATTAGATATCATGATGACTCATATCTTTCAATAGTAACTCTGAACGTGAATGGGCTTAATGACCCCATCAAAAGGTGCAGGGTGTCAGACTGGATAAAAAAGCAGGACCCATCTATTTGCTCTCTACAAGACTCATTTTAGACAAAAGGACACCTACAGCCTGAAAATAAAAGGTTGGAGAACCATTTACCATTCAAATGGTCCTCAAAAGAAAGCAGGGGTAGCCATCCTTATATCAGATAAACTAAAATTTACCCCGAAGACTGTAGTGAGAGATGAAGAGGGACACTATATCATACTTAAAGGATCTATCCAACAAGAGGACTTAACAATCCTCAATATATATGCCCCGAATGTGGGAGCTGCCAAATATATCAATCAATTAATAACCAAAGTGAAGACATACTTTGATAATAATACACTTATACTTGGTGGCTTCAATCTACCACTTTCTACACTCGATACGTCTTCTAAACACAACATCTCCAAAGAAACGAGAGCTTTAAATGATACACTGGACCAGATGGATTTCACAGATATCTACAGAACTTTACATCCAAACTCAACTGAATACACATTCTTCTCGAGTGCACATGGAACTTTCTCCAGAATAGACCACAAACTGGGTCACAAATCGGGTCTGAACCGATACCAAAAGATTGGGATCGTCCCCTGCATATTCTCAGACCATAATGCCTTGAAATTAGAACTAAATCAGAACAGGAAGTTTGGAAGGACTTCAAACACATGGAGGTTAAGGACCATCCTGCTAAAAGATGAAAAGGTCAACCAGGAAATTAAGAATTGAAAAGATTCATGGAAACTAATGAGAATGAAGATACAACCGTTCAAAATCTTTGGGATGCAGCAAAATCAGTCCTGAGGGGGAAATCGCAATACAAGCGATTACAAATCGCAATACAATCGCAATACAAGCATCCATTCAAAAACTGGAAAGAACTCAAATACAAAAGCTCACCTTACACATAAAGGAGCTAGAGAAAAAGCAGCAAATGGACCCCACCCCCAGCAGCAGAAGAGAGTTAATTAAAATTCGAGCAGAACTAAATGAAATCGAGACCAAAAGAACTGTGGAACAGATCAACAGAACCAGGAGTTGGTTCTTTGAAAGAATTAATAAGATAGATAAACCATTAGCCAACCTCATTAAAAAGAAGAGAGAGAAGACTCAAATTAATAAAATCATGAATGAGAAAGGAGAGATCACTACCAACACCAAGGAAATACAAACGATCTTAAAAACATATTATGAAAAAAAAAAACATATTATGAATAGCTATACGCCAATAAATTAGGCAATCGAGAAGAAATGGACGCATTTCTGGAAAGCCACAAACTACCAAAACTGGAGCAGGAAGCAATAGAAAACCTGAACAGGCCAATAACCAGGGAGGAAATTGAAGCAGTCATCAAAAACCTCCCAAGACACAAGAGTCCAGGGCCAGATGGCTTCCCAGAGGAATTCTATCAAACGTTTAAAGAAGAAACCATACCTATTCTACTAAAGCTGTTTGGAAAGATAGAAAGAGATGGAATACATCCAAATTCATTCTATGAGGCCAGCATCACCTTAATTCCAAAACCAGAGAAAGGCCCCACCAAAAAGGAGAATTACAGACCAATATCCCTGATGAACATGGATGCAAAAATTCTCGACAAATTCTAGCCAATAGGATACAACAATACATTAAGAAAATGATTCACCATGACCAAGTAGGATTTATCCCTGGGACACAAGGCTGGTTCAACACTCGTAAAACAATCAAGGTGATTCATCATATCAGCAAGAGAAAAACCAAGAACCATATGATCCTCTCATTAGATGCCGAGAAAGCATTTGACAAAATACAGCATCCATTCCTGATCAAAACACTTCAGAGTGTTGGGATAGAGGGAACTTTCCTCAACATCTTAAAAGCCATCTACAAAAAGCTCACAGCAAATATCATTCTCAATGGGGAAGCACTGGGAGCCTTTCCCCTAAGATCAGGAACAAGACAGGGATGTCCACTCTCACCACTGCTATTCAACATAGTACTGGAAGTCCTCGCCTCAGCAATCAGAAAACAAAAAGACATTAAAGGCATTCAAATTGGCAACGAAGAAGTCAAACTCTCCCTCTTCACCAATGACATGATACTCTACATAGAAAACCCAAAAGCCTCCACCCCAAGATTGCTAGAACTCATACAGCAATTTGGTAGCATGGCAGGATACAAAATCAATGCCCAGAAATCAGTGGCATTTCTATACACTAGCAATGAGACTGAAGAAAGAGAAATTAAGGAGTCAATCCCATTTACAATTGCATCCAAAAGCATAAGATACCTAGGAATAAACCTAACCAAAGAGGTAAAGGATCTATACCCTAAAACCTACAGAACACTTCTGAAAGAAATTGAGGAAGACACAAAGAGATGGAAAAATATTCCATGCTCATGGATTGGCAGAATTAATATTGTGAAAATGTCAATGTTACCCAGGGCAATTTACACGTTTAATGCAATCCCTATGAAAATACCATGGACTTTCTTCAGAGAGTTAGAACAAATTATTTTAAGATTTGTGTGGAATCAGAAAAGACCCTGAATAGCCAGGGGAATTTTAAAAAAGAAAACCATAGCTGGGGGCATCACAATGCCAGATTTCAGGTTGTACTACAAAGCTGTGGTCATCAAGACAGTGTGGTACTGGCACAAAAACAGACACATAGATCAATGGAACAGAATAGAGAACCCAGAAGTGGACCCTGAAATGTATGGTCAACTAATATTCGATAAAGGAGGAAAGACTATCCATTGCAAGAAAGACAGTCTCTTCAATAAATGGTGCTGGGAAAATTGGACATCCACATGCAGAAGAATGAAACTGGACCACTCTCTTTCACCGTACGCAAAGATAAACTCAAAATGGATGAGAGATCTAAATGTGAGACAAGATTCCATCAAAATCCTAGAGGAGACCACAGGCAACACCCTTTTTGAACTTGGCCACAGTAACTTCTTGCAAGATACATCCACAAAGGCAAAAGAAACAAAAGCAAAAAGGAACTATTGGGACTTCATCAAGATAAGAAGCTTTTGCACAGCAAAGGATACAGTCAACAAAACTAAAAGACAACCTACAGAATGGGAGAAGATATATGCAAATGACATATCAGATAAAGGGCTAGTTTCCAAAATCTACAAAGAACTTATTAAACTCAACACAAAGAAATAAACAATCCAATCATGAAATGGGCAAAAGACATGAACAGAAATTTCACGGAGGAAGACATAGACATGGCCAAGAAGTGCATGAGAAAATGCTCTGCATCACTTGCCATTAGGGAAATACAAATCAAAACCACAATGAGATACCACCTCACACCAGTGAGAATGGGGAAAATTAACAAGGCAGGAAACCACAAATGTTGGAGAGGATGCGGAGAAAAGCGAACCCTCTTACACTGTTGGTGGGAATGTGAACTGGTGCAGCCACTCTGGAAAACTGTGTGGAGGTTCCTCAAAGAGTTAAAAATAGACCTGCCCTATGACCCAGCAATTTCACTGTTGGTGATTTACCCCAAAGACAGAGATGCAATGAAATGCCGGGACACCTGCACCCCGATGTTTCTAGCAGCAATGTCCACAATAGCCAAACTGTGGAAGGATCCTCAGGGACCATCGAATGATGAATTGATAAAGAAGATGTGGTTTATGTATACAATGGAATATTACTCAGCCATTAGAAATGACAAATACCCACCATTTGCTTCAATGTGGATGGAACTGGAGGGTATTATGATGAGTGAAGTAAGTCAATCAGAGAAGGACAAACATTATATGTTCTCATTCATTTGGGGAATATCAATAATAGTGAAAGGGAATAGAAGGGAAGGGAGAAGAAATGTGTGGGAAATATCAGAAAGGGAGACAGAAGATAAAGACTCCTTACTCTGGGAAACGAACTAGGGGTGGTGGAAGGGGAGGAGGGCAGGGGGTGGGGGTGAATGGGTGATGGGCACTGAGGGGGCACTTGACGGAATGAGCACTGGGTGTTATTCTGTATGTTGGCAAATTGAACACCAATAAAAAATAAATTTATTATTTAAAAAAAAGAATTGTTCCCCTGATTTACTTTGTCAAAGATTAAACAACTGCATGTGGTAAAAGATCTTTTATGTACCACCCCCATCCTTTCTGTTTTAGATACTTCCAATTATTGTGTGATGTTTGCCAATTTGACAGCCATAATCTCAACCTTAAACCAGATGATAATAAAGCCCAATTTGTTGATTGTCCAAGTAGAAGAAAGATTCTAAATCCATAATATCATTGAACTGTTGAACTGATCTTGGGACCTCCTTCCACTAATTGCAAAATACACAATAGAGATTCTCATGGACTGTTGGTGGGAATGTTACTGGTGCAGCTCTTATGGAAAACAGTATGGAGGTTCCCCCCAAAATAAAAAACGAACTACCATATAATCCAGTAATCCCACTTCTACGTATATATATAAAGGAAATGAAATTACTACCTCAGGTATCTGTACTCCCATGTTCACTGCAGCATTACCCATAGTAGGCAAGACAAGGAAACAACTTAAGTATCCATGAACAGATGAATGGATAAAGAATGGAAATGCACGCACACAGTATTGTTAAGCTGTACAGAAGAAGGAAATTCTACCTTTGCAACACCATGGATGTACTTTGAGGGACTTTTACTAAGTGGAATAAATCAGAAAAAGGCATAAAGTGTACGTTCTTATTTATATATGGATTCTTAAAAAGGCAAACTCAAAAAGTAGAAAGGTAGTTGCTAGGGGCTGAAGGGTTAGGGGAAATGGGGAGATGCTGGTCAAGGGTACAAACTTCCAGTTATACTATGAATAAATTCTGGGGATCAAATGGACAACATATTGATGATAGTTAACAATTTTCAAGTACATAATACACTGTTGTTAGAAGTAGATTTTATCACAACACATACACAAAAAGAAGGTGATTATATGAGCTGTTGGACGTGTTAACTAACCTTATTGTGATAATCCTCTCACAATACATTCATGTATTAAATCATGACATTGTATACCCTAAACTTACACAATGTTATATGTCAATTATACTTCAATAAAGCAGAAAAAAATATAAATGTTCTGATGGTTTATGTAAGCTCTGTTAGGCTGTTTACTTGCTGCTGAAAGTACTAATGGAAAGCAGCATCCATGATTAACTCAGGCCACTCCCACTAGTCTCTTTCACTTACCAGAGGTGGTCTTTCTGCTCAGCTGCAACATGCCATGTTGTGACATATTGATTGAACTTGAAAACACTTCTGGGAACCATAAAAATCATATGATCATCTCAACAGATGCAGAAAAGCATTTGATAAGTTCAACATCAGTTCATATTAAAAACTCTCAGTAAGAGAACTTAGAGGGAACATACCTCAAAATGATAAAGGCCATATATGAAAAACCCCCACAGCTAACATCACAATCAATGATGAAAAACTAGGCACTATTCCACTAAGGTCAAGAGCAAAAACCAGGGATGTCCACTCTCACCACTTTTATTCAACTTAGTACTGGAAGTCCTAGCTACAGCAAAAAGAAATAAAAGGCATCTCAGTTGATAAGGAAGAAATAAAGCTCTATTTGCAGATGATAGGATACTATACATAGAAAACCCTAACCACTCCACCAAAAAACCATTAGAAATAATAAATGAATTCAATAAAGACACAGGACACAAAATTGATATACAGAAATCGCTTGTTTCTGAACACTAGTAACAAACTAGCAGAAAGAGTTATTAAGACATTCCATTTACAATTGCACCAAAAAGAATAAAATACCTAGGTATAAGCTTAACCAAGGAGTGAAAGACCTGTCCTTGGAAAACTATAAAACACTGATGAAAGAAACTGGAGATGACAAAAATGGAGAGAAATAATATTGTTAAAATGTCCACACTACTCAAAGCAGTGTACAGATTCAATGTAATCCCTATCAAAATACCAATAGCAAAAAAAAAAAAAAATACCAATAGCATTTTTTTTTTTTACAGAACTAGAAACAACTGTTTTATAGAACAAACTAGAAAGCCCAGAAATACACTCACATTTATATGGCTCATTAATCTACAACAAAGGAGGCATGAATATACAATGGGGAAGCAACAGTCTCTTCAATATATGGTGTTGGGAAAACTGCACAGCTACATACAAAAGAATGGAACTGAACCCACTTTCTTATAGCATACACAAAAATAAACTCAAAACAAATTAAAGACCTAAATGTGAGAGAAGAAACCATAAAACTCCTAAAGAGAAACATAGGCAGTAAGTTCTTTGACATCAGTTTTAACAACATTTTTCTAGATATGTCCTCCTCAGGCAAGGGAAACTAAAGCAAAAAGAAATTATTGTTACTATACCAAGATAAGAAGCTTTTGCACAGCAAAGGAAACCATCAACAAAACAAAAATGCCATCTACTAAATGGGAGAAGATATTTGCAAATGATATATCTGATAAGAGTTTAATATCCAAAATACGAAAAATAATTTATACAACCAAACACCAAAAACCCCACAAGTAATCCAATTAAAAATGGGCAAAGGACCCACATATATATTTTTCCAAAGAAGACATACAGATGGCCAAAGGACACATGAAAAGATGTTCAACATCACTAATCACTAGAGAAATACAAACGAAAACCACAATGAGATATCACCTTATATCTGTAAAAATGACCAGAATCAAAAAGACAAGGATAGGGGAAGAAAGGAACCCTTAAGTACTATTGATGGGACTGTAAATCAGTGCAGCTGTAGTTGAAAACAATATGGAGGCTCCTCAAAATATTAAAAATAGAAATGCTATATGGTCCAGTAATTCCATTATTGGGTATTTAAACAATGAAAATGAAAACACTAGTTTGAAAAAATATATGTACCTCTATGTTTACTGCAGCATTATTTACAGTAGCCAAGATAGAAAAGAAACCAAAGCGTCCATCAATACATGAATGGATAACAGTGATGTGGTTACGTGTACACACACACACAGAGGAATATTACTCAACCATAAAAAAGGATGAGATCTTTTCACTTGTGACAACATAGATGGACCTAGAGGGTATTATGCTAAGTGAAATAAGTCAGACAAAGACAAATATGATTTCACTTATATGTAATCTTTAAAAATCCACACCACACAACAACAAAAAACAAGCTGTAATAGATCCATAAATATACAGCATAAACTGATGGTTGATAGAGGGGAGGGCAGGGGTACGGGAAAAATGGAGAGGGAGATGAAGGCCTCCAGTTATGGAATGAATAGGTCATGGAGATTAAAAGCACAGCATAGGAAATAGAATCAATGGTATTGTAACTGTTGTGACAGACGGTAGCTATGCTTGTGGTGAGCACAGCATTATAGAGTTGTCAAATCACCATTGAACACCTGAAACTAACATAACACTGTGTGTCTACTATATTGGAGTTTTTAAAAAAATCTGCAAAAAGGAATTCTGGAACCTATAGGGTCGGCCAAAGCAAGAGACTACTGTTTAAATTTTATTTTTCTTGGGTTCCACTTTTTTCCCTCAATAATATGGATGAGATTTTAACCTTAAAGTTTGGAAAAAGTTGTTTTTATGTTTTTGATTTTACAAATTTATCATGCTTGTGGGTCCACCATTTTGAACAAAGTCAATACCTATTTAACTTGACTTGGGCAATAGCAATACCAAAGATTCCACCTGTCAAGCTGTTACTCTGCCCCAGGCATTCCTTTTTTTTTTTAAGATTTAATTTATTTGAGAGAGAAGAGGACACATGGAGGAGCAGAGGGAGGAGCAGAGGGAGAGAATCTCCAGCAGACACCACACTCACTGAGAGCCCAATGCAGGGCTCAGTCCCAGGACTCTGAGATCATGACCTGAGCAAAAACTAAGAGTTGGACCTTAACCAAATGATCCATCTAGGCATCTCTGGTCCTGGCACTCTAATTAGCAGTATGTGAACATGGTAAAAATCTAAATAGGAATACATTTAAATAACCATGACTACAGAACAATATAATTATGTAAATGTTAAAGAGAAGCTATGTAACATAAGTAAAAGGACTGGTAACAATAAGCCAGGCAGATGCAAAAAAAAAGAAAGCAAAGGGGATGATGATAATAATAATAATAATATCAAAATTGAATTCAATGTTTATTAATTGGGTCAAAATGTCCTCCTGTAGTAATCAAAGGTACAAGTCACAAAAGGAAGAGCACAGAAGACCTAAAGCAAAACCTTGAGAAATGTAATCAACAAAACCACATTATCTGGTTGTTTTAAAGCACTTCTCTTAGACTGTGAAGAAAAATGGAAGTCTGTATATCTTAATTTCTCTGGTTGATCTAATAGCCATGGAAAGAATGCTTTGTCCTACAAACTGACATTATACCTTCTATTGAAGAGCCCCACCGAGCCTTTACTAAATACAATCCTAAAGCAGGCCACAAGGAAAACCTCATTAAATTCCAAAATATTGAAATACTTCAAATTACATTTTATTACCATGTTCCAACAGAACTGAAAATGAATGACAAATAGAAACCAAAAGAAAAAAAAACACCTAGAAAAATTTTGTAAAAAAATTATATTTTGATCACTAAGGAAATGAAAATGAAACTGCAGATTATTTGGAAAACAACGCAGCTCTCGATGTATGAAATAGGACTAAAATTGAGCTCAGGAACATTTGTTGCCTTAAAAGCTTTTCTGAAGAAAAAAAAAGTAAACATTGGCTCAAGCAACTTGAGTGCTATTTTGGCTAGGTTATAATATACACTGCATTTTCCAGGAATGCACTACCATGTAAATCAAAAGGGGATTGTACTTTGTTTCTTTTCAGAACATAGTATGATTTTTCACCATTCTAGAACCTCGTGTCACTAATGGCACTAGCACTCATGGCACCTGTGCCTCACATCAGTGCATACGCTTTGCTGTGGCATGTGCAGTGACTACATGCATTTGACTACTGCTATCTTTTTTTAAAAAGATGTATTTATTTATTTGAGAGAGAAAGCAAGCAAGTGCAGGGTGGAGGGGGTGGAGGGACAGGGGGAGAGGGAGAGTCTTTAAGCAGACTCTGCATTGAGCATGGAGCCCGATGCAGGACTCCAACTCACTTATTCTGAGATCACAACCTGAGCCAAAACCAAGAGTTGGATGCTCAGCCAACTGCACCACCCAGGCACCCCTGATTACTGCTATCTTTAGAGAAGTACTGCTTGAGCATGTACATGTCAAGATGTATATTCTGTTCTCAAATTCTTCCCCTTTGACTTCTCCTTTACATTACAGTGGCGTTTCTTCCTAATTCTGCAGATTACACTATCAATGGATTTCATGTCAGGATAGCAGAGATGATACAAAATTTCTCTTATAGAAAGGGACCACTGAGTATGATAGAGTTGATTGATAGAGGCATAGCCATTCAAATCCACCTATTTTGCTCTTTTTTTAAAGATTTTATTTATTCATGAGAGACAGAGAGAGAGAGAGAGAGAGAGAGAGGCAGAGACATAAGCAATGGGACTCAATCCTAGGACCCTTGATCACAACCTGAGCCAAAGGCAGAGGCTCAACCTCTGAGCTACCCAGGTATCCCTATTTTGTACTGTTTTAATTTCAATGCCCATCCTGTTTTATTTTATTTTTTATTTTTTTTCCATCCTGTTTTAATATTATATTTTGATATGATTAGTATATAACAGCATAGATCAAGTATCCCTGATACTTGAATTTCCCAAGTGCCTGCACCACCTACTCCCTTTGTCAGACCCCATTTTCATGTCACTGCATAGCTTGGGCCAGAGGCTCAGAAAGGACACACAGCTGGTTTAGGGAAGGGGGTGGCTAAGGAAGATGGTGTCAGTGACCTCTTCCCTCACACCCTTTCCACCCTCTAGACAACTCTTTTCCTTACCTGTTTTTGCTATGGCTGTAAAGGTATTTTCCTTTTGCCCCACTCCTTCCCATGCCTTTACTCTGGGATCCTCTTTTGGGCCTGGGGTGCAGGTACCTGGGGCTGGTCTTAGGAGGGTGCTAGGCTGCAGACTGCCTTGTACCCCCTGGACACCCTCACATGGTTTTTCTGTGTTATTTCATAAGACTCTTTGAAGTCCAATAAAGCATGTAGGAGATTTAAAAAAAATAAAAAATAAAAAATAAAAAATAAAAAATATCTATGAGGATTAGATAAAATGACAGACATTACTGCAGACCTCAATATTAAATTTTTAAAAATCAAGCTAATAGATTCTCCTAGAACATAACTTTAAAAAGATAGGGATAAAAAATTTTTTTTAATTAAAAAAATAAAAAGATAGGGATGCAACTTGAGAAAAAAACATTGAGATGTGGAAAATAGATCTAAGACAGCCAGTATCTACCTACCTAGTAGGATCTTCCATCCTCCCTAAATAAAGATAGGTCTTCAGATCTAAAGATCTGGATATTTCTTTAGAAAATTTGCAAACCTCACCAATAGAGAAAGAATCTCATAAGGAGATAAAGAGAAAGAGAGGAAGAGGAATAAGGGAGGTAGGGGGAGGGGAGGGAGAGAGGGGAAAGGAATCTGCTGAGTATCAAACATCTCATGTACAACAGGGTATCAGATGACAAAGAACACATAATATACTGTGGGAAAAATGGGTATGAGCCTAGAATTCTATAAATAGCGACTGCTCATACCAGACTATCATTCAAGAGTGACAACAAAACAAACTCATTTAGACATGTAAGAAGTTAGACATATTTACCACCCCTATATTCTTCCTGGAAGAAAGATTCAAAGATGCATTTTAGCAATGAAAATGTATCTATGAAAGAGGAAGGAATGAATAAAACCAATAGTGATAAGTAAAAGAATCAGCACAACTTACAGACAATACTAAAGATTTGGGTTCAAATCACTGCTATACTGCTTACCTATGTTACCTCATTCAATTTTCTCATCCTTCCCAAGCCTTCATTTTTTTATCAATAAAATGAAAGTAATAACAATAGGATGGACCAAATAGAGTTTGTTGAGATGCTCTACATAAAGCAGTATTTATGTCTGGTAAATGTACAATAAATATTAGCTATTATGGGCTAGAGAAGAAAAGAGAACATCATGTATGGTTCCATTTATAGAAAGTTCCAAGTAAGTTATCAAGCCAGCAGATCAGTGATTACAGACAATGAGGAAGGAGATTATAAAAGATGTGAGCAAACTTTTCGGGTTAATGGATATGTTCACTATTTTTAATTATGGTAATAATTTAATAGGCATATATGTTTGTTAAAGCTGATCAAATTACACTTAAAATACTAATTTAATACTAATATTTACCTCAGTAAAATTGTATTAAAAATCAGAACAATTTTGGGGATCCCTGAGTGGCGCAGCGGTTTGGCGCCTGCCTTTGGCCCAGGGCGCAATCCTGGAGACCCAGGATCAAATCCCACGTCGGGCTCTCGGTGCATGGAGCCTGCTTCTCCCTCTGTCTGTGTCGCTGCCTCTCTCTCTCTCTCTCTCTCTCTCTCTCTCTGTGACTATCATGAATAAATAAATAAAATCTTTTAAAAAAAATCAGAACAATTTTGAAAGTATAAAAACCACACATACTCAGAGAGACCTAGCTGTCAGGCTTCTACAACGCAACACAAAACAATCCAATACTGGTATAAAATGTCTTTTATGATCCATCTACTGGCTGGATTTTGACCTTCACTTCCACCCATGGAGCTCTCTGGCACCACACACGGTAGTTCCTTTTTCTCCACATCCACCACACACCATACTGGTTAGATTCACTGTATTTATCTGCCCTCGGGGTTATGTGCCTCTGCATCCCAATATCCGCAGGATGAATGCAGAAAAGGTTTGCTTATAGTGAGTGGGCTCTCCTCTCTACCCCCTGCATGGTTTGGCATCTCAATAATTTGTGGGAAGGTGGGAGAAACTATGACAAGTTATTTAACTGGGCAATGGAAGACCATTTGGTAGTCTCTGGAAGTGCTACCCCATATAGCTGATATTCTAGACTTATGGATAGGTTCTTCAGGAAGAAGAAAAATTAGCCTTGTAACTCTCCACACTGAGATCTTCAGGTGGCAGAAATATGCAAGGCCATTAGCCAGCAGACTACCATTTCCTGCCATGAGGTAGAAATACCAACCATAATGAAAACTTGGGGCCAGGTTCTCTAGAGAGTTAGAGAATAAAAATCTTGCCCCTTGTTTTTGGGCACATTTTATAATGAATCATGTCTTAGAGAATATTCTTTAGAACTTTCAGATAGCTGAGATGAGAAAATATTTTTATAAACTACACTTCTTTCATCCCTATAGTCCCTAAAGATCAATTCCTTTTCATAACTCATTTATTTTTCATCAATAGCTTTATATTCCTAAAAAAGAAAATATAATGGGGACTCAGCCCCTTAATAAGGCTGGCAGGAGACATACTTATATACAAAATACTACTTAGTTGAGATTTTTTTTCCTTTGAAACTCTTTACCTCATGTACCTAAATTTGAACTCACCTCCTTGTCAAAAAAACTCTATCTTCTGTATTCTCATAGTTAATGGCTCTACAGACCCTCAAATGTGCCCTGCTAGACCCTCCTTGCCTACCCTCACCTCTCCCTATTCTTCACCATGGTAGGCAGGATTCTGAGATGACTCTTGGAATCCCCACCTTTCGGTGTACATATACCTTCTCCCAGTCATCCGATTAAACACAATTTCAGTGTTGCTGTAAAAGGATTTGGCAGATGTAACCAAGGTTCACAATCAGTTGGCTTGAAGAAAAGGAGATTATCCTGGTCTAATCAGGCATGCCCTTAAAAGGGACTTATATTTTTCTGAAAAAAGAAAAAGGAAAAAGAAAAAGATTTGAAGTTTGAGAAGGATCTGAGACCAAGGAAATTCTCTGTTCCTGGGTTGAAGATGGAGGAGACCACATGTCAATGGATACAAGTGACTTCTAGGAGCTGAAAGTAAACCCTGGCTGACAGCAGGAAAGCTAGAATTGCAACTGCAATTCAACAACTGCAAGACTGAACTTTGCCAATAATGACATGACTTGGAAATGGACTCTGAGCTCCGGAAGAGATGAACCAGTGAGTCCTGCAGACACCCTGACTTTGGCCTTCTAGTACCCCGAGCAAAAGAACCACACCATGCCTAGGCTTCTGACCTACATACAGAACTGGGAGTTAAAAAAAAAAAAGATCATTATTTTAAACTGCTGAAGTCAGCAGTGCCACCGTTCTTGTGGTAGAGTGTTACACAGGAACAGGAAACTACGATGTTCACCCCCTACATACCTTCTACCACTGAATTCTATCTAATCTCTTAGCTTAATCCTCACATCTCTCTCCCTTTTTATTTTATTGTGGTAACAACACTTAATATAAGGTCTACCTTCTTAACAAATTTTTAAGTGTACAATATAGTATTCTCTATAGGCACCATGTTGTACAATATATCTCTAAACTTATTTATCCTATAAAACTGGAATTTAAAAAAATTAATTCTAGTGTAGTTAACAGTGTTATATTAGTTTCAGGTGTACAACATAGTGATTCAGCTCTTCCACACATTACTCAGTCCTCATCGCAGTAAGTGTCCTCTTTGACCTCCATCACTTATTTCTCCCATCGCCCCCCCCCCCCCCCAGTAACCATCAGTTTGTTCTCTATAGTTAAGAGTCTGTCTCTTTTTGTTCTTTGTTTGTCTCTTAAATTCCACGCATGAGTGAACTCATATGGCTTTTGTCTTTCTCTGGCTAGCCTATTTCACTTAGTATTGTATTCTCTAACTCCATCAATGTTTTTGCAAATGGTAAGACTTCATTCTTTTTTATAATTGAGTAATATTCCGTTGTGTATATATCTTCCTTATCCATTCATCTATCAATGAACACTTGGGCTGCTTCCATAATTTGGCTATTGTAAACAATGCCTCAGTAAAGATAGAGATGTGTATGTCTTTTCATTTTAGTGTTTTCCTATTCTTTAGGTAAATACCCAGTAGTAGAATTACTGGATCACATGATAATTCTATTATTATTGTTTTGAGGAAACTGTATCCTGTTTTGCAAACCTACCCACCAGTTTGCATTGCCACCAACAGTGCAAGACTGTTCCTTTTTCTCCACATCCTCACCAACACCTGTTTCTTGTGTTTCTTATTGTAGCCCTTCTGACATGTGTGAGGTGATAACTCACTGCAGTTTTGATTCGCACTTCCCTGATGATGAGTGATGCTAAGCATCTTCTCATGTGTCTGTTGACCATCTGGATGTCTTCTTTGGACATTAAATGTCTATTAATGTCTTCTGCCAATTTTTAATTTGGATTATTTGGTCTTTAAGTTGTAGGAGTTCTTGATATATTTTGGATACTAACCCTTTTCTGAATGTCATTTGGCAAATATCTTCTCTCATTCAACAGGATGTCTTTAAGTATCACTGATTGTTTCTTTCACTGTGCTGAAGCTTTTTATTTCTATGTAGTCCCAATAGTTTTGTTGCCCTTGCCTCAGGAGACATCTAGAAAAATGTTGCCATAGCTGATGTCAGAAATTACTGTTTATTCACTCTTCTAGGATTTTTATGGTTTCAGGTCACACATTTAGGTCTTTAATGCATTTTTTTCTTTAATGCATTTTGAATGTATTCTTGTGCAAGATGAAAGAAAGTAGTTCAGTTTCATTCTTTTGAATGTGGCTGTCCAGTTTTCCCAACACTATTTGTTGAAGTACTTTTTCCCATTGCAGATTCTTTCCTGCTTTGTTGAAGATTAATTGACCTTATAGTTGTGAGTTTATTTCTGGGATTTCTACTCTGTTCTATTGATCTATATGTCTATTTTTGTGCCAGTACCATACTGGTTTTTTTTGGGACCATGGGGTTCTTTTAATAACTGGAATCATACTGTATGTACTTGATGGTGTCACTCAGTTCCCTAGGTCTATTCTTATTTTGCATATTTTTTTTTCCTCTCACCTGCTCAGCTTGATTACTCTCCATTATTCCATCCTCCAGGTTGCTGATCCATTCTTTTACTTCCTCTTATTTACTATTTATTCCAGGTAGTCTATTTTTTTATTTCATTTGTTGAGTTCATCATCTCTGGTTCTTTTTTGTTTTCTATCTCTTTGTTGAGGGCCTCACTGAGGTCCTCTATTCTTTTCTCAAGTCTAGTGAGTATCTTTTTATGACCATTACTTTAAATTCTCTATCAGGCATAAAACTTATCTCCATTTACTTAGAACTCTTGCTATGACTTTGTTCTGTTCTTTCGTTTAGGACACATTCCTCCCATCTTCTCATTTTGTCTATTGCTGTGTCTATTTCTATGTGTTGGGAAAGTAAGCTACACCTCCCGCTCTTGAAAGTTATGGCTTTATAAAGAATAGGTCCTATGGTACCCTGCAGTGCAATGTCTCCTTTTCACCAGAAAATGGTGCTTTGGAGGTATCCTACTGTTGGGGCTGAGCTGTGTTTTCCAGTCATGTGAAATGGCTCTCTTTCCCTGTTATGGGCAGGGTCTGGTCCCTGTGTTAGTGGGCCAGTCTGGGGCGGCCTTGGGCTTGAGTTGAGTCAGACAAGGCATTCCCCAGAGATGAAGTAGCACCAAACTGCAAGGCACTTTCCCTATGCTGTCCCCTGAGAAGCTTTTATTGGTGGACAGGGCTTGCAGTCAGAGCAGCTGTCTGCCAGCAGCCCACTACTGAGGCCACAGTCAGACTGGTATGTGTGGTTTTCTTCCCCTTTTCCTGGAGCAGAACTCACTTTGTAGTGGTACTGGCCCCTGTCTGGGCTGCTTGCACTCTGCCAGGCTCATGGTACTGCTTTGATGGGATCTGACCAAAAGCATTTGTAGGGGGCAAGCAGGTCCACAATGTGCACAAGGGCTGGAGGGTTAGGTTTAGCAAGGTCTGTAGGCTGGCGGTTCCCTGTATGAAGGGACTTGCAGCACCAGAAATGAAGCAGGAGCAGCATGGATCCACAGAAGCACAGTGTGAATTGATTGGGGGGGGGGGGGGGGGGGGTGGCGGTGGCAAGCAGTGGCACAAGCGAGTTAGGTTGCAAGTCTTGGCACTGGCTCCCAAAGTAGCCAGGTATCTAGTCCAGGGGGCAGGGAAAGGAAGTGGCACCTGCCTGCTCCTTTGTTCCTAAACGAGTTCTCCCACTGATCTCTGTCCCTCCTGGACACACTCTGAGGTGAGTAAATGACTCTCTCCCCTTGTGCCTCAGGCATTTTTCAAACTGCTGGTTCTGTATCCCTGCAGGCTGTTGGTTCTGTTGTCTCTTTAAGGGCAAGGACTCAGCCTCCTGTCACCTTCCCAACTCTGAGAGCTGAGCTGCCGATTTTTAAAATTCCAGGTTTTAAGTCCTGCTGGTTGTAAGAACTCACAAAAATTTGGTCCCTTTGGTTTTCAAAGCCAAATGTTAAGAGGATTTGTCTTCCCTACATGGGCTCCCCTGGTGTGAGGGTCTGTTTCTCTCCCCTCTCCACACCCCTGGCTCCTTCCTGAGGAAGGCCCTGTGAGTCCATTTAGCACCTAGGTCTCCATCCTTCCTACCTTCTTTGATGTGCTTCTTGTCTATCTGGCTGTGGAGAGTCTGTTCTGCCAGTCTCGGGCCATCTCCCAGGTTATTTATACTGATGTAAGTGTTATCTAGGTGTACTCAGGAGACAAGGTAGGCCCAGGCTCCTCCTACTCCACCAACTTCCCAGCAGGCACTGTACTAGTACCATACTGTTTTGATTACTATGGCTTTGTAGTATAATTTGAAATCTGGGGTTGTGATACCCTCAGTTTTGTTCTTTTTTCAAGGTCACTTTCAGTATTCAGGGGTCTTTTGTGCTTCCAAACAAATTTTAGGATGATTTACTCTAGTTCTATTAAAAATGCTATTGGTATTTTAATAATAAAACCTGCATTAAACCTGTAACTGCTTTGGGTAGTGTGAATATTTTAGAAATATTTTAGCAATATTTTTTCTTCTCATGAACATGGAATATCTTTCCATTTGTTTGTGTCATCTTCAATTTTTTTCATCAATGTCTTATAGTTTTTGGAGTATAGTTTTCAGACAGTACAGTATAGTTTTCACCTCCTTGTTTAAATTTATTCCTAGGTATTTTGATCATTTTTGGTGCAATTGTAAATGGGATTATTCTTTTAATTCCTCTTTCTGCTACTTCATTATTAATGTATAGAAATGTAATGTATTGTTATATATTGACTTTGTATCTTATTTATCAGTTCTAGTAGTTTTTTGGTGGACTGTTTAGGGTTTTCTATATATAATAGCATGTCATCCACAAGTAATGAGAGTTTTACTCTTCCTTACCAATCTGGATGCCTTTTCTTTCTTTTTTCCTTGTCTGATTGCTGTGGTTAGGACTTATATTTTTTTTATCTGATTGCTGTGGCTAAAGTGGTGAGAGTGGACATTCTTGTCTTGTTCCTGATCCTAAGGGGAGAGCCCTCAGCTTTTCACCATTGAATGTTAGCTGTGAGTTTTTCATATATGGTCTCTATTATGTTGAGGTATGTTGCCTCTAAGCCTACTTTGTTGATGGTTTTTATGATGAATGGGTGTTGCATTTTGTCAAGTGCTTTTTCTGCATCTCTTGAAATGATCATATGGTTTTTATCCTTTCTCTTGTTGATATAATGTATCACGCCGATTGGTTTGCAAATAGTGAAACACCCTTGCATAGAGGAATAAATCCTATTCGATTGTGGATGACTTTTTTTTTTAACTGTATTGTTTGATTTGGTTTGCTCGTATTTTGTTGAGGATTCTTGCATCTATGTTTATCAGAGATATTGGCCTGTAGGTTTTGTTTTTTGGTTTTTGGTTTTTGGTTTTTGGTTTTTTTTTTTTTTTTTTTTTTTTTTTTTTTGGTAGCATCGTTATCTAGTTTTGGTGATTCATGGAATCAATTTGGAAGTTTTCCTTCCTCTTCTACTTTTTGGAATAAAACTTGAAATTTCATACATACTAATTAGCAACTCATCATTTCCCCCTCTCCCAGCCCCTGGAAACTACCATTCTATTCTTTCTCTTAATAAGTTTGACTATTTTAGATGCCTCATAGGAGTGGAATTGTGCAGTGTCAGTCCCTCTGTGACTGGCTTATTTCTCTTAGCATAATGTCTTCAAGGTTCATCCACTGTCACATATTCCAGGATTTCCAACTTTTTGTAAGGATGAATAACATTCCATTGTATGTATGACTACATTTTCAAAAATTCATTATTCCATTGATGGACATTTAGGTTGTTTCCACATCTTGGCTACTATAAATAATAATTCAATGAGCATGGGTGTGCAGATATGTCTTCAAGATTCTGATTTCAATTCCTTTGGATAAATATCCAGAAGTAGAATTGCCAAGTTTTACGGTCGTTCTATTTATCATTTTATGAGGAACCTCCATATTCCTTCTCATAACAGCTGTGCCATTTTGCATCCACATCAGTGATATAAAAGGTTCTAATTTTTCCACATTCTCCAAAATCACAACACTCGTCTCTTTTGTTTATGTGTTTTTATAATAGACATCCTAACATGTATGAGGTGGTATCACACTGTGGTTTTGATTTGCATTTCCCTTATAGCAAATGACATTAAGCATCTTTTCATATACCTGTTGGTCATTTGTATGTTCTTGTAGAAATTTTTATTGAAATCCTTAGCCCATGTTTTAATCAGGCTGGTTTTGCTATTGAATTGTAGGAATTTTTAAATATATTTTAGAAATTAATACCTTATCAGATATATGTTGTGCAAGTATTTTCTCCCATTCCATAGATTGCCTTTTCACTCTGTTGACTGTTTCCTTTGCTGTGCTTCCGATGTTATATCCAAGAAATTACTGCCAAGATGAATGTATGAAACTTTTCCTCTATGCTTTATTCTAGGAATTTTAGTTTCAGGTCTTTTCATATGTGACCTTTATATATACCAACAAACTGGATAACAGAAAAAATGGATACATTCCTAGAAATATACAACCTATAAAGATTGAATCATGAAGACAGAAAATCTGAACAGACCTATATAATTAGCAAGAAGATTGAATCAACAACAAAACCTCCCAACAAAGAAAAGCCCAGGACCAGATGGTTTCACTGGAGAATGCTAACAAACATTTAAAGAAGAATTAATATCCATACCCCCCCAAAAAAATAAAATAGAATTAATGCCAATACTTTTCAAAATATTCCAAAAACTGAATAAGAGGGAACACTTCCTAATTTATTTTATGAGGCCAGCATTAACCTGATACCAGAGCCAGATAAAGACACTACAGGAAAATTATAGACCAATATCCCTAATGAACATAGATGCAAAAAATCCTCAACAAAATACTAACAAACCAAATTTAACAGCATGTTAAGAGGAATTATACACCATGACCAAGTGGGATTTATTCCTGGGTTACAATAATAACTCAGCATAAGAGAATCAATCAATTAAACCAAATAACAGAATAAAGGATAAAAAAATCACATAATCATCTCAATAGATGAAAAAAAAGCATTTGATAAAACCCAACACCTTTCATGATAAAAACTCTAAAGAAACTAAGAAAATAGAAAAATTACCTCTACCTTCTCATCTGTGGCCATTGTTCAGAAGCTCATGATCCCTTCCTTCACCATCACAATTGGCCTTAATGGTCTTTCCCATGAGCATCTTCCTTTTCTGTTCGTCCTTAACATTGTCACCAATTTTCTCGCCTTCCACCTCCTCCATCCACTCTCACTATTTTTGTGTCCTATCTCTGCACCTTTGTCTGTTTATACCATTAACAATTTCCCCTTTCTGAAGCAGAAAAGTAGCTAACAAGGATAGAAAAAAAAAAAAAAAACAAGGATAGGGAGAGTGCATACTTCACGTATGGAAGAAACATTGAGTGAGTCAATGCCTGTTATATATCCAGCCTATGCTCTGGAGGAGGATTAGTGACCTGAATAGGACACAGTCCCTGAGTTCAGGGCCCTCACATTGTAGACGGAAGAAGAGGCTCATGAACTGGAAATTATGCAACCGAGCATAAAAGCAATAATACAGATATACAGTGGAAGCTAACCTGCTGAACAGAAGGGGACTAGGTGTGGGAGAGCAGAAGAGTTAGAGGGTAGAACATTAAGAACTTGCAAAATAGGAGACGTGAGGTGAATCTCAGTGGGTATATAGGAGAACACCAGGCAAAAGGTGTGGGGAGTGGTGGGCAGGAGTGGGGTATTTCAGCACAGGCATGAGCAAATCATACAGGAAACACAGTATGTGCATTTAGGATTACCAAAGCATGGAGCTAAAGTCTGGGAATGTGAGAAATAAATAAGATGGGAGAAGCAAGGGCTAGGAAAAGGAGGGACCAGAGCTTCCAAATCTTTAATGTGTATCACTGAGGCAAATGTGGAAAAATTTCTAGGTGCCAGCTAAAGGTTATGATTAGGTAAAACTATAATCAGTATAATCAATGATTCTGATACCCAATGAGAATCAGCACTGTCATAAACACCTTAGGTGAACCCGATGCAGATACAATGTGACTGACAATTTGAGAAATGACATTGTTGGCAATGAGGAGGCAATAAAGGATCTGGTTGTGATAGGAGGCAGTGCAGTTTTGCTTGACCATTTTTCCACACTAGGCCTTCTGGAGGCTAATAAGAAGTTTAATTTGAAGAGGAAAAGAGAGATGCCTGGGTGGTTCAGTGGTTGTCTGCCTTCGGCTCAGGGAGTGACCCTCAGGTCTGGGATTGAGTCCTGCATCAGGCTCCTTGCAGGGAGCCTGCTTCTCCCTCTACCTATGTCTCTGCATATCTCTCCCTGTCTCTTATGAATGAATAAATAAACAAAATCTTTTTAAAAAATGAAGAGGAAAAGAAAGACCTAATCCATGGGAAAATGAAAAAGATCCTAACTATGGTTCGGATACGGAGAAGTGGTAGAGATAGAGAGAAGAAATCATATTCTGGAACTCTTTAGTGGGCAAAATCCACAGGATGTCTGATTGATTAGAAGTTAGAGGTCAAGCAAGAGGAAGAGACAAGTTTTTTAACAGGAATTATTTGGTGGATAGTGGTGTTGCCAATGGTTAGAGGGCTTTTTTGGGTCAGTTTGGGATATATTGAATGTATGAAGACTATAGAACATCAATGTGATATTCAGTAGGTAGTTAGATTTATGAATCTGAAGCCCAGGGAAATATCTGGGATGGAAATCCAGATTCTGGAATCCATGGAACATAGGTGCTAGTTGAAACAGGAGAATGGAGGAGACCATCCATGAAGAGAATATAAGAGGAGAGGAACAATGCAATAAGCGGAATCCCAGGTTACACCAACTTTTATTAGATACACAGAGAAGCCAGATGTGAGAAGAGAACAGAAGGGAGTGATATCACAGAAGCCAAAAAAATAGAAAATACCAACAAGAAAAAGAATGACAAAGATGTCAAACCTGGCAGAGAATTTAAGAAAGGTCAGGACAATGTCACAATGTCCATTGGATTCAGCATGGGGTGGCCACTGGTAATCTTAATGAAAACATTTTCAGGCAAGTGGTAAAGGATGAAGTCAAACTGAGGTGCACTGGGAGGTGAGAGAATGAAAATAGAAAATCTATGTTACTGACTTACAGAGTTTGGATGAGAATGACAGACAAGTGACTGGACCATACCACAGGAAAGCTCAGCGTCAAGAGAGGAATTTTTTAGGATGAGATATCTGGGCATGTTTATAGACTGATGGCAGTAAGGATATAGAGACGCTATAGAAAGAAAAAGGAGTGACCTAAGGAGCAAAGTCCTGGGAGACATGGGAAGGTACAGAATCAAGGGCACAGAGGTGAGGTAGCTTTTCAGAGAAGTTACCTCCTCATTTCAGAGTGAAAAGAAAGGCCATGTTAATAAGAGTGTCCAAATGACCTTAATTGTCTTCATAATTCAGGAAGCAGGAATCTCTGCTAAGGTGAGTTCTCATCAGTTTAGTGGCTCTTAAAAAATGTTTATCCTCCCTGACTGGTACTGAATATCATTTGCATATTGTATCCCTTAGAATTTCTTCAGTCTTAAGTGTCAAGATACCTGGGCCAAGCTGGCTTCAGTAAAAAGGTAATCCACGTTTGTATCTGGATAGCCTATGGTAGAACTGGCTTGAAGTCGTACTACTTGATGTCTGGACTCCAGCAACATTATCAGGACCTGGTTCTCTTTGCCTTGAGGCACAGAGCTTGGCCCAGCTCACTGGGCTTTCTTCCATGTGTTGGCTTCATTCTCAGACAGGTTCTCCATTTGGGATTATAAGCCAGCTGTACAGGAAACTGATTCCAAGACAGCTGGAATAACAGGAATCTTCTGGGAGCTTCTGATAAATTCCTGACATTTACTCTAATTGGACAAGCATGGGTCCTGTTTTCTGCTCCTGATCTGGGGTGTGTGAAATTAGCGAAGGGAGTGGTTCCACATGGTAGTAGCATCAGAATTACCTGGACAGCCTGTCAGAACAGATTGTTGGGCTCTGCCTCAGAATGTCTGATTCAGCAGGTCTGGGGGAGGGTCTGGGGATTTGCATTTTCTAACATGTGCCCAGGTGAGGTTGATGGGGCCAGTCCCAGGACTGCACTTTGATCTACATACAGGCAATTGGGGTACAGCTACCTGAGAAGAGGAAATTCTTGCTACACCCATTCTCTGCTCTCCAGGGCCTGTCTCTGATTATATACTTCGCTTGCCCTGTAAAATGAAGCTAGGGAAACATCACTTCTTCCACATAGAATAAAAGACCTGCTTAGGCAGTTAGGAATAAGATGGAGAGAAATGCCAAAGCCCAAAGCGCAGTGGCAGGGACTCAAACGACATGACAGTACCTTTCTTCACAGTTGGAGTTTTTGAAGAATTCTTCCAGGCTGCTTGCCTGAGCACAATGAAAGAAAGATTGATTTTTTTTTTTTTTGGTTATACTCCTGATGTGTGGGTTTCTGCTCTTTAAGTGAAAAAGTCTGTGTGGACAGTGAATTTTGACACTCCTACTAATGATACCCTCTATACTTGTCAACTGATACTTCACGCAGCCTTATATTTTCATCAAGTTAGTTTAACAGTCTAAAATAAAATGTACTGGTTGGGAGAATGACTTCCAAAAGCTGATTTCTTATCAATGTGTACTTCCAAGCCCTCTCAAACAGGCCCGAGTGCGCGAGCACGCACACACACACACACACACCCCCAACAGGTGAATTAGTACAAATTTAATTCCAGATTTCTTACTCATATTTGAATAGATTTTGTCATCCTAATAATAATTTCTAATATCTAGTCTCCAAGTTAAGTGAAGCTAAGTTCATTTCTAAGTGGAATCATCTTTAGTGGGTGATGAACAGACTAGAAGTCAGCCATCTAGTACAATGGTGGCCAGAGCCCCTTCTGTAGGGATAAAATCATTTTCTGACTAAGGTATGGTTTTCCAGGCAGGCACACATTATGAGCTGGAAAAGAAGGGGACAGCTGGGCCCTCAGTGATAAACACATTCTGTATATAAGACCTATCAGATCTAGTAATAAGGACAAATCTGGGCAAAGAATCTGTGGTTTGAATTTTATTATTGTGATCATGGAGATCCAGCTCCTTGTGGACACCTGAAATATTTACTTGCCCCAGATTTTTAAATCAGAGGCCAGGAGCCTGGAACTTTGTAGTTCCCAGTCAGTCCTCTGGCTCCTTCTGCCCTTGATCTGGGGTCCTGGTCCCTTCACTAGTCTTGCTAATTTGTTACTCTCACACAGGCCAAATATCTGAGGTCTCTTTTCCATGCTCTGCTAATGGACCTTAGTCATTGTTACCCCAGTCCACTTGAATAAATGTTGGTTACATTTTATTTTAAAGAGCAGGGTCTGGTCTTTTTATAGTGTACCTCTAGTGGGTTTTTAGTTCCATATAATCATCGCTTCTCTCTTCTATCCCTTGCCCAAATAGAGTCTGCTTAACAGAGAGCACTGTATAATAATATGGCACATAATACAAGCATGTAATCTGGATGTGGGGAGTTAGAGGTTTCTTGAAGGAAGGTAAGCTAAGCCAAGACAAAAGCAATCAGAAGAGTTAGCCAGAGGAGAGGGCCAGCTGCTCTAAAGTTCAGGAGTGAGAAGAGTGAAGAAGCACAGCATGACTAGATCACAGATTTTGAGGGTTGTAGCTCAAGACGAAAGTAAAGAGATAAGAAAGAGTCATATCATGCTGGGTTTCATAAACTCTGCTAATGATTTTAATATCTTAAAAGGAGTGGAGAAAAATAATGCTAATGAGAGATAATGGTGGCCTGAACTAGGGTGGTGATCATGGTAATTAAGCAAAGTGACTGATCCCCAAAAATTCTGGAGTTAGAATCAATAGAGCATGGTGTTGTTGGGTATAGGTGGAAAAGGAGAGAGCAGCTACTAGCAAAGGTGCTTGAGAGACATGAGTTCAAGTTTTAATACATTAAGTTTGAGGAATCTGTATAGGGACCAGGTGACAGTTGTATATATGGATCTGAAGCTCTTGAGAAAGAACCAGGCTGGAGCTGTAGATCTGGGAGGCATCACCATGCAAGTGGGAGTCCAAGGATGGAGAGTCATCCAGAGAGTATGTAAAATGACAATAAAGGTAAGCCTGGGATGGAATTTTGAGAGTTACATTTAAGGGATAGAGGAGAAGGAATTGCAAAGGAGACCCAGGGTGATAGTAGCAATGAAAGGAGAACCAGGACAGTATGATGTCACTCAAGCCCCTAAAGTGAATACTTAAAGAGGGAGTGGTCAGCAGTGCCACATTCTGGCAAAAGGTCAAGTCACATTAGGTTGTGAAGCCATCTGTTGCATCTGGCAGCGAGAAGCTTGTTGGTGACCTTGAGTAATTTGAATGAGATACTGGACATATATGTAAGGTTGCAGAGGGTTAAGAATGAGTACAAGGTGAGAGAGTGGAAGATATAACTATAAAATATCTTAAAAAGTGTAAACATCTCCAAAAGTTAAGCTTTGAAGTACAGGAGAAAGAAAGAAGGGTAACTAGTAGGGACAATGGGGACAAGGGAGAGTTTTATCTTAAGAAAAGAAAGTAGCATTTAAAATTTGTAGTTGAAGGTATAGGAAAGAAAGGGGAGATATCCAATAAAAAAAAGACCTTGAGGGCAGCCCCAGTGGTGCAGCGGTTTAGCGCTGCCTGCAGCCCAGGGCGTGATCCTGGAGACCCTGGATCGAGTCCCACGTCAGGCTCTCTGCATGGAGCCTGCTTCTCCCCCTGCCTGTGTCTCTGCCTCTCTCTCTCTCTCTCTCTCTCTCTGTATCTCTATGAATAAATAAATAAAATCTTAAAAAAAAAGACCTTGATAAGTTGAAAGATGATGGAATCATTCATTCTTGGAGATTTCTCTGATAATTTGAGTGAATTCATGAAGGAAATAAGGAAGGGAACCATGTAGATACTGAGGGCAAAGTGTGTAAAACAAAGAAAACAGCAAGTGCAAAGGGCCTGGAGTAGGAGCATTCTTCACTGCCAAAGAGTTAGCAAGAAGACCAGCAAGTTGGAGCAATGTGAGCAAGAGGATAATGATGGTTGGAGATGAGATCAGAGAGGTGGTGGTAACTATATTTTAGAAGGCCTCTTTGACCATAGAAAGGGCTTTGGATTACTCTGAGTGAGACAGGAAGCCACTGGAATATTTAGTAGAGATTTAGCTGGATTTGATTTGGGAGTAAGAACATCTCTTTTATGATGATGGGAAGAGGATGAAGAGTTCCTAAGTTAGAGCAAGGAGGTTGCAGTTAATTCCCACTCAATTTCTTCTGAGCTAGGAAGGGAGGTCGACTACTGAGAGAGACTTGTGAAGTGTGAGAGCTGGAATAGAGTGAATGAATAGCGTCAAAATAACACTGAAGTGAAGAATTTCTTGAGTGGCAGAGGCAAGGACCTCTGAAAATCCACCATGAGACAATGGCAAAAGTGGTCAGAATCAACTTCATTAGAACTTTTCCTTTAACCAAAGAATTGGAATAGTTTGAGTGTTTTTTAAAGAAAAACAGCTGAATGGAGGTAAAAAATAGCAAGCTTTGGGATTTACCACATTCCTATCACCCTCGCCCCAGCTCCACAGTAACTTTGGAAATTGACAGTGGCATAATCACAGTGAAAACCAGCAACCTAGCAGCCCAGAGAGCTACATACATACATACATAAAAATGTATGTATTAGAGAGAGAGAGAGAGAGAAAGAGAGAGAGAGAGAAAGAGAGAGAGCGCACAGAATGGGAGGTAGCTGCTCTCCTGAAGCCCAATTCACAGGTAAGTGTCACTCTTTGACCTGCCTGATAGCTTCTGGATAAGCTCTATTCTTGGATCTTGTCTTGACTTAATTTGACTCAAGGCTTACTCAATAGGAACAGCCCTATCACCAGGGCATCTGTAGAATACAATAAGTGACAGTTATTTAACATAGCAGCTGCCTAAGGCAGCAATACCCTTTGGGGCTAATAAGAGGTTACCAAAAGGGGCACCTGAGTGGCTCAGTCAGTTAAGCATCCACCTTTGGCTCAGGGCTTGATCCCAGGGTCCTGGGATTGAGTCCCACTGCATTGGCTTCCCCTGTTCAGTGGGTAGTCTGCTTCTCCCTCCTGCTTGTGCTCTCTCTCTCTCATACATGCTCTCTCTCTCTAATACATACATTTTTAAAATCTTAAAAAAAAAGAGATTACCAAAAAATTCAAAAGGAAAAATTGGGAAATGAGATGTTCATAGGGGACTTTGAAAAGCTCTCACGTTGCCAGAATTCTAGAAGGACATATTCATGTGCAGGGCTGTGCACATGTTTAGGAAAGACCTGAGGTGACCTAACTCTCACCTCTGGCTGACCCTAAGGCACTGCACAAGCAAGAAGTGAAGGGTAAGGCATAGTTAAAACCTGCATGCTCCAGCATGGATAACATATACCCACACACAAACACCCTCAGGAAAGGACAGAGACTTATCAGCTCAAGATATTTAAGGAAATCTCCATTCAATCATTTGCTGCACATTAAGATAAAGGAACAGAGACTTCATTTGCTATGTGCAAGAAGAAATATAGGTTTTTATAGAATTAGTCAAGGAAAGTCATTAAATAAATAAGTAGCAACAACAATAATAAATAGCAACAACAAACCCTGGGGAGAGGATGGGGAATGTGATTTCCAGTGTTTCCACATTTTATTATTTTAAATGTCTGGTTTTCAACAACAAAAAAACTACAATATAAAAATATGCTCCTCCCTCCCACACACAGGCAAAAGGCAATCAATAGAAACTGTCTCGGACAAAGCCCAGAAATTGGGCTTAACAGACAAAAATATTATTTTGTTTTATTTTTATTATTATTTTTTAAAGATTTTATTTATTTATTAATGAGACACACACAGAGAGAGGCAAAGACATAGGCAGAGGGAGAAGCAGGCTCCATGCAGGGAACCCAACGTGGGACTCGATCCTAGGTCTCCAGGATCAGGCCCTGGGCTGAAGGCAGTGCTAAACTGCTGAGCCACCCGGGCTGCCCCAGACAAAAATTTTAAATAAACTATCATAAATATGTTCAGATAACTAAAGAAAACTGCATCTAAAGAACTAAAGTATAAGAACAATATTTCACCAAATAGAGAAGACCACTAAAGAGATAGTTATAAAATTACAAAAAAAAAAAAAAATTTGCAGAGTACCACAAAGTACAATAGCAGAGGTGAAAAATTCACAAGATGTCAACAGCAGACTTGAGCTGACAGAAGGAATCAGCCAACTGGAAGGTCAGTTGAGATGATCCAGTCTGAGGAGCCGATAGAAAAAAGAAAAAATAAAGAGCTTCAGGGTCCCATAAAATATCATCAAGCGTACAAACATATGTACAAGAGGGGATTCAGCAGGAATGGGGAAAGAGAAAGGGACAGAAAGAATAATCCAAAATTCCAAATCTGATGAAAAACATCCAAAAAGCTCAATAAACTCTAAGTAGAATTAACTCAGAAATCCGTATCTGGACTTAACACAGTCAGACTGTAAAAAGACAAAGAGAAGATCCTGATCAGATAGCGAAGTAGAAAGACCCTGAGCTCACCTCCTCCCACCACCCAACACACACACAAAGGCTGCAACTATATACAGAGCAATTACCTCTGAGAACAACCTGAAGAGAGCAGAACCCTTCTACCATAGCTAAAGATATAAAGAAAAAGACACATTAAGAAGGGTAGGAAGGACAGAGATGTAATTTGGTTGGGACCCACACCTCCAGCATGACAATCCACAAGTGGGATATTTCAAGCCCCATTGTGACCACCACCTGCTCTGGGAACCACCAGAACGTTTGGCTTTGAAAATCAGTGGGGCTTAACTCTGGGAAAGCCTGAGGACTATAGAAAACTGAGACTCCACTCTTAAAGGACCCATGCACTCACTTGCTTTGAGATGCAGTATGAAGACAGCAGTTTGAAAAGTGCTTGAGCTATATACATGATGGAGATGTAATGACTAATTTTACAGCATATGCCAATGGGGCAGAAATCTGTAGAAACTTTCTCCAGGAATGGAAACACTGGCAGGTACCATTTTTCTTGACTTCATTCTGCCTAGTTGGCCCAATGCTGGCAGGTACTAGTTCTGATACTCTCTATCTACCTTGCTATCATCGTTTCCCCTGCCCTGGAATGCCCCTGCAGATCTGTCAAAGCCCAACCTGCCCACTCCTGTGGGTGCCCTCCCAAAGTGGTTCCTAACACACAGCAGACAGTCTCAGCTGGGATGAGCACCCTCTGAAACCAGCTCTCATCCTGCCACACATAGCAGATAGCCTTGGCGGAACATGTGCCGCTCCAAAATGGCTCTTGCCCTAGAGTAGGGAAGCCAGTCTCAAACACCATTGTACCTGTAACAGTCATAGATGAGCATCACAGCCAGGCAAGCTGGGGGCCAGCCACACACACACCAACATGCCTGCAGTTCTAGAGGCCCATCCACAAAAGGAGGGCACATATAGCCTACACTCAGAGGATATCCCTAGAGGGCTTTGTTGTAGTGACTAGAGGAGATTGCGCTTCTGGGCCCCACAGGATGAAGTCACAGGGTGACTTCCACATATGGCCACTCACTCAAGACCAGGTGATGTATCTGGCCTACTTAACACATAGAAGCAAATACATAGAGTCAGCCAAATGAGGAGACAGAAGAGTATGTTCCAAGTGAAAGAATAAGACAAAACATCAGAAAAGAATTAAGTGAGGGCAGCCCAGTGGCTCAGCGGTAGCACCGCCTTCAGCCTGGGGTGTGGTTCTGGAGTCCAGGGATCGAGTCCAATGTCAGGCTCCCTGCATGGAGCCTGCTTCTCCCTCCGCTTGTGTCTCTGCCTCTCTCTTTGTCTCTCATGAATAAATAAATTTAAAAAATTAAAAAAAAAAGAATTAAATGAGACAGAGATAAGCAATAAACTTGATAAAGAGTTCAAAGTAATAAAGATGCTCACCAAACTCAGGAGAAGAGTAGAACATAAAATATAGAACACAGTGAGAACTTCGAACAGAGCTAAAGAATACAATAACTGAAATGAAAAATATGCTATAGGGAATCAAAAGCATATTAGAAAATGCTGAAGAGTGGATCTTTAATCTGGAAGACAGGGTAATGGAAATCAGCCAAGCTCAAAGATGAAAGAAAAAAGAATTTCAAAAAATGAGGATAGTTGGGATGCCTAGGTGGATCAGTTTGTTGAGCAGCTGGCTCTTGATCTCAGCTCAGGTCATGATCTCAGGTTCATGGGTTGAACCCTGCATCAGGCTCTGCACTCAGTGGAGAGTCTGCTTCTCTCCTTCTTCTGCTGCCCCTCCCCCTGCTCACTCTTGAGTGTACTCTCACTCTCTCTCAAAAATAATTAATTAACTTTTTTAAAAATAAGGATAGTTTAAAGGACCTCTAGAACAATCAAATAGGCTATCATTCCCATTATAGGAGTCACAGAAGAGAAAGAGAAAAAGAGGCAGAAAACTTATTTGAAGAAATAATAGCTGAAAAACTCCCTGACCTGAGAAAGGTTATCCAAGTCCAGGAAGAATGGAGAGCCCCAAATAAGATGAAAACAGAGATCTACACCAAGACACAAATAACTGAAATGTCAAAAATTAAAGAGAGAATCTCAGAAGCCGCAGCATAAAGCAACATCCATAAGACTATCAGTTGATTTTCAGCAGAAAGTTTGTAGGCCCTGAAGGGAGTGGCATAATATATTCAAAGTGCTGAAAGGGAACAAAAGCCTACAACCAAGAATACTCTTCTTGGCAAGATTATCATTTAGAATTCAAGGAGAGATAGAGTTTCCCCAACATAAAAAGGCAAAGAAGTTCATCACCATTAAACTGAGCTTACTAGAGGTGTTAAAGGGACTTCTTTAAGTGGAAAGAAAGACCATAACTCTCAAGAAAGAAATCCCCAGACCCAGGTCACTTCATTTAAAAAATGCTATAAAATACTAACACCAAGTGTACAAATCTATTCCAAAAAAATAGAAAAGGAAGGAACACTTGCCAATTCACTATATTAATTTATTATTACACCTTGATATCAAAACCAGATAAAGTCAATTTAAAAAAAAACACTACAGAGCAGTATCTCTCATGACTATTGACAGAAAAATCTTTAACAAAATATTAGTGCATAGAATTCAGTGACATATAAAAATATATGTACACATGACCAAGTGTCATTTATTTTAAGGATGCAAGGCTGATTCATTCTTCACAAATCAATCTATGTAGCAACACATTAATAGGCTTTAGCCTATTAATTAATATTGATGTTTGTCTTGAACTCTTAAGTGTTGTCTGATAACCAGTCCCAGCTCCCTTCCTAGTCCAACAAGGTACTCAGAATCAGAACTGCTCTGATGACTTTGACCCTTTCTATGGATGAAGGCTGGTATTCATATCAGTCTTCAAGTCTGGGCTTCACAAGGTCAGAAATGAAGGGAGAGCTTCCTTGTTGGACTTAGACATGTGTTAGCCATTAGCCACATGGGGTTTTTGAGCATTCGAAATGCGGCTAGTCCAAATCAAGGTGTTCTGTAAATGTAAAATACTCACTGGATTTTGAACATTTAGTACTAAAAATAGAATGGAAACTCAGTAATTTTTATATTGATTGCATGTTGAAATGATAATATTTTGGACATATTGGGTTAAATAAAATCTATTAAAATTGAAAAAAAAATCACAGGATCATATCAACTAATGTAGAAAGAGTATTTGATAAAATTCCACACCTAATCATGATAAAATCTCTCAGAAAAATAAAATGAAAGAGAGGGAACATCCTCCATTTGATAAAGAAAATTACAAAAACTACATTTAACATCATTGTTAATGGTAAAAGACTGCATATTTTTCCTCTAAGATCTGGAACAAGGAAGGATGTCTGCTCTGGTGACTTATCCAACATAGTACTGGCAGTTCTATTCAGTGCAAGAAAAGGAAGTAAAAGACATACAAATATAAAAGGAAAAAATAAAGCCATCTCTACAGATGACATGACTATCTGCATAGAGTATCCCAAGGATTCTATAAAAGAACTAGAACAAAAAGAATTCATAAATGTCACAGGTTATAAGAGAAAGATAAAATATTATGATCATTTATATATCCTAACAATGAACACATGAACACAAAAGTTAAAAATCCAATGCCACTTATAGTCACTTAATATATTAGATAGTTAAGTGTATATTTATCAAAACATGTGCAGTACTGGTATGCCAAAAACTAAACAACACTGATGAAAGAAACAAAAAATTATCTAAAGGTGGAGAAACATACTAGGTTCATGGATTGCAAGACTCAACATAATAAAGATGTCAGTTATCCTCAAATTGATATGCAGGTTTAATGCAAATCTTTCCAAAATTCCAGCAAGACTTTTTGTAGCTATAGACAAAATTATTGCAAAATTTATATGGAAAGTCAAGGAACTTAAATAATTTCTTTTTGGAAAAAAAAGAATAAAGTATGAGAAATTAAAAAAAAATAAAGTATGAGAAATTACTCTATCTGGTTTAAACTTATTTTAGATTTATGGTAATCAAGACTGCATGGCAGTGTTAGAAAGACAGACCCACAGATTCATGGTACAAAATAAAGAATTCAGAAATAGACCCTTAAAAATATGCTCAACTGATTTTAGGGAAAATTGAAAATTTTCAGTAAAGATAGCCTTTTCAACAATGGTGCTGGAACAATTGGACAATGTGAACAAAAAAGAAAAGAAAAGACAAGACCTTGACCTAGGTCTTACACCTTACACTGATCAAAATGGATCAGTCTTTAATGTAAAATATGAAACTACATACACTTAAGGGGGAAAAATAGGATAATCTTCAGGTTCTCTGTTGAGTTCTTAGATCTGACAGCAAAACCACGACTCCTAAAATGAAACTGGGTAAAGTGGACTTAGTTAAAATTAGTAAAGTTTGCTCTATATAAGACCCTGTTAAGAGGATAAAAAAAAGTTACAATTGTGGGAGACAATATTTGCAAGCCATGTATCTAACAAATGACTGGTCTTGAATGTATAAAGAATCCTCAAAATTCAACAGTAAAAAAAAGAAAGAAACAAAGATATCATCTATAAAATAATTCATAAGCTGAAGTTTATCAAAAACTTCTGCTCTGCAAAAGACACTGTCAAAATAATTATAAGATAAGCCACAGATTGGGAGAAAATATTTTAAAAGATATATCTGGTAATGGGCTGTTTATTCAAAATGCATAAGAAACTCTTAAAACTTAAAAATAAGAAATTGAACAACCTGAGTCAAAAAATGGGTAAAAGACCTGAACAGACACCTCACCAAAGAAGATATAAAGATGGTAAATAAGCATATGAAAAGATGCTCCACATCATAAGTCATTGGGGGAATGGCAAAATAAAATAACAATGAGATACCACCATATACCTCTTAGAATGACTAACATTCAAAACAGTGACACAATTAGATGTTGGCTAGGATATGCAGCAACAAGATCACTGCTGATGAAAATGCAAGATGACATAGGCACTTTGAAAGACAGCTGGTAGTTTCTTACAAAAGTAAACTCCTAATATATGATCCAGCAAACATACTCCTTGGTATTTCTTAAAATGAACTGAAAACTCATGCTTGCACAGAAACCTTCACACAGGTATATATAGTTTTATTCCTAATTGCCAAGACTTGGAAGCAACCAAGATGCCCTTCAGTAGGCAAATGAACAAACAAACTGTGGTACACCCAGACAATGGAATGTTATTCAGTGCTAAAAAGAAATGAGCTATCAACCATAAAAAGACATGGAGGAAACTTAAATGCATATTACTAAATGAAAGAAGCCAACCTGAAAAGGCTATATACTGCATGATCCCAACTATATGATCTTCTGGAAAAGGCAAAACTATGGGGACAGTAAGAAAAAAATCCATAGTGAGCAGGGAGGGAAGGCTGAATAGCAGAAGCACAGAGGACTTTAACGACAGTGAAACTACTCTGTATGATACTGTAATGTGGATACATGTCATTATACATACATTTGTCAAAAGTCAGAGTATATACCAGGTCCAAATTGTGGAGTTTTGTTCTCTATGGACTTTGGGTAATTATGATGCATCAGTGTAGGTTCACTCATTGTAACAAATGTAACACTCTTCCAGGAGATGTTGATAGCGGGGGAGGTTATGTGTGTAGCATCAGGGAGGATATAAGAACTTTCTGCTTGATTTTACCTAATTGAAATCATTAGGTGATTGAATCATTTGATTATTGAATCAATCATCACTGATTGAACCTAAAACTCCTCTAAAAAATAAAATCTATCAAAAAAGTAAAAATAAAAAATGTAAGATCCAAACAATCCAAATATTAAATGGGCAATTGATATGAAGTGATATTTCACCAAAGAGGACATACAGAGGACAAATAGGCAGATGAAAAAATCTACATCATTAGCCATCATGGAAGTACAGATGAAAACCACAAAGAGATATCACCAGTATGACTAAAATAAAAAATAGTGACAATATCAAACACTGGTGAGGATACAGAGAAAATAGATTTCCCATATATTGCTGATGGGAATGTAAAATGGTACAATCACTCTGGAAGACAGTTTGGCAGTTTACAAAATAAACGTGCATCTACCATACAAACAAGCAATTGCATTCAGAGTCATTTATCTCTGAAAAATGCAGTCTGTAGTTTTGAAGTTGTTATCATCTAAGAAAATTGTGTAAAGGATAACTAAAATTTTTCTATTTCCTAAGAATGCATGTGAATCTACATTTATGTCAAAAATTAAAAGACTGTATAAGCAATAAAACTGTTGATGGGCTTATAATACATAAAAATGTAATCTGTATGACAAAAAAAGCATGAAGGAGGGAAGAGACAGAAGTATATTAGCTGGTGCTATATATGCACTAGATAGTTTTAAATTGAGATGTTAATTGTCATCCCTAGGACAACCAAAAAGAATATAGGTGGAAGAGTCCACTAAACGAAATGCAAGGAAATTAAAATGGTGTTCTAAAAACTATTTATTTAAAATGAAGGAGGGCACTACTAGAGAAATAGAGAAAGAGAAGTGACATAAGAATTTGAAAGAAAAATAGCAAAATGGCAAATATAAATCCTACCTTAGCCAACATGCTAAATATTCCTGCCATAGTGACTGGTTTTAGTGATGAATACAAGACCCAGGTTGAACAAATATGGAAGTTAATATTGTCAATGACTGACGAGTACACTTTCCCACTGGCAAAGACAAAGGATGACTTGGCTAATGCTGGCCTTCATCTGGTAAGCACAAATAGAGCCAATTTAGGGATGTGGCTTGCTGACATAAGAAAATGGATAATGGGGAAAACTGAACTGATTCTTGGCTGACAATGTTGAGCTGCCAAGGCTCCCAGTATTAGAACATAAGTTACCTCTGGGTAGATAAACTAAGCAAATTCGGCCTGCAGGAGCATGGCTTTGCTATCAGATGCTCTTTCATGGAAATAAAATGGCACCCCTTTCTCCAAATAGATCCAGTTCCATGCCTGAGAATATGGGTGGGTAAACTGAATTTGGTTCCCACTTGGCTCCTTGCCCAGGCTCCTTTGAGCTATGCACAATCTACGCAACTATATACTGGACATTTGCGCCTTGCCTGAAACATGCTCATTCTCTGGAGGTTTGTTTTGTTTTATTTTTTATTTTTTATTTTTTAAATTTTTTTGGTTTGTTTTAAATATAGAGTTGACATACGATGTTACATTCATTTCATGAACTAATATATCTTCTTTGTTGATTAACCCGAGTTAAGTAAGTCTCTTCTATTACTTGCCATCAAAAGTAACACAATTTATCATAAAATGGGATGTTACAAAGAATAGATTTTAAAATGTGGAATAGACTGAGCCGAGAGGGTAGGCTGGAAGGTAATGAGGATGATTCTAACTATCCCAAATAGGGAAGGTGGCAACTTTTGTATGTTAGAACTGGTTAAAATAATTCCTATTGTACTTTGGGACTCTGAACACATTTCTACCAAGGCTATAGCAGTAAGACATCTGGTTAAAAATAAATTAGGATTTTGGAGATTTTGAAAATATATTCCAGCCTTGAGTTAGGTCTTGTGTGAGTGATACAAGCTGAGGCTACAGGAAGCCCTTCTGAAAATAGAGAGGAAATATAAAATAATAGTTGCTGTCTTGCCCAACCTCTGTTGAATTGATTAATTGGTCAATTAATATGCTCCATTCTGGGGATCCCTGGGTGGCGCAGCGGTTTGGCGCCTGCCTTTGGCCCAGGGCGCGATCCTGGAGACCCGGGATCGAATCCCACATCGGGCTCCCGGTGCATGGAGCCTGCTTCTCCCTCTGCCTACGTCTCTGCCTCTCTCTCTCTCTGTGACTATCATAAATAAATAAAAATTAAAAAAAAAATATGCTCCATTCTTCTGTAAAACATCCTGACTGAAGCCTGTAGTCCTCAGAACATTTGTGGCTATGAGCGCTAGCCTTAACCCACTAAGCATACTTGTCTTACCAATTTAGTTTTATGGCTACTCACTTTCTCTCTTTTCCTGAACTTATTTATGCCAGTTACACTTATTGTAATTCTGTACTTAATTTCATTAAGTGTTATAGAATTACAGAAACCAATGAATTATAAATAGGACAATAGAGGGTTTTTTTTCCTATGAAAACTAAATTAATGCTTTGGAATGACTTGATAAAAGTCCATTGCTTAAAATTTGCTCTCAAACTATAAAAATTGGAGGAAATTGTAAAATTTAAAAAGATTTTTCTCCTATGTACTTTACAAGGTTCTTGTGGAATTCTCACTCTACTTAAAAAGGAAAGTGTAAATCCTCAATGCCTCAATGCATTATGAATTAAGGTTTATATGAGAAAAACCCACACTTGAAGAAAAGTCCTTGGCCTCACACCAAGGAATTAGTGAATGGATGAGTGAAAATAAGGTGTTTAAAATATTTATTATCTTTTTATATTTCCTTTTGAATTTAAATTGACCAATAAGCAGTCCTACCATGATGGTTAAGAGGCTTCTTCTGTCTGGCTTTGCTAAGAGATAATAAACTCTGAAAGTGGCTACCCATAGTATCTGGTGGCCTGATAATCTGAAGATTTTGAAGGCTGGAAAAGCTTAATTGTCCTTCACAAGCTGAGTTGGTGCCAGAGAAAACAGGAAGACGGGAATTTCCTACAAAAGCAAATAAGCTTAGTCCTGAACATCCCCATCCTCTGTATACATTTCAAACACCTTAGGCTATCAGGTGAATGGGAGAAAAAAAAACAACATTTTTAAGGAAATTGTATTTCAAAAAAAACCCAAGCCTGGTTAATAAATGATGACCTTAAAATCTAGTGTTGAGGGAAGAGATCACTCTCTCCTCATGGGCATGCTGCTGGTGGTCATACTACAACCATGAGGCCAACAATGAGGAAGGCAGGGTACTGGAGGGCATCACTGGGCTGTAGATAAAAACTTGTCTGAAGTTCACCCTGATTCTTCTTTTTTAATTGTATAAGCCAACAGAATTCCATTACAGTTTGGTTTTATGTTTTGTTTCCAAACAAACACAAGAGCAGCCTTTTGGTCCAGGAAATAGGGAGAAACAATGTCTAAAAGTGGATTAAAAAATAAATAAAATAAGTGGATTAAAAAACTCAATTAGATAAAGTACATTTCTTCTTTAGAGGAATTTTGAGAAATGCAAATTGTTTCTTTGTTTTCTTAGGTGTTTTTTTTCCCCCAGACAGTGACATTTCCAGAGATGTTTTAATGCCCCATTGATCTCTCAGTGCTCCTCAAAGGTTGGTGCCATGGACAACTGCCCAGCTGGACTTCCACTTAACCTGCCTCTGATGTTGTTATAAAGTGTGCTCTATCCAAAGGGCAGTGGATGAATTACAGCAGGACACCCAGACTACAAGCCAAATGGGCCCTTTAAAAATGTATATGGCCAAACTGAAATATTACTTTAAGTAATGCAGCAGAGAAACACTGTCAAGACACAAGGAACAATCAGGGGTGAATCTACTTGCATTGAGCAAAGGGACCGTGCAGCAGGAGAGTTCCGTGATCACAATGGTGTATGCAGGTCCCTCCTAATGTGGAGTTCTCACCTGAACGTGAGGAAGAAAGAGTGTGCATCTGCTAATGTATACAATGTTTGTGCTGGTCCCAAACTCATCTGCACTGAGATCCATTCCTCATTCTTCCTCTGCTCTGCAGGAAGGATGAGCCCTGCAGACCTGTCCCTAGGTTGGGAATTGCCAGTGAGGACCATAGTAGGAGACAGAGGAAAGAGGGAGAAGCCAGGGTGTTTCTACTGCTCCCTATCTGTCCCTGGCAACATCTGATCCAACAGTCGAGACACTTCCAGCCTTTACCCCTTGCCTCCTCAGTCTGGTCCAGGGTGGCCTCTTGGTAGTGTCAATCTATAGGTTGTGTCCCAGTCTGAAGATGGGCACTGCAGGTCTGCCTTCCCCTGGGTAACCAGTTTCCTGCATCAGGCTCACTGTTTTAAATTCTCAAGTGATTTCCTTCCCTGAGAAGACTGAGATAATATAATATGGAACTCACAGCCTTAGGACAAAGCTTCAGAAAGGTAAGCCCAAAATATACTGTCCTATTGCTCTTCCATAGCTGAAGGGTTTTAGTCTATTTGTTTCATGTTTAATAAGTGCTAGTGTTATTTCTTCCCTTTCCATTCTCAACATTTCTTCTATTTATGACTTAAAGTTACACTTGAACTTATAAATAGACTTTCTTGTTTTCTAGTTATTACATCTTGGCATAATACTTTCCAAACACCATTTTATTATGTTCCACACTTAAAAAGCCACATGGATATTCTCCCTTTCTAGTCTTTTTGTTAAACTATCTTTAAGTCCCCTTGCATGTTTTTGTAATGTGTAACGCAGACTGTGTTACGATAGAAAAGTTTCAAAAGACTTGTGCAGCTGGGAACTTTTTGATGATTTCATTTTATAAGTCCTTTGGAATGAATGTGGGCATTAAGAGGCACAATGAATACAATATCAGTTTAACAAGATTTGAGTGGCCTTATTTTTACAGAGAAGTTAACATTTCTAGACATTGTGATTCCACCAGTGGCTTTCTCCATAATGTTTTAAAAATGGAATTTAGCAGACATATAAAATGGAAAAAATAGAAGAGCTGTCATAAATCTTTTTTACTAAAGTGTTTTGTGATTGCTTCAGAAAGAAACAAGATGAGAAAGTCCAGGTGCTATTTGTTAAAGTATAAAGTTGATGTTTCAGCCTTATACTATCAATCTCAAAGGGATATAATGAAAGAAACTAAAGAACATGGGTCACATGTTTGATGGTAACTCACCAAAGAAATCAGGTCCATCTGGCTTTTCCACAAGACACAGGAATGTATGAAGCCAAAGCAATGAGAAGTGCACAGCATGGCAGGATTCACCAGAACCTCCCTCTGTGGCAGGTCCTAATCTGCCCCCATCCTGGGCACAGTACTGCTCCATGAGGGTCATAACAGGGGAACCAGAGGGCAAACTGTGGTGGTGGATCTGCTTACTTTTATGACAACCTGCTATGGCAATCACGTCAGCCACTCGTACCACTAATGGCATCCCCTGAGAAGAGATCACTTGGCCACCTCACTTGGGCTGGGAAGGTTAAAGAGATCTCTCAAGTACTGCTTCACTTTCTGCATTCTATAAGCTGATAAACACCATGAGACTTCATTGTTGAATTGTGCCTTTGGATCAACTCTACTTCTCCACAGACAATTTTTCTTTTTAGGGTCTTTGGTTTATTAGACAACTTGCACTTCAGCCTCTGAAAACTATTTAAAGATTGTTTAATATCCTGACTTTTTAAGAGACAATATACTTTTAGAGCTTTTACATATCACTCTATATGATCTTTCTCACTCTTTTAAAAATATATGTAATAGTCCCTCACATGGATACACTATGTTTGTTTAAACCAGTGTCATATTGACTATAACACTTTCTCCCCAAGGTGTTGTTTTCCCAAAATGCAGCTTTATTTACTGAATTTCATGCCTTACTGAACTTTCTATGTACTGACTAAAGTACGGAGTTAAGTTAATTAAATACTTTTGCAAAGAAAACTATAGATTTTATTAGATACTTTGCTTGTAAACTGCCAAGTAATACATGAATCAGGTTAAATATCTGAATTGTAAATAGTACTAGAAGTTGCCTCTAATAAATATTTAGCATAGATGATGAAGAGATTTTCTAAAAGAAAACTTTAATTGCCTTCATGATATATAAATAACTATGTGTTGTTCTACACACAAAACTTCATGCGACTCACACATTAAGTTATAAACTTCAGGGTCAGTTATAGAAGTTAATTTTCCAGTTTTACTTAGAATAGGATATATTTTAAAACAAGACTCATCTGGAAAGCTAGAGATTTCACCTAGAGGTAGACTACAAGGTAAGGCCCTCCTGTACTTTCAATGCTAGAGTATCTCTGGTCCTCTAGGATGCTGGGAGAAAAGTACATCCATGGAGCTCCCTCTAACCTTGGTATGCTGGTATTATTCCAGGGCCCCAAGTTTCTACTTTTGATTTAACCTTATTTCTGGAGAGATGCTCCTGAATTCTTCTTCTGTTTGCTGTATTGGCTTCCATTTTGATCTTGCTGTCTTCTGGCCCTGGCTGATACCCTGTAATCCAAATTCAGAGAATGCCTGAGTTTGACTGATAATTTGGGCAGGTAACGTCGACTGGGCTCAGGTTCCAAATAACCTGATTACAGCAATTTAGTAGGAAGAAGTAGCATCACTTATAACATACCAGCTAAATATGGTTTTACTTTACTGACAAAGTCTCAGGTTTATAGTTCTTATCAATCAGTAACTTGAGAAAACTAACTATTTATAGTCATTTATTCTTTCAGGCCATTTACATAAATATTATCATCTCCTCCCACCCCTCTGTTTTATTTAACTCATTTTGAATAGCTGAATATGAGTTTTAAAAATATAAACTTTTGTCACCTTAAATTATATGTTGTAGAAATATTAGAAAGAATATTCGATATTATTTAAATGCCAAAAAATGCTTAAGCTGATTTAGTCAGATATTCAGTGAAATACAAAATTGCTAAGATTTTGCTGTCATCCCTTTAACTTTTGGATCAATCTTGAATCAGATGAATTTATATGTTTGTTTGGCATGTTTATTAACAAGTTCTTTGGGAAAATTCTGAGAAATATAGTTTCTAAATCATGCTGATTCTTAACTCTGAGGTTTAACCAATTTTATTTCTCAAAGTATAGGCTTGATTTTTAAGACAATTTACACATTCCTCCTCTAAATGCTTATTTAACCTGAATTTGTGAAGTCCTGGATGTTCCTGGTTTAAAAGCAATATGCAATAAAATGCAATATAAATGCTATGAAATCAAAGCAGCTCAAAAAATTGTTGATAAATCATTTTCTGTGATATGTATTCTACCACTAAGGAAAACATCCCTGTGAGATAATAAAATGTTTATAATTTTTCAGTTTATTTCAATTTATGCAGTCAACCAATTCCTCTCACATTATAAAGAAAGACCTATTTAAAAAAAAAAGCACTGGCAGCTATAGTCAGTGTTTTATAATTATCACAAAATGGCTTTCTGAATAACTTCACAAAAAAATTCATAGCCCAAAAGAATTGACTGAGGAAGCCAAGCATGAGTTTTATAAGAAACAGAGATTATAATAGTTATTTGAAATAACAGACATTTTCTGAAATAGTAAAACATAGATTAGTAAAACTTTCAAATTCCAACAATGCTAAAGTCTCCCCCCAACAATAATTGTTAAATGCAAATATAACTGCTCCAGATAAATGATGGAGATGAAACTATCTGGTGAAAATTGATTACATGCTAAACATATGAAATTTAAAAAATTGGAGTCTCTAAAAATAAATATCACTCTAGGAAAGTATTAGAAATCTGACTAGGAAGAGTTCTCTAATTATGACTATTAGTACATGAATCTCCAACACTTTAAAAAAATGATTGAAGAAACAATTATATTTAATTTTCTCAATAATAAAACATGCAATTATTCCTCACTGGTAGCCTCTTTTGTTTCAATGTGAACAGCCACAAATTGCAAGTAAAGCACTCATTTTAAGTAATGACTAGAAACAGGAAATGAAAAAATACATATTCTAGAAGTAGTCAAAAAGAACACTATCATAATTGCTATCAGAATAGCAAGAATTGATAGAACTATTACAATGTTCACTGTTTAGAATAATTATACAATTCATATCTTTGCCCCAAGAACAAGATTTATTATGAAAACATTTTGATTCTAATTTCTACTAGCTCATATTTATATTTTAAAAGCTATTTCTGAATCAAATATTTAAAAGAAAGACATTAAAATTCATAACATTCAAAAAATCATCTAGGAAAATGACCCCCAAAATTATGAAAATGGTTATGTTAGACAAACAGCAATCACACAGAAGAGAAAAGAAAATGGCTAAGAGAAGTAAACAAATACATTCAGCTTCATTAGTTTAAGATATTGGATTAAATAATATTCTCATCAGATCAGCAAAATAAAGCTTGGTAATATCCAGTGTTGTCAAGGACGTAGGTATATGTTGGTGGGCTATATATTGACACAATCTTCAGAAAGTCATGTGTAGTATGTCTAAACATTTTTTTAAGTGCACATTCTCTTTGCCATAGCAGTCCCACTTTTGTGTGTGTGTATATGTGTGTGTGTATACACATACTCTCTCCCACAAGCAATATATATATATTCATCTCCTCTCACAAGCAAACAAAACAAAGCAACAAGTACATGTAGTAACTCACTCTGAAAACAACCTGAAGATTGACAGATCTTCCACAGCTAAAAATACAAAGAGAAGGCTACATCAATAAGAGTAAGAGGGACTGAGATGTGTTTGGAACCAAACCCCAATAAAGGCACTCACAACCAGAGGGGATGTTACAGGTGTGGGGGAGCAAGGGGGTCCAGCCCTAGGGACCTGCCCTATAATATCTGACCTTGAAAATCAGCGGGGATTCACTGTGAGAGATGGCAGGGCTATAGGAAACTGAGTCTCTACTCTTAAAGGGCCAGTCTCAGACTCAGCACAGAGGCAGCAATTTGAAAAGCACCTGGATTATACATAAAGGAAATTTATTGAATAATTTTAGTATATGTGCCAGAGGGGCAAGGATCTGCAGTTTTCTCTGGGAACAAAAGAGTGAGCAGGTGCCATTGTTCTCATGCTCCTTCAGCCTACCGGGCAGGAAGTTGGTGAGAGTCAGCTCTGATACTCTCTATCTACCTTGTTCACACCACTTGTCTTACTCTGGTGTTCCCCTGTGAGCCCACAAGCCCTGGCCACCAGTGTGCCTGCAGTAGCCATGGTTGGTCATAGCTGAAATGAGGCTGAAGGCCAGCCCTGCCCACTAGCATACCTGCAGCCATTGTGGCACAGCCATAGCAGGAGGGCACATGCAGCCCACAGAGAGAACACCTGTGGAGCACCTGGTTCTGGTGACCAGGGAGACTATTCTACTGGGACCAAAGGATGCCTTCTACATAAGGCCATTATTGGAGGAGACATAGCTGACCTACTTAATACACAGAAATAGATACAGAGAGTCAGACAAAATGGAGAGACAAAGGAATAAGTTCCGAATGAAAGAACAAGAAAAAAACTCAGAAAAAGAGCTAAATGGAATGGAGATTAGTAATTTACCTGATAGAGAGTTCAAAGTAATGGTCATAATGGTACCAGATTGACCGAGGAGTGGAAGAACTCAGTGAGAACTTCAACAAAGAGATATAAAATACAAAAAAAACAAGCAAGCAAAAAAAAAAAAAAACAAACACCAATCCCCGCCCCCTACAAAACATAACACAAAAAAACCCCAGTGAGCTTAAGGATATAGTAACTAAAAAATACACCACAAGGAATCAAGAGCAGATTAGAGGATGCAGAAGAGCAGATCAATAATCTGGAAGATAGGTGGTGGAAATTATACAAGCTGAACAGTTAAAAAGAAAAAAAGAATTTAAAAAATGGGATCTCTAGGACAGTAATCAAACATAATTACATTTGCATTATAAGAGTCCTAGAGGAGTAGAAAGAAAGGGGCAAAAAACTTATTTGAAGAAATAATAGCTAAAACTTTGTCTAAATCTGGGGAAGGAAATAGACATCCAGGTGTAGGGTGCACAGAGAATCCTAAACAAGATAAACCCAAGGAGGTCCACACCAAGACACATAATAATTAAAATTACTCAATAATTAAAGAAGGAATCTTAAAGGCAGCAAGAGAAAAGCAAACAGTTATGTACAAGGGAAGTCCCATAAGGCTATCAGCTAATTTTCAGCAGAAAGTTTGCAGGCCAGAGGGAGTTAAAGGGAAAAAACCCTGCAGCCAAGAATATTCTACCTGGCAATATTATCATTCAGAATTGAAGGAAAGATAGAGTTCCGCAGACAAACATGTTGAATGTGACCACTAAAGTAGCCTTACAAGAAATGTTATAGGGGCTTCTCTAAGAGAGAAAGAAAAGGCCATAACTAGAGAAAAATTACGAAAGGGAAAATTTACACTGGTAAAGCAAACAAACATACAGTAAGGTCACTTTTAAAGCTAGTATGAACGTTAAAAGACAAAAGTAGTACAATCAATTACAAATAAAGAAACTTATCAAGGGATACAGAAAATAAAAACATTTAAAATATGACATCATCTACATAAAACATGGAAGATGAAGTAAAATTTGGTGCTTTTAGACTGTATTCAAACTTTAGGGGATCCCTGGGTGGCTCAGTGGTTTTGCACCTGCCTTTGGCCTGGGGCGTGGTTCTGGAGTCCTGGGATCGAGTCCCACATCAGGTTCCCTGCATGGAGCCTGCTTCTCCCTCTGCCTGTGTCTCTGCCTTTCTCTCTCTCTCTCTCTCTCTCATGAATAAATAAATACAATCTTAAAAAAAAACTTTAGAGATCTTCAATTTAACACAGACTGCTATAAATATAGGAAGTTACACATGAACTTCACACCAAAAACATTTAATAGATATAAAATAAAGAAAAAGAAATCCACACATAACAATAAAGTCATTAAATCACAACAGAAGAGAAAAAGAGAAGAAAGTAACAAAGGAGAATTACAAAAAAACTAGAAAACAATGAACAAATAATACATAATAAGTGCATATTTGTCAGTAATTACTTTAAATATTAATGGACTAAATACTCCAATTAAAAGACACAGCATGACTAAAAAGTTAAAAAAAAAACACACCCAAGACTCATCTATATTCTGTCTACAAGAGACTCATTTCAGACCTAAAGACAAATGCAGACTGAACGTTAAGGGATGGAAAAAGATATTTCATACAAATGGCAGTAAAAAAAAAAAATAAGAAAGCTGGGTTAGCAATACTAATATCAGATAAAATGAACTTTAAAGCAAAAACTGTAACAAAAGACAAAGAAGGGCATTACAGAATGATAGAAGGATCAATCCTACAAGAGGCTATAACAAATGCACTCAAAATAGGATTATCTATATAAATAAAGCAAATATTAATAGACATAACAGGAGAAATTGACACTAATACAATAATAGTAGGGAGTTTTAACACCCACTTACATCAATGGATATATCATACAGACAGAAAATTCATAAAGAAAAAGGGGCTTTGAATGACACATTAGGCCAGATGAACTTAACAGATATATATATATATATAGAATATTCCACACAAGACCAGTAGAATACAGATTTTTCTCAAGTGCACATGGAACATTCTCCAGAACAGATCACTTTAGGCTGCAAAACAAGTCTGAAATTTAAGAAGGCTGAAATCATATCAAGCCTCTTTTCCAACCCCAATGGCATTAAACTAGAAATTAATTACAAGAAAAAGCAAACACATGAAAGCTAAACAACATGTCACTAAACAACCAATAGTCAATGAAAAAATCAAAGAAAAAAATTAAAAATACATGGAGAGGAATGAATATGGAAACACAATGGTTCAATATTTTTGGGATACAGCAAAAGCAGTTCTAAGACGAAAGTTTAGAGTAGCACAGGCCTATGTCAGGAAAAATCTCAAATAAACAAACAAACCTTATATCTAAAGGAACTAGAAAAAGAAAAACAAAAAGCCCAAAGTTAGTAGAAGAAAGGAAATAATAAAAATTGGATTAGGAATAAATGAAATAGAGACTTAAACACAAAAGAAAAGATGAAGATAAGAGCTGGTTCTTAGGAAAGATAAACAAAATTGATAAACCCTAAGCTAGATTCAACAAGAAAAAAGAGAACTCATACAAATAAAATCAGAAATTAAAGGGGAGAAGTTAATGCTGACACCACAGAAATACAAAAGATTACAAGAAACTACCACAAAAAACTACATGCCGAAATGCTGGACAATCTAGAATAAAATGATAAATTCCCAGAAGCATGCAATTGTCCAAGCCTGAATTAGGAAAAAGTGGAGAATGTGACAGACTGATTTCTAGTAACAAAAATGAACTGGTAATCAAAAAACTTTTCACAAAAGTCCAGGACTAAATGGCTTCACAGGTGAATTCTACCATACATTTAAACAAGAGTTAATACCAATTTGTCTCAAACTATTGCAAAAAAAATTGGGAGGAAAGAATACTTCCAAATTCATTCTACAAGGCCAGCATTACCAAAACCAGATGAAGACACTATCACACAAAAAATTACAGACCAATATCCCTGATGAACACAGACAGAAAAATCCTCAACAAAATACTAGTAAACTGTATTCAAAAATACATTAAAAGGATCATTTACCACAATGAAGTGGTATTTATTCCAGAGATGCCAAGATGTTTCAAATTATCCACAGATCAATCATCGTGGCAGACCACATTAACAAAATGAAGATAAAAATCATATGCAGAAATAGCATCTGACAAAATTCAACATCCATTCAAAAACTCTCAACAAAGTAGGTAAAGAAAAATTATACCTCAACATAATAAAAGCCACATATGACAAACCTGAGATAACATTATACTCTGGTGAAAAACTGAGAGCTTTCCACCAAAGATCAGGAACAAGACAAGGATGCCCATTTTCCTCCACTTTTATTCAATATAGTACTGGAAGTCCTAGCCACAGCAATTGGACAAGAAAAAGAAAGAAAAGCCATCTGAACAGGTAAGGAAAGTAAAACTCTCACTATTTGCAGATGACATGATACTATACATAGAAAACCCTAAAGACTAATTGAAAAAAAAACTATTAGAATACATGAATTCAGCAAAGTTCAAGATAAAAAATTAATATTCAGAAATCTGTTGTTTTTCTACATACTAATAATAAACTATCAGAAAGAGAAACTATGAAAATAATACCATTTACAATTGCATCCAAAATAAAATAGGAATAAATTTAAACAAGGAGGTAAAAGACATGTACTCTGAAAACTATGAGACACTGATAAAAGAAATTAAAGACGACAAAAATAAATGAAAGAATACATCACACTCATGGATTAAAAGAATTAGCACTGTTAAAATGTCCATACTACTGGGGTGCCTAGGTAGCTTAGTTGGTTAGGAGTCTGACTCTTGATCTCAGCTCGGGTCTTGATCTCAGGATCATGAGTTCAAGTCCTGAATTGGGCTCCACACTGGGCATGGAACCTACTTAAAAAATGTCCATACTACCCAGAGCAATCTACAGACTCAATACAACCCCTAACATACTGACAGTAGCAGTTTTCACAGAACTAGAACAAGTAACTCTAAGATTTGTATGCAACCACAAAGACCTCAAATGCCTAAAGCACTCTTAAGAAAGAGGAACAAAGATGGCTGTAGCACAATCCCAGATTTGAAACTATATTGCAAAGCTATAGTATTCAAGACATTACGGTACTGGCACCAAAACAGACACATAGTTCCAAGGAACAAAATAGCCCCCGAATAAATTCACACTTATATGATCAGTTAATTGACAAGGAAGAAGAGAAAAATATACAACAGGGAAAGACGATCTCTTCAATAATTGGCTCTGGGAAAACTGGAGAGTTACATGTAGAAAAATGAAACTAACCTATTTTCTTACATCATTCATAAAAATAAATTTAAAATGGCCTAGAGACCTAAATGAAAGGCCTAAAAACCATAAAACTCCTAAAAGAAAACACAAGCAGTAAAAAATGTCCATCTTGGACATTGGCCTTAGTAATATTTTTACTGCTAAGCAAGAGACACAAAAGTAAAAATAAACCATTGGGATTATGTCAAAATAAAAAGACTGCACAGTGAAGGAAACTATTAACAAAATAAAAAGCAATCTACTGAATGGGAGAAGATATTTGCAAATGACATAGACAATAAGGGCTTGACATCCAAAATATTTAAAGAACTCCTACAACTCAACAGCAAAAAAACAAATAATCTGATTAAAAAGTGGGCAAAGAAAAAAAAAAAAAAAGTGGGCAAAGGACCAGAAAAGACATTTTAAAAAGATGTACACATGGCTAACAGACACATGAAAAAATGCTCAGCATCACTAATCATCAGGGACATGCAAATCAGAACCAGAATGAGATATCACTTTACACTTGTCAGAATGACTAGAATAAAAAATACAAGAAATAACAAGTTTTGGCAAGGATATAGAGAAAAGCGAACCATTGTGCACTGTTGATAGGAATGTAAATTGGTGCACCCCTATGAAAAACAGTGTCGAGGTTCCTCAAAAAATTAAAAATAGAAATACTATATGATCCAGTAATACCACCTCTGGGTATTTACTAGAAGAAAATGAAAACATCAAAAAAAAAAAAAGAAAAAAAAAAGAAAATGAAAACATCAATTAGAAAAGCTGTAAGCACCCTATGTTCACTGCAACATTATTTACAATAGTCAAAATATGGAAGCAATCTAAATATCTGTTGATAAATGAATGAATAAAGAAGATATATGGTATACACTATGGAATATTACTAAGCCATCAGAAAGAATGAAATCTTGCCATTTATGACAACATGGATGGACCTAGAGGGTATTATGGTAAGTGAAATAAGTCAGAAAGAGAAAGATCCTATATGGTTTCACTTACATGTAAAATCAACAAAACAAATAGGCAAAATCAAAACAAAAGTGGAAACAGACTCAGAAATATAGAAAACTGGTGGTTGCTAGAGGGTAGGGAGGTGAGGTGATACGCAAAATAGGTGGGAGTAAAATGTACAAACCTCCAGTTATAAAAGAAATAAGCCACAGGGATAAACAGTATAGTATAGGGAATATAGTCAATAATATGGCAATATCTTTGTGTGGTGACAAATGGTGAGTATTTTGCAATGTACTTAATTGGTCTGCTATACATCTAAAGTAATATAACATTGTATGTCAACTACAACTAAAACGAAAAATAAGGGCAGTCCCGGTGGCGCAGCGGTTTAGTGCCACCTGCAGCCCAGGGCGTAATCCCAGAGACCCTGGATCGAGTCCCATGTCAGGCTCCTTGTGTGGAGCCTGCTTCTCCCTCTGCCTGTGTCTCTGCCTCTCTCTCTGTGTCTCTATGAATGAATGAATAAATAAAATCTTAAAAAATCTTAAAAAAAAAAAACGAAAAATAAGTTACAATGTAACTTTATTATTGAATGTCATGCAGCATCAAAAATAATCAGTATGTGAATTTATGTGAATAACAGACATTTCATGATCTATTTTTAAATGAAAAATTACACACCAAATGTGTAGAATGATACCGGTAGTTTAAAGTCATCCTATTAAATATGTAGCATCAAAGGTAACTGGCAGAAGCAAATTCCAATCCTCTGTACAAACTTTTCTCTCCCAGTTTTCCAAGAATTCCTTGAAAAATAAATTTCCAAGAGAAATAAGCAACTCACAGATGGAAATCATTCAACACATAGAGAAACAACATACCATACAGCAAGAATAGAGATATCAGAAAAAAAAAGACTTGAAATATTGTTATAATCTGACACTGACCATAAAATTATATTCAGTATGTAAAAATAAAGTTTGAAAATCTGTGTAGCTATACAGGGTAACCAATGAAATCTAAGAACCAAATAGAGCACCTGGAACTGAAAAATGTAACTAAAATGAACAAAAAACTTCAATGGATAGGCTTGGCAGTAAATTAGACACAGCAAAAGAGAGAGAGCAGTGATAAAGAGATTTAGGCATGAAGATACTATCCAGTGTGTTGCACAGATATATGGATAAAATAGGTTAAGAAAAGATGGTGATGGTGTAGAAATGTGTCTAATTGGGATTTCAAAAGGAAAAAAGAGAGAAAGAGGGCAGATGTAATATGTGAGAAGAACATGGTTGAGAATTTTCCATAACTAAGTGTCTTCTGTCAGATTCAAGAGCACAATCAGGCAGAGATACATACAAAGGCTACAGCGTGACAAATTATAGTGAAACTAGAGCAATGGAGACAGATTTGTTTTTAAAGATTTTATTTATTTATTCATATTCATGAGAGACAGAAAGAGAGAGAGAGACAGACAGAGAGAGGCACAGACACAGGCAGAGGGAGAAGCAGGCTCCATGCAGGGAACCCCATGTGGGATTCTATCCCCGGTCTCCAGGATCACACCCTGGGCCGAAGGTGGTGCTAAACCACTGAGCCACCGAGGCTGCCCAAAGACAGAGATCTTTATTTTTTCAACAGGGAGAGAGGAAGGGAGGGAAAGGGCAGAGAGAGAGGGAAAGATAATCTCAAGCAGGCTCCATGCCCAGCATGGAGCCAGAGTCAGGGGGCTGAGATCACAACCCTGAGATTATGACCTGGGCTGAAATCAAGAGTCAGACACTTAACTGATTGAGCCACCTGGGATTAGTGATTTGGATTTGAATTTATGCTCTGGACACACTACAACCACCAATAAAATGAAGTGGCAGGAGTGAAAGATTAAAAGGTGCACAAGAAACCTTTCAGAGATGATGATATGATCATTCTCTTGACTGTAGTGATCGTTTCCATATGTTGAAACTTATCAAACTATACACTTTTAATATGTGTAGTTTACTATATGTCAACCATACCTCAATATTTCTATTTTAAAAAGAAATGGAGAATAAAAAATTGATAAGCATATGGATAAATACAAAAAATATAAAATGATGCCTTTATAAAACAGCAATATTAATGTTTTAAGGAGTTAAATATTTTAAACACAGGACCATGATAGCATATTATTCCAGAGGGGAACAAATTCTTCTAGGGATGAGGATAATTCTCAGGAGGTGGGTAAGTGTATTAACTTGAGACTTTGATGATTATGAAGTCTTTTTTGGGGGGGGTTACTCTATCACAAAAAGAGTAATATCAGAGTATGTTACTTCAAATAGCAGAGGGTAAAATCAAATAAAAAAAATAATCCAAATAGAAGGCAACAGAGAAAAAAAAGAATCATAGAAAAGATGGGACAAATAAATGCACAAAATAAGATGATAATGTAAATAAATGCCTTTGTCAAACAAAAAATTGCAGACTATTTTTTTAAATCAGCTATATTACGTTACAATGAACGTATCTAAAATACAAGTTTCCAGAAAAGTCAAAAGTAAAAGGTTTGAAAAGATACACCAGAAAAACATCAAATAGAAAGCTGGTATACCTGTTAAAATCAGACAAAATATTACTATGAGACAAAAATCATTGCTAGGGAAAAATATGGTCATTTCCTAATGATAAAACAGTCAAATCCTAAGAAAATGTAACAAATTTAAATTTCTATGTACCTATTAAGAAAGCTTCAAAATGTAAAAGGCAAAAATGCTCCATATGATTAATTTTGGCCCCTGAGATATAAGTAGAAATTCCTCCCTCCCTGGCTGGAATGCAGTCATGACAATGGAATGGATCTTGGAAAGGTGGGCCCTGTATGGTGAAGGAGCCTTCCCCTCAGGACTCTGCAGAGGAGAGCTACTGCCGAGGCCCTAACCACTCACTCCAGACTTGCTATAATAAATTTCCCTTCCACAAGTCAGTGTTTTTTGAGTCTTTTGTTCCTCACACCAGAACCTAATCTTAACTAAGAGTAAGTTTACAGAAGCTAAGGAAGTAGACACTTTTACAAAGGAGGGGGAAAGTCATCATGGCTTTCCTAATCCCAAAGTGCTCCTGTGATGTTATTATAACACTTAGGTAATCAATATGACAGAAGAAAAACTAGTTCCTTCAAATGACAACTGGCAATATATTGCATATGGTTTATTAATCTCTGCTTCTGCCTCTTACTTTCAACTGATTTGCCAGTTAGGAAGGAAATAGAAGATTAATTTGGTTCATTTAGACTTCCCTTTGTGTGTGTGTGTGTCTGTTTGTGTGTGTGTACTTCAAGCACTTAATATCCATGGAAATTGTGAAATGGTCCATTTGTGCTTAATATCCTCTATAGGAAATTTAATTGATTAAGTGCAATATCCCCTCAGAGAGAATGCACACATCCTAAATTCTGTTTTTATAATATCTGATTACAATCTATTTGCAATCCCTAGACATCATTGGTTTCTTTCTCCTGCTGCTGTTGCTGTTTCTGTTGTTTTCAATTCAGCAACAAGACGCAGAGAAGAATCGCTCAAACACAAAACATTTGCCAGGTAATATTATGTGGATGAGAAAATTAAACACAGAGAAAGTCAAAAGAGGATTTCAATATGAAAAAACCAAAGCTTGTGACGTTACTAAATGCTCACGACCCTGACTCTGAAAGCTAATAGGTTCCGGCACATTTTGACTGATGCAAATCCATACTGGAGTGTATCAGAGGAAATGATTTAAGAGTCCAAAGGGCATAGGAATATGGGGAGATCTACGAACTCAGTGGTTTCTGAACTGGGAACACATGAACTCTTTCCAAAGAGTATGTGAGTGTGGATGGTTTGTAAGAAATCAGTTTCCAGACTCCGGAGTCTTTCTAATTTATGTATCTGAAAACGTTCCTATGTGCAAAGCATCGTTTTGGTTTTCTAACCCTACCTCTTTCTTTTCAATCATGCTCTCTCATTTCACAAGACTTTGAGATCTATTCCAGTCAGTGGAACAGACAAATCGCTGCACCATAAAACCCTGATTTATTTTTACAAACAAATCACACTGAATGGTAAAATGGATTTTCAGTGTAAATAATTTATCCATCATTTCACTATTTGAAAAGGATAATGCTCTTGGCTTTTATCTCTTTAATAATAGTATGAAGTTGAAGTGCAAAATACTACTGGTTACCCAAAGAATGCATATCTTCTCAAAATAAGTAATATCCTCCCTTAGCCATGTTCTCATTTGTTAGGGACACATGATTTACTAGGCATCTGGAAGCCATTCTTTTAAGATGTCTTCACTGTTTCCTTTGGTGTTTTTGGGAGACATCACCCGGATATTATTAATCCTCAGTTTGTTTTTCCAAAATATCAAGTCGCACATTAAATCCTTTACTCTCCATGAGGATTTCTGGAGTAATCACTTCTTGGCTAGACTACACATTTTCTATATCAAATAACCTTCCCTACATTCCAGTGTACTTTGCTCTGAGTTTCTGCTTTTTAAAAATCCAGAAAAGGGACCAAGGGCTACATGACATAAAATGGAATTAAACATCTTTTACAGTATTCTGCATTCTCACTTAAAGAGAGAGCTTAGATTAAAAAGGAAAGATTGGGAATAAAATAATTAATAAAGACACAGGAAAGGTTTAGAATAACTGCACAAAAATAAAGTGGCAAATCAGAACAGCTAACCGTTAATTCTGGCTATGCATCCTAGATATTCTTGCTAGAGGAATGAGAACAGGATAAGGTGACTGAACCACCATGATAATGTAATGAGAATGAAGACCAAAATTAGAACACATTTAGTAAATGAAGACTGATAAGTGAAGAATGGTGTTTTGACAGATTGAATTATTAGTTCCAATGATGTCTTTGCTCTGTTGTCATGGTATCATATATCCATCCCTTGCTATGGTTTCATATCGGGCAAATAACAGCTCCTGGCCCTTTGACTTTGTGCTTGGCCATATGACTCGTTTTGGTCAATAGGCTATCAGTTTGATATGACGCAATCAGAGACTTGGAATGTCCATGGAAGTGATTCACTGTGACAAGAATGTGTAATAGGCAGCTGATGTTCTCAAGCCTGGGTTCCAGAACTAGACATATGGGGCAGATTCACAGCCTGACATCGAGCGCAGAGACACACAGCTTTAGGCAGAGCCACTCAGGCTAAGCCTAGACCAGCCAAACTGTATTGAAACTGCAACTGGCCTACAGACCCATGAGTGTGAGCAAAAATATGTGTATACCACTGAGTTTTGGGGTGATCTGTTATGCAGCATTATTGTGGCAACAGTTAGCTGTCACAGAAGCTTTACCTCCTCTGATAGTATGCCCGTCAGCACTGGATCTCTTTAAGCTGTGTGATCATCAGCCAGGCCTGGGATGATGAAGAATAAGCTTCCTACAAAGCTGTTGGCCCTGGTTCTTCTTGGAGAAGCTGATTAGCTCCTGGTTGTGTTTTGCTTAAAATTCACTCTTATTCATCTTTGGTATTTGCTCAACACTGCCAGATTTCTAAATAACATGCTTAAACTGCTATCTCTTGATTTTTCTTTTTTGTACATTATTAGTGACTCTTGACTCTGAAACAGGGTATAGTTCTGTTCCCATCATTCCTGCCCCCCCCCCCGCCACCTTCAAGACGTCTTCACTTTCCCTACAACAATACCTGGGATTTGCTCGAAAGGACACCTAAATGTCAGCACCTATAGATCTTTGTTTTGGGACTGGCCGGTCTCAAGTCCTTTGCCTGATTGGGCTGCCATCGTGAGGAGGGTGACCAGAAAGGGCTCAGGACAGTCTTGGCATTCAGCATACCCATAGGCTCTTAGTGTTCAATTGTCCCTGGTGCCCTGACTTATGGATCTTCCAGTTGGGGAAAAGGATACTGGGGTCCAGCTATCCCCAACGAGGCTCTCAAGCTGCCTTCCTGTTTTCAGTCCGCTCTGCAACTTGAGAGATGCCACCTAGCCCTGAGTCTTTCCAGGGCTACTGGCAAATGTTTTATTTTTCTTGGCTTTGACCCCTTTAAACTACTGGGTTTCACTTTCTCCTCTTTCCTGAGCCATTCCAACTCTTCTGCTTTCCATTATCCACATTTTGTTGCCATGTTTAACCTGTTTCATCTTCCCTCCCTTCCTCTCAGCACACTTTGGAAATTTGCATAATGCACAGGTTTGACTGGCAGGCCAGTGATGTGGCATGTAGGCTTGACTAACTCCATAGGCTCCTTTTATCATTTCTAGAGGTGTTGATCTAACTTGAGAAGAGACTATGCCTCTCTAGGTTTATTCTTTTTCTTTTTGATAGTACTGAAAAGCTTCATGCTTCGTCTTTATTCCCCCAATTTCAATTTGAGATTCCAGTCATTTAATTATTTTTGCACTCAAACTTTCTAGTCAAAAGGTCAACTGACTGCAGCCACATGTAGTAAATACAAGATAAAGATCAATGAAAATGTCTTTTCTTCATGAAGTTGCCTCAAAATGTTTAAGACAAGCCTATACTTTTACTTTGGAATTAAAGTCATTTTGTTTGATACACATGAAATCATTTACTATAATTTGTTGACAAATGGCAAACAATGGTTAATATTAGTCCATATGTATATATAATTTAAATTTACTTATGTAGCCTATGTTTGTTTCTTATACTATTTTTTTCTTACTAGGGGAACACAGGTTCATTACAATACACCAAAAGATAAAGAGGTATGTAAATAAAAATTGAATAATTCTTCCCCACTTTTTATGGTGATGTATATTATTGATTTGCTGTGTAACCATCCACAATTTGTACATATACCTAAGAAATAATTTGGTAAAACTTTTTCACTAATCCAAGACATTGGGCTTCAAGATACAATAGACGATTTATTCCAGAGTGCGGAACTAGGACAAGACGTACAATGGGAAAGACTATAACTGGAAAATCAATTACCTGACTCACTCACACTGAAGTTATAAAAGGGAAATGAGTGGGAATTCCAGGAAGAAGCTTTTTGGAGAGAACCATACTAGCCATCTCTTTTCTACTCACCTGCCCCCAACGTCAAGTCAGAGAGGAAGAAAAGGACTCTATGAAGACCACTTAGAGGCCTAACTACGTGTCCTTTGCCCTGTGCAGTTGGGAGTGGGGAAGGTGCAGTGGACAAGCCTGGGGATGAGAGACAGGATGGGTATAGTGGCATTGGTGGCAGAGTGAAGGAAAGCTTCTATTGTGATGGAACTGACCTGCAAATCCAGAGTTTATTGGGCAAATAATATGAATACTGTGGAGGAAGTACTCTGTTAGAGGTGGAACAGCAGCTAGGAGACCTCAGCAGACAGATGTGTGAAATGCTAGGTTCCTGCTGCTATAGCCAGAATGAAAACTCTTGTTCTGGATGGAGCAAAATGCCAGGGGAAGAACATCAACAATATAAGGTTTTTGAAGGGCCGAGAAAAACTCTCACTAGAGAAAGAGCCAGTTTAGACTTCATGCAAAGGATGCAAAGCTAGCTTGTGAGAGGAAGATGACTTTGAAGGTTTCATGGCCTTTTTCTCTCTTCTCTCTCCCCTGTTATTTCTCACCTAAAGAGCTAGAGTGAGACTATAGGTAGGAATTAGTAAAGACAAGGTATAAATAAGAAGCTGACCATGCATTTCAAATGCCTATGGCTGTGTGACTGGTCTGAGATGCTTGCTTGGTGAGATGACCCAGGCATCTATTTTTTTTTTTAATTTTTTTTTGTATTTATTTATGATAGTCATACAGAGAGAGAGAGAGAGAGAGAGAGGCAGAGACACAGGCAGAGGGAGAAGCAGGCTCCATGCACCAGGAGCCCGACGTGGGACTCGATCCCGGATCTCCAGGATCGCGCCCTGGGCCAAAGGCAGGCGCTAAACCGCTGTGCCACCCAGGGATCCCCCAGGCGTCTATTTCTGAGCTCTTAGTTGTCTTATCTGACCATGGTTGCTGTGATTTCCAATTCATAATTACTGCAAGGCATGGAAGTACTAAGAGCTGCCCAAGTACTAAGAGCTGAATCCTTTGGCCTCTGGTTTATGAACATCCCCTTGTCTGGTGGTAGCATCCTAGCCCCCATAGTAATCATGGTCAATCAACAACCCAACTAGTATCATAAGTCCTTGCTTTTTGTTTTTGTTCTGTTGGGTCACTGGCATGAGGACCCCAGAGCAGCCAGTTGGTAGTCACAGCCTCAAGTCCAATGGAATCCTTACTATATTCTCTGATGGAAGCAATTCCTTCCATGAAAACTGGGGCTTCTACACGCCAAATTCCATAGGTCACTGATCGTTATGGAGAGAAAGTTCACTCCTTGGTTTGCACAGCCACGAATTCCAGCTACTAGAGAAAATAGTACTACATGTCGACTGTTAACTCGGTGCATAAACCATGTCTTGGAGAATGGAGACCCAACCCTACGAGGTGCTGTGCCATACTGGCTCCTTAGCTGGGATGTCAACAAGTCACTCTGCTATCTTAACAGGATGGCTGCCTCTGGGTCATGCAGGTCATGAGATCAATGGCTCTCATAGTGGTAAGCCTACTGTTGCATCTCTGTTGCTCTAAAATGAGTCTCCTGTTCTGAGGCAATGTTGTATGGAATACCATATTGATGACTGAGACATTCTGATGGTGGTTCTGGCAGAGGCAGAGTGGACAGGGAAGGCAAATCCGTATTCGGAATATGTATCAGTCCTAGTAAGGAGGAATCTTTTCCCAAAATGAAAGGAATCCAATGTGACTGACTTGCCACCAGGGCCTGGTTAGTCTCCCCAGGAATGTGCCATATTAAAAGTTTAGTGTCAAAAAAAAAAAAATTAAAGTTTAGTGTCAGTCCCTGCTGTTAGCAGACTGGAGACATGGCATTAGTAAAATCTCCAAAGTGGCTTGGGACCACTATCCTAACAGAGCAATTAGGTGGCCTTTTGGAGGCATAGCTGTAGTGCCAGCTTGGAGACAATGCTCTATAAAGATGGGGTGCTATCCTCCACACTCCAGTGTATACACTAAATCAAGAGCCCTTATATGGGGCTGTGACCCATAAAGGTCAAATACATAGATTCTAGAATTAAGAGGTAGAAGTAGAAGTAGCCATGTTTATCCATCACATGGGGGAATGTGTGCTTCCTGTCACTGCAAATCTGGGCTCTGTACATTCAGAAGTCCTTGTTCCTAGAGTGGAAGTGTTCCAACAAGGGACCTTAAACTTTAACTTTTGGGGGCACCTGGGTGGCTCAGTCAGTTAAGGTCCTAACTCTTGACTTCGGCTCAGCTCATGATCTTAGGGGTCATGGGATCAAGCCCCATGTCGGGCTCCATGCTCACTGGGGAGTCTGCTTGAGATTCTCTCTTTCTACCCCCCCCCCCCCCGAGCTCATGCTCTCTCTCTCTCTCTCTCTCTCTCTCTCAAATAAATAAATACATTTTAAACTTTAACTTTTGGTAACTTTGTGACTTTGGGCTCTCCTGCTCTCTCTTTGTGCAAGTGAGCCTGAAGTCACATATTTCTCTTTGCAAAAGAGAAATTGATTGTGATCATGAGGAAGGGGTAGAGTTGTGGGGCAAGGGAAGAATGTGTCTGGAACTTGAGTGGTCCACCTGTGGACTGCTTGGTACTTCCTTGCCTAGTTTTGATGATAAAGGCCCAAATAAAATAGCTATCATATGACAAGGACTGATGCCAATGGTTCAGATCCCTCAGCATCTAGACTAGCCACTGAAGGATGAGGGGAGTTTGGAATAGGCAGAGGGGAAGGGAGATGATGAGTATCAGTTGTGACCATAAGACCACCTGCATAGCCAGGGGCTGTGGTTTTATCTCCTATCTTTCTCTTGTTAAGTTTCCCTAGGAAAAGAAGCCCACCAGAATCGTGGAGAAGCTGCTCCCAGATGTACTGCATGATGCTAGTGAAATCTCACCCATGCAAGGGGTGGACTGTAGTGGCTGCTGTGGACTGTCCAGACCACCATCCCCATCCCACTCCTCCAAGACTGAAGAATGCTTGTCCTCACCTGCTGGGGAGTGTTTGTAGCAGATAGCTCTCAACTTAAGGGCTGAAAGCCATGCCCTCCTCCTGGGGACAGCCTGTATCCAGTGACTGGCCAGTAATGATGAGCTGATGTAGGAATACAGAGGTCCAGCCCCCTAGTCTCACTATGTAAGAACTCTGCAGGGCCACCCCAGCTCCAGAGCTGTCCACTGCAATTCTGCAATTCAGCTGGCCTTGTCCAATCCCATTGCCTTCATTTCCCTGTGGATATTCCTCAATGAATTGCTCACATGCATTTCTCCATCTTGGAGTCTGTTTCCTGGGGAACTTGACCCAACGTGGCTTATTAATAGTCTCCTAGCTTCAACTCTTGTACTTCAATAGCCTACTTCCACAACATACCCAGAATGGCTAACAACACAAATCTGGACATATCACACCTTGCTTAAATTCTTTCAATAACTTTCATTTACTCCTGGAATAAAATCTGATTCTTGATCATGGCTTAAATTCCTACTTTATGTAACCCTGCCCCCCTATTCATCCTATTCTCCCTCCAACTCTACTTCTTTGCTTACTGTGCTCTAGTGGCCTTCCTTTTAGTCCAGAGATTTGGAATATACTTTAATGGGGTCCTTTTTTTCCCCAGCACTCAAACTTAGATCACCTAGTTCTGCTAACAGAGTGCCTGGCATGTGTTGGTAGCCAAAAGAATGCATTAGTGGAATAAATGAAGGTCTGGAAGGTTAGAATCTAAGGAGAAGGAGCCATTTCATTTACAGACCATGGGCCTTGCTCAGAAATGTACCACTGAGAGATATCTTTGCACACAGGAAGGCAAGTAGAGCTTTTTGATTACTAGTCTTTACCTATAATAGAAGGTAGGAGCTAGCAAACTTGGTCCTTAGAACTTCCTCATACTTCACACAATTTTCTATCATCAGAATTTCTGTTGAAATCTCCTGAAACATTCCATTGAGAGGCAATCTTTCCCCTTAATGAGACTTAATCTTATCACAGTACAATCTAAGAGACTGCACTTTACTGTAAGCCTCATGAAGTTGCATCTGTCTGGTCCTTTCCTGACTGAGGTATTGGACATTCAAACAGACCTTGCCTATCACCTTCTCATGGTTATAGCCTATGAATGCTTCTCTTGGCGGTTTCATGCCAGTTGACTCTGCTCTAACACAAGAGAATGGGTCCCTGAGACCTGCAGACTTTTTTGTTTACATAATATTATGTGTTGAATTGTGTCCTCCCTAAAATTCATAGGTTCAAGTCCTAGTATCTCCTTATGGAAGACAGGCTCTTTACAGAGTTCATTAAATTACAGTGAGTTAATTAGAGTGGAGCCTAACCCAACATGGCTGGTATCCTTAGAAAAAAATAAAATTTGCACAGAGACAGGTATACAGGGAGATGTCATGTGGACATGAAGATGGCCATCTACAAGCCAAGGAGAGAAGCCACGTAGTGTGTGGTATCTTGTTATGACAGCCCTAGCGGACTACACACAGAATCTATGCCTCTACAGAGAAGCTGAGTTGGTCTGAGCCAGGGGCTTGGTTTCACAGAAGCATATTTAGCTGACATAAAGTTGTCAGAAAGGGCCAAAAAACTCTCAAATGTTTTCCAGAAGTCCTTTGGCAGACTTTCTGTGAAGCTCCATTGGACAGAACTGGGTCACATGTGCATACTTTATGAAGACAGCGCTGGGAAGGCCTCTGCTACAGCAAACTCCTGTGTGTGCTCTCACTGTTGAAGGTTCTTTTCCCAAACACAGCCGCTTAGAATAATACATCTGGTTCTATCAACTATATTCGAGGAAACACAAGCTTCATGCTTCTGGTGCCTGGCTCAAAAAGATTTTGTCACGTAGAAAGGCATCTTTGATTAGGTGATTCACCAATTTCACTTTCTATGTGTCACTCTTCTAGATCTTAGGGATACAGACTTGAAGGTCTCTATTTCATGGAGTTTACTGTGGAGGTAGCAAACAGTTAATGACAGCTGGTCAAGACAAATCCTCCTGGGAGGCTTCTTTAGTTTGGGTGGTCAGCAGTCTCTGAGAAGTACTCTTTTAAACTGAGAGTTGGAAGGTCAGCCAAGTTAGTACCAATATGGCAAGGAAGAATTAGAAGAAGCCAGCTGAGAATTCTACAAATTTACATATCATTACATGCTTTTTTTTTTTCTTGGACAATCTCGAGGCTAATAAATTCAAATTTTGCCATCAGATTAAGCAATGGTAGATTGTGACATTTGGCATGAATTTGGCAAATGAGAACACAGCTACTTAGATCCTAGAGGGCACTGTCTTTTGCAAAACCTACTGAATTTGTAGATCTCTGGCCAGTTTCTATGCTGGGCTCAGTAATGCTCTCTTACATTATACAGCCGATGAAAATGTGCAAGTGACATAAAGCACCCAAAGAAATTTTCCTGCTCCATGAGTATTCCAGCACCCCTCTCTGAAGGGTGGATTCTGGTCCTCACCAATGTGTGACCTGCATCACTCTAGAGGTATGATGCTGTGGTTGTCTCCAAGAGCAATCTGTTCATTTTGGGAAAGGGCTCCCTTCAGATGAGATGAGATGATGTATGCTAATATCTATTAGCATATAATAATCCCTTCTGATTCACTGCAAGTCTAGGCTTCTCTGGAGGCAGAGGCTACTTTAGGCAAAATGATTCCATTTCCAACAACTTTTATACTCTTAAAAAAAAAAAAAAAAAAAAGGAAAGGAAAAGAAAGAAAGAATCCCCAGAAAGGCCTAATCTATTTCATTTCTCTCTGCATCTGAAGAAGAAAGGCTCCACTTTTAAACTGGGACAATATAATATCCTGACATCTAATACCCTAACATCATCCATATCTGAGTCTTTGACTTTAGGGAAAGAATCCATTTCTAGTTCCTAAACACCGCACCACCCTAAATTATCTAGTACACGGCCCTAAACACTCTACCCACAAAGACAGTATGCTGTTCTTGCTCTCTTTTATTATTTTTTCCCCAAATATTTTCTTTTCAGCCCCTGCTGGTTTCTCACTGCTGGGACTCTTGTTGATAGAAGTATCTACTGGTGTGGTTAAGGCCACGTTGGTAAAAAACTAAAAAGGCATTTAAAAACATGAGGAAGCGTTCTCATTTCATTCCAGTTCTCTGAATTAGACTAATAAAGAGCAGTTTCTGCTTTTCCAGTGAGTACTGAGGTATTCCACCAAACCTGCTTTTTGGACAAGCACACTTAGGCCTCAGCTACGCCGTGGGAGGCCCCGTGCTATTCTGAGAACTCCGTGAAGATTGAAGGTCCATGGAACAGCACAGGGCACACCGCAGCACACCTGCCCGGGACCCTAGGGAGACCCAGAAAACGGTGTTCCACGAACATTTTCTACCCGGTGTCCTATGCCATTGCTACCCCAAGCCCCCACCGCGGGGGGCCTTATTTCAGGTCAACGCTTCCCACCTGGTGGAGAGAGGCACAGGCGTCCTCGCGGAAGGAGCCCGAACGGCCCTGCCTCCACGGAGGGGACGAGCGGGGAGCAGCGGCGGCCGGCGTCAGAGGCAGCCCGCGCGGCGGGGAGTCACGGGGGGGGGGGGGGGCGGGCGCGCAGGTCTGGGCGGGCCCGGGCTCCTCCGCGGGGCGGCGCCGCTGCGCGCGGCGGGGCGCTGGGTGTTTACCGGGCGCCCTGGCAACCGGCGGGCGCGGGGCGCGGGGCGCGGGCGCGGGGCGCAGTGCGGGCGCGGAGCGGGGCGCTGCAGGTGAGTCGGCCGGTGGGCGCAGGGCGGCCGCGGGGGACTGGCCGCCGCCCCTCCGCCCCGGGCCCCGCCGCTCCCGCTCGCCCCGCGCTGGGGTCCTTGCAGCCTAACGCGGCGGGGCTCGAGAAATGGGGCCCCTCTCGCCCGGCCCCCTCCTCTCCCCGGGCCGCGGCCCGCCCTCCCCCGGCCCTCTCCCTGCCCTCCCCGCCGACCCCCTGCCCGGGCGCCTCCTGCTCCTTGGCTCCCGAGCCCCTCTCCCCTCTCCGGGCCGGTTCTCTCCGCGGCTCGGCGACGCCCGGCCCGCCGGCCCTCGCCCACGCTGCGCCCCTGCAGCTCGCCCTCCTTCCACCTGCCGTCTTCGCTCCCTGCGCCGTCCTGCGGCCCCCGCGCCCTCGTCCCTACAGACAGCTCCAGCTCCAACTGACGCCTGTCGCGGGTCTGCTCGGTGCCACCGTCGCGTGTTTTCACGCAGGCTTTAAGTGTACGTGGATTCGGGGCCCTGCACATGCCAGGTCTGGAATTGTGGTTTTTCTGTAGCTCCCTCATTCTCCGAGTGGCGAGTGCACGCGCCGACCCCCTCCCAGGCCGTGTCACCAGCCGCCCGCTAGATCTCAGCGCGGACGCTCACCTCCCCTCCGCTTTGTTTCTGCTCAAGTGTCACACAAGTTATTCACGGACGGGTTTCACTCTCTTAGTGCTACGGGAAGCTGCAGCTGATCCTTAAAAAAGAAAAACAAGCTGTGTTACAGTGATTTGATTCGTACAGAAAATGAGTAGAATAATAGACAAAGTGAATATAAATGATTTTCCATTTATGAGAACACGTGCACAAAAACTTTTCTCCATTTAATCATTGAACTTTTTAACAATCGCACCTTAATTCAAAGATACTTACTACATATTCATATGTATTCGTTGTAACTGTGGTTCTTAGGCCAAACGGACTCCTGGATTGGCAGTGGGTAGAAACTGGGGAACAGCCTGTTTTGATTAAAAAAAAATTTTTTTTTAGTTTTTGTATTTTTACCTGAGTTACACTGACCTTTTTTTTTTTTTTTAACACCTCTGGGACTAGTGGAATAAATACGGTTCTGCTAAATGAGGCTATTAGAAATGTCCTAGACTTAACATGAAAAGCTTTAGATTACACTGTTTTCTTTTTGTAATTTATTCACTTAAGCCTACAAAGTACTTCTTTCTCTTTCTCTGTCCATCTGTCTCTCTCTTTTTTTTTTTTTTTAAAAAGATGTTATTCCTGAGAGATACAGAGAGAGGCAGGCTCCTCACAGGGAGCTGGATTCAGGATTCAATTCCAGACCCAGGATCATGCCCTGAGCCAAAGGCAGACGCTCAACAGCTGAGCCACCCAGGCTGTCCCTCTTTCTTTCTCTCTCTGCTCTCACTATCATTTTCAAAGGCTTTTTCTACCTATCTTGTTCAAGATTTTGATCCACTTTTCCCCCCTAATAATATTTTTTGCCTTCTGGGTTGTCCCAGACCCTCCTGAAATTTTCTTAGACCTTCTCAAATCAAGCCTGTTCATTGTTGCAGCTCCTGCCTTTCCAGATTTAGAGAAACAATTTGAAGAGATACAAACGTGTTATTTTTGTATAAAAATTTATCATGATGAAGACCTTTTTGCATTTCTTAGCTCTTTTTAAAGTGTCTTTCAGGAAGTTGCTGTATGGGGTGTTGACTGCTGCTACAGTCTTATATAATCTGTGTATGTTCACATTTTCCTTTTAAAAAGTACAAGAAGGAAATGATACACATGTTGTAGTTTTATAAGACCACCGAAACAAGTGGTATGCTTAAGATTAAAAATAAATTGTGCACATAAGACTTTCTATATGTGATAAAGCTGTTTGCACTTATTCTTAGCTTGCACTTACTCTCTTAATACTGGCAAACTCAACAGTGTTACTGATGTAAGCATTAGTACAGGCTTACATGTTTGGAATCAAGCAATAGAAACAAACCACTAGAATACTAAAATAAATGCACACAAAAAAAATCTGTACCCTAATTGTATATATTTTATAATTGTATATATTTGTATATATAAGTATATACACAGATATAAAAATATATATACCTATTTATGTACACATATATCAGCCATTCTCAGCCCTGAGAACTATCATTTTTTATAACAAATATTTTGTAATGCTTCTTTGCTACTCCAAAATCAAAATCCTAGATAGTAATTCTACATGTGTGCATAGTTTAAATGTAGGATAGGATATCTTTAAATGTAGATAGGATATCTAGATCAGTGGCTCTCAATGAGGCAGTACTCATAACTCAGAAGTATTATTAACCATATTTCATTATCAAAATGATATTGGCTACTTCCTGGGACCCCAGGATCATACCCTGAGCCCAAAGGCAGACACTCAACCACTGAGCCACCCAGGTGTCCTGATGTCTGACATTCTTGGTCCTCATCACTAAATCCCAATGATGTCCCCTAACTGTAAAATAAAGGAAAATTAAAAGGTAAATAATTGTAATACAATAACATTATGTAAATGCTCAGGTACCGCTACACTAGAATATGTAGTGAAGTAGTCAGGTGCTCCAGCCTTACATAGAATTATATACTGTGAATGCAGTAGCTCCAAATGCAGGCTGATTTAAACACATCATTGAAACTTAAATTGTGTGACCAGCATGGCCATCAATGGTGTGATTTTCCAAAATACTGATCTCTTGGTAGACTTCCATATAAGACAGAATATATACAACCTTCCTTCGACTTACATGATAGTTGCAATCCTGGAAAATTCAGTGTATGTCAAAACTGTGGAAAAATTACTTTGTGATTGTAAAGTGGAGTTAGGTTCTTAGCACAGGTATTACTTATCTGAAGTTTTAAGCCCACCAGATGCCTAAGGAGTGTAGTATAATTTTTCCGTCTGGGGACTGTTGTGCACATTGCAGGACATCAGACATTATTTTTTAAGAGTTTATTTATTTATTCATGAGAGACAGAGAGAGGCAGAGACACAGGCAGAGAGAGAAGCAGGCTCCCTGTGGGGAGCCTGATGCGGAACTCAATCCCAGGACCCGCTCCTGGGACCCCAGGATCACACCCTGAGCCAAAGGCAGACTCAACCACTGAGCCACCCGGGTGCCCTGATGTCTGACATTCTTGGTCCTCATCACTAAATCCCAATGATGTCCCCTTCCTATCATTTTGATAATGAAATATCCTTAATAATACTTCTGAGTTATGAGTATTGCCTCATTGAGAGCCACTGATCTAGATATCCTATTACTAGATTTAGTGCAGTACAAAACCCAAAATTCCCAAGTCATTTCAATAGGGTCCTGGTACTTCGGAGCTTTAGTAATAACGGGGGAAAGCTAATTCTATTCTATATTTAACTTTATCACTATTCTAATATTCTGGAAGGAAGCCTTTCATGATCCTATTAGTGAAAAATCAAACAAGTATAGACTATCAGGGAAAAAAAAGCCTTGAATGTTCACAGTGAGAACTTGCTTGCTAACTCGGCTTTTATTCAATGCTGCAGATAATGTTCTCTTTTTAAAGAAAGTCAGAATAACAGAGTTCAGTTTGACAGCATGGTTCTAAATTATGCACTGCCCAGCCCAGAAGAGCCTTTGGCTCCAGCAAACCTGTTGGACCAAAGGCCTTGATGCCATCTTCCCCCAGCTCTTCCTTCCACTGTGGGGAGTTTTCTGTTTCTGTTTTCTGCCCAGTTATTTGAGCTTTTCTTTCTGAGGCCCAGGGAAATGAGAAAGCTATTTGCTTAGGGCAAATAGATACTAGAAAATCCAATTGCCTGTCAGTTTTACTTAGAGCTGGCCCAGTAAAAATGAATACTTCTGTTGCATTAAGGAGCAATTTGATGATTAAAAAAAATTGACCACTAAGATTAAGAAGCAGAATATGTGTTGGATGGCTTAAAGGCTTGAAAGTGAGAACGGTTCCAGGAAAAAGGTGATTGCCATCCTGTGTTTCTAACTCTTTCCACTCTGATGCAGGGTGTGTGGTGAGCTCAGATCTGAGCATTGACTGAGCATGGGGGTGGCTCTGACAAGGTCTGCGCAGTGGACTGCTGCTGGATATGGGACCAGAACCCTGGAAATTACTCCGCTGAATGAAGTGATATTGAAAGAAATTATGATGTTTGTGGAGAGTTTTATCTACAAACATCCTCAAGAGGCAAAATATGTTTTTGTAGAACCACTTGAATGGAAAACAAACTTGGACCCCTCAGCATTTGAATCAGGATATATTGTCAGGTAAGCTTGTAAAGAGCTTCTAGAGTTTAATGTCTTTATTGTACATATTTTGATAAATGAGTTGTAGGTTTTGGGCAAGTAATTTAACATCTGTGAATCTCAGAAATATTCTGACCCAGGAATTGCAATCAGGAGGCACTCTGCTGAAATCTGGGAACATTCTGTTTAGCACAACAAAATTATGTATGTATCTATGTATGTATGTATTTATGAGAGAGAGAGAGAGAGAGAGAGAGAGAGAGAGAGATGAGCAGGGGCAGGGGCAGAGGGAGAAGCAGACTCCTGGCTGGGTAGGGAGCCAGCCAGACACTGAGCTCCATCCCAGGACTCTGAGATCATGACTTGAGCCAAAGGCAGACCCTTAACCGACTGAGCCACCCAGGTGCCCCTAATTCATTCTTTCTTTCTTTCTATCTATCTATCTATCTATCTATCTATCTATCTATCTAGATTTTATTTATTCATGAGAGACACACAGAGAGAGGCAGAGATATAGGCAGAGGGAGAAGCAGGCTCCCTACAGAGAGCCTGTTGTGAGACTCAATCCCAGGACCCTGGGATCATGACCTGAGCTGAAGGCAGATGCTCAACCACTGAGCCACCCAGGTGCCCTGGCACCTAATTTTTAAATTTTGATTTGAATTTCTTTTGATAGGGGATGCATTCTCGAGTTCACCACACTCCAACAATTGTTGTTGCTTTATGTTTGGGCTTTCCACTCATCCATACAACCCTACCAGTGTCAGTAGGCATTGGTTTTGTGACCTCTGCTATAGGCAAAATCCCTTCTGGTATTAAAATCTATTAATTCCTGGGGAGTGGTAAATTTTCCTCAATATATGGGAGAGGCTAATTAACAATTAGCATTGTCCTCAAATGAGAACCTTCCAAATCTGAGATTTAAGAAAAACCTACCTCTACCTCAAACAGGGAGCTGTCAGTTTAGCTCTAGAGAGCTTAGGTAAAAAATATATATGTATAATATAAATGTAATCATAATTATATAGGAGTAATTGACATTTGCATATGTAAATCTTTTTTGTTGTTTTTGGTCAGCTTCAGTTTATTTTCCACTTTCAGGCATCGGGATCCTCCTTTCTGCCACCGTGTTCCTCCTTAATTTTGCATATGAACTTTTAAAGTCTGACATTATCAAAGACAGGTCACTAACCAGTCAAATCTTCTTATAGATGCCTTTTCCACATTTTCCCTTTGGGATTATTTGTGAGAATAAACTCTGAATTTCATTTTTAGTACTGAAAAACCTTTTTTGAACTGTATTTCAGGAGTGTTCGGTTCTGTTGTCATGCTCTACCTTCTCTCTGAATTTCCTGAAGCCTTTTTCTAAAATTGTATTTTATTTCTAACTCTGCCTATGGTCACTTCCTCCCAAAGTGCTTGTCATTATTCATTGCTCCCACTTAAGTTCAGTGTAGTGTCACATGTTGTTTTTTCTAACCTTTGAAAGATGAACTCATCTGCAAAACCATATAGTTCAAAAACATATGAACTACTTAGTACAGAGATGGATTTAAAGCAGATGTCATAAGAGTATCAAGAGCGTCATTGTATCTTACCTCTATTTATTTTGTGTTCCAAGGACAAACATGACCACATCTGCAACCTACTTAGGTGGGCTGTTACACATACCTCAATTATATCACTGTTTCTCTTTCTTTATCCTTATCCAATTGCTTTTTTGCTCTATCTCTATTCTTATACCTCTGCATACAGTCTTTTTTTTTTTTTTGCATACAGTCTTTATGCATAGAGGTCCCTCTTAAGCAGGAAGCCTCAACATTTTGGCACCATATATGTTTTGAACCAACTACCCCTTGATTGTCTTCCTTCTGTCAAATTTACTGGACACCTTTTCCTTGGGCCAGTTTTTCTATCCATTATTCTTATTTCTGACTTTTATTGGTGATATCTTTGATGTCAGAAGGGAAAAGAGGGTCTGAGAGTAGCATTTGTTGTAGTTGAAGGAAACCGTGCCATTGTGGCTGGATGAAAACCAGGTAGGTACTGATAGTCCTGAAGAAGGCAAAGGATACAGCTGAGATTTTGGTAGTAATGGAAAATTCTAAATGTTTACACATCCAAGTCTTGACCACTCCCCTTGCTCTACCCTCCCCCCCCCCAAACCAAAGAACTGTCAGCAACCCATGGCCACTTGGTATGCTGTGTCCACCAACATAACAAAAGTGATATAGACCAGAGATGCCCTCAATGGCTGGAAGAATGTACCATTAAAAGAGTCCCGGCTACCTCATTCTTTGCCCTTTTGTTCACATGCACTGTTCTTGCTTAGGCTGCTGGCCCTTAGGACACCCTTTATTCATTTATTTAAAGGGTGGAGGGTACTGCTGTCCTTTCAGATAGGATTCAGCTCTGTAAGTCCACATAAATATGGATATCTAAGTCATCATAAAGGCTTTGAGTTTGGAGCCTCTGGATGCATTTCTACCAAACCACAATATTCTTGGATGTTTTAGGATATTTCTTCTTCCTCTTGGGACTATATGTTCTCTCAGCCTTTTGTTCCAAAACAAGTCAGTTTTATTTACATGGAAAGTCTGTTGAAGTAAGTAAGCTACCCTCTTTTGTTGATCTCTTTTATATTCGCACTTGAGGCCTCATTTCTCATTTGATGTTGCACATCTCCAAATGTACTCTTTGCGGCAGTCCTTAAAAAATTGATCAGCCTTCTTCTGAATTAGGCTAACAGACATCTGACATTGAAACTGATCTGCTCATCATGCACTGAAAAAAGGTTTTACATGTCGTCACCCATCTTCTTTTGTGCAGATCATTGTTGAGTAGATAGGCATGGCACTGTCCACATGTTAGATGACTTACTTTTTTCTTTTAGAATCATTTCCAATGTACAACCCTTCATTCTATAATAACACTGGTCATCGTCTTTCCGTGTTCATTGTTTTGGGGAAAATAACTCCACTTTCGTTCTAATGGAAATCATAGGTCTCCTTGTATTACCATTTTCAATTGCTTTTTTCTTATCAGACAGAATGAGATAACTAATGTTTCTAAAACACTCCAGAATGTAACCCGAGTCCACTGTAAGCTAAGGACAAATGACACCCTTCAATGATTAACACCATATGGTGGTGGTATACAGAGCTCAGTTGCTTTGACTCATTAGAATGTAGCTCAGGAAATATAGAGACTGGATAAGTGTTCAGAATCACTTAGTGACAATGTTATTATCAGTTCTTTTCTTTTTTGGTAAAATTACGATTTTGACTCATGTCAGCTTTAATACTGTGATATTTTAGCTTCTAAAGTCTCTCTGCTGTCTCAATAAATGTCTGAGTTGGGACAAAATTCTCTCCTGGTAGGAGTGCTGTGTAGATGAGAAGTTGAGCCCCGAGCAGTGACCCTCTTCCCCCTGTCCTGCCCACCGCCCTCACAATTCATACCTTTCTGATTCCTAGTTTTCTTTTTTCTTTTGTAAATCTCTACAGGCATCTTTTTTATTGTTGACTTCCCAATACTCCTTGGTAATGGGCATTGTTTGATCCTTTTACCTTCTTGTTCTAGTTCTCTTATCAATGTCTTGAAGGATCAGTTACATGATCTCTGATCTTAAAATTGTATTGTTTTATGAGATGATAATTATTATGTTTTGGTAAAACTTCTTTTCTAAAAGATTTTATTTATTTGAGAGAGAGCAAGCAGATGGGGGTGGAACAAAGGGAGAGGGACAAGCAGATGCCTCACTGACTGTGGAGCTCAACCAGGGCTTGATCTCATGACTCTGAGATCACGACCTGATCAGAAACCAAGAGTCAGACACTTAACCAACAGAGCCACATGGGTGCCCCATATTTTGGTGAAATGTCCAAGTTATGCTATTAAAATCGATGGCCATAACGTTTGTTACTTGAGCTCTTTGTTTTTTGTTCCTGAGAATTACTAACTAGTTTCGCGACTGTAGCTTTATATCTCTTGTTACTTTTTAGGCTCATTTATTGAGTAATTACTATGTTCTGGACACTAAACTAGACACTGGGGATGAAATAAATGTGACATTTTCCTGCTCTCTCACCTTATAGCATAAAGCTATAGTATTTTCAGCTGCCTTCCACAATTACAGTTTGAAAGTCTTTTGTTCAGGTCAGTGGATTTCATTTGCAGCACATTTATCTTGACCTCACAAGATGGGCATAGTATTTTTTCTTTCCAAAATCTCTTTCTTCCAGTATTAGAAACTGCAAACCCCGAAACAAACCTGCTCTTCCACATCCTCCCTGGAGCTGGCATTTAGTTCCTACTGCTTTGCTGAGTTACAGGCTTCAACTGGTGGGAGCAATGAAATATGTGTCCTGTGCCCTTGACTTCTCCCATATCTTACCAGGAGTTTCACCTTCTCAAGTTCAGTGGCTTGATATTGTTGGCATTCAGTCAGCTTATAACTTAGTCTTGTCATCATCCACTTAGCACATATGACCAGCCCGACACAGACCTTTAAGAAATCTCAAACCTGAAGACATTATTCCAAAAGCTTTATTTTAGAGAAAACACACATTTTGTATACAACACACATCACTGGTCAGCCTAGAAATCTTCTATTCATTTATTCCTCTTCTATTTATTGAGTACCTTCTGTGTACAATTACTATGTAAGTTACTTACTATGTGAGTTACTATGAAAGTCACTGCTGGAAGAACAGTGGGAAAGCCTGGTAAAAGTCCCTGTGTTAGCCTCCTATTGCTGCTGTAACAAATTTTCACATACTTAGTGACTTAAAATAATGCAGATTTAATTTCTTAGGGTTCTGGAGGTGAAAAGACTAAAATAAGTGTGTAGGGTTAAAATCAAGGCGTTGGTAGGGCTGTGTTCCTTCTGGGGGCTGAAGGAAGATCCATTCTTGTCTTCTCCAGCTTCTGGAGGCCACCTACATTCCGTAGCTTCTGGCCCTGTGTTACTCTGAACCCTGTTTCCATGTCACGTTGGCTTTTCTGACTTGACCCTCCTGCACATTTCAGAATAGTCTTCCCATCTCAAGATCCTTAATCCATCTGCGTGGTCTCTCTTGCCATGTAAGATAAGACATTTGTGGGCCTCGGGTGTTAGGATGCGGACATCCGTGGCAAGCCACTAGTCTGCCTCCATGATCTCTATCTTCTTCCTTTTCTAGTGAAATCGTGCTGGTAGTACATCTGAGTCTGAGTCTATCAAGTTTACTTTTTCTGATGAACTGGCAATACACCTCATCTGTTTATCTGCCTTACAATTTAAAATACGTTAGATCAGGTCTTAAGAGGAGAGCAGTTTTTCCAGGGATATCCATATCTAATAAAAACCTAGGTAGCTTAGTTAATGTTGTAAGTGGTAGAAATCTATAGAAATATCACTGCCGTAAAAACATCTTAATATTTCTTAAATGCTGACCTAAAAAAATAATTAAAATGGGCAGAAAGACAAATCTAGGAGACCCAGAAATTTCTGATCAGGAAAAGTCCATTTAGAAAAACTGCTTATTATCCTAAAGTAAACCAAATTAGGGGGTTTGGAGTGGGAAAACAATCCACAGAGGGAACCTAGTTTGTCTCTCTCTCTTTCTCTTTTTTATAGCTTTTTGTTCATAAACACAGAGTAGCCAAGAAGATTTCTAACCACTAATTACTGTGGTGTAAACTTTATAAATAAAATAACTTTAGAAATCCCCAAAACATGAATGGTCCTGTAGAACCAGTGATTTTTTTTAAAGTTGTCCAACACATTGTTAGAAAAACAAAACCAAAAACTGTGATTGAGTTCATGTAAGTATTCAAGACATGGCTTAAAATGTTCTTCCTGGATATATCATGTTGCTAACTATGGTTGCTAATGAGCCTGGGAACTTAGGGATCTGAGTGTGGACAAATGAGGAAAAGACATGAGCTTTTAACAAGAAGTACTTATATTTTGTGTTTTATAATGAGCCAGAGGGATGATTTGTCAAAATGTCTTACGTTTAACTTCACTAGCATCCAGGTAACCTTAAGCTTTTATTTATTTATTTATTTTATTTCCTAGTGAAACAACAGTCAAGTCAGAAGAAGTTGATAAAGATGGGCAGCCTTTGCTATTTCTCTCTGTGCCACACATTAAGATCAGGAGCTTGGGGCAGCTGTCACGTTTGCTGCTTATTGCCAAAGACAGAAAGCTGAAGGAAGCACAGGCTTGTATCGAAGGTGATATTTATGCTCCAGTCTATGACTTGAACTTTTAGAAACATAATCATGGGGGAGGGGGAGTTGCAGTCTCTTGAAAAAAGTTCTGTGACCTAAAAGGCAAAAAGTTGTATGTTCGACTTTGTAAAAATGTCATTCATTTTTCTTGGCTGAATGTCAAGCTCATATCAAGTTTCTACTTTAAAATGAAAGGCCCAATGCTTTACCACTAGCAAGCTTCTAGATTTCTAACTTTAGCATGTGGTTTAAAGAGAGGCTTCCTCACTTCTGGAAAGATCAGAGGCCTGTATCCTCTAAGGTCTACACAGGAGAGAAGACAGATTAGTGGGGCCTGCACCAAAATCCACCCTCTACCCTCAGGCCTGCTGTGACAGATGATGCTTGGTTTCCTCTAAAATGTATGTAGCAAAGATAGCCCAGAGTAATCTCACTTTCCATTGGTCTCAGTAATGTTCCTTTGTAGGTTGCATAGCTTTGTGGAGGTACTTACATTCACTCAATGGGAAACGTTTTCCTCTTCATTAAGGATGTAGATTTTCATTATTGTCTAAGCATCTAACATAGGAAAAAGAATGTGACCAATTGCCTGGAGCAGTTGTTTTCTGAATTTTTCTTATGAGTAGAAATACCTAATAGTACATAATGGTGTCATATACATGTTTTGCCTGTTTGGAATCATGTGACTAGAAGGACTCAAGCATGAGGTGCCTGGTCTTGCCTCTACTCATTCTTTGCTGTGTCTACTGCTATGACGTGGGAAGATGAACCTTTAAAAAAAATATTCTTTAGGATGTAAACCTTATGAGATGCCTGGGTGGTTCAGTGGTTAAGCGTCTGCCTTCAGCCCAGGGTGTGATCTTGGAGACCCGGGATCAAGTCCCACATTGGGCTCCTTGCCTGCAACCTGCTTCTCCCTCTGCCTCTACCTGTGTCTCTCTGCCTCTCTCCCTATGACTCTAATGAATGAGTAAATAAATAAAATCTTTTTTTTAAAAAAGATGTGAACCTTAGGACAGCAGCCTTTTCTTATCTCTTGCCTACTCTTCATTATTAGGCTATTTATCTATACCTCATAGCTACCCTGCTGAGGAGGAATGAAATCTTAAGAGTAAAGTTGAATTCAAGGAGGTTGGTAATAGCATTAATTTCAACTTAGTGCATGAACTTAATACATAGACTGGCTGCTATATATCTAGTTTGGCTAAATGTGTATCCTTTGCTACATTTTGTCCTTTCTGTAAGAGCTCTAGGTACAACTCTTAGTTTTGGGTCCAGATTCCATGGTGCAGGGCAATTTGGGGGGCAGGCTTGTGTCTTTCCCCAGGATTCATATAATACCTTTTTCCATGAGTCTTAATGAGATGACTGCTGTAAGGATGATTGAGATAATCAAAAAGTGGTTGATTCCTAGATCTCTTTTCCCTGCCCCTTCCCTCGTGTGTTTTTTTCTAAGAAGCCCTAAGCCTTTTCTGCTATTTCCTGGTGCCAGAGTCCATTTCCCACTGCAGAGTTAATGCCATCACTGTGCTTCTCTTCATTTCAATCAGGTCGAGCTTTCTGAACTAGTCCCATGGGCCTTTTCTCCCTCCTTGTTCAAATACATATATATTTCATCTTATTTAAATTTCTCCTTTCCAAATAAGGCTTTGCCCTCTTCTTCCTCACTTGCAACTACATGTTCTTTGGCTTTCACCAAATTCTGTTTTCACCATCTCTAGAGTCTACTTTCACACCTATGTCAGCCTTGATCATGAATTAGTATTAGAGTTTTTCACTGTAACTTTGGTATGTGTGTGAGTACTGGCCAGATTTGTTTTTCCAACTTGAACATAAAAAGGCATTGAAAATATAAGCACTTCAAACAGTTGGAAAAGACTGGTGGTAGATCTTTAGACTGAGAAAACCATGCTGTTTTGGAAAGAAAGCATTTGTGAACACTAAGCCTCAGTGGTTACATACACACACACACACACACACACACACACACACACACACACACAGTTCTAGTGATGATTCTTCTAAGGAGACCAGTATTTCTCTATCTTCAAATCAATTCTGGATACATTAATTGAATGACCATGCTGGACAATGCCCTACAGTCAATTAAAAAAAAAAGAAGAAAAAAAGAATGTCTTGTTCTTTGTCTTATTAGAGATATGATATAGATAGATGATACTGCAGTACAAGGTAGAGCATCTCAAGGAGTACAAGAAAGTTCCTAAATACAGCAGAATCTGAGAAGTTGAGATTAATTCAAATTGGGTCCATGAGAGAAAGCTTAATGAAGGAAGCACATTTGGGTGGGCTTCAGAGGACTTGTTAGTCATTATTTTTCTTACAACAGAAGACAAGAGAATAATTTTTATTTATTTACTTGTTTGATCAGCTAACAGAGATCCTGTAACAAAAATCCTGGGTTTGGATTATAACACGGTGAAAGAAGACACATCCACAGTAAATATTCTTGATAAAATTACCAAAGATGAAGATCCTGAAAGTGAGATAAAGATGAAGGTTGGCATGCTGCTTAAGCAACTGGATCTGCACCTACTGAATCATTCTCTAAAACATATTTCATTGTGAGTCTTTTAGAAAAAAAGAAACCTCTAAAAGTTACAAAAAATGCTTTCAGAATTTTTTTAAACATACACAAATTATAGGAGTTGTTATTGATTTAACGGTAGATTTTAGGCTATTGCATGGATATTTCTAATTCTAAAATGTAAAGTTTTGCTGTTAGCTTTGCTAGAGCTTTCTATGGGGTTTCACCTGATTCTGAGAACATGAAGTGGCCTTGTTATTTTCACTCTCCTCAGACAATTAGATAGATGGTTAAATAGTAATGCAAATATCATGTAGACTTTTTAAGGTTTAAAACTTGTTCATTTTTGTAGTTTTTTTTCTAGTATTATGCTATTACCACTAAGAAATGAAGTGAATTTTTAAACGAGTTGATTTAATGTTGCATTGAATATGAATCACTGGTTTCTTGATGTCTTGACAGTGTTGTAAGGCTATAACATAGCTAAAACTAACTGCAACATTTTTGTTGTTGTATAATTTGACTACAATTTTAATTATAAAAAGTGATATTCTTCCTCCCACCGGCCCCCCCCTTGCTAAAATGGGATATTTTCATCTGTTTTCTGGAGATTCTCTTTTAAAGTGTTAAAATGCATTTCTTATAATTCATTTCAGACAAATCTGTTTAAACCCAACAACTGTTAAGAACGATATAGAACTGCTGAAACATTTCTCAGGAAAAGGAGAACAAACCGTCTTGGAATCTATTGACTATACTTCAGGTTTCTATAATTCTCAGATTTACTTTGTGTTATGTATAATAATTATTATTTCCAACTGCTTCAATAGCTACATTAGGATTGAGTATTTGAAAAACACTGTAATCATATTTATTTCTTTTTAAAGATAACATATTTTATTTTTCAGAGCTCCTTTTAATTGATTGATAATTGGTTTCAGATTATGAATTTTCAAATGGATGTCGAGCCCCACCTTGGAGACAAATTCATGGGGAAATTTGTTACGTGCTGGTAAAACCCCATGATGTTGAAACTCTGTGTGTTACTTGTAGTGCAGAAGGAGTATTTTTAAATGGTGTAAGTAATTTTTTAAGAACCATGTTGACTTTGGTGCTTGGCTCCATCTCTGTAAATGCAGGCATGTCTCCAGGACTGAATGCTGATGGCCACAGAAAATGTGATTCTGTTCTGTTGGGTTGAAGCAGATCCCTTTGCTATGTGTTTGCTGAGCAAATCCAAAACCATTTCAGAATGAGCCTCGGTGTTCCCCATTGCAGGTCATTAAATCAGTCTTCTAAGAAATGACCGTCAAAGGGACCCACACCACTTTATAAAATGAAAACCTCTGTAACGGTCAGTTCACTGATTGATTAATTAATTAATAAATCATACAAGTATTTGGGCAAATAAGAGGCGGCTGAGGTAACACAGAAGCAGTAACTATAGCTTTTGCCCTAAGCGTTGAGAGGACAAAGGGAAGGAATTAAAATGTGGGAGCTTGGAGGAAGCACCCCCAAGAAGCTGGGACCCATGTGTCTGGGGAGGGAGCACCACCAGGCTGTGCTGGTTCCTTAGGGTCTCAGAAGATGTCCTTGCAGAGCTGGGACTTAGACCCCTGAGGAGGGGACCCTGCTTACATTGGTTATGGTCCCTTACAAGTTCAGAGGGGGGACTCCCACAGAGCTGGGATCCATATCTCTGAGGAATGGTCGCTTCCAGGCTATGCTGGAGCACAGGGGGTCTCATGAAACTGGCACTCAGATGTCAGAAGAGTACAATGCCCAGGAGCTGGTACCTCAGGAGCTCAGAGGAGAGGATCTTTGCAGAACCAGCAGAGCTGAGACCCAGACCTTGGAAGAGGGAGACCTGGTTGGTTTGTAATGGGATTCTAAGGAGGTGTAATGAGCCAGGTTCTGGGAACATAGGGAAAAACCCCTGGGAACTGGAACCAACTGTTGCTACTGGAAGCAGCTGCCACTGCCAGGGTTCACTGCTGGGGACAGGGGATGAGGAGCTGTGAGTAGTCACTTTCTCCCTCCTCCAGCTTTACAGTCTTCCTTCTACTCGCTGCCAACTGAAGCTGACTGAAGCTGACAAGGGAGAAACACAGCATTCCAGATTCTCACCCCTGAGCACTAAGCAGGGTGGTGGCCTTCTGAATCTTCCACATGAACACATTTTAGTTTTTGTCTCATACCTGTTCACTGAACTTACTAGGAGGTCAGCTTTCCCCTTGGCAACCCTGCCCTTGGTGTCTTCAATGTAATGTGGGGCCTCACAGGCAATATCTGCAGGGAGAACCTAAATCCTTAGTGGGGATTCCTCATCACAGGGGACTGTTGGGAGAATTGCTACCTCTTGGTTTGGATTGGCCTCAAAATGTGAGTGCCACTTTCTTGATGACCAGCAAGCATCTCATCTGACTTGCCTTATGGTGCATTTCTTCTCAGCATGACCTTCTCAGATTATATCTGCACAGAGGGGGGAGATGAGCTAAATATGATTTAGCCTTTGGTTTGTTTTGATACTCTAAGAAAGTGAAATTTCCAATCAGAAAATAAGAGACTTTGACCTTCTAGAGTGGGGCAAGGACACTTTGTTTCTATCAAGGGCTACTGATCTACATATACCTTTATTTGATATGGAAATATCTAAGTGTTCCTCTCAATTTCAAGAATGAAAGATAAGGAAAATGAGAGTATTCAATAATTACGACAAAATGCATGGCACGCCTGAGTTATATGGGTGTATATGATGTTTTGTGTATGTGTGGGGTTACGTATATATAAAAAGCACACTATGGGTTTTTATATATACATTTGGTTAAGGCAGAGTCAAATCTTTTCTATTAGGATAGGTGAGGAAAGGAAAGAGATAAAAAGAAAGAGGTATGGAGACAAAGGTTGGAGTGTCAAGTGCTTACATGGAGGTTGTAACTCTAGAAAATAATCCCATAGCAACCTCATTACACACAGAACAAGAACAGAGTGTGACAAATGGAAACAAGCTTTTCTGTGGTGGCATTCTAATCTTGGGACCTTTTATGACTTCATCAGAGTCTCTTGAAGTCATAATGTTTTTTTTGTGTGTGTTTTGTTTTTTTGCATTAGAGGAGTGCAGAGGGAAGGAAGCTCTCCATTCTTTGCTAACTAGCAAAATGCCCTACGTGCATATAGGAGGTACTCAGTAAAAGCATAATGGATGGATGATGGATGGGTGGATGAGTGGATGGATGGACAAATGGATAACTTTAAGGGGGAAGAATTTTGCCCATATTTTTGATGTATAAAACCTGCCACATGGATCCTCGAGAGAAGAAAACAGTATGTGGCCTTGGGTTGTGATGTATTGATCAGGTTCAAATGCTACTACATTAATAATTGCACCAAACTTTTTCTTCCAAAGGGCAAAACAGAAGATGAGGGGGAAATTAATTATGAGAGAAAAAGTGAAATTTATAAAGACCTTGTCACATTTTTAAAAGAAAAATCGGCAAAATTTTCAGAAAATATGTCTAAACAGGTAAGTTTACAGAATCTTGAAATATCGTAGCATAGTGTTACTTGACATGTTACCTTCTGTTGAGAGTAATTCTATTTTTGGACCCTGTTTATAATTTTTAGAGAGTTTTTCACAATATATTACATAAGAAATATTATAAGTGGAGTACTTCAAGGAAGTTTCTGAACCTCTTTAGGTAATAGGTGTAAAATATTTCAGATTGCTTTCTAAAAAAGCACTTTTCATCTTCCTTTTGAATTTATAATGCTAAGAACAAAGCAGTCATCCCTGTTAATGAAGCCTAGATGTTTTGATTATTTTTATCCTTTCTGGGCATCCCATGATTACTAACTAGTTGGATTGTCTCAGTAAGTGTGTCAACTGCATATGCATAAGAACTGTGCTTCCTTTGTGTCTTGCATGGTTTTTGAAATAGTTTTTGAGGTGGACAAAGGAATCAGTTAATACAGTTATTAAATCTTGATTGAAGCTGATGTGGGTAAGAAGCAATATGCAAGAAATACTAATGTGATACACTTAAGCCCCAGGCTGATTCTCAAGATGATGTCAATTCCACAAATCCTACATCAGACAGTTTATCAGATCTGTTATTTTCCTTCTGACACTGCCACTTCCAGAGCACTCTATTTTCTTACTATTCTGCTGCTGCTCTTGTCCTGAAACTTCTCTCTGTCATCATCCTGTGAGTTTTTTCCCCTGGTTTTTGATCACCTATTTCCTGGACTCTAGTTTTCCTTTGTTGTTGTTATAAAATACCTATACAAAACATAAAATTTGTAATTTTAACTACTTCGAGTGTATCACTGAGTGGCATTAATTATGTGCAGCCATTACTACTGTCCATTTCCAAATCTTTTTCATCATCTCAAACTAAAACTGTTCCCATTAAGCAGTAACCTCCTCATGCCTACTTCCCCAGCTCCTAGGAACCTCTAATCTACTTTTTGGTTTCTCGATTTCTAATCAAATATAAATTTGCCTTTCCTAGGTATTTCAGAGAAGTGGAATTGTAAATTTGTACTTTGGTGCTTGGCTTATTACATTTAGCATAATATGTTCAAGGTCCATCCATGTTGTAGCATGTGTCGGAACTTCATTCCTTTTTGTGGCTGAATAATATTCCATTTGTGTATATAACCACATTTTGTTTATCAGTAAATCTATTGTTGGACACTTGGGTTGTTTCCACTTTTTGATTATGGTGAAAAATGCTATAAATATTGGCTTAAAAGTAACTGAGTCCCTGTTTTAATTTTGGAGGTTACCTAGGAGTGGAATTTCTGTGTCATATGCTAATTCTGAAGTACCAACTATACCTAGATTGAACCATTTTATGCTCCTGTAGAAGGATTCCAGCTTCTCCACATTCCCACCAATACTCGTTATTTTCTGTGTGTGATTGTATGTGTGTTTTTTTATTATAGATATCCTAGTAAGTATGAAGTACAGTATTCCATTATAGTTTGGATTTCCATTTCCCTAATAGTAATGTTTAGCATATTTCCGTATTATTGGGCATTTGTATACTTATTTTAAGAAATGTCTATTCAAGTCCTTTGCCCATTAAAAAATGGGGCATTTTTTTTGTTGTTGAGTTGTAGGAATTCTTTATTATTTTAATTTTTATTAAAATTAAAATTTTAATAAAATTAAAATTATATTATTTTAATTTTAATTTTTTAATTCTTTATTATTTTAAGAAATGTCTATTTCTTAATAGAAATAGAAATAGAGTTGTAGGAATTCTTTATTATTTTAATTTTAATTTTTTAATTCTTTATTATTTTAAGAAATGTCTATTCAAGTCCTTTGCCCATTAAAAAATGGGACATTTTTTTTGTTGTTGAGTTATAGGAATTCTTTATATATTGTGACTATTGTGACTATTATTGGGCATTTGTATATTTATTTTAAGAAATGTCTATTCAAGGCCTTTGCCCATTAAAAAATGGGGCATTTTTTTTGTTGTTGAGTTGTAGGAATTCTTTATATATTGACTATTAATCCCTTATCAGATAGAATATTTGCAGATATTTTCTCCCATTCTGTGTGTTGTCTTCACTCATCTTGATAGTGTTCTTTAATGCACAAACATTTTTAATTTTGATAAAGTCCAACAAATACATTTTTTCTTGCCTATATTTTTGGTATCATAAGAAACCATTGCCAAAGCCAAGGTAATGAAGATTTGTCCTGTTTTCGTCTAATAATGTCATGGTGTTATCTCTGTAAGTCTTTGATTCATTTTGAGTTAAGTTTTGTATAGGGTGTAAGTAAAGTAATGTGTAATTTAATTCTTTTTGCATGTGGATATCCAGTTTTCCGGGCACCATTTGTTGAAGAGATTGTTCTTTCCCCATTGAAAGGTCTTGGTATCCTTGTTGAAAATCAATTTGCCATAGATGTAGAGGTTTATTTTTGGACTCTTTATTCTATTCTTTTTTGTCTGCCCTTATACAAGTCCCATACTATTTTGATTACTCTATCTTTGTAGTAGTTTTGAAATTGAGAAGTATGACTCCTCAAACTTTGTTCTTGTTTTTTAAAGACTGCTTTAGCTATTTAGGTTCCCTTGACTTTTAGGTTTGGTTTTACCATTTTTGCAAAAAAACATCATTAGGCTTTTGATTGGGATTACATTGAATTTATAGATTGCTTTGTATAACATTGTTGTCTTAACAATATTAATTCTTCCAATCCATGAACATGGGGTGTCTTTCCATTTGTTTTTTTTTTTGTTTCCTTTAATTTTTTTTTATCAGCAGTGTTTTATAGTTTTCAGTGTCTTCTTTTGCCTCCTTGGTTAAATTTATTTCTAAGCATTATATTCTTTTGGATGCTATTGAATGGAATTGTTTCCTTAATTTCCTTTTTGATTGTTCACTGCTAATGAGAAGAAATGGAACTGTTTTTTCTTTGAGTGTTGAAATCAGATCTGGCTTTTGAATGTGAAATTCAAAATCACATCCTGCAACTTTACTGAATTCATTTATTAACTCAGTTTTTTTTTTTTATCTTTAGGTCTTTCTACATAAAAGATCATGTCATCTGCAAATAGTTTTACTTCTTTTCAATTTGCGTGTTTTTAAATTTCTTTTTATTTTCTTTTTTTAAGATTTTATTTATTTAACAGAGAGAGAGAGAGAAAGAGAGAGCGCGAGCAGAAGCAGGGGGAGTGGCAGGCAGAGGGAGAGGGAGAGGCAGGCTTCCTAGCCTGCCAGGTGCCGCTTAGATTTCTTTTTCTTGTCTAATTACTATGGCTAGACCTTTTAGGATTTTGCACTGAATAGAAGCAGTGAACTCTACCTCCATATTTATTCCTGATATTGGGGGAAAGTTTTCAGGCTTTCACCACTGAATGTGATATTTGCTGTAGGCTTTTCATATATGGTCTTTATTATGTTGAAGTTCCCTTCCATTTAGTTTTCCTTTTGTTGGTATATCCCATCATTTTGGTGGAGCTTCCTGAGTAAAAGAGGCATATAACAGGGAAAATATTGAGGGTTTGCATAAGAAAATATCTTTATTTTTTTCTCTGTTATTGTTTCTATAATGATAGTTCAAAAACAATTTTTACTTAGAATTTTAGAGGCATTTTTTTCCTACATGGCCTGTTTTGACTTTTCCCATCTAACAAAGCCTTTAGGATCTCTTATTCCGGATGTTCTGTAATTTTAATGATGATATGGTTGGTGCTGGTTTTGTTTGTTTTTCATTAATGATGACATATGTCCTTCAAAACTAGAAAAATACTTTTTTTGGTATCACATCTTTAATCATTCCTTCTTCTCTGTTCTCTTTGAAACTTACTAGTTGGGTGTTGGGCTTCTGAGATTGATCCTCTGATTTTCTTTTCTGTCACCCACCTGCAAATATTCTTTTATTTTCAAAATATTGTACATATCTTTAAAATTTAAGGTCTCATATTTTTAACATTTTATTTTCAGGTGTATATCTCCACAGATCATATGCTTTCATTTCTCTTGGGGTAAAATCTAGGAATAAACAGCAAGATCATATGGTTGCATGCTTAACTTTTTAAGCAATGGGTAAACTGCTTTCCAAAGCGGTGGTAATATTTTACATACACACTGGCAATGTATGAGACTTTCAGTTCTTCTGTATATTCGTCAATAACTGGTATGGTCAGTCCTCTAATTTTAGACATTCTAATAGGTGTGTGTACTAATATCTCACTGGGTTTTAATTTGCATTTCTTGAATGCATTTTTTCATATGTTTATTTGCCATTTATATATCATATATGTCTATTCAGATCTTTCACACAGTTTTTTTTATTGGGTTGTTTGATTTCTTTACTGAGTTGTAAGAGCTCTTTTATATATATTTTTGGCTTACATAATCTATTAGATATATGGCTTGTAAATATGATCTTCTGGTTGTGGCTTCATTTCATTCTCTAATCAGTATATCTTCCAAAGAGCAAATGTCCTCAATTTTAATGAAGTCCAACTTGTTAATTTTTTCTTTATAGTGTTGTATCTCATAAAGCTTTGCCAAACCCAGTATCAGAAAGATTTTCTCCAGTGTTTTTTCCTAAAAGTTTTCAAATGTTAGGTTTTACATTAAGGCCTTTAAATTTAATTTTTGTACATAATATGAGGTATGGATCAAAGTTCTTTTTTTTCTTTTGCATATAAATATCTGGTTTTTCCAGCACCATTTGTTGAAAAAGCCATCGTTTCTCCATTGAATTACTTTTATACCTTTGTCAAAAATCAATTGTCCATTTGTATGGGTGTGATCTGTTTGTCTATTTTTATACCAGTAGCACACTCTTTGGATTACTGTAGCTTTATAATAAGTCTGGAAGTCAGGTAGTATATGTCCTTCAATGTTTTCTTTTCCAAACTTGTTTGTCTATTTTACATCTTTTGCATATCCATTAGAATGTTAAGGTCAGCTTGTCAATTTCTTCATAAAAAGCCTGAAAGATGGGATGCCTGGGTGGCTCAGCAGTTGAACGCTTGCATTTGTCCCAGGGCATGATCCTGGAGTCCCAGGATCGAGTCCCACATCAGGCTCTCTGCATGGAGCCTGCTTTTACTTCTCCCAATGTCTCTGCCTCTCTCTCTATGTCTCTCATGAATAAATAATAAATAAAATCTTTTAAAAAATGCCTGAAAGAATTATGGTTGAGATTATGATGAATCTATAGATCAATTTAGAAAGAGCTAATGTCTTAACAATCCTGAGGTTTCCAATCCATGAACAGAGTATGTCTCGCCATTTATTTAGGCCTTCAGTTTCTCAGCAATATTTTGTAATTTTCAATGCACAGGTCTTGCATATATCTCGTGAAACCTACTTATAAATATTTCATATTTTAAGAGTGTTAAAAAAGAAAACCACAGGCCCAAAGTGGCATTACTTAGGCCAAGTCAACACTCAAGAATTATATTATTATATATTTATTATATTATATTATATTATATTATATTATATTATATTATATCATTATTATTATTTATACCTAAATAACTGCAATTTCAACCACCCAGGAATGTAACTTATAACAAGTCAATTGGAATTTCCTGGTCAATACTAGGATATTTACTGATTTACCCCTTCTGCTTCTCTTAGGAGGGCAACCTTGTCTAAACAATACATTCCTTGCTAATAAATTCCTTTTTTCAAATGGTATCTCTGACTTTAAAATTATTTCTTTTGTTTAGCTCAGTGGAACATCTGTCTGCTAGCTACATGGGATGCTGCTGGCTTCATGAATCAATTAATAAAGCTATTTAGATCTTCAAAGTTGAATCTAACTTCAAAGTTGAATTGTTATTTAAAAAGGCTATGGTTAATAGTAGTTTTAAAATTTTAATTTGTGATTATCTGTTGCTACTATATAAAAATTCACTTGATTTTTATATATCATTTTTATATTCTGAAACATTTACTAGTTTTAGTGTCTGGTTCATAGATCCCAGAGGGTTTCCTATGTATGTGATTATATTGACTGTATATAATGATCATTTTGCCTCTTCCTTTTCAGTCTCAGTGCCTTTTTTTGTCTTTTCTTAATGTATTATCTGGAACTTCCAGTACAGAATTATATAGAAGTAGTCTCTTGCTCCTGGTGGTAAAGGAAAAACTTTCAGTTTCTCATTATTAAGTATGTGTTAGCTGTATATGACATTTATAAGATTGAAGAAGTTCCCCCTTTATTTCAGATTGTTGAAAACTTTTATTAGGTATAGATATTGGATAAAAACAGAAAGGGAGACTAACCATAAGAGATTCTATACTATAGAGAACAAACTGAGGGTTACTGGAGGGGAGGTGGGTGTGGGGGATGGGAGAATGGGATGATGGGCATTAAGAGAGGGCATTTGATGTAATGAACACTGGGTATTATATGCAACTGATGAATCACTAAATTCTACCCCAAAATCAATAATACACTGTATGTTTACTAATTTAAATTTAAATAAAACCGGGATCCCTGGGTGGCGCAGCTGTTTGGCGCCTGCCTTTGGCCCAGGGCGCGATCCTGGAGACCCAGGATCGAATCCCACGTCGGGCTCCCGGTGCATGGAGCCTGCTTCTCCCTCTGCCTGTGTCTCTGCCTCTCTCTCTCTCTCTCTGTGTGTGACTATCATAAATAAATAAAAATTTTAAAAAGAAAATAAATAAATAAATTTAAATAAAACCAAAACAAAAGGGAATGGATGTTGGATTTTACCAAATGATTACCTATTAAGAAAATTACATGTTTTTTTTCTCTCTTAGTTTGTTAATGTAATAAATTACATTGATGAGCTTTAAAAAAATAACCATACATTTCTGGAACAAACCTCATTTGTTCAGGATGTAGTATCATTTTTATATATTATTGGATCTAACTTGCTAAGATTTTAAGTGTCACATCTATATTTATAAGGTTTTGATGTGTAGTTTTCTTTAATATCTTTGGTTTTGGTTATCAGAGTGATACTGGCCTTATAAAATGAGTTGGGAAGTTTTTTTTTCCTCTGCAATTTCTGAAAGAGTTTGTGTAGAATTGATATTGTTTCTTTCTTACATGTTTGGTAGTGAAGCCATCTGGGCCTGGAGTGTCCTTTGTAGGTAAGTTGTTAAACGACAGATTTCAGTGTCTTTACTAGTTAGGGCCAGGCTGGTTATTTGTTTCTTCTTGAGGAAGTTTTGGTAATCTTTATTTTTTTTTACTTATTTAAAAAATGATTCTGTTGGAGTAAAGTATACATAACCTTTTGCCACTTTAACCATTTTATTTTTTAATTTAAATAATCTCTATCCCAATCTCTATCCCCAGACTTTCAACCCCAAGATCAAGAGCTGCATGCTCTACTGACTGAGCCAGCCAGGCACCCTGGTAGATTGTCTTTAAAGGAAATTGTCCATTTCATCTATGTCAAATGTATTGGTGTAAACTTGTTTATGGTTATTCTTTTATTCATCTTTTAATGTCTGTAGACTATGTAGCTATTGTTACCTCTCTCATTTCTAATATTGGTCATTGGTGTTTTATTTTTTCTTGACTCATCTGGGTAGAGGTCTCTTGATTTTCTGTTTCCTCAGAGACTTAGCTTTTAGTTTCATTGATTTTTCTCTCTGTGTGTGTTTTTTTCTACTTCACTTTGGTATTTATTATTTCTTCTCTTCTTTTTACCTTGTGTAAAAAATCATGTGGTTTTTGGTGCTAAGTTCTTTCATATTCTTGCTGATTTTCTATCAGTTGTTGAGAGAGAAGTTTTGAAGTATTCCAACTATAATTATGGATTTGTCTAATTTTTCTCTAGTTCTGTTTTTGTATTTGAAGCTCTGTATATGCATTTAATATTGCTATATCTTCTTGATAGATTGATCATTTTATCATCATGTAATGTCCCTCTCTGTCCTTCATGATTTTCCTTTTTCTGAAGTCTACTTAATTGGATACATTTATAGCCACTCCTGCTTTCTTTTAACCACTGTTTGCATGTTTTATCTTTCTTTCCTATTATTTTCTTTTTTAATATAATTTTTAAAGATTTTATTTATTTATTTTAGAGAGAGAAAGTGAGTGAGAGAGTATAAGCAGGGGGAGGGAGAGAGGGAGAAGCAGACTCCCAGCTGAGCAGGGAGGCCAATGTGGGGCTCTATCCCAGGACCCTGAGAGCATGACCTGAGCTGAAGGCAGATGCTTAACCGACTGAGCCACCCAGCACCCATCTCCCCTATTACTTTCATGCTACATATATTGTTATATTTGAAGTGAGTTTCTTGTAAACAGCAGATAGTTGAGTCATTTTAAAAATAAATTTGTGTAACTCAATTGATGTATCTACTGATGTGTTTAGATAATATGCATTTAATTATTGACATGTTAGAGCTTATGCTTGCCACTTTACTTTTATTTTGTGTTCCTCCTAGTTTTCATTTTTGTTTTCTTTTCCCTGTGGTTTCTGCAGATTACTTGAACATTTTTTTAGAATTCTATTTTGATTTATCCATAGTGTTTTGAATGTACCTCTTTGTAAAGATTTTGCATGTTTGTGGTTACTATCAGTATTGTACCATATATACCTATGTAATCAATTATAATCTACTATTTGACATTATACCAGTTTGAGCAAAGTACAGAAACCATGTCGCCTTCAAACAGTAATTGTGTATGACTTAATTGTGTCTTTAATTGTGTATAATCCCTTGCAACTCCCTGAGATGTCACAAAAAAAACTGTCAGCGTAGTCTTTCTTTACAAATATACTATGTGAGAATTTATGTCATTTCTCTTTCAACATAAACTTCTTGCAAAAGCTATAATACTATTACACTGATGGGACTGAAAAAATAAATACAATTTTAGTAATCAAAAAAAGTATCTTCTTTTAAGTCCCTTTACCTCTCTCATTTGTAATTGTCTTTATTTCCTCCATATTCATTGCTAACTGTATAAGACAGCATTATGTTTTGCTTCAAACATCAAACTTCATTTAAAAAACTCAAAAGCAGAATGAATGTCTTTTGTATTTACCTACACTTTTATTCTTTTCCACTGTTTTTCTTTTTTTGCTGTTGCAAGTTTCTTCTTTTATCATAGTCTTTCTGTTTAAGAACTTACTCTTTTAGTTTAAGTTTGTGATGACAACTTCTCTTCATTTTCTGAGAATTTCTTGACCTCCCCTTCATTTCTGAAGAATATTTTCACTGGATATAATATCCCAGGCTGACAATTCTTAACTTCCAGTGTTTAAAAAATGTTTCTTCTGGCTTCCATGATTATCTGTTATTATTTTAATTGTTTTCCTCTTAAAAGCAAAATATTGTTTATGTCTCATGGCTGTTAAGAATTTTCCTTGTCTTTAGTTTGTCGAGTTTGATTTTTTTGTATGTGTCTTGGCATGGATTACTTTGTTTGTTTGTTTAGGGTTTCCTCAGCTTCTTGAATCTTAGGTTTATGTCTTTTTCCAAGTTTGAGAAAATTTCAAATCTTGTTAGAATACATTTTTAGTCTGACTCTCTTCCTCTTCTCTTTCTGTTACTCTGATGACATGAATTTTGGAATTTTTGTTGTGGCCTCACAGATCTTGAGGTTCTATCATTTTTTTTTTGCAATGAATTTTCCCTTCTTTATTCATACTGAGTAATTTCATGGAAGGTCATGGATTATTCCCCTCTGTCCTCTCCATCATATTGTTAGGCCTATCCAGTGAGTTTTTTTTGTTTTTTTTTTGTTTTTTGGTTCATAAATTTCAGTTTAAAAATTTCTTTTTGTTTCTTCATATCTTTTATTTACTTGTTGAGGCTTTTTAGTTTGTTTCAAGTCTTTAAAATTGCTCACTGAAGCATTTTTATGATGGCAGCTTTAAATTCATATCAAATTATTCCAACATCTATTTCATCTTGGCATAAATATTACTCTTGCATTATCCTTTCTCATTCAAAAGGTTCTTGGTAGGATGAATGATCTTTTGGTTCTTGGTAGGATGAATGATCTTTTATTGTCTTGGACATTTGGGGCATTATGTTGTGAAACTCTGGATTTTATTTAGATCTTTTGTTTTAGCAGGCCTTCTCTGGCACTTTGCTGGTGGAGTCTGGAGGTCCTGCAAGGTCTGAGTTCTTCACTTTCAATTGACAACTCTGGTGGTATAGTATGCTTCATTACCATTGGACAGGGGTAGAAGTTTAGTTCCTATGAAGCCTCTGCTGACACTACCTTGGCTGATAGGGAGGGAGAGTGCCTTCTTACATGCTTCCCATGGGGCCTCCACTTAACCCATGGGAGATGAGCCCATTGCTGCTTTGAGGTGGTGATTTTATTGCATTTCTTGAGATCGCACGATTATCCTTATTTTGTCTGTTGATGACTTTTTTGAGTATTGAACTAACGTTCAATTCTGGAGTAAATCCCAATTCATCATTATGTCTTACCCTATTTGACATTACTGGATGAAATTTGATAGTATTTTACTGAGGATATTTGCATCTATAATCATGAAAGATACGGGTTAGTAGTTATTTTTTAACATCTTTATCTGGTGTTAGTAGCTGGGTAATGTGGCCTCAGAAAATGAATTGGGAAATATTCACTTACTTTTCTTCTTTCTAGAATTCTTCATACAAATTGGATATTATTCCTTTCTTAAATATTTGATACAATTCACCAGTGAAGCCATCTGTGCCTGTAGCTTTCTTTGTTGGAATGTTTTTATATTGAGAATTTGATTTCTTTAATGGATATAGAGCTAGTCCAGTTACTTCTTCTTGAGCCTTGGTAGTTTGTGTGTTTCAGTGAATTCTTACATTTTATCCAACTTATCTAATTTATTGGCATCAAGTGTGACTTTCCATTATTATCCTTTAATGTCTGGAAGATCTTTTGTGATGACTGGTCTTTCAATTCTGATATGGATCATTTGAGTCTTCTCTCTTTTTATTCTTGATTAATCTGGAAAGAAGTAGTTGATTTTATTTAAAGAACAGTTATTTGTTTCATTGATTTTTTTGGCTGCTTTCCTTTTTATTTGATTTCTGCTCTTGATGATTTTATTTTCCTTCTGATTTTTTTGGGTTTAATTTGCTCTTATTTAATCTCTTAATTTGGAAGTTTAGCCATTCATTTGAGACCTTTATTTTTTCTACTATAAAGTTTTATCCTGTAAATTTCTATATGAACACTACATGAACTACATCCCATAGATTTTGATATGTTTTCAGGCAAATTAATATATCTGAAGATTTTCTAGTTATCTTTCTTTTACTGGTTTCTGGTTTAATTCCATTGAATTAAGAGAAGATTTTTTTTGTATGATTTTAGTCCTTTTAGCTTTGTAGATGTTTGTTTTATGGACCAAAATGTGGTCAATTTTGGTGATTTCTTTTTTGTTTGAGAGGAATATGTGTCCTGCTGCCATTGGGTAGTATGTTCTATAATTGTCAATTTTGTCAATGTAATTGATAGTATTGCTCAGTTCTCTATATTATTAATTTTTGTGTGCTTATTTTATTGATTACTGAAAGAGGAGTTTTTGAAGTCTCATAATTATGGGCTTATCTATTTTTCTTTTTAGTTACATTTTTTTTTAAATGTACTTTGAAGTTCTGTTGTTTGGTGAATATACAATAAGAGTTGTGTTGACTGTCATTATATGTCTCCCTTTTTAGGTCTGATAATATTTTGTTTTTAAGTCCATTTTGTTTGATTTTAATGTAACCATTCCTGCATTTTTTGATTATTGGTTGTATGGAAAGTGGGTTTTTAAATACCTTTTTCATCCAATTCAATCCAGTTTCTTTTAACTGAAGTTTTAAATCATTTTTATTTAATGTAACTAAGGATTGATTTGAATTTAAATTTACTAACTTGCTACTTGTTTCTTTTTTGTCTCGTTTCTTCTTTGTTAGTTTTTCCCTCTTTTCCTGCCCTTTTCATATTAATTGAGCCTTTAAAAATGATGGTTTTATTTATGCTTTTTGTCAGTTATACTTCTTAAAAGTTTCATGGTGACTGCCCTAGGGCTCATAATGTATATCTCTAATTTATCCTACCCACATTTAAATACTGTCTTACCATTTCACAAAGACTTTAAGAACTTACCACAGTAACCTTCAGTGCCTCTCCCTACCCTTGGCACTGTTGTCATGCATTTTACTTTTGTATACTATTAACCCCTCAACACAATGATACTATTTTTACATTAGAGAATCAATTACATTTTAGAATGATTAAAAATAATATGAAGAGTCTTTTATATTTTTACCATTTCTACAGATTTTCATTTCTTTGTATAGATGTGGTATAGTCCTCTTTCTGGTATGTTATTCCTTCTGAATGAAGAACTTCATCACCATTTCTTTAGCACACGCCTTCCGGAAGTGAACGAGAATTCTCTGGTTTTGATCATCTATGAAAGTCTTTATTTTGCCCTTATTTTTGAAAGCTTTTTTTTTTTTTTAAAATCTCTATTTAGAATTTTGGGTTGGCAGGTCTTTTTTTAAAAAAATATTTTAAAGATGTCAGTCTCTTTTCCTTTGGCTTGCATTGTTTCTGATAAGTCTTTTTTAATCATTATATTTCTTCCTCTGTCATGTGTCTTTTAAATATAATGACTTCCTCTGTCATGTGTCTTTTATCTCTGGCTAACTGCAAAATATGCTTTTAATCCTTTGTTTCAGAAATTTATACGTGATGTGTCCCAGTCAATATAGCATCTGAGTTTAGATATTTTTTAAAAGATTTTATTTATTCATGAAAGACACACAGAGAAAGGCATAGACATAGGCAGAGGGAGAAGCAGACCCCTTGCAGGGAGCCTGATGTGGAACTCAATCCTGGGACCCCAGGATCACACCCTGAGCCAAAGACAGACACTCAACCACTGAGCCACCCAGTCAGCCCTTGAGTTTAGATCTGTCTGGCAGTAGTGAAGAGTGAGTAGGTCTAACCCTGCTGTTGTATCTGTGTGTGCTGCAGTGGGGAGGGGAGCTTAGGAACATCACATTTCTGGCAACATCACTCCAGTAGAGACCTGAGTCCTGAGTGGCCCTTCTCTAGTGTGTGTCACTAAGCAACACAAGTTAGAGGCATCAGAGACTTCATTTTCTGAAGTTATCACTTTTTAATTTTCAGATAGCACAAAATAATTCAGAAGTGATGTCATTGTAAAAAATTACTGGTTTTTTTTTTTTTTGTACAAAAAGGATATTAGATTCACTGAAGAATGGAAAAAAGAAAATGAAGAACCTAAGGAGATACCTAAGAAGGAAGAAGCAGACGCCCTTCCTAAAGCTTTTCTTGCTTCAAGCAAGAATATACTAGAGAAGAACCAAATTAACTTCGGGAAGACTCAAATGACCAAGAGATTAGAGCCAAGTTTAAACTGGAAGGCCACTGTTGATTTCAAAGAGTATGTAGAAATTTGCACAAGGGCTTCTCCGATACATCCTCAGTAACCACATTTGCCTAGTTGTTAGTTTATGTCATGGGAGAAAGTCCAGAGTAGATGTTGACATGTCCCTCCATAATACAAGTCAGTCCCTCTCTGCTCTTCATATTCCAAGTAGAGGTATTTGGCATGAATACGGCTTATGTGTGGGCACCAGAAGGGAAGGCAAGAGCACCATTGACTCAATTGGTAGGTCAGGGCTAATATCACGTGAAAAAGATGATAAAAGACATGGAGGAATCTCACGGGCAGTGTAAACACAGTGGTAGGGACCTGAAGAAGTTAAGTGCTAGGTGAATTTAGAATGATTAAAATTATGTGAAGTGAATCAGGGAAATCTTGATAGAGACAGCATCTTATCTATTAACAGAACTTTAAGTAAATACCATAGAAAGGCTAGAGCCTCCAAAATATTAACAGGCTTAAGTGAAGCGGACACTAATTTAAAGAATGTCTGACATACAAAACGAGTTCCACTTAGGGATGTCTATAAATAGGTACCTAAGCACAGATTAAGGCCCTGTGTTTCGTAAAAGCCGGCAGTCAGAGATGCCAAGGACACTTTTTAAATTAGCATATAGCTTACAAATTTCAGCCTATTTTTAATGTTCCATGCAGTCCCCGATTGGGTAAAGCAAGAAGTGGCTCTCAGCTGGTCACAGGGGACCCTCACTTGCAGGGATTCTGAGAACCACGGAGTGAGTACATGTTGCCAGCAAACCCAGAGAGCAGATGGAAGGAGTCCTGGGGAAAAAGGAGATGCTCTTGCTCCTCTAAATCTCATCAATTTTGAGGTGTTTGATCTCTGTGACTCCTGTCTGAAGGAGTGTGAAAATGACAAATACACAGGCTGCTCTGTTATGCTGGAAGGTGAATTTTAAAATACTGCTCTTCCCACGTGCTGGCATTTTTCAGTTATGAGTTTACCTAGCCACTATGTAATGAAAACCCACTATGTGCCAAGGACCACGCTAAACCTGGGAATCCTTGGAAAACGAGATCCAGGCCCTGTGGCAGGGTCGGGTGGGGAAGGGAAGTAACCAGGCAACTTTCACCCAGGGCAGGATGTGCCCAGAGTAGAAGGCTCCGAGTGAAGTGGCCTGCAGAGTGACAGTTCCTAGTACTTGGTCCTTATAAAAGAAATACTGGCCAAAATGTGCCTGAAAGACTGAAGGGACATCCCAGGTGTCAGATGAGGCTGGAACTCATACAGTTATTTTCTGTATTAGGAAAACATGTCACACGGGTGCATGAAAATGATGAAATCTTTATGTACATTTCTATTTTTAATTTCCTATCAATCCACAATAAGTTAATTTTAAAATGTTAATATATTTTTAGGCACAAAAGCTTACTAAGAGACACTCAAGAGGAAAAACATGGAGGAAGACTTGAAAGGGCAGGACCACCTGTTTCACCTGGAAGAGCACAGTTAGTTCGGTACGTATCTCTTAAAAGGAGCCATCCTTTAAAGCCACCCTTTACCCAGTGGGCTAGTTAGCATGCAAATTTCTGGTGTTCTTATCATTACATCGGGTCCTCTACTGGACCCTTGGACCCAACTAGTATTGACTAGTTATAAAAATGATAATACTGAATTTCTTTGAATATATTTACAAGATATCCTTTTAGTGAAGAGTTCCTTGAAACACAGGCATCTATTGGTACTAGTTAACTCTCTGTAAACAAATGAATTTAATGCTAATTGCCATGAGTTGAGTGATAGGAGAACTGGGCTCTTTGCTGATCTCTTACTTTTGAACAATCCTATCACAGCAAGGGTAAGTCATCTTCCTGAGCCTCATTTTACTCATCACTGGTGGCACTGCCAATCCTAACGTGATAGATGTTATTTCTCATTAAAACAGCCATCAGGCCAGCCCGGGTGGCTCAGCGGTTTAGCGCCACCTTCCGCCCAGGGCGTGATCCTGGAGTCCCGGGATCGAGTCCCACATCGGGCACCCTGCATGGGGCCTGCTTCTTCCACTGCCTGTGTCTCTGCCTCTCTCTCTCTCTCTCTCTGTGTCTCATGAATAAATAAATAAAATATTTAAAAAAACAGCCATCAATAGAAGGCTAGTAAACTTCTGACTCCATTTTTATTTTGACAACAAAAGTGGCATATGTGGAGGAGGGTCAGCTACTTTTGTTAGTGAGTTTGGGGTAGTAGTGGGAAGAAATGCAGACATTTCACATTATAAAGTTTGTGCACGCAGAAAAAGAAGAAACTTTAAGACACCCTACTACATTAATCCTATATTCTCGGGTTCAACATAATAAATTATTTATTTGACAATTTTTAAAACTTTTTATTTTGAAATAATTACAGATTCACAGAATGCTGCAAATATAGTACAGAGGAGTCTCGTACCCTTCACCTAGCTTTTCCCAGTGGTTGCATCTTGCATAACTATACTATAGCACCGAAACCAGGAGACTGATATTGATATAATGTGCATGTATCATTTTCTATCACTTTATTCCATGTAGATGTGTGTGATGACCATGTCAGTCAGTGTGTGGAAGGGTTCCATCACCACTGGGAAGCCGCTCTTGCCACCTCTTTATAGTTATGCCCACACCTCTTCCCTATAATCCTAACTCCTGGCAACCATTAACCTGTTATCCACTTCTATAATTTTATCATTTTGGGAATATCATGTAAATGGAATTATACACTTTTGATATTGACTTTATTTTCATCACTATAATAACCCTAAGATCCATCTAAGTTGTTGCATATGTTCATAGTGCGTTTCTTTTTTTATTTTTTATTTTATTTTATTTATTTATTTATTTTTGCTGAGTAGCATTCCATGGTGTGGTTGTACCATCATTTATTTAATTATTCACCTATTGGGAGCATTTTCATTGTTTGCAGCTTTTGGATATTAAAAATAAAGCTGCTATGAACAATCATATAAAGGCTTTTATATGGATGAAGTTTTCATTTCTCTAAGATAAATGTCCAATTGCTGACACATAATAATTGTGTAGCTTTTTAAGAAACTGTCTAACTTTTCCAGACTGGCTGTACCATTTAGTTCCCATCAAACACTTAGGGGAAACTGAGTTTCTCCTCATCCTTGCCTTTGCATCCAAACTTTTTTTTGGTTTTGGTTTTGAGCTATTCTACAAGATGTATAGTGTTATCTCATCATGGTCTTAGCATTTCCCTAATGGCTAGTGATGTTGAACATCTTTTCATGGGCTTATTGCCATCCATATATATTCTCTAGTGAAATGTCTCTTTGTCTTTTGTTTATTATGTTCTAATCAGATCACTTTTTAAATGTTGAGTTTTGAGAGTTCTTTATTCTGGATATCCTTGATTGAATATGTAGTATGCAAATATTTCCTTCTCCCTGTAAGTTGTTTCCTCATCCTTTTTATAGAGTCTCTCTCATAGAATAAGGTTTTACTATTGATGAGGTTCAATTTATCAATGTTTTCTTTTATGGGTTGTTTTGTTTTTGTTTTTAAAGATTTATATGTTTATTTTAGAGATAAAGAGAGAGAGAGTGCATGGGGAAGAGAAGGGGAGAGGGAGAGAGTCTCAAGCAGGCAGACCCTGTGCAGGGCTCAATCTTACAACCCTGAGATTGTGACCTGAGCCCAAACCAAGAGATGGATGCTCAACTGACTGAGCTACCCAGGTTCCTGTATGGGTTGTATTTTTGATGTCATGTCTAAGAAGTCCTCATGAAGCCCTTGGTCCTTAAGATTATCACCTATTTTTTCTAAAAATGTTTATAGTTTTACATTATAAAGCCTATGGCCTTTTTCTTTTTCTCATTTTTAGTGTGAGACTTTGTTCAAGATTTAGTTGTTTTGTTTTTTTTTAAAGTGGAGGTCCAATTTCTCCAGCACCATTTAATGAAAAGGTTATCTTTCCACCATTGAATTACTTTTGTATCTTTCTTCAAAATCAGTTCGGTGTACATATGTGGGGCTATTCTGGGTATCTGTTCTATTCCACTGATTTTTTTTTTCATCTAGCCCCTCACCACCACCACACAATCTGTATTACTATAGCTGTATAGTAAATTTTGAAGCCTGGAAAAGTGATTTCTCTCACTTTATTCTTTTTTTTTTTTTCAAAAATTGCTTTTAGTTATTCTAGTTCCTTTCCTTTCCGCATAAATTTTAGAATAATCTTGCTATATCTCTAACAGAAAAAGATCACTGATGATTTTCTTTGAAATTACATTAAATATCTATATTAATTTGGGAAGAATTGATATTTTTACTATGTAGAATCTTCTAATCCATGAATATTGTATATCGCAGTTTATTTAAGTATTTGATTACTTTCACTAATGTTTTATGGTTTTCAGCATACAAGTCTTGTGCATTTTTTCTTAGATTTACAACTAGAAGTGGAAGTTCCAGTGCTGTATTGGTCAGCAGTGATCAAAGTGAACAATAGCCTTGTTTGTTCTCAATCTTAAGGGGAAAGTATTTAGTCTTTCACCATTAAGTATGATGATGGTGTAGGTTTTTGTACAAATATTCTTTATCAAGTTGATAAAGGTCCCTTCTGTTCTTGGTTTTCTGAACATTTTTATTCACATTTGGGTGTTCATTTTGATCAAATCTTTTTTCTACATCAATTGTACAATCATGTCATTTTTCTTCTATAGGCTGTTAGTGTGGTTGATTACACTGATTGATTTTTGAATACCAAATCAGCCTTGCATCTCTGTAGTAACCCCACTTGGTCATAGTGCACTCATCCTATTTATAGGTAGCTGAATTAGGTGCTTAATATTATGTTAAATAGGTGCTTAATATTATGTTAAGAATTTTTGCATCCACAATCTTGAGAGATATTGTATTGGTTTTTGTTTTTGTTTACTGTCTTTGGTTTGATATCAGGCTTTGTAAAATGAGTTCCCTTCTATTCTATTTTCTAGAAGAGATCATATAAAATTTGGTGTTCTTCTGTGTGGTAAAATTCTACAGTGAAACTATCTGGGTCTAAAGACTTCTGTTTTGAGTTTTTTAATTGTGAATTAAATTCTCTTAATAATTGTGCTATTCAAATTATGTGTTTCATATTAGGCAAGTTGTGATAGTTTATACTTTAAAAGAACGGTCCATTTTATCTAGATTGTCAAATTTATGTGTGTATAGTTGTTCATAGTTTTCTCTTATTATTCTTTTGTTGTCTGCAGGATCCATAGTGATATCCCATGTTTCATTGTTGGTACTGGTATTTGTGTCTTTTCTTTTTCTTCTCAGTTATACTAGAGTTTTGTCAATTTTATTGATCTTTTCTTTAAGCAGCTTTTTGTTACTGATTTTTCAAATTGTTTTTCTGTTTTAATTTTATTGATTTCTGCTCTTTAGTATTTCCTTTTTTGTTTGCATTGGGTTTACTTTATTCTTTTTTCTAGTTTCTTTAGACTTAAGTTTAGATTATTGAATTGAGACTTCTCTTTTCCAATGCAAACATTTAGTGCTATATAATTCCCTTTCTGCACTGTGTTAGCTGTTATCTGTGTACAAAAGCTTTTGGTATGTTGTATTTTCATTTTAATTTCTGTTCAGTGTTTTTTTTTTTTTTTAATTTCCCTTGAGGCTCGCTTCTTTGACCCAAGTGCATTTTTTGTTTGTTTGTTTCCAGACTCTTGGAGATTTTTCCTCTTCTGTTTGTTATTGATTTTTTTTTGTTTGATTTCATTATGGGCAATGAGCACACACTATATAATTTTAGTTCTCTTAAATTTGTTGAGGTTTTGTGTGGCCACACTATCTTGGTATAGAGTCTTTGGGTGCTTAAAAGAATGTAGAGCCTGCTGCTGTTGGAGTATTCTGTAAAAGTGGATTAAATCATATTGTTTGGTGGTGTTGATTTCTTCTATACCCTAGCTTATTTTCAGTCCAGTTGTTCCACAAATTGATGAGAGAGTAGTATTGATGTCTCTAAGTATAATTTTTCTGTTTCTCATTTTAGTTCTATTTTTGCTTTATGCATTTTGCAGCTCTGCTGTTTGGTGTGTACATATTTGGGATTGATATGTCTCTGTCATTATGTAATGTTCCTCTATGTGCCTTGTCATTTTCTTTTTATTGATGTCTACCTAATCAGATTATTTTATAGACACTTCTGCTTTCTTTTGATTGTTTACATGGTGGGTTTTTTTCCTCTTTTTCTTTCAAACTAATGATATTATATCATTACATTTGAAATGAGTTCCATGTAGGTAGCACTTGGTTGATTCTCTTTTCTTTTTTTTTTTGGTACAGTAAGTTAAATTCTTTTAATTGGTGTATTTAGATCTTTTACCTTTAATGTCATTATTATGTTAGGGCTTAAGTTTGTCATTATATATATATATTTTTTTCTGTTCATTGTTTTTGTTTTTGTTTTGTTTTTGGTTTTCTTTCTCTACATTCTCTCTAACCCTTTCTTCCATGAATGTCTTTTTATCTATTACCTTTTGGAGCATGGTAAAAGAATGGGTAATTTTTAGGTTTTAATAATGTTTGAGATTCTATGATTCTCTTAATTTTTCTGAATCTTATTTAAATTTTATGTTTTAGCAGGCTTCCTCCTACATCACATTGGTGGAATAAGATGTGTATTGTCTCCTCAGGTTAGAGAAGGAATTACAAGTTTTCAATTAGGCCTTCATTGACAACTTGGGGAGGTGAGCGAGGGGCTTCTCATCATTTTTAACTGGTAATGGAAGTTCAAGCTCTGACTAGGTCTCTGTGGATAACAGAGAGGAAGAGACTCTGTTTATTTGTCAGTGGGGGTTGGGGTTGGTGGAAATCCTGACTCTCCATTAGGTCTCTTCAGACACAGGGATTAGGGAGTTTTGTTGTAGTCTGATAAAGGTAGAACACTCTTCTCTTAGCATTGTTAGCAGAAGTGGGGGTGAGCCACAGTGTTTTCTGTGGTGTTGACTAGAATAGATCATCTGTTGCCTAAAAGTTTTCTATCTTGTTAAGCTGTTCCTTTTCTGGTCCTCTGAGTAGAAAGAGCAGGCTTTTCCTAGGCGCTTTTTTTCCTGTGCCCACTGATATTTCTGCATCACTACTTCTCTAGTACCCAATCTGGAATACACGAGACAAAAAACCCAAGGAACTCACCATTGTGTTGCTCCTCAAGTCTGTAGATCCCTAAATAGTCTTTCTTCTCCTTTCAACCTGTCAGAGTCCTATCGTGTTTGTTTTATATATAATATCCAGGATTTTTATGTACTTAAGATCTACTTCATCTTTCCTAAACTAAATGTTTGGCCTTACATGTTTCAATTTTAAGCCAAATTTTAGTGAGTCAGAGAATTCTAGAGTAATAGATAAGGGTAAAGGGGTAGTATATCCAAGCAACAACCATTACTCTGATAAAAATGTGAACTTCTCTATGTCTCTTCTTAAGTGGATATAATGATGTAGTAGAGAAGTATTTCTTAAGGTGGAGTTCATAGGTCAGTGAAACATTGAGATTTACTTATTTTTACCTCCCAAATGTATGGTTGCTATGGGGCAGGACCGGAAGGGAATCTCATAAAATAGGGAAAGCCATTTAAGGTTATATGTCAAAGGGTTCATCATTGGAAAAAGAGAACAGCTTTCCTTTGAGGTACTGATTTTTTTTTTTTTAACATGATTTGGGAGTGATTGGGTCAACCCAGTGCACCTTGCTCTTAACTCCAGGAGCTTGCTAGGCTAAGGGAAAGTACATTTAGAGATTCTCTGGAGGATATAGGTTATTTAGTATATGTTTCAATCTGGGACCTTTGAGTTAAATTTACATTGGTTCTTAAGTAAGCCTTATCTACCAGATTTTGCTCTGGAACCAAACCAGGTTCCTGATATTTGTTGGACAAGAGAATACATTAAACTGAAATGGCTTGATCATGTGGCTTGATGAATTGGAACAGGCACTTCAGTTCAGGATTTCAGTTTCACTCCACTGCAGCCCAGACAGCACAGGAGCATCATTCTGCATGACTCTCTGTGCAAAAGCACCTTTCAAAAAATAATAATCTTAAAAATTAATAAAACTCAGGGGCACTTGGGTGAGTCAGTCAGTTAAGCATCTGCCTTCAGCTCAGGTCATGATCCCAGAATCCTGGGATCAGGCCCTGGCTCCACTTCAGGCTCCCTGTTCAGCACGGAGTCTGCTTCTCCCACCTGCTCTACCTACCCCCTGCTCATGCTCTCTCTCAAATAAATAAACAGAAGATCTTTTTAAAAATTAATAAAACTTGAAAGTTACTTCTGTGCAATTATTAGAAATATGCTTTCTCCTTTGCTTCAAAACAGAATGAGGAAAGACATTGAGAGAAGAGATCACACAGGGGGATTGGAGGGAAGAGAGGATGGAGCGAAAGAGAAAATGAGAATGAATTAGACATGGTGATGAAAGCTTGAGTGAACTTGCTGGTATCCATGGCCCTGATGTTGAGTTAGAAGCTTCTAGAGCAGTGAGGAACAAAGTGTACTCCCTTTCATAAAAGAGACACCCTTCCTGTGGGCATTTGCAGTGCTGCCCAATTGAACTCTCCCTGATGATAGAAATGGTTTCTATCTGAGCTTCTGGTATAGTAGGTGAGTGTTGAGTGCTTGAAATGTGAAATTTTGACTGAAAAACTGAATTTTTAATTGTATTTCATTTCAATTTGATAAATAAATATAAACATGATTCAATAAATAAATTTAAATAAATACAAACATAAATAACCAGAAGATATTTAACTTCTATGACTTGTGGCTGCCTTTTTGTACAGCACAGCCATAGGACATATACTTAATGCCTTTGTTCATTTCTTACTATTTTCTTTATTATTATTGCATGCAAAGCAATAATAATGAACTGCACCTGGTACAGAGACAGGGATTTATTCATCTCCTTGCTTAGATCTTAACAAAGATCTTTAGAACTCAGAAGGTATTGGTACCTTATACATTGCTTATGCTCATATTGCTGAAATATTAATGATTATAACCACATCCATTTTGTAGCATAAATATGTTTATTATATGTGGTGGTTGTTACTGTTCTTAGTAAGAGTGCTGAGAAGATTGAGGAAATTCTTAGTGACAGCTCCTCAGAGAATGAGGAAGATGAAGAACCACCTGATCATCGTCAGGAAGCAAATGCAGATTTGCCATCTGAATATTGGCAAATTCAGAAACTGGTGAAATATTTAAAGGTAAGACAAACTTCTTTGTATTGTGTTTACAATGATTCTTTTAATTCCTTTCCTAAAAATGTATATTCTACTTCCAAATTGATTATATATATATATTTTTTTTTTTCAAATAAGAGTAGTAAAAACTCCTGTTATTATTTAAATGTGCATGGGGAACGGTCTTATTACCCTGTGTGCACAGGGGAAGGTCTTATTACCCTGAGGATAGCACGGTTAGTCCTCGTGGAGCAGCCGGTCTGCCTGGTACCAACCCTTTCCCCTGGGCCATGGTAGCCAGCAGCTATTATGACTTGCCATCATTTTACACCTTGCAGTATGCTGTGGCATCAAGAGCATAGATTTGTTTTAAAGTTGGACTATAATTTCTAGGCTGTGTTACTTACCAACAGTATGGCTGTTGATTATAGCTTTGAGCCTTATTTTTCTTAACCTATGGAAAATAGGTTAATACCTGTCATATATATATATATATAAAATAGGAAAATAGGTTAATACCTGTCCTATAGGATTACTTCAGGGTTGGTAAAGCATATTTGAAAGATGTGGATAGTGTTTGGTACATTGTAGATACTTAAAATATGTATCAGTCCCTTTTCATTACTCTCAACATAATATGTGTAAACACATGTTACATAATAATGGCCTGTATAATGTATTTAAGACTTGAATGGGGGCAGGGCAGGGAAAATGATTTGCCAAAACCCGGATTAATATCAGTGGATAACTGATATTGATAATGTCTAGGTAGGCCAGGACTAAAGCAATAGTTGAGAAGTACTCTTAAAAACATTTTTACTTAACTCATAGTTTCCTCCAGCTTTTCTACATGATCAAGTGAATCAAGGGCATTTGCCAGTGGCTTTGCAAATGTAAAGATATTTATGTGGCTCCTAAATTACTTAAGGCTACTTTTCTGGTGCCCTTGAGGTCCTTCAAAGCTGACAGGTAAAATAGTTTATACATACATTTTTGTGAATTCAATAAACGTCCTCTGCATGGACACAGCTTTGTAGCTGAAAAAGTTGCTTTAGAAGAAAAATATGCCCCCTTTCTTAGCATGGTCCCAGCTGCAATTCCTTGTATTTCTCAGGAAAAACATCTATGTTTTCCTGAATCCCAAGAAAAATTAATCAAGAAATTGGGAAAAAGTATTCTAATTCTCCACTGCAACATAGATTTCAATGGCCAGACCAGGATCCAGGCAAGAAAATCAAAGATTTTCATCATTAAAAAAGGATGGGAGCTTCTGTGAAGCAAATCCTAATGCCCACCTTAGGTACTATGCTTTTGAAAGCCTAGTTATTAAATGCTTTGTTTTAAAATTTCATCTTAAGAATAATATCTTTTAAATAGTAAATATTTTTATATCAACTTCAATTTTTAAAATGGCTTTGATTTGGCATTTATTTAGTGGTAATGTTTCCCTCTTTTAGTGGAGATCACTTTTACATGTTATTACAATAGATATGTTTGAGGTTTTTTTTAATAGTAAACCTCTGAAATTTTTAGCATATCTATCACAAAAAATGATATACTATTTATTATTATGGAAAACTTTTAGGATCATCATTATCACCTAAAAATATATAAATACAATTTGGGAAAAAACATGGAATGATTATCATTTCAAGAATTCCTAAGAATTTGGAGATCTTATTCTGGGATCTTGAATATTCCTATCCTAGGAATTTGGAAACTATCTGGAGCACAGGCTGGAGGTCAGCCCCCATGGTCAGGCACATGCCCTTGGTGGGTGTCTTTGCATACAAATCATGCAGTCAACATCGTGGTTCAGCCTAGCATGCACAGCACCAATGTCCAGACTCAGAAGACCTTCCTGATGGTAGGAAGGACCGTGGATCTTCCCACCATCTCTCCTGTACTCATAAAGCACATGTCACTCTGGGGGCGGGGGGAGGAGGGAAATGCATCAGAGAATTTTGCCACCTAGCACTTGAACAACTTGAGCCAAATGGGAGTCCTGGTGTTTATACAAAGAATTCTGGTATGTTAACTTTATTTCATTAGTCAAAGGAAATAAAGAGTCAACAGGAAAGACGCATGGATGGACCAGGAGGCACACTACCAGAGCAGTTAGAAGCATGACTTTCCATGTTAGAAAGATTCTAATTGGGTTAGGCGTCCGCCACTTACTGGCCCAGTAGCCTTGAGATATTTGACTGACCTCAGTGAGTTTCAGTTTGTTTTCTCATTGGTCAAGTTGGCAAAAACAAAGGTTCTCATGTTTTATGATTATTATGAAAAAGATCTGACACATATAAAGTGCTTAGCAGAAAGTACTCAGTACTCGTTAGTAATAATAATGACTTCTATTACATATTATTATTATTATAGACAACATATGGTGTGGAGTCTTCTGGACTTGCAAAGCTGGCCTTCAGCTTTTGCTTTAAATTTTCTAGCAACCAATAAAAGGAGGGAAATAAAGAGTTAATACAATGAGGGAAAGACTCTTACCATCATGAGGTAAAAATAGCCCAGTTGCCAATGTGTGTAACTGATCCTGGTACTAAGAGCAGAAAGAATTTTCTCCCTGAGGACTTAATGAAGCAGACAGTGAGTGTGGTAGTGAATGACATCCTTAATAATATCCTCCCAGTGAACATGGCAATGAGAGTTTCTCGTAATAGCCTAACTATTGGATAACTATCTTGAGTTTTTCGACTATTTAGGATAAGTCCATATAAATTAGGCCAAAAAGGGATGCACTATTTCTGTCCTAGAACAGCTAAGGAAAACATTTATTGATGAAGTGCTACTTAAGCTTGCACAAGTTATTCATCAATAAATCATGTGCAAATGTGATACTTTTGGCCAGACAGTAAATTGCTTGGAATTATTATAGTTCCCACAGGTAGATATTCTTAACATAGCCAATAAAAGAAAAAGTATATCTACAAATGATTTCAAGCTTTTTGACACAGATAAATGTTTTATATGGGGACACAAAAGGATATTAAAAGTCTATGAAATGCAAAATTGAATGTCTCTAGGTAATCTCAAAATAAATACACCTGACATTTTAATTGCAGACTTATGCCTTAAATGTAGACTTACACTAGTAGAAAAATGTTAATGTTGACCTGACTTTCTACTTACCATTTTCCAAGTACAGCAATGTCTGTAATTGTTGAAAAAAATTTGATGAGCTCATTAATACCCAAACAGGTCAATGAACTATAGCTTGTTATTTATCCAGAGCTATGAGCTCAGATCTTGGCATGTAAGTAAAGGGAATTTATATTTAATTATTTGGCTTTGACATACATTCATTTCAACTTACAAGTTTTATATATGCATATATTCTTTTAATCTAGATTTTTAGAATACAATTTGATTTTTAAACTAATGAAGACTTTGCATTTTTACTTTTTAACCTTCCAACTTCTTCCTCCCCCCACACACATAACAGATGACTCTGTACCCGAATTCTAAAAGAAGCAATAAAGCACCTTTTCAGCTTCCTTAGCAAGATACACATTCTTTCTTCTGCTATCTTTATGGTTCAGCTTGTCTGTCTTGTCAGCTACTCAAATGGAAAGACCGTATTAAACTCACTTCTATGTCTTGCAGAGTGCCTAGCCAGTGAGTACAGGCTTGTCTCTCTACCCTCTGCTCAGGAGGTATGACGGGGAGAGAATGGGTTCCCAAAGGGCCAGGCTCTGCTGTTTTTCATGCTCAGCATCTTGAGAGCAGTTTTTCCTCCCTGTGAGCCAGAGTCATTCCTTCTGCTCTTGACATCTTTCCCACCTTCTCTTACCCTCTCCCTTTCCTGTTCCCTTTCTGCATGTAGCTATGCAATTTTATTGCTGTATATGCTAGCTTTCTATGGGTATTATTTTTCCCCTGGCCAGGGCTGCTTTAAAATCTCGCAATTAAAATGTTTTGCTTTGGATCGATTCCAGCAATTGGGGAAGATAGTTTGTTAAGGTGCATCCCACGCTGATTCTGTGAAGTTTTGTAAAATGTGGAAGTTTTACTACTCAACCAGTTACATTCACAAAGAACCCCTTTATGAAATAGGAGGAGAGTTGCAGAATTTTATTTTGTTTGGAAATGTGGATTAGTCACAAGTATTATAGTATTATAAGTTAATACAAACGGGTACTCTTCAGTCAAGTGAGAAAAAATGTTGAACAGTTGTAACTATAAGTAGATCTGCATTTCATACACATTATACCTATCATGAAACTGAAGAATGAATTTCTGGACACAAGGTTTCAAGCCTATTGAAATCCATTACTATGTGGATTGGAGAAGGATTGGTATGGAACTTAATACTATAGGATAAATAAATCCAGGAGAAAATTGAGGAGGCTATAGAGTGATGCCAAGAATGTGACTAGTTAAGATTTTAGGTAGTTTGGAGGGATCACAGAGACTGGGTCTAGAATCATGCTCTATCTCCCTTATAGGCATTTCCTTGTCACTTGAGGATAAGATGTCAATACTACTCTGGCATTACCTCCAGGCTCAGATGGGAGATTATTAGCAAGCGGGCTTGTAGATGTCTGCCGCTACTCTGAAGTGCTTCATCTCAGCTGGTCTTGTTCCTGGGTCCTTGAGGCAATAATGTAAGCATCTGGGGTTAATCCCCAGGGCCATCTTCCCAGGTGTGTCTCCTCCTTGCAGGATGCCTATTTCTACACCTGGGATTTTGATCAGAGCCCAGCCAGGGGATCAGAATGATGAAAGCAGGGATTTAGAAAGTTGAGTCCAGCAGTAGGTAGTCTACATAATGAATCAGACTGGGAAGAGACAGAAGACCAGTAACCAGGGGGTTGCAGTGATCAGAGTGTGCTGGGGGCTTTGAATAGGATACTGTCCTTGGAAGTATCTTGGAAGCAGCAAAGAAATGGCTAGGAAAGGAAGCAGGTCAGTTTATGAGGAGGCTTGGGTTTGGATCAGATTGAGTTTGAAGAGAACGAAATACCCAAATAGAAATGCCCATACCGTAGTTGGAAATAAAGGACTGAAGCTCACATTATTCATTAAAAATCGAAGTACTGCTTCTGGAGCCAGGGGCATGAATGTGGAGCATTGTGCCTGTTTTTGTCTTTTTATTCATGAAAGAATATGACCTCTTAATAACTAATCAGAAAGTAGCTGCCTCCCATTCCAGTTAGTACAACCAAGGCAAGTTTTTTTTTAAGATTTTATTTATTCACTCACAAGAGACACACAGAGAGAGGCAGAGACAATGGAAGAGGGAGAAGCAGGCTCCCTATGGGAAGCCCAATATGGGACTCAATCCCAGGACCCTGGGATCACGACCTGAGCCAAAGGCAGATGTTCAACCGCTGAGCCACCCAGCCATCCCCCAAAGCAATATTTTTAGATCAAAATTCCAATATTATTCCAATAGAAGTCTTTCCTTAAATATTAGTTTGCCAGCTTACAAACAGATTGATTCATCAGCCTTTTTTTTTTTTTAATCTTAAAGTAACATTTTATTTGGTAATTTTATGCAACTAGCCAGTAGATAAAAAAGATTAATTAAAGAAAGATAGGAAAGTTTGAAGCAAAAAGAGAACAATGTTTATTTTTAAAGTAAGGTTCCTTCCAGTTGAAAGCTCCTGCACCCTAAAACCATAAGGAACCAGCTATGATGAAGTCAGGGAAAGAGGGGTTTTTAATGTAAATTCACAAATGCGGTATCATTCTTAAATGTTAAATCTTTGCAGTCGTTGTTCCCAAGTCCTGGGGGATGGTGATATTGTCCAGACGTGTGTCACTCAGTGGAGAATGGCTAATGCTGCCTGCTGAGTGACATCATATGATCACAACTGGGCATCACCACACATTCATTCTCTTCCCCCAGCCACCATGTTGTGAGGGTGGTGCCTAATTTTTTTTTTATTGTCTTTGATCAAATTCGTGAAACACTGGTGTTTATTTCACCTTTCATGTGAGCCAGGGGTCTTGCTAGTTACTCTCCTGCTCTGTTACATATCTGCAAATTGAGATCTCTCAGGCCATGAAAAGTGAAGTTACCCCCCAGCTTTGCAGTGACCAAAACTCTATTCCACAGTGAGCAGAAGCACATCAGAATTTCAAAGAATCACATCAGAAATTCCACAAGGCTTCCCAGGAGACCCCACAGGCTCTGTCCTTGGCATGTTTTAGATTACCCCGTCTGGAAAGGGATTCGCTGCAGAGACATTTTGAAACTTTAAAACCTTTGTTAAAGACTACTTTTGTGGCATTCAGTTCCTTAATAATCTTTCATGAGCTGATTAAACACACACACACACACACACACACACACACACACACACAACCACCTTAATTGGTTAAAGAGTTCTTCTAAGTGGTAATTGGGAGTTATATGATTTTTCATTGCAGGAATTTGATGTACTTTACAATCAATTACAGTTAATTAAATTCCTTTCCCCTTACTCGGGTTTTGGGTATGGAGGTGCAGGTAGTGTGATCCTTATTTCATTGGTGGAAAAGCTGAGAAATAGTTCACTCTGGGCCACACAGAAGGCGAGGCGGCCGTGGGCCAGGCTGATGTCCAGGCTTCTATCTTTACTGCCTGTTGCCTAGTTATTCTGTCCCTCTGTCAAGAAACTCAGGACACAGAGGGCCTTCAGGCCTTGCTGTTGTGTCCTCCTATTTACTCTCTTGTTTGGTTTTCTTCATTTGAGTAAGAAACTAAATAAACAGGGAGCATTTCTAAACAAAGGAATTCAATGTTCATTTTTGGAAGGCACTATGAGAGTGTGCTCTTTGGCTAAGTTTATACTGAAAGAGATGGAGAAGATTGTGATAGAACAGTGTTATTTGTGTTCATCAGAATCCTTAAAAAAATGGAAAAAATGGTCACTTTTTATATATTCAAATGAATGGCAGTAGTTAGAAAGCAAAGTTACTACCACCTTCTTGAGAAAGTCTTTAAGTTAATACATGTGGTGTTGCATTCATGTGGGTTAACTTTTAAAAAAAATGTCTCCATGACAAAAGAGTTTTGTCCTTAAAAAAAAAAACACTGTTAGAAATCATAAGATATTTTTAAGTTGCATCACCTAAAAAATTTCTACTTAGTAGAATTTGCACTGTGTTTTCTTAAATACTGCAAGATAAGTCATGAACATACTTTAAGTACTTGGATTACTTGAGTTGTGTGTCACTTGTATATTTATATATTGCCCCCCCCCAAAAAATGATCCTTTGTTTTGTTACAAAGGAGGTCATGAAAGTGACGGAGAGTCTCCTCATCTCCACAGAGGAATCTGTATTCCACAAATAAACTAATTGAGCTTTTTAGTTTTTGAGCTATAAGCTCTTTTTGCCCCTTGGGTATCATAAACAAAAGTGGAGAAAAGCAAAGATAATTGGATAAGAACAATGAAGTAATGCTACTGAATCATAACACTTCATACCACCATTGGCCGACATTATACAATTACATCAACTTACCTACAGGAAAATGACAATGTTAAAAATCTCAAGGGAGCTCTCTTAAGCTTTAACTCATTCATTCATTCATTCATTCATTCATTCATTCATAAATGTACCTGTGAGCCCGCCCAGCTAGAGTACAATTATATGATACTACACATTGCTCATCTAGCTAGTCATAAGATATTTGATTGTAAAAAACTTTGCAATCAAACTTTTATGTGACTTCTGTTCAGTTTTATGTAATCTGAAAATGTAACCAATCTTTTGGGGGGAATTTGTTGCTCAGTGTATGGCCAGCAACACTATTGTTTGTTCCTCAAAGTATGCTTTCCCCCGAATTTACTTGAGAGGCTAAATAAATGGTAGAAAAGTAGCGTTGCCTAGTTCCCAGTTTGTATAATGCTTTAGGCTGCTTTACTTTTTATTGAAAAAACAACATATTCAGGTCCTATTATAAAAATTTGCACATTGAAGAATCTATAAATAGAAGAGTTAAGGAGTAAAAGGCACCAGATTTGGTATAAGTGATCTTTTCATTTTACATGCATATACTTCTACTGTACTCATTATTAGAAATTGCAATTGTAGGAAAAATATTAAACTCTAGGTCCCATTCTGGTCCACTAGCCTTTGCTAGTCCCACTGGCAAAGGCTGTGGCTCCTTTCCCAGCTCCTGCTGTCTGGGGGTGTGTGGCTGTCTGTGGCCTTCTGATATTTCTGGGACATGCAGGGCATTGCAGAAGCACACGTTTCTCTTCTAGCCCTCCCTTATCTCTTTTCTGTATTTAAGTTATTTAAATCTTATAAAAATAATACATTAATATATACCCTAAAATTTAAGCCATGCAAAAGAATAACAGGGAAAGCCCCGTTCCAGATGTTTCTGTTTATATAAATATACATATGAAATTTTTATGTACGAAATGAAGTCAGACTACTTGTTATGTGACATTTTGCATTTTATATTTAATGTTTTCTTGGTGATCTTCCATATTTGCCTCAGTTCTTTTAATTACCACATTGTTTTGTACTATATGAATATATCAATAATTTATGTAACAGTTCCCTTACTGATAACATTTTGCCTTGTCTTCCAGATCAATTTTTATTATTACAACATTGTAAATATTTTTACATATTCTTTGGATATGTATCCTATTTCTGTAGGATAGCTGCTTTGAAGTAGAATTGCTTGGGTCAAAGACTGTGTACATTTAAAATTTTGATAGTTCTAATGGGGAGGTGTTCAATTGGTACAAAATTTTAGTTTCACAAGCTCTAGAGAGCTGCACAGCATAGTTAACAATATTGAATTGTACATTTAAAAAATGTAAGAGGGTATTTGATCTCATGGTAAGTGTAAGTATGACAAAAAGGGAAGAGACATAAGAAAACTTTTGGAGGCAATGGATGTTCCTGTTATCTTGATTGTGGTGATAGTTTCACAGATGTACGCATATGTCCCAACTCGTTTTTTGCATATCAGTTCCACCTCAATCTATTTTAAACAAGAAACAATATATGCACAATGAAGTTAGAGAAGTACTACAATGAAATTTTAAAATTTAAAGAGAAATAATGAAAAGTAATAAACTGACCAAGCTTGGTTTGAATAAAAAAATTTTTTATAGCTACTTACACAAAGCAAATATTAGTTTACACTCAATTAGTAATATACCAATGATTTTTTACCTTGAACACAGTGAAATCAGCCAGGCTCCTAAAAACTACACAAAGCAAAAATCTCGATGCCCAGGTAATATTCATGGAAGTTTTAAACCAATCGGTCTGAAGTGGGATCTAGGCAGATTGTCTTTAAAATCTTTCCAGGGTGTTAAAATTATTTGTCTAGAAATAAGGTTCATTGTTACAATTTCTCACTAATCTACAGTCTTTTTCTATTTTGGCCAATTCCAAATGGGGAGAGAATGTATCTTTTATATATATATAAATTTATTTTTTATTGGTGTTCAATTTGCCAACATATAGAATAACACCCAGTGCTCATCCCATCATGTGCCCCCCTCAGCGCCCACCACCCAGTCACCCCCACGCCCCCGCCCACCTCCCCTCCACCACCCCTAGTTCGTTTCTCAGAGTTAGGAGTCTTCATGTTCTGTCTCCCTTTCTGATATTTCCCACTCATTTTTTCTCCTTTCCCCTTTGTTCCCTTTCACTACTTTTTATATTCCCCAAATAAATGAGATCATATAATGTTTGTCCTTCTCCGATTGACTTATTTCACTCAGCATAATACCCTCCAGTTCCATCCACGTCGAAGCAAATGGTGGGTATTTGTCATTTCTAATGGCTGAGGAATATTCCATTGGATACATAAACCACATCTTCTTTATCCATCATCTTTCGATGGACACCGAGGCTCCTTCCACAGTTTGGCTATTGTGGACATTGCTGATAGAAACATCGGGGTGCAGGTGTCCTGGCGTTTCACTGCATCTGTATCTTTGGGGTAAATCCCCAGCAGTGCAATTGCTGGGTCGTAGGGCAGATCTATTTTTAACTCTTTGAGGAACCTCGACACAGTTTTACAGAGTGGCTGCACCAGTTCACATTCCCACCAGCTGTGCAAGAGGGTTCCCCTTTCTCCACATCCTCTCGAACATTTGTGGTTTCCTGTCTTGTTAATTTTCCCCATTTTCACTGGTGTGAGTTGGTATCTCATTGTGGTTTTGATTTGTATTTCCCTGATGGCAAGTGATGCGGAGCATTTTCTCATGTGCATGTTGGCCATGTCCATGTCTTCCTCTGTGAGATTTCTCTTCATGTCTTTTGCCCATTTCATGATTGGATTGTTTGTTTCTTTGGTGTTCAGTTTAATAAGTTCTTTATAGATCTTGGAAACTAGCCCTTTATCTGATACGTCATTGCAAATATCTTCTCCCATTCTGTAGGTTGTCTTTTAGTTTTGTTGACTGTATCCTTTGCTGTGCAAAAGCTTCTTATCTTGATGAAGTCCCAATAGTTCATTTTTGCTTTTGTTTCTCTTGCCTTCGTGGATGTATCTTGCAAGAAGTTACTGTGGCCGAGTTCAAAAAGGGTGTTGCCTGTGTTCTCCTCTAGGATTTTGATGGAATCTTGTCTCACATTTAGATCTTCCATCCATTTTGAGTTTATCTTTGTGTCTGGTGCAAGAGAGTGGTCCAGTTTCATTCTTCTGCATGTGGATGTCCAATTTTCCCAGCACCATTTATTGAAGAGACTGTCTTTCTTCCAGTGGATAGTCTTTCCTCCTTTATCGAATATTAGTTGACCATAAAGTTCAGGGTCCACTTCTGGGTTCTCTATTCTGTTCCACTGATCTATGTGTCTGTTTTTGTGCCAGTACCACAGTGTCTTGACGACCACAGCTTTGTAGTACAACCTGAAATCTGGCATTGTGATGCCCCCAGCTATGGTTTTCTTTTTTAAAATTCCCCTGGCTATTCAGGGTCTTTTCTGATTCCATACAAATCTTAAAATAATTTGTTCCAACTGAGAGAATGTATCTTGTGTGAATTTGCATATTCCTGATTACTAGTGAAGTTGATAAATATTTTCATGTGTCTAATAGCCATTGCATTGTATATCTTGCCTATTTTTCTATGGTTGTGTTTTGAATCTTAATACAAATTAACCCTTTGTTATAGTATTTGTAAGTATTTTCTTTCAGTTTCTCATGTCTTTTTATCTACTCTTCTGTTTGAAAACTTTAAAATTGTACATTAGTAAATATATTGATTTCCCTTCATAGCTTATAAAATTTTGTGTATTAAGAGCTAAGAAGATTTTTCTGATGTCATTTCAAGAGAACAAAAATTTTTTATTTCCTCCTGGTAGGTTTATAGTTTTAAAAAAATGTTCAGAAGTTGCTTCTATCTTGATGTCATTTTATGTATAGTGTGAGGCAGGGATCTAATTTTACTTTTTTTTTTCTTTGATGGAGATTCAGATGTATCAACACAGATAATTGGCTTCTCCACTCTTTCCTCAAGTGATCTGAAATATTACCTATATCAAGTATTGTCATCTCATATGTGAGAGTTTCTTTCTGGATCTTTCTCTATTACATTGAGTTATTTGGATGCTCCCATGCCAGGTCCATGCTGTTTTAATTACTGCTACTTTGGTGTATTTTAATACTTGATTGGCCAGAGAGTTTTCTTAAATTCTTTAAAACTACTTTTTGCATATTTTCCATTCCAGATCATTTTTAGAAAAGTTGAAAATCAAATAAAAAAAAAACCCTCAAAAATGCTACTGGGGATTTTGGCTGGTCTACATGAATTTATAAATTATTTTGGATAAATTGCAATTTTTTTCACGCTTTTATTTAAATTCCAGTTAGTTAACCACAGTGTAATATTAGCTTCAGGTGTACAAGTTAGTGATTCAACACTTAAATACAACACCCGGCGTCCATCACAACAAATGCTCTACTTAAACCCCATCCCCTACTTAACACCTCCCCGCCTCCCCCCTCCCTTCTGCTAGCCATCAGTTTGTTCTTTCTAGTTAAGAGTCTGTTTCTTTTTCTTGGTTTTCCTTTCTTCCCACCCCCGTGTTCATTTTTTTTGATTCTTAAATTCCACATATGACAAATCATATGGTATTTGTCTTTCTCTAACTGACCTATTTCAATTAGCATTATACTCGCTCTATCCATGCCATTGCAAATGGCAAGATTTCACTCTTTTGATGGCTGAGTAATATTCCATTGTATATATGCCACATCTTCTTTATCCATTCATCAGTCAATGGACATTTGGGCTTTTTCCATAATTTGGCTATTGTTGATAATGCTGCTATAAACATTCCCTTTTTCCATTCCCTTTGAATTAGTATTTTTGTATCCTTTGATTAATGCTGTTATTTCCTGTATTATAATTTTATCCATTCTGACTGGTATGAGGTGATATCTCATTGTAGTTTTAATTTGTGTGTCCCTAATGATGAGTGTTGTTGAAAATTTTTTAATGTGTGTCTGTTGGCCATCTGGATATCTTTGGAGAAATGTCTGTTTATATCTTCTTTCCATTTTTTAATTGGGTTGTGTTTTGGGTGTTGAGTTTTATAAATTCTTTATAGATTTTGGATACCAACTCTTTGTCAACTCATATGTCATTTGTTAAAATCTTTTCCCATCCCATAGGTTGCCTTTTAGTTTTATTGATTGTTTCCTTGGCTGTGTAGAAGCTTTTTATCTTGATGAAGTTCCAGTAGTTAATATTTGCATTTATTTTCCTTGCCTCAGGAGAAGCTGATGTCAAAGGTTAGGGCCGATGTCAAAGAGGTTGCTGCCTGTGTTCTCCTCTAGGATTTTAATGATTTCCTGTCTCACATTTAGGTCTTTAATCCATCTTGAATTTATTTCTGTGGATGGTGTAAGAAAGTGATCTACTTTCAATCTTTAGCATGTTGCTGTCCAGTTTTTTCAACACTTTGTTGGAGAGACTATCTTTTTTCCATTAGATATTCTTTCTTGCATTGTCAAAGATTAATTGACCATATAGTTGTGGGCTTGCAAATTTTATATCATTCAGTTATCCTATTTAGGAACATGGTATGACCATTCATTTATTTTTAAATTCGTACGTATTTTAGTAAAACTTAATAGCTTCTTTTCCACATATTTTCAACATACTGTGAGATTTACTCCTTGGTATTTTTGTTGTTATTATTTTGCTAATACTGGCATGGGAACATTTTTCAAATTATGCATTGTGATTTGTTATTCCTAGTGTATGGGGGAGTCACTCATTTTTAATGTTGCCCTTATATCCACTTTATTGAGCTATTTTTATTAATTATCAAAATTATTCAGTATAGTCTTCCAAATCTTTTTAGAAAGGCAGTTATATTTGCTACAAATTTTTCCTCATTGCAGTGACTAGGACATTCCAGCAGATTATCTATTTCTGTAAATGTTCCATGTCTGTTTAAAAGGAATGTGTAGGGAATGCTTGCATTGTTCCTTACCCATTCCCAATAAAAATTCTCAGCAAGCTTGTAATACAACAGTTTGAGTCTAATTTCTTTTTTCCTCTGGAACAATATTTGCTCATTTTCTTTCCTGGAGTTCTATTGAGTCTCATCTCTTGAGTCTTAGGTTTATGAGTGCTGAATCATCAGTATAAAGCCAGTTTGCAAATAAACAGAAAACAAAGCAATATATTTTACTATTTTGACTTACGTGCTCATATGCCATTCACTCTGAGCATTGACTTTTTACCATTTCTCATCCTGGGACATGAAGAGTATCTGTAAGCCAACCTCTGTTCTGGGTGCCAGGCCCTCTGTCATCATTAATAAACAGTCACTGGCAGGCTTCACTTTTCTTGCTCTCTGAGTGGCACGTTTGGAGGAAAAAATGCTGAAATCATTGAAAGTCAGTTGGATGGCTGTGTGATGGCTGTATCACCTCACCAGGTCTTACCCACTGTCTCTTGATTACAGACGGTGGGGAGCAAAAGAGGGGCCTCCACTCCCGATTGTGCCTCTGACTGCCTTCTTATCTCACTGTCACCATGTGGGACTCTACAGGAAGCTCCAAATGATGGCTCTGGGAGCATGTAGCCTATCAGAGTTTGTCTACTTGTTTTATAGTATCCTTTTCTGAATCAAGTTACTTGAAGTCTTTATGACACAAATAAGTATCCTTGACCTCTTAATCCCAGTTACCTCCTCTCTGGATGGCTGTAGTAACCTGCATGGTCTCCATATGTTCCATCTACCCCCTCCCTGCAGGGGACCCTTTAGCTGGAATGATCTTTTAAAAATGTACGCAACTCATGTGAGTCCTCCCACTCTCCTCCAAAACAATACCCTTGAATATTTCCTTTTAATCTTGAATGGAGATTAAAATCCTCAACCTGGCCTATGGGTGCAGCAGATTCCTTTGCCCACTTAATTTTTCAGCTCATCTTGGACCATTTGCCACCCAGGCTCTGGGTCTCAGCCACACTGGCCTTCGTTAGGTCTTTAACAGGCCATGCTCCAAACCTCAGTAGGGCTTTACACATACTGTTTCCTCTGACTGGTGTGCCTTTCATCATGTCCATCCTCCTCCACCAGGGAAGTCTCCTACTCTGTCCACACCTCAGTCCAGACATAGTTTCCTCAGGGAAACTTTTCCTGATGTCCCAGCCTAGAGTCCCCTATTGCAAACATCCATAACCCTGTGCCACTTTTCTGTATAGCACTTCTTAAAGTTTTCATTTATTTGGGTGGGCTTAAAAATTAAGATCTTTCTTCTCCGCTAAGCTTTATGAGCTCCACGAGGCAAAAACTAGATCTGTTTTTGTCTACCAGGATGTCTCTAGTTCCTAGTATCAGACATGGTGAATAACTGCAAATTTGTTGAATGAAAGAATTAAAAAATGGTTGGATGGTTGGAGGCATCTGGCTCCCTGATTTAGTCTCAGATACATTCTTCATCTCAATTTCACAGGCATTTATTTCTCTGTTATCAGCAGTAAGAGGATTGGAGGTAGGTATTACTCTATGTACCAGATAAGGTAATACTTTTTTTTCCCAAAGATGTTATTTAAAACACTGAGAAACATTGTTTAGAAGAGTGCCTATTGATCTTGTCTTTCCAAAAGAAATTTTGAGTAAAATGAAGGAAAAAGCAAAATCTATTCAACTTTCACATATTAGCAACATGATTGTGATAATGATAATGAACAAAGGCCTCCCAGTCTTAGAAAGGAATGTGAACTGCGAAGTATCTGAAGACTGACAGAGCCTGGAAATGTCTGAGAAGACGCAGGGGCAGGAAGACAACTAGCAAAACAACTTGCATTAATTTAAGAAGTGGAAAAGCTTATTGGAAGCATTCTTCAAAACCCTTCAGAAACTAGTAAAATAATATTTTACTATGTTTTCTCCAGCTCTTAAAACTTCACAAATGCAAATACATGATAAAATGTGAAAATAAGTATTGGCAACTAATTACATTCTCAGGGGATATTTAATTGAAAAATAAGCATATTTGCACTACTTCTTCTTAGTAAGATGTTTATGGCATCTGGTCAAAGTAGAACAAACATTTGAAAATCCTTTGACATAGCTGGTATTTAAAGAATAGCAATTGGCTAACATTTGTGGCTCTGTATGTTGAATATTTTGGCTCCCATTCGCTGGTATTCATTCTGAAAGATTTATAATCCTTTGGGGAGTGTGGTCAGTGACAAGAGTAGAACTAAATCCTGAAATGTGGAAAAACTAACTTTCCCTAATATAAAACTGTTCTAAAAAAAATCTCTCAAGTCTATGAATATGTTTCCAGATTTTCAGAAAAAAGCTGCTGATTTACAGAGTTTTTTTTCTATAAGGATCTAACTTCTCAATGATAAATGAAAATTTTCCATCCTTTGGCTTCAAAAGTGGCTTAGAGATCATTTAGAAAAATATAATGTCTTACCTTTTGGGCATCTACCACAAGTACACAATTCCTTAAAAATGTTATGTCATTGGTTATAGTGCATATGATGAAATCAAGCACACAAGATAGAAATAATCTAGAAGAGAAAAATTAAGAGACCTCGAAATGAAATAGGAAAGAATGACTGTGCTGAATGTGTAAGTAGGAAAGTGCTACCAAAGAAAATACAATGCAAGTATAGCAGTCAAGAAAGTCCTCTATCACACACCACTGAGAATGCCAGGACAGCATGCTCTGCTTCGGAGTTCGGTCTGTGTGTGTGGACTCTGTTGGCTTGACTGAGGCATGACATGCTGTTTGATACCTTCTTGCTTTCAAGTCATGCTTGAGTCTGAAGGCACTGCCTAAAGAACTCTATCTGAAGCTCTTGGTTTGCATTTTTAAACTTTTCATGTGGGAGCCCAGCTCTCCTCCTCCAGGTACACCAGGGGAACTTTTGGGCTCCTTTTAACCCAATTAAATTCAACAAAAGAATTGTTAAATAATTGTTTCTCTCGCTTTCTCTTTTTTTATATATTATGATTAGCATTTAGATTCTTCTTTATGATTTATGAAATATCTGCCTTCTGTTTTTAAAAAGAAAAGCATCAAAAGTGCTAATGTGTGTTTGGAGAGGTCCTGTACCCCAAAAAAGGGAGATTATAAAATTGAATGTAATAAGGATTTACTATTTTATGTTTCAAAATGAACTGTAGGACGATTGGTGGTGGTAAAAATTTCTCTTGATATAGACAAAAAGGCATTAAAAGCTATGGGAAGAAAACTCCTTATTTTCAATGTAAATAGTAAAGTGAAGGCTTTTGCCATTCTCAACTTAATCTTGAATATAGAGGACAGCCTGGATTACTCAGGAAGAAAATTAATATGAAAAGCAGACTGACAATGGTTTCAGCACAGGATAGTGGTTTGTAATATTTTTAGAGATGTGGAGGGGCTTTTATGGATGCATTAAGAGGAAAGGCTGAAGTCTAAACCTTTCTATCTTTTTGATGCTTGCCCTCTTATAATCCCATTTCAGCTTCTTATTTTAAAAGTAACACATCATATTGTATTCACAAAAGGATTTGTGTGTGTGTTTGAGATATGAAGGAGGAGGTTGGGCTGCTTGAATACAATTTCCACTTTTGTGTAAATGTATCTATGAACATGTATCTGTAATATAGCAATATAAAGTCATAATCAGCAAATGAGAATAAACATATTTTGTAGGTGTCTTTCTTCAAAAAGGAAAGAGATTTATTTGAGGCCATTCATACTGTGTTTTGAGGCAGAGACCGAAGGCCATCTTTCATGAGCACCTTTTACAAAAATAGTTTATCCTTAGCTCCATTAGAAATATTGCTCTTGTGTCTTATGAACTATTTCGGTGCTTATACTGGAACTCTTATTTACCATCCCGTCTAAATAGGAGAAGTAATATGTACTATGTTGCATCCATCAGAAGATTTTTTAAAGCATTAATGATGGGTGGACATTGCTTAAGAATTCCTGCAATGAATTCTGATTATAATTTCCTGGTGCATCTGTTTCACTGATCAATCATTACATTCTTTTAAATTCTCCCAGATTGTTTTACCTTAAAGGAGCCATTCCCCACTACCTTTTACAGCTGGTGATTAGCCAAGCAGACATTGATCACATGATTCTCAACACTGGGATAGCATTTTGCATGCGATACTGAAGGCTACCTTTTTGTCCTTTATCCATACACGGAGTCATCTCCAGTTCCTAATGGGCTTGCCACCTCCTTCCCTACTTAATCCTGGTCCCAGCGTGGATTGTTGTACTGCTTCCCACATGGTTTCCCTTTCCTCAGGTTTTCCCCTGTTCCAGACTGTTCTACATACATCTGTGAGAATAATTTCCAGACACGATTTGGATTGCACAGTATGCTGTTCAAGAACTACAGGGACCGCCTGTTACCTCTGCATAAAACTTACATTCCTCAGTGGATTTCTCAAGGCTTGCCCCTCGACTCTATTTAATGTACTAATACCACCTAATGCTCTAGCTGTTTAAAGCAGGCAGACCACCTTTAAATGTTGACTCTTAATTGGAATAATGTTTTATGATACTCTGTAAAGCTTTTTTGTGCTTCAACTCTACATGATTCATTTAACAAATTATAACCCACTCGGAGAACTTAAAAAAATTTAACATGCCATGTATGGGGAGACACATTTCCCAGTTCATGGATTCATAACCATTAAGGAAATTTCTATAGAAGCATGATCTTATTTAACCTTTCCATGGCCTTGCGTTTTCGTAGGGAGGAAATCAGACAGCTACAGTGATTGCATTGTGTTCAATGAAAGATTTCAACTTGGCGCAAGAGACCTGCCAGTTGGCAATCAGAGATGTTGGAGGCCTTGAAGTTTTGATAAATTTACTGGATACAGATGAAGTCAAATGTAAGGTGAGTGGCTTACCTCACGTGGGTGATGAGCCTTGTTCATCCCTCTTTGTGCTTCTCTTTTTACTGATACATCTCTGCTATCTCTGCCTAGTTCTTGTCTTTGCCTGCTCATCTCACTGATAGCTTGTTCCTTTTGTTCACTGCTCTTCTCTTCTTGGCTGTTCTTTATCTTCTGGTTCTTTTCCAGAACCTTTTCTATGTGCTTCTTAAATGATGAATGTTTGTCTGCATAATTGAAGGAAAATAAGGAGGCTATGTGTAACACCTGGGAACAGAAGGCATTTCCTTTAAAAACTTCATGAGGGAAGGATTTGAGGTAGACTTGGAATTTTAAAACTCTAGGACTGGTTATGTATTAAGCACTTATTTTCACCTCTAACTCCTATTTTCTCATTTAGATTGGTTCATTAAAAATCCTAAAGGAAATCAGTCATAATCCTCAAATCAGACGTAATATTGTTGACCTTGGGGGCTTACCAATTATGGTTAATATACTTGATTCTCCACATAAGAGTCTGAAATGCCTGGCAGCTGAGACAATCGCAAATGTTGCCAAGTTTAGAAGAGCCCGACGGGCAGTGAGACACCATGGAGGCATTACCAAACTGGTGAGTACCTCTGCCATTGTCATCAGCACATCACCTGCCACCAAGATGTCACCTCTCTGCTGTCCTTCCTGGCCACTCCTGGATGTTAAATAACCATAGGTGTGTTCCAGGAACCTTCTTTGGTATAACATCCTCAAAAATTGTTTTTGTGTATTCACATTAGCAACTGGCCAGAAAACAGGTCTGATCTTATTTTTCAAAGATATATACATCTAAATAAGAGATGTAATTTGCACCTACCACATTGGTGGGGAGACGTTTATGTGTGTGTGTAGTGTCGGGAAGTGCTCTGGTAGTCCATGCTCTCTGCTCTGGTGAGCTCACCATGAGGACTGCCTCCCAAGGAGACTGTCAGAGCAACAGACATTTATTCATCTCATTGTTACTTATGATAGTGACAACTGAAAACTATGTTTACCATATGAGATTGGTAAAATAATATGAAGTGTATCTCGAGGAAACATGCATCATCAGCTATCAGTATATAATATTATATAAAATTATGACAGGATCAAAACCTGATTGACACATATGACCCCAATTTTCAAAGACCTACCTAACAAGTATATAACAAGTTTTCTATAAAAACATGTGAAATAAATACACAAAATTGTACGCAGGTGTTTCCTCTGAAATAACTACCAATTTTTTTTCATATTTTTCCACATTTGCCAATTTGTTGTGTATTATTTTTATAATTAAAAAATGATTATATCAATAACTGTCACTGAAAGAAATAAGTGAACATTCTGTTCAACACTCATGTCAAGAAAACGTAGGGCATTAAGGAAATGCATTTTCATCCACCTTCCAAAGGATCTTGTGTTCCTCCTATAGCGTTTACATACTGGACAGTCTCCACTTCTATAGTTTGAGCTCCTTGAGATAAGAGATGTGTCTTACTTATCTTACTGTCATCTATAGCACTTAGCCCAGTACCCTACACATATGAAAGGTTAATAAATATACACTGAATCAATATGCATTTAACAGGAATGCATACACAGTGAAATGTGTTTAGAAATTTACTGAGAGATTCTGTGTACAGATCTTCCTTGATTTACAATGGAGTTATATGTCCAGATAAACCCATTGTAAGTTGAAAATACCGTAAGTTGAAATGCATTTAAGTTGAAATGCATTTAATACAGCTAACATACTGAATATCACAGATAAGCCTTGCCTACCTTAAACATGCTCAAAATACTTCTCTTAGCCTCTAGTTGGGCAAAATTATCTAACACAAAGCCTATTTTGTAATAAAGCATTGATATCTCCTGTAATTTACTGAATACTGTACAGAAAGTGAAAACACAATGGCTACAGATTGGGAACAAAATGGTTGTAACCATATCAGTTGCTTACCCTTGTGATGTTGTGGCTGACAGACCTGAGGCTTGCTGCCACTGTCCAGCATCACAAGAATGTAACATACATATTACTAGCTCAGATAAAATTCCAAATAGGATTTCTACTGAATGCATATCACTTTCACACCATAGTAAAGTTGAAAAATAAGTTGAACCATCATAAATTGGGGACCGTCTGATGTCACTTGTAATCTGTAGATCACAATAGAGTGTAATTATTTGCTTCAAAAATAAGATAGATTTATGGCTGCATAGATGGATAAATAGATGGTTAGCTATGAGATAAAACAAATGTGATAATGTTAATTATAGAATCTAGGGGATGTATACATTTTTTGCTGTATAATCACTGTACAACTCTTTCAGCCATTGTGTATGTTTGAAAATTTTTCATAATAAAATGTTGGGGAAAGGTAATTATTAGTATGATTATCAATGTTCTGCTTAAGTAATGAAATAATACATTAGGCTGATGTGGCTGTCTACTGGAATTATGAATAATGTATAGAATAAATGAATAATGTAACTTAAAACTATAAATTTTAGTAAATTTCTTTTATGAGAGTCTTATATATCACATTCGGGGACCTAGAATTTGGTACCTGAATTGCAATTACTTAGTCAAGATAATGCTACACATTTTAATATAATCTTACATGATAGCTAAGTTAGGAATGGGAAAGAAGAGTAATAGATCAACCATTAATAGACTTGTAATTACTAGGTTGAGAACACATCTGAGAAAGATCAGGATTGGTAATCCATTTTTGGTTTGCTAACAATATGAGGGTAGATGACATACAGATAAGAGTCCCTCACTAAAATGGGAAGAGAGGGAGATCACTCAGTACAGAGATGGAACAGTGGGCTTGTTATGACATCAGAGCAAGGGAATGGAGGTTAAAAGGAGAGCAGGCAGGAGGCCATTGACCACAGTGGGGTTTGGGCACTTAGATGGAGATAGATCTCGAAAGAGGCACACGTGGTAGAAAACCTGGGCAGAAGTTAAGAATTCTGAGCAAGCAGAAAGAATGCATCCATGCAGGGAAGGATTGTAAGAACCCGGGCTGCAGATATAGTATACAAATATTGTTAATATAAATGTAACAGCCATATTAATATTAATACAATCTTGGTGAGATTAAATTTCTTGTAGGAAGGAAATATAAAGGCTCCCAAATCTGGAGGAAGGTATATTTTGAAGGGTTTTGTTTCTTTGCTTTCACTGACTATTTCTGTGTAGTATGAAAATTAATTCTTAGAAGTATTCTGATTTTTGATGGAAGTTAGCTTGGTATCAGCCCTGTAACTGTTGTGGGAAATCTTGTTTTATTTTAAAGATTCCCACATACATTGTATTTATCTGTTTTTGTAGGTCGCTTTACTGGACTGTGCACAGAGTTCAGCAGAACCAGCTCAATCAAGTCTGTATGATGCCAGAGACGTGGAAGTAGCTCGCTGTGGGGCACTGGCATTATGGAGCTGTAGTAAGAGTTATGCGAATAAAGAAGCCATTCGTAAAGCCGGCGGCATACCTTTGTTGGCTCACTTACTGAAGACTTCTCATGAAAACATGCTAATTCCAGTGGTGGGGACATTGCAAGAATGTGCATCAGAGGTACTCAAGCCAGCTCTGCTTCCCTTGTTTTCATTTACATTAACTTTTTTTTAGTTGAATAATAATTTTTAAGATTATTGTGACTGCTAAGGATTTTTTTTGAGAAGTCAGCAGTTCTTTAGGAAGAGATGAAACTAATAGAACATTAATTAAATGGTTACCTGTGTGATGTATTTTTTAAAATGTTGACTAAATTCTCTTATGATACAGTTCTGTTAATCTTGGACTTTAGTGTTTTTTAAGAAAGTTTGTTTGGCATACTTATTAGTAAATGTAAATAGATATTTATATGCATGCATTACACATGTAAATATTTAAATTTAAGGGATCCCTGGATGGCTCAGTGGTTTAGCACCTGCCTTTGGCCCAGGGTGTGATCCTGGAATCCTGGGATCAAGTCCCATGTGAGGCTCCCTGCATGGAGCCTATTTTTCCTTCTGCCAGTGTCTCTGACTCTTTCTCTGTGCCTCTCATGAATAAATAAATAAAATCTTTAAAAAAATATTTAAATTTGTATTCTTAGGAAAACTACCGAGCTGCAATCAAAGCAGAAAGGATAATTGAAAATCTAGTGAAGAACCTAAATAGTGAGAATGAACAACTACAGGAACATTGTGCCATGGCCATCTACCAGGTATGGTGGACTCCCCAGCAAAGTTGTGGTGTTCTTCATATAGTTAAGGTGGCATTTCTAAATATGAAGTTTCATTCTCTGGCGCTATGACTCAGGAATCTGCATTTTCAGCAAGAATCCCCAGGGATTTTTCTGCACACACAGGTCTGCATCACTGTGCTAATGATAGATGCCTGTGTATGTGAGAGAGAGAAGCCTGCTCCAACATATCTTGATTATGTACATTTCTAGAAGGTACTTATATATCTTTGTCTCCTAAAACAAGTTACTTAGTGTAAAATAGCTAAATATATGCATGGTGCCTTTATATTGCTTTTCTTTTTTTTTATTTTTTTTTAAATTTTTTTTATTTATTTATTTATGATAGGCACACAGTGAGAGAGAGAGAGGCAGAGACACAGGCAGAGGGAGAAGCAGGCTCCATGCACCGGGAGCCGGACGTGGGATTCGATCCTGGGTCTCCAGGATCGCGCCCTGGGCCAAAGGCAGGCGCCAAACCACTGCGCCACCCAGGGATCCCTATATTGCTTTTCAAGTACCCTGTTCAAACATACTGATCTTGGGAAATTTATCTTCTGCCAAGACGGATGATGAATGAGTGTGTGCTTGTGTGTGTGTGTGTGTATTCCTGTTGTATCTTTTTATTATTTTAATCTTCATTAGCTTTTTGTGAGTTATGCATTTCATAGTACATCAGAAAATGGAAGAAAAGGTAGCCTTGACAAATTAGTAGATGGCTGCTTACTGGCCATTCCAGCCTCTACCTATCAGAGAAATCAGAGCTGATTTCCTAGAGGAATACATTTTAAAATGTGCACAGTGACAGTATGCCAGAATGACAGAGTTAGAGAAAGGGGTTCATGTCAGTAGAGAATTGTATTAGTTTGCAAGGGCTGCCATAACAAAATACCATACACTGGGTGTCTTAAATAACAGAAATTTATTTCCTTTAGTTCTGGAGGTTACAAGTTTGAGATCAAGGTGTTGATAGCATTGATTCCTTCTGGAGACTCTCTCCTTGGCTTGTAGATGGTCATCTTCATGTTCACATGTCTCCACATGTTCCTTCCTCTGTGTCCTAATATTTTTCTTCTAAGGATACCAATCATATTGGGTTAGAGCCCACTTCAGTGACCTTTTTTAACCTTAATTACCTCTTTAAAGATTTTATCTTCAAATATGGTTACATTCTGACATACAGGGGTTAGGACTTTGATATATATCAGTTTTAAGGAAACACAACTCATAACGAGATATATATATATATATATAGCCTTGACTTGCATACATGCCTCATATGAGTAATTATAAAGGATTGGTTAGAAATAGTGATTAAGTTTTTAGAAGTTGCAATGTAAAAAACTGAAAATCATAAATAAAAGATAAAATGGCAGGTGCCTTGTGTGCATTTACTGTGAGGATTTCTTCTAGTGGCCCTCACAGATGATGCATGACATGCATCTGTATCATGTGGCCTCACAACCAACTGTATGCCTAGGATGATAACATATATATATATACACCAAATTTAGCATCTTTTTTCTCTCAAACCTGGGAATCATGATAAGCTGGGAACATCTATGCAGTACATATTTACTTCAAAAGATGACACAAATATGGATAAACATAATACTTATCTCAAAGGATGACACAAACTTCTGGACAAATATATATGAATATAATGCCATTTGCTATTGATATAACTAACTCTTCAGAGCATAGAAACTCTATTAGGGAAATGCTCATCTCTTAGATTTGGGGGCAGAAACACTGAAGATCAGACTAAAGCTTTATCACTCAGCTATCTTTTCTATACTTTCCCGAGACTGGGGATTGCATGACTGCAGAAATTCTCTGTCCATGCATGTGGTATTCTAGATTTCTTACCAACCTCTCTTTCTGTCTTCATGGAAGCCCACACTACCTCAGAACAGCTTGGAAGAATTTCCAAGCATGTAGAAAGTTCTAGACATTGCCAAAATCATGTAAGGGAAGAGAGACACTGTCAGATAACTGCCAATATAAAGGAGAATTATATTTTATTTGGAGGCCCCTTCAGAAAATGATACTCTCTGAAAAGAAGATTTGTAGCCACCAGCATGTCAGCCTCTTTAACAATCACTGGAAGCTTGATATTCCTTCATCACTGACAGCCTCTGATTTGACTTTTTGTGTAGTGTGCTGAAGATAAGGAAACCCGTGACCTGGTTAGACTGCACGGAGGACTTAAACCCCTGGCCAGTCTGCTCAATAACACTGACAATAAAGAACGGTTGGCTGCTGTCACTGGGGCAATATGGAAATGTTCTATCAGCAAAGAGAATGTGACCAAGTAAGAGAAGCCTTTTAATATTCTATAATAAAAACATGGCCATTGAGGAATAGCTGTATTCTTAACTCACTGAAACTACATTGTATATAGTGAGTCCTTCAACTAACATCTTCTCTTATTAATATGTAAATTTTAAAAAAGATTTTATTTATTTGAGAGAGAGAGAGAGAGTATGAGTAAGGTGAGGCAAAGAGGAAGAGGGAGAAGTAGACTCCACTGAGCGGGGAGTCCAACATGGGGTTTGATCCCAGGATGCTAAGATTATGACCTGAGGCAAAGGCTGGCACTTAACCAACTGAGCTATCCAGGTGCCCCAATATATAAATGTTTCTAAATAAAAGTATGGATGCATAAAATTTGTGGCCATTAAACTACATTCCCATAATGTTATTTTAGTAAAGAATCGATCCTAATACAACTCCTATAGTTTTTATACATGTACCTTCTAGACCAATTTGGCAGAATCAAGGTATTTTTAGAAATGAAAGACTTCTACTTCCCATCCCACCACCTGGCAATGGTTTTCTGTGCCTCACTAAAGGACTTGCTGACATAGTCTGTGTGAATGGGTTCTTTTTCTTTGGGGCAGCTGTTTAAATTATAAGTATCTCTGATTTCTTGTAGAGACCTGTGATGGTGAGGGGTTGAATTTCCCACTGAATCTTTAGAGATGGAAGTGGTTCCATTCTTTTTCCTTTTTTAAACATAATTGAGTCAGCTGAATGCCAGTTAACCAGTTAAAGTGTAGTCATTTTCAAATTATTTCATTGAATTTTAAAATACTTGTAAACTGATTTATTTTAATCTTCAAATTTATCTCTTCATATACTTTTAGAGTTCTTATGCCCTATGATGTATATTCTGAGGCAACCCTTCTTTGTCTGAATGTGATGATTTTTTTTTAAGATCCTCAGGCACCCCCCTCTCTGATCACGAAGCCCTGATGGCTACTCTGTGTGTGAGACACAGCCCCCAGCAGCACACCCCTGACCCCACTCAGGGACCAGCAGAAAGGTCGAGGTTGATCAGCGTATTAAAGGAGGCCTGGACAGAGCTGGACCTGGGTGTGGCTCAAGCTCAGTGGTGGGCCACCTTCGCTGGCTACGTGATTGGCCTAGGGCTGCTTCTGCTGGCACTGCTGTGTGCCTTGGCAGCTGGAGGAGGGGTCAGGGAAGTTGCCATACTCTTCTGGACCCCCAGCATGGGAGTGCTGCTGGGGGCGGGTGCAGTCTACCTCTTCCACATGCAGGAGGCCAAGGGCTTATCGAGGGCTCACGCTGAGCTCCAGCACGTGCTGAGAAGAGCAAGGGAGGCTCTTAAAAAAAGAAAGGCTCTTTCTATTTACCTGAGAGAGAGAGAGAAAGTATGCGTGTGTGGGGGGAGGGTGAGAGGGAGAGAGAGAATCTCAAGCAGACTCCCCACTGAGCATGGAGCCCAACTTGGGGGCTTGATCTCTGAATGTTGAGATCATGACCTGCACTGAAATCAAGAGGCAGATGCTCAATCAGCTGAGCCACCCAAGTGCCCCTCAGTGTGATGATTTAACAAGAAATTCACATCTTACTTAACAGAAGATAGATTTATTTTTGTTTTGTTCATGTAAAATAGTCTCTATGACATGGGAAAAACACTTGTAGAATAGTAGAACTGCTGACACTGTCATTTGGAAGAAGTTGTAGTTGTCTTAGAGACTGTATAGTATAGTGATTAAAGGTGCAAATGGCTAGATATGGATGCCAGCATCGCTGTGTACCAAGCTTCAAATGAGCTTTCTGAGAATGGGGATTGTGATCGTACTTGCATCATAATAGGGTTTTTGTAAGGACTGAGTGAGCATATGGTTGGCATTTGGCAATTTTGTGCTATTAATATTATCAGCTGATTTTATACCAAAATTAATATCGTTCCTCTCTTTCCCTCCCCCTATCTCTTTTTCTTGTGATGAACTTAGGTTTCGAGAATACAAAGCCATTGAAACTTTGGTGGGACTTTTAACTGACCAGCCTGAAGAAGTACTTGTGAATGTGGTTGGTGCATTGGGAGAATGTTGTCAGGAATATGAAAACCGTGTCCTTGTCCGGAAATGTGGTGGCATTCAACCACTCGTAAACCTCCTTGTTGGAATAAACCAAACTCTTCTTGTCAATGTCACAAAAGCAGTTGGTGCTTGTGCAGTAGAACCTGAAAGTATGATGTAAGTAGCTTCACAACTGAAAGATTTTATTTGAGAGTGTTAGGGGAAATGCTCAGGTCATAATAGAATAGTGTCATCACTTAGAATTGGCGTGCACAAATGGTGAAAAAGTAAAATGGATTTACTTATAAATAACCACAAGATTATCAGTCATGAGTTACAGAGCCACATTGTTCCTTTGGATGAGCTTGAGGGCTGAGGCTGGGCATATTGGGAGGACTTAACATTCCCAGTAATTAATATCCCACCTGGAAACCTTCATATAATCAACAAAATTTTTCTCTGCTTCCTAAGGAAGAATTATCTATCTATCTAACTGAGACCCTAGGTAGTTCTAGGTAGCATTCTCACAGTATCCTTGTTTCTCAATTCAATTCAGCAAACATATTTTAAGCACCTAACAAGTTAGCTGTGAACTAACAAGGGAAAGAGACAAAGAATTTTAAGCTGTGATCTTGTTCCTTAAGCAAATTTTTGTCTAATTAGGAAGAAAAGACTTAAACGTTATACAATGTAAGAACAATAGCAAGATTATATAGAGATTATACATACATAAATATATATTTAAAAATATAAACATATTTGTGTATAAATTAAATGTAAATATATTTACATGAAATATGATTGTATGTGTGTGTGTGTGTGTGTGTGTATGTGTGCAGAAAGGCAAGAATCCATATGGGTCAAATATTGTATGAGGGTTATCCAGAGAACCAGAACCAACAGGATGAGAAAGGTGGGAGGAGTAGGGGGGATAGATTTAAGGAATTGGTTCAGGTGATTGTGGAGGCTTGGCAAGTCCCAAGGCTGCAGGCTGGAGACTCAGGAAAGAGCGGCATTTTGAGGTCAAAAGCAGTTTGCTGGCAGAATTCCTTCTTGCTCAGAGGAAGTCAGCCTTTTTTTCTACTAAGGCCTTCTGATTGGATGAGGCCCACTAAGTCATGGAGGATTATCTGCTATACTCAAAGTCCACCAATTTAGATATCAATCTCATCCCAGAAAATACCTTCACAGAAATATGCAAAACAATGTTTGAGCAGGGGCGCCTGGGTGGCGCAGTTAGTTGAGCACTTGACTCTTGATCTCAGCTCAGGTCATGATCTCAGGGTTGTGAGATCAAGTCCCACATCAGGCTTCTATGTTGAGTATGGGTCCTGCTTGAGATTCTCCCTCTTGCTCTGGTCCTCCTGCTGGCATGTATGCTCTCTCTCTCTCTCTCTCTCTCTCTCTCAAAAAAAAAAAAAGTTTGATCAAGTATCTGGGCATCCCTTAACCCAGCTAAGTTGACACATCAACATTAACCATCACATATCCACCCCTTGTCAACTTGGTACCCACTCATGCATCTCCTTAAACCATACTTAATCTCCATAGAAAGATAATAACAAGGCCATATTCCTGCCTACCACTATACAACTATCCAGTGTACCACTGAAAATGCACTTAGCCCTTTTCTTAGAAGAGGAAGCAAAGTTCTTGGATGATGTTTATTCTTTTCCTTGATATCCTATAAATACACTGATGTAAAGTTCATCATACTTAAAAACTATGATAGAAAGTTAATGTCTCATTTACATGATAAGAGGATAAGAGGGAAGAAAAGAAACACACACACACACACACACACACACACACATAATCCATAACAAAATAAGGAGTATGTGACAATCACAGTACTCATTCTATAACTGGCCATGTGGTCATAGCTGGTATTTACAACTACCTTCTTTCATGACCCATTCCATATTCCCTTTGCTTTCAGCAAGTACTTTAGCTGGTTGTGGTTCTTTACCTGGTGGGGTAACCCAAACCTTCATTCCTGAAGGTCTGGGCCATTAGTATTCCTGCCTAGATTGGGTTGTTCTAATTTTCCATCTACCTTAATCACAGGGCATGGTAATACTTAAGAGATGCCCTAAGGGATCTCCTGTTTTCCAGATAATAGTCTTCTTTACCTCCATTGTGGAGTAGCAGTCCCTCGATAATTGGGATCAGTCACCCCAGCCAACACAGTAACTCCCTCCATTGCTTATTGATTTAGAGGCATGGGGAGGCCAGAGTGCCTGGGAGGCAGGTTTAACTTTCAATTCAGTATAACCATTGTTGTGTCTCCTAGTGGAAGCATTCCTCCCTGTGGGACAAAGACCTCTAAACCAGCAAAGTAGAAGGTCACAGGAACAGGAAGCAAAAAATTTGCTAGTGGATCAGTCACTAGGGGTAATAGTGAGTCGTAGGTACCACTCTCATTTCCATTCCCTGATTCCTAGACCCATGAGTCCTGGCTATGTATGAAAGAACACCAAGTTATTTGGCAATTGGTTAGCTCTATTGGCCTATCCTATATAATCCCAGAGATCTGGCAACCTTCCTTCATTTCATCTTTTTCTGTCCACTTCAGTCCAGGAGAGCAGTGTTTATTAAGATGGTTGATTGGATCCATGAGTCACACCTATAATCTTTTAATCATATGACTCTCCTATGTATCTCCCATATCATTTCATTCTGATTCACTCCTTCATTCAGCTCTTCAGTATGTATGACCAGGCACCCAGGGCTGCTGTGTAAGGATATATCCTGCACAACTCTAGGGAGCACCATTCCCGTGGACGTATACAGAGCATCATACTTTGGGGCCATACATACAACCCTGCAGAAATGTATTATTTCCTATCTATTTCACCATTTGGTACCAGAAGCTTTTACCCTATGCCAGTCGTCTCTGGTAGTGCCCTCTTCCTTCTCACTTTCCTGGCTTTTGTGACTCATTTGTGTTCATGAAGGTCCTCTTCCTTCATGGGAAGCCTGCAACTTCTAAGACAGCCCTGAAACACTGTTAATGTGAATCTCATCTCACCGCATATCTGGAATAAAAGTACTAAAGCCTCTATAATTCTTTTTGGATTTGGCTTCTGGAACCTTAGGCTCAGGGATTTCAGGCACCAAGGAACACTAGCTGTACGCATGATAACTTCAAGGAAAGAAGGGCTTATAAAACAGTTTTCTATTGTATTTCTCTTTCGGAAAAACACATGGTGTTCAGTAGCACATGATAAACACTTGTCAGTATTGGGTTTATGTATTTCTTTTGATCTTTGGCTCTTGCTTACTTTTTGTCTCTCACATCTGCCAATGACACCAGCTGCCTCTGAACTTGTTTTGAATGTATCCTCCTGCTCTCTGCCTTCAGTTGAGGTTCTGGCATCTCTTACCTGGACAATTGAAGCAGGTCCTATTTGTTCTCATCTCACATCTCTCCCCTTCCACACCTCCCTGCATGGCACTGAAATTTATTCTTCTAAACTGTAGGTCTGATAGGGTTGTTTTCTTGGCCTAAAGAACTATCAATGCCCTCTCAAGCTTTGAAAACCCAACCTAAGTTCCTTACCCTGGTATTCAAAGCATTTGCCTCCTGGCCCCTTTCTACCTCTCAAGCTTCATCTTGAAAGTAGAGTGTATAATGTATATAGTAACCAACAATTTTTCCCTATAGTGAAGAGTCTGTTTCTTGGTTTGTCTCTCTCTGTATTTTTTCCTTTATTATTTGTTTTGTTTCTTAAATTCTACATGAGTGAGAATATGATATTTGTCTTTCTCTAATTTCACTTAACATTATATGCTTTAGCTCCATCCATGTCATTGCAAATGGCAAAATTGTATTCTTTTTATGGCTAAATAATATTCCATTATGTGTATCGGGGTGTGTGTGTGTGTGTACACTTAGGCTTCCTCCAGTAGTTTGGCTATTGTAAATGCAATAAACATAAAGGTTTATGTATCACTTTGAATTAGTGTTTTTGTATTTTAGAAGTAAATACTCAGTAGTGTGATTCCAGGATCATAGGGTAGTTCTATTTTTAACTTTTTGAGGAACCTCCATACTGCAGAGTGGTTGCACCAGTTTGCATTCGCACCAACACTGCAAGAGGGTTCCTGTCTCCACATCCTTGCCAGCACCTGTTGTTTCACATGTTACTGATTTTAGCCATTCTGACAGGTGTGAGGTGATATCTCATTGTGGTTTTGATTTGTATTTCCTTGATGCCAAGTAATGTTGAGCATGTTTTCATGTGTTTGTTGGCCATCTGTATGTCTTCTTTGAAGAAATGTCTGTTCATGTCTTCTGCCTATTTTTAAATTGGGTTATTATTTTTTTTTGGCTGTTGAGTTGTATAAGTTCTTTATATATTTTGAATACTAACCTCTTATTGTGGATCTGTCATTTGCAAATATCTTCTCCCATTCAGGTGGTTGCCTTTTAGTTTTGTTGATTGTTTCCTTTGCTATGCAAAAGCTTTTTATTTTTATTAAGTCCCAATAGTTTATTTTTGCTTTTGTTCTCCTTGCCTCAGGAGACATACTTAGAAAGATGTTGCTATGGCCGGTGTCAGAAATTACTGCCTGCACACTCTTCAAGGATTTTTAAAAATATTTTATTTATTTATTCATGAGAGATACACACACAGAGAGAGAGAGGGAGAGGCAGAGACACAGGCAGAGGGAGAAGCAGGCTCCATGCCAGAAGCCCAATGTGGGATTCAATCACAGGACTCAGATCACACCCTGAGCCAAAGGCAGACTACTCAACCGCTGAGCCACCCAGACGTCCCTCTTAAAGGATTTTTATGGTTTCAGGTCTCACATTTAGGTCTTTCATCCATTTTGAGTTTACTTTTATGTATAGTATAAGAAAGTGTCCAGTATCATTCTTTTGCATGTAGCTGTCCAGTTTTCCCAACACCATTTGTTGAAAAGACTGTCTTTTCCCATTGCATATTCTTTCCTCTTTTGTCAAAAACTAGTTGACCACATAAGGATGGATTTATTTCTGGGTTTTCTGTTCTGCTCCAATAATAAATAACAAATATATTGAATTCCATTCATATAGGTTAGAATTAATTATTGCAAAGCCCCTCCTTCTATTCTGTATCTCTGATTTAATGATTTCCACATAAGTTATTACCAGGTTATCTAGTTGACCTGTAAAAATTACTTCTAAATGTCATCATTACATTACTTTTACAACAGGCCTTCAAACTCTTTTTAATATAACTATATTAGGCAAATTGTTATATTGATTTTTCAGTTGAACCCATTCAAGGAAAAGCCAGAGGAAACAGCTACATATTTTTCTTTTTTTTTTTTTAATTAAGATTTATTTATTTGACAGAGAGAACACAAGCAGAGGGAACAACAGGCAGAGGAAGAGGGAGAAGCAAGCTCCCTGATGAGAGGGAGCCCAATGCAGGACTCAATCCCAGGACTCTGGGATCCTGACCTGAGCCTAAGGCTTAACCGACTGAGCCACTTGGGGACCCCATATAGTTTTCTTATTCTGAATCTTAACATAGGTTTTGAAGCAACAAAATGTAATGAGGAACAACTCAGTAATAAACAGCAAGCCTCAAGGACTTTCTGACTGAGTTGAGGAGACAGACAAGTAATTTTACTATGGTAGAGTAGATAATGAAATGGCTATAAACAAACATTATTTGTAAATATACAGTACTAGTTTGAATAACTTTATGCAACATTTGACTTCTGGTTAATATGAAAACTACAAAAAAAGAAGAGAAATGGGAAAAGGTATGTCCTCTCAAACAAGGAAATGCCACAGTTCCAAATCTTAAATGTAAAACGCACCTGAAAAATGTAGGTAAATTACTGACCTGTGTGTAATATGTTGACAGCTAACACATGCTGCTTCATATCTCGAGATTTCCCCCCAAATAAGTGTCATGGTCATGAAATGTATAGCCAACCTTTTTTCTTCTTCATAACAGAGACTAGGGGAGTAAATAGGCCTTGGAAGAAGTGAGGAATTTCCCATCAGAGACCTAGTTTTGCACGTAAAACACCAGAAGTGGAGCCTAACGAAAAGTCATATGTACATGTTATTTTATATTGTCTACAGCAGTCTTCTAGCCCAAGCAAACTGTTGGAGACCCCTTGGAGTGAAAAGAATACTAGAGACTATGACTGCTGGATTGCAACACAATGAAGCTATAAATTTTTAGAGATTTGGAGTAAGCCAGATTGACTGTTTGAATGCTCAAAACTGAATGAAAGAGATGTGTTCACAAGGCAAAGAGAATAGCAGATTTTTGTAGGATTTTGAGGTAATTCCATCATAAAAAGAAACAGATAGATTCAGACAAAAAATTTCGCTACAATCACAAGGCTATTAAGACAGTATACTCCCTCATAATAAAGGAGCCAAAAGAAATTACATAAAATTTTACAAAAAGACTTTATAAGACAACTTAAGTTGTTATGACAAACTAGTTGTCAGAGCTCAGAAGAGAAATAAAAAAATTATTGAACTTAAAGTCTGAATAGATGCAAAAGAAGTGTGATAGACACAACCAAAAACACCATCAGGCAAGTGGTATATAGGAAATATAAAATGAAATGAAGAATATATTAATATTACAATAGGGAAATTGGTAAATATGGAACCCAAGGAGACCCAACTTAAACATAATGGATATTCCTTAAGAAGAGGCTAGAACCAGTGGAATATGATCTTAATTAAAGATAACAAAGAAAAAAATTTTATGTGATTCTGTAGGCCAAAAGACCCAACAAGACCTTAGTAATATTGATACAGAATAGCCTACAGTAATGCATCCTGATAAATCTACTTGTATCTCAAAAGTAAAGGAAAAAACAAATATATCTAGGCAAAAGAACAAACCATGAGGACTAAATGCCTTCATATTCCTCCACAACTTCTTTGAAGGTCAAAAAACATTAATTGAAGGATCAAATCCCTCAGATTAACATTGTAAGGTAGAAAAAAAAAATTACCCAAGAATTTCACATCCAGCCCAGTTGTTCTTCAAGTGTGAAGGTAGTAGCACATTCTCAATCATGCAAGGATTCGGTAAACATAGTACTAGATCTTCTTGAAAAAAATTGCCAATTACAGAAAGTCAATCAAGAAATTAAAGTATTTTAAAACAGCAAACTAGGGATCCCTGGGTGGCTCAGCGGTTTAGCGCCTGCCTTTGGCCCAGGGCATGATCCTGGAGTCTCGGGATTGAGTCCCATGTCAGGCTTCCGGCATGGAGCCTGCTTCTGCCTTCTCCTGTGTCTGCCTCTCTCTCTCTCTCTTTCTATGTCTATCATGAATAAATAAATAAAACAGCAAAATATGGCTAAAATGTATCAGTGGAGACCATTGAGTTTCTTTAAATATTAAACTAAGGAAATAATGGAGGAGTTATCATTGGAGGAATCATACTATTTTATAGATACTAATGATAATAATTTAGCAATACAACTATCTGATAAAAATAAAACAAATACAAGATAAGTGAGTCAGTGTGTAAATGTTATCCTCTTTCACATAAATGAATCAGTAGATACTGTATACAACATTCTCTTATCTGTTTATCATCTGTGCATCCATTTTCTCTAACTGTTATCCATCCTGTTTAGCTTTAGGCATAAAGAAATGTCCAGAATCATATACATTAATTATCAATGATCATTATTTCTGAAAGGCAGGATTTGGATCACTTCTTATTTTCTTCTTTATATGTTTCTATATAGTCTATATGATAAATACGTATCATTACAAAATTAAAGTTCTTGTTTAATACCTTTCACAATCCCCTTTTATTCTGGGGCGCCTGGGTGGCTCAGTCAGTTAAGCATCTGATTCTTGGTTTCAGTTCCGGTCATGATCGCAGGGTCCTGAGATGGAGCCCTGCATCAGCCTCCCGCAGTCAGCATGCAGTCTGCTTGAGATTCTCTCTCTCCCTCTGCCTCTCCCCCCTCAAATAAATAAATAAATCTTTAAAAAAAGCATAGATTCTGGAACCATTGCTTGGATGCCAGTCTTATCACTTACCAACTATGTTTCCTTTGGCAAATTATTAAACTACTTGATGTCTTGGTTACAACATATAAAAAATGGGAATGGTAAGGATACCTATCTCATTGGATTGTTGTGATGACTGTGTTAATTAATATGTGTAAAGTACTTATGTAATAAGTACTGGGTAAATGTTCATGTAGCAGTGGGTTCGATTAATAACAATTTAAAATGATAATACGTAAATAGAAAATTAAAGTCAGACTGTCTAGTGTCTGTACTCATCTACAGATGAATTCCTTGTTTCTATGTTACTTTTGCATCAAATTAATCATGCTATTTAATTTGCTTTAAGTTGAGAACAAGTGGCCCCTAAATGGTGAATAACACACTTTAAACCCTCACCTGCAATTAGAAGCTTGGAGGGTGTGGCATTGATATGTAAATAGGCAATTACAATTCAGGCCTTTGCATCATGCTAATACATTTACTTTTTGTTTGAAAGTTGACTGAAAGTTACTGAAGGGTTGTAAGTATAGCATGAGACAGAGGACCATGTTAAGGGATCATTGTAGGCCAGAGGTGAAGGTGGCTTAAACTAAGCCAGTGGAATATAATATAATAAAAAATAAAGAAATTGACAGATTAAAGAGATATAAAGGGGAAGAATGAATAAAACCCGGTGAATGATTAAACATGAGTTCTAAATAAGAAGGAATAGTGATGGATAATATTTAGGATTCTTTTTTTAATTGAATAAATTTGATGTGTCACATGTGAGTGTAAGATGTACAGTATGTTGCTTTGATATCATATGCATATTGAGGTTTCTGACTTTGGCAACTAGATAGATAATGGTCCCCCACTTACTGACATGGAGGATATAGGTACAGTACTAGTGAATGAAGAAGGAACTTGACTAGGGGAGGAATGAAATCAATTTTTTCATCATTATAATACCTAACACAGTCCAAGGCTCAGGGTAGACACCCAACAAACATTTCTTATGGAATGGATGGTGAATTCGGTTACAGTTGGGTGGACACTGAGGTTCCCATGGCATGTTCATTTGCTGATGGCGACCAGTTATTGGATTTAGTCGTGTCTAAAGCTCAGGATAGAAATGCAGGTTAGACATAGTGTCATAATATTTGGTAACTGAAGTCATAGCTATACATGAGAGATTGTGAGGATGAAAGCAGAACGAACAGGATCCTACTTGAACCTGATCTTTCAGGGAGAAGCAATGTACAGGAAGTACCTATAAAGAAACTGAGAAGAATCAGCAAGAGTTGTGAGGGAAATTAAATGAGTTATTGAAAAAAAAAAAAAAGAAAGAAAGGAAAGAGAACATTTAAAAGAGCAAAAGAGTTCAAAACTGTCAAATTCTCTGAGAAGGCCTCATAAGATAAAGACAAAATTGTCCTTCCTTGTGCAACAAGGGGTTGATGGATCCTTTTGTACTCGTAAATACGGTTTTCCCACAAATGTTTTTATAAACGCACTAAGGTGGTTTCAGAAAACAGTGTTTTGAACTTGGTAAGAATCCAAACAGCATTGCTCTTGGCATCATATTTCAGGCATGGCTGTTCTTGCTAGATTTGTAGGATTTATTGCATCTTTGAGCTTTCAGGTAAATGGTAAGGAAATGACAAACAAATACCTCTCCCGCATGTGAGTCTGATATAATTCATAGGTTAGGAACTTATTTTAATGACTAGCAGTTTTATGTTTTAGTGATTTGTCTGTGGCTGTGGCTAAGGCTTAGGTCACATAGCAGGATAAACATATACTCATAGCACAGTTTTATGAACTTTGTGCAATAGAATGCATAAGCAGTTCTCCCTTTTAAATAAGAATCAGAAACATCTTAATAATAACAATTTGGCTACTGAATCAAAAATGATTTTTGAGAAACCAATGATTTCATAAAACTCTATTGGCTTTTTTTAGTACTTCAGATGACTGCTTTTAGAAACTCAATATGAATTATTTCATATTAATTATGCCCTTGCCCAGGAGCTAAAATGGAACAGCATTCTGACATACAAAGTTCGTGAAAAAGTAGATTTTTTGTGCTGAATTTTCTCTTCTTGTTGACTTAATATCTACTTGAAATGTACAGAATTCATCTGGAAGTAATCTGGCTTTCAGGTATATGAAATCACACCAACATTGCAAAAAACACTTGAGTTTGCAAAATGTAATTTTCTATTAAAAGACTGTAAAAATCCAAAATAAAAAGCATAGAAGTTAAAAACTTAATAAATATCCATGATTTATTTTCTACATGTCAGGATCTTAACTTTTTAAAAACATTTTTTAAACTTTTTTTTAAGACTTATTTATTTATTATTCATAGAGACAGATAGAGAGAGAGAGAGAGAAGCAGAGACAGGCAGAGGGAGAAACAGGCTCCACACAGGGAGCCCAATGAGGGATTTGATCCCGGGACTCCAAGATCACGCCCTGGGCCAAAAGCAGGCGCTAAACCACTGAGCCATCCAGGGATCACCTAACTTTTATAGTAGCACCAGACTTATGGAAAAGTTGAAAAAATAGAGAGATTTCCCATATACCCTTTATCCAGCTTCCCTTAACATCCTCCATAACCACAGTGAAATTATAGGACTCTTTGTTGAAGTGTAGATTTTTCACTTTGAAGAGTAAAGTTTCCTTAATGTGGATTTTGTGCATTTTTGTTCAGGTCATTCCTAAGTATTTCATCTTCTTTGTTGATGTTATATATGGTTTTTTTCCTGCCATTATGTCCCTCAATTAATTGTCTCTATGAACACTATTAAATTTTATATATTAATTCTATATGGAGCTATCTTACAGAATGCTCTCATTATTTGAGTTCATTTTATTATTAACTGTCTAAGCACAGTGGTTGACACACTGTAGCCCATGGTCCAAACCCTTTCTTTATAAATAAAGTTTTATTGGAACACAGTCACACTCATTCATTTATTAATGTCTTTGGCTGCTTTTTGGCTACAATGGCAGGGTTGAATAGTTGCAACAGAGACTGAATGACGCACAAAACTAAAATACTATCTACCTGTTTACAGAAAAATTTGCTGACTTCTGCCCTAGGGTATTCCAGAGAAAATTTTATCTCTTCTTTAGAAGTTCTTTAAATTGATTTCTCTTGTCTAATTTTATTAACTAATTTCCTAGCATAATACTGGATAGTTGTATAGTTAGTGGTCTTCTTTGCCTTTTTTCCTGATTTTAGTGGAAGTGCCTCTAGTATTTTTATAGCAAGTAAAATAACATCTTGAGAACTGAATTATGTATTTTATCATCTTAAAATTCAAATTAAATTAAAAATAAATTTCTATTTTAAAGTGTTGTTTTTAATCAGAAAAGTATTTAATTGTCAAAGAGTATTTGAACATTTATGGAAATAATCATTATGATTTTTCCCTTTTGTGTGCTCATATGGCCTTAAGCGGGTTTCTAAACACTGAACCAACATTGCATTCCAGAAATAAGTTTCATTTGGTTATAATGTACTGTTTTCTTAGTGTAGTATCTGCTTTTGTTTCCTAATATTTTATTTATTTTCTTTTTAATGAAATGAGTGACGTTGGTCATTGGCTTGTGTCTTTTTCTTTTTTTTTTTTTTTTTTCTTTTCTGTCAAGTCTAGGTATCAATGTTGTACCTGCTTCACAAAAGGAATTAAGTCTTCTTTCATTTCTTTACTCTGGAATGATTTATTGATCAATGAGACCACCTAGACTTTAAAGGTTCAATAGAAGTCTACTGTGCAATCAAATGGCCCTACTATGTGTGTGTGTTATTAGTTCCTTATTAGCTTTCTCTAGTTCTTCTATAGAATCTCTTTATCCTCCCTACTCTAATGGTCATTTATGGCAATCTGCATCTCCTTGTAAAATGTTCAATTTCATTGTATTACAGAATTTATTTGAGTAAGTGGTCTACAAAGTTGTATCTTATGATTTTTAAATTTTGTCTTTTTAATGGTATATATATTTGTATATATATATATATATTCTGTGTATATATATTTTTTGGTATATGTGAGCTTTCATCTAGTATTTTCCTGATCAAATTATCTGGTTATTCTATTTTGATTTTTTTTTAATTGTTTGTTTGATTCTAAAAAAAACAGGGTGCCTGGGTGGCTCAGTTGGTTAAGCATCTGGTCATGATCTGGGGCAGGTCATGATCTGGGGTTCTGGAATCAATCCCCACATCGGGCTCTTTGCTTAGTAGCGAGTCTGCTTTTCCCTCTCCCTCTGCCTCTGTGATCTCTCACTCTTTCTCTCACAAATTATTTTTTTTTATCTTTATTAATTCCTTGCTGCTTTCTTTTGGTGTATTTTGTAACTTTTTTTCTAATATTTTGAGCTAGGAAGTTATTTAGTTTCATTACTGTTTAAATAATAAAAGTAATTTGTGCATGAATTTTCCTCTGACATGATTTAAATATCTCTTGTATAGTTGATATGTAGTGATTTCATTATCATCATTTTTTGGAAATCCTTTTATATCAGTTTTTATTTTCCTTTTAGCCCAGGAATTATTTAATAGATTTTTTTTGTTATTCTACAAGGAAGAACTTTTTACGTTTTTGTTTTGTTAGCTATTTCTCAATATAAAGGCATCACCCACTTTTTGAAAGTTAACATTATGCCACGTCATGTTTTTGAAAGATCTACATTAGTACCTGTTCTCACTAACCAAAAGAAATCTGAAGATTTTTGCTTTTTTAAAAGATTTTATTTATTTATTGAGAGACAGAGAGAGAGACAGAGAGAGAGAGAGAGAGAGAGAGAGAGAGGGAGAGACACTGGCAGAGGGAGGAGCAGGCTCCACGCAGGGAGCCCGATGTGGGACTCAATCCCGGGACTCCAGGATCATGCCCTGGGCCAAAGGCAGGCACCAAACTGCTGAGCCACCCAGGGATCCCAATATTTTTGCTTTTATGGAAAAAAGGCAAAAAGCAAAAATAGCATTCAGCATTCGTTTCTCAGTGAGCCATTACAGAGGTAGTGTGCATACCAAACAGTGAGAGTGGCAGTGTCAAGCTCCTTTCCTGGGTACTGCTCTCAGCATCTCAGCATCAAGCCACCATAGCTTTGAACTATGTCTTGTGAGCATCTGTGTTTTATCTCAATATTGTGCATCCGTTAGCAAGATGTGTCCTAAGGTATCAGAAAAGCCTAGGAGAGGTTATTTTTGGGGTCTGGGAATGCTCAAAAACTTTTTCATATAAATTAATGGTAATTCTTTGCTCTATTCCCTTTTGGCTAATGAAAGGTTTCATAGGAACACTTTAATTTTGGGTAGCAGGAGAAGCTTGTACTATGTTTTGGTCTGACTGGGCTAATTTTTCAATTTCTACTTTTCATGGAAGTTAGTGATTTTTTACAAGCTTATACAAAGTAAATTTTTGCAAAGCATCTTGGGATGAAAATGTATTCTCTGTCAACAGAATGTAGAGTTTGATGTATATTCTAAAGATCTACTATATTATGTTACTTAGCTTTTATCTCTACTTAGCGTTGTTTGTACACTTAAGCTGTGTTATACTAAAAATAGTATAATAAAGCCTTTTATCAGTAGTGTGCTTCTATCTGTATCTTCTTACATCTTATATAGTTTACTTCTTAAAGGCAAGTTCTATATAGTTTGGCACATAAATGTTTTTAATAGTCGTTAATTTTGGCTTTTAATATTACAAGGGCTATTCTCTGTTGTGTTTAATGAATTTGGGCTTGATTTCTACTTTGTCTGATATCAGGATCTTTACTCCTGGTTTCTTATTTTTTGCATTTTCTTGGGATATCTTGGCCTACCCTTTATTTTTAGCCTTTTTTGAATAATTTTCTTTTAAGTATTCCCTTTTAAAATAGTATATAGATGGGTCTTGCTTTGCAAACCAAATTAAGAATACTTGCTCTTCTTCTTTTTTTTTCAGTGAGAGAGAGTGGGGTGTGAGACAGAGTGAGAGGGAGAATTTTTAGCAGACTCTAGGCCCGTGGGGGCCTGACATGAGACTCGATCTCACAACTCTGAGATCATGATCTGAGCCAAAATCAAGTTTTGGACACTTAACCACCTGAGCCACCCCAGGCACCCAGGATACTTGTTCTTTTAATGAATTGAATGCAGTCACACTTGTTGATATGACTGATACATTTGGTCTCAACAATGTAATAATATTTTATAATCATATTTTATTATATTTGCTGCTGCTTTTCAAAAAGATTTGTAGTCTTTGCTAGTTTTTGTTGTTATTTAGAAAGCTTTGCATTCTTTTTATTCTAGTCATTGTCCTGTACCTGTACATTTTTCTACTGCCCTCTTTTTCCTTTCTGTTATGTCGTTTTTTGCTGCTTAGTTCCTCAGTTTTTACTGGTTATCTTTTAACTCCTATCTATTCTCTATATAATAGTCAATAAGTGTATTCTGTTTTTTCTTTCCCTCTTTCTTTTCCTTTCCCTTACCTTTTTTTTTTTTAAGTAGGCTCATGACCCTGAGATCAAGATCTGAGCTGAATTCAAGAGTCAGATGCTTAACTGGCTAAGCCACACAGGTGCCCCTTTACCTCCCATTTTTTAGTGCATTATTTCTACTTTGTCATAACATATAATATTTGAACATTATTGTGTTCTTGTCTAGTCATATATATGTGTATGTACACACACGTGTACACACACTAATCAGTTTTTGCTGAAGTTTTTATCATATTTTAATTGTTTAGAATTCATCCTGTAGTAAAATCTTCATAAAGGATTCATGGGTGCAGAATTCCATAAGGTTTCAAATGTTTTACTTTTTTCTAATTTTTAGAGATATGATTGACAGTTTTAAAATTGTGTATATTTAAGGTATACAACGTTGTGTTTGATATAATGTACCTTGTGTAATAATTCCACAATCAAGCTAATTAGTGTATTACCTCACACAGTTATTCATTTATTTGGGTGTGTGATAAGAACACTCAAAATATCAGTATACATTATTATTAGTCTAGTTACTGTTCTGTACCCTAGATCTCTGGAACTTAGGTACTTTAAAACTGAAACATTGTACATTTGACCCATTTCCTCCACCTAGCCCTGGTGACCACCATTATATTCTGTTTCTCTAAGTTCAACTTTGTAAAAAAGTTTTTTAGTTCCAGTATAGTTGACCTAGAGTGTTATATTAGTTTCAGGTGTACAATATAGTGATTCAACACTTCTATACATTATTCAATGCTCATCACATAAGTGTACTCTTTAATCCACATTACCTATTTTACCCATCCCCCCTTCCACTTCCCCTCTGGTAACCATCTATTATTCCCTATGGGTAAGAGTCTGTTTCTTGGTTTGTCTCTCTTTTTTTACCCTTTGTTCATTTGTTTCTGAAATTCCACATATGAGTGAAATCATATGGTATTTTTATTTCTCTTATTTTGCTTAGCATTATTCCCTTTAACTACATCCATGTTGTTACAAATGGCAAGATTTCATTCTTTTTATGTCTGAATAGTATTCCATTGTACATATATACCACATCTCTTTATCCATTTATCTATCAATGGACATCCAAGTTCAACTTTTTTAGATTCCACATATAAGTGATATGCAATATTTGTCTTTCTGTGTCAGGCTTATTTCACTTAGCATAATGTCTTCCAAATCCATCCGTATCACAAATAGTAGTATTTCTTTCTTTTTTAAGGCCAAATAACATTCCATTATTTATATATATACTCACAATTTCTACTCATCTACTGATGGACACCTAGGTTGTTTCCATATTCTGACTATTATGAATAATGCTGTAATGAATGTGAGAGTGCAGGTATCTCTTTGAGATACTGAATTTCCTTCCTTTGCATATATACCCGAAAGTTGGATTGCTGGATCATACAATAGTTTATTTTTCATTTTGGGGGGAACCTTTATATTGTTTTCCATAATTACTGTACCAACTTACATTCCCACCAACATTGTGCAAGGGTTGTCTTTTCTCCACATCCTTGCAAACATTTTTTATCTCCTGTCTTTTGGGGAATAGATTTTTTAAGGAGTGAGGCAATAGTTCATTATAGCTTTGATTTGCGTTTTCCTGATGATTAGTGATGTTGAGCTGGTTTCATATACCTGTTGTCCATTTGTAGGTCTTTTCTGAAGAAATGCCTGTTCCTTTGCCCATTTTTAAAATAAAGGTGTTTGTTTGATTGCTACTGACTTATATGAACTCCTTATATATTTTGATTTTTAACTCCTCAGTTTATGGTTCATAAATATTTTCTCCTATTCCATAGACTGCCTCTTTGTGTAACTGTTTCCTTTGCTGTGCAGACATACATGTGAATACCCACTGAAGCTATTTTCCTATAAATACTCAGAGGACAGCCTTGCTAGATATAAAATCTTTTATTCCCACTTTATTCACTGAAGTAAAAAAAAAAAAAACCACCATTTTTTACTTGCTTCATAGCTTTTTTTTTTTTCTTGGAAGTCTGATGCTAGCATAATTCTTTTGTCTTTGTAAGTCATTTGATCTTTTTTTCTGGAGGCCTTGAGATTTTGGGAGAAGAGGGGTTTTTATAAAACAATATTTTTATAGGTTTATCCCATAGTTGATTGCTAACTATTTGGTTAAACTGAAATATAATTAATACAGGAAAGGCAGAAGGATAAATGCCTTTCCTTCCTTCAAAAAAAAGTCAAATTTCAGATATCTGAATTGTTAGGAGCCCTAGCAAACTCCAGTAGTGACAGTAAGGGCTATTTTGGGGATTTATTATGAACTCATGGGTTTTCATGATTTACTTCAGTCTCTACTGTTCTTTTATATGAAATGCCTGGCATACAGAATTCAAAACCTGCTAAAATCCTAATGTCCTATTTTTCATTACTTCAAAATAACCTTAAAATCTAAAGGTCAACTTTCAAATATAAGTGCTTACCCATAAGAGTTAAATTTCATTTTCTTTAGAAGATAAGAAAAGAGTGTTTCTATTAATATTCAGTAAATACCCAAGACTTTCAGAAATTTTACAGAGCAATCTACCTAAATAATGTACTAATTTCCTGTAATTTATTCTATAAAATATTTTCCTTCCACACATTGTAAAATAAACATTTGCTGAACTGATTGTTACATGGTATAGTGTTATGTGATCATGTAATGAAAGACTCTTTTTATAAAACATGTACACAAGGATAGAATTAAAGCTTACCATGGAATCTGTAACTCTAAATTTCCTGTCTTCTGTGGTTTAAACATAATTATGTTGCATTTACATAGTTTTTTCTTATTTTTACATTGGGTTTATTTGTTCTTTTTAAAAGAGGGGAAAAAGTAAAGCTATGCTTGTTTGTATACAAAAGAGATTTAATCTCTTTGTGGCTGCCCAAATATTTCTTTTACCACAGAACCAGTCTTTTGACCTTTTAGGGTTTATGCAAGACATAAAATAGAGTATGTTTTACATATTTGTATCACTAAGAACATTTTTCCTGCTTTTCACGTTTTCTTTTTTGTTGTTTCTCATCTACATACTTTTAAAAACACATGGATTTGCCTGATAACAAATAACAAATGCAAAGTAATTACGTGAATAATTTCATCTTCTGAATCTTCATTTTCTCATTTTAAAACAAGCTGTAGGGATTTTTAATTTGAAGATGATGTGGATTCTATTTATTCATTTTATATATTTTATCCAGTTGTGATGTGTGCTTAGTTTAACAGCTGAATTAAATGAGCTGTTCAGTACCATTTCTTGTGATAGAAAGAATATATATCTGTGTATGGAAATTAAAACACATTTTCAAACATTTATTTTGAGGAATGTAATATGTATAAAGGAAAGTACATGATGCAAATGTACATATTTGTAATGTACTGAAAAGGGAAGACTCCTATAACTGCAACCCAAGCCAAGAATATTGTCATTACCCTAAAAACTCCCTGGCTATTCCTCCTTACTAAAAGGTATCCAGTGCCACCTCTCTTCACTCTGGGGAGCGCCCTTCTCTTGCCTTTTATGGCATTTCATATCTTGCTTTTGTTTTCATAATTCTTGAGAATGCCTCCTTGTATAGCTCAGTCCTGTCTCTACTTGGAAACAAATGGAAGCATAGTATGTATTTGTTACATATGGTTATGTAACAAATGATGGTTACGTAACAGATGGTTTTGCTTGTGAATTCTATCAAACATTTAAGAAATAATCCTACACAAATTCTATTTGAAAACAGAAAGGAAAGATGATCTTTTGACTTGTTTTATAAGGCCAGCATAATCCATATGCTAAAACTTGACAAAAATATTACAAGAAGATTATAAATCAACATACCTCATCAATATAAACACAGAATATGACTGTGACTTTTTTTGTTCAAAATTATAGGTTATTTTAACACTTAATAAATGTTGTTAGGAACCTATCTAGTCAATTTGGGAGAGTGGAAATCCTAATAATATTGAGACTGCCAATCCACTAATATGGCATATGTCTCCATTTATTTAGGTCTTCTTTAATTTCAGTGACTGTTTAATATACTTGTATATATTCAAGTATATCTTTGAGTATTCTTACAACCTTGTTAACTTTCCTTTCTAATAAATTTTTATAGATTTTTTTAGGTTTTTTTACATATAGAATTATGTTATCTGCAAATAATGAGAATTTACTCTTTTCCCCCAATCTTTATGCTTTTTATTTCTTTTCCTTTGTTGAACAGGCCAGGACCTCTGTTACAGTGAGGTGAGCACAGACATCTGTGTGCTGTCCTGAACTTGGGGAGAAAACATTCAATTTCTTACTGTTATGTATGCTACTAGTTGTAGGTTTTTTGTGGATGCCCTTTATAAGATTGAGGAAGTTCATTTATTCCCAGTTTGCTTTGGAGTTTGTTTTTCAAATCATAAATAGGTTTTGAATTTTGTAAAATGCTTTTTCTACAGCTTTTGAGAGTATCAGATAAATTTTCTTTGTTCTATTAACAACAAGGTGAATTTCATGAATTGATTTTTGAAGGTTGAGTCAAAGATTGAGTCAACCTTCCATTTTTTGGATAAAATCACTGAGCATGTTACATTACCCTTTTCATTTATTCTTGGATTTTATTAGCTGGTGTTTCATATTCTGTGTTTATATTGATGAGGTATGTTGATTTATAATCTTCTTGTAATATTTTTGTCAAGTTTTAGCATATGGATTATGCTGGCCTTATAAAACAAGTCAAAAGATCATCTTTCCTTTCTGTTTTCAAATAGAATTTGTGTAGGATTATTTCTTAAATGTTTGATAGAATTCACAAGCAAAACCATCTGGACTTGGAGTTCTTTGTGGAAAGGATTTTTGTTGATGATGATTTATTTGTATTTGATGGTGTTAAAGGTAATTATGTGTCTTTAATAAATATGGTACTGTCTAGATTTTCCATGTCTTTTTGGACCAATTATGTCATTTGTTTCTCTCAATATATTTGTTTTCATTTAAGTTCAGTTAATTGGCACAAAGTTATTTATAATGTCCTTGTATTATTATTTTTATCATTTTATCACTTGTAGGTTCTGTAATGATAGTAATATGTGTTCTCTCTCTTTTTGTGTCTCTTTTTTGATCAGTCCCTGATGCAGCTCAAGGACCATTTTTAATAACATGTGAGTTAAAAATGGTTTTTACATGTTAAATATTTACAAAACAAAGACTATGCAACAGAGATCATATGCTGCCTACAAAGCCTAAAATACTCACTATCTGTCTCCTTTCATAAGAAGTTTGTCAACTATTACTTTAGTGGATTATCAGTATTATTCATCTTCTTTTTATTATTTTATTTTACTCATCTCAGGTTTAAGTTTTTGCTTTTTCTGCTCTCTTGAAGTAAAAGCTGTGATAGTTTACATTGCAGGTCCATTCTTTGCCACTGTGGGCATTTAAAGCTATTATATATTTCCCTCTCAGCACCATTTTAGCACATCCCACAAATACGGTTTCTTTTGTTTGATTCAAAATATTTCCTGAATTTCTTTGTGACTTCCCTTTGGCCCAAGGGTTATTTGCAGGTGTTGCTTAATTTCCAAAAATTTGAGTATTTTCCAGAAACCATATCATGCTTGATTTGTAATTTAAGACCATGTCAGAGATGATATTCACTGAGATTTTAACTTTTTCACATTTAGCTTTATGGTCTGGCCATGTGGTCCATTTGTGTAAATATTCTGTTTGCATGGGAGAAAAAAAATGTGCATTCTGCAGTTGTAGTGTTTTTATTTTTATTTTATTTTTTATTTTTTTTTAATTTTTTTTTTTAATTTTTATTTATTTATGATAGTCACAGAGAGAGAGAGAGAGAGAGGCAGAGACACAGGCGGAGGGAGAAGCAGGCTCCATGCACCGGGAGCCTGACGTGGGATTCGATCCCGGGTCTCCAGGATCGCGCCCTGGGCCAAAGGCAGGCGCCAAACCGCTGCGCCACCCAGGGATCCCAGTTGTAGTGTTTTTAAAATGTTGATTAGGTCATGTTGGTTAAGTGTGTTGTTCAGTCTTCCGTATCTTTACAATTTATTTTTCCTATTCTATTACCCCTGAGAAAGAGGTGCTAAAATTGTTCACCACAGTTATAAATTTGTTTCTAGTTTTCTGTCAGTATTTGTAATTTCTTCCATTGACAATAAGAAACTGATTCCCATCTATACTTATCAGACTTCCCTCCCTGTATATAACCTGTCCTCCATGTTCACCCCTATCCTGTCCCCTTTGCAGATGCTGTTCTCATTCTGCTTTGGCTCTGATTCAACATGCCAGACTGCCCAGGTGCCTGCATGCTATGCTGTCTTTATCCTATTCAAGCTCTGGTACCCCATGCTGGACCACCTTTCCCTTTCACTCTTCATACTGCTTAGTCTCTTATTTCCCGAGCCAGACTTCCCACCCTGTTCAGGCTCATCATTACACAACAGGCTGATTCTCAAGGGGCTCTCTTTTTGCAAGGGTTCCACCTCCCCACTTGAGTACTCCTAGGGGCTGCTCTGATTTAGAACCGGATACCACATTCCTGCTTTATCCTGCATGTAGGGATTCCTTCTTCATCTTCTTGGGCTTTAATACCCCATGCAGGGCCACTAAAGCACTTTACCTTCTACTGTGGTCCCTACATTGTTCTCCCACACATAATGATTTTGGGGCTGAATTATTCCGGGGGCACAGGGAAGGGGCTGTATCATTATTTTTGAAAGATATTTTTACTTGGTTTAGAAGTCTAGATGAACAGCATTTTTCTTCCAGCACATTATAAATGCCATTTTCTTGTCTTTTTGCTTTCATTGTTTATTGTGAGAAGTCAGATTTTGTTTTTATTTTAATTCCCTATACCCGATGTGTCTTTTTTTTAGCTGGCTTTAAGACCTGCTTCTTAGCTTTGGATTTCAGCAGTTTGATTATGAAATGCTTAAGGTGTAGTTTTCTTTGTATTTTTTTCTGTTTAGGGTTCACTGAGCTTCTCAGACCTTTGGATTAATGTCTTCCATCAATTTTAGAAAGACTTCAGTCATTGTCTTTGCATATATTCTTTGGTCGCATTCTCTCTTTCCCTCCTTTTTTCCTGAAATTCCAATTTGCACATGCTGTTTTATTTAATAATATTCCACAGACATTGAACTCTTATTTTTTCATTTTTTCTCCTTATGTTTCAGTTTGGATGCCTTTTCTTTAAATTCATATATTCCTTTCTCTACTAATTTCAGTTTGTTGTTAAGCCCATCTAATAAATTCTTCCTTTCTCATACTTCAGTTTTCAAGTCTAGCTTTTCCACTTGGTCTTTTTTACAATAGTTTTTGTGTCTCTGGTTGCAGAATTTTCTTTCTTTTGAAACCAATTATAAACATTTTTGAAAAATACATAATCTAAGTCAAATTATATAAATGCCTCTTAATCAGGAAACAACAAATTATTTTATACAATTAAAGGGTATCCACTTGGCAGGTTATTGTTCAGTCTTTAGAGCTCCTACCCATACTATTAAAAACAAACAATTAGGGGCACCTAGGTGGCTCAGCGGGTTAAATGTCTGACTCTTGATTTCACTTCAGGTCATGATCTCAGGGTTATGAGGCTGAGCCCCATGTTGGGCTTCTCACTGGGTATGGAGCCTACTTAAGATTCTCTCTCTCCCTCTTTCTCTGCTTGTACCCATGCTCTCTCCTTCTCTAAAAAAAAAAAAAGAAAAGAAAAGAGAAGAAAAGAAAACAAGAATTGTGCAAGTATGGACAGATAAATGGAATACAATAGATAGGCTAAATATAAATATATATATATATAACTATATAACTACATATCAAAATTTAGGATATTATGACTGATATGAGGTTACATGTCATTGTGGTTTCGATTTGCATCTCTCTGGTGGTAGGTGATGTTGAAAATCTTTTCATGTGTCTCTTGGCCTTCCGGATATCTTTGGAAATATCCTTATTCAGGTACTGTGCCTATTTTTTAATCAGATTATTTGTGGGCTTTGGTGTTGAATTGTATTCTTTAAATATTTGGTTATTAATCCCTTATCAGACGTGTTTTTTTCTTATTTAGTAGGTTGTCTTTTTATTTTGTTGATAGTTCCCTTTGTTGTACAAAAGCTTTTTAGTTTGATGTAGTTGCAATATTCAGTTTTGCTTTTATGTCCATTGCCTGAGGAAACAGATCCACCATACTTAATATTTTTTTAAATGTTAGTATACTATCACAGAATGACCATAAAAAAGCTGGATCTCCACTTCCTTCTTATAGACAATTCAGGTAATTAACATATTTAAGTATAAGCAAAGTATATTATAAGAGAACAAAAGAAATATTCAAGTTTTACTATCTGGGGGTATGGATGGCTATTCTAAGCATAAGTAAAAGATCAAAATCATAAAGAAAATAATTGATAGATCTAATTACACAGGATTTTAAATACTGAGGAAGAATGAAAATGAGAGAGAAGAAAAATTTCCTCTTCCACTGGAAATAACCAGTATAGTAACTCCTTACTCAACAAATTAGTGGTTAAAGGGTATAGATTAAACTTTTTCTGCTTTTCTGTAAGATAACTGAGCCCCTAGGTGATGAGAGGAAGCTCTTCTTTATTAAAGAATTCAGTCAATAAATATAGTGGTTTTTAAAATTTTGTTTACTCTAACTCCCAATAAAATAATTATTTTAGGCAAGGATAATTAATAGATGCTAAAACTTTAAGGCAGGGAAGATGTTGTTAGGATAGGACCTTCTTGAAATTTTAGCTGTGAATTATATTATTTCTCTAATTCACTTACAAATGGTTTAGAAAAAATGAACACACACTTACACTGATAGATGACACTGGTAATGAGGTTTTGAAAGTTGTGTATTCATGTTTATTTACCATTACAAATTAATATTTCAAGACTATGTTTGAAATATTCCATAATGAAGGAGAAAAAGAATTAAGATGAAAAATTAAAGTTTTTGCATGTAGTGACAAAATTAAGATAGTTGCTGATGCTGGTGGCTGGTAGTCTTATGATCTGTGTTTGTGGAATCAAATTGACATAACTTTTATGGAGAATAGTCTGCTATTATGTATTAAAAATTAAAATATACAAAATCTTTACTGAGCAATTCCATTTCTCAGTATGTGTCCTTAGAAAATAATCAGTGCATTGCAAAAGAATGCAAGGATGTCCTTTGCAATGTTATTTTTATTATTTTGCAAAACCAGAAAGAACCTAATTTCAATTAATAAAGGATCAGTTAACTATATTATAGTACATCAATATAGCAATACTTGTCATTAAAAATGATTACTATGAATCTACGTTCATTTGCATTCATTGACACAGAAGCTCCATTACATATATTGAATTAAAAAGGCAGATTATAAAACAGAAGGGGTAGTGAGTGGAATGGGTGTCTTGTCATTGTGGTAACCATAAGTATTAATATTTGTGTTGGTCCATTTTGCTCTCTGTTTTGGGCAAGCCATGCTTCAGCTGCTTTTCACACACTCATCTAAATCATGCTTTTTTTTTCCCCCAGGGAAGAAAGAAAAAATGAATTATGTTTTATTTGCATATCCAACCAACATACCACATATCATACAGAGTTGGTTAGGCACTCTACTTCTGCTTTCTCATTGGGTAATAAAAGTGTTGGAGTATGTGTTCTCTAGGATCCAATATTAATATTGGATGCATGTAACAACTACTGAGTAACTTTCATTTAGTGTTTACTGAAAATGACTAGTTCTTCATGCCAGGGACTGCACTAGGTACCAGAACACTGTTTTCTGTAGCCCTGTGCTAGCTTCTCTCACCCCTGCAGGGGTACTGCCGCATGTTACTGTTGCATGGACAGCCTCCTTGCACCCCCCACCCCCACTCGTCTATCCCACCACACTTCTCTGGTTTATTTTTTTTCCAGTCACTTTAATAGTTCATATAATGTGCCAGGTTGCTCTTTTATTCTCTGTCTTTTCCCAAAAGAATATTAGCTCCATGAGAGCAGGGATTTCAGTTTGCTTTCAAGGTGGAAATATCCCCAGTGCCTCAGAAATTACCTGGCACCTAGTGGGCACTCTCTTAATATTTACTGTAAGAATGATTTTTTTTTTCCCCTGAGAAAATGTTTCTGGGACTTTTCTAATCATATTGTTTACACAACTATAAAAGGATAGGTTATCATTCTATACTACCAGGGCCAAGAAATTCTGGGACATAACTTTCCAGAGGTTGTCATGTTCACTTTTTTTCTTCAAATTTGGTCTCCCGTAGAATCTCTAATATTTAGAGAGATAAACATAAAAACATTGAGAATCATTATAAAAAAGTAAAATTCTTTTCTAATTGTAGCTTTTAATAGATGACCATTTAATTCTTTTTTTTAAGGTTTTATTTATTTATTCATGAGAGATAGAGAGAGGCAGAGACACAGGCAGAGGGAGAAGTAGGCTCCCTGCGAGGAACCTAATGTGGGACTAGATCCCAGGACTCTGGGGTCAGTATCTGAGCCAAAGGCAGATGCTCAAACACTGAGCCACCCAGGTGTCCCTGACCACTTAATTCTGACATCCTTTACATGTTTCCATTTTTACTGAGTTGCCAACTTGATTTTAAAATCTATAGATTTCAGTTGCATCCTCTAACAAGGTGTAAGAATAACATGTTCTCTCAGGTCAACCACCTTTATTGTGAGCCATCACGAGATAATAATATTTACCAGTGTACTTTTCAGTGAAAATTGTGAGATTTTTAGAAATCATGTAAAATCATGGTTTCAATATATAGTTCTGTTGACATTGCCAGAAAGAAACTCTACAACCTTGGCTATGCCTACTCTGTGGGCACAGATACTTCACTTTTGTTGATATACGTGTCCTCAGTGGGCAGGCAAGCCAGCCAACCTTCTTAACAATCTTGGCAAATGTTACCATAACAACAACAATAAAAACCCCTAAGAAACATAACAGGCAGCTACATCATTTTTAGTTTGTTTGGGTTTATTTAATAGTCAGAGTATGAATATGTATTCATCTTTCTAGAACTATTATTTTGCCAGCCACACAGTTTGACTTCTATGATAAAGTTGAAGATTTTGAAAACACAATTCAGTTTTGTGTTTATAATGTCAAAGAATTAATGTAAAATTCAATTGATAATCAAAATGAGAAGAGCTTACTTACTACTGAAAACGAATTCAGAACAAGCCGCTAATCAGATTAAAAAACTATACAAAAGGAGATAAACCCATTTGCAATGGCCTGTGGGTGTAAATTAATGCTACCTATAAACCCATTGCTGTATATGCAAAAAGCAATAAAGTTCAAAGAAATTTTATGAAAACGCGCCCTCGACTTTCAAATGGAAGATTATTCCAATGGTTAGATTTAGAACTTGAACCGGTACTTTGAAAGAATGAGGTTAGAAATGAATGTATTTGTGTTGGGAGAGATTTTAGATTCATGGAGCAAAGACTATCTTGTTTTGGATCTGGTATAGGGAAAGGCTCACAGTTGAGAGACTTTCTGTAGCCAGTCAGTAAACTATTGTGTCCTCTTTGTGTTCATATGGAACCCCATGCACCCATCTACTGTATTTATCATAATGGATTATAACGGTTTATCTCCCTCACTAGACTGTACTTTCCTGAAGGACAGTTAAAATCCTCTCTATTTGTAGATTCCATGTTTGTGACTTCACATCCCTGCTAAAATTTATTTGTAACCTCCAAAGCAGTACAGCGCTTTTGCTGTCATTCACAGACATGCACAGAGCAGGAACAGTTGAAGTCACCTCATGCACCTGTTCAGCAGATACTGAACAGAGGGCCAGGCTCTGTCTTCTTGTTTCAGCTCTTCTACTGTAAACAAGCATCTTTTTTACAACCTGTGTCATGCCACATGCTTCACATTTTTGTGTTTTGAGTTGGTTATGTTGCTGCTTAACATGGTCCCTAAGCAGAGGGAAAGAGCCATCTGGTCTAATGCTCCCAAGCGCAAGAAGATTATAACATGCCTTACGCAGAAACTACAGGTGTTAGGAAGCTTTGCTCAGGATGAACGGCAGTGCTGCTGGCCATGGGCTGGTTCAATGTTGATGAATCAACGATATATATTAAACAAGGTGCTTTAAACAGAAACACACATAGAACACGGTTATAGATCATTTGACAAAAATGTTCTGAACAGAGGCTCTCAGGGACAAAATTTTGTATTTCTCCCTGGGAGAACCAGGAGCAATGGTTCAGTGTTGATTAATTCCCTGTTTGCAATGACTTTATAGAACATAACTACCCCCCAAGTAACGAGAATTGACTGTATATGTTATTTCTGTATGCTTAGCACTTAGTGTTTCGTAGATGGCACAAGAGTTTTATAAGCAAATGCCCAAATATAGGAAATTGGGAAGAATAAATCAGCTTATTGAAAATGATAACTACTGAGTTCAGGAATCAGGGTTTTAATACCACAGGGGTAATGGGAAGCCACTGGAAAGTTTCTCCGGGAATTGCAGGCATTGATTAAATGTGCGAGGTGGTGTGATGAACAGACTGAATAAACCTGGCAGGTGGAAGGGAGAAGTAAGGGCAGATACTTGGCTTTTTTTTTTTTTAAGATTTTATTTATTTGAGATGGAGCATGTGCAGGGGGGCAGGGGGAGGAACAAAGGGGGAGGAAATCTCAGGCAGATTCACAGACACTGTGCTGAGTGTGGGTCTGACCTGGGCTCAATCTTATCACCCTGAGATCTTGACCTGAGCCAAAATCAAGAGCCAGACACTCATCCAATTGAGCCATCCGGGCGCCCTGATACTTGACTTATTGTGAAGTAAAAATCAGCAGTAAATAACTTGATACAGAGAATGAGGGAGTTGGGAAGGCCAGTTAAATCCTATAGTCTGCTACCGCCTGACTTTGTTAGTTCCTGTGCTTGCAAATGTGTGTCAATCACGTTTCCCCTCATCTAAGGTTATTACTCTGTGCTGTGCTGAGTCTTCTAAGGCACCAGTGATGAAGCCACAATCCTCATCTGTTACAACTAAGCAGCTAATGAATTAATTGCCTAAGGTTTGGAGTGATGATTGGGGACAATAGATGTAGTTTTATAATTAATACTGAATTTTTATAGCTAATTGTGAAATTTTGTCAGAGGGGTGGGAGTCCAGAACACACCGAATTATCCCTTTAAAAGAAACCTGAAAAGATGTGCCATGCAAATGATTTCTGCTCTAATGTCAAGTTATGTCCAGCACTGTCCAGTTAACTATTACCAATGCAAATTTTACTGCTACATTTGCAAGAGGGTAGGACAGACCTATTGTTCACTGAGAAATTAATTGCATGTGAAAAAAATAGACTGAGGGATTAGTATCAATTATGCTTTCAGTGGCATATGTAAGGCAGTAAGATTGTTTAATTTTGTAAAGTAAATCATTCATTATGAAGTGCTTGGTATCTTTCTTTACATTTTCCGTCAGTTGAGAAATAAAACTTTTTCTCTCAGCATGATATCAACAGAGAGCTTTACAGTTTGGAAAGCTATTTAGTTAAACTTTGTGCTAAAATACTTTCTCAGTGTGCTTCTTTCTTATTAAAAGTCATTTTCTAAAGAGACAATTTGTATCTTACTACAGGCTGTTTGCATTACCAGCTATTTTATAAGGTTATGCAAACCTGGTATCATATTTGGACCAGTTGAAATATTTTTTTTTCCTGGCCAACTCATCTCCAATATGATATGTAGTTGTCTTTATGTCAGTTTTCAAGAGATAATTTGAATGGTCTTCTAAACTAGTAGTATTTATTCTGTCTGCGGCTAAATACTACATGTGTTTAACTCAAGATTAAAAATCAAAGGAGTTTTGATGTTCTTTATCTTTTTTCATCTGTTTTGAGTTTAACATATCTTTCTGAACAAAGCCATGTTTGTAAAGGATATTAAGTTTTGTTTGGCCATCTTCTCAACTGCAAGTGTACTCAGTGGACCTTAATGCAAGGTTATGCTCCCTGGACTGATTGATATATAAACAGAAGACAGATGGTGTAGAGATGACTCTGATGATAATTCATTTTTCAGCTAGTCATGAAGATATTTTGATTACAGTGTGTTTAAGTAATTATAACACAGTCTGCAATGTTAGTCTTGCTGAGAAGGGAGCACATGGAAAACAAGTTACGTGTTATCCATGCCTAACAAAGGGTGCACTGTGGTGTAATGATTTTAATTCCTAATGCTAGATTAGGACTGGCAGAGTTTAAAATATGTCATATAGTAAGGTAAGTCAATTAAGTGTAGACCAAATAAAAAAGGTAACTTCACAGTTTTCAGGCATAAATATTTGTTTTGGAAAGTATATAGATGTTACTATATAAAAGAAACTAGTATTTTGACATTTAGGTAACAGTCTGTGTACAACTCGTTAAAAAATTACATGGCTTGATTTTACATTTGCCTGAATCATAATTATCCCAGAACTTGCTTTCTGTGTCATGAATTTAAAACTGAAATCAGAGAGCTTACAGTTCAGTAGCACATTCTATTCCTGCTGTTAAAGTTTTTTTTTAAGTAGGCTCCACATCCAGGGTGGAGCCCAAAATGGGGCCTGAACTCAGGACCCTGAGATTAAAACCAAGCTGAAACCAAGAGTTGGCTGCTTAACCCACTGAGCCACCCAGACTCCCCGGCTGTTGTTAGTTTTGAAAAAAAAAAATCTAAGCCAAATGTCACAAGGAGAAAAAAAATTAGAGTTGTGTGGATAGATAGGCCACTTAAGTTTCATTCCTAAATACTAATTACAGTTTATACTTCTGTTTTTGGTATCACATTAGGATAATTGATCGATTAGATGGAGTTCGTTTGCTGTGGTCCCTGCTGAAAAATCCTCATCCAGACGTGAAGGCCAGCGCAGCTTGGGCCCTCTGTCCCTGCATCCAAAACGCTAAGGTAAGAACAGACTACAAATCAATCCCTTCTTGAATCTCTAATATTATATTGAATACTGTCATCACAGGTCACTAGTTGCTTTCGACTTATTTTTGGTCTGATTTATCTAGCAGAAAAGAGTACTGAATGTTTGTGCCAAAATAATTTTTGAGCAATGTCTTTTCCTGGTTAGTTTTTAAATGCCAAATGAAACTAGGCTCAGGTGGCAGTGCTTACCATGTTCTACCTGGCTGGTGCAATTGAAACAGGTATGTCAGGTAAGTCAAGAGGAAGAAAAGTTGACTGTTCTTATCCCTTGGGTGATAAGAAAATTGTCTGTATATACCTACTACTTTAAGAAACATAAAATTACTTCTATCTTATTTATATAGCTTGAAATATGACAGTGAAAGATCGTTAAGTACTTTGTTACTTTGAAAAAGTAAAATACAAAGAACCAGGGATTAGCATCAATTAAAATAATTAAAATAAAGTAAAATTATTTCATGAATCCCACTTTTCTTAGCTTTCAATAAATACTGGATATAAAACCCATAAATAAAATTTTTACATGACAAAAAAAAGGCTGAACTGGAAGTTTTTTAGCTCTTCTTTTGTAAATTTATTATTTTCTTTAAAGATCTCTTTTCAGCTTGATTTAAAAAATCTAAAGGATTTTACTCCTATAATAAATTTAACATGACTCTAAACATCATTGTAAATATTTGTGACTAGAAATAATCTTTTGTAAAAAGTGAATTGTGATGTGTTTTGATAATAGAAGAAATCTATTACAGACTGGTCAATGAGCTATTTTTTTATAAGAGCAAAATAAGTGTAATAAAACATAAAGATAAAAACACCTCAAGTGTCATCCTACATGAAAATGAACAACAGGATGATACTATGATCATACAATGCAGTAGTGAGAAACAAATGTATTTCAGTAATGTATTCATCAATATCAATACACCTTATAAATATATTGAGCAAAAATACCAAGTTTCAGAAGTAGATATATAACATAATTCCTATTCTTTAAGGTCCACAAAAAATTTTTTAAATGTAAAACTTAAATGATAGTATTTAGAGATCATTTAGGGATCAAGAAAGAGTCCACTAAGGAAATATCACTACATATCCTTGATATCGATAAGCCAGTATTAAGAAGCAGAATTAACTTCAGAGGAAACAGATAACATAAGGAATATAATATGAAATTTTAAAAACTTATATCCTCAGAATGACCCAAGGGGAATACTATACCCAAAAAGGCTGTTATATTAAAAAAAGATATGTTCATAGATTAACAAAGGCTTTTTGGAGATTAAATATAGATTTGGTGTGGCATCTGGGTGGCTTAGTTGGTTAAAATCAATCTGGCTCTTGATTTCAGCTCAGGTCATGATCTCAGAGTCCTCGGGTCAAGCCTCATGTCAGGTTCCAAGCTCAGTGGGAATCTGCTTGAGGATTCCCTCCCTTTCCATCTCCCTCTGCCCTTTCCTCCCTCTAATAAATACATAAACAAATCTTAAAAATATATAGTTTTGGCAAAACAATAAATTTAATAGAAGAGACAAATACTAGATATGATTGAGTAATTATCTGAAAGATAAAGTCTAATAAATAAGAATGCAAAGTAAAAGTAAAAAGAAAGTAGGCTGGTGATGGGGGAAAGTTTGAAAATATAGCACAAGAAAATACACAAAAGGAAAGAGAGCAATTGAAATAAAGAAAAATCATCATTTTAAAAATGGAGGGAAGATTCTGTAAAGTGAAGAGTTAAAGATTCTAGTCTTCAGATTGAAAAGATCCACTTAGTGCCAAGCAGGAAGAACAAAGACAGTTATCTATACCTTGACATAAATTCAGATTGGACATTTCCAGAAAATTAGAGGAAGGGAAAAAATTACATAAGAACAAGGATCACACCAGTATTAGACTTAACATCATTCACAATAATTTGTAAAAGAAAATGGAACAAATCCTTCACTGTCTTTAGAGGAAAGTATTTTTATCCTGGAATTCTATATCCTATAAAAACTAGCATTCAAGTGAGTATAGAGTAAGGACAGAATAAAGACATTTTTCTTTCAGAAATGTCAAGACTCAGGAAGCTTATTCCCCATAAACCTTTTCTGGAACAAAACCCCAACAACTTAGGACTATTTTCCAGCAAAACAAAACATTCTTTAAAAAGAGAATAGCATTTGTTATAGAAACAATAATAAGCAAATAACTCACTGGAATTTATAGGTAAATATAAATTTTTGTTGATAATGTCTCTCAAATTTTAGAAAATTTCTAAGAAAGAATTTAAAATTAATGACATAAAATAAAATAAAGGCAGATAATATTATCACAGTAGCAATCTGAATCTAAATTACTAGATGATTCAAAAAATGTATTAGGTAGTGTAAAGTAACAGGTAAACACATATTAAAAGTCTTTACTTTTCCCAGAGAAGGATGCTATGGATACTGGTTCATTCCCAATCATCACCAAAAATATAAACTTAAATACAGAATTTAATTTTGTTTTATGATGAGATACCATTTTGTATATAGATTAACAGTTCTACATAGTGCTGTTATGTGTAAATTATGTCCTTTATTCTCATGGATTTTAATTACAAATTTGCCTATTTATCTTATTATCTGTAATAAGACATTCTGTAAGAGACACACCAATATCTTCATTTTCATCATTCCTGCCCAGGATTTCTGTCCTGAATATCTGACTATTCTAGCAACCTAAACTGAACCACACTCAAACTAAACACAACCCATCATGCTTGTCTTTTAGCCCCTGGCCCCAAGTCCTACATTGGATCCAAGCCTCTATAAAGAGCTCCTACTTTTCCATTTCTATTGAATCTTCCCTGCGCATTATCTATTCCTACCACTTTAGTGTCTTTGAATTTTTCTCAAGAAAACCTCAGCTCCCATCTTATCACTCCTGAGGAAAGAGCAGATGCATGATCTCTGCTTGTTCACTACTCTTTAAAAAAATTCATTTATTTATTAATGAGAGACACAGAGAGAAGGAAGAGACATAGGCAGAGGGAGAAGCAGGCTCCATGCAGGGACCCCAATGTGGGACTCAATCCCAGAACCCCGGGATCACTCCCCCACCCCTCCCGATCAGAAGGCAGATGCTCAACCACTAAGCCACCCAGGCATCCCTGCTTGTTCACTACTCTTACCAAGAACTACACCCCTCTGTATGCACTATCATTTAGGCAACACAAACATTTGAAGAATTTTAAATAAGGATGTGATGTGAGCAGATTGGTTAATTAGAAAATATGAGTAGGTGATTAATTAGGCTTGTGCAGTGGTTCAGGTGAAAATAATTAGAATCTGACCTGACACAGTGGCAGTGTGGGCAAAGAGAAGAGTCAGTACAGAAATAATTGCAGGGGCACTTGGGTGGTTCAAGTGGTTGAGCATCTTTTGATTCCAGCTCAAGTTATGATCTCAGAGTTGTGAGATCAACCATGCTGGGCATGGAGCCTGCTTAAGATTCTCTCTCTCTCTATCTCCTTCTACCTCTCCCCTACTCTCTTTCTCTAAAAAAAAAAAAAGAAAGAAAGAAAGAAAAAAAAGAAAGAATTGCAAAGTAGAATCAGATATTGGTGTGTGATTGGATATTGGCTGTGCGAAGGTGATCAAGAGAGAGTTTGAGTTTTTGTTTTTGTATTTTAACTTTGACAACTAAGAAATGGTAACTTTACAAAACATGAGAAGACCATGATTTCAGGCAAAGATCGTGGATTTGCAAGGCTCTTGTTTTTTTGAAAAATCCTATTTTCTACGATGAGAAGGTAAATGAGCATTATATGGTCTCTCTCCTTCATCTTTATAGAGCAAAACGTATCTTCCCAAGGTAGAAGGATACCTCAGGGATAGAGTATGAAAGAGGTCATGTGCTCAGAAATGCAAAAAGAAGAAAGCACATTCATAATATTGAAAAATCATATCTTATTGTGTATACAGATCCCAATCTATGGTTTAAGATACCTCAATCTAATGGAAATTTCTGTGATGATGGAAATGTACTCTTCAAATATGGTAACCATTAAGCCCCCTGTGGCTATCAAGCCCTTGAAATATGACTAGTATGAATGAGGAATTGAATTTTTAATTATATTAAGTTTTATGTTAATTAAATTATTTAAATTAAATTTAAGTAACCATATGCAGCTAGTGGCTGTTGTTTTGGAAAACCCAAGTCTAAGATATGCAAATAATGGTGGGTTGTCTTTTAAGGCACCCCTGCAAAGAGCTGTAAACCTGAAGTTTTACATAACATAGGTTACATCCTCACTATGTAAAATATAGAAAGTAAATAAAAACAAGGAGTTTTATGAGTTTTCTCCTACAAATAAAAAATGTTTTTTTAATTAAAAATAAAAGCAAAGGAAAAAAATTACCTATAATCTCAGTACTTGGGGATAACCATGATTAAGAGTTAGATTGGAGTTTTTCCCTTAACAATGAATTGTGAATACCTCTCATATTCTCTCTATATCTTTCCATACCCTGTCTAGTTTCCTTAGCTGTATAGTATTTTGTTTTATGGCCATTTCATAATTTATTTACGCATTTAAATTTCCAGTGTTAAAGGAGAATGAAGTTAGTGAAACAAAAATTTTAATTTGAGCTATTCTAAAAACATGTAAAAGAATGAAACTGGACCACTTTCTTACACCATATACAAAAACAAATTCAAAATGGATGAAAGACCTAAATGTGAGATAGAAAATCATAGTAATCTCTCTGACATCAGCTGTAGCAACATTTTTCTAGATATGTCTCCTAAGGCAAGGGAAATAAAAACAAAAATAAACTTTTGGGACTATATCAAAATAAAAATTTTCTGCACAGCAAAGGAAAAATCAACAAAAATAAAAGGCAATCTATTAAATGGGAGCAGATATTTGCAAATTATATATCTTATAAAGGTTTGGTATCCAAAATGTATAAAAAATTGATACAACTCAATACCCCCCCAAAACAGTAATCCAGTTTAAGAATGGACAGAAGACATGGACATTTTTCCAAGACACAGATGACCAATAGACATATGGAAAGATGCTCCATATTACTCATCATCAGGGAAATGCAAACCAAAACTACAATAAGATATAACCTCATACCTGTTGGATGGCTAACATTAAAAGCACAAGAAACAACAGGTATTGGTCAGGATGTGAAGAAAAAGGAACCCACTTACACTGTTGGTGGGAATGCAAACTGCAGCCATTGTGTAAAACTGGAAAATATTTTTCCTCAAAAAATTAAAAATACAACTCCTTTATAATCCAGTAATTACAATACTGGTATTTATCCAAAAAATACAAAAACACTAATTCAAAGGGATACATGCACCCCTATGTTTATAGCAGAATTATTTACAATAGCTAAACTATTAGAAATAGCCCAAGTATCCATTGATGAGTGGATAAAGAAGATGTGGTACACACACACACACACACATATATATACACTGGACTATTACTCAGCCATGAATAAAACCTTGCCATTTGTAATAACATGTATGGAGCTAGAGAGTATCATGCTAAGTGAAATAAGTCAGAGAAAGGCAAATACCATATGATTTTACTCATATGTGGAATTTAAGCAATAAATGAGCTTAAATAAAGGAGAAAAGAGAGAGACTGAGACAGACTAAGAAACAGATTCTTAACTATAGAATACAAACTGATAGTTACCAGAAGGGAGATGGATGGAGAGGATAGAGGAAATAGAGGATGAGGATTAAAGAATATACTTACCATGATGAAAAAAATAAATAAAATGATACGATGGGGATTAAGGAATACACTTGCTATGATGAATACTTGGTGTTGTATGGAAGTACCTAATATCACTGTGTTTTGAAACTAATATTACACTGTGTTAACAAACTGGAATTTAAATAAAAACTTAAAATGATAAAAAAATAAGCAGGTGATAACCAAAAAAAGAGGAAGTGTGGTCCCACATATTAATTTGGCCAGAGATTTTCTTCTTTAGTTAACACGGTCATTCCCAGATATGTGTCCCTCTAGGACTCTCAACTCTTCATCCAGATTTGTGTTGTAAAGCAGATTCCGTGGTACTTATCTCTTTTCACACTAGATTGTCATTTTACTGTTTTCACCATAATTAATTTTACGTATGTAACCTATAGCTTTTTGCATATAGCATCTCAATTAACTGCACAATTATTTTTGCTTCTGAGGAAACTAAGTTGTCAGATTATTTAAACACTTGCTCAAGATCACATAACTAGAATGGTAACTGAGCCTATGATATGACCCAGTTCTAACTCCATATCCTGTGCTATGGTTCTACCACAAAACAGCTGCCACCCACATCAACAAACAAGTTTCTACAGTTTTCTTTTCATTTTGAAGCTTTTTCTGGACAGTTCCTTTGTGAAGAAAAGCCCTATTGCTCCAGAAAATATGGGATTTCTTAAAGTCTTAGGGCTCTTTTAAGCTTTGAGAACCTCAAAAATGTAAATGCTACAAGCTTAAAAAAATATCATTTAATGTGCCACTTTGAGAGAATATTTCAAATATTTCAAATCTTCGATTTGTCATACAATGGGGTACCACTGTGTTGATAATGGGGGGGGGGCTGTGCATGTGTGGGATCAGACATTATGGGAAACCTCAGTACCTTCTGCTCAATTTTGCTATCAACCAAAAACTGCTGTAAATGACAGAGTATGTTTAAAAAAAAGAAGCTTTAAAAATCATTTAGAATTGTCATTATTTAACTCTCTTTGACACTTGTTCAGTTTGGGAAACTTTAAAATTTTACCTTCAGTGTTTTGTTTCCAACAGTATTTGCCATCCTCAATGAGAGACTAAAAAACTAAAATTTAAAAAGAAAAAAACCACATGCTTTTCAAAATTCACAAAATTAATTGAAAATGAAATGCATATAATTGAATTTTCAAATTTTGAACCATTTATACTCTGAAGTAATTACAGTATAAACCACACAAAGACATTTGGGTCTTGCTGTATTTATTTTAGTAAGCTTTCAACAATGTTTTTATAGTTTATTGAGTAATCCTTTTTCACACTAAACCTAATTAATAATTCAAATCCATGAATTGTTGGGCTCTTTGTTTTTTCAATTCTTTTACCAAGAATTAATCACAAATCAGGAATAGAAAAGATTTGGTTTTGGTTTTGATTCCATTTTCAACCTAGGACATAGTAACTTGAGGGATGAATAATTTTTTATTCCTATTTCATCCACGTATTATACCTAAGGAGATACAGCATCTTCCATCACTTCCATTGGCTTTAAGTAAGTGTGAAAGATAGTTCTCAAATATATAACGATGCCTGAGAGGAACATGTTGTAGTATTAATAATTAGTAAATGGACTGGATTTATACTTCTTAAACACTTACATTTAAATTTTCATTTTGCCTTAAAGAGTTTTGTGACAATACACGAATACAATAAAATAGAAGTTAAAATCATATATTAATATAATTAATAGTATATTAGAAGTCAGCAGTGATTTCATTTAATCTCTGGGCAAATCAGATAACTTCATTAATTCAGCAACATTATTTAGCACTGTTTGCCAAACCCTCTGTAGGTACACATTACATTTTGTATGCCTTTTTAAAGTAATCTTAACATAAATGCATAACATTTATGCAGTTGTTTCCAGTGTTAAAATACAGAATGAGGTTAAACAAAATAGTTGAGACTTTCTAGAATGTTCTTTCACTTGAAGAAAGTAAAGTTACCTTTGACCTAATGGTAGAGATACAAACATAGTAGCTCAGGGAAATATTTTATAATTGACATTGCATCATAGGCTAAAGGGCAATGTTTTCCTTGGTGGTATGTAAAATAATTGCACATTTTACAATCAACTGCCTTTTGGATTAGCTGAAATAATATGGATAAAGATACTTGTAAATGTCTGTATGCATGGAGACAGGTTATGTGTACTGGAACTCTTCTGGGGTCTCATGTTTTATTGAACATCACCATCCAAAATTTATCCTACTCAATTATATTCAATTTAGCATTTTTTTTCTTATATTTTATTTATTCATGAGAGACACACAGAGAGGCAGAGACATAGGTAGAGGGAGAAGCAGGCCCCCTGTGGGGAGCCTGATATGGGATTCCATCCCAGGACCCTGGGATCATGACCTGAGCCAAAGGCAGGTGCTCAACCACTGAGCCACCCAGGTGCCCTCAATTTAGCATTTTCAAGTAGCAGTTTGGATATTCTGTTGTTTTTACTTGAATTAAAATAGTTTTCTAATGAGATTATAAATTCTGACGGAGAGTAGAGGCAGGAAACATTTTCTGACTATGCAGGGCTTCCAGCTTGCAGTAAAATTAAGGAACTAGAAGAGATCTTGCCAGATACTTTGGTCTGTTCTTCCCTCCTCCTCCCCACCCCACCCCCATTCAGGTAAGTTAATGACTCAACTTTCTAGGAAAGATTGTGTTTTATTCTCTAAGAAAGAATTTCCACATAAGATGCTTTGCAAGTCATTTAGGCTTATTAACTTATGAATGATAGGATTTAGCACCATTTTGAAATAAAGAATTTCTTTGTCTGGATTAAGAACACTGACAAAAATGCTGCAGAAATCAGCTGTTGTCAAATACAGCTAAGAGCAACATAAATGGGAAGAAAGCATAAGCCAAGCCTTCAGACAGCTTATGCTATGTCAGGGTCCCTACCACGTCTGTCAGGCATCATGAAGCCTAAGCACACTATGTTTGAGTCCATGTGGAGTGGATATGGTGAAATGTCAACTGTTCAAAACAGATGTTATCCACTTTTTATATTTTTAACACCAGGTGTATTAGAATACATTTTCAGACCTGTAAAGGAAATGAGATGTGAAAATCAGTTCTAGTGAATGCATTGCATCTTTTCTTGCAAAGGAATATTTAAAGCGACATATCAGTGAATGAGCTAGGCAGCAAAGTACTAAGGTACTGACTTGGGGGATCCTTGAGACAAATAAAGATTCATAATCTGATTTTGTACTGCAGCTGCATTATAGTTGTTAGAGACATAAAACAAATGGAATGTGACATCTTCATAGTAAGGAGGATTGACACTTGCACCACTAGACCTCAATTAGAAAACATAACATTTTCCTTCATTTTTGAGAAAGTCGGTAATAGTTTTTGATAGCTTCTCAGTGGTAAAGAAAATATGGTACATGAAAGAGGTATGTTTTGCAAGCTTAATAATTCTTTGTTTCTTCTTTATATGACTGGAAAATCAGAATGTGAAATATGAACCTGTTTTATGTCATATATAAAACTTGGAAGAATATCCAAGACAGAAAATAAGCATTGTTCATCAGTTCTTGATAGACTGAAGAACAGAAAGCTGAACTGAAATAACCACAAAAAATTCACTGCATATTTTTCTAAGTCATTTTATTTAACAGCGTACCATTGTAAGGTGAGAGTTTTTTTGTGTGTTAGGCTTAAGGAAAATTTCTTGTTTTTTTTCCAATTAAGCTTGCTGAAAAGGATAGAGATCCTCATGACCTCTATAGTGATGTTATTTAGTAAATTTCATGAGCCCTAAGTATGGTTGCAGACAAAGTACTGTGTAAAAAGTCTGAGAGAATTGTAAATAGAAGTGAAAAGCTATTCCTTTCAAGCTGCATGATCAAACACATTTTTGGGAGAAAAACAGTGGTTGAACAGGTGTTCAGTATTACAAACTTGTGATGCAACAGCTGGGTCTGGCAAAAATCCATGTATTAAATTCTTTGTTCTTAAGAAGCAAAACTCTGCTGCAGAGCGTCAACTCAAATTTGTGACGCTCTGGTACATTGATACATTGCTTCTAATTATTTTCTTGTCTTTCACCAACATTTATGAGAACCATTTTCTTTCTTAAAACATCGTTGCATTTTTATGTTATTTCTTTTTTTGTATATTTTTATTGCAGTTTGATTTGCCAACGAATAATATAATACCCAGGGCTCATCCCGCCAAATGCCCTCCTCAGTGCCCATCACCCAATCACCCCAACCCCCTGCCCACCTCCCCTTCCACTACCCCTTGTTCGTTTCCCAGAGTTAGGAGTCTCTCATGTTTTGTCACCCTCACAGATATTTCCCACTCATTTTCTCTCCTTTCTCCTATAATCCCTTTCACTATTTTTTATATTCCCCGAATGAGTGAAACCATGTAATGTTTGTCCTTCTCTGATTGACTTACTTCACTCAGCATAATACCTTCCAATTCCATCCACATCGAAGTATTTACCTTACCATTTGGTGGGTATTTGTCATTTCTAATGGCTGAGTAATATTCCATTGTATACACAGACCACAGCTTCTTTATCCATTCATCTTTCGATGGACACCGAGGCTCCTTCCACAGTTTGGCAATATAGTATTTGATTTTCTTAATTCTGTTTCTTTTCATTAATTTTTAAAAAGTTTTTAATAAGAAAAAGTGGAAGTTCAGATCTGTTCATTTGCCTTTTTATCAGGCTAATTTATATTAAAGTGTTATATTATAACCATCATTTTTTAATTAGATAGGAAACAGGTATTCTCATTTTTAGAATAACTAATCTGCATGTATTGTAACCCACTTGTAGAATTAGGAAGAATACTCCAAATAAGTAATATATCCATGAGATCATTTGGCTTTGTCACTTCCCTAAACTTAATTTTGCTAGCTGTTTAGAAAATAATGTCTGGTTCTGAATTTTGATCTTCGAGGAAAATAATCGCTAGTAATTTCAAACCCAGTGGCCTAAGGAGCTCCTCCAAACAAAGTAGCTTATCAGAGACATTTGTGAATGATTCTCCAAAAGGGAAGAGAAAAAGTTACTTTCTGTGAGGTTGGAATACACGTTTAGGCAATTTTAGCCAGGAATGTCAAGCACTGAGTGTGGATGAGGCCAGCTTCCTGACTGCAGGTGTGACGGAACACAGCTGATCAAACAGCACAGGAATCTGACATCACACTGTTTACCTTCAGCTGCCCAATGACCCATGCCCAATCAGGAAGCCAAAGAGAAGCTGGAGAAGGCATGTGTAGTGGTGTAGTTTCATACTAAGATTACTGCCATAAACATGGTTTATGAGCTTTGATTTGGTCATGTTTGGACTGTCAAATGTATAGCTGTCCAATGGTGCACCTAACAGGCTACACAGTTTCGTTTTGTTTTAAATCTGAAAGCTCCTTAAAATGGGATCCATGTTTGTGTTCTGCCTGCCTATTTGGGGTCTGCTCTCATTTTAAAGTCACCAAACAGTTTGAAGTATACTCATCTGGCCCCCAGTTCCCCAAATCCTAGAAGATTAAAGTGAATTGTCTTACAAATATTTTTTTTTCCGTATGCCACATTTTCAAGTGGTGGATTCATGAAGGACCAAAACAATAGTGAGGGTGTTAAACGGCTTATCTTCAGACTTCAGCTGGAAGGACCACCCCATCTAAGGTCAAATCTGTGGCTTTCACCTAGATTCCTCCCCTGGTCTGGGGCTGCTCTCCCCTACCATGTACTTCTCAGACCCTACCTCCAAAAAGGGCTGCCGTGTAGGTTGCTAGTGTAGGAGGGGATGGAGGTGTAATATACAGAATGGAAAGTTACAACCAAAGGGATAGCCTATTTTTTTTTAATTTAAATTTTAGTTAACATGTAGTGTAGTATTGGTTTCTAGAGTAGAATTCAGTGGTGCATCACTTGCATACAACACCCAGTGCTCATCACAACATGTGCCCTCTTTAATACCCATTACCCATCTAGCCCATCCCCACTCTCCTCCAAGAGACATCTCACTGATGTTCCTAGTCACAACGTTACACCACTCTGTTTCTCTAGACACACATATTTACACAAGAAGTAGCCATACACAGTAGTTAGTAGTGTTTTCCTGCCTCCTTTCATGAATGTGGAAGCCCCTGTGTACCCTTGTTTTTAAGAAGTGAAATGGATTTGGGTCCCATGCCTGGAATACTGTTATTATCCTACTTCTAGACCTAAACTCAGCCTGCTCAAACTTTAGCTTCATTGGATTATTTTCTTCTAGGTTTTTTTTTTTTAATTTATTTTTTATTGGTGTTCAATTTGCCAACATATAGAATAACACCCAGTGCGTCTAGGTTTTTATAGTTCAGGTCTTACATTAGGACTTTAATCCATTCCAAATTATTTTTTTTTAATATAGAAAAGGTAAGGGTCCAACTTAATTCTTTTTGCATGTGGAATCCAGTTTTCACAACACTATTTGTTGAAGAACTGTCCTTTCCCCATTGAATGGTCTTGGCAGCCTTGTCAAAAATCATTCCACCACATAGCCAAGGGTTTATATCTGAGTTTCTTATCCTATTCCCTTGGTCTACATGTTTGTTCATATGTCAGTACCACACTCTTTTAATTTCCATAGCTTTGTTGTAAGTTTTGAAATCAGGAAGTCTAAGGAGTCCAACTTTTTCTTTTTCAAGATCATTTTGGCAGTTCAGGGTCTCTTGAGATTCCATATAGATTTTAGGATGAATTAATTTATTTTGGCAAGAAAAAGTATTGGGATGTTGATAGTCATTACATTGAATCTGTAGATCACTACGGATAGCACTGCCATCTTAACAATATTAAATCTTTCAATCTATGAACAAAAGATATCTTTCCATTTATTTGTGTCTAATTTCTTTACCAATCTTTTATAGTTTCCAGTGTACAAACCTAAAAATTCATTCCTAAGTATTTTATTCTTTTAGATGCTATTCTAATTGGCACTGTTTTCTCAATTTCCATTTCACATTGTTCATTGTTAATGTACAGTGCAAACACAACTAATTTTTGCATATTGATTTTGTAACCTACAGTGTTGCTGAATTCAGTTACTAGTTCTAACCAGTTTATTACAGAATTTAGGGCTTTCTACATATAGGATCATGTCATTTGTGAATAGAGATTATTTTTTTCTTCCTTTCCAATTTAGATCTTAAAATTTCTTTTTCTTGGGGTGCCTGTGTGGTACATTGGTTAAACGACTTGGTTTTGGCTCAGGTCATGATCTCAGGAGCATGAGATCAAACCCCTTGTGAGGCTCTATGTTCAGCATGCAGTCTACTAGAGATTCTTTCCCTTTCTCTGCCCCTTCCCCACTCACACACTCTCTCTTACTCTCTTTCTCTCAAATAAATAAATCTTTAAAAAAAATAAAATTTCTTTTTCTTTTGAATTGGACTTCTTAAGTACTATGTCAAATAGAAGTGATAAAAACAGGCATACTTGTGTTGCTCTTGACCTTGGAGGGAAATTTTTCAGTCTTTTCATCATTGATCATGATATGAGCTGTGAGTTTTTCCTATCTGGCTTTCTTTATGTTGAAATAATTTCCTTCTATTCCTAGTTTGTTGACTTAAAAAAAAATCATGTAAGGGTATTTGATTTTGTTTAAATGCTTCCTGTGCAGGAATTGACATGTTCTTATGGATTTTTACTTTCATTCTCTTAATGTGGTATATTACATTTACTGATTTTCTTATGTTGAACCATCCATACATTCTAGGAGTAAATCCCATTTTGTCATGGTGTATAATCCTGTTGAATTTGGCTTGCCAGCACTTTGTCAAGAATTTAGCATCAATATTCACACTACTGGTCTATGGTTTTCTTTTTGTATAGTGTCTGTCTAGCTGTGGTATCAGAATCATAAACTGAGGTTGAGAATATTAGCTCTTTAATTCTTTGGAAGAGTTTCAGGAAGATTATTGTTAATTCTTCTTTAAATGTTTGGTGAAATTCACCAGTAACACCATCTAGTCCTGGGCTTTAACTTGTCATGAGCTTTTTGATTGCTGTTTCAATTCTCTAATTATAGATATATTGATTTTCTATTTCTTCATAATCCAGTCTTATTAGATTATGTGTTTCTAGAAATTTGTTCATGTCATCTAAGTTATTCAACTTGTTTGCATACAACCATGCATAATATTCTTTTGATCTTTTTTATTTCTTTAGAATTGGTTGTTATGTCCCTTCTTTTATTTCTGATCTAAATTACTGGAGTCTTATCTCTTTTTTTTTTCGTGGTCAATCTAGCTAACAATTGGTCAATTTTACTGATCTTTTTCAATAGCCAACTCTTGGTTTCTTTTATATTCTCTATTGTTTTTCTATTTTTTTTCCCCTCTAGGAAATAGATGGGGTTTCTTCTTTAACCCATTGGTTATTTAAAAGTGTGTTATTTAATTTCCACATATTTGTGAATTTTCCAGTTTTCCTTCAGGTGTTTATTTCTGTTTTCATTCAATTATTGTGTTTGGAAAAGACACTTTTTATGATTCCAGTCTTTGAAAAAAATTTAGACTGGTTTTGTGGCCTAAAATCTTTAGTCTGGACATTTAGTCCTGTTTGTGGCCTAAAATATTTAGTCTTGGACAATGTTCAGTCTTTTCATCATTGATCATGATATGAGCTGTGAGTTTTTCAATGTTCCAAGACTAAATGTTTGGAAATAATCTCTCTGTCCCTTTCTCTCTTTTTTTCTACTGTGACTCTCATAATGCCTATACTGATCTCTCTCTCTCTCTCTCTCTCTCTTGCTCTCTCTCTCCCCTTTGCTGCTTAGAATCAGTAATTTCAAATGACCTGTCTTCAAGTTCACTGATTCTTTATTTTGCCTGGTTGAGTCTCTTTTTTATCTCTAGTGAAATTTTCTATTTAGCTATTGTACTTTTCAGTTCCAGATTTTCTATTTGGTTCCTTTTCTTTTTTTTTTTTTTTTCATTATATCTCTTTGTTCATATTCTCATTTTGTTCCTATGTCATTTTCCTTATTTCCTTTAATTCTTTGTGTTTTCCTTTAGCTTTGGGATACTTAAGACAATTGTTTTAAAGTCTTCCTGATAATTCTGATACGTTTGTTCCTTCGGGGATGGTTTCTGAGGATATATTTTGTTCCTTTGAATGAGCTGTGTTGCCTTGTTTCTTTGTATGTGTTGTGATCTTTTAAGTGGGCATATGAAAATACAGCCACCTTTCCTAGTTTTTCCACATTGGAAAAGTGGAAAGTTAGTTAACAAGATCCTGTCATTTCTATTGGAATCAGCCCAGGGTGAAGCTATAAGGTCTTTAGAGGTCTTTTCTGGGCATGTGTTCTATCTGGGCCTGTGTGTATCCTTTTTAAAAACTTCCCTGTGATTATGGCTGTGTTTAAATATCTTAATTTGTCAAAGAATCTCACTCCAGCTTCTCTTTGGGGGCATAGATGTTTTATTATATTCCTCTGTTTGTAATCTCTTGCCCCCAGGTATCTGTGAATCTAAAGTCCCCCACACCACAATGCCTGCCACTGCCTTCCATAGTTTTTGCCACCTCAGGTCCAAACTCTGCCACAATTTCCTGTCTGAGCTCTGAGTGAGGTGAGATAGAAACCAGTCTCTCTGAGGTAGCCCATAGGCAGGCCAGAGTGTTGCAGATAATTTCCAAGGTAAGGAACTGGGAGTTGATCTGCTTCCTCCTGTGTCATTGCCTGGAAGAGGGTGGGACAAGAGAAAGAAAAAAATGCCAGGAAATTTCCTGAAGTTTTTATTGTGCCTTTTTCTTACTTCTTTGCTATAGATCTCTGAACTGGTTTCCAGAGCTCCTATACAGTTTATATTAGTTAGTCTGTGGTTGTTTATTTAATGTTTCCATGGGGGGCAAGTGTCTGGAACTTCTGAGTCCACTATCTTGATAGTGTCTCCATGCTTTCTGATGAGAAGTCAGCTGTTAATATTAATGAAGTTTCCTTTCAAATGATGAGTCATGCATAGTTTTCAAGTACAATTTGCAACTTTCAAGATTCTCTATCTTTCACCATTTGACTATGACATGTCTAGGTGTTTATATCTTAGTTTATCCTTCTTGGAATTCATTAAGATACATGAATACATAAGTTAAAGTTTTTCATCAGATTTGAGAAGTGATTGCCATTATTTCTTCAAATATTCTTTTGGCCCCTCGTGTCTCTCCTCTTCTTCCAAAACTCCCATATATGTAGAATGGTATGCTTGATGCTGTTTTATAGATCTCTGATGATGTGGTCATTTTTCTTCATTTTATTTTGTTTCTGAAGACTGGATAGTCTGATTGGCCTATCAGATTCATTGGGTCTCAATAAATCAAGTTCATTGAGTCTCTCTTTTGCATGCTGAAATCTGCTGTTGGTCCCATGAAGTGAATTCCAATTCAATTACTATACTTTTCAACTGAAGAATTTCTAATGATTCTTTTTTTTTAAAGAGTGTATTTATTTATTCATGAGAGACAGAGAGAGAGAGAGAGAGACAGGCAGAGGGAGAAACAGGCTCCATGCAGGGAGCCCGATGTGGGACTTGATCCCAGGTCTCCAGGATCACACCCTGGGCTGAAGGCGGCGCTAAACTGGTGAGCCACCTGGGCTGCCCTCTAATGTTTCTTTTTTATATGTAATTTCAATCCCTTTATTAATATTCTCTACTTCCTGAGATACGGTCTCAAACTTTAGTTGTTTGGCATGGTTTCCTTTAGTTCCTGGAACTTATTTTTAATAGCTGATTTAAAGTCTTTATTAAATCCAAGATGGTACGGGCTTCCTTAGGGTCCAGTTTTATTGACTGATTTCTTTCTTTGGTTATATTTTGTGGTAAACATTCCCCTTTCTTTGTATGTCTCATAATTTTTTTTGGAGAAACTTAATATTTTAAATAATATAATGTAGAAACTCTGGAAATCAGGTTTCCTCCTTCTCAGGGGTTGTATTTTTGCTATGTGTTGCTGTTTTTGCTTTTGTTTCTTTGTTAGTTACTTTCTTGTACTAATTCTATAATATCTGTATTCTTTGTCACTATGGCCACTGAGATTTCTGCTCAGTTACCTCACTGGTCAGCAAATGAGTTGACAGAAATTTCCTTAAATTCTTTTCACCAGTAGGTTTCTCATCCTTTGATGAGGTGTTCTGTGTATACTTTATGGCACACATTGAACACTCCAACAGTTTGCAACTTTACCCTTCATTTCTGCTTGTGTAGAGCCTCAAAGTCAGCCAGAGATGAGCATTTAGGGCCATCTCAGGTATTTTCTGACCATACACATGCCCTTCAGTTATATATGGCATTTCAGATCCCTACAAAAATGTTGGAGTTTTTCAAAGCCCTCTATGGACATCCCATTCTTAAAATTTTCCTTTTTAATTATGTTTGGGCCAGCCTCTCATTTGTCCGAACTGATGAACTTATATTACCATATCAAACAGGTTTTATGTTAAATAATTGCCACTGATAGTTTTTATGACACGCCTTGAGAATAGGGCTTTCCTTAATGAATAAGCCCTGAGGTAAAGTCAAAGCTTTGGAGCTTTTCTTAGAACTTGCCATTAAAGTCAAATCACAAGTGTTCTGTTGGGATAGAGCTTTAGGCGGAGCTCCAAACACATTCTTCTCCTCCTATGGCTGCTAGGCTACAGGTATTCTCAGATAACATAGTTTCTAGCTACTATCAAGCTGGGGAGAGGGAGGTGGGAATAGGGAAAGTTCTTAAATGCCACAAAACTTATTGTTCTTACTGAGATCAAGCCATTTTTTCTTGCATAAACATGCTGAATTATGAACTTTTCATTATATTCTAGAGTTCTAAAGAAATTACTTTTGCCAATTTTTGCTACTGTTCTCATTCTTATAGAATGATTCCAGAAGCGCCCTCCCTCATCTATTCTTTTATTATTATTTTTTTTTATTTATGATAGTCACACAGAGAGAGAGAGAGAGAGAGAGAGAGGCAGACACAGGCAGAGGGAGAAGCAGGCTCCATGCACCGGGAGCCCGACGTGGGGTTCGATCCCGGGTCTCCAGGATCGTGCCCTGGGCCAAAGGCAGGCGCTAAACCGCTAAACCGCTGCACCACCCAGGGATCCCTCCCTCATCTATTCTTTTTTTTTTTTTTTTAATTTATTTATTTTTTTATGATAGTCACACAGAGAGAGAGAGAGAGAGAGAGAGAGGCAGAGACATAGGCAGAGGGAGAAGCAGGCTCCATGCACCGGGAGCCCGACGTGGGATTCGATCCTGGGTCTCCAGGATCGCGCCCTGGGCCAAAGGCAGGGGCTAAACCGCTGCGCCACCCAGGGATCCCTCCCTCATCTATTCTTAAACTAAATGTGGGCATTTCAGATCATCATCCATGTACTGACTTTGTAATAGCAACACAGTCTGAATTGTGCACATCAGTCATTCTCTATTCTAGATGCACATTACCTTCAGAGCTTTAAAAAATATATTCTCATGCAAGAGCCCCATCCCCATTCTATGTATTGAGACTATGGCCTAGGCATTCATATTTCTAAAAAAAAAAAAAGACTCCAGGGGCACCTGAGTGACTCAGTTAAGTGTCTGACTCTAGATTTCAGCTCAAGTCATGATTCTCAGAGTTCTGGGATCAGGCTCCATGCTCAGCAGGGAGTCTGCTTGAAATTCTCTCTCTCTCTCTCTCTCTCTCTCTGCCCCCCACTTCTTCCACCACATGTGTATGCTCTCTTTCTCTCTTTTTCTAAAATAAATAAATCTTAAAAAAAATCACTCCAGATGATTATAATATGAAACCAAATTATTTTTTTTTATTTTTTAGATTTTATTTATTAATTCATGAGAGACACACAGAGAGAGAAATAGAGAGGCAGAGACACAGGCAGAGGGAGAAGCAGGCTCCATACAAGGAGCCCGACAGACTCCATCCTGGGTCTCCAAGATCATGCCCTGGGCTGAATCAAAACCGCTGAGCCACCCGGGCTGCCCTGAAACCAAATTATTTATTTTGAATTCCACAACATAAAATAGTATCTTAACATTTATGAGGCTCCTAATTTGCCAAATGAATGAATACATGAATGAAAGTGATTTTAATAAAATAAACAAATTTATTATCTAATTATACTCAAGGACATATTTTTTTGACAACTCATTCCCATTTGGCTCTTAAAACAGGACTGACATGTAGTAAAAATGTTGCTACTTGAGTTATATATATTGAATATATTCATAAGGGTGAATGACATGTGGAATAAAATAAATTTCAAGTGCTTTTTCCTTAAGTTGGTATTTTGTTGTGCCAACTATTGGTAACATATACATTCTCAAAATATTAGAAAAATAACACTAGTAACAGCTATTATCATATGCCAGGCACCTTGTTATATGCTTTATATGTATCCTTTTAACAACCTTCAGGAGGTAAATACTAGCTCCATTTCATAGATGATGAAACTGAAGTGAAGTTATGTAACTTGCTCAAGGCTTTATAACTAATAGTGATGAAACTTAGATGTGCCCCCCCCATGTGTTTTCATTATACGACTTACACTCTTAAACCAGTAGTTTTCAAACTTTGGTATATATTGGAGTCATCTAGAGATATGTATGGTTGCTGACTCCCACCACCATACACTTAGATTTAATTGGTATGAGGTCCAGCTTGAGCTTAGAGAAAGTTAAAAATTCCCCCTTGGAATTCTAATGTGAAACACAGTTTGAGAACTACTGCCTCAAAAACTATTTTTTTCTACCTCTCCTAAGGAATTTTTTTTAACATAAGAATGCTTAGATAAATTACTTACCTCAAAATATCCAGATGGTTCGCTTGGTTTTTCTAAGTTTTACATAGAAATACACTTTTGCAAAGTGAAATTTACATCTAAAAGCTTCTCTCTTTTATTTGAAAATTGCTCAGTCCATTTTATGCAATAAAAGGAAACTGGAAATCCCATAAATGCAGGATGTGGGAGTACTGGCCGTATAATAATTCACTTAGAAATGATACAGGGATTTTGGCTGACAAAGCTTAATGTGAACAAATAGGGCAATGTAACTGCTGAAATAGTAGGTGTGATTGGCCACACTAGCAGAAATACTGTATCTATTTCATGGAAGATAGGAATTCCAATGCACTCTCCTCTAGACAGACCACATCTGACCATGTTGTGTTAAACGCTGGGTGTGTTTTAAGAGAAACTTTGATAAAAGAGAGAGAGGAGACCCATGAAAGTCATTTCATGTGAAAATTAAAGGTACACATCACAGAAGATAAGGTAGACAAGATATCTGGCTTCAAATATTAGAAGACCATTCATGAAAATGAAGATTAGTTGCCGTTAGTATGTTATTTTTCAGGTTGGTTATGAGTTAAATAGACTCTTATCTATCAAACTGAGATATTAACCACATATTTACAGAAAAATATGATGTAATAGACCAAACAAGTAAACCTTTTGAAAACGGTCTCTCCATAAATGAGAGACTCTTGGTTTTTTTAAATAGTATTTCATGTAGTTAAACTTTTTTTTTTTCCTGTCAAGATTATGGTTTCAAGTGTCATTCTTAGTGTGGTCCATGCAACTCACTGTTCAGCGGCATCTGACTGGATTTTAACCTGAAGTTGCTTGACAACTGTGTGTTATTGAGTACAAGTGGGAAGAAGTTGTAAATATATCTAATATTGCTTCTCATGGTTCCAGTGGGGAGAGAAGGAGGAAGCAGGGAGCGGGGCGGTTGGGGGGGGATAAACTCAACATCAACAGCATCATCCGATGGCTGCAGGAAGTGAGAGGGTCCAAGCCTGGTAAGAATGTCCAGCTACAGGAGAATGAAATCCGAGGACTGTGTGTAAAGTCCCGAGAGATCCTTCTCAGTCAGACTATCCTACTAGGCCTTGAAGCGCCACTCACAATAGTGGTGATATCCACGGGCAAGACTATGATTTGCTTCAACTTTCCCACCAGAAAGCAACAGTCTGTGCCTTGGGGACAGGGGAAGCAGTCATCGGAGACTACCTGCCCCTTACTGGCTTACAAAATCAAATATCTTGAGAATTTTTTTCTTCTCAGAGGAAAACATGAGTGTGCCAGCATCAATAGAATTTATGGATTTTATGATGAATACTGCTTTAACTGTTTACCGATAGCAACCATTGTGGATGAGAAGATATTCTGCTGTCACAGAGGTTTATCACCAGATCTTTGATCTATGGAGCAGATTTGGCAAATTACGTGACCAACTGATGTACCAGATCAGGGTCTTCTTTGTAATCTTTTGTGGTCTGACCCCCATAAAGATGTCTTAGGCTGAGATGTAAATGACAGAGGAGTGTCCTTCACATTTGGTGCAGAAGTGGTTGCAAAATTTCTCCATAAGCATGATTTGGATCTTATATGTAGAGCCCATCAGGTGGTTGAAGATGGATATGAATTTCTTGCAAAGACGCAGTTGATCACTCTGTTTTCTGCACCCAATTATTGTGGAGACTTTGACAATGCAGGTGCCATGATGAGTGTGGTCGAGACTCTAATGGGTTCTTTTCGGATTTTAAAGCCTGCAGAGAAAAAGAAGCCAAATGCCACGTGACCTATAACACCTCCAAGGGGTATGATCACAAAGCAAGCAAAGAAATAGATGTCATAAAAAAAAAAAAAAAAAAAAAGAAATAGATGTCATTCTGACACTGCCTAGTTGGGACTTGTAACATAGAGCATATAACTTTCATTTTTAAAACTGTAATGTATATTGGTCAGCTTGCTCAAATAGTGTGTTTAGGGGGCCCCCTCTTCCATTTTTTGAGTTAATGAATGGTATTTGCTGGTTATAACAGCAAATGAAAGACTCTCCATTCCCAAGAAAAAAAGTTTTGTTTTTTTAATTCTGTATTCCTTTTGCAAACAACTTTAATGATGGTGTTAAAGTTGTACAACCCAGAACAGTTTATCCTAAGGGGTAAGTGTACAATTGATCTTTTTAAAATTCAGCTCAACGCATGAATAATGTAAATGCTCATTCTCTTTAGGATATAGAGAGCCCTAGGGTGCTCAATCTGTACATGTTTTTGTCATGAAGTGCATACTGTTTATACAAACCACTGTGAATATATATATATATATATTTAATTTTATTTCAAAGGGATTGCTTTTTTTCTTTCATTGTCTTATCATGTACAAAATATTTTTTATAGTTATCAATATTAGGATTAACTCAGCCTTGCCAGCATCACTGGTATGATGTATATTTAATTAAAGTACACTTTCCCTTACCATATATTCAAAATGATGATTAAAGCCATTATTTAAAAAAATATATCTAATATTAAAAATTAAATGCATATATGTGCACACATATGTTTATATAATAGCTATTTTATGATAATTTGACTTACATTTGTTCAGCTTTTTGTACCAATTATATGCTTTTTTCAAAGTCATCATTTAAGAATGTCATTTAATTAACCCTCTAAGCCTCTGAATAGGATACACAATGGCTTCTCACAATTTAGACCTCCTTATTAATATAATAATGTATCTAAAACAGAATCAACACAGGACATAGGAAGATATCACAGAGAACTGTGATATTTAAGAAAATTATCATAAATTAGGCTAGGGAAGTAGAGAAAATCAAAACCATTAAATTTATTCTTTGTTTTTTTTTTTTGTGATTTAATTTGATAGAGCTACCCTCAAAGTACAATGCATTTTCATCCATGCAAATCTACACTCTGAGGAGTGAATCAGTTATTTTATCTGAAATTAATTTACTTTTACTTCAGTTTAGAATGAAAAAAAAAAGGTAATAACTGATATCCTCACCTTGATTTTTGAAGAACTGCATTTGAAAGTTGAAGGTAGTTCTAAATCAGTAAAAATTTTTTAGCTGTTGGACTTGTTAACTCCTAGAAACAGAACAAGGATCTTACTGTGTGACAGAGCGACACAAACAGCCTGTTCTCCTTGTGTATATATGTTGTATTTAGAATTTTTAAAGCATTTGATGTAATGAATATACTTTTAGGACAAGATTTGCCTGTTCGGTTTTGGTTTCTCTGACATGCTGTTCTAATGTGAAAGTAGCATTTTTGGAATTTTTTATATGCAATGTGCTATTTTTAAATCTTTTTCAAATACTGTATTATGCATTGTATGGTCTCTGTATGGCATAAAACAGTATTTTTATAGCCCTTCTGGTTAAAAATTTTTGTTCTTAAGTCATGTTATGCTTGCCTTGTATGTGCTTTAAAGTTGCATTATGTATATCTCACCTCATCAGAAAACTGCCAGTTCTTTTCGCTGGAGGCAAGAGAAGGAATTTCATACCCATTAGTATAATTGCTCTATGCCCAAACATCCAATTTTCTGTTTTATTCATTAATCTGTAAATAACGCCTTAATATTTTCCTATTAGTTGAATTTTAACCAAAAGTATTTTGTTACTTTACATTTTTCGTCCTATTTTGTGTATTTGACTTGACTTCAGTTCATTTGAACTTGACACTTTTTCCTGCTTGTTTACACATTCAAGCTTTAATAGCATTATAAAGGTGTTTCATATTCTCTCTTTCAATTACTGTTTTGTTTGTCTTATGGACTGTCATTGGCAAAGTAGCTTCATCTCTTTGGAATTATTAATCCTCTAAATTGTGAAGATTCTTCTCACTGTTTATAACTAGGTCTAATCTGGTAGATATAATTGTTGGCATTTTCTGGTCTAAGCACACAGTGTATAGCAGAAATGAGAAATCAGGAAACATAAAGTGGATTTTTAGTTTTGTCACTAACTATTCATGAACCTTGACCCTTCCCATCTTATAAAATGGGGGGGGGGGGGGTTATCATGCCTCCCAAAGGCAGAGCTGTGAGGATCAGAGGAAATAGCTTTGTGGAAATCCTTTGTAAACTGCAAAAAGCTAGACTGTTTTCATTGTTATTACTATTATTATTCTAATTGGGGGTTTTTGCATGACAGATGAAAATGTGAATTGTGCACAACCAATATCGCACCAGTGGTGAGTTGGCAAGGCCTAGTTTTTAAGATATGTGAGAAGGTGGAAAATGTGTTAAATTTGCCCAGTTGTTTAGCATTAGTGAAAGACAGTTTTGGCAGAATAATTACTTTTTCCATTCTCAAATATACTGTCTCCCTTTCCATAGAAACTATGTGAGGCAAGATGTCGTATGTTTAGAATCTTTAAACCTAAAAGGGAAAAAGAGAGAGAGAGAAATCTCACCTTCCAAGCAAATAAACAAACTTTGGCAGGACCTGTAGGCTTGAGTCTAACATTTCACTGTCCCACAGATTGTAAACATTATAAGACCTTGGTGAGCCATGCCCATGATCTCATTGAGATTTTGGCTCCCTCTATCTCATACCATGCACCTTAGGAAGTTCTTGGAGCAGAAGCAGATGTGATCACTTTTGTTATTTCTTCCAGTATGGCCCCAGCGCTGTGACTCACTGTCTCTACTGATAAAGCAGCAAGACAACCAGGAAGTCACTAGACTGTGAGGTTGAATTGGTCTTACCCACTTAGATTACTTTTACATAGTTATACTATCAATACATAATTAATGGTCTTTGCTTTTTAGTATTTGTGACTGTGGCTAAGTATCCTAAAGTCATAGTTCCCTCATTATTTTTATTTTTTTCACAATTCGTCAAACATTTATTGGAAGTCTCCTGCGTGAGGGGCACCTGAGTGGCTCAGGCCTTTGGGTCCTGGGATCAAGTTCCACATCAGATTCCCCCAGAGAGCCTGCTTCTCCCTCTGCCTGCCTCTCTCTCTCTCTCTGTCTTTCATGAATAAATAAATAAAATCTTTTTTTTTTTAAAAAAAAAAAAAAAGGAAGTCTACTCTGTGACAGACACTAGACCACATTCCAAATGAGAAACAAAGAACAAGACCAGACAGCTCTGTTCTTAAAGAGCTCACAAATAACGGGGAAAGGACCCATTAGAAAATCATTACAATAGAATGAAAAAGGTTGCTACAGATGCCTTTGGTTTTAAATGGTCAAAGTGGATTTTAGGCCTGGTTGATTCCACAACAACGTCATCAAGGAACCCAGGCTGTTTCCTCTCTCTGCTGTCATTCTCAATATGACCTGTGATGATGATTATAAACAGGAAAACTTCCAGAGGATTCCTGGGTGACATTATCTCAGAACTCACTGATCATAACTGGGCCATATCTAGCCCAGCCCTAAACAAATAATGGTCAAGGGAATGAGACTTCCATGATAGGCTTAGGCCAGTCAAGAATTACCTCTGAGGCATAGAAGCACTTTCTCCAAGTTCTTCTGTGTGAGAGTTAGACACTCAAACAAAATCAAGTTGTGGCAAATATGGGAGAATGAAGGAATGGATTTGAGAGGAAAGCAGCTTCAGAAATGTGGAGGGTAGGAGGAGTACCATACTAAGAAGGGGAGGGGGTGGATTTTATGGGGGAAATATTATTTAAGCTGCTATTAAAAGGAGTCACTTTTCAGGGCTGAGTAGGATTTTCTGGGAGCTTAGAAGAGCATCCAGGTAAAGAAAGTGACATAGGCACAAATGTAAAAGAACATGGCACTTTAGGGAACACCAGTAAGCCTAGAGGCTGCAAAATAGTTTATACAAAAGTATACACTTAGAAATAAGACCAGAAGGTAAAAAAAAAAAAAAAAAAAGAAAAAAAGAAGACCAGAAGGTAAGGTTGAGTCAGACTGGGAAAACACTTGAATCATGCTAATGATTTAAACCTCATCCTGAAGGAAATGAAGCCTTAGAGCATTTTAAGAAATCTTCCATCCTTTTGTCAATGTCTTTCTAGTCTTTTTGGAAATCTGTCAGTCTCAAGTTGATTCCTCAGAAGGGCCTGTGTTCACATTCCCTGGAGTCTTCCACATTTATAACAGTTTTATACTTGAAGGTCATTTTGGCTGGATATTAAAACATTGATTCACATTTTCTCTTGAGATAGTCTGCATATGTTATTCTCTTTCCCTCTGCATAAAAACATCACTACTGAAAAGGCTAAAGATAATATCTTATTCTTTCCCTTAGAAGTGACCTGGTCTTTTTGCTTAGATGACCAAATATTTTTTTTTTCTTTTTTATTAAAGTCCAGCAGTTGTACTAGAATATTTCTCTATGTTAGCACATTTTGGGCCAATTTTCCCAGGTGTATATGGTGACTTTCCAATATACTCTCAGATTCTATTTATTTCAGGTTTCTTAAATCATAGTTTTAAAAATTTGCTCTATTATTATGTTTTGTTTCCTTCTTCGGGACTTACTATGTGTGTGTTATTTTCTCTGCCTAGTCTCCTGAATTTTTTGTTAGCTTTCCCCCATCATTTTAGACTCTTCACATATTCTGTTTATTTAAAGATATTACCTATTACGTATATTCATTTTTGCATTCCTTCTAGTTTGTTTTTGTTTTTGCATTCCTTCTAGTTTACTCTTCATTTTCAAAATGACTTTTTCTTTCATTTCTAATCCTTTGCAGATAGGTTACACCTGCCTTTAAGATTGGTTTTTTACTAATCACCTAATTCATGAGCTTTGATAATTCTAATTGGTATTTTCTTTTCATTGCTTCTGTGATTTTCTTTCAGCTCATTCTTTTTCTTATATTAACTCCATATGGAATTGACTGTAATCTTTTTGTTTTGCTCAGTTTTAAGTGAAATGAGTTTTCATGGTGTTTTAGGAGGGAAGTGTGGACCAGAGTTGTTTTTCTAATTTCATGCTTCTCAAGATCTCACTCCTCTTATTTTCCAAGTGATGGAGAGGAGACTCAGGCTCCTTTGCTTCCCCCCACCCCTTTTTACCTGGACTGTATCATTCCTTCATCCCATTATCCCTGTCTTCCTGTTTGGATGCAACTCCCAGTAGTTCTTCCTTAGTACAGGACTTTAACCACTACTTTCAATTGTTGGTACTATGGATTCACAGAACTCAGACCACAGAATGCTACAGCACTGTGAGACCTGGAGACATGTTGGTCTTATCTATTAATCAGAGCCCAGAAAGTCCATTGGGGCTGCTCCTGAGCTTTCCAGAACTTTCCAGTGAGACCTGGTGGCAGTCTGGCCTCCCTGGTTCTAGGGCCTTCACAAGTCCTTCTGCCTTCTCTCTGTAGATTTCTGGTTTCTTAGAGCATGTAGTTTTGGTAGTTTGTCCCAATCTGTGTATTCTTGGGGATCTTTGAAGATACCTTGTCATCTAGAGTTTCTGTATTTTTGTTTTGCTGCCACTAATTTCTCTGTTTCTTTAGGAAGATTAAAGAACTATGCCACCATCATCTTCCTGATAATCCTCTAGTCTTTCTAGAGAAAAAGAATTGTTCTATAACTTCATAATTGACAAGTAAATTAGCTTATTGATACACATAATGTCACTTAGAAAAGTGGAGTTTTGGGGCTACACTTTTGAAGTTCCCTGAAATTCTGAGAGCCATTGTTTTTGCTTTTGAGTTTACATGTACATCTGGACCAAGTATGTGGTTAGGATTATGAATTTATTTCATCCAGACCACGTGTGTGGTAGGGTTTTACATAACAGCAGTATTGTTGAATGGCTTTGGAGTCAAGCAGACATGGATTCAGACACACTGTGCCATTTATCATCTCACTTTCCACATACTAATTCACTTCTCTAAGGTTTTCCTTAGAAGTAGGAACAACAACTACTACAACTACTACAACAACTACTACTACTACTAAGTGCTTCAAAGGGGAAATTTGGATTAAATTATGTAGTGTATTTGACCAAAGGTTAGTAAATTAACACTTTAATCTTCCAATGTGGTTGCATCCTAGTGCATAGAAGTGAGAAGGTGGCAATGTAGAATACAATTCAAAGTATAGTCATCTCTTTTGTTTTATATAAAAGGCTTTCTTGTAGAATTTTAGGGAAAATGGCAAATATTTTCAAAATAATTTTATTAATACATCAGAATGTGAACGTATGTCCTAGCAGAAATTGTATTTAAGTGTGGTACTGAGAACAAGGCCAGTAATACTGCTCACACACTTCCCACAGCAATCAGGAGAGGCAAAATGATGTGGAAAAGATACTTTCCACTTACACCTGGGGAGAACCTGACTGGGGTCCTTCCTTCACCAATAACTAGAAGTTCAGTTTGGTTTATGTCCTCAGTGAAAGCTTCCTTATGTAGCTATGAGCTTGCAAATTAATTCAATGGGGTTTCTAGAAAGAAACTGGCAGAGAAACCTTCACAGAAATTGGGCATAGAGCAATAAACAAGACAGAAGGAGCCCCTGTCCTCCTGGAACTTATGTTCTAGGTCAAAGGCAAATAAGCCACTACTGCAGAAAATAGTAAGTGCTCTAATATAGAAGAACCAGGTATTATACTAAGAGCAGCTTAACCCAGACTCAAAGTTCAGGAAAGCTCCCTGAAGAGAATGATACCTTAGTCAGCAGCTGAGACCACATGGAAAGTTCCAAGCTAGTCAGAAAATAGACAAAAAAGCCATACACAAAGACACAGAGACATGCCAGAGACATGCACATAGCATGTTTGAGGACAATAACTTGAATGCACAAGCAGTGTTTTCAATACTGACTGAAGTTTAGAATCACAGGAGAGATTTTTAAAATTAAAAAAAATATATAGGTCCCACCCCAGACTTAATGAACCCCATTCTCAGAAAATGAGTGTCAGGATTCTGATTATTAATTATTGGCATTAGGTACTGGCTTAGGGCTTGCATGGGGGGGGCGGGGGCATGTTGAGAAGGGAAATCAAGGCAGAGAAGGTGAGCAGGGAAGCCAGGGGCACACACGCCACAAGGATTTTATCCTTACAGAAGAATTTGGGGGATATGGGGATGGGATGTTCAGGTTTATGATTATAAATTTCACCAAGATGACTAGAACATGGCCCCTTGAGGGATACAGTCTAGTTTATGAAATCTAAACATCTTTGAAATCTAAAATGGAAATAATTTCTCCCTCTGTCTCTCTCTCTCTCTCTCTCTCTGTGACTATCATAAATAAATAAAAAATTAAAAAAAAAAAAAAAGGGATCCCTGGGTGGCGCAGCGGTTTGGCACCTGCCTTTGCCCCAGGGCGCGATCCTGGAGACCCAGGATCGAATCCCACGTCGGGCTCCCGGTGCATGGAGCCTGCTTCTCCCTCTGCCTATGTCTCTGCCTCTCTCTCTGTGTGACTATCATAATAAATAAAAAATTTAAAAAATAAAAAATAAAAAAATAAAAAAATAAAATGGAAATAATATCTACTTTGCATGGTTATTACAAAGTTTAACTGAGATAATTTATGCAAAGTTTCCAATATGTAATTGGCCCTCCAAAAGTATTCATTTCTGTTACCTGAGAAAGCCATGGAGCCAAATAATTGGTCATCACACAGGCACTGCCATGCATCAGGGGAGGTGAAGATTTCCATGCAACTATCTGTTTTCAGGCTCCTCTGACAAATTCTTTTCCTGTCCATTCTCTAGGCTCTGGTACAGAGAGCCCTCATCCCTCACACCCCACCTCTCACACGCATTATCTCAGTTACAGACTTCATGCTGATGCCTTCCCAATCTACAACTCCAGCCTGGTTTTCTTCCCTGAGCTCCAAACACCAGTATTTCCAGCTGACTTCTGGATGTCTCCACATAAATGTCTCGTAGGCACTTCATTCAAATCAGGCCACTAATATCAAGTACCATCCTTTCTCACCTCTAGAAAACAAAACAATACCCTACCTTCCCAACATTAGCACAATTAGGTAAAGCTAGGAGCAGGGAAATCATTATTGAGTTCCTGGTCCTTATCTTCACCAGTCAACACTCACAAACCCACACCCCTTCCTCCAGAGCTAGATCATCACCTGCATCCAAACTGCCACCACCTCTTACCAGAACTTAGTGAAATAGCCTGAGTTTCCAGCACCAGGCTTTGCCCTAACCTCAACTCTGTAATCCAGAGAGGTCTATTGTGATACAAAATTGATAAAATACTCTTCCCCACTCCCCACCCTCCCACCAACACACACTCAAACCTTTTTAATGGCTTTCTTGCACCTTTAAAATGAACTCCATGTTCTCTACCAAAGCTCACAATAAAGACCCTTCAAGATCTTAGTAAGTTTATGCTCTATTTTGCACTTTAAAAAAAAAAGGCACCTCCTCTCTCTCACTCTGTTTCATGATGATTCCTCCACCCTGAATCCCTTTCACACTGGTTAACTCCTCATCTTTTAGACGTAGTTAATAAACATCCTTTTGGTGGCAGTCCTTGAATCTTTCCTCTTAGTGCTATTCATTATAATTATTCCTTTTTTTTTTTTAAGATTTGCTTATTTTAGAGAGAATTGGGGGAAGGGGCAGAGGGAGAGAAACTTCAAGAAGACTACCCACTGAACGCAAAGCCCCACACAGGGCTCTCTCTTTCAGGACCCTGAGATCATGATGTGAGCCAAAACCAAGAGTTGGTTGTTTTGTTGTTGTTGTTGTTGTTGTTTTTAAGATTTTATTTATTTATATATGAGAGACCAGAGAGAGAGAGAGAGAGAGAGGCAGAGACACAGGCAGAGGGAGAAGCAGGCTCCATGCAGAGAGCCAGACATGGGACTCGATCCCGGGTCGGTCTCCAGGATCACACCCTAGGCTGAAGGCAGCACTAAACTGCTGAGCCACCCGGGCTGCCCAAGAGTTGGCTGTTTAACAAACTGAGCCACCTAGGTGTCTCCATCATACTTCTTAACGTCCCTACTCCCCACTGGATTGCAAGTAATACAATGGCAAAAAAGTATACACAGTTAATTTACATTCTTCACAAATTCAGTTTGGGAATTTTTGCTTACTTGCTAAAATGTTTGTAACCCTCAAATCAATATTTAGAACACTTCTGTGGTCATTCTTGGACATACACAGAGAGGTGAAAAATTTGAGTCACCTAAAATGCATATTCTCAGCTGGGGTTGAACAAGATGACACTCTGCCTTCTTGTCTTAGCTCTCATACATTTATTAATAAGCATCCATTTTGTAGTCTACTCAATTGTTGGCATATTTTTCATATATTTGTGGGTTTTGTTGGTGATTTCACTTTTTGTCATGGCTGCCATTGTAGTACCCGCTCAGTGCTCTCTGGTCTTCCTAAGCATCAGAAGGCTGTGATGTGCCTTAGGGAAAAAAATTTGTGTGTTAGATAAGCTTCCCTCTGGCATGACTTACAGTGTAGTGTCTATAAATTCAACATTAATGAATTAACAATTTATGAAACAAGATATCTTTAAGCAGAAACACACATAAAACAAGGTTATATACTGATCAGTTGATGAAATTGTGACCAGAAGTGTGTCGGAAGCTAATGCTGCATTTCCCCTAGAAACAATGGTTCAATATTTACTAATTCAATTTTTGTGATGACTTTATAAAATACAGCTACTGCAAATAATAAGACTCCACTGTATTTTACTAACTTCTCTATCCCCAGTAGTTAGCATGGTAACTCACATAGTAGTTGTTCAATTAATATTTGTTGAAACTGAATTGTGTGTGTATATATACATATACTTACATACATAGAACTACGTATAATAAGGAAATAAACTGAATTTGTTTTTTATGCCAAAAGTGTACCTCACAGCCTATCATTACTTTCTACTTTTTAAAAAACTATTAATCATAAGATTATTTTTGGTAACATCTTTTGTTTTTAATTGTTCTCTAGGATGCTGGAGAAATGGTTCGTTGCTTTGTTGGTGGTTTGGAACTTATTGTCAATTTACTGAAATCAGATAATAAAGAAGTTTTGGCAAGTGTATGCGCTGCTATTACCAACATTGCAAAAGATCAAGAAAATTTAGCTGTTATTACAGATCATGGAGTTGTCCCTTTATTGTCCAAACTAGCAAATACAGTAAGTAACAACATCCTTTTATATTCAATGTGTATTGTCATAAGATATCATGGTATAATAAAAAAAAATAAGCTTAAAGTCCAGAGACCTGGATTTGAGCTTATTATCCATCACCTAGGAGGTATGAGATTTTGAGTCACCTCACTTAATTTCTCTGAGATTAATCAATGCAAAAGTGTATTCAAACTGTGTGATTTTATGTGCAAGATCCTTTATAAAATAGAGGCTGTTTTTTATTTATTACTGGGAAGTGAAGTGGTAGCAAACATAAATGTTATTGTAGAAGTATTAGCTATCATCTTCTATCCCCACCATCATTATCATTATCTTTAAGATAATTGTTCATGCCAACTTAAGAAGATAAATGCTCCTCCCCAGGCTTAAAAGCTTGGATTGATGGCATTCTTGAGCTGGAAGACTCTGGCAACCACTGTATTATTTATTCAGGGCTGTGCCAGATAGAATAAGCAGCCTTGGGAGATAATGACTTCACCATGACCAGAAGTATTTGAGCATAGCTTGGGCTACCTCTTGGCAGGAAAATCTCAGAGCAAAAATTCCATCACTGGAAGGATGCTTGGTTTAGAAGACTTTTTAGGGCCAGCCTAACACTGAGTTCCAAATTCACTTAAGGACATCAAGTTGTTGCCTCAATAAGGAGAAAAATATAATAAATAAACAGAAAACTATATCCTGTTTAGTTATATTATACCTGTAGGAGTAAGTATACTTAGAAGAAGAAGAATATAGTCTGGATAAAGGATAGAGAAAGAAATATGGCAGACTGAAACATGTCATTGTTTGCTGCATTGTCTTCTCCCTCTTGAGGACCAACGTGTATTACTGATGTAGAAGTATTCCTAGGGTAAAGGTATAAAGTTAATCCACCTATCCCAGCAAAGTGAAATGCCCCCCCGTAAGAATGCCCAATATTCTTTAACTATTTTTTTAACTAAAGCGCTTGCTCAAAAGGAAATAAATCCTTGAGCAAATAATAAATGCCAGACACTTGATCACTTTTGAGTGTATTGACTACATTCAGTAGTCAGTAAAAAGAAATTAAAAAAATTTTAAAGCCATAAAAAGAAAACTCAGGATTGAACCTTGGCTCATGGGGGACCAGGAGTATACGAATTTCCTTCAAGACACCATCTGACCAGCCTGCTAGCCTTTTTCCCTTGACTCATTGGCATTTTATTGGGTAATAAACATCTAGCACAGAAACATGACCTCACAGGTCCATTGCAATATATACACCACAATTCATTTCCTTTGTGCAGAATAATGATAAACTGAGGCGTCATCTAGCAGAAGCTATTTCACGTTGCTGTATGTGGGGCAGAAATAGAGTGGCCTTTGGCGAGTACAAAGCAGTGGCTCCATTAGTGCGTTATCTGAAGTCAAATGATGCCAACGTACATCGAGCAACAGCTCAAGCCTTGTACCAGCTCTCAGAAGATGCAGATAACTGCATCACCATGCACGAGAATGGTGCGGTAAAGGTATGGTTGACTGTAAAGGTATGGTTGACTTTATGGTTTAGTCCAAATTAGGTAGATGGAGGCTGAAAAGAAACTTACATAACAATAAAGTTTCACTGATGATGGGTATTTGGACACACAAAACTGCCTACTTGTTGGGTCGTGGCTGCAGTTGAGCTATGTGTTAGCATGGTTTATGCTGCAGAAAAGTTGGAGATCGAATTTTTCTTAAAGAATATAAAACATACTTAGTTAAATAATTGCTCTGTAGTTTGAATTGATTTTAAAAATGTACAGTGCATAAATAATCACTGGCATTCATAATTCTACTTAATATATTATTTACTTAGCACTTAAATAACAAAATAGCAGCATGAACTCAACAGCAAAGGAGCTGACTGAAACAACAACTAGACTACAACCTGACAGTCTTAACTGTAATAGCAAAGGACCAATTTAAAGACATATTTTCTCTAACAAAAAAATCTGTGCGTCAAATTTTCTTTGCCTTTAGTCAATACACAGGTAGGAGAGTTTCTGCACATAGACCTTTATATATCTATACATTCTGGTCTTGAACAAGACTTGCCCAACCTAACATGCTGTCAGTATAGCCTTTAAAAAAATGAAACTATAAAAATTAAGTAGCATGATACAGTGTCTGAAATATAACATATGCTGAGACAATTGCCAGTTTAAGAAGAGAATTTCTAGGCTACTCAAAGTTTTAAAATTTAATAAGGTTTATGGTTTAATTGACATACATGCCAGCTGCACATGCAATTCTGAATCATTTCTTCTAAGGCAAGCCAATGGATAACCCAAAAATCACTTAGGAATTGTATTCTGCTATGTAAAGTGATGAAACTCTGTTCACCCACCCACACAGCTTATATGTGCTAGAAAAAGAAGGCAATAAAAAAGATTAGAGGGAGGGGACAGGAAAGAGAAAAGCCAAGAAAGAAAACAGGGGTTTTTTAGCCCTAGACCCTTTCTTTCCTCCTCATCTCAAGGTCTCTTGAGGGCCTCTCCATCTTGCCTATTTGCCTTCCTAACTACCTGTTATTTCTACCAGAGAATAACTGTAAAGAACAGGATATTGTTTTTTGTAAGTTACTGTCATGATATAGAGGCAGCCCTAATCCTAAACTCTCCCTCTTGGGACTGTGGGGGCAGCATATGGACCCATGTCTCCTTTCTGTGTTTTGTTTTGTTTTGTTTTGTTTTGTTTTGTTTTTAGAGAGAGCGTACGCATGAGCGGGGGTGGGGGGCAGAGGGAGAGAGAGAGAGAGAGAGAGAGTCTTAACCCGGCTCAACACTCAGCGCAGAGTCCCATTCAGGGCTCAGTTTCACAACCCTGAGATCATGACCTGAGCCCAAGTCAAGGAGGACACTTAACCAACTGAGCCACCCAGGCACCCCTCTCTGGTTTTCTTTAAGGAGGAAATAAATGTGGATGTGGTGAGTGGGTATCAGTAGAATAAACTGGGCTTGGTGTAGTGCTTGGGTATGAGGACTAAGGAAAGGGTTGAGTCAAAAATGACTCCAGATTTGGGGCTAGGTGAAGAGGAAGATTCTATCACCTAAGATCATGCAAGAAAATATTTGGCATATTTGTTTGGTTAACAGTACCTGCTGTGAGTGTCACAATGTGTAACTGCTAACATTTTTTACTCCAAATCCATATAAACATTATCCACTATTCTGGCAAATCCCCAGTTGTTTTCATTCCTTTTTTTTTTTTTTTTAAAGATTTTATTTTATTTTTTTAATTTTTATTTATTTATGATAGTCACAGAGAGAGAGAGAGAGGCAGAGACATAGGCAGAGGGAGAAGCAGGCTCCATGCACCGGGAGCCTGATGTGGGATTCGATCCCGGGTCTCCAGGATCGCGCCCTGGGCCAAAGGCAAGCGCCAATCCAGGGATCCCTTGTTTTCATTCCTAATTGCTACTGTGCCTTTCTAGTCAAAATCTTATAGTGTTATTTCCCAGTCCTACAAACATTCCCATTACAGCTGCCCATGAGCAAGGTTGACAATTACCAGACTCATCCTGTCACCCAGTTCATAAGTAATTTATCCTAGAGTTAGTTCCTTCATCTTACCTTTTCCTTGACAACAGCAACTGATGTTACACAACCTATCTGTCTCATGCCAACCGATGTTCATTCCATAATAACAGTGAGCAGGCTTGAGGGTCTGGAATAGATTGGTTTCGGTTTCTACTGTGTTCGATTTAAATGGTCAGTTTGAATTTCCGGTCTAGTGCAGTGCTGTCCAGTACAAATGTAAAGTAAGCCAAATATGTAATATTAAACTTTCTAGGGGGTAGAATTTCAGAAAAGATAAAAAGAGGTGAAATTAGTTTTAGTGACATATTTTATTTAACCTATTATATCCAAAATATTTTTACTTCTACATTTCATACTATTTCACACATGCACACACATATATATGGGTGTATGTGTATATGTATATAGTATTTCTGTTTTATACTGGCGGTACACCTCCATTGGGATTAGCCATGTTTCAGGTTCTCAGCAGTGGCTAGTGGCTTTCTTTCTTTCTTTTTTTTTTTTCCCAAAGATTTTATTTATTTATTCATGAGAGACAGAGAGAGAGAGAGAGAGGCAGAGACACAGGCAGAGGGAGAAGCAGGCTCCACGCAGGGAGCCCGATGTGGGACTCGATCCCGGGACTCCAGGATCACGCCCTGGGCTGAAGGCAGTGCTAAACCGCTGAGCCACCCAGGGATCCCCGGCTTAGTGGCTTTCTTATTTGACAGCTCAAGTCTAGAGGCAGGAGAGGGGAAGATCAGGAAGTATCAGTGAGAGGTAAAAAGTCACGAACAAGGGTAGATAAGTTGTTTTTGGCAGAGAGTTTAGAGAAGCCTGGGAAATGTCTATATTTGCATTCACGGAGCATGTAGGCTAGGAAGAAGAGCTGTCAAAGTAACCTTGGGAAGTTAACAGGTTACCCAGGAGTTCTAGAAGCCAGAGGAAGAGGGAGTTTCCAAAGGTTTTGTGTTTAAAAACTGTGAAGTGATCAATAAGGATTTCCTGACTCAATTATGTTGAAAAATAATCCTGGTGTTAGAGCCTTTCCAGATAAGAAGTTCTGTACAAACTAAGAAATCGCCTGCCCTGGTAAATGCGACATGAGAGGAATAATGCACTCTTTATCCTCTTTATGATTTTACACAGATCTCTTCTCAAAAGTATCAGTGCAGGGACTTGCATTATTATAAAACCTGGTGAACATGCATGCAGATCTGTTGGCAACTCTATTGAGAGCATAAGTCTAGGAGATATAACAGTTACTGCTAATCATAACAAAACCGTAACATAAGAAAGTAATACAAGGAGGAAAAGAAGTTGCAGGAAAAACTGAGCAAGACAAGCCCTTTCCTAGGACAGAAAAAGTGATCAGATAGAAAGATGATGAGCACCTATAAACAGCATTAAGCTCCCTTCCCCATGGTGACTGGATTTGTTTTGCAAATGTCTATACCAGGCAGGTGAAAGCTACATTAGAGCCTATCACTTTTCTAGAAGGCAGGAAATTGAAGAGATTGCAGAAAATACAACCAGAAGTGGGTCCAGCAGAGAGTAGAAGGAACAGTTCACATTGGGTGGAACTGCAAGGGCCATCTTGGCAGCCTCCCAGACTAAGGTGGCATTCCAGAGAGTGGAGAAGATGAACCCAGAAGCAAACACACCCTCTAGTCCTTGAAGCCTGGCACCAAAACAAAAAATATCACTAATACTTTTGAGTCAAGGAAATGGACTTTAGAGGCTGAGATCACCCAAACACTCTCAGTGCCTCTCTGTAGTCCACATAGTTAATGCTTGATAGAACTATAATCTTTTCTGCTGATGAAAACTCTTTCTGTAATTGTATGGGTCTTGTGCACTTTCCTCACATTCCAGATATTCCCTGGAGTGCTGGGGATGGTCTATTGGTGATATGCTATTAAATTACTCAGCACTTTTAGGTATCAGTATCTATATGATGATACCAAAGATAGAGTCATATACAGACTTGTTTCTACTTTATTTTTTTAAAGATTTTATTTATTTATTTGAGAGGGAGAAGAGAGATAACGAAAGAGATGGCAAGAGAGAGCATGAGCAGGGGGGAGAAAGAGAAGCAGGCTCTCACTGAGCAGGGAGCCCAACATGAGGCTCGATCCCAGGACCCTGGGATGATGACCTGAGCTGAAGGCAAATGCTTAACCAACTGAGCCACCCAGGCACCCCCAGATTTCTTTCTGATTGACTCGTTATTTGCATTAACATCTCACTCCTTTAAAGTGAGAAAGAGGGGCACCTGGGTGGATCAGCCAGTTGAGCATCTGCCTTCAGCTCAGGGCATGATCCCGGATCTGGGGTTCAAGTCCCACATCAGTCTCCCTGCAAGGAGCCTGCTTCTCCCTCTTCTTATGTCTCTGCCACTCTGTCTCTGTCTCTCACGAATAAATAAATAAAATTTAAAAAAATAAAGTGAGAAAGAAATGTATGATTACTTAAGGATTCCGTGAGTTAGATTAACTCTAATATTATACATACACAAATGTTTTCCTTATTTCATTTCTAACTTAAAATACGTAATAACTTTATAATTGACATGCACATATCAAGAGTGTCAGTGTAATAAATTGTGAGGTATAGACACATACCCACAAAGCCAGGATCAGATCAGGATAATGATCCCCTCCCCAAAGTAGATGAAGTCTAATTTATCTTGTGGTTTTGTTGTTGTTGTTTTTTTATGGACTGTGCTTTTGGTGTTATGTCTAGGAAATATTTGCCTAACACATAGTCACAAAGATCTCCCATGTTTTCTTTTGGAAGTTCTATAACTTTTGGTTTTACATTTAAGTCTGTAAACCATTTTGAGTAAATTTTTGTTTACCATCCTAGGAATGAATTGCAGTTCATTTGGGGGGCATATGAGTATCTTTTGTTGAAATAGTGCCCTTTCCCTGCTGAATTTCTTTTGCAATCTTGAAAAAAAATAGTTGAATATATCTGTTTTGTTACATTGTTCTGTCTATATTTATGCCAATACCATATTGTCTTAATTACTGTAGCTCTGTAATAAGCCTTAAAGTTAGGTGGTGTCAGTTTTCCTACCTTTTTCTTTTTTTAAGTTACTTTGACTATTCTAGCTCTTTACATTTCCATATAAATTTTTAATCAGTTTGTTAATTTTTACAGGAAATGCTTTCTGAGATTTTGTTTGGGATGGGCAATGAATCTATACATCTTTTGGGGGGAATTGACATCTTAACATTATTGTCATCTACTCATAAAGAAGAAATATCTCTCCATTATTTACATGTTTATTTTTCAGCAATATTATGTGATTTTCTTCACATAGGTTTTTTACATCTTTTGTTAGATTTAATCCTATATAAATGTTTTTGATGCTACTTTAAATGTAATTTTAAGATTTTCAATTTTTGATTGTTCATTGTTATATAGAAATTTAATTGACCTTGTGTGTTATTATCTTATATCCTGCAACCTTGCTAAATTCATTTATTAGATCTAGTAGGCTTTTGTAGATTCCAGCAGATTTTCTACGTAGACCAGGAGTCAGCAACCATTTTCTCTGAAGGACCAAATAGTAAATATTTTAGGCTTTGTGGACCACATTAAGTCTCTGTTGCAGATTCTTCTTTTATTGTTGTTGTTATTACTGATTATAACTGTACAAAAAACATTCTTCATTCTTAAGCCATACAAAAACAGATTGTCAATTGCCACATAAATAATCATGTCATCTACAAATAAAGACTTCTCTTTCTTCTTTTCTAACCTGGATGCCTTTTATTTCTAACCTGGATGCCTCTTTTACTGATTTCATGGGCCAGTCATTCCTATGCAATACTGGGAATAAAACAATAAGAGCAGATATCCCAGTCTTATTCCTGATCTTGGAGGGAATACATTCAGTGTTTCACCATTCAGTTTACTGTTGGATGTAGGTTTTTGTTAGGTGACTTTTTTTAAGTCTCTATTCCCAGCAAGGAGCCCAATGTGGGGTTTGAACTCACAATCCCCCAAGATCAAGACCTGAGCTGAAATCAAGAGTTGGGCCCTTAACCACAGGAGCCACCCAGGTGCCCCTGTTAGGTGACTTTTATCAGGTTGAGTAAGTTCCCTTCTATTACTACTTTGATGAAAATTTTTTTATCAGGAAAAGATACTGGATATTGTTAAATGCTTTTTACTGTGTCTATTGAGATTATATTATGGCTTTTCTTTTAGAGTTTGTTATTATGGAGAATCACATTGATTTGGTTTTTAAATGTTAAACCAACCCAGCATTCTCGGGATGGACCCACATAGCTACAGTGTGTTATCCTTTTTCTACACTGTTGAACATAATTTGCTAAAATGTTGCTTAGAGTTTTGCATCTGTGTTCATGAGGGATGTTGGTTTGTAGTATTTTTTTTCTTGTAATGTCTCTGTTTTCCTATCACAGTAATGTTTCCGTAAATGAGTTGAAATTGTTCCTCCTTAAGTTTTCTGGGAGAATTTTATAGCACTGATATATCTCCCTTAATAATATATATATTGTTCAAATATTATACATCTTTCTTACAGTTCTATCTCATCAGTTCTTCATGCATTTTGGAGCTCTCTTACTAGCTACATAAAAATTTAGGAATAGTATGTCTTCTTGAGACCCCCTTTATATGTATGAAATCACCTTCATGCCTTGTCATATTCTTTGCTTTGAAATCTGCCTTTTCTCCTGCTTTCTTTTGGTTGAAATTAGTATGCTAAATTCTGTACTCCTTTCTAAACTTTTACCCCATTTGTGTATTTTTATTTATTCACTATTTGTAGGCAGCATGCAGTAGGGGCTTGCTTTTTTTTTTTTTTTTTTTTTTTAATTCAAATCACAGCCTCTGCCTTTGTGGGCAGGTTATAGAGTGTCTACACTATTTGCATTTAATGTGCTGTTGACCGGGCTGGCTTTAAATGTCATTTTATTTGTTCCCTTTTTTCCCCATTTATTCATTGTTGTCTTCTTGGCTTAATTGAATACTTGCTTAGCATTCCATTTTATCCTTTTTGTTTTTATTATTTATTTATCATTTAGTTTTTATGATTCTGTATTGTTAGTTTAGTGGTTGCTTTGGAGTTTACAGTATACATATATAATTTAGCACAGTGTACCTTCAAGTTTTATTACACACAGAAACATATAGTTTAAGAATTATCCAACACTATTCTTCCATTTTTGTCTTCCTGGCTTATGTGCTATTGTCATGCATTTCGCTCCTATATATATTATAAACTCCACATTGTTCTTCCTTTTGGCTATAAATAATCAAATATCACTTTCAGAGCTTTAAATAAATAGGAAAAAGTGCTATTTATTCCTTTCTATAGATGCAGATTCCATCTGGTATCATTTTCTTTCTGCCCAAAGGACTTTTAACATTTCTTGCGGTATAGCTCTGTTGATAAATTCTTTTATCTTTCATACATCTGAAAAAGACTTTATTTTGTCTTTGTGTTTGAAAAATGTTTTGGGGGAGGAGGGGCAAGATGGCAGAAGAGTGGTGTCCCCAAGTCACCTGTCCCCACCAAATTACCTAGATAACCTTCAAATCATCCTGAAAATCTACAAATTCGGCCTGAGATTTAAAGAGAGACCAGCTGGAATGCTACAGTGAGAAGAGTTCGTGTGTCTATCAAGGTAGGAAGACGGGAAAAAAGAAATAAAGACACAAAAGGCCTCCAAGGGGGAGGGGCCCCGCGAGGAGCCGGGCTGAGGCCGGGGCGAGTGTCCCCAGGACAGGAGAGCCCCGTCCCGAAGAAGCAGGAGCTGCACCAACCTTCCCGGGCGGAAAGGGGCTCGCAGGGAGGTGGAGCAGGACCCAGGAGGGCGGGGATGCCCTCGGGCTCCCGGGGACACTAACAGGCACCTGCGCCCCGGGAGATGCGCCGAGCTCCCTAAGGGCTTCAGCGCGCACGGCGGGACCCGGAGCAGCTCGGAGGGGCTCGGGGGCGGCTCCGCGGAGGGGGCTGCGGGGTGGGAGCGTGAATCCAACAGTGCAGGCCCCGGAGCACAGGGCGCCGGGACACAGCCCAGGACCCGGCCTCCCCCCGGGACAGGCAGAGGCCGGGAGGGCCCAGGACAGCGAGGACGCTCCTGCCCCGAGCTGAGCAGATCAGCGGCCCCGCCCCTGGAGCCTCCAGGCCCTGCAGACGGAGAGCCCCGGAGCTACTGCGGGAGCTGACTCCAGGGCTGCAGAGCTGCCACAGCCACTGCGGTTGTCCCTCCTGGGGCCTCACAGAGTGAACAACCCCCACTGAGCCCTACAACAGGCAGGGGCAGAGCAGCTCCCCCAAGTGCTAACACCTGAAAATCAGCACAACAGGCCCCTCCCCCAGAAGACCAGCTAGAGGGACAAGTTCCAGGGCAAGTCAAGGGACTTAAAGCATACAGAATCAGAGGATACTCCCCCATGGTTTTTTTTTTTTCTTTTGATTTCTGTTTGCTTTCCCCACATTTTTCTTCCTTTCTTTCTTTTTCTTTCTCTTTTTCTTTTTTTTTCTTCCTTTTTTCTTTTTCTCTTTTCTTTCCTTCTCTCTCTTTTTCTCCTTTTCCCAATACAACTTGTTTTTGGCCACTCTGCACTGAGCAAAATGACTAGAAGGAAAACCTCACCTCCAAAGAAAGAACCAGAAACAGTCCCCTCTCCCACAGAGTTACAAAATCTGGATTACAATTCAATGTCAGAAAGCCAATACAGAAGCACTATTATACAGCTACTGGTGGCTCTAGAAAAGAAGCATAAAGGACTCAAGACTTCATGACTGCAGAATTTAGATCCAATCAGGCAGAAATTAAAAATCAATTGAATGAGATGCAATCCAAACTAGAAGTCCTAACGACGAGGGTTAATGAGGTGGAAGAACGAGTGAGTGACATAGAAGACAAGTTGATGGCAAAGAGGGAAACTGAGGAAAAAAGAGACAAACAATTAAAAGACCATGAAGATAGATTAAGGGAAATAAACGACAGCCTGAGGAAGAAAAACCTACGTTTAATTGGGGTTCCCGAGGGCGCCGAAAGGGACAGAGGGCCAGAATATGTATTTGAACAAATCATAGCTGAAAACATTCCTAATCTGGGAAGGGAAACAGGCATTCAGATCCAGGAAATAAAGAGATGCCCCCCTAAAATCAATAAAAACCATTCAACACCTCAACATTTAATAGTTAAGCTTGCAAATTCCAAAGATAAACAGAAGATCCTTAAAGCAGCAAGAGACAAGAAATCCCTGACTTTTATGGGGAGGAGTATTAGGGTAACAGCAGACCTCTCCACAGAGACCTGGCAGGCCAGAAAGAGCTAGCAGGATATATTCAAGGTCCTAAATGAGAAAAACATGCAAACAAGAATGCTTTATCCAGCAAGGCTCTCATTCAAAATGGAAGGAGAGATAAAGAACTTCCAAGACAGGCAGGAACTGAAAGAATATGTGACCTCCAAACCAGCTCTGCAAGAAATTTTAAGGGGGACTCTTAAAATTCCCCTTTAAGAAGAAGTTCAGTGGAACAATCCACAAAAATGAGGACTGAATAGATCATGGTGACACTAAACTCATACCTTTCAATAGTAACTCTGAATGTGAACGGGCTTAATGACCCCATCAAAAGCAGCAGGGTTTCAGACTGGATAAAAAAGCAGGACCCATCTATTTGCTGTCTACAAGACACTCATTTTAGACAGAAGGACACCTACAGCCGGAAAATAAAAGGTTGGAGAACCATTTACCATTCAAATGGTCCTCAAAAGAAAGCAGGGGTAGCCATCCTTATATCAGATAAACCAAAATTTACCCGGAAGACTGTAGTGAGAGATGAAGAGGGACACTATCTCATACTTAAAGGATCTATCCAACAAGAGGACTTAACAATCCTCAATATATATGCCCCGAATGTGAGAGCTGCCAAATACATCAATCAATTAATAACCAAAGTGAAGACATACTTAGATAATAATACACTTATACTTGGTGACTTCAATCTAGCACTTTCTATACTCAATAGGTCTTCTGAACACAACATCTCCAAAGAAACGAGAGCTTTAAATGATACACTGGACCAGATGGATTTCACAGATATCTACAGAACTTTACATCCAAACTCAACTGAATACACATTCTTCTCAAGTGCACATGGAACTTTCTCCAGAATAGACCACATACTGGGTCACAAATCGGGTCTGAACCGACACCAAAAAGTTGGGATCGTCCCCTGCATATTCTCAGACCATAATGCCTTGAAATTAGAACTAAATCACAACAAGAAGTTTGGAAGGACCTCAAACACGTGGAGGTTAAGGACCATCCTGCTAAAAGATGAAAGGGTCAACCAGGAAAATAAGGAAGAATTAAAAAGATTCATTGAAACTAATGAGAATGAAGATACAACCGTTCAAAATCTTAGGGATGCAGCAAAAGCAGTCCTGAGGGGGAAATACATCGCAATACAAGCATCCATTCAAAAACTGGAAAGACTCAAATACAAAAGCTAAACTTACACATAAAGGAGCTAGAGAAAAAACAGGAAATAGATCCTACACCCAGCAGAAGAAGAGAGTTAATAAAGATTGGAGCAGAACTCAACGAAATCGAGACCAGAATAACTGTGGAACAGATCAACAAAACCAGGAGTTGGTTTTTGAAAGAATTAATAAGATAGATAAACCATTCGCCAACCTTATTAAAATGAAGAGAGAGAAAAAAAAGAAGAGAGAGAAGACTCAAATTAATAAAATCATGAATGAGAAAGGAGAGACCACTACCAACACCAAGGAAATACAAACGATTTTAAGAAGATATTATGAACAGCTATATGCCAATAAATTAGGCAATCTAGAAGAAATGGATGCATTCCTGGAAAGCCACAAACTACCAAAACTGGAGCAGGAAGAAATAGAAAACCTGAACAGGCCAATAACCAGGGAGGAAATTGAAGCAGTCATCAAAAACCTCCCAAGACACAAAAGTCCAGGGCCAGATGGCTTCCCAGGGGAATTCTATCAAACGCTTGAAGAAGAAACCATACCCATTCTACTAAAGCTGTTTGGAAAGATATAAAGAGATGGAGTACTTCCAAATTCATTCTATGAGGCCAGCATCACCTTAATTCCAAAACCAGACAAAGACCCCACCAAAAAGGAGAATTACAGACCAATATCCCTGATGAACATGGATGCAAAAATTCTCAACAAGATAGTAGCCAATAGGATACAATAGTACATTAAGAAAATGATTCACCATGACCAAGTAGGATTTATCCCTGGGACACAAGGCTGGTTCAACACGCGTAAAACAATCAAGGTGATTCATCATATCAGCAAGAGAAAAACCAAGAACCATATGATCCTCTCATTAGTTGCAGAGAAAGCATTTGACAAAATACAGCATCCATTCCTGATCAAAACTCTTCAGAGTGTAGGGATAGAGGGAACATTCCTCAACATCTTAAAAGCCATCTACGAAAAGCCCACAGCAAATATCATTCTCAATGGGGAAGCACTGGGAGCCTTTCCCCTAAGATCAGGAACAAGACAGGGATGTCCACTCTCACCACTGCTATTCAACATAGTCCTGGAAGTCCTAGCCTCAGCAATCAGACAACAAAAAGACATTAAAGGCATTCAAATTGGCAAAGAAGAAGTCAAACTCTCCCTCTTCGCAGATGACATGATACTCTACACAGAAAACCCAAAAGCCCCCACCCCAAGATTGCTAGAACTCATACAGCAATTTGGTAGTGTTGATACAAAATTGATACAAAATCAATGCCCAGAAATCAGTGGCATTTCTATACTCTAACAATGAGACTGAAGAAAGAGAAATTAAGGAGTCAATCCCATTTACAATTGCACCCAAAAGCATAAGATACCTAAGAATAAACCTAACCAAAGAGGTGAAGGATCTATACTCTAAGAACTATAGAACACTTCTGAAAGAAATCGAGGAAGACACAAAGAGATGGAAAAATATTCCATGCTCATGGATTGGCAGAATTAATATTGTGAAAATGTCAATGTTACCCAGGGCAATTTACACGTTTAATGCAATCCCTATCAAAATACCATGGACTTTCTTCAGAGAGTTAGAACAAATTATTTTAAGATTTGTGTGGAATCAGAAAAGACCCTGAATAGCCAGGGGAATTGTAAAAAAGAAAACCATAGCTGGGGGCATCACAATGCCAGAGTTCAGGTTGTACTACAAAGCTGTGGTCATCAGGACAGTGTGGTACTGGCATAAAAACAGACACATAGATCAATGGAACAGAATAGAGAACCCAGAAGTGGACCCTGAACTTTATGGTCAACTAATATTCGATAAAGGAGGAAAGACTATCCACTGGAAGAAAGACAGTCTCTTCAATAGATGGTGCTGGGAAAATTGGACATCCACATGCAGAAGAATGAAACTAGACCACTCTCTTGCACCATACACAAAGATAAACTCAAAATGGATGAAAGATCTAAATGTGAGACAAGATTCCATCAAAATCCTACAGGAGAACACAGGCAACACCCTTTTTGAACTTGGCCACAATAACTTCTTTCAAGATACACCCACGAAGGCAAGAGAAACAAAAGCAAAAATGAACTTTTGGGGCTTCATCAAGATAAGAAGCTTTTGCACAGCAAAGGATACAGTCAACAAAACTAAAAGACAACCTACAGAATGGGAGAAGATATTTACAAATGACGTAGCAGATAAAGGGCTAGTTTCCAAGATCTATAAAGAACTTATTAAACTCAACACCAAAGAAACAAACAATCCAATCATGAAATGGGCAAAAGACATGAAGAGAAATCTCACAGAGGAAGACATAGACATGGCCAATAAGCACATGAGAAAATGCTCTGCATCACTTGCCATCAGGGAAATACAAATCAAAACCACAATGAGATACCACCTCACACCAGTGAGAATGGGGAAAATTAACAAGGCAGGAAACACAAATGTTGGAGAGGATGTGGAGAAAAGGGAACCCTCTTACACTGTTGGTGGGAATGTGAACTGGTGCAGCCACTCTGGAAAACTGGGTGGAGGTTCCTCAAAGAGTTAAGAATAGACCTGCCCTATGACCCAGCAATTGCACTGCTGGGGATTTACCCTAAAGATACAGATGCAATGAAACGCCGGGACACCTGCACCCCAATGTTTCTAGAAGCAATGTCCACAATAGCCAAACTGCGGAAGGAGCCTCGGTGTCCATCGAAAGATGAATGGATAAAGAAGATGTGGTTTATGTATACAATGGAATATTCCTCAGCCATTAGAAATGACAAATACCCACCATTTGCTTCAACGTGGATGGAACTGGAGGGTATTATGCTGAGTGAAATGAGTCAATCGGAGAAGGACAAACATTATATGTTCTCATTCATTTGTGGAATTTAAATAATAGTGAAAGGGAATAGAAGGGAAGGGAGAAGAAATGGATAGGAAATATCAGAAAAACATTCTATGACAGAACATGAAGACTCCTAACTCTGGGAAACAAACTAGGGGTGATGGATGGGGAGGAGGGCGGGGGGTGGGAGTGAACGTGTGACGGGCACTGAGGGGGGCATTTGACGGGATGAGCACTGGGTGTTATTCTGTATGTTGGTAAATTGAACACCAATAAAAATAAATTTATTTTTAAAAAAAGAAAAATGTTTTTGGTAGGCATAGAATTTTGCAAAGACTTTTTGTTTCCTTCAATAAGCATGTTTCTTCATTTTATTCATCCTTGTGTCATTTCTGAGAAGAAATCTGTCATTCTTATGTTTGTTTACTTGTATGTCTTTTTTGTTGTTGTTGTACTGCTTTTAAGATTTTATCATTTTCGCTGATTTTGAGCAATTTGATTATGATGTGCCTTGGTATTGTTTTCTTTATGTTTCTTATGCTTGGGCTTTGTTGAACTTCTTAGATGTATAGGCTTATAGTTTTCATCAAATTTAGAGCCATTGTTTCTTCAAATACTTTTATCTGTCCTCTTCTCTTTCTACTGTCCTTTGGAAACTCCATTTTCACCCATAATTGGCTACTTGACGTTTTCCCACAGCTCCCTGTGGCTCTGTTAATTTTTTATTTTTTGTCTTTTTTCCTCTCTCTGTTTTAATTTGGAATGTTTCTATTTCTGTGCCTTCAAGTTCAGAAAATCTTTTTTTAATAATGTTTAATTTACCTTTATTTCCATTAATGCGTTTTATATCTCAGATAGTATAATAGCATCTCTTAAGATTATAATTGGGGCTTGCTGTATCTTTCACGTCTCTCCTTAATATACTGAGTCTTTTTTCTAGCTCCTATGAAATCCAGTTCTAGTAACAGTTCTAGTGTCATTTCTGGTTTACTTTCAACTGGTTAATTTTTTTCCCTTTTCATGGGTCATGTCAGGCACTGACTGTGGGGTAGAAGGGATTTTTTAAATTAAGTTGTTAATTTTATTTTCAGAATAGTTAACATACAGTATAGTATTAGTTTCAGGTGTACAATATTCAACAGTTACATAGAACACCTGGTGCTCATCAGACAAGTACCCTCCTCAATCCCCATCACCAATTTTCACCCCTCCCGTCTCCCATCTCCCTTCTGGTAACCATCAGTTTGTCCTCCATAGTGAAGAGTCTGCTTCTTGGAAGACACAAAATTTTAATGTGTTGAGTTGATAGTTTCTATAAATATTCTTGAGTTTTTTTCCTAGGATGTGGTTGTATTACTTAGAAACAATTTGATCTTTTCAGTTCCATGCTTTTTTTTTTTTTTTAAGATTTCATTTATTTATTTGACAGAGAACACAAGTAGGGGGAGTAGCAGGCAGGGCCAGAGGGAAAAGCAGGCTCCTAGATGAGCAGAGTGCCTGACTTGGGACTCCATCTCAGGACCCTGAGATTATGACCTGAGCTGAAGGCAGATGCTTAACCGACTGAGCCACTCAGGCATCCCTCAGTTCTATGCTTTGTTGTCACAATTAGATTATGGCTAATTCTTACCCACTACTGAGATAAGAGCCTTCTGGTTACTCTACCTGAAACCCATAAATTATTAAGGCTTTCATGCTGAGTAGTGAGATCAGGCACTATTTGACCCGTAAGAGCTTCGAGATTGTTGTCTGGGTAAGTACTTTCTGCACACACAAGTGCTGATCAGTTCTGTGCTAAAGCTTCATGGGCATCTACTACACATCTCCAGAGTTCTGTGCTCAGAATGTTCTCTCCCCTCCAGTAATCTTCCCTGAAGACTCCAGTCATCACAGCTTTCCAACCTTCCAAGTTTGGCCTCCCAGCTCGGAGAGGCTGCTGTGCTTTGTTCGGGTTCTCTTTCCCTGCACTCCAGCTCTCTCCAGGCAGGACCTGGGTCAGTGGTTGGGCTTACCTCTTGAGTTTACCTTTTCTCAGAGATGATTGTCCTTTTTTCCCTGATGTCCAGTGTCTTAAAAGCCATTACTTTATATATTTTACTATTTTTAAGTTTTTTTAGACAGGAAGATAAATCCAATCCCTATTAGCCTATCATGCATGAAGCAGAATTCCTATTTTCTTTTTATCCTTTCTTTATACAATAAATTCATGGAAAGGGAGAGCTGGGAGACGTGAATTACCTGTTTAAATACACATTTTGCAGATGAGGAATGTAAGGCCCAGATCAGTGAAGGACCGAAAACCACACTGTCAACACATGGCATAACATCATAAATGATTGCGATGTCTACTTTAGGGCTGTTTCCACAGATGAGGGAATTTCAAACTGTGTCTCGTGGACTGTTAGGGTCCCCCTGGGAGAGATCAGGGCCCAGTCCTCAGGGCAAGGCGGAAGCCAATGCTTGGTGTGGGGGGCAGTCACCTACTTTAATTAGAGCAGCTAGTTTTTCCATTTTACATATTAGGATTATGCATGAGATCTTGTTTTAAAACAGCTTTTTGTTGCTTTAGAAAAAAATTGAAAATTACTGCACTAGGGCCATGCTGCCCTTTAATCGTTGTTTATGAAACCCAGTAGGAGCTCTTTTTCATATTTATTTAGCACTCTGCTTTGACAGAAAGATTACAAAATAAGAATCAAGAATTTTAATCTTAATTCTTTGCATTTTTATAAGTTTAGTGCATCTAAAAATCTGATACAAGAATGACTCTTTGAAGCCACTTTTTGTTTGTTTATTTGTCTGTTTGTTTTTAAATTTTCCTTGGACAGCTCTAGGAAATGCTTTTACGCTTGATGTGATTCAGTGGTCTTCTACAATATCCAGGGAGCCCTTGGAAAAATCAAATGTGTCTCGAACAGTCTGAGCTAATAGGACACTTGTCTCCTTCATCCATACTAGCTCTGCTTCACTGTAATGAATCCATCTTACTTCTTTTATGTCACCACTACCACATTCCCAGCAGAATAAACTTCCCTCCCCTTCTTGAAGGCTAACGGTGAGAAAAGATGAAAAACAGAGCTGCATGTAAGTAGAGCAAAAGAGATAGTGATAAAAGTAATATCATTTACATTTTATTTGGCTTCCTGTGTGCCATTCACACATACCCTTTTATTTAGTCTTCTCCATTTTCCAGTGATATAGGAATTATCTTTATTTTGTAGGTAAAGAAACTGAGTTACATAGAGATTAGGTGACTTGCCCTGAATCACCCAGGTCATAAGGAAAGGACCCAAGAAATCTGGTTCTGCAGTCTGTTCTCTTAACGGCCACTGCAGGGTAAAGCAGTGTGTGGGTGTGGACGCTGCTGTGTAAGGCTGTGTTTGAAAGACTAAGCCTGGTTGAGAAACTACTTTATGAGACAGAGAAGCTGTCTCGGAAGGCACAAGGGGGAATAGGACTTGACAGAGAACATACTTGTTTTATGGAGGAATGGTGCCATCCTCCTGCATCCCAAATGCTGTTTCTTTCCTTGGTTTTCAGGATTTTCTAGTCTTGCTTGCTGTCTTTGCAGCTTAATACTAATTAAGCATTATTACTAGTAAGAGTTATGGTATATGAAGTTAAAACCATAAGATTTTGTGATTTTTTAAAGTTATTTCTATTACGTAGACTTTAAGAAGAGTAGCTATATTTTCCAAATATTAGTATTAGTTAATACTAATGGCATTTTATGTCATATATGTTTGTATGCATAAGTATATACCCATATATGTATATATTTGCATTTTAATTTATTTTATTTTTTAAATTTTGTTTATTTATTCATGAGAGACACACACACAGAGAGAGAGAGAGAGAGGCAGAGACACAGGCAGAGGGAGAAGCAGGCTCCACACAGGGAGCCCGACGTGGGACTCGATCCCAGGTCTCTAGGATCAGGCCCTGGGCTGAAAGTGGCGCTAAACCGCCGAGCTACCCGGGCTGCCCTATATTTGCATTTTTAGAATTAAGATAATTGAAACTAGAAAACTGGAATACATCAGCTTTGGGTTTAATTTAAATCTTTTACACTAATCTATGTCAATTTTCTATACCTACCACTTACATGAGCTTTATTCCAAATGTCTAAGATCTTTGTAACTAGTCACCTTCCATGTATCTTATTTTTACTTTTAAAAACGTCCCCCCTGGTGTCCCTGGGTGGCTCAGCGGTTTGGCGCCTGCCTTCGGCCCAGGGCGTGGTCCTGGAGTCCTGGGATCCAGACCCACTCCGGGCTCCCTGCATGGAGCCTGCTTCTCCCTCTGCCTGTGTCTCTATCTGTCTCTCTCTTTCTCTGTGTCTCTCATGAATGGATGAATAAAATCTTAAAAAAAAAAAAAAAAACACATCCCCCACTACCAAGGGATGACTTCTAGGTACCTTAAATGCCATTAATTATTATGCAGTAAAAAGAAAAATCCCTAATGAAAGAAATCAAATTAAAAATCTAAGTTCAAACTGGATACCTGCAATAAAAAGGTCATGCCTCTTAGCACATCTTGAATAACAGTGTCCATTCTTAGCCTTATAACTTCTTACGAGTCAGCACTTTCATCTCTCCTTACACAATACTTTTTAAGTATTATGGAACATTCCCAACAGTTACTCCTGGGCCACATTCATGTACTGTGGTGCATTGCCACAGTGTTTCTCAAAGGGTGGTCTATAGTCCACCTGTCTAGAAGCAATATGGAGCTTGAAAAAAAAAATAAAGATTGCTGGGCCATACCCTAAATGGACTGACTGAGAGTCTCTATGAATAAGACCTGAAAACTGTATTTCAATAGCTCCTAAGGTAACTGAGAAGCACACAAAAGTTTAAGAACCCTTAATCCACAGGAGTTTCAGTGGCAAGAGAAGCAGACTATCATTTATATTCATTGGTCCATGACGCTAAATGCGAGGGAAATAAAAATCAGCCTTCTCAAAGAAAAAAGTTAAAGAATGCCTGAGGATGAGTAAGCCATTACATGGAAAACTAATCCCCTCAACAAATACAACTGTGTATGTAGAATGCTCCAGTGTATGATGTCATCAAAGAAAAGAAAACAAGGAGAACTTTCTGCTAATGCTATAAAAATATATCTATAAGTTCCTAAAACTGAGAGAAGACAAATTGACATGTTGACCAGTTTAAAATACTCTCCTAAAATAGGAAGACCTGACCCAGTATGCTGGACCCCTGGCCAGGCCAACTAATGGTATTGCCTCCAAAAGTTTATCAAAATATATGTTATATGTTTGTCTTCTAAAACACTGCTTCCTAACCTTTCCCCTGTCAGCAGAAAAATATGGGATATTTGTATGGCACCCTGGAATAAATGGACAAAGTTGTGGTGGCTTGGATGCAACTGGTCTGGTGCTTTTTATTGCTCTTGGTCTCTCCCAACAGTCCAATGGCTAAGGACTTGCTATTCGAAGTGTGGTGCCAGACAGGGAGCAACAGGAGCACCAAGGTGCATATTAGAAGTTCAGAATCTCAGACTCTACCTCAGACCTACTGGATCAGAATCTGCATTTTAAGAAGATTCCCAGATGGTTAATATTCATAGTAAAGCTTGAGAAGCACTGGACAAGGAGTACACTTAAACTTAGAAAAAGGAATTAAATGTTGCTAAAGTATTCCTTCCATGATTGCCTTTATTAATTATCTCAATTTGATATGGTTTTAATATTTTCTATAAAGTTGATTTGAATGGACCCTAAAGGTATGTTACATGAATAAATGTAATTTAATAGTTATAAGTGTGCTGAATGCATAAAACTGTTTTATATACATTGCTACAATTTCTGATTTGGGACATGTGGTCACTATAACTTTTCTAACACTATCTAAGTATTTCATATTATTATCCCAAACCACAAGTTAGATGAGAAAATTTCATAAGTCTTCTACTTTCTTCAGTAGAAAGCAACTTTATTTGCCCTTATATTGTTGACTTCATACTTCATGGGGACACTATTCAGATATCCTAGATTCTGATGAATTAGTCCACATTCAGACTATTTGTTGTTTAAATTAATTTATTAAGTTTGAATGCCAAATTTTATAATTGTCTCTTAGGTAACTGTGGTATGTAGAAATATTCTTCATCAGCCAATTGCTTTTCTACTCAGTTATACTGGGCAGCCATTGCAGCATCCATCATAATTGTATTCAAATTTTGTATATTTACACAGATTACTGGAATGATGTGTAAATTATTTTTGATTCAGCTCTCTTTCCTAACCCTTAGGGTATCTGTGTACAGATGTGTGTGCAAGCAGGATGTTTCTGTTAAGATTTAATATTCCATAATAAGTGACTTCAGCCTTTTACTTTTTAAATTGTGACACCAGTTTCTAATTTATTTTAGATACTAGTTTCTCATCTATTCTAGAGAATATATAACACATTATGTGTAATTGCAGACATTTACATTGTTTACAAATTATAGAGTACTTCTTCAACATTCTGAGAAACTTACAAATGGATAACTTGAACATAATGCTTTTTAAATAATCTTCTACATACTAAGTGAGAATAAATTAGGCCTATTACAAATAGTGCTGCTATGAGCATTCTTGACATGATTTTTGGTGGACCTATGCACTGACTGATAATTGGTTTTAATAATTATTACTAAACAATTACTTTTGCTGTACTGATTTCATGCCAGATGTGAGTTCAAATGTTCAAACTTGGATAAATATTTGGATTGGATAAATATCCAATATGTTAGATAAATATTCAGAATTTTAATCACTTGGCTCCTCGGTGGCTCAGTTGGTTAAGGATCTGACTCTTGATTTCAGCTCAGGTCATGATCTCAGGGTCCTGAGGTGGAGCCCTGTGGGGCTCCTCACTCAGCATGGAGTCTTCTTGAGAATCTCTCTCTCCCTCTCTCTCTCTACCCTTCCTTCTGCTCTCTCTCACACATAAATAAATGAAATCTTTAAAAAAATAATCGTAATAACTTAGCTGACTTGACTTTCCCTTTCAGTTTGTCATTTAAATTTATTTAAAGATTTTGCCACAGGTACCACATTTTTAGTTTCCACTTTAAGTTAATCTATAGGAGATAGTCTATTGCTTTATAGAATCTATTTAAAGGTAATTTTATATGCTTCTGAATTTCCCTTTTAGCAAAATAATCCTTCAAATGATTGCAGATTGATAACTATTTGTGAAAAGAAGTGATTCTACTCTACTTCATTTCCATAGGCTGGTTATTAATTTATTGAAATCAGAGGAGATTATGCACTGCTAACTGGGGGCAAGACCTCTTGAAAAGTGTAATCAAGAATGACCACTTATGTTTAGTGCTGATCCAGGCGATGACTCCTCCTTCACAAAGATATCCCTTTGCAAAGGGGTAGAATAAAGTCACAGTATACAGATCCTCCACACAGGCAGGACTTGGCCTAGTCATCACTCCCAGAATTCAGGAGGAAAGAGTAGGACTACAGGCCTCATAGCTTTCTCAAATGCTATAAGAAGGTCCTGGTCAAAAAAATAATAATAAATGGACAAAATAATTATTAAGTGTGCTGAATGCTATGAAGGAAACAAATGGGGCTGGATGAAGAGTAATAGAGGGCTAACATACTTTATTTAGACCGGGAAATCAGAGAAAGCATCTTGGAGCAGGTGCATCTAAACTAAGATACGAAGGATAAAGACAAGAAGAATTTGCAGAAAGAAAGTATGTGCAGGGGCCATAAGGTGGGAATATGCTTAGAGTTTCCAAGGACTTATAAGAAGATCAAGGCAGTTGAGGCTAAGTGACAATTGAATGGGAGAGTGACACAAGATGTGTTTGGAAAGCTGGAGGGGTGGGGGTGGGGGCCTGGATTACATGGGGAATGCCAGACCATAGTAAAGAATTGGGATTTTGTTCTAGTGGTACTGAGAAGCTATTGAAAATTTTTAATGTGAACAGTGATATGATCTCATTTGTGTTTTTGAAGATCACTCTCAGAAGTCTGTGGGGAGAAGGTCAGAAAGGGTGTTGGCAAAAACCCTCTAGGAAGCTGGTGAGCTGTCAAGTGCATGGGAACATGGCAGCCTAAACAGGGCTTCATTACAGATTAAATGCGAGATTAAGAGAAAAGAAAAAATTATGGATTTATTCACAAACTTTTTTTTACAAGGTTTCTGCTATGAAGAGGGAAATACTATAGTGGTAATAGTTGTTAGGAAGCCCCTCTTTATTTTAAATTTCACCAAACAATTTGGAATCACCCATTAAATGAATAATTAGCAAATATTAGAATATTAGGCTTAATAAGAGGTTGCAGTGCTTTCCCTTGACTAACAAATATGTAATATAAATAGCTGTATATATTTTATAAAATGTAAATTATAGAATAATCTCTTTAAAATAGCAGCCAATTACTGAGTGGTCATTGCTGGGTTAGGTGCTTTCTTATTTCATTTAGTCTTTGCAAGAACCCTGTGATGGAGGCAATACTGTCCCCATTTTAAGGATTTGTGAAGCTTTAGTTCAATAGTCTAAGCGATGTGTCCAAAGCCCCATAGATAGAATGCAGGATCAATTGAGATACAATAAATTGCAAGCAATGTAAATAACACAAATAAGCTTGGGTACCAAAGAGGATACACAGATATTTAACACCTCATGGGCAAGAAAGCAGCAAAGCTGTAGGGGCACCTGGGTAGTACAGCCTGTTGAGCACCCTACTGTTAGTTTTGGCTTGGGTCATGATGTTAGGGTCCTGGGATCCAGGCAGAGTCTGCTTGAGATTCTGTTTCCCTCTCCCTCTGCCCCATCCATTCATGCTCACACGTTCTCTCTCTCTCCCTTCTTCCCTCCCCCATCCCTCTATATAAATAAGTCAAGAAAGAAAGAAAAAGAAAAGCAAGCAAGAAGGTAGCAGACCCAGATCTAAAAAGGTACTGAGACAGGGTATCACAGGTTTTCTAGCACATATTTTTTTCTCATCTGTCATCTGTATCTGTTTCATGTTATTCTTTCTCCATCAGTTGGCTTTCCTTGTTTTTCTGTGGTTTCCTCCACTGTGTCCCCAAGCTTCACTCTCCAGTCAACCCAGTGAGGCCACATAGTATTCCCACTTTTTAAAAAAGATTTTATTGGGATCCCTGGGTGGCGCAGCGGTTTAGCGCCTGTCTTTGGCCCAGGGCGCGATCCTGGAGACCCGGGATCGAATCCCACGTCGGGCTCCCGGTGCATGGAGCCTGCTTCTCCCTCTGCCTGTGTCTCTGCCTCTCTCTCTCTCTCACTGTGTGCCTATCATAAATAAATAAAAAATTAAAAAAAAAATAAAATAAAAAAGATTTTATTTATTTATTCATGAGAGACACAGAGAAAGGGGCAGAGACATAGGCAGAGGGAGAAGCAGGCTTTCTGTGGGGAGCCCGATGCGGGACTCAATCCTGGGACCCCGGGAGCACGACCTGAGTCAAAGGCACTCAACCATGGAGCCACCCAGGTGCCCCCTATTCCCACTCTCAATTCGGAAACTTCAGGGAAGGGGGATCTGACTGGCCCAGTTCAGGAAGAGTATCCACCTCTCATCCAATCAGTATGGACAAGGAAACAGTGTGTCATTTACAGAACTGCTTCCAAGGCTTGGCCCTGGGGGTGAGGTACAGGAGCAGGCAAGAGCATCCCTGGTGGGCTGGGCAGATACTGTAAGGGTGTGCACTAAGGTGACAAGCCAGGATTTGGATTTCTGGACCAATAATGGGAGAAACTTTTAGGGCAGTTAACATTTACTCTTTTATTATCATGCTGTTATTGAGGGTGTTTTGGAGTTATATAACTTTAGTTGTGAGGTTATTTTGCAAGTCTTGTAAAGATGTACAGAAGTCATTTTACCCAGTATTTTTTTTTAAGATTTTATTTATTTATTCATAGAGACACACACACAGAGAGAAGGAGAAGTGGGCTCCATGCAGGGAGCCCGACGTGGGACTCGATCCCAGGTCTCCAGGATCACACCCGGGCTGCAGGCGGCGCTAAACCGCTGTGCCACTGGGGCTGCCCTTACCCAGTATTTCTAAAGAGTTATGCCATGTTTGTTAAAATTATAAATTCTTGCTAACAGCTTTGGCTAGCTCTATTATTATTATTAAAGACTCATTCATAAAGCAACCTTTGTGAATTAAATGGATGTAAGTTATAAAATGTGGAAAGTAATTATTTGTAATTTTTATTGAGAATATTTTGGACCTACCACTCGTATGGAATTAGCATTCTGAAATTTAAACAGTGACTTTTGGCTTTTTTTTTTTCCAATACTTTGTGATTAAATGAGGCCTATTATTATCTGTCATCTTGAAGTGTAAGAAACAACACTCCATCAGCATTTTGAATCTACGCAGTCTTCATTTTATGAACATATAAGCCTATGAAGTATTCACATGTTGGTTTTGGGACTTTAAACTTGGCAAATTACAGATTCTCATTTTTTTATCTGTCACTGTTGGCTCCAAACAGTAAATTGAAACCACAGGATTTATCTGGCACATACACCAAGCTAATGTTTTTCCCTTGCTTTAAATTAGCTGCTACTTAATGACTAAGAAAGGGTGCATGAGATGGCAAATAGCATGAGAGCAATAACAAACACAAATCACTGCCAACCACACAAAGGCTGCTTGAATTTTGGCTGATTAAAAACCAAAACATGTCTATCATGTTGTATTCAGAAACTTCATAGCAACAGGTGAACACCCTAATCTTTGTTGAGTTTAGGAGAAACCAATGAAAGGTAAGGACAAAAGGTCATTTCCATCTGAGTTGCATAAGAGGCCTATCAGGTGTGAACCTCCATTCCCTGAACTGGGGGAAGCTGAAAACCACAGCCTTAGTATTTGCTTCTCAACGTCGTATTTCCAAAGATTGCTACTTACCTATCCTAATAAATTTACTATAGTATCACTGCCAGATAAGAAAAAAGCATTAGGGCTCAGAAGTGTTGGAGTCCATGAAATTTAGATTTGGGGCTGGAGAGTTACTCTTTTTCTTAACGTAATCATGTTACCAAAATTAGGAATATCAGGCTACATTAGAGTTTTTCTGATCACAAATAAAAGAAAATGACAGGACTGGGTAGCTTATGTTGTCTAAACTGTACAGTCCAGGATTCCTCAAATTTACACAGGTTTGGATATCAAGGCATTAGATTGGCATAAGATGCTGTTGGCACATGTTAAAGGATCTTTCGGTCTAGAAAAAGACACTTTTCCTGCCGAGCTGTAGGTCTCTTGGAGCTGTTCAACAGTAGCTGTGCCCTGCAGCCTTTTTGGTGATAAATGATCCGTTTCAAATAAATGAAGTGGCAGCCAACTCTGCAGAAAGAATCACTTTCTAAAAAAGAGAGACAGTTTGGGAGGGTCAGAAATACACAAACAGCATGGTAAAATAAAGTATATGCTGCTCTTTTTAATGGAAAAGATTGTTACTGGTTACATTTGCCAAATTCAATCAGTATGCCAAAAAGTCGAGGAATCTGGCAGGGACTGTGCAGAGCAGTTCCATCTTTCATCTATATTTCTTCTCTGTATTTATCTAGCTTCAGAAAATGCCGGGAATGTCTTTTCCTTCCGACTTGGCCCTTTTGCTAAACCACAGAAATACACCGGGCGGCTTCTCGTAATTGTTTGGTTACTTATAGTACAGGCAGTCTTTAAACTTGTGAAAAATATATTCTTTCCATTGGAAATTTATGAAAAGCACCAACAACTGTTTGTTTTCATTTTCTGAAATTTACCTCAGGAACAAAAAAAAAAAATCAGTTTTATTAATTGGCAGCTACTTGACTCAATACACAGAGGCAGGAGGCCAGCTCATTATTTTTGGCCTTCAGCTGACCCAAAATGGTTTTCTCGTATAAGAAGCTATTCACAGATGCTAGACATAAGAATTAATAATAATAATAATGGTACTTCAGACTTCATGAATAAGTAGTTTTTGGCACTCAGAAAATATCTTCTGTTTTTCACTTGAAAACAGCAATTCTGTTATATACAAAAAGTAAACAGTGCTTGAATTAGCACGTTGGAGTCTTTAATGTACCAAAAATATGCATGCATTAACATTCCCTTCTAAGGCTCCTTTTTTTTTCCACTTCCTTCAGGATCAATCAGTTTTTGTTAAGAAAAAAAATACAAAACTCTTGGGTTCTTAGGAGCTGTGTTCTCTGTATTTTCCAACCTATTGCCATGGTGTAAGATGTCTCTTTGAAATGTCTTTGGACACAAATTTAAAAGTACAGGTGCTAAACAAAAGTTACATTTTTAAAATCAAATTAATTATAGCTTATTCAGATTGAAATCAGAGCAACTATGCCTGTGGTTCAGGAGTGATCAAACATAATGGCTTATCCTTATGGTTAACAAGTTAGGATTTGTTTATAATATCCTAGTTTGCAATATGCTTTTGGGAAAAAGCACTTCATTCTCTAGGTCTTTAGTTATCCATGAGTAAAAGTAAGAAAAATATTTCTAAAGTTGAAGCTATTATTCTTTATAACCCAAGTTTTAAGTTTGAATCCCCAAGGAGGAAAAAAATTAGAAAAGCACCCCTCTTTTCCATGTACAGCAATGAAAACTGACATGCTGTTTGAGGGGGTCTCTTTATGACATGGGGCTTAGTATTTTTACCTCTGCTTATGGTAAGAAGTAACTTAAAATATGCACACTGACTAGTGCAAATATTGATACTTTCTCTAGGTCATGCTTTTCTGATTGGGGGAGATCTGATCACATTTCTGTGAAAATAAATTCCAAAAGGTATTTTTTTTCCTCAGATGGTCACTTGCCAGTGAAACTACTTATAAGAATGTTGACTGGATGATTTTACTCCACCTTGCATGCAGAGAAGTAAAAATGAAAATCTCTTTGAAAATTGTCATCTTTGCCAAAGAGAAGTAGAAACACATCTAAGATGTGTTGCATGATCAGCTAGGGACAGGTCTGCTGGCACAATGCTGCATGGTCAGAGGGCTGCGCAGATGGAAATGCAGCATGCTTACTGAGACGTGGAGAGGAAGCAAAGACGCTGCTTTACTTTATGGTGAAACCGTGTGTCAACAACAAATTATCATATGTCCGGATATATATCTGGATGAATATACCTTTCTTGCACAAAAATGTGCCCTCCATTTTGTTTGCACAAGTCCCAGAAATTCTCATAGTGGGGGAGTTTGGGTCTGGAAGTTGAGTATTCAAGATCTGGACTTAGGTAACATTCAGTCCAGCTCTTTTGTCAAAACCAGGGCAAGTCCCCACTCATACATATCTGTTAGTGGAGTTGTATTATTCAAATTACATAAAAAATTATTACAACGTAAGAGGATAACTCAAAACTTTGCAAAATGTCAGCAAAGATATACGGATGGCAAACAAGCACATGAAAAGATGCTCAAAATCATCATCACTAATCATCACAGAAATGAAAACCAAAACTTCTTGAGAAACAGGCACACGCTCCTGGAATGGTGCAAATTCAAAAGCCTGACAATACAAAGTGATGACAAGCATGTGGAGGAACCAGCACCCTTATATACTGCTCACACACTGGGAATGCAACAGGATACAGCCACCTTGGAAAAGAGCTTGCTGGTTTCTTACAAAATTAAACATGCACCTACCATATGGCCCAGCCTCTCTGCCCTAAGCTATCTACCCAAGAGAAATGAAAACATATGTGCACACAGAAACCTCTCTGTGAATAGTTATAGCGGCATTCTTCTTAATCACCAAAACACAGAAACAATCAAAATGTCCTTCAACAGGTGAATGGCTGAATGGCAGGTACATCCATACAATGGAATATACTACCCAGCAATGAGAAGGAACAAGCCGTGACATATGCAACAATATGGACTAATCTCAAAAACCCTGTGTTGAGAGAAGCCCCATTTCTAGTTTTGAGGCTTAGCTGTGATTCACTTAACTCTCCTGGTTAGGTTTGACTTTTATTAAATCAGTCCTCTGTGCTTCAGCTCCACTTTAAGTTTTAACTCTGGCAATTCAATTAAATTAATAATTGATTATTAACCAGAAATTAACTATTAATCAGTTGATAACACTTATTAGTAATTAAATTGACACCACTGCCATGACTTCTCTGTATTTTTCATTCATTGATTGCTATCCTAAAAGAAATGATGTCCTATCATAGAAAGAATGATTTGATAATGAAGCCTTAAGACAAGAATCCAGGCAGCCTATAGGCACTAAAGTTGCCACAAGCCATTTTTTAAGAATAAGAGCATCAGAATTTTCTGATGTACTTTTTATAGGATATAGCCAGTGATTTGCATGCAAATTTAGGTAGGTTTTGAAAAAATCATATTTTTTTATTTTTAAAGATTTATTTATTCATGAGAGAGAGAGAGAGGCAGAGATGCAGAGGCAGAGGGAGAAGCAGGCTCCCCGCAGAGCCAGGAGCCTGATGCAGGACTCAACCCCAGGACCTTGGGATCACAACCTGAGCCAAAGGCAGACATTTAACTGAGCCACCCAGGTGCCCCGAAAAGATCATTTTAGTTGATAGCCATTTATAATATATATAAGTATAATTTAAACAGATGTCCCAAAGCCAGTCCATTGATCAAATTTAGAAAATTAAATATCAGGAAGAAACTTACTAATTAAATAAATAACACAGTCAGCAGTAAAATTTTTGGTGTTTGGTGCCATCAGAACTGGGTTTGAATTCTGCCTATGGGTGCAGCTGCCAAGTCACCCTGCTTCCCCAGGCTCCGTGGTTCTAAAAGGATGATAATATGTACCTCACATAGTTACTGAGAGGATGAAAATGACATATATAATATATACATCTTTCTATATAACATGACATGTATATACATACATACACACACACACACACACACACACACACACACACACTTACATATATATAAAGAGCCTGCCTCGCAGCGGGTGCATCAGAATAGCTGCTGCTGTCCTTAAAAGAGTGGCATCTTGCCAAGTTGAGCTGTGGTGTGGGGCAGGTGGCTTTCTAACAGGCTCCTCCCTGGATTCAAGTCCAGTTCCTGTATACCGAACAAATCAGACAGCAGCAAAGTCCTTGACCTCGATGTTCCCAGTGTAGACAGAATTTGGGGTGCTGGCCTGAAAAATGCTGTGTGGACAGCCCTGTATCCGTGGTGGGATCTGACCACAAATACAGCTCCCCAGAGAGGCTGCAGGCAGGACTGTGCCCCCCTAGAGGGTAGCTCTAGCTTAGCTCTTTTCTGTAGCTTGACCACAATGCAGGGGCCACACTTGTATCTACAGGTATGAATGTGCTGCTGTGGCCACCTCTGCACCTTAGGTTGTGTGTTTTGTTGGGACCTCTGTGACCGGGTGTAACCTCAGAGTACGCCCTACGGTCACTGACAGTATAAAGCCAAATAACACAGGATATTTCAGGTTTCTGTCTATAACTACACACAACTATCTGTTAAAAGTCCTCAAGCCATTTCTTCAGAGACCATATGACTCAGATATGTGTCCCCCAAATGTGTGTTTGGGTTTTTGGTGAAGAAGGTGATGTGACAATTCAATGGGAGAATCAGTAGAAAACCTTGGCTTGTGGCTGCCCTGATCAATCAAGGCTTTTTGCAAAAGCCTCTTCTGTGAGCAATACCATACTCCTAAATCCACCACTGCCTTTAAGACACTAACATGGTTTCCTTTGCTCTGAATGAGGCCTCATGTGATGGACTCTTGCCTGCCTCTCTACCATCACACCCGCCTTCTTTCCTCACTGCCCTTGTGGCATGGACTGCTGAGTGTCCACCCACATCCCTCCTCCCCTCTTTGATGCTAATTTTAGCACAGCAAATGGCTTCCAGCCACAGGATACATCTCTCAGCCTCCCCTGAATCTTGCTATGACCCTGTGAATGAGAAGTGAGAAGTGATGCACGCTACTTGTGTTTCTCGCCCTACATCAAGGCTCACATGTGCATCCCAGGTCACATCCCTCTCCCTACTCCTGAAGGCTAAAGGATAGAGACCACTGGGTGGCTTTGGACTCTAGCCAACCCACTGACAGTGGTAGAGCCACGTTACTGCCCCTGGACCACTTGCTCAGTGTCACATGAGAGGAAACAAACTTCTAGGTTGTTTAAACCACTAACTTTGGGAGTCTGTATGTGAAAATAGTTTATCCTGGACTCAACATACTCAGGGGCGCCTGGGTGGCTCAGTAGGTTAAGCATCTGTCTTCAGCTCAGGTCATAATCCCAGGGTCTAGGGTTCGAGCCCCATGTTCTGGGGAACTGCTTCTCCCTCTCCACCCTGCTCTCTTACTATCTCTCTCTCTCAAAAAAAATAAAATATTTTTTAAAAAGTTAACCTACTCATAGGAGTTGATTTGGCAAGCATTTGGTACCTTTGTATGAAAAGACAGACACATGGTCTTGGATGGGAGACAGCTACTTGCCACGATGTATAAATGGAGAGCAGAGCAGGGGCTGACTGCTACTCATCTCTTATGTTGACACCTCTGGGCTCAGCACAAACCCAAATCCCTAGTAGGTGGCCCCACCATTCTTCCCGTGTCTGGAATGTTCTCCAAATGCCCATACCACACTTTGCACTGCTCACATCCATCCTTTGGGCTTTGGATTCACTCTTGCTCCTCCGGGGAGTCTGTATTTACTGCCTGCCTACATATGTGCTCTCCTGGCACTGCCTCCTCTTCTCTGTTGTATGGACATCACTGTTTGTCTCGGGAGACTATAAGATTCCTGAAGGCAGAAGCCAGGCCTGTGTCATGCACTTCTGCATTGCCAGGCACAGTTCATGCCATGGTGCAGAACGTAGTGAATATTTGCTGAATGAAGCAATGAACTTCTCCCCATTTTTAGTACTGCCACATAACCACAATTAGGATCGAAATACTAATATTTCGAAATACTCTGCAAATGTGAAGGCAAACAAAAGCAGCATTTGAGGAGGGTACATATTTATGATCTTTTTCTTCTGCATAGCCACAGAAGCCCAGTGCTTAAATTGTTTATTTTTGTTTTTAAACAATACAGAAAGGGGTTGGGATCCTATAATGCATTTGACTTTTCAACTCTATATTTTCCCTCTGCTAGAGAAGTTTAATTTTTCTCTGTGATTTTTTTTTAGTTTGTACCCTGGAAAAGTAAGGTGGTAAATACAGGCAATCATTGCAAAGTATGACTATTGCCGGGCGCTAATGTTTTCAAATTGCTGATGATTTTTAGGGACACCACAAACTGGCCACACTGTCAGTAGCATTTGGCAGTCATAACTGGCAGCAGGAAATCAGACTGTAAATTTAGAAAGCATTGTACCATATTTGGGAATGCACCTCAAAGTCACCTCCAAATATGTCATGGTCATGTAGCTGGGGTTCAGAGTGAAGTTAACTATCCCTTATTATGTATTTTTGTGGTATGTGAAAAACTTCAAAAAGCATGGCTGGGCAAAAGAGAAAGCCAGTCTGTTGCATTAAGGTAAAAATTTCAAAGCTTTTAACTTTAAAAATTACCACTACCAAGTTAGGAAAGCCATTTAGCACTGATACTTTCTTCATAAACACTTGACTTTACTGAAATAATTTTAAAATTATTTCTGTTACTTATAATTTTAATGCTGATTAAGATAATTTTCATAGTAATGGCTTATGTCAGAGTAAGCTGATAGGCTGAAAAGAGATACTTAGTTTTAATACATGAGAGCTTTAACATACCATAGGATCATGGAGAGGATAAGATTCTCATTGTGAATGTCTCCTCTTGAAATGCAACATTAAGTAAATCCTTTTACCCTGTGTTAAGGCATAACACTTGAGGAGAAAAAATAGCTTTGCCGATTACGTGTATTCTGGTAATTCATCCAATGTGCTTAGGGCTCCTCTAGTGCCCCAAAGGAGGAAACCAGTTGTCATGCAAGTTTCTAGGACATTTGTGACAAAGTTCTGCACCAAAGCAATTCAAAATAAGTAAGCTTTGCTATGGTCAGAAAACCTGACACGGACACAAGGACAAGAGAGAACAGATAGAGGGGGCAGCCATTCCTGGGCAGCCTTCTTGAAGGGTCAGTCCTAGGAATAATCTCACTGAACAGTTTAGAAAAAAACATACACAATGAAATCCAGTCTGTGAACACAAGTAAGCTATGAGGAATATTAAGCAGAGAGATCCAGTGTCATTGTGCCCAGACAAAAGAGTAGCTGCTTAAGTTTTATGTTGGACCAGAAAAAAAAAAATTCAAGCACTTTTGAAAAGGAATATGAGTTGAAATGAAAAAAAAAAAAAAGGATCAGAAGGGCATTTTTAAAATCTCAGTTTTGTTTGTTGCTGGAGCTGAAATATGCAGAGCATCTTTTTTTTCCCCATTTAAGTCCAATTTAGTTAACATACAGCATATAACTAGTTTCAGAGGTAGAATTTAGTGATTCACCATTGCATGTAACACCCAGTGCTATTACATCAAATGCCCTCCTTAATGCCATCACCTAGTTACCTCATACCTCCACTCAATATGCAGAGCATCTTAACCTCAAAGTAATGTTGATTGAGTCAGCCCCTGAAGACACAGAGATGAAAGTAAAGGGGTTCAGCCTTCAGGAGAAGCTCTGAGTGTGTTTGACTGCAAACCAGTATGGTGTAGGAGCAATGGTCCACCACTGGTGGAGGTGGGCATCTAAAAGGTCAACCACAGCTAGGTCCTGGCCCCACAGATTACACATAGCAAACAAGGGAGCCACATGCTCCTATGAGACCCACAGGAGAGTTTTCAGGAACAGAGAGGCCCCATTGAATGGAAGAATTGCTGATGGAGGCAGTTGACTATGACTACAGATTTCAAGATCAGGTGCAGGCATGATGGCCCATGGACCAGGGAAAACTAGACACACCTCAGGAAATGCTAGCCCCGGAAGTCCAGGTCCAGGAATCAGGGCAGACCAGCTCCCTCTCCATGGGTACTTACACCAAGGGATGCAGTGTGTGTATATGGGTAAGAGCATGGGATCTGGAGCCTGTGTTCAAATCCTGGCTTTCCCAAACATTGCAACTTTGGGCAAGTGACTTAATCTCTCTATGCTTTAGTTTCCTCATCTGTAACACTAGACTATTAATGATAATATTTAACTTTGGGTTTGTTGAGAGCATTAAATGAATTGACATATATAAGGCACTTTGAATAGTACCTGATACCTGGCAGGCATTAATTGTTTGTTGAAATGTTAGCTATTGCTATTATTAGTTCCATCCTTCCCAAGGGATACCTATCCTCCCTGCCTTTCCTGGATCTTTAATGGTGGAATGAGTGGAGGAATGTCATTTCTGGTGAAGACTGGGTGATGATGATCTGAGAAAGCTTGCCTGAGCTTTCACTTATATCTGGCCTGGGCTTTGCTTTGTAAAGGGAGAGATCTTCCCCACCACCCATTCCCTGAGTCACTGGGCACAACAACCAGAAAGCTGGGAAGTCATTTATTCTCTGTCTCCTGGGTTCCCCTCCACAAGGCAGAGAGAGAGCTATTACCCTGGGCCACTGGCTGCCATATGCCTTGCTTCTCACCCTGTACACTCCTTGAGAGCTAGACTGTGCCTTTCCTATAGTGCCTTTCACATCACATCCCATCACAGGTGATCAGCAACATTTTCTTGATTGACACAGGAAACAAAGAACTGCCCCACCTGCTTATCATACCCAAAAAGATGTAATAGAGAAAAAATTTACTTAAAAGTAAAATCTTCCCAGAAATGTAAGATATGTATTGAAGAAGCTAGATTAACATAAAATTAGTATTGATACAAATAAGCTACTTTAGTAACTCAGATCCAAGTAGATTTTAAAGTAAGATTGAAGGAATGACTTTATGAAAATGTCTGATCAGAATCTCTGGACTGGTCCTGGAATCAGCTTAGGGATGTGACCCATTCCAGTTCTCTCAGGATACAGAGACAGGGTGAATAAATTTAAAAAAATCTTTTTAAAAATGTAACACTTTGGTATATAATTGAAATTCTGTAGACTAAGTATTTGGCTTAAAAAATATCTTCTTTAAAATTTGTAAACAAAAATTTTCAAATCTGGGAACAGTAAACAAGGCTATCACTCGTGTAAAACTCAATAGCAATGTGTTTGAACTGTGTTCTACCAAATGTCTAGCTAAGACTATCGGAATAGAGGGACTGAGTTTCTGGGATTGTGGTGCAAGTAGTGGTTTGGGATAGTTGTTGGAAGGGTACAAGTGTGGATTGGGCAGATCTGTGTGGAATGAACAAATGACGAACAAGCTTACATCACCAGTTGAGGAGTGAGAAGCAAGGAGAGGTGTTTTGCAGTGAGAGAGAAATTCTAGAAAATGAGCATGGAGACCAAAGGTTGGGCCTCTTTCTATGGTGAAGATGAGTGGTTTTTTTGCATATCATAGAATCAAAGAAGGTACCAGAGAGTCACTATGAAAAACAAGAAGAAATAGGCAGAGTTCTAGGAACCCAAGCCCTACTTTTTCTTCAGATGTTCCATTTTGTCTTACATATGATATTTATGTATATGTGAATTTCATGGGATAGTTAAGATTCAGTTTGAGGGCAGGAGAGGAAAAGATTTCCACTGCTTAAAAAAAATTTTTTTTAAATCACTGGCCTAAATACCATGCTTAGGGCCAGCCCTGAAGTTCTAAACAGCTAACCTAGCAAAAATCATGCAAAGTGGGCTCTGAAATGAACACAGTCTTTGTGTTCATTAGTTAATAAAATTAATTCAGTTTCTTTCACTGAAATTTTAAATTCTTACACAGATGACACTAAGAAGTATCCTTTTAAATAATTTTAGCAAAAAAGAGAAGACTAAAATTAATATTTAGGCATATATTAAAAACTTCAAGGATTATCAGGAGTTTTTGTCAAAGTTGTTGGAAACATTACTTTGCAAAATTAATGGTCATATTTTTGGTTGCCATTTTTACAAATCTTAAACATTCGGTGGGTTTTAAAAGAGAAATTAAGTAAGCACAATCACATTTGACTTATTCCTTCCCACAAATTGTATCACAAAAGGAAAACATTTCCCAAATGGGTAGCAAGTGTTGAGACAGACTTCTAAGGCACACTTGATACCAGTAGGGTGCAAGGAAAGGAAGACGAGAAGAGGCCTTGAGAATGAGGTTAAGTCAACTGGAGTTTAAGAAAAGCAACCATTGGGCAAAAAGAATCTTTCATTTAAGGTTATTTCCCAAGAAATTAGTCATTTATTTTCATTCTTACGAGCTTAGTTCCAATTTAGTAGGAGCAGGGAAAGCTATTTCTTTGACATTGAAGAAGAAAAAATGTGGCTCTTCTCTCCAGCCTTGTGCTTTATTTTTTCCATATTAAGCTGCTCTTAAAGCTGAAAAGAAATCAAAATAAAATTGGGAAAGTGGTTTCACTAAAGGATTTTTTTTCCTTTTCAATTCTTCAGCTTCAACTTTTCTGGATATCTTTCCATTTTTGCTCCCATGCAGGACGAATTCTATATCTAGTAAGGTATTTTAAATATTAACATGTCTTCGGTTTTGAATTCCTTCTAATAATGTGCCAGTTTTTGGAGATAAATATAAATGCGAACAATATAACACTAATAATTCAGACTGATTCTAGTATTGAGGAGTATTGTGGAAATCATTATCCCTTTTAATATATCCATTTTGAGATAATGCTTGGCCTTATTTTTATATTAAACAATTTTAAATTTTTTCTTAGCTTGGCAAGATATAATTTTATAGTTTGACATCAGACTTTATAAATTCTTAGCATTTGCTAGAGCAAAGTAAACCAAACCAAAATCTTTCCAATGAAAATTTCTTAAGGTAATTAAGCTAAATACCTTCTTATAAATAGTGCTTATCTTTTATTGTTTTAAAATACTTCCATGTGAAATTATCAATTATAGACCTACGTCTGTATTTAGTAGGGATACTACTCACATGAACTTGCATTCAAGATTAAAAAGAAAATTGAGTTACAGGCAGAAAATAATTTGACTTTCTGTCCTACACCTACAAACTTATCCTTAAATACATTCAGTCTATACACCTCTCTTGTCTTTGCGTGTTCCTTCTCCTGGCTATACTCCACTATACCCATGATCTCATTTTATCTCCAAAAGCTGGAGATTCTTACATTGGCTATTCCCTCTAACTTCTGCATATTTAATCTTAATATCTCCTTGCCTACTTACTCATTTCATATTGCACCATCAGTTGATCACATCCACTATGGAATCCACCATATCAGAGGAGTTTCATTCTCTAGAGATCCTCATTTCTCCAGCTGTCCTTGATTCTTCAGCCAATTCCATTGGCTTTTACCTTCAAAAATTCTGAGATTGCTCTATTGATAATCTCTAGAATTTCCAAGTATCCAAATCCAAGGTATTCTTTTCAGTCCTCAAATTACTTAATTTCCCTAAGTCTCATTATAATATTGATCCCACCATCTTCTTAAAGTGCCACCTTTCCTTAGCTCCTGTGATTCCATAGTCTCCTGGTCCTCCTTTCACCTCTTTGTTGACTCTTCATCTCCTTTGCGGGTCTCACTTCTTTCTGGCTAATCCATTTGTTATGACTTTTAAAATAATATAAGTAATGTATGTTCACTGATAACAAATTAGAAACTAAAGATGAAAAAAAGATAAAAAAATATTAACTGAAGCCTGCTGAAGAAGACCTCTGTGAATCTTTTTTTTTTTTTTTTTTTTTTTTTGAGGAACTAGAATTGTAGGGCTAGGGCACTGGGGAGCTATTGACATTTTGTGAACAGGGTAGTCATTTGGTCCATTTTGGTCCATTTTGCTCTTCAGAATTTACTCGGTTTGAAAATAATTGGAAGAGGGATGGAAGGTGAATTAGGCAGCAGTTCAGAAAGAGACAATAGTCGCTTCAACCAAGGTTGTTGTAAGCACTAGAGACAGAGAAATGAGTGGATTCAAGAGATGTTTGGGAGGTAAAAACAATAGCACTAGGTGGCTTTTTGAATGTGAATAATGATGAGGAGGGTAGAGAGAGCATGCCTCAGTGTCTAAGTTGGACAACCAGATTCAAGGATGCTAGGAGGAATCCACTTTTGGAAGAAAACAAGAGCTCATTGGGGACATTTTGGCTTTGAACATCTTGAAAGATACAGAGATGTGATATATGTGTATATGTGATATCACACACATATTTACATATATATATATATATATATATATATATATATATATATACATATAATGAAGCCTTAACAACAGCTTTGAAAGCCATGGTCCATGAATTATGAGACTGGGTGACATTTCTCTTAGAGGGTATATAGAGAAAAGAAAAAATGAGTGGGTTGATATGATATCCTGAGTCATACCATGATAGGCAAAGAAAGAGGATTATGCACACACACACACACACACACACAAGCAGAGTATTAAAGAGAAAAAATCAAAACAAATCAGGAAAGTGCTATTTTAGGAAAGTCCAGAAGAGAGATTATTTTGAGCACAAGGACATAACCAGTGGGACCAACTGAAAAGTGAAGAAAGACAAGAACAAAAAGCATCTACTAGATTCATAGCAAAGCAATTTCTAATAACCTCAGAAAAGAGATGAGGAAATGAAGACAGCTAGTGAGGCCACTCTGGAAAGTTTGGCAGAGAAGAAGAGGGAACAAGAATGGTAGCTGAAAGGGGAGGTAAAGGCAGATTGGGTGGTTTTTTCTTTGTTTATTTTGTGTCCTGAGACAGTAGAAACTTGAGTGTGCTTATGTGCTCATTGGCAAGTGCAGGAAGAGAGGGGAGCCAGTGAAGGTATCGGACTGAGAATGATGTGGAGCAAGCTCCTAGAGGAATGGAGAGGTGGGGGAACACAGAGCTTGAGGGCATGGAGATGAGTTTAGCCTGGAGGAGAGACACCTCTTGTGTATGACAGATGGCAAGGGGGAAAGGATGGGCGCAGTTGCAGTGGTAATCTATGCACGAGATGACAGGGAGTTGGGCAATTTCCATTTTTGTGATTTCTATTTTCCCCATCAAGTAGGAGGCAAAGGCACAGGCTGAGAGCAAGGGAACTGAAGTAGTGAGTTAGGTAATTTGAGGAGAATAGAGAAAGTTTTAAATAGCTGCTGCAGAGAAAAAAAGCTGATGAGAAAGGATACCTTTGTGGATTGCCAGAATTGAGAGCCAGTTGAGATAAGAGACCATGAACATGTGTGCATTATCCAGAAGCTTAGTTGAGATCTGGGATTTCAATTTGTAATATCAGTATGTTAGGAGAATAGTAGAGAAAAGAGAGCTAAACTTAGTGATGGAAAAGCAGCTGACATGGTGAAGCCCAGAAGGTAGGTAAGAGCAGGAAGACTGTGAATATACAAGTGTCTCCTGTGTTTTCAGTCCCGTTCTGTCTCTTCCAGAACCTGGAGCTTCTGCTAGAGGGCAATTAGAGGCAGATATGGAACAGTTACTGGATTAGTAAGGCCCAAGTATGACCATGAGAATAGCTGACTAGTTTTATGGAGTAGGGGTAAAAATCAATGGAACTGAGAAGGTCAAATTCTGAGGCTATAGTTGACATTATTGTTTGGGTCAAAGTGTTTATTTTTTTATTTTGAGATGAGATGTCATCTTAAGTCACAATTTTATTCATGTTACAAAACAAAACAAAACAAAAAAAAACACCAAAACAAACAAAACCCATAGTCAGTAGTTCAGATGTTAGCTAAGGCTGCCATTCCCATGATCACGTAGGAAATATTGGCTCAAGCTTCCCTCTGCTTTCCATGCCCTAGACAACATCTAATTTAGAGGGAATTCTGTGTATTACCCAGAGTCTGGTTATTTCATTCAGGTTATGGATTGTTTCATTCTTATAAGTATTTTGTACCCAGAGCTGACATAGATTTCAAATTTCACTCTTTTATCTTGTCCTCCCCACTAACTTCTACCTTGATGAGAACAATAAACAAAAACATTCTTATAAAGTCATTGTATACAAAGCAAAAAAAATTAATTAAAAAAATCAAAGATTTGTAGTGATGGAAGGAAATATACATTGTAGCAATGCTAACAACTTCCAAGACAGGTATTACATTTGGCAGCTGGTAAAAAACCCATGGCCGTTTCTGAACTAGGCTTTCATTCTCCCAGTGGATCACTTTACTGTCTCTTCCCTTCTCTGCCTTTTCTTCTTAAAAAGAAGAACAGATTCTCACAAATTGCTGATCTGAGTGATTCAGTTTTCTCTAGGCTATACCTTTCAAAGTTAGCTCCAGATTTTCTTGCATCAAAAATTTGGCCTCATTCTTAAATCCAAGCAAGAGATGATAGTGGCTCAGGTCACCGCAGCAGAGGTAAAGAGGTCAGATTCTGGGTACATTTTGAGGGTAAAACAGGATTGGTTCATGGCTTGGATAAAGGCAGTGAGAGAAAGCAAGAAGTCAGGGATACTCCAAAGTTTTTGGCCCAAGCAACTGGAGAGATGGGTTGACATGAACTGAGGTGTGGAGGCCATAGGGAAATAGGTTTTGAAAGGGTCAGGGATTGAGCTCTGTTCATGTGAAACTCAGTGTATTTTCTCTCCAAGTGCAGATGTCAAACAGGCAATTGAATGGTCTGAGCTGGAGACTTATATATACATATATTTGATAAATAAATAAATAAATAAATATATATATATATATATATATATATATATATATATATATATATACAGCCTTTCTCAGAAAAATATTTCTAAATACTCTCTCAAAAACTGTTCTAACAATAGAACACAGGCAACCACATAGACTTTCAGTCTCTTCTCAATGGGAGATAACCCACGTTAAATGCAGGCATTGTATTAAGAGTTGATATCCAGGACATTTTTCCTGGAGTCTGAAGAAAACCTATAGCTTGTTCCAAGCATATTAAACTCTTGAATATACTTTTGCTTCCTTCTGAAATCTAACATTACGTTCAAGTAACTAAAAAAAAGACAGGGAGAATTGGAGAGGAGAAAATAACAAAATTTTGTAAATTCAAATTCAGTGGAAGAGTGACAACTGCCTGGCAGACCTCAGGAATCAGAATGTAAAGTCAACAGTGGGAGAAACTCAGAAAAAACCCAGCTTACAATGTGGAAGCCTCAAAATATTAAGAACTGGTAGCCCTAAGTGCCTCTGGAATTGGTCTGTAAGGTTCAGGATGGAGGCTATAATAAGGGAAACTGAGTAAAAGCTAGAGCCCCTTCCCTAACTCCACTCAGTAAGTCACTGACCTTTCCCAACACAGCAGCAGCCCAAATAAAACAGTCTCTGGACTGGAGGACAGCAGCCCCTGTGAAGTAAAGATATTCTACTGAAGATGGAGATTAAGTGACCATATAAACACCGAAGCTAAATGGATGATCTGCCCTTCTCAGTCCCAAATTCCTACAAGTGAGTCCCTTCCTCTACAGGTTGGAGTTTGAAAAGCTCTTCCTTGGAGAATCTGACTAGCTCAACACAGAAGATTTCAAGATACTGACCTGGGGAAGACCCCACCTAGCCTTTCCAGGGCCTCTGGTGGCTGTGGGAAACTGTTGTATGTGAATTAGAAAAAGATGTTCCCTCTGAGAAGATGTAGCTTTGTTGGTCTGAGACTTAAAAAGGAGATAACTCTTTTGAGGGAAGAAAAAGAAAAAGGCATCCCTTCTTCCTTGACCAGTGAAATAGTGAGAAAATGAGAGCTGCTTTTCAGGGCCCTTAATCAGGTGTTTTCATGGAGAGCACAATCCTGAGTGGCCTGAGACCACTCAGATTATCCTACAGTAAAACACAGCCAACAAGCCCCATTTATGTGCTCGAATTCTCTATTCATCCAACAAGTAACATCTGAAGAATGTTTTGAATATAGAAGACAAAAACTGAAACAAATGGAAACAAATCAGTGCTTGAAAGAAACGTAGTGTAGCAGAGAGAATGAAAAAAGTGAACATCCTCAGAGAGAAAGAAAGAAAGAAAAGAAAAAAAAGAAAAAGAAAAGAGAGCATTCAGGGAACATGAATTGGAAGATAAATAAATATCTCAGAGGTCTCTATCCATTGAGAAGATCCAATAATTATAGGGGCACCTGGGGTCCAGTCAGTTAAGCCTCTGATTCTTGTTTTCAGTTCACATAGTGATTTCATGGGTCTTGGGATCTAGCCCCACATCAGACTCCATGCTCAGCAGGGAGCCTGCTTGTGTATTCTCTCCCTCTGCTCCTCCCCACCATTTGCTCTCACTTTCTTTCTCCCTCTGTCTCTCTAAAAATAAATAAATACATCTTAAAAAAAAAAAAAAAGAAGAAGAAGATCTAACAATTGTAAATATTTATGTCCCCAACTTGGGAGCACCCAAAAATATGTCAATTAAAAACAAACATAAAGAAACTCACTGATAATAATACAATAATAGTAGGGGACCTTAACACCCCACTGATTTCCAAGCAGAAAATCAACAAAGAAACAATGGCTTTGAATGACATACTGGATTAGATGAACTTAATAGATATATAAACACTTCATCATAAAGCAGCAGAAAACACATTATTTTCAAGTACACATTGAAGATTCTCCAGAATAGATCACATACTGGATCACAAGTCAGCCCTCAACAAGTAACAAAAAGATTGAGATCATACCATCCATATTTTCAGACCACATGCTATAAAACTTGACATCAATCACAAGAAAAAAATTGGAAAGACCATAAATACATGGAACTTAAGGAGCATCCTACTAAAGAACAAATGGGCTAACCAAGAACTTAAAGAAGAAGTTAAAAAAAATAATACATGGAAGCAAGTGAAAATGAAAACACAACAGTCCAAACCTTTGGGATGCAGCAAAGACAGTCCTAAGAGGGAAGTATATAGCAATACAGGCCTACTCTAGAAGCAAGAAAAATCTCAAATATTCAACCGAACCTTACACCTAAAAGAGCTAGAAAAGGACCAGCAAATAAAGTGTAACATCAACAGAAGAAAGGAAATACTAAAGATTAGAGCAGAGGTAAATGATATAGAAACAAACAAACAAACAGTAGAACAGATTGACACTAAGAGCTGGTTCTTTGAAAGAATTAATAAAATTGATAAGCCCTTAGCGAGACTTACCAAAAAGAAAAGAGAAGGTACCCAAATAAATAAAATCACAAATGAAAGAGGAGACATCACCACTAACACCACAGAAATACAATTAGAATATTATGAAAAGTTATATGCCAACAAACTAGGCAATCTGGGAGAAATGGATAAATTCCTAGAAACATACAAACTACCAAAACTGAACAGAAATAGAAAATTTGAACAGACCATAACCAGCAAAGAAATTGAAACATTAATCAAAAATCTCCCAACCAACAAGAGTCCAGGACTAAGTAGCTTCATAGGCAAATTCTACCAGACATTTAAAGAAGAGTTACTTCTTTAACTTAATCTTCTAAAACTAAACTTATTCTTCTCACATTGTTTCCAAAAATAGAAATGAAAGGTACAATTCCAAAATAATTCTACAAGACCAGCATTACTTGATTCCAAAACCAAAGACCCCACTAAAAAGGAGGAGAGAATTATAGGCCAATAACCTTCATGATCATGGATGCAAAAATTCTCAACAAGATACTAGCAAATCAAATCCAACAGTACATTAAAAGAATTATTCACCATGATCAAGAGGGAATTATTCCTGGGCTGCCGGGGTGGTTCAATATTCACAAATCAATCAGTGTGATATACCACATTAATAAAAGAAAGGATAAGACCCATGTGATCCTCTCAGATGCAGAAGAAGCATTTGGCAAAATACAGCATCCATTCTTTATAAAAACCCTCAACAAAGTAGGGATAGATGGATAGATGGAACATACGTCGACATCATAAAAACCATATTGGAAAGACCCACAGCTTATACCATCTTCCTGAGAGCTTTTCCTCCATGGTCAGGAACAAGGACAGGGATGCCTTGTTCTCACCACTACTATTTAACATAGTCCTGGCAGCCTTAAACTCAGCAATCAGACAACAGAGACAAGTAAAAGGCATCCAAATTGTCAAGGAAGTAGTCACTTTCACTATTTACAGATGACATGATACTCTATGTAGAAAACTTGAAAGACTCCATGAAAAAATTGCTAGAACAAACACATGAATTCAGTAAAGTATCAGGATATAAAATCAACATACAAAAATCTCTTGCATTTCTATACAGCAATAATGAAGCAGCAGAAAAAATCAAGGAATTGATCCCATTTACAATACGCCAAAAATCGTAAGGTATCTAGGAATAAACCGAAGAGGATTAAACCGAACCCAAACCATAAGATGCCTAGGAATAAACTGAATCAAAGAACCAAAGACCTGTATTCTGAAAACTGTAGAACACTTATGAAAGAAATTAAAGAAGACACAAAGAAATGGAAAACATTCCATGCTTGTGGAAGAACAAACATTGTTAAAATGTCTATACTACCCAAAGCAATCCACACATTTAATGCAATCCCTATCAAAATACCACCAGCATTTTTCACAGAGCTAGACCAAACAATCCTAAAATTTGTACAGAAATTCAAAAGACCCTGAATAGCCAAAGCAATCCTGAAAATTTTAGAAAAGCAAAGCTGGAATCATCACGATTCCAGACTTCAAGCTCTATTGCAAAGCTGTGGTCATCAAGACAGAATGGTACTAGCACAACAAATACAAATACAACAAATGGTATGGTACTGGCACAACAAATACAGATACATAGATCAATGGAACAGAACAGAGAATCCAGAAATGGACCTACAACTCTATGGTCAGCTATTCTTTGACAAAGCAGAAAGAATATCCAATGGGAAAAAAAAAAACTCTTCAACGCATGGTGCTGGGAAAACTGGACATCAACATGCAGAAGAATGAAACTGGACCACTTTCTTGAAATAAATTCAAAATTGATGCAAGACTTAAATGTGAACCAGCAAACCACCAGAATCCTAGAGGAGAACACAGGCAGCAACCTCTTCACCCTGGGCCAGAGCAACTTCTTACTAGATACATCACTAGAGGAAAGGGAAACGAAAACAAAAATGAACTACTGGGAGTTAATTAAGATAAAAATCTTCTGCACAATGAAGAAAACAGTCAAAAAAAAAAAACCTAAAAGCCTATGTAATGGGAGAAGATATTTGCAAATGACATATCTGAAAAAGGGTTAGTATCCGAAATCTATAAAGAACTTAGCAAACTCGACACCCCAAAAACAAATAATCCAGTTAAAAAATGGGCAGAAGACAAAATAGACGTTTTTTCCAAAGACCCAGATAGCTAACAGATACATGAAAAGATGCTCAACATCACTCATCATCAGGGAGATAAAATACAAATCAAAACCACAATCACCTCACCTGTCAGAATGGCTAAAATTAACAACTCAGGAAACAGTGTTAGTGAGGATGCAGAGAAAAGGGAACCGTCTTGGCACTGTTGGTGGGAATGCAAGCTGGTGCAGCCACTCTGGAGAACATTTTGGAGGTTCCTCAAAAAGTTGAGGAACTTTTTGCTCAAGGAATTGAGGAATTGCACTACTAAGGATACAAAAATACAGAAAGAATACATGCATCCCAATGTTTATAGCAGCATTATCAACAATAGCCAAACTATGGAAAGAGCCCAGGTATCCATCGACTGATGAATGGATAAAGAAGATGTAGCATATATACCATAGAATATTAGCCATCAAAAAGAATGAAATTTTGCCATTTGTAACAATGTGGATAGAGCTAGAGTGTTTTATAAGCAAAATAAGTCAGAGAAAGACAAATATATGATTTCACTCATATGTGGAATTTAAGAAACAAAACAGATGAATATATGGGAATGGGGAAAATTAGGGGGAAACAAACTGTAAGAGACACTTAATGATAGAGAACAAACCGAGGTTGCTGGAGGGGTGGTAGGAGGGGATGGGCTAGGTGGGTGATGGGTATTAAGGAGGGCATTTGTGATGAGCACTGGGTGTTGTATGTGTGATGAATCACTAAATTCTACTCCAGAAACCAATATTGCACTGTATGTTAACTAACTAAAATTTAAATAAAAATTTAAAAAGAAAAAAACTCGCAGAAAGAGTAAAAACATAAAGAGATGAAAAAGGAAAGATAAAAATTAAAAAAAAAACAGTGCAAAAGATCTAACTTCACAATATTAGTTCCACAAAGGAATAACTGAGAAAATGGAGAGGAGGAAATGAAATGAAAGAGTGCAATAGAATTTCCCAGAGTTGGAGTACATGACTTACCAGATTGAAATGATGCATCAGGTTCCCTGTATACAATGGATAAAAGTATACCTATCCACAAGGTATAGCACTGTAAATTTTTAGAACATTAAGTATAATAATAATAATAATAGTAATAATAATAATAAAAGATTCTGTAATATTCAGAAGAGAAAGGATAGAAAAAGAAGATAGAGTGAACAAGAGAAACCAAACATGAAGAACACTTTGGGCTTCTCAACAGTAACATTGGAAGCAAGAAGAAAATGGAGGAATGCCTTCAAAACTCTTCCAACCCTTCAAAAATTATTTCTCACCTAGAATCCTATATTCAGTAAAACTCTTAATCAAGTCATAGAAAAGACACATGAGTCTTAAGAAGTTTACCTCCTTTGCACATTTGTCAAGAGGCTACTGGAGAGTGTGACTCTGCCAGTATCATTAAATCTTCAAAGAGAATGTTGAGTTATTCTTTTTGTTGTTGTTGTTGGTTGACTATGCATTTTTTTTAAAAAATAATTTATTGGAGTTCAATTTGCCAACATATAGCATAACACCCAGTGCTCATCCTGCCAAGTGCCCCCTTCAGTGCCCATCACCCAGTCACCCCAACCCCCTGCCCCCCTCTTTTTCCACTACCCCTTGTTCATTTCCCAGAGTTAGGTGTCTCTCATGTTTTGTCACCCTCACTGATATTTTCAGAGAATGTTGAGTTACTCTGATTCAAACTTGATTTTGTCTTGACCACGTATTGATGAAGTTCCTGACTGCTTTATTTCCTAGATCATTTTACCCCACAAAAGTGTTCTTTGACTTCCTGCTAAAGAACCAGAGGAAAGTCATAGTGATAACCCAAGGCAGAAAATACAGAGTGGTCTATTCCTTCTACTATATTTCCATGGGACCTGCAGTAACCTGTCAGTACTACATCCTGCCAGCGTTCCCAATGCAATGAGCCCGTTCTCTCAGGGCTCCCTCCTTGCTCCTTAGAACCCATCACAGAGGCAGAACTTGATAGGGACTCAGAGACTTTACCCTGCTGACCTTCCCCTGAGGGCCTCTTGCCTTTCCTTACAGAAGTGCCCACCTATGTGACTCTCAGCCTCCACTGGGTAGCAATAACCTGACTTCTTCATGAGAGGATATCATGCCAGCCAAAACAGTGCTGAAAATGTTTTGTTACATCTCACTTGTTACTAGAATCAGAACAGTGCTTGAAGTATGTTTTCTATTGGAATAATAATGGCTAAGAACTAAAGAGTAGTTACTGTGAGCCAAACCTTGTTCTGGGATCCTTAACAGATATAACTTTGTCTCCTTTATGGATAATATTATAGAAAATAATAAACATGGGATTATCATAGGTGGCTTCCCCATGCACATTCCTCTTGGCCCCTATCATATACTCCATCTTTTCCCAATTTATTACCTTTGTCTGAGAGCAGGAGCAGGCTGGGTGTGAATCTTTTCCTTAATGTGCCTTGTAAAGGTCAGGCAGGGGAAGAGACAATCATTTAAAATATTAAATTATCAGTGTACTTCATTTCGCTGTGGTCTTCTCCATGTTCCTTCGCTTAGATTGAATTTTCTAATTTCAACATCTTCCAACCCAATAGAAAGAAGTAGAAAATCTGACCAAAAAAGCATCTGAGTTCTGATCAAACTCATAAATGAGTTTATAGGATAGGGGCACCTGGGGGGCTCAGTGGTTAAGCGTTTGCCTTCGGCTCACTACATGGGGCTCCCCGCAGGGAGCCTGCTTCTCCCTCTGATTCTCTCTCTGTGTGTCTCTCATGAATAAAGAAATAAAATCTCAAAAAAAAAAAAAAAAGAAAAAAGAAATGAGTTTATAGGATAATATTTTCCAAAATGAAGGTAGTTTTATTCAATTATTCTAATAGCAAAGGAGGTGTGATTGAGTTCTGGTTTTCTATAATATAAATTAATAAATAATATCGCTTAGCCTTAACTTTTTGTGAATATTTTGAATTCTAGCCACTTCCCTATCCATTGAACTTCTCCCATTTCCCTTGCAAGCATATTCCATATCTAATGCTTTTGTCTCATTTTTATTAATAGCTACTTCATGCCTTTATTTAGCAATGGGGGTGATGTCCTTCTGGACTAGACACTGATGCAGGAGGAAACTATAATTTGAGCAACTGATCCATCTATTACCATGAACACAGAGTTCTGCTAGTGCCACTTTCTTCCCTTATTTTTTTCACATAACAGGACATGACAAGCCCCTGTTAACATATTAATTCTCGATATAACTAGACCAAAATTATTTATTGAGTCAATCCTACTGGAACTCTAGCAGAGAAAGTGGGCTGATAAAAAATTCATTTTACTCTCTCTACCCTACAACAAACAACTTCGCATTCCAGGTAATACCAACAATGGTAATTATAACAATCATCATGTATGAGCAAGTAGAGCAAGCACTTTACATTTGTTATTTCATTTAATCCTGGTGAAAAGGTACTACTGCCAATCCTAATTTTACTGATAAGAAAAGTGAGGATCTGGGAGACTTAACCACATGTCATACACGGTAAGGAGAAACCAGGGTTCAGACCCAGACTATGAACTCAAAGCCTGAACTCATAGCCACTATACTCCATAATCTTTGAGAACATGCTATTTTTTTTTTACTTCCAGAGAATTTTCTTTGTCACTTTGATCTACCCAATAGCAAAATGCAATCCTCAGCAGCCCTATCCTCATGAATCTTTTTATCCATTCCTAGCCTCTCACTTCTTTAGCATTCTTATCCAAGAAACTCCCATATGCACAGATATTCTTTGCATTTGGTGGGAAGAAAAATTGAAGAGGAACTTAAAGCCATTCCAAACGATACCATGAATTTCTCTGCAGGGCACGCCAAGACTTACCACTTCCTTTTTCTTAAGGAATCTCCTGATGCTGCCAGTTATCAAGGCATTGTCCACTTCTAGAATTTCTAGCATTCTTTAGAGTTGTTAGGGCTTTATTATATGCCCCATTTCTACCTTCCAGTACTCTAGATCCAGCACTCCAATTTGTGTGTGTGTGTGTGTGTGTGTGTGTGTGTGTGTGTGTGCACAAAAGTTCCCTATGGGAAGGTTCATTGAAAAACAACGAGGATGAAAAACTAGAGGGTAGACCTACTCAAGTGTAAACAAACATGCACAGAAGAGGCAGTAGATCAAACAAGTCAGACCCCACTTTCAAGCTCTGTGGACATGAACCTCAGTTCACATAAATAGGGCACACTCCTGTCACTGGGATGCATGCAGACACCACTAGAAGGCAAACCCCTTGATTCACTTTACTGACTGAACAGAATCAAAGGTTTTGCCCCAACCAGCAAATGTAAAATGTGTTTTGAGGCCCATGGCTCTAGTGAGCCGTCATATGAAATGAATTACCAGGGCTTGAAGTCGGGATGTGAGAGAAACCACTGTGAAGCCTCAGCCAGCCTGGATAGCTGGGAAGCCACTGTGCAATGCATTTCTTGTTACTGGGCTGCACGTTTGTGCTACAGCCACACTGCAGTGCCTTGCGATTTGGAAAATAGCTAAAGGGTTCACAGTTCAAATGAGCTCTGGGAACTCAAAATCTTTCTGGAAAACTTGCTAAGCTGGGTGTGCATGCAGGTATTTCAGAGCTCATCCGGCTCTAATTAAAACTCATACTTCCCGTCTGTGTTCACCCAAACAATATTGAGTCAAACCACAAGAAAATCTGTTATCACTCAAATTGGGACCTATTTTTCATACAACTGAAATATTATATAAAATCATGAACTGTTAGGTATAAAAGTAAAAATTGAATGCAGACACCGATTCCCATGCTACCTTTGCCTCACCTTCCAGGGGATGTGAATCATGGGTCACAGCTGCGTGCTCAGGGCATGCGTCTTGAGATCAAAGCCTTTGATGCTGGAGGAAGTATTCGAATTAGCCTGATCCACACACCACACCACGCTCTGTGCCCCTCCCCGTGTCCTCGTTCACGCCAATGCTGTAAAAACTAATGTGTTTGAATGATGTTTTAAAGTGTTCTATGCAATTAAGTTGGAAAGCAAGCAGGAGGGCTAGTTTTTCTCTGGTGTACATATGAAACTCCCAATAAATTTAAGGTCCTTGAATGTGTTTTGGGGGAGGGAAAGATTAAAACGGGGAAAGTTTTTGAAAGGAACAAACACTTCAAAAAAAGTAAACCTGAGGTGTTTTCCCCCTTGTAATATCAAAACTGTTTTTATAGTTGGAAAATGTCTACAGATCAAAAAATATACACCCAAAAGAGTGTACCGATTCCATAATCACTTGTACCCAATTTGCAGTTCAGTTTCCTAAGAAAAGTACTCCTTTATGTAATTATGGCGAAGTATTACAAACCGCCCTCACCTTGCCCCGTGTGTTAGTGATTGAAAAAAACGTGCTGCTCTCTCCTTTCTGTTAGCTGCCTGTCGAATGCAGAATTTTGTACTAAGTTTCTGTTGTGTGGATGTTTCTATTTATTTTAAAGCATTCCTGAGTGTCCTAGTCTGCTTATGAGGCTCTTATGAAAAATAAGAGCATAGATTTCTGAGCCCGATTAAAAACCAAGACACATATATAGTACATTTGTCCAGATAGTGGTTTGGGAAAGTAGTACATCCTTATTCAATTTGTAAAGCAGCATTAGTAACACAGCCTGTAGGTGTATTAATAAAGCAATGAGTAACATCCATTTACAGCAGTAAATAAAATGCAGGAAAACCAATACATTCATAGAGCAGCATCACCAAAAGAGTCTCAGAAGGGCTTCTCAAATATCAAGCCATTCATGCCCAGAGAACACAGAAACTTCTGCACTTCCAACACTATACCCTTGATTGAGAATGTTCCTGGCTAAGGAAAATGGGTAGAGCAGGATAAATTAACTAGTGAAGTATAAATCACAGCACCTGGCACATACTAAGCATGGTAGCTAATAAAATCATTTCACGTTGTACGAATGTTAGGTAACTTGTAGGCCCAATGCCAGTGAGGTACATTTAAGGAAGCAACTCTCACTGCCTATCACAGGTATTGTTCTAGGCCATCCTTTTCTTCTTTTATTTATTCTTTTAAAATTTCACCCTTGCTTCTACCTTAGGCCTTTAAAATACTGGACTGCTAGGTTCCACTGGTTGAACTTTTAGATTAAACATTTACTAACCATCATAGGTCATGCAGAATGAAACCTCGTGGTTAATGCAAGAAACTTAGACTAAATTAATTCCCCAAAGAGTAGTAGTCCTCTTAATGCATTCAGGACTAGAGGTTACTCAGGTCCTAGAAAAAGCCATTTACAGAGTAGACTCATAAAAAGGACCCTGCACTGATTTAACATATTCTAATGGAAAGCATGTGAGTGCATAGTAGATCCTCCCCTCTGCAACCTTTATCTAGCTGACTCCTGGCATTGCCAACACACTGCAGGCTCTCTGTGAAACACCAAGATGCCAACAGCCTGCCAAACGTATGACTAGTACATTTCACACTCACAGTTCATTAGTTTATGTAATATGAAATTATATAACTGGCATCAAGGGTTTGGGAATAAATGCAACTGACTTGGAAAGCCAGAAGAGGGGGGAACCACAGAGCAACAAGATCTGAGGGCAAAGGAGCAAAATGCAGGTTCAGTTTGGGCAGGCATCCAGCCAAGACACTGCTTTCCAAGGGAGCCATGCAAGGCCTGGTAGCAACAGCTGATACCAAGTGAAGCCTGGGCCACTGGTGCCCATAGGGGTCAACCAGAGATGAGGTGGGGACTGCAGCAAGTGCTGACAGGGCTAGCCTGACCTTAGGGCCAAGATTCCTGCTTCCTCATTCCTCCCAAACTAACCAGGGCTGGACTCCAGGGAATAGAAGCCAGAACTAGACTTCAGAACTGGCGAAATAATCACCATGATAATGAATACCACTTAAGGAGCTCTTACTTTGTACTAAGCATGGGTTTATGTGATTCAAACGCATAACCTGTGAAGCCAAGCTGCCTTGTGGTCCAGTCCTGACATGGAAATGCAGTCAGACACAAAAGCCTGGCAACTAGGTAGCAATTGAAAGTAATTTTAATTCTAGTTTCACTCTTTCTTGAAAACAGCACAATTGTACACTGTTAAACTTCTTTAAAATCCTCTTATCTTTTTTTATACTCAGTACATCTGTCTCACCCTAAAGTTGCTCCTAAAATAACACTCCCCCCCCCCATTCAAACCTTTCCAAACTCTCTATTCAAAACAGAGTGGAAGCTCTTCCCTCTCTCCACTTTCCTCCTTTCCTTCCCCATTTGTTGTTTCTTTCTCTCCCACAAAGAATCCTCTGCCCTTTCTGGTATGAGTTCTCCCTGCTTGAGTTTCTCTAGTTTTTCCTCTCACACTGCATGCTTGGATCCTTACAAGGCTCAGGAAACAGACAAAATAGGAAGAGAGCAGGGGAAGATAAAAAATGTAAAGACAGGAAGAAGCTGTGAATACCGGCATACAACACTTTTTAAAGATCTCTATTATCTTACTCATCTTCTCAAGAAGCCTCAGAGGCAGGTGATCCCCTTAAACTTATGAGATGATAGGGTTTAGAGATTCAGTAGTAACCTACCCAGTAAGTAGAAGAATCAAGATACAAATCCAAGGAGCTATGACTTCAAAACCCACCTTTTTGATGACTGTTTGCCTTTTCTAGAAAGCAGCTAAAATGCATAAGGCAATTGTCTAGTTCTCTGCTCAGATAGTCTGTGTTCACAGCTAGAAATCTATTACATCTCTTCCTAGACTTAAAAACTATCAACAACAGAGTCTACTGGAGGAGAGACCAAGGACCAAAGCAAAGGCAAGGCAGGCTGGCCTTGTGAGATAGGCATTAGCTGGGCTTGATGGAGCTGGCAATCTATGTTCCTCCAAGTTCCTAAACAACTCTTCATATATATAGGGAAGTTGGATGGTAGATTATTATCCATCCCATTTTCTTGTGGAAATCAAGATTTTAATGTAGCATCAGGCCCTCCCTCATTGAGAGCCCAGAAAAGTCTACAGGTAACTGACATTATTCATTATAATGACATAGCTGTAATAAAAAAATAATATAGTAATAAATAAATAAGCTGTTGGAACAGCTTAATGCTGTATTTATAAAATAATGGAATCAATGAGGGAATTCATGAATTCTTTTGAGTCATCTACTTAGGGGATGGAGGGAGAAAATACATTATGTAAAGGGAAATTATTAACTTGTTAAAATCCTCAAGGGATTATATAATTTACCAAAGAAATGATTGGAATGTTTTGTTTTGATTAAAGAACCAATTTAGAGTTTGGAAAGCAGAAATTAAAAGAAAAAATAGGTCCATTTAAGAATAGAGAAGTATCAATATCAGGCTCCCTTGGCATCCAGACTGGGACTGCTCTTGTTTATTGATTCTGTAATGACATACAGGAGCAAAATCTCCACATTTATAGCTAATACTCAATACTCAAGAGTGATAGAAGGCTATAGGGATGGGGGTGGACAACTAAAATGTGTGTGTGTGAAAAGAGAGTGGTGGATGAAAGTCTGTGTTGAGTATATATTTAGAAGAAGTAGCCAAAGCCTCATATAGCTGTGTCTGCTTTAGCAGCTTTCATATGATAATAAAAAAAGGTACAAGAAAATAAATAAATTGATAAAAATATTGAATTGTTGATCAAGAGTTAAAAGTTGAAAGCTAGAAAAGGGATTTAAGTGTGAGTTATAATACCGAGACACCTAAGCCATGTGTTACAGTAACCAAGGAGAGCTGGTTACTCTGTTCTTCCTTCTCATTATTTTTCAATAATAATCATAGAGCACTATTTTCTCTTTTTGCAGAGAGAATAAGAATATAAATTCAATAAATGTGTTCATAGAGGTATGTGTGTGTATGCATGTGCACATATGTATAAAACTGCCAAACAATCTTATATTGACGTATGTTCCCATGGTCACATCCTGGACCCTGTCAATAAACAATACAAGTTTATCTATAAAATCTTAAACTCCACATAATCCATTCTCAAACTCTAATGTCCTATTTTTCAACTTCCTGATCTTCCATCTCACCGTTTTCTCACTTCACAGAGATCTGCCTTCCTACCTTCCTAATTCTTACAGATGACCTCCCAGATTATAAGTAGGCTTTTTTTTTTTTTTTAGATTTATCTATTCATGAGAGACACACAAAAAGAGAGGAGGCAAAGACACAAGCAGGTTCCTTGCCGGGAGCCCAATGCGGGACTCAATCCTAGATCCCAGGATCATGCCCTGAGCCAAAGGCAGATGCTAAACCGCTAAGCCACCCAGGCGTCCCTATGAGTAGCCTTCTGTTTGTCCTTTCAGTCAGCTCAGACTGTATGACTATTCAAATGAGTTGCAGTGCTATAACCTATTTCCTCCATCTTACACCTTGGTGATCGAATGATGCTGGAGAAAAACACTAGTAATGTTATTAAAAAGATAAACTGAGGCATGATTCAAACCAGGCAGTGCCAAACTGAAAGTGGTTAGGAGCACTCCAGGAACTAGGGGAAAGTTTTTAACAAGATACAGAAGCAAAGCAAGGAAATTATTTGATTGGCTATAGCATAAGCTCTTGCCTTATTTGGGAAAGCCTATTTGTGATTGGTTGGCCTCAGGTTTCATATTCTTATATTCAAGTGTGCTAATTCTGGATTAGGTTTTGGTTTGCTTACATAGGCCACCAAAGCTTTAGAGCCACCTTATCTAATGGCCTCCTGTTTAATTACTTTAACAATGCAAAACTCTCAAGTCAGGAGCTCCCCCAAACAGCTCTGTTTCCCTTATTCAGAAGACGGTATTTCTTTCTCTTGACTCTCAGAAGACTGATCATGTCTTATTCCCTTTGCTTCTCTAGAATTTTGCCCATTGTCAGTGAACTTCACAATTTAGGACATTACTCTGGATACAGTATGAATGATTGACTGGGGGCCAAGCAAGAGAGGGTGCAAGGACAGTGGGAAAATGCTGTAGGCTTTACAGGGGTGATGACAATGGCAATAGAGAGAAGCAAATGACTTTGGAATAAGTGTAGGCAGTTGAATCACAAAGATATAATTGTTGGATAGAAGCAGGGGAGATGAGGTGGGAGTGTGAGGTGAGGAGATTTCTGGCTTGAGCAATTAAGTGGTGATATCTTCACTGATATAGGAGAATACTGGGGATGGGGAACCCAGGTTTAGATAGAAAAAATTAGAAATTTTATCTGTAATATATTAGGTTCGAGATAGTTCTGAGATTGCCTAGTATAGAGATGTCCAAGAAGCACTGGTGGGACTGTTGAACATGATGAAAAATAAGGACCAGGATGTGACCCTGGAAGTGGAGGACAATTCCATGGACAATGAGGAGGTCGAGGACCTGAGTTGCCAGACATCCTTCAGTACCTCAATTTTATCAGGGTTTTCTCAACTCCAACTTTCCAAATGTTTTATATTTTTCATTTTTATTTCAATCATTAATCCACCTGGACATAATGTTTATGTATGATGGAAGATTACCATCTTTATTTTCTTCTTTTTGGATAACCAGATATCCTTGGGCCATTTGTGTTCAACACAAGCTTAACCCCCAAATGTCCCTTGAATTCATTTTGCCCTGAAGGACTTCAGGATCCTTCCCTTTCTTTTCTATAATCCATATTCTGCACGGTGTCATGAAATTTGTCTTTCTAAAATACAAATGTGATCATGTCACTCTGCTGATTAAACTGTTTAAATAACTTCTTTTTATTGCCTACAGAATAAAAGTCCAATCCCTAAGCCTGTCATATTTAAGGTATTTCACATTTATCTTTACAGTATCTCTTTGCTTATCACATCTTTTCTGTCATCAACATTTGTACCCAAATGCTACTGTGTAGAAAATAGATGACCCGAATTAAATTTTCAAATCCTTTGTCAGAACTACTCATCTGATTCATAACTGATAGATTTTTTTTTAAAGTTCTAATTAATTTCTTTGACACTTTTTGGTGTCTACATTTTTTGATGTCATTTTTTGGTGTATTAGGTATGATACAGTATTATAAGTTTTAGAGTTTATAATCTAAAGGACAGAAAGCACTAATCTTACATATCTATTTAATAGGAAAGATATAGGGGCACGTGTCTGGCTCAGTTGGAAGAGCATGCAACTCTTGATCTCGGGGTTGTAGGTTTGAATACCACATTGGGTGTAGAGATTACTTAAATACATAAAAAACAAAACTTAAAAAAAATAAAAGGGATGATATAAGGATAGTAATAGGCATTTGAGTAAACTGCTATGATAGTTCTGATAAAGCAAAGATAGCATCTTATTTGATGAAAATCAGTGGAGGCTTCGTGGAAAAGTTAACTGGATCATGAAAGATAGGTAAAATTTAGAAATTCAGAGAAGAGAATGAGAGGGCCTTTTAGGAAGAGGGATAGCATCAATCAGGGCAAAAGAAGTGGAGAAGTGCGTGACCTTGGAGTACAGGATAGAGCAGGAGAAAGATAAGCGGCTAGAAAGGTAAACTGAGGCCAAAGCACAAAAATCCTTTAAAGGATGAGTTAACAGACTGTTTAACTCGTTAGTTAACTAACTGTCCCAAGCTGTAGTTATTTAGCACTGGGAGTCAATGCAGTTAGGGGATTGACATAATTAGGTTGTGACATGATCAAGTGGGTTGGAATGCAGAGAAATCGTATCTAAGAGGTTGTACTAATAGTCGAGGCATGGTGTGCTGTTGGCTTGGCCTAGAGGCAGAAAAGTCAGAAAGAATGCAAGACAAATTTCAAAGCAGACTCCATAGCAGTTAGATGACCAAAGAAAGGTGGGAGAAATAGGTCTATCTCAGCTTCAGGAAATAAAATGGTAAGCATTTCATGAGAAATCTCGTTCTGGTTAAGTACCATTTATATTTGCATTTGCCTAAATGGCATTTCTTGTCCTTTTTTCTTTTCTTTTATTTGTTTTTTTTTTTTTTTTTTTGGTGACTTTTAAAAACACTTAATATTAAAAATTGTTTTCAAAGCCTAACTTTATGCCTTGAGATTAATGGTTTTATACTTGTTTCCCTCTCCGCCCTCCTCTTTTACATGTGACAGCTACTGCTGGGTATGGTTGGGTCTCCTGACCAGGACCTCCAGGAAGCCGCAGCTGGATGTATATCCAACATACGCAGACTGGCTCTTGCTACAGAAAAGGCAAGATACACTTGAAATGTGCACAGATATTACAAACTACCAAATTTTACATGACAGGGAACATGTCAGTCCCATGGCCAAGAAGCCTAGATCAGGAAGCATGTTGAGCAAATGTTTTACAGGCAGATAAATGTCTGAATGAAAACACAGGAATTAAAAATGCAAAGGGTACTCTTCATCCAAAAATTGCATAGATATTTGTGTTCTATTTAATATTTTGGGGATATGCCATGTAATGAAATGTAAAGCTAATAAATTTGTGGTAATTTTCCAGATAGATATGTATACAGTACATATATCTATTTCAGTGATACTTTTGTATTTGTGATGATTTTAATAAAAGATATGGCCTTCCTGGTGTTCAGTCCTATAGTCATTCTGCATGTCTTTAGAATTCTTCTTCTGTTAAACCTATCTCACTGCCCTGTCATTATGGTTTTGTCTGTTTGATCACTTGCAACCCACGGGAGAGCTCTAAGGAGATGTGCTGATTTCACGAACTGTTATTAAATAGAATTTAGAGTCAGGCAGCGGGACCTAGAGAGATCATCCTGAGGTCATTCTAGATTTCTCCTAAATACTATCAGACATCGGAGAAGTTAATGTATGGCTGTCACTGTACCAGATAATGTAAATCACAAAAACATAAGCAGTGAGTGGGATTTTTACTTTTAGACTTACGAAGCATAAACAATTATGTTTTATTTCCCTCACAGGACTGACCAACACTTTTATTGAAGAATTAATTTATGTTGCTGTAAGGATAATATTACTTCACATAAAATTGCTTTGAATTTCTGAACTCGCCTTTAGCACATAGAGTACTTTTTTTTAAGTGGCCACAAAAGATTAATAGCATTTTATCAGGTTATGGAAACATTAGAGGCCACTTTAAGGAATCACATATGTAACCTTGGTGTGCTAAAATGTTTGGGAACTAACTGTCCCAAGCATCCAGTACTAGCCAGGAAAATCATTTTGTATGCATCAGCTCCATAAACTGACTATCTCAGTTAATTCTTTGAAGAACAGGCTAAGCGGTTTTTATTAAGAAAAATACTAAGTGCTGTCTATGTTTGTCATAATTTGGAGAAGATCATAAACTTAATTGAATTAAATGTAAATAATTTGTATGAAATGAGAAGCCTGTACATGATGAAAATTATACTAGTGATAGATTATCTGATAAAAAAAAATAAGACGTTTCTGAGAATTTCAAGGTTTTGTAAAACATCAATCCTATTCCGTCCTCTGAAACAGAGGTCATAAAAGAAGATAATAAGAACAAGGCAATAGTATTAATGCTAACTAAGAACTGGATTTGAATAATAGTGTAAATCCTTTAACTTTCAACATATTTCTAATGGTAAAGTTACTGTTTGCCTGTGCTTCACAAAAATTAAAAATACATCTTAGAAATCATGAAATCATCTTAGAATCATGTTCAGCTATAGAAACTGAACAAACATTATTGCTATATTTTTATTAAAGGAAGCTTTTACCACTATCTTAAAATATCAGAATATTCTTGATATTAGGGAGACCTAGGAGCCAAGGGAAGCAGCAGGTAGAAAACATCAGCACAGAAAGAATTGGAAGAATCATTGGAAGTGAAGGACGGTTCTTTCACAATATGCTTCATAGAAGGAAGCTGGAGTTTTCATTTTTTATGGTTAATAAATGCATAAAAGAAAAGCAACAGTGCCATTTGAAATGAAACTAAGGGGACACCTGGGTGGCTCAGTGGTTAAGCGTCTGCCTTCCAGCTCAAGGAGTGATCCTGGAGTCCTGGGATTGAGTCCCACATCAGGCTCCCTGCATGGAGCCCGCTTCTCCATGCCTATGTCTCTCTCTCTCTCTCTCTGTCTCATGAATAAATAAATAAAATCTTTTAAAAAAGTGAAATGAAACTAAGCACTTGAAAACAGTTCAGGGAAATTAATATGAAAATCGTCTTGTGTGTTCCTAAGAATTCTTTTAAATTCTTAAACTCCAGGAAGGTAGTATCTTTAGGTACTACAAATGAGAACCTGAAGTTAAGGGTTAATTTGTGTTTGTGTGTGCGTGTGTGTGTGTGTGTGTGTGTGTGCATCTGTGTGAGAAATGACATCACAGAAAACTCTGAACTCGTGAGAAAAATGTCAAAGACGGTGAAAGCACCCAGAGCTATCAGAGAACAAGCGGGGGACGGTCACACCATCTCGTTGCTACTATATGCTACAATAGCATTCATCTTTTCTTTCTTTCTTTTTTTTTCATTAGTTTTTAGTAAGATTTTGTGTGTTATAATTTATTTTCTGCTATTTAAAGCTGGCAACCTTAATTCCTTATTAGTTTTCAGCAACAGTTTTTTTTTAGATTTTACTCTTCCCCAGGACATCCTGGGAATCCAATATACTCTTGGTGATAGCCAGCTGTTTCAATTTGAAAGGAATTTAAGGTGGAAGGAATTTTAAATAGATATTCTTTGATCTTCCACCATTTTCAGTTTTCAGGGCTTCTTTTAGAAATCTTGCCGTGATCATTCTGCTGTTTAGAGTGAATGTTCTTTTGCCACTATCAGAATGACTTGCACTAAAAATAACTTGTCTCTTTTTATAACTGTCTTAGGTTCTGACAGTTAACAGGAATTTGGTTTTCATTTATGGAATGGCATTGCAAATCCTGTTATTTTGAGAGATTTTGGTATTATCATTATGCCTCCCTAAGGCATGGAATTAAGAGACTATGATCCAAAATACTCAGAAAATGCATTTCCAGTTAGGAAAATGAGAATCTCAGTTGTTGATAAACAGACAACTGAAATCATTGGGTAAATCTTTTCTTTTTCTTTTACCTAATGGGAGTAGGTTTAAAAGATAATTTCACAGTTCAATAATTCAAGATATTTAATCTCATCCCACGGAAGACTTGGGAAATAAGTAGGCTATGTTTATTCCTATAATTCACTGAAAACAGTAAGGAAACCCACTTTTTTAAGAATCTGCCTCAAATGCACTAAATTCCCCCCTAAAAAACACTTTCTCATGTACTCAAATGTAGAATTCTGTCCCTTAATGAGACTGGAGTAGAAAGAGAACCAAATTGTACATAATGCTAATTAATATATGCAGGCACTGTATTATATACTTCTTCCTACTTGTGATCTTATTTGAAATACAGAAGAATTGGTAAAAATAGATAATCTCGTATCATACTAGGGTCTATCTAAATGGGCACAATCATTCTGCAAGGGAAATTTGGCAATGCATATCAAAAGCTTCATAATTTTGTGTGCGTTTTGGATTATGCCCAAGAGTTATTCTACAAGAGTATTTACCACATCATTGCTTATAATGGTACAAATGTTAGGGGAAATTTTGGCTAATCCAATTATGGTCCAACCATACAACAAAAACGTGTTGTAGAATATTAACTAATGACATAGAAGGCCTTTCACAAAATATTGTTAAATTGGATAGCAGGTTCTGAAGCAGTATATACACCCTGAGCCACATTTTTAGAAAATTATTAGTATGTAGCTAGACACAATGAAAGAAGAAAGAACTTAGATACACCAATCTGTGATTAAACAAATGATTATATCTGAATAGAGCAATAAGAATGATTTTTGCTTTCTCTTTACCCATCTGTGTTTTCTAAACTGTCCAAAATGAACATGAATTACTTTTTTTTCAATAAAAACACCCAATGAATTTACTTTTCTATTATTTGGAAACTGCTAGGATAGACATTCTTCCTAATACTAACTTTAAAAGAGAGATCCACCATCAACAAATGGGATACACAACCCATAGATCAAATCAATGAGCAGGGTTGGTTTGGGTTTTTTTTTTTTTTTTTTTTGATGAAATAAACATCTAACCTACTATCAGAATATTTTTAATCTGCAAAATTTTGAACATTTCCTTATTTGGTCTTTGTAAATTCAGCAGATCAGTTCTATTCTCAAGCATATAGGAAGTAGACAAATGAAATAACTCAGAAGGTCATTGACAGATTGCTTCATAAAACATTGTTGTTTTGAAAAGAATGATTTTACCCATTCATTTATTTACTTCATTATAGATAGCTAAGACAAACGATATAGTAATTTACTAACATATTTTGCCCGTATAGTAGAAATACAGTATAAGTCTAATAAGAAATACAGTCCCAACAAAATTTGCCAGCCAGTAAGTAAATTCTGTAGACTATCATAGAATTCTGATCTCCCCTTTTGTGTGCTATTCTTTTATGCTCTAATTGTTAAGATTAATTTCCTTGCCTTCAAGCTTTTATTTTCCTTTTTTCTCTCCACTCAAATCTCTAGCTTCTGTTCCCATTTTCTCTGATGAATGGCTCTTACATCTTCTGCCTCTTAAAAATTTTTATGCTTTAGTTTCTATAAATGCAAGATGTAAAGTTAATATTTCAATATGTTTTCAATACACAACTGTCATGCTGACTTGAACTCATCTAACAGATGGAATCCTTATACTCCCAATTCATTATTTTCAAATATTCAAGTAAAAATAATTTATTCTTTATTTGCATCTGTCAAGACTAAAAGGAATTTTTCTTTCTCCAGTTCATGCCACCCTGATTTATTAGTTGATAAAAAGACATCCTTTGCAAATTACATAATTGGCTCATGATGTTCAGAGTTAAGATTTGTCATAAGTTTAGATTTATGTCCCAATTTATTTTAATGATTGAAAGGTACATTAGTGTACATCAGCATAGTTCATACAGTCTTAGAGAATCTATAGCTGGTTGGCTTGCTCATAGAGAATGACTATATATCAAAAATGAAATTTAGATAATTACACATATCTACACATGGGTTTCCTAAAAGTTAGTGTGGATAGTTAAATGCAAATTGTTTTCACTATTGAAAACTGACAGTAGATATGATACATCAGGAATTATAAACTTAGGGTCACCTGGGTGGCTCTGTGGTTGAGCGTCTGCCTTTGTTTCAGGTCATGATCCCAGGGTCCTGGAATTGAGTCCCGCATCAGGCTTCCTGCAGGGAGCGTGCTTCTGCCTCTATCTATGTCTCTGCCTTTCTCTATGTCTCTCATGAATAAGCAAATAAAATCCTTTCCTTAAAAATCCTTTTCTTAAACCTAAGTGTTCACAAGGGCTAGGCAAGTAACATAAGTGAGTGTAAATAGCTAGATATGTTGTTGTTGTTTTTAAAATAATATTGACATGAGGGGGTGGGGTGGGGGAAATAGGTAATGGGTATTAAGGAGTGCACCTGTCATGATGAGCACCGGGTGATGTGTGGAAGTGTTGAATCACTATATTGTACACCTGAAACTAATATAACACTGTATGTTAACTATACTGAAATTAAAATAAAAACAATAAAAAATAAAATAAGAGTGACACAATTGGCACTGGACCTTTAGCCTTCATGTCTGGGGGACAGAGACTGGAGAACTAGAGAGTGCAAACAAATTACTATTCATCTCTAGCCAGTTGTTGCCAAATCTTACAACTTCTCAAAAGAAATTCAGATTTTTACAGGCATCCTCCCAAATTTTAAATATTGGCTATTCTATCAGTCTGCTAAGGCTGCCATAACAGAATACCATAGTGGCTTAAACATCAGACATTTATTTTCTCACAGTTCTAGAGACTAGAAGTCCAAGATCAAGCTGCCAGCAGGTTGGTTTCTGATGAGGCCTTTCTTTCTGGCTTGCAGACAGATGCTTTTTTTTTTTTCTTTCTGTGTCCTCATATGGCCTTTCCTCTGTGTGCATGCAAAGAGAGACAAGTCTCTGATGGCTCTTCCTCCTCTTATGAGGACCCTAGTCCAGTGGGATCAGGCCCCACCCTTCTGACCTTATTTAACCATAATTAACTCCTTAAAAGGCTTTCTTCAAATTCTGAGATTGGAAGTTAGGGCTTCAACATATGAATTTTTATGAGATACAGTCTATAACAACAAACATGCAGAAAAATCAAAATGACTCTTCGAACCAGATATGGTTCACAAGTCTGCAACATCATAATCTTTATCTAGTAGGATGAAAGATTATTTGACTAAATCCTGACAATTGCATCCCTAAAGATGCCTGGTGTTAATCAATAGAAAACCAAAGAAAATAATTAGTGCAAAAGGGCACATGTCAAAACTATCTTGGTCTATGTAGATTCATATTATGATAGCAGCACTATAAAATGCGGTACTGAAGAGTTTGGCTTCCTCAAATTCAGATAGAAGCTGAGAAAAATTACTCTGAAGAAGTAGATTATCATAATGGTAAGTGTAGGGTCATAGAATAGCTGTGGTGGAGATATCTTTAGGGTCAAATCACTTCCCTCAATTAGGCAAGTATTAAAGCTGCTCAGACAGAAGCTTATTTTTTTCCAGAGGTTCTCTAGATATTGAGTGTTTCCATTCTCCCTCAGACAGATTGAACTAACCAGACTATGAAGGTGAAAAGAGTCTTGAAAATTACTTTGAGGAATCTGAGCTTAACTCTACAGGCTATTGTTCTTTAGACCTGTTTAATGCAGTCTAGGGTACCTGTTACAATGTGAAGCCTGGGCCCCACCCCAACCTACTGATTCAGAATCTCTGGGGAAACCCAGAATCTGCAAACTCCCTAGACTGTAGTCACGGAGTGTTGAGCACAGAAAAAAATATCTACACATGGGTTTCCTAAAAGTTAATCTGGTCAGGGTATAGTGAATAGATTATAGAAGAGGAATTGAAGCCAATAATTATTGGTTATACGGGATCTAGTTCAAAGCCACAGAGAGCCAACACTAGGGAATAGAAATGGAAAGGAAAAAGTATGAGAAAAAGATGTTAAGAAAAAATTGGCAGGACTGATAAAGTCTTAAAAGTAACAAATAATGCTATTCTCTTATACGTTAGAGATTGAATCCACAATCATGAAATGAACTCTATTTCTATACTGTTATACTAGGAAGCACCCTAGTATACCTCCAAAGCAGTGCTGTCCCATAGAAATAAAAGACAAGCCACTCGTTTTAAATTTTTTTCTGCTCAGTATCACTAACCATCAGGCAAATGCAAATCAAAACCACAATGAGATATCAGCTCACAACTGTCAGAATGGCTAATATTGAAAAAATAACACGTTTTGGTGAGAATGTGAAGAACCCTCATGCACTATTTGGTGAAAATAAAAATTGGAAAAGTGTATGGAGTTTTCTCAAAATATTAGAAGTATCACATGATCCAGCAAACCCACTTCTGGTTATTTATCTGAAGAAAGCGAAAACACCAAAGAGATAAATACACCCCCTTGTTCCTTTCGGCCTTATTTATAATATCCAAGATATGGAAGCAACCTAAGCTGTCCATTGATGGATGAATAGATAAAGAAAATGGCGTAGGGGTGTGTGTGTGTGTGTGTGTGTGTGTGTGTAATGGAATACTATTCAGCCATTAAAAACCAGAGAAATCTTGCCATTTGTGACAATATGGGTAGACCTGGAGGAGCTTAGCCTAAGTAAAGCAAGGTACATGGAGAAAGACAAATGCCACATGCTCTCCCTTACATGTGGACTCAAAACAACAAAACAAGAACCCAAGCTCATAGATACAGAGAACAGACTGGTGGTTCCCAGAAGTGGAGAGAAGGATGTGAGTGAAATGGGTGAAAGAAGTAAAAAAGTCACAAACTTCCATTTATAAAATAAATAGTTCTGAGGATGTGATGTACAACATAGTGACTATAGTTAAAACTACTGGATTGTTTGTTTATTTGAAAGTTGCTATGAGAGATCTTAAAAGTTCACATCACAAGAAAAACTTTTTTGTAACCATGGTTGGATGTTAACTAGACTCCTTGAGGTGATCATTTCACAACACATGCAAATATTGGATCAATATGTTGTACATCTGAGACTAATAAATGTATGTCGATTATATCTCAATTAAAAGGCAGTAAACGCAGGGGTGGCTGGCTGGTTCAGTAGGAAGGGCATGCAACTCTTCATCTCAGGGTGGTGAGTTTGTGCCCCACGTTGAGTGTAGAGATTAAACAAACTTTTAAAAAAGTAACAAATACATAAATAAAATAAAATTTCTAGTAGCCCTATTAAAAAGTGTTAAAACAGGTGAAATTAAGTTTACTATGTTTAACCCAATGCATCCAAAATATTCTCATTAAAACATTTAATCAATATAAAAACTATTGAGATCCGTTACATTTTCTTTTTCACTAAATCTTTGGAGTTGATGTATATTTTACACCTATAGCACAGTTCAACTCAGACCAGCCTCAAATCAAGGGCTCTCTGGTCTCATATAGCCAGGGGGATGCCATGTTGGATAAGTCTTAGTCTATCCACTTGGCTAGGCTAAGGGGTTTCTTTAATTAATACTATTGCTTTAATTTATACAAGTTTTCATTATTTCTTTAGGTTATGTTAGATCATTCGCCATCTTATTGAGTGTTGTTTCCCTTCTGACAGATGTTTCAGTCATGCTCTTTCTATTGCATGATGATTTTTTAAATTCAAATTTGTGTCAATTTTGAATTTCAATGAAATTCATCTAGAAGGCTATAGTCAGCATTATGTTGGGGGTAAAGTTATTTTTTAAAAAGATTTTTTATTTATTTGAGAGAGAGAATGAGCAGGGGAGGGGCAGAGGGAGATGGAGAAGCAGGCTCCCTTGCTGAGCAGAGAGCCCAATGTGGGGCTCCATCCCAGGACTCTGGGGTCATGACCTGAGTCGAAGGCAGATGCTTAACCAACTGAGTCACCCAAGCGCCTCTGATACAGTTATTTTTAAATGTTTTTTATTATGGTAAAATATAAATGACATAAAATTTACCAGTGTGGCCATTTTTCAATGTACAGTTCAGTGGCATTAAGTTCATTCACATTGTTGTGTGACTATCACCACAAGCCATCTCCAGAACCCCAAATTGAAACTACCCATTAAACAATGACTCCTCCTTCAGCCCCCGGTAATCACCATTCTACTTTCTGTCTCCATGAATTTGACAGTTCTAGGAACCTCATATAAATGGAATCATATAGTATTTGGTCTTTTGTGTTTGGTTTATTTCACTCAGCATATCTTCAGAATTTCCTCCCATTTCAGGGATGGATACTATTCCATTGTAAGTATATACCACCTTTCCTTTAACCATTCACCCACTGAGGGGCACTCAGGTTGTTCCCATCATTTGGCTACTCTGAACGTGGGTGTACAAATATCTGTTCAAGCCCTTGCTTTGAGTTCTTTTGGGTAGACAAGCAGGAGTGGAATTGCTGAATTAGATACAGTTATTTTTAAGACTTAACTCCTCAAATTTATCATTAGAAAAGGTGGTTTGGGCATCCTTACCAGCAGAGTCAGTGGACTTGAGATACACTCACACACTGTCTCTCTAGAAGGACCTCTGTTTCCTAAGCATTCCAACAGCTTCACGGTCACTGACTCATAGACAAAGAATCCCCTCAAGCTGCTTCAGTAGGTTCAGTATATTTTAAATCCTGAAGGAGCCAAGTTCTTCCAGGGTGTGATTCAGTGAGTGCAAATTAGGCATTTAAGAAGGTATAGTCATACTTTTGGGAAAATAGTAAGGCCTTGCAACTATGCCACTAATAGTACCAAAATGGCCTAAAAAATGAACATTAACTCTCATAAGTTCCACTGTGTGATGTCTAGGTTGTGCTAAAGGGCAAATACGTCTCTTCTGCAACTACCATGTATAATACTGCACTATTTGAGAGAGAAAAAGGCTGAAGGCCTCTGAAAAGTTTGTTCTGGAGCTATCAGAGCTCTTTCCTCGGTGGGAGCTGCGATGAGAATTTGTGCAATTTGCACTGTGGATGCAATCCAAACTTCCATACAAATAGTCCTGTAAAGACAGTAAGGCCGGTTTCCTGACTGCTTGCAAATGCTGCTGTCTGCACCTGCGCGCTCTTCCCCTCCAGCTTTATGCACCTCCACTGCAAGGCCATGGTAGCACCAACCAAACCTCGTCTTATTGGAGTGTTGTGCACACATCGGGAGGAGCTCACAGCTAGACCCATGTGTTGCTTTTTAAAAGCTTTGGCTGTTATTCCCAATCTTCACTTGCAAGGTGTAAAACATTAAGGGGTCATCTTAGTTATACCGTCTTGTTGAAGCAATAAACACCAGCTGATGCTGATTTAAAACAGAAGATGAGCTAACACATTGTGCTCTCTGAAATCAATTTATTTGGGTTATTCTCTTAATCTGAACTAATTATGAGCTAAAACAACAAATGTGAAGGTGTAAAGGAGAGTCCTGTCTCCTTCTCTGCCTATGAATGCATCAGACAAATGTGTGAGACAGATGTGCTCTTGCCAAGACTTGCGGTCCAGCTTCTCAGCTCTGCAGATTCTGCTTGTGAGCCCAACAGAGCTCAAACGGACCTGCCCTGGATGGTGGCTGTGTGAGATTTTCATTTTTGGATAATACTGGTAATAATTTCCTGAGAAAGAATATTTCTCTTTTAGCCCTTTAGGCAGAGGACTGATGTTCCAAAGAAGGAATGAGGAATTCCTTTTTTTAAATTTATTTTTTATTGGTGTTCAATTTGCCAACATATAGCATAACACCCAGTGCTCATCCCATCAAGTGCTCCCCTCAGTGCCCATCACCCAGTCACCCCATCCCCCCGCCCACCTCCCCTTCCACCACTCCTGGTTCGTTTCCCAGAGTTAGGAGTCTCTCATGGTCTGTCTCCCTTTCTGATATTTCCCACTCATTTTTTCTCCTTTCCCCTTTATTCCTTGTCACTATTTTTTATATTCCCCAAATGAATGAGAACATACAATGTTTGTCCTTCTCCGATTGACTTACTTCACTCAGCATAATACCCTCCAGTTCCATCCACGTCGAAGCAAAAGGTGGGTATTTGTCGTTTCTAATGACTGAGGAATATTCCATTGTATACATAAACCACATCTTCTTTATCCATTCATCTTTCGATGGACACCGAGGCTCCTTCCACAGTTTGGCTATTGTGGACATTGCTGCTAGAAACACGGGGGTGCAGGGGTCCCGGCGTTTCATTGCATTTGTGGGTAAATCCCCAGCAGTGCAATTGCTCGGTCATAGGGCAGATCTATTTTTAAGGAATGAGGAATTCTTTATTGAGCATTGGAAAATCCTCAATTCTTTTTTTTTTAACTCTCTATTGAATTTTAATTAATATGCAAATAACTGCATAGATTTAATCTGTACAGTTTGAGGAGTTTGGACATATGCAAACACTCATGATACCAGCACCACAGTTAAGGTAATACACATAGCCAACACCTTCCAAAGTTTCCTTGTGTCGGGGATCCCTGGGTGGCTCAGAGGTTTAGCGCCTGCCTTCAGTCCAGAAGTGGTCCTGGAGGCCCGGGATCGAGTCCCCCATCGGGCTCCCTGCGTGGAGCCTGCTTCTCCCTCTGCCTGTGTCTCTGTCTCTCTGTCTCATAAATAAATAAAATATTTAAAAACAAAGTTTCCTTGTGTCACGTGTGTGTTTGTGTGTGAATAGTAAGACCACTTAACATGAAACCTACCTGCTTAACAAATTGTTAACTATAGGCAATGTGTTGTAGTTTCTAGAATATTCTAGAATTTTCTAAAACTTATTCATATAGCATAAGTGAAACTTTATAGCCATTGACCATCTTCCCATTCCCTCCCAGCCCCCACCCCTGGCAACTACTATTGGTTTTTCTGCTTCTCTGAGTTCATTTTAGAATAGTCACAGAAAATCTCATTGAAGTGGAATCATTCAGTATTTGTCCTTCTGTGAGTGGCTTATTTCACTTAGCATAATGTCTCCCAGGAAAAAACATTAATAATAACCTTCTAAAAATAATAATAATTATGATGATGATGATGATGATAATAATAACATTCTAAATAAATATTCTTAGATGATCAGATGTAGTCCTGGCCCTTCTATTCAGAGATCAGGGAAACTAACATAAATGTCTTCGATTTCCCTTCCTTTATAGAATACTTTTGTGTTCTAATTTCAATCTACCTCACCGGTCTTCTCTCCCACTATTCTCTTTCAAATATATTCTACATGTACTCTGGTCCAAAACAACAAAAAAATCACATATGTTGACTTGATGTGCAGAAATTCATAGAACTTTAATTTTTACATGCCTTTCTGCTGATGGTTGAAAAACTTGGGCAGCCCCGGTGGCGCAGCGGTTTAGCGCTGCCTGCAGCCGGGGGGGGGTGATCCTGGGGACCCGGGATTGAGTCCCACATCAGGCTCCCTGCATGGTGCCTGCTTCTCCTTCTGCCTGTGTCTCTGCCTCTTTCTCTCTAGCTGTGTCTATGAATAAATAAAGTATTAAAAAAAAAAAGAAAAGAAAAGAAAAACTTGACTTTGCCAAATAAAAGTGTCCAGCCTCTCTTGATTTAGAAGAATAGCTCTTTTGGATTAACTCCAACATTTTTCAGGGCTTGCCCACTTCTTGAGTGTTCTCTCTTTTCTCACCTGCTTCCCTCACTGGCATCTTGTAGGCAGGGAGGATTCCTGGGAGGCATAGAGGAGCCTCTAGGTAAGTTATGTTTCCCTGATGGTTGCATCACCAGTCTGCCTCCCTGTCACACTGCAGGGAGTTTGGGCTCTCATGGTCGCTGGGCATATTGTGTTGGTGGCTGCTGATGTGTGGCTGGAGTTTGGGGTGTTGTACTGGCAACTGTCCTGATGCCTGGAGTCCTCCATGGGTCCTAGTCAAGAGGGAGGGCCTCATCTCAGCAGCTTCTCTTGAGGACCCCTGGCCTCTTCTGGCATCCAGGTCACCACACTCCTGGGCCCTCTTGGAGGGCTGGGTGGGATGTGTTGGCAACTTTCCCAGCATCTTAAAGCTGTAAGAGGATCTTATGAGGCTGCTCTGAGCTCACCAACTTAGATGTCCCTCCCAGCCAGGTGTGCTGGGGCATCTTCCTCTGGGGTGCTTTGCTGACACAGGAACTTGTCTGAGGCTTGCCTCTACTCAAGCTATCCCTAATATTGTTTTGTTTCCCTCAAACTCCAAGTGGGACAAGAGCTTGCAAGCAACCTCTTCCCCTTTTCTTCCTTGCATTCCCAGGCATCTCCTCCCAAAGTAGAGGGTTTTCACTCTCCTCTATGTTTGGGCACATTTTTTAATGGTATTCTTCGTCTTTCTCTGAGGCCACCTCTCAAAACTTTGGTTCTTCAAATAAAAACACTGCTCCAAGACATTTGAGAAAACATTCCTCTATTGCTTGAAAGGCTATTTTTTTCTATTGATTATTCATTCAGTTATTTATTTATACAATTATGAGTATGTAGCTCAATTAAAGTTCTCACAGCAAACACATCCATATAAGATCAAGATCATACAGATCAATAAGTGGACACCAACAGCACCCCCAGTTCTCTTTTATACCCTCTCCCCATCACTGCACAAAAGCACTCTTTTGATTTTCTAGCACTGCAGAGTATTTGAAAGTCTAATTTTTTGAGACTATTATTTATCTCCAGACTTTATTTTAAAAATCTAGTTTGAAACTTAAAGCTGAGCAAGGACTTTGTTCTGGACAGTGTTCAGTCTCCCTTTCCCTGCAAAAAATTATCTTCATCTTCTTCGTTTAATGGAGGGAAGGCTGCAGGGTTTTCAAAACAACCAACTACCCGAACAAACAAATAAAAAATACTAACTCTGGAAATAATAGGGAGGAAAAATACATCATATGGTATTTCAAACAACTGTCCACTATAATCAGCCAGACTAAACTGTTTCTCTTCCCCAAATAGGCTGTACTGTCCTGCTTCTACATCTTGCCTGCATTGTTCCCTCTACCTCAAACACACCCAAGAATTCAGTTTTAACTTCACACCTATTTTGCTGTTGCCTGGCTTTTTACATTGGTTGGTGAGCAGATTTCTCTTTTGATCCCAGATGTATTAAAAGAAACATTAGCAATGAATTAATTAAAATGACTTCTTACCAATGCCAGAGCTGAACTGGTGTGCCATACCATGTTTTCAGTAGCCACCTTAAGCTTTTGAAACAAATGAAGACACAACAACATATCTGGTAGACAGAAGCTTGTATTACCTGATGGCTCCTGGTGACTGAACATTCTCTGGTTTGTGGGGTGATCTTATGCACTAACATTTAGATAAAATTGGCTTGAACCTACATAGGACAAAAAAACTCAACACTTTGAATATTTCCAGTAATTCTTGGGTGGGACCTATCTTTCTGACTTACTGCACAATTCTAATCATTGCTTGGTTCTTCTAGATGTTCAGTTAACCCAAGTCTCACTTCTGGCAACTACTCCCCTTTCCTTCCTCCCTTCATACCCTTGTGATTGCAGATATGAAACACAACCTCTTTTCTTTGATTCTGAAAAATACCACTCATCCAAGGCAAACATGAGTAGGAGTCCTTTGTGGGAGATTCTGGGGTTAGGGCAGGACTAAAGAAAACTTACTCTGTAATACCAACCTCAGCTCTGCCTCCCAGCCATTCTCACAGTTGACCTCTGACTGACATTGCCTGCCCTGTTGGGCTCTTTCTTCCTTACCACCAATTTTCCTTTCCCATAGCCTCCCCCATTCCTAGCATAATGGTATCCTCAGAGATTTAAATATTTCTCTATCAATTAGCTTTTGTTGTTTAACAAACCATTCCAAACTACCACTTATTTAGCTAGTAATTCTGCTGGTCAGCAATTTGGACTAGACTCAGCTGGGCACCCTCATGCATCTGCTATCATCGGGAGGTTAGCTTTGCTTTTACTAGCTGGGCTCTCATATGTCTAGGGCTTCACCTGGGACAGATGAGCTGACATGAATCTCCTATGGAGTCTCTCATCCTCCAGTAAGCTAACCAGTGTTTGTTCACATGGAGGCTGGGCCAAGTTCTAAGAGAACAAGCACATGTATACAAGGCTTCTTGAATCCTAGGAAATACTAGTACATCACCTCTGCTGCATTTGAAGTCATGGGTCTCCACTTGATAGAGCTACAAAGTCACTTTGAAAAGAGGTATGCATATGATGAGCTAGGAGTGGGGTGGGGGATAATTATAGCTATTTTAGCAGATTATAATCTCTTATTTTACCCCTCACAGAATTATACAAGGACAGGAATCCAAATACCCCAGTGTAGTGATCAGACAGGTTTCTAACTTCCCCGATATTGTCTGTAGAAAATGGGTCAACCACAAACTGTGAAATAGATTTAAAATATACTGGAGATAGTTACTTGCTTAAAAATGCATCATAAGGGAAAAGTCCTTTTAAAATCAATTCTCAATAATGGCAGAGTTAATAAAGACTTAAAAGAGAACTAAAGCTTCTGTAAAAGTAATAAAAAAAAAAGTTCCTTTCCTAAGGAAAAGGAAAGAAGCTGATGAGGGAAAAATAATCAGTTCTGGGAAAGCAAATTTCAACAAGTGTAGGGCACTGACGAGGGAAAAAAAAAGACTTGATGGGAAGAAAGGATTCCAGAAGAGCTGGATGCTCTTTAAACAAACAATTTTGGCAGGTGAACAAACTATATGGGAAGTGCAGGACAGGGAAAAGCCTGCCAAATTGGAGGAGCAGAACTGTGCAAAGTTCTGAAAGGCAATTTAGAGAACCAAGGAAAGATATTGAGCCAGATCACCAAGGATGAACAAAAAGAAGGAACACAAATGTGGACGGACCACATCAAAAGTGAGAAAGATAATACAATGTAGGGTACACACAAAAGACATCAGGAAGCAGTTAATCAGCTGCAATAATAAAAACCAAGTTATTATTGACTATGTTACCATATGGCTAAATAAACAGTCCTGGATTTCATACATTTCTCTACAAGCCTGTTGTCTGACACCACTGTCAGCACTGACTAAGATGCATGTAGTTGCATAGCAGAAACCCTAACTCAAAATGGCATTTAAAATAAAGGGAATTTACTGGACCTTGTAACCACTCTCCAAAGGTAGAGTGATCTTCAAGTAAACTTCCATTATAGTTTGAATTTTATTGTCTGAAATTATGTTGGCTGTCCCCTCTACTGTATGTTGTCTTCCTCAGCTGGGTTCCTTCATAGTTGCAAAAGGGCTGCAGCAATTCCAAAGGTCATATCCTCACATCACTCCATTCAAAAGAGTTTCACTTCCTCGAGCCACTGAGTAAACCTCTGGGCTTTCCGCTGATTAAACGGACTCAGGTAATGACAACATAGATTGATTTAGACTTAACTGTATCCATCCCTGAGGAACCAAGGCAGGGAATGGATTTATGCTGATTTCCTTGGGTTCTATAGAGACTACAACATGGAGACTCCATCTCACTCACCTCACATAGCAGGTACTCAGTGGGGAAGTGTGCAGTGGAGGGAGCCAGTAAATTGCCTGCTTCAGGTAATGCAGGTGACAGAAAGGGAGCAGGAATAAACTGTCCTTGACTGATTTGGGTGAATAAGTAGGCAAATAGTAAGAAACAAGGCTATTGTGTAACAAACCATGGCAGGTTATAGAACATTCTCAGGGAGTAAACCTTAGCTTGGATCTCTTGCATTTCTCTCTTAAAGAAAAGCAACAATTCTATGTATTAAAAAGCATAATAGGTGCTACAAAGCCTTCTCCTCTTCTCAGTTATTGTGTCACTAAATATGTGAGAGTGTGAATCCCTTTTCTCACAATGGGTCTTCCACAGAGTCAAAGGTTCTTGTGCCGGACACCTGGGTGGCTCAGCGGGTTAGCACCTGCCTTCACACCCAGGGCGTGATCCTGGAGTCCCAGGATCAAGTCCCATATCGGGCTCCCTGTAGGGAGCCTGCTTCTCCCTCTGCCTATGTCTCTGCCTTTCTCTCATGAATAAATAATCTTTAAATCAAAACAAAGGTTCTTGTGCTTCCTGCTCAATTCAAAATAAAACCAAAAACATTTCAATGCAAATAGTTGTCCCATATGCAATTATCATCTCAATAAATTCTATTTTCATTTCAACAAAATGTAATTGGTGAGAACAACTGTGGGTGATACATTTATTCTTAAATTAACAGTAACTTTGGCCTTCTAAAAAAGCATAATTTCAGGGTTTTTTTCCCTGTAATTACTAGTCTTCATATCTTTGAAATTTCTAGGGAAAAAAAATTTATTTCCTGGGGAAAATGTTCTGAGTAAGCCTCTAAACCTCATCTGCAAAATAAGAAAGATCACACTGACTTCATAGGGTACATGAGGATTAAAGGGGCTAGCTAACATATGAAAAGTAAGTACAAAGTGCCTGACATATTAATATAATATCATTATATAATAGAATTTATTAATATCATGTAGTAATATATAATATCATTATAATATATAATAGCTATGTCATTATTACTCCATTTACCTGTATTTACTCAATCCTTAGGCTAGACCTAGAAGGGTCAGTATATTTTTTTTAGCCCATTTTACAGAGGAAACTGAAGCATAGATAATTAAAAGGTTATTGATTTTCTTACATAGTGACATGGCAGGATTTTCCTGGTAAGTTGTAGAGTAAGATTCACACCTTGAAACCAACTTTAAACTGGGGTATCTGGGTGGCTCAGTTAAGTATTAGTGATTTCAGCTCAGGTCATGATCTCATGGGTCATGACATTGAGCTCTGCATTGGGCTCTGGGCGCAGCAGGGAGGCTGCTTGGGATTCTTGCCCTCTGTCTCTCCCTTCCCACTTGCTGGGAAGAAATCTTTAAAAATGAAGAAATCTTTAAAAAAAAATAATAAGGGGAACTTCAGATTTACTAATCTCTTACTTTCCTTGAACTCTCTTCTGATCACTACTCTACTTACTCAGTTGGAAAACAACAAATACATAATGAGAAGTTATCTCTCCTATTCATTCATAGTCAAAGCTACCTTATTGGGCTTTTATTTTCTAACACCTTCTATCTTCCAGCCTCTTTTGTTTTTAGTTTATATATGATAAAATATTACAGTTAAGCATAAATACTTAACCTTAACACTTAAATACCTGACACTTAGTTGGTAGTCACTATTATTTATTGAAGGAACGAATGAATGAAACCCAGCACTAAAGGGAAAAAAAGACTTACAAAAGAAATAAAAACTCTAATTCTTACACCACCACTCAGGCTAATGATAGGACCAATGGAAGATAAAAATAGAAGAAAGCCTGAACTAGATGTGGAAACTAGGAAAAGTGGCGTTACATGCCAGAAACGTAACAAAATTTCTGCTAAATATAAAGGGAATGGGAACAAACTATAGGAAGTCACAAAAGGTCAACTGTACATAGAATTTTACAAACTGTTTTTATCATTATCTCTTAAAATTTTTTTCCAGGTGAATATCAATATTACCACTTCATTTGCTTATCAACATCTTATTACATGTATATATATGATTTATTTCATTCTTGCTACCATTTAATTGTATCAATTTTTGCTTTTATAAAACTGGCATTGAACATTGAGAATTTTTCTTATTTTTAAAGGCACCTGCTTGCAGAATTAAAACATGATTACAAAAGTTTTTTTTTAAAGATTTTATTTATTTATTCATGACAGACACAGACAGAGAGAGAGAGAGAGAGGCAGAGACACAGGCAGAGGGAGAAGCAGGCTCCATGCAGGGAGCTCGACGTGAGACTCGATCCCAGGTCTCCAGGATCACATCGCAGGCGGAAGGCAGCACTAAACCACTGGGCCACCGGGGCTGCCCTGATTACAAAAGTTATCAAGAAAAAAATAGATAAAAGTTAGTATATATGACAAAAGATTAAAAAGCAAAAGAAGTTGAAAACAGCAAAATAAGATGACAGAAGAGCAAATATATTAGTAAATGAATATAAATGGATGAATGTACCTCTTAAGAGGTTAAGAAAAAAACCTGTGTTCAGGTCTGAAGCAAATCAACTTCATTCAGGTTATATAAGGCACTAGAAGGAAAGTTACACATAAAAATTAAAAGGATATGCAAGAAGAAATTAGGCAAATGGTTTATGAAGGACCCAGGTCTTTTCCATCTCTGTGCTCTGACATCCCTGTGTGAGTTTTTAGGCTTCTAACGAGATGGTTGCAGCGATTCTGGGTGTCATACCAGAAACAGCAATATCCAGGTGGAAATAAGAGACCCCAGCTCTTGCTCAGAAGAAGGACACTTTCCCAAAGACTCCCTACCTACCCACACACTTCATTTTGGCCAGCATTGAATCCCACGCCTAATGATCTATCAACTGAAAAAAAGAATGGATTCACCCTTAAACCAAACAAACCTTCACCTGAGACACTTAGCTGTGTGAGAAAGAGGTGGCTACCTGAACAAAACTGAGGTCCTGGTTCTATTAGAAGAGGGATAAATGGATGCTGGTTGAGCAACCAGTGATGATCACAACACCAGATAAATAGGAACCAAAGAAAAGGTGATATATACTAAACAGATTTAAGCACAAAACAGCATTATTAAAGATCAAGAGCTACTTAGTGATAAATTTACCAGGAAGACATAATTATTATGATTATGTATCCACCTAAAAACATAACCTCAAAATACATGCCAAAAAGTAAGCAGAAAAACAAGAGGTGGCAGGAAGGGGTGGCTAACAATTTAGATCATAGTGGAAAATCATATAGATCATAGCAGAAAAAGGTTAACATACCTTTCTGAGAGGCAGATTGAATAGATCAAAATTAAGTAGAAATTGAGAAAATCTGAACAACAGAATTATTAAGCTTGACATAACATATATATGTGTGTGTGTACATAAATATGTTGTATATGTATACAGTCCTATAAATAAATATGGCATATACATATTAATTTCAAGCACACATTGAACATTTTCAAAAACTGATCACCACTTGACCACAAACACAACTCAAAAAAACAATGCAACAAAGTTACAAATGCAATCAATAGCTAAAGAGAGCCAAGAAATTGATAAATTCAGAAATTTTAAAACCTACTTCTAAATAATTCATGGGTTAAAAAGAAATCATACTGAAAATTACCAAATAGAACTGATTGGCAATGTAACCCGACATATTAAAAACACACAGGATTATTTTCAGGGAAAATTCTTTCTAAGCAAACTGGAGCTAATCTTTTTCCTACAGCATATTTCCATCCCAAATGCTGACAGTGATAGAAAAACTTAGGAAAACATCTTACTTCTTCTATATACATTGGAAAGATTGCCCTTTGTTCTTTCTTTCCCTGAATGTTTTCATGAAGCCTCAACCAGAGTCCATATGCTGTTCATTTTCTCTTTATTAAGCATTTTTGTGGCAATTTTATACAATAGCCAGTCCAGTAATGGTCAGCCTTTCTCCACTGTCACCCCATAGAGAAATGTTTTCCTTATTCCATCAGGTAACTATCAGAAAAATCTCCTACTCCCTTGACCCCTCCACAAAGAAATCTAAATTTCCTTATCTCCTTGGTGACTCTTCACAACTCTACACATTGGTAACCTCCTCTTTCTAGAACACCCACATGTGAATTTAAAACTCTATAGACAGGAGACATATTGGTTCAAAGCCATGCAACATTTACCTTCTAACAGTAATTCAAATGCGTTGCATGGTCAACCTGACACAAGGAAGGAGGAAGAAAGAAATTAGCAGTTTGGTGTCTGCTCTATATACAGAGAGGGTGTGCAGAGAGGGTTCCACTTGACTTATCAAATGTGTAGGATAATAAACCCAAGTAAGGAAGATGAATGGGATGACTTCAGCCTCCAGGTATATTATAAAAATAATACATTATTATTTTACTTGAAATTGATTTGTTCTCATGGGTATCTAAATATGCACAAATATTTTTATGGATCATATGTTTGGTAAAGAGTGATTCTGCACATGGTTGCATTAAGGAAAACCCATTTTCGTTTCCTTTGACTTCATTCTAAGATCACAAATGTTGGCACTCTTACCCGAACAAAGGATACACTTCCTTAAGCATGTTTCATGATAATAGCTTTCATTTTATTTTGGTTGGCTAGATGTATATGGCCTCTCCAAGTCCTCAATTATATAACCTGGGATTTCCACATTGTTTTTGACAGAAAAGTAGAACAAAAATAAGTTATGCAGACAAAATTTGAAACACATGATATGGAATTGAAAGGACTTAGTGATGAAAAAGTCTGAGTTAGTGGTAATCAAATCTTGAAATAGATTTGTTCTTAAACAAGCAAACAGTTCAAAGTATTTGGCTATGCATCACTGTTTTTTCAAGCTTGAAAAGATTATATTGCTCTGTTTCTCAACTATAGTATATTTACAGCTGGACTTTGAAACTGATGCAGTAAACATCAAACTCTTATTCCAATCTTGGGTTATATTCCCCATTAAGCAGCCACTGCAGGGCTCTGGCTTCAGTATCACAGTATCAAGACTTGGTACAACTGAGGAAAAATAATAAGGTTTGAAAACTGTGGGCTGTTGCAATAGATATTTTGCTTTCATCATTGCAAAAGGATTGAACTGTTTTAATATTTTAATGGTATAGAGCCAGGTTATATTAAACACTTATTTAGTATCTATTATCCAATATCTTATAAGCTCTTAGTCTATTTGGGGGTTATGAATGTTTGTGTGAATCTGATGAAAGCTATGGCTCTGCATCCTCAAAATTTTGATGTCATTTCAGTGAGTGGGCCCATAGACTCAAATTCACTCATGGATCCCAGTTAAGAATCTTAGCCCTAAGGAATCTGAAAATGTAAACTCTGGAAAAAAAGTTTTTCCTTGACTTTTGGAACACAAGATCCTCTTATTAGACACTAGATGTACATAGGAGACATCCATTTTAGGTAATTTTTAAAAGAACACTCATGAGAATATTAGGGAGAAACTATGTAATTGTTAGAAAGATTTTAAGATCTGAAATCTTTTCACCAAAAATTGACATCAACCTCAAAAATGGATAGCTAAAGTGCTAGATTAGATTCCAAGTTCAAATGGTTTTATTTTTCATTTTTTATTCTATTAGATAAAAAAATGCTAACTCACAATTATAGGTCATCAGAACTGGCAGAAAATGTTTTATGGATCTGACAAATGGCTCTGGATATTTGGATTGAAATTATGGACAAACTTCCAATTGAGGACTACTTTCAGCATTCTGTCAAAGACCAAATCAAGGAACATACCACACTCAAGAGCTGGACTGTTGTATGCTTTGAGTTGGAAGTTAGGGGCAAATGATTTCCATTCTTTAGTTCCATTTGACTCTGAAAAGCATTCCCACTTCTGTTACAGCATATGTATGTGGTTTTATAATGTGCCCAGTATGATGTCATTATTTTTTTCCTCTGAAGATGGAAGAAAATTGAGTATTTGATGTTTGAAAGGAGTTATACACAGCATGATAGAGCTGTTTGCACCAGAGTTTGATTTTATTAAGAAATTCTCTTTTTTTCTCTTAAACATCAAGAAATTAAGTTGTTTTTGGCTCTGAAGTGATAGGATCAGGCCATTAACAAAACCCACTCTACTGCAATACAAGCTACTTTGGCAAACCTCTTGAAATCATGGCAACGCTCTTTGCTAGCATTTTTAAAGAGGAATTGAAATATATAATATAACATTTCTTACTGAAATTGAGGGCCTTCCTCTCACTTTCAACATGTGATAAAAGTGAATATCGTACATGTTCATCGTTCACTGAGCATGTTGAATACAACTCATTACCAACAGTTCTGATTTGGTTATAGTCCCATTTTCCACTATTACCCCCATATTTTTTTTAAAGATTTTTATTTACTTATTCATGAGAGATAGAGAGAGAGAGAGAGACAAGTAGAGGGAGAAGCAGGCTCCATGCAAGAAGACTGATGTGGGACTCGATCCCGGGTCTCCAGGATCACGCCGTGGGCTGAAGGCGGCCTAAACCACTGAGCCACCCAGGCTGCTCTATTACCCCCATATTTAATCAAGGATAAAAAGCATATTAATGGCCACTATATCAGATAGGACATAGATACTGTTGCAGGTTAAACCAAAATACAGAGCCTAAAACAACAGAGAAGCTTATTTTTCTCCAATACTAAGGATCTTAGTATTCAAGGTGGTGCCAAGGGTCTGTCCCATAAAATCAGCAGATGGCCATGTTCCTTCTCTCTTGGCCTAGTGCTCTTCTAGATGTTGCCCTTGTCTGCATTATCTAATAGAGCCCACTAGATCCATAATTAGCCATGGCAAGGAATAAAAGAGAAGGGCAGGGTACAAACCATAAAACTGTCCATGTAACTCATCCAATAGCTATAGTCATATGGCCACAACTGGCTGCAAGAGAGGCTGGAAGATGTCACCTTTATTCCGGGTGGCCATGGACCCAACTAAAATAGTCTAATACCATAAAAAGGGGAGATAGAGGATGAACATTGAGTATAAATAGTAGTCTCTGTCAGAGCCACCCTGTAAATCAAGCATTATGGATTTGACTTTCACTCGAAACCTTTTATTACCAAGCAACACATTTCTTACCAGAGAATTTGTGTTCCGTCAGTTTAGCCCAACTTTTTTCCTGGTCTTCATAAGGGAACTTTCACAATTGTTAACTAAACCAAAAAAATTAAGGTTTTTCAGTGATAAATAGAATTTTTTTTTTTAAAAAAAGAGCACTTTCTCCTAATCCTTTCCCAGCATATATTCTTTGAACAGATTATTATTAAGCATATAAGTAATATAATTCACTCGTAAAGTAAAATATCTGCACACATACACAATTAGGGAGTTTTCTTTTGGTCTAACTCAAATTGGGAATTTGTTGGTTCTGGTAGCAAGGACTTCCAAAGGGTGATGCCACCTTTCGGCACGAGTTGTCTAGAGTCCACACTTGGGGAACAAACTTCAGGATATGTGTCAGAGGTTTTGTTTTGTTTTGTTTTGTTTTGTTTTTCTTGCAAACAATAGAAATTAACTCTGGCTAGCTTAAAGGGAAAAGAAAAGAATGCATCACGTGGAATGGGGATTGCTCATAAAAAAAGAGAAAGCAAAGGACCAAGTCTCACGAAGGACAGAAGTCAAGTCAGGGCAGCCCTGGGTACTAATGGAAAGACGCTCAAAGAAACCCTGCCTCAATGAATCAGCTCTAGCTGTGTTCTGTCTTTGGTCACTATGCTCTGGCTTCATACTCTGGGAGAAGATTCCAAAGCTTTTTGTTATGGGCTTAATTGTGCTCCTGCCTCAAATTCATACGTCAATGTCCTAACACCCAGTACTTCAGAATATGACTGCAGTCACTGGAAGTTATGAGAAAATATATAATGGCCTAAATATCGTACAGAGCTGCCAAGCAATATAAAATAGAATGATTGCCTTATGATATAATAGTAATTAAAATAACTATTATCATTATTATAGATAACATTTATTGAGTACTACTGTCTGCCAAGAACTGTGAAGGACACTTTTCTGCAACATGTTATTTAATACACTCAGCAACCTCATGAGCAACTGACCATTAACTATTATCTCCATTTTTAAAATGACAAAACTAAAATTAGTGATAAAACCAGATTTTGAATCTAAACCTATCTGAACTTAAAACTAGAATTCTTGGGCAGCCTGGGTGGCTCAGCGGTTTAGCGCCGCCTTCAGCCCGTGCCTTCAGCCCAGGACCTGATTCTGGGGACCCGGGATAGAGTCCCGCGTTGGGCTCCCTGCAGGGAGCCTGCTTTTCCCTCTGCCTGTGTCTCTGCCTCTCTGTGTCTCTCATTAATAAATAAATAAAATCTTTTTTAAAAAAACTAGAATTCTTATGCTAGCAAGCAATATTACCACTTAAAGTATTCAAACAGTAGTTCAACTTGCTATGGAGGCAGAAATCATAATTACCATTTTCCAAACCCATAATCTTTGTGGCAGTTTTTGATTTCTAGAAGTACTATACTTTTCTTTGCTTCTGCTTTGGTTAGTACATTCTTGGGGGAAGGAGACTGAGGGGCTTAAGGAGCAATTGTTAATGAAAAGCTTTTGAAAGTTACAAGATTATTGAACTGTGTGCTACACTGAACAAGACAGGTAGAAATTATTAGATCAAAACATATGCTGACAACACAAAGAGAAATTGAGGAGTCAATCCCATTTACAATTGCACCAAAAACCATAAGAAATCTATGAATAAACCTAACCAAGGAGGTGAAAGAAAGACCTTTACTCTGAAAAGTATAAAACATTGATGCAAGAAATTCAAGATGACACAAAGAAATGGAAAGACATTCTATCTTCATGGGTTGGAAGAACAAATATACTAGCCAAAGCAACCTAAACATTTAATGTAATACCTAGCAAATACCAAGAACATTTTTCACAGAACTAGAATAAACAATCCTAAAATATGTATGCAACCACAGAAGATCCTAAATAGCCAAAGCAATATTGAAAAAGAAAAGTAAAGCTGGAGGATGCCAATCCCAGACTTCAAGTTATATGACAAAGCTATAGTGATCAAAACAGTATGGTTCTGGCGCAAAAATAGACATAGAGATCAATGGAACAGAAGAGAAAACACAGAAATGAACCTACAACTGTATGGTCAGTTAATCTTTGACAAAGAGGAGAAGAATATCCAGTAGGAAAAAGTCTCTTCAACTAATGCTTCTGGGAAAACTGGACAGCCACATGCAATAGAATGAAACTGGACTACTTTCTTACAGCATACACAAAAATAAATTCAAAATAGATGAAAGACCTAAATGTGAGACATGAAATCATCAAAATCCTAGAGGAGGATACAGGCAGTAACTTCTGTGATATCAGCTGCAGCAACTTCTTTCTAGAAATGTCTCCTGACACAAGGGAAACAAAAGCAAAGATAAACTCTTGTGACTTCATCAAAATAGAAAGCTTCTGCAGAGGGAAGGAAACAATAAAAAAAAAAAAACCTAAAAGGCAAACTACAGAATGGGAGAAGATATTTACAAATGACAAATCTGATAAAGGGTTAATAGCCAAACTATATGAAGAAGTTCTAAAACTCAACACCCTCAAAACAAACAATCCAATTAACAAATGAGCAGATATGCACACATAATGGAATATTACTCAGCAATGAAATCTTGGGGCGCCTGGGTGGCTCATTCAGTTAAGTGTCTGCCTTCAAGTTCAGGTCATGCTCCTGGGGTCCTGGAATTGAGCCCCGCATCAAGCTCCCTGCTCAGCAGAGAACTTGCTTCTCCCACTCCCTCTGCCCCTTCTCCTGCTGGTGCTCTCTCCCTCTCTCAAATAATACCTAAGGAAAAAAATCTTGCCACTTGCAATGATGTGGATGGAGCTAGAGAGTATTATGCTAAGTGAAGTAAGTCAGAGAAAGACATATACCATATGATTTCACTCATATGTGGAAACAAAAAAAAGAGAGAGAGAGAGAAAGAAAGAAAGAGGCCAACTAAGAAACAGACTTTTCGCTCTAGAGAACACACCGATGGTTCCCAAAGGAGAGGTGGGAGGTGAAATAGGTGATGGGGATTAAGGAGTGCACTTGTGATGAGTGCCAGGTGATGTATGGAAGCTGAATCACTATATTGTACACCTGAAACTAATATTACACTATATGTTAACTAAGTTGAATTTAAATAAAAACTTAAATAAAACCTACATGCCAACAATGTTCACAAGATAGTGAGCTCTAACCACTCTGGAAGACCTTCCATATGTTTCAAGTCTTTAAACCATTCTGCTCTGTACCTTGTCTCCAAAGAACTGACCGACCACTACCTTTTTTGCAAAAAAAGGGTAGAAAGCTACTCTTGTAAGAAGCCTACTTCTTGAGGTCAGAATGAAATTTTTAGCATTATCTCTTATATAATGCAATCATTCCTCTTAGGGTAATATCTGCCAGCCTGCCCTGCATGTTAGAAAACCCGAAGGGCTGTTAAACAATGTATAAACCTGGGCTTCATTCCCAGACATGCCGGTGCAGCGGGTCTGGGATGGACTTGAACATGGGTATTTTTGGAACCCTCCTCTTGCGCTTCTGATATGCATCCAGGGTTGAGAACCAATGCCTTGTAACTATATCACCTAACTGCACTTCAAACAAACAATAAACTCCAATTTTTCTTTAAGACACCTACCTGAATTTATTTAAGTCAGAAAAGCATCAGACTTGTCACTGGCTTTTATCCTTTTTATCCTAATGAAAGTTCTGATGGTATTAATCAATCCATCTTGTCAAACAATGTGGGTATAAAACTTTTTCTCATTCACTATCAACAGCATAGGAGATTCCTGGCATACTTGCAAAATTTGACCAAAAGATATCCATACCTTTTTGTTCTAGACTATTCTACCCTTATAGTCTGTTTAAGGGTTATTTTTTTTTTTTTTGCTTTTTTTTTTAAAAAAAAAAAGGTTTTATTTATTTATTCATGAGAGCCACGGAGAAAGAGGCAGAGACACAGGCAGGGGGGGATGGAGCCTGATGTGGGACTCAATCCCAGGACCCCAGGATCATGACCTGAGCCAAAGGCAGATGCTCAGCCACTCCACATAGTCTCTTTAGTTTAAAAAAATATATATTATGTATGTGAAGAGAAGTTGCTTAGGGATAGGACTTGGTAGTGTGTCCTTGTCTATTGTGACAATAACACTGCATTGCTGCATTGCTGGAGAGAATGTTGTGTTTATTGCTCATGCATCTGGGGTGATTTGAGGATTGGGTTAGCAGTTCTGCCGACCTTTGCTGGACCAGTTCACACAACTGGGGGTCAGGTGGCCATTGCCTGATCCAGGTGACTGGGCATGAGCAGGGTGACTCTGGTTGTGCCCACTTTCTCACATCCTCCAGCAGGCTAGCCCAAAGATATTCTCGTGGTGATGTCCACATTGTTAGAGAGCAAACCACAGACACCTTCTTCAAGACTTGGCTTGTGTCAGTCAGGTCAGCTAACATCCCACTAACCAAAGAAAGTTAGCTGGCTGAGTTCCTTGTTGAGGGATAAACAGTCACCCCACTCACAATGAGATGGCCAAGGGTGTGAATACAGTCAGGGAGAAAAAACTGGAGCTATCATTGTAATTCTACAACTGTTGTAAAAACAAATCCAATAATATCAAGCCCGGAAATGGGAATAATGAAACTAAAATAAGACAGTGAAATGATGAAATAAAATATTGGAAAAACAGAATTCTTATGCAGAAATGGGAGGCCACTGGTGTAACTTTGTCAGCTTTCAACTGCTAAATACTGGAGAATATGAAGGAAGGAATTGGCTCCTGCTTGCTACTGTTTCTCTCCAATCTAATAGATGACTGTTGAACTCTATGGAATATGGACAAATCATAATGTATTCAGGAAGACTTAAAGAAAAAACATGTGTCTGTGAGTATATTTCAAACCGAGCAGTTAAACTGCATCAAAATATAATGAAGTCATTGAAATTATGAGGGAATTAACATGTTTAAGTCAATTGCTAAGAAATACATTAGATACAACAAGTTATATCCTTAAATCTCTAAATAATTTAAAAAGCAACTTTGAGATGCTATTCTATCAAATCTCTTATTATTTGTTTACGTGATTTTAAGCAATAAAACAGATGTTTGGCAGAACATTATTAAAATAGGGAACCTCGAATCTTCCAATAGTTTCACAGCACAGTTCCCTTGATCCCAATTCCAATTAGGTGTTCCTTTAAATGATTTCATTTATATGCAAATCCAGATAGAAGTGATTCCTAGACCTTTTATCATCCCAAAATTTGGCCTGGCTCTTGATCTGAATAAGCAGGTAGAGTTTTGTTTTGTTTTTAAAGATTTCATTTATTCATGAGAGACACACAGAGAGGCAGAGACCTAGGCAGAGGGAGAAGCAGGTTCCCTGTGGGGAGCCTGATGTAATCCCGGGACATGGGGAGCGCAATCTGAGCCAAAGGCAGACACTCAACCACAGAGCCACCCAGGTGCCCCAGCAGATAAAGTTTTTTAAACTTCACAAAAATGCCTTAAACTGCATGATATTTAGTGAAATGACCACATTATTTTGAATATTTTGAATTCCATATATTTGGAATAGAGGATGAACTTGTGTATGAATGCTAAAATTTCTTTCTCTCTGGATCAGAGTAGTTACAGAGATAAAGGAAGGTCTTATTAGTAACCACCTCCACATAAGACACAGAAAAATAGAAATCTGTGCTAAAATTCTAAAATATGGCGTAGCTAAGATAATAAGAAATTATAAAGTATGCATTTTTTAATGTTTTGCTATCATTTTTTCCACATTAAGGAGTACTTTTCCATAAATGTGTTATATATATATGTATATATATATATATGTGTGTGTGTGTGTGTGTGTGTGGTATTGGAACATCAGTATATTTTTTAGACAAGAACATTTTTGTACTTGAAGGAAACTTAGAGGTCACCTTATTTAGCCTCAATTTACAGAACTGGAAAGTAATCCTCAAATAAGTTGAAGTGATTTGCCCAAAATCATGCAGCAATTTAACCATCATAATGATAATATCTATTACTTATGTAATTTACAAAGCATTTTACATTCGCAATGTCCATGAATTTTAATAACAACTTTTTTGAAGTATATGGCACAGTTTTCTTCGTCTATATATTTTTAGATAAATAAACCAAGACACAGAGAGATCGAATAAGGTATCCAGCATCACAAAACTATATAAAGGGACACAACAGTTCCACTGTATCACTAGGCATCCAAAAAGCACCAAATAACCCTGTTGGAAATGCAAGTTAAAATCACAATGGGATGCCACTACCTACCCATTAGAATCAGAATGTCTGAACTCAAAAAAACTGACATACCAAGTGTTGGTGATGATGTGGAAGAAATGGAGCTCTCATACCCTGCTGGTAGGATGTGACATGGCATAGACACTTTGGATAACAGTTTGGCAGCTTATTTGGAAATTAAGCATATACCTACCATATGACCCAGACTTTTCACTTTTAAGTATTTACCCTAAAGAAGAGAAAGCCTATGTCCATGCAAAGTCTTGTACAGAAATGTTCATAGCAACTCTTTGGTAATGTCCTCAAACTGGAAACATGACAATATAAATGACTCTCAAAATAGTTACACTGATTGAAAGAGCCAGACAAAAAAAAAAAGAGCAAGTAATTTATGATTTCATTTATTTAACTCTACAAAATTCAAACTAATCTTCAGTGACAAAAAAAGCAGATGAGGGGCGGGAGTGCTGGAAAGACCTGGAAAGAATACAAGACCAAGAAGAAACTTAGAAATTATGGAAATATTCTTTGTCTTGATTGTGCTCATGGTTTCATGGGCATATACATATGTCAAATGTACCAAATTAAGCACTTTAAAATATGCACTATACTATATGTTTCAATATGTATGTCTACCCTAATAAAACTGTTCAGAACAAAAAGTGACCTGGCTGAAGTCAAGATTCTGAAAAATCTACTTAAGTATACCCAAACTTGGTGGATCATGCTGATCCGACATGTATCTTTCTACTGTTTTCATTGAAATAAACACTAGCCACCAAAAAGTAGGCAGATATACAAAACAAAATAATAGCATTGTCACACCTTTATGCCTTGTAAGGCAGTTATAATGAATTTTATGCTTTTTCTAACTCATAGTGCCATAAATTCTAACAAGAAGTTAGTTACGTGTTTCATTGATTTGTTTTGTTTAAATAAGAGCAAAAATTCAATCAGAGAGTCATGTAACCCATATTGTTGGGAGTGCAAATGAGAAATCTTTTAGGGACATAATTTTGCATAGATGTTTCAAGTAACTTAAAAACCATCTTATTCTTTGGTCAGATAATTACATATCTGGCAGTTTAGCCTAAGAAAATGATCTCGAAACAAAAAGATTTATGGAAAAATTGCTCCTCCAAGCATTATTTATAATAGCCAAAAAGGGAAACAAACCTAATGTCCAAAAATAAGGGAATTCTGGAATAAATCATGTCACATTGAACCATGGACTATTAAATAGCAATTAAATAAATAATTTATAACAGTTTTTGGAGAATCACTTGAAGACTTTCTGAAAAAAACAAAGCCAAATCACAAAATGTCTCTCCCTCCTCTTAAAACTAATAAAATGAAAAAAAAATAGGTTACAAACAGAAGGAAAAAAGCAATGCATAGAGAGAAGGCCAATTTCATATAATAATGCTTGAAAAGTGGCAGTCAGGGCAAGAAACAGACCAATAAATAATGTCATTTGGATGAACTCCTAACTCTCCATTCTAGAACAGTGGGAAGTGAGAGGGAGGAAGAAGGTAAATACATGAAATCCTAAATATTCTTGTGACTCCTACTCAGTTGAGGAGAGGTTATTTGGGACAGAGGGGAGCAGTATGGAACAAGAAATGCAGCAAACTCTTGTAGAAGGGAGAACTCCTTTGCCCAAGCCAGTGTCTGGCCAGTAACAAAGAATGGTGGCTCACCATTCCTGTTTTTCTTGATAGAACACATAGAGGGCTCTGCAGAGCAGTCCCTTGTGAGGCACAGACAAAAAGCTCAGTGACAAACAAGGATTTGCTGGAACAGAAAGCAAAGGAGCAGGGTGCCTGGGTGGCTCAGTTCATTAAGTATCTGACTCTTGATTTTGGCTCAGATCATGATTTCAAGGTCATGAGATTGAGTCTCACATCTTGCTCTATACTGGGCATGGGACCTGCTTAAGATTGTCTCTCCCTAACCCTCAGCCGCTACCCCCACCTCGTGCTCTCACTCTCTCTCTCTCAAAAAAAAAAAAAAAAAAAAATCAAACAAAACAGGGGTATCTGGGTGGCTCAGTGGGTTAAGCATCTACCTTCAGCTCAGGTCATGATCTCAGAGTCCTGGGATCGAGCCCCACATCAGGCTCCCTGCTCCACGGGGAGCCTGCTTCTCCCTCTTCCTCCCCCTGCCACTCCCCCTGCTTATTGCTCTTTCTGTCTCTCTCTTTCTCTCTCCATAAAATAAATAAATAAAATCTTAAAACAAGCAAAACAAAAAGAAAGAAAGCAAAGGAGAAGAAGGCAAATTCATTGTTAGAGTGAGAGCACAGGGCAGAGAAGTCTAAGGAGATTCCCACCACCCATCCCCTTCCATACCCCATCAAAGAATGTCTGTTTCAAAACTCATGAGATTTTCCCCCTCTTAAAACCTCCGAGACATAGCAGCATTATTCATAATAGCCAAAAAAGTAGAAACAACCCCAACGTTCATTAACTGATGATGCGAAATGTGGCCTATCCCCACAACAGAATAAAGAAACAACTTGAATAAGGAAAATGTGGTATATAAGTACCATGAAATATTATTCAGCTTTAAAAAAGAGAGAAATCCTGTAATATGTGACAAATGGGTGAAACTTAAGGACATTATGCTAAGTTCAATGAGCCAGTCACAGAAGGACAAATGATGCATGATTCCACTTCTATGAAGAATCTAATACAATAGAACTCATAGAAACAAAGAATAGAACGGTGGGTGCCAGTGGGGAGGAGGAAATAGGGAGTTGCTAATCAATGTGTATAAATTTTCAATTGTAAAGGATGAATAAGTTCTAGATATCTGCTGTACAACCTCGTGTCTATAGACAATACCATATCATACATTTAGAATTTTGTTAAGGATGTAGCTCTCATATTAAGGATTCTTACCACAATTTTTAAAAAGTAGATGGATAGGGGCACCTGGGTGACTTAGTCGGTTAAGCATCTACCTCTTGATTTTGGCTCAGGTCATGATCTTGAGGTCGTGAGATCGAACCTTGTGGGGGCTCCATGCTGGGCATAGAGCCTACTTAAAGTTCTCTCTCTCCCTCTCCCTTCTGCCCCTTCTCTCTCTCCCTCTCTCTTGTCTCTCTCCCTCTCTCTCTCTTCTCTCTCCTTTTCTCTCTCTCTTTTCTCTCTCTCTTTCCCTCTCTCTCTCTTTTTCTCTCTGCCTCTCTCTCCTCTCTCTCTCAAATAAAGAAATAAATAGTACATGGATAAACCTTGAAAATATCATGCTAAGTGACAAGAGGTCACATACAGTATGATTCCACATATATGTAGTGTCCCAAACAGGCAAATCAATAGAAAGTAGATTGGCAATTCCCAGGAAAGTAGAGGGATGAGGGAGGAGGAGGACAATGAGGAAGGATTACTAATGGGTAGGGGGTTTCTTTGGGGGATAAGGAAAAGTGCTAAAATTAGTGCTGATGGTTGCACAGCTCTGTGAATATACTAAAAAACAATGAATTGTATGCCTAAAAATGAAGAATTTTATGGTATGTCAATTTTATATTTTTAAAAAATCCTATTATTAAAAAAAAAAAAAAAAAGGAGCCAGAGAAGAGTGCGAACAGCTTCTGGGGAGAGCTGGGGGAAGTGCAAGAAGTGGCTCTGCTGAAGTGCTATAGCCTGAGTCGAGAAGGATGTGAAGCTTAAGGAAATTACTGAAGGGAGTAAGAAATGCCGCTGTTTAGATGTAATTAATCCCATTACAGGGCTTTAAATTATAGAAGAAAGATCAGGACTCATTCACTAAAGATCAGAACCAGGCTTCTGAAAGTATTTGGAACACCAGCACTCGGTCCTCGAATTCTCAGGTTTCAGATAAGTGATAAGGGAATCGAGATGACTCACTTACATTCAGATGTGAGAGAACACTTTGGTAGGGCTGCCTTCAGCAACAAAATAACATACCAAGTATATATAAATTCACTACAGCAAATAAAATAATGGAAAAGATCATAGAAAGAGAAAAGGTGAGCAATCATTGCTCATAGAAAGCACAACCCAAGGACTAGTAGAAAATCCTGTAAAAACAGAAAAATGGAATGCTATAAGCAACATCAAAGACCATCATCAGATTTTAAAAATTAGATACTAGAATCATGAAAACTGTGACTTCAAAAATGACACTATCATTACAAAACAAGCAATAACACTAAAAGAGAATTCTGGTATAACACTAAATAAAAAAAGATATACAGGGTCACCTGGGTGGCTCAGTCTGTTAAGTATATGACTCTTGATTTTGGCTCAGGATATGATCTCAGGGTCCTGGGAGCGAGCCTAACATAGGGCTCTGTGCTCAGCATGGAGTCTGTTTGTCCCTTTCCCTCTGCTCCTTCCCTCCGCTCAAGCTCTTTCTCTCACTCTCTCTCTCACACACACAAAAAAAGATATAAAAATATATGTATGATTACAAATATTTAACAGAATTACAAGAAAATACCAGGTCTGATACAAGTCATCATTTTGAGGTGTTAGGTCAAAGGATCTTTTTTCCTTCTTTTCACGTTTTTGCATTTTCCACGTTTTCTATAGTATGCATATGTTATTTTTATAATGTATATATTAAAAGATAATGGATTCTAAATACCATAGTTGTGGACATGCTTGTGTGGAGGTCAAGTTCTATGTGCATAGTAAGTAGCAGCAACAGACTTGTAGTCTAAACGGCAGGTTGGATGGACAACACGAAGGTTTATTATCCTTCCTCCCAAAAGCTCATTGAAATTTCCAAAGAGTAAAAGGAATAAATCCATTCAGTGCTAGAAATCAAGGACGAGTATCACCAGTAAAACAGGTATCGGGAAGAGTTTCTGTAGTATACAAAGCAAATGAGGTCCCCTTTATGAAGAAACCAGCACCAAGTGCTCATAAGTGAGTCCAAGCACTAACAGGAGAAAATTGCCAGAGAAGTGTGTTACCATCTTCCCAACAAGAACCCTCTCAGCCACCCTGGGTAGAGTCAGGATATCCATGGAGCCAGAGGGAATCATGCACTGAGAGGGAGGGATGCCTACTTAAAACTTTGCAAAAGTACTAGGCTAGAGTTCCACAGAAACTGTCACATTTTTAGCAGAATAAAGTCTGAAAAACTGTTCCCTAAATAAAGCAGAGGGACTGTAACTGTGGGATCCTTGTGAAGCGAGAAGCTAAATATGATTATTAGAGAAAAAAAAAGGCAGTGGTTGAAAACATCACACTCTTAAGAAAGACAAATTTTCAAATTAAAAGATATCCCTGGAGCCAAAAAAGGCTAAGCAAGGACAGCAAAAAGAAAGAGAGCAAGAGAGACCGCTAGACATGGTTTATTTTTCAGAGAATAGAAAAAGAGGAAAGGCTTCCCAAATCATTTTATGAAGTTAGCATATCTTTAATACCACAACCTGACAAGAAAATAGAAGAATAAAGAAGAAATGCATCTCACCTTTGAACACAGGTGCAACATCAAGTAAGCAATGTACAAAAAATAATAATACAGAATGACAATAAAGATTTATCCCACTAGTAATAAGGTGCTTCAGCATTAGAAAAATCTAAGAATATAATCCAACACATTAAAAGAGAAAAAAGTTACATTTGTTTCTATAATTGAAATGATTTTTGATAAAATTCAAGTGTACACAATCTTTAAAAACCTAGCAAACCAAGAATGGAAGGTAAAAAAAATAATCAATTGTCTCATCAGCCACCCTCATTTCTTCCCTTGTGAAAGAGCTGCCACACTTACTCACTTTTCTCTGATGGTTTTGAAATATATCCACAAATTTTTTGATACTTGTTTCTGTAAGAGACAGAACCTAATGGTGACTCACTTCTGATGAATAGAATAAAGTAAAAGTGACAGTGCATGACTTGGGGTACTAGGTCACTAAAGGCAGTGCAGCTTACTACTCACTCCCTTGCAATGCTTGCCCTCCGGGAAGTTAGCTGCCAAGCATGAGCAGCCCAGATGTGGAGAGGCTCAGATGGCATGGACCTGACACCCCACCAACATCCAGCAAGGAGCCAACACCCCAGCCAAAGCCAACCAGGAACTGAGCTCCCCTCACCCCCAACAGCCATGTTACTGAGTCATTCTGAAAGCAGATACTCCAGTCATAGTCAAGCCTTCAGATTACTGCCACTCAGTCTGACAATTTTTTTATAAAGTTCTTTTTTATTGGTGTTCAATTTGCCAACATATAGAATAACACCCCGTGCTCATCCCATCAAGTGCCCCCTCAGTGCCCGTCACCCAGTCACCCCCACCCCCTCACCCTCCTCCCCTTCCACCACCCCTTGTTCATTTCCCTGAGTTAGGAGTCTCTCATGTTCTGTCTCCCTTCCTGATATTTCCCACTCATTTTTTCTCCTTTCCCCATTTATTCCCTTTCACTATTTTTTATATTCCCCAAATGAATGAGACCATATAATGTTTGTCCTTCTCCAATTGACATTTCACCCAGCATAATACCCTCCAGTTCCATCCATGTCGAAGCAAATGGTGGGTATTCATCATTTCTAATGGCTGAGTAATATTCCATTGTATACATAAACCACATCTTCTTTATCCATTCATCTTTCGATGGACACCAAGGCTCCTTCCACAGTTTGGCTATTGTGGACATTGCTGCTAGAAACATCGGGGTGCAGGTGTCCTGGCATTTCACTGCATCTGTATCTTTGGGGTAAATCCCCAGCAGTGCAATTGCTGGGTCGTAGGACAGGTCTATTTTCAACTCTTTGAGGAACCTCCACCCAGTTTTCCAGAGTGGCTGCACCAGTTCACATTCCCATCAACAGTGTAAAAGGGTTCCCTTTTCTCCACATCCTCTCCAACATTTGTGGTTTCCTGTCTTGATAATTTTCCCCATTCTCACTGGTGTGAGGTGGTATCTCATTGTGGTTTTGATTTGTATTTCCCTGATGGCAAGTGATGCGGAGCATTTTCTCATGTGCTTGCTGACAACTTCTTTGTAACCTCATTAAAGACCTTCAACTGGCACCACCACTCTGCTAAGCCACTCCCAGATTCCAACTCTCACAAACTGTGTGATATAATAAATGTTTGTTCTTTAAAGCTGCTATATTCAGGGGGTAATTTGTTTTCTAGCAATACAGAACTAAAGCAATCAATTTTACAAGAAGGGTAGGCTTCTTCCCTGCCCAGAGGGCAAGTCTTCACTGAAGCAAGATAATCATGACAATCTCATTGTCTATGACTACATTTTGCATAGTGAGACATTAGCGTTAAATATGCGAGAGGGCTGCAAAGGTTTCCTCACTCTGAGAATGTCACACATATTACCATTTCTGCCTCAAAAAGTTGTTATCTGGGGGTGACCATATGGCTCAGTCATTAAGTGGCTGCCTTGGCCTCATGTCATGATCCTGGGGTCCTGGGATTGGGGTTCGAACCCCACATCGGGCTCAGTGGAGGGCCTGCTGTTTCCTCTCCCTTTGCTGTTCTCCCTACTTGTACTCTCTGGTTCTCCTTCTGTGTCAAATAAATACATAAAATCTTAAAAAAATAAATAAATAAAAATTGTCTGAATATGACACCTAGAACTGTGGCAGCAATTTCAAGATCATGAGAAAAGGCAGGAATTCCTACATATGTGTAAGAACACAGTGTGAACAATGCAGTGCAAAGATAAAGGAACCCAGGCCCCTGATGGATTTGTGAGGTTATCCAGCCCTGGAGTTCCCTGAAACCCTGAAGTTCTTAAGGGGTGGGGCGGGGGGAGGGTAACAAATGCCTTTAATGCTTAAGCCCCACCTAATTAGGCTTTCTATCACTTGCAGCTGAGAACACCCTAACTGGAAAGAAAACTCTTGTATTTGTCAGTTGGCTTTGCCAAAACAAATACTATAAACTGGGTGACAAACAATGGAAATCCATTTCTCTGAGAAGTCTGAGATCAGGGTGTGAAGCATGTTGAGAATATAATGAGAATCCTCCTCATAGTTTGCAGATGCCTGCCTTTTCACACTGTCCCCACACAGCAGAGAGAAGAGGAGGGGGATGAAAGAGGGATGGAGAGAGTTCATGCTCTTCCTTTTCTTATAAGGACACTCATCTCATCATGGGAACCTCACACTTATAACCACTTCTAAACCTAATTACCCCCCAAAGGCTCTACTTCCAAATACCATTACTTTGGAGGTTAGGAATATAAATGTCCTTTTTTTAAATGAATTCTATGATTGCATAAAAATTCAAAGGAATTTTGGAAGAAAATTTATCTATTTTTTAAAAGATTTTATTTATTTATTTGTGAGAGACACAGAGACAGAGACAGAGACACAGGCAGAGGGAGAAGCAGGCTCCCTTTGGGGAGCCTGATGCAGGACTCAATCCCAGAACCCCGGGATCATGACCTGAGCCAAAGACAGATGCTCAACCACTGAGCCACCCAGCCATCCCAAAATTTATCTATTTTTGATGCATTTATAAGCTAGTAAAATTCTTGGAAAATAATCAGGTAGCATCTATGAATATTTTAAAAGCACAAAGGCCAATCAAATATATCATTTCTAGGAATCTTTCCTATAGAGAATTTTCTAAGTGAGTAAAAATGTATTTCTACATAGTTGTTTTTCAACATTGTTTATAATATAAATTTAATTAGAAGTAACCTAAATGCCCAATCAATAAAGGGATGATTAAATAAATTCTAGTACATACAATTCTGTGTAATTGTCTAGAAGAATGAATTATATTACATAAACTCACATGGGAAGAGCATCAGTGAAAACTAGGGGGAGAAAAGCTTGTTAAAGTCCATTTATATATGGAGGTATGTGTAATGTCTGGGAGAATATACCCCAAAGTGTTAAACTGTTATCAGAGAGATTGGACATTTTTTATGTACCTCTAAATAACTTGAAATATTTCAACAAAAACGTTGGTTTTTTTTAAAAGAAAACCTTATTGAAGTATAATTAACATAGTGTTATATTAGTTTCAGGTGCACAATATAATGATTCAGCAGTTTTATACATTTCTCAGCACTCATCATGATAAGTCTATATTCTTAATCCCTTTTATCTATTTCACCATTCCCCTCCCCAAAAAACCTCCCCTCTGGCAACTACCAGTTTGTCCTCTGTATTTGTTAAAATAGAATAATTTTCCTGATTTTAAAAGAATTTTAAAATAAAAATAATGCAATGTATCTATCCAAAATTAATTACTCAAGTTAAGGATATGTACAGTGGTCTACATAAGACATAGCTATATCTAATTTCAGAGTTATGTATTAGTAATATTTTGTCAGGTATCCCTGCTCAATGTAATTTTTAAAGGAAATCTACTGCAAAAACTGCACTGAAAATAAGATCCATACCCCCCACTCCTTCCATAATTGCAGCCACTCTCCTTTTCCATGACCACCCCCACGACACAAATAATTGGATTAGCATCCCCCAAAAAAGGAGCTAAGGAGAATGTAGAAAAGGTAAAGATGGAAACGAAGTGGTCTCACCTATGATCATGGGAAAAGCAATCAATCAACCAATAATAAAGATAACTGTGCGAGTCTTAATTTTGACCAAAAATCCATGAATTTTTTTGATATGAATATGATTTGAAGTATTATTTTCCTCACAGTGGTTCCAGAACAGAGTTTGCCCTGGCTAAACAGCTGCTCTCTTTATCCCTCGGGCTATCAATGACAAAGAAGCCTGGACACAAGGGCTTGCTGAGAGTCTCCAAACCAGAATGACCTCCCCAGGACCCTGAATCTGCAAGAGCAACCTTTCTAAGTTTCACCTCCTGAAACTGAATGACTTTGCATCATTCCCTGAAAGAGAACCCACATTTATGGGATAACCATTCTTCTCTGATTCCAAACTGCTTCCAGAGCAAATGTGCCCCAACATGTCATACGAAGGAGGTGAGTACCCTTACCCAAGAGATGGTTAGTAAATTAAGAAGTGGGCAGGTTTTTGAGAGCTTTCAGAAATGAAGTTTTCTAAAGTGAGAAAATTGGCTCTTGGTGGCTGGAGGTGGAGGACTTAACCTCCTTTCCTTGTTAGTTTTTCCTTTCCGTCTTTTTACCACGTTAGTATCCCCACAACACTCCTTGAGGAAGTAATGCTCATAAACAAGACATTCTTGTTATCAGCCTGCCTGTGTGAAAGCAACCTGTGAGGTCACTATAGTTCGCTCTAGACAGACTGGGAGGAGCTTGAGCTGCTCTAGCCTTTCCCCTCCGCTCACCCAAAGGAGGTAAAGACTGAAGGAAGCCACAGCTACCTTCATGAAGTGACTGACCACAGGGTTCTGTATGGCCCACCTTAGGAACAGTTTGTGCAAATCCCCAAGGAGCTTTCAAGTTTTTTCTAAATATAAAAAAGTTTGTTAACAGTGAGACACATAAAAAATAAATCAGGGGTGGGGGGGGTTCACCCCTCCATGATGTGATTAATGTCTGAAGCTACTCAAATTATGGTCTAGTGAGGAAAACTTCAACAAAAAAATCTCTCTTGAATATTAAAAGATTCTACTTGTTTTGTAATCTGCATTTTTATTCCCCAAGGGCCTCTCATTCCTGGTCTAATTCTGCAAGATTCTATCTTTTTTTTTTTTAGGCTGCACATTTTGATGTTAGTATCAGCCTTATTGATGAATGGTCCCAAGTTTGGAAGTATTTTGAAAGCTGCCCTTGTCTGCCGCAGTAGGGATGCACAAACCTGGTACGTCAATCCTTTGATGGTGAAAATCTCTGACAGGGTTTGGACATTCACAGTTCTGCTTATATTATTCTGCCAAATTGCATCATCTGAATTCAGCAGTTTAGCTTTTTCCTTTCTATCTTTCTTCTTAGAAAACTTTTTTCTTTCTTTTAATCTCTTTATGCCCTTAGAGCAAATTTTAATAGTCACCTAACCAAAAGAGAAGATACTTAAAACTAATAAAAGAGTCAGAAAGACAGATAGTAGAAAATGGGTTTAATCAGAACTCTCTAAGGCAAAGTTTCTAAAACTTGATAATTCCATAGAGATCTTCAAAAAAAAAAATTGAACTCTATTGTTAACTCAAAATGTTTTCTAACTTCATGACATGAGCGATGTATAAACATAAAATGAGGTATGAATTCTTTATGCTTATATTCCTTATGTGAATTTTATTAGTCAACTAATACTGATTGCATAAATGAAAGCACCAAAGATCTCTGTTGCTTGCACATTAAATTTTTTTTTTTTTTTAATTCACAGCTGGGTTTGGCTGATGTCAGGTAGACTAGGTAAAGACTAGCCCCAGGTTACAAGTAGAATCAGTTCTCCTCGTCTTCATTTTGACATCAGAGGCTACACGGAGTATGGGGTTTTGTTGTTATTGTTTGGGTTTTTCGGCTCTTTGAGTTTTGTTTAGGTTTTTTTTAATGATGTATTACTGGACTAAAGAGGCAATGCCAAACCATGCACACATATTTAAAGCCTCATCATGTTTATTAACATTCCAGCCAGGTCCAGCTTCAATGGGGCAAGGAAATATCTTACTTTACTCTAGTCGAGGTACTGCAAAGTCCCAAGGCAAAGAGCATGGATGAATAGATCTATAAGAGGAAGTATATGAAGAATTGAGAACGACAGCTGCTTAATCCACCACAGTCTCCTTCAAATAATAATTATTCACTTTGCTCCCTTTTGCGAGGTACTCGCCCCCACCCCTGCCTCTCAAGACATTTTAATTAAAAAGTCTCATCCAGTCACAGCATGGGGTTCAAAGTTCAGGATCTGTGCTTTACCCTGGGGCCGGATGTGGCTCTTCCCAATCTAGATATTTACAAGCCAAAACAAACCCAAGGAATCTGTCACCCTCTGCCAACAAACAATCATAAAACAGGGACAAGAAATAGCAGTAAACTCTCTTATCTGAAAAAAGGGAAGATTGGAAGGCATATGGGGTCAACTGGTCCACAGACACTCTGAAACAGGGATATATCAGCCAGTTTCTCCACTAGGGTAGGGAACAGTCCTTTATTCAGGCCCTGGCTCTGCTCCCTGGGACAAAGGGCCCAGTCCATTGTTCTCCACAGCCCTGCTCTGCCTCCGGTGTGATTTTTCTTTCCACCCTTTGGGGCCACATCTGAAATAGTATTGCAGAACATGAGCAGCTCTCTCACCCACTTGCTACCTGTAGAAAGTTGGGATCCCAGAGCTTTTTGATCCATCTCAAAGTCAATCTCTTCATCTAGCATGGCAGCACTTTTGCAAACATGGCTCTTGAAAACCTGTTGGATTTTTGATGCCGTTAATTACAGCCACTCCATGTACCAAAATCCACACTGTAGTTTTTGTGAGGCCTCTCTCTAGATTTAATTACAAGTACTTTGAGTTCATAATCACTTTTCTCAAAAGTCATTTTGTCCAGGTGAAGGTATCTATGCCAGACATTGCCTTAAGGTCGGTCTTAATGAGGTTGTGCCTGGATTTTGTCATTTCTGTGAGGCTATTTTTTAGTAGGTCTTTCAAATACAAGGTGTTTTTAAATTTTATCTCTTACTGAATGGAAAGGAGAAACAATTTTATTTATCAACCCTACAGCTTCTGGAATTTCGAGGTTCTCTACATCCCCTCTCAATTTTGCCTACAAACTGGCCAGTTTTTCTGAGCTCATCACTTTCTTGTTGTACCTTTTTGAATGCAGCAAATTACAGCCTGTTCACATTATCACATTATCAACATTCTGATTGAGAACCTTCTGTCTGCCACAGGTTCATTAAGTACTTTTTTTTTTTTTTTGCCTTTGGGCCACTGAAAGCAACGGTTTTGCCAGTGTTTTGCTGCCACATAAACAGCTTGCCTCTTTTCCAGCTTCCTACGGCATTCTGCCTTCTCTAGTGAGGGGTGCTGCAAAGTCACAAGACATAAGCTTGGCTTGTAGAACAGAGAATGCTGGGATAGAGAGAGATGAAAAATTGGGAAGAATGATCCAATTTACCACCCTGATATAAATCAACACATTTTGTAAATTTGTTTAAATACTCACAAAAACAACAAACCTCAAGGAAATAGCATTAACAATGTAATGACTTTTTTTTGTTTATATCAAATCACAGCTCAAATGTTAATACTGCTTTTAGGCGTGTTCTTTAGAATATGACTTTACCACCATATGCCGGGTGATGACTCAAATCTCTTAGCCCAATTCTGAATTTTAGCTCCTACAAAGTCATCATTTATTTCATACAGTATGAGATATTTTGGCCTTCACTTGGCTTACACATGTCATTTACAGATCAAGTCTGACTGCATGCCTTTCTCACTAGTCTACCTCAATCACAGTAGCATACAGTAGCATACAGTCATATGATTCTTTGGTTAGAATTATTTGATTATAAGATAATCTCCCTGATGATCTAGAACATGCCCCTGTGTTCCTATCAGTGCCAGCCAATTGTTAGTAATGTGTTGGCCCAGGAATGCCCGAGGCCAATCACCTGGGTTCATATTATTTATGGCAAGGTCCCATAGACATTTTCGCTGACCAGAGTCAATGGTGGTGGCTGTACCAGCCTTTGTGTTTTTACATTTGCAAGATGCACCTCAGTGCCAAAGATAAAAGAGCACTGGAGGTCCTGGAGGGTGCACAGCACATCCAAGGGCCATATAGTGAGGTCATGGGTAGAGAGAGAGGGAAGGAGTGTGGATCTGGGGCTTTGACTTTATTGGCATCCAAGTGTGGTTCCCTAGGGTTTCTTGGGTTCACTCTTTATTGGAGAATTTACAGCATCCCAAGCAGGAATTGGGGTACAAGAAAGAAAAATTGGGTTGACTCAAGCAATCATCTATCTAGGTGACACAGGACTTTCTGAAAAGGGACCTTCACAGGTAAGGGCAGCCTAACTCCTTAGCATAGTTGTTTAGCTAGTAGCTGTGTCATACAGCTGGCAGTATGTTTATTTGAGATGGACTTATTTGAAATGGATACCTCAGCAATCAAAAGCTTGATGTCAGGCACCTAAATTACAATCAAAAAGGTTAATGTCAGGCACACTATATAGTGTTAAACATTTTTCATGTTATTTTTGGTATGAAAACACAAGCATTTTTCAATCTCAGCACTCACATATGAGTGAGGATATGGTCTATAGATCCCCAAGCCGAGAACACTGATCTGAAGGGTTATGGGGGATTTTAAATAACATGACATTGTTTAAAGAGCTTAACCCAATACTGAGTAAGTGCTCAGTAATTTTCAGTTTCCTTCTCTTCCCTTTTCACTTTATAGATTAGACTTTCATAGTCCACAGTGAGCATTAATTTGTTCAGCGCTGCCTTCAGGTGGAACATCTGCATAAATCTAGCTTTGTGAATATTTTTAAACTGAGAGATTTTCCATCTGTTTTGGAGTTATAGCGGTCCACATTATCCTCACTTGAGCTCTTAATGATATATGTGTGATGGAAACAAGACGTCTTAACGTGTAAGTATTCACTGCCTCCCCAGTCCTGTCTGTGCAGATTCTACCCTTCCCCCACCACCTTAAGCAGGTCTTTCTTTGCCAGTCTAGTTCTTGGTGTTTTTGTAATGCAAAATTAGAAGACAGGGAGAGCAACTGGGCCAGAGCTGCAGTCAAGCAAAGGGAAAGGATATTTGCTTTCTGGGTCAGCCCTGGTTTCTTTCTTGTGGAGAATCCAGGTAATGAGCAAAGCAGAAATGAAACCATAAAAAGAAGCTGAATTCTAAATTGATCTAAATAAGAAAGAGCTTAAGGTGGGGGCAGGAGGAAGAACACAGAAAAGCCATAAAAGGTGGGTGTCAGGGGAATTGGGGGATTTTAAGAAGACTGCAAAAAACACGGAGTACGAAAGAAGTGTGGAAGACAGATAATATTTTTTAAAGTATTGTTGTGGGTTATGGCACAGATCTCCCTAACAGTTCTTGAGAAATGCACATAAAATATTAAAATGTCTTTTAATTTCTGTTGGGCTACTGGAGTATATATTTCTTCAAATGGAATGCTATGCTAAAATTGATTCATCTGAGCCCTGTACACACATATACACACTTTATATTTGGATCATATACAATCCTTCCTAACTAAACAGCCAGGATCCGGTTACATATTCTCTTTGAACTCAGCCTGGGTCTCTATCTGATCTTTTGCCCACCCCAACGTGGGCAACCATCTCCTTCCAGACTGTAAGAGAGAGAAATAATCTTCTATTATATTTGAACCAATGATTTATGGAAGTATCTGTTATTGCAGCTTAGCCTATACCACAATCAATACATTTAGAATATGTTGCTTTCAGTTTAAGGAATTATTAATTAATAAATAATGTAACTTTTATATACCACTTTCCATATTATGCAAATAATATGATGTTCAGTCCAAAAGTTCAGTCATCAGAGAAGTGCCATTCACTGGCATGAGAATTCATCTCTTCCTGTATAATTATGTTGTGATTGATTAAAATAAAGTTCAGACTTACAAAACTAGAATAGTGAGCCAGCTGATAGCTGTACATTCTTATAGCATTTATTCACTTATTTAGTAAAATTTTTGAATGGTTTCCAGTGTCCAGTCCAGCACAAAAAGAACTTGGAAGTTATCTCTCCTATCCACATAAAAAAAGCTGAATCAACAACAATTCTGGGATCCATTAGAGAACTGAGGTCATAGGGCAAACCCTTGCCTCAAAAATTATAGAGACAGATAGGTGAATCCCACGCAGGAAAAAACCTTCTAGAGACCCATTAATGGCATAGGAAACCTAAATTGTAATTGACAAATTGCTGGAGGCTCTGTGCAGACAAATTTGAGAATTAAAAACTCCAGAGTGGGATCCAGCCTTGGGAAGGTGGAATGAGTTTTATCTCCAAAAGCCCTACCAGGTTCTCATAGAAAAGATCAGAGGAAACTCTCCACTGTGTCTGGCAAAGAACCATAAGAAATATAAGAAATATTGAATTCTTACTATGTAATGTACCAGGCAATGTATTTGTTGGAGTTACAGTGATGTTAAACAAAAGCTCTCCCTTTGTGGAGCTTTTTTCTTTTTCTTTTTTTTAAATATTTATTTGAGTGAGAGAACGAGCAAATGAGGGGAGGGGAGGGAATCTCAAGCAGATTCTGTGCTGAGTACAGAGCCTGATACAGGACTTGATCTCATGACCTGAGCTAAAACCAAGAGTCAGATGCTCAATTTATTGAACCACCCAGGTGCACCTCTCTTTGTGGGGCTTATGTGCTAGTGAAGAAATAGGATAATAAACAATAGAATTTCAATCAGTGATAAGTGGTATGAAGAAAATAAGGTAAAGCAAGGCCTAGAAAGTGATCAGGGAGGAAAGTATAGCTATTTCAGATAAGGTGGTCAGGGAAGATCTCCCTAAGAGGTGGCATCTGAGCTGAGGTGTGAATGGATTAGAAGCTTGCTTTGTAAATGCAGGTAGATCCATATTCAGTCCATTAACATTCTTCCTTCTGACCTTCTAGACATTCATGGACACCATGGATCCCAGAGAGAAGCTGACAGAAACAGTCTGACCTCCAATGTATCAGTGAGGTCAACTGCTTGATCTCTGGTACCTAAGATTATTGCAGGGAAATGTTTGATGAGGAAAAGAAAGTAATCAAATTCCTGGATGAGTCATGCAATAGGTCTGTTCCCCCCAAAACCTGTCAATCTTTCAAATAAACCCTTCTGAATTTTGTGATCTATTTGTCGAGATTGTTTTTCATGAGCTGATTAATTATAGTATATTATGATAATGTTCTTCATTAGGTAGAATGATCTGTGATTGATTAATATAGTTCCCATTTATTTGAATAATATAACTTTATTTCTATTGTTAGTCAAATATACTATTTTCAAGTGGTTAGATATAGTATCTGTAGTAATTTTTATTTCAGAAATTGGGACCCCTTGTGCCTATTTTAACATAATTTCTACCCCACTCCTATCCTCCATTTATCTATAAAGTAATTCTCATTTATCACACAGTTGTTTATATTTTTAAAACCAGAGGAGGGGGTACTTGAAAAGCCGAGAGTAATGGTTTATACACTGTGCACCCGGAAGTAGTGATGTAGATTTGCCTTGGGAGGCAGGTAGAAAGCAGAGAGAAAAGGAGAGGCAAAGAGGCTGGCATTGGAAGAATGAGAGGTGGAGACTTCAGGCCCACATTTGTCAAGAGAGCCAGGCTATGCTGCAATGGCATACGATCTCAATGGTATCCTATCATGAATGTTTATTTCTCTCCCCACAAACACTAGCATAAGGCAAAAGACCTCTTCCATCTAGTAAGCGTAGGGTCCAGCTGTCATCATAGTGTGATGCTATTATATATCAATACATAGACTCCACTGTCTGCAATGGGAAGAAAGGAATGGAGGATCCACAGGGGTTTTAGGGCCGGAAAGCCATCACATGGTCTCAAGCTAACTTCAAGGGAATCTGGAAGACCTAAGCAACCACCTGGAATACACAGGAAGCCCAAAATATTTCTGCCAACAAGCCCTACCGCCACTTTGAGGAGGGCAGCTATTTATTTATTTACTTATGTATAATGTTTCCAAGGGATATTTTACCTGAAGAATGCATTTTCTAGCTAAAAAAAATATATATATGAAGGCACCGATCCAAAAATAAAGTGATTATTTCAAGGGGCGCCTGGGTGTCTCAGTCAGTTAAGTGTCTGGCTTTGGCTCAGGTCATGATCTCACACTGGGCTCCCCGCTTCTCCTACTGCCTCCGCCCCTCCCCACTCCCACTTGTGCTTACTCTCTCCTTCTCAAATAAATAAAATCTTTAAATAACTCGATTATTTCAAATCTAAGATTGCCTCATTCTGGTATGCTTCTGAGAATATCAAACTTTTATGGTTTAACCAAGATCAGGAAGACTGTTGATAGATTGATATACTGACTTGTCAGAATTGACAAAAAAGAACATCATCCCATGTAGATGTTGAGCTTCTATTCTAGAACAATAGTTCTAGAACAGGGTATAAAGTATTGGTGACCACCATTCATTCCACCCCTTTTCTAGTTGGCCTTCTCAGGTCACAGAGACTAGAAACTTAAGATCTACATTTTCCAGACTGCCTTGCAGCTTGGATTCTGAATGTGATCTAGGCTTGACAAATCAGATGCACTCTGTGCGAGACTTGGCATTTGGAAGTACGATAGAGGCCTTGCCTCTGCAGTTTTGTTATGTCTTCTGGTAGGCCTCCTCACAGACACATTTGAGGTTTTCCATACTGCCCTCAGCTGTTCCAGTGGAGTGGGGCAGAGGGAGAGAGGAAATCTAAGCAGACTCCACACTCAGGATGGAGCCACAGGCTGGGCTCAATCTCAGAGCCCTGAGATCAGGACCTGAGACAAAATCAAGAGTCCCATGTACAACTGACTGAGCCACCCAGGCACCCCAATCTAAATGCTAACTTGAATTACAAAATATAAAAATGTTTTTGGTTTATGGTATTTGCAATACTGCATTTCCACATGTGAACTTTCTTTGTATAAAGTAATTTCATATATTCATGTTACAAAAAATTGGGACACCTGGGTGGCTCAGCAGTTGAACATCTGCCTTGGGCTCAGGTCACAGTTCTGGGGTCCTGGGATTGAGTCCCCCTTTAGGCTCCCTGCAAGGAACCTGCTTCTCTCTCTGCCTATGTCTCTGCCTCTCTCTCTGTCATGAATAAATAAAATCGTTTAAAAAAAAAAAGAAAAAGAAAAAATAAGTAGAGAAAAATAATTTCATCAAAGGGGAGTAAAATAAGTCTAAATCTAGTTATAAAGTGTGAATTAAAAATTCATAACTAAAGCAATCAGCAATTAAAGTGTGAATAAAGTGTGAATTTAAAAAAATTCATAACTAAAGCAATCAGCAATTACAGGATAAGTCACCATTGTATATAGTATTCATTGTATATAGTATTCATTATGTATAGTATTGTATATAGTATTTGTATATAGTATATAGTATAGTTGAATACTATATACAATTTATATTGTATATAGTATATACTATTAAAAGTAATAGTATACTATTATAAGTATACTTATATACTATTTATATCATAGTCTAGTCACTATGCTACAGAAATAGCTTTCTTATTTTGTTTTTACAAATATTTCTCTATACCAATTATACCCTTAAAATAGTTTTTCCATCTCTATCCATGTCCACTGCTTTCTGTAAAGAGTGTATCTAACTGGGTACTATTTGTCTTTCTAGGTTAAGAAGAAAAGTCTGAAGTAAGCTATAACTAAGTTCTTCACAACCTTGCTCTTCAACGTGTGGTTAAAAAAAAAAAAAAACAAAGCAAATAAACAAAAAAAGCAAAAATAGACCCATAAATACAGAATAAGCAAACTGGTGGATGCCAGAGGGCAAGGCAGTGGGAGGAGGGGCAAAATGGGTGAAGGGGAGTGGGAGGTATATAGGTTTCCAGTTACAGAATGAATAAATCACAGGTTTGAAAGTTACAGCATAGGGAATGTAGTCCGCGGTGTTGTAATAGTGTTGTATGGTGACAGATGGTAGTTATCCTTGTGGTGAACATAGGATAATGGACAGAGTTGCTGAATCACTATGTTGTACATTTAAAACTTATGTAACATTGTGTGTCAACTATACTTCAATTAAGCAAGCAAGCAAGAGTATGGTCCTTGAACCATCAGCATCACCTAGGAGCTATTAGGAATGCAGAACATACCCAAATGTATGCGTTAGGGATTTGGAGCAGAGCACAGATGTAATCAAAAGTTTAAAAGTACAAACTTTGAAGAAAAGTTAAGAGCTTCTAGAATTCAAATACTTAAAGGAAATTGAAAAATAATCTTCTAACCTTAGTCAGAGAATGGTTTCTGGCTGTTCACACTCTCTAGCATTAACCAGAAAAGTAATTAGTTCCATATAAAGGATGAGAGTTTCAGGCGAGGCATAAAATTAATAATGGAACATCTCTTTATTTGAGGGTCTTTAAACATATATTGGGTAGAATCCCATCATGATCTAATTGTGGCCTTGACTAGATGTGGAAAGATGGATTCTATAACTCTTTAAGGTCTTTTCTAACTAAACAGTCAATGAATGTTCTCTGTATAAATAAAATTCCATCGTGAAAATCAACTCAAGTACCTCGTACCTTCCGCCATGCTATTTTCCAAGCTTTGGCTGGAATATTCAGAAATACTGGCAGCTATATTACCTCTTCTGAAGAAAAAATAGGGAGTACAATTCTTGATCCTTTTCATACTGGCAGTTTTAAAGACTTTTAGTGCATTCCTCATACTTACTTGAATTCATATTCTTATGTACTTAATAAGTTATTTTCCTGCCAGTTTGACATATTAACTCATGTCTGAATTAAAGGCCTTATTAAATGTCTGAGTCAAGAACAGGAAGACTGATCAGAGATCTGTTGCTGAATCCCATGTGGTTTCTATCTGGTAACTTTAGGGTGGCCAACCATCCCTTTTTGCCTGGGACTGGAATGTTTACCCAGACACGAGACTTTCAGTGCTGAGGTCAAGACATTCAGTAACATTATAATTCAGTAATACATCTTTCTGTGAATGCATGCATGTATACATGCTTATATATACCTGCTCACACACATTTGTCATTTTCATGTTCTTCTTGGTTTGACTTCACTTTAGAAGACAGAATAACAAGCAAATAAATATATACCTCTTTCCAATGTATGTGCTATATGATGAGCTGCACCACTAACCCAGTAGTCAGCTGTTTATCAACTCATTTTTTAAAATGGGTAAGAAAAAATCTGAAGTTCCATATCTGTATTGTGAAATAAAAAAGAAAAATTCTCTAAATAGAGACATCTTATCTTGCCTATGGTACAAGTGAACAGTTAGTGAAATGGTGCCTCCCTTTCAGCCTTGTAAATCCATTTTTCCAAGAGTAAATTCATTTTCATCTTGTGAGGCTGACAGACTGAACTTCACACACTGCAACCGGGGGAGGGCATACTCCGAGCCAGGTGGCTCGTCATGTGTAATGAAAGGGATTTTCACCATCTTGTCAATCTCATTTTTTCAAAATATTCATAAAATTGTAGAATTGGCTGTATCTGTTTCTCTTAAGTAGCACTTCAGTGTAAAACAACTGATACTGAATTACTCAACTTAAAACTTTTTAGACCAGAAATGTTTCAAGGATATAGGAACATTGATTGAATCAGTGAAAATCCATGAATAGAGAATGATACTGAAAAAAGAAGCCCTCCCCACCAGATGTCACCATTTGAGGCAGTTATTAAGTAAGTTTTTTCCTTTGAAAACATGTATCTAATGGGGAATATTAAACATTTATTTTGCTGCCCCAGTTAGACTATATTACAGAGTAACCAAAACAAAACAAAACAACACCACTTGATGAAAGAAAGTGTTATTTCATAGAAAAGTATCACCTACTAAGAGAAAAGGAAGGATTGAATTAGATTTTAATCATTGTTGATCCCTAATGAAATTATTGACCTAGGAAAGGTTGTCAAGTAGTGTTAAAAAGCATTAAGTGCATGTTTTATGGGGGATCTGTTATAAAGTGCCAAAGCAAAACTACAAAGATTTCTTTCTAGTCACAGGAGAAAAACATAAGTGTACGTTCATAAAAGGATCAGATTTTCAACACCCGAATCCAGTGCTCAAATTTAGCCCCCTGAATGGTGGAGCCATCAAACATTATGTCTCCTGATGTGACACACAAAAAACCACAAACTGTCACCTGTGGCATATTCTAGCCAAAATGTTTAACATAACCTGAACAGAAGTTTAAACCAAACTTTCAGCATAAGAAAATAGTGTGGATGGGGGAAGTTCAATGATAGCACCAGAAGAAGCCCAGACAAAACCAAGACGAATCATTCTGTTGGGGTCCTTGGTCGGATCTGTTCAACAAGTCAGTGTACAATGGGGAAAAGAATTAAGGATGATGCTAGAATATAAGAAAACCAAGAGCCATAAAAACTAGATTCAACACGTAGGACTTACTAGCTCTAAATGGTATTATGAAGATAATTGAGAAAATCTGATTCAAGATAGACTATTAGATAAGATTAAAATTTTGACTCACAAAGGGAAAGATCATTAGAAAACCAAGATACAAAACAACTTGCTTTGCAATCATTTCACTTTTATAAAAATACATCCATATATAAAAAGTATCTGAAAGCAAATCAAAAAGATATTAAAAATAATCTCCAATGGTGGGAATATAGTGCTTTTCTTTTCTTAATTTTTGCTTATCTTATTTTCTAGCTTTCTCAAGGTAGCAGTGTTTGTAACAATAAGATTTTGTGTGTGTGTGTGTGTGTGTGTGTGTGGTTTAAAAACTATAAGAATTAAACACTGAGGGTGGGAGTGCCCATGATTTAATGCCCTTAGAATTTTAGACCTCTCTGGTACCTCACACTGATTACTGAAATAATTTTCAATGACTTTAAACAGATAACTCTTAATCTTCGGTAAGGACTATTGGTGAAGATTTGCTCATCTCCTTTTGTTTATTGCTAATAATATATCTTCTGAACATAAGAAAGTGATTCTGTTTTAAAGGAAGGAAGGAATTAAAAACAGAAGAGCAATGAAAGGAAATCTGTGAAGAGGGTATTGGGCAAGGACAGAAGTGAGGAAAGAGATAGGAAGCACATGATACCTATTTTGAAGTATGATGATACACACGTGAATGAAGTCTCTGCAGCCCGTACCTCTCCACCTAGCTATCTTCAAATCATCCCTTTGGGAAGCTTTCTGTCTTTCCAAGTCTCTGCACAGCCGTTTTAGCCCTAAAAACAATCTCAACGTGCTATATTAACTACCTATCCACTTACCTCTTTCTGTCTAGACTGAGGGCAAGGGACAGATTTTTGAAACCACTGTATCTCAAGAATCAAGCACAATGCCTGGAATAGAATGGATGCTTAAGTATTGACTCAATCAGAGGAAGCCCTCCAAGAAAACATAAACTAATATTTATAATGGGGCAAGAAATTGCCCCAGCCACTAATATTGCATCTCTATATGTCACAGAAATTAAAAAAACACATTCTGAAGTAAATGAGATCCAAAACAACCGGGGAAATCCTGCCAAGAAGGCTGTAGTCTTCAGGAAATCAATGCTCCACAAGATCAGCTGACAAGATCAGCTATTTTAGCCTCTGCTCTGTTTGCAGATTTAAGATTGCAGAGGGCACCTTCCACAAGAGATTGGTCAGTTTCCTGAGTGTGTAGCATTCAGCCCCCCAGGGACCCTCTAGTACCTCCTCCATCTTACTGGGAAGTCAGAGTTGAGTCATAATTGTAGGTCCAGGGCCAGGCCTGCATTTTAAATCCCCAGATTCACAAATGAAATCCCTAACATGCCAGACTCCTGGCTCCATTATTTAGTAGCTATATGACCTTGAACTCAGATTCCTCATCCAGAAAAACCTGATTCTAGGACTGTGCCAGGACATTGTGTGAGTAAGAAATGAAGTGATTCATATAAAACCCTGGACAGTGCCTGGCACCTAAGGGTTCCATAATTACCAGCTCTTGCTATTGTTACTATTCTCCCTCACAGTAAAGAATTCCACTACGCACCCAATTATCCCAGAGGCCTCCATACCCTTCCCACAGTGAATTGGCAATGTCAGCAATTAGCATCGATGACTGCTCCTTTTTTATGGGATACAAATGAAAGCAGTGGACATAAAACACAGGTCTCCCAATATCTAGCTTATGCTCACTTCTTGGCAGCCTCATCATTTTCACCATTTCCTTTACACCTCTGAAACTTCAGCTTTAAAAGCCACGGTCATTTGTTTATCTTCTTGAGGATATGACTTTCAATGGGAATCTACCTTAGCTGTTATTTAAGAACAAAAAGCATAAAACACTCTTCATCTGCCCCCTTCAGGTAAAGATGACATTTAACAATAATTGAGAAAGTAACTGTTTTCCAAAAGACACTCATGATTTACAAGTGTACCCACCATTGTGTGATTTTGCTCCTTAAAATGATTTGTATTGCCTATTGAAACTCCGATCACACTTTAAAAACTTGAAAACAGAAACTTTCACATCTATTTTAAAATTTCTCAAAGAGTTTAAGCGAATTATTAAAGTCAGTTGTTGAAAATAAAAATGCAACATGTGATTAATTTATAAGAACTGATTGATATCAAGGAAGACTTGTAAGCATAATTTTTTTTTAAAGATTTTATTTATTTATTCATGAGAGACACAGAGAGAGACAGAGACACAAGCAAAGGGAGAAGCAAGCTCCATGCAGGAAGCCTGATGTAGGACTCGATCCTGGGACTCCAGGATCACACCCTAGGCCCGTGCTAAACTGCTGAGCCACCCAGGGATCCCCAAAGACTTGTAAGCATAATTTTAAGCAAACTCTTCTTTTATTGTGGGTGGGCTGAAAACAAATGGTAAATGCGGTCTGAAATTGACCTGTTCTGTGTGAATCTGTCTTGTCTTGAAGTATCTTTTTTTGAGATGACATGAAAAACAAGTCTCTAATTAACCTGAACTTGAGCCCCAACTTTTAAATTATTATTAAGCCAAGATTTTTTTAATTATAAAGCAATTCAAATTATAATGCTTTCACTAAAACCTGTTGATCATATTAATATATATTTACTTATTAACAATTATATTTTGCTGGAAGCAAAAAATATTTTTGTTTCACTGAGAGAAAAAGATATTTTAAAAATATTACTTACCTTTGCCTTTTAAAAAAATTTTTTTTGTGTGTTTTAGAATTAACATGATATAATAGGACAATAGTGCACATAGACTATTTACAAATACATGATTATATGTTAGAGATGTCTGCCCAAAATATTTTTTACTAATCAGGGTGTATAATTTAAAAAGCTTAAGCGCCACTGCCCTAAATCAATTTTTTCCCTAAGTATGGTTTGAGAAACATCTGTGTTAGCATTGCCATAGGGCCTAAGCCCAGGAAACCTGACTTTCAGCATGTATAGTTGGGATCTGGAATGTGCATTTTTAACAAGTACCCCTGCTTAAGGCAGTTCACAAGCTACATGTTGAAAAACATGGTGTTGAAGGAAATAAAAAGCATTTTGTGGAGCTCATGATTGCCTGTGAATAAGGCTGGTAAGTGGTAGTAGCCATATGCAGTGCCCATAATCAGCTGTCTCCTCATTCATCTTAAGGGAAATAATTTGCAAAGCTGACTTCGCTCAAGTGTATAATCCCCTGACCCTCAGTGAAAATATTGTTTCCTAAGAACGGCTCTGTAATAATTGCCCCTGTTAAAAATGTATGTTGCCCTGTTAAAAATGACACTCCTTTCTGTCACTTCAGGTGTTGTCACATGCATTAATCATTGTAGGCTCATCAGAGGATAAACTCATGGGAATTATTCAGTAAGTGTGATTTCATTTTGATTCATCAGAGAACCCAAGTTTAATAAATTTTTTAGAAGTCAGTAAATCAGTACATAAATAAATGCAAAAAAATTAAAAGCACTCGAAACAACCAGTATCACCCTTAGACCTGGGCAAGGGGCCACTGCCCTGAACCTTTCTTTGAAAGGACCTACATCATACACCTGTGTGCAGGTAACTGTATTAAAGAGCACACGGTGCCTCTGTTGTATAGGACTTAGCACTCATTAGAATGACTTTAAACCAAAAAATCTGCTGTTGTGACCAATACCATTCAGGGCCCATAGGAATTCTTCTATACATTGTTTGTTGTATAACCTGAGGATAAAAGGTAATCACTTCCAAATATTGGAAAGGTTTTGGTTATCCTGCTAAGAACATTAGAGGTGAGCATTTCTTTCAAGAGCAGAGAGAAAAGATAAGTTAATCAACTCAGCAAATCCTCTGAATGCAATCTAGCCTTGCTTCGTGTAGTATTTGTTTTCCAGAAGTGCCTGGCATCACTTTCTTGCTTCTCCAATACAAGATATTCAATGTTTAGCAAATCTTTGCAGTGGTTGCACCTGGCAGTGACAGAACATTTTGCAATATTAAACAATTTATATCACTTAAAGATTGATAAGTGTGTAGATCTAGACTGTCATTCATGAAATCAGATATCAATACTTTACACTGACAACCAGCTATGCCTTGAACACTAGCATGAACAGATAAGTTTATTTAAATGGAATATTCTAAATTAATTTTCCAAAATATTAAATAAAATTTCAGCTTTATTTAAAATCCTATATTCATTAATTATTAATTTTTCTTTTCTATTTGAATGTTACATATAATGTATTTTAGAATGAAATAGCACTTCATAACAATATATATTAAAAATATATAAACTATATTAAAATAACTCTAAACCTAAAATTTTCTATATTTGCTTTAATGTACATTCTTGATGAAAATATATTCACTTATTTCACATATTCAATATATCTTGGACACTTTTAGTAGAATTACTTTTTCTTTGAATTCCTTCAGAACACAAGTTATGAGAGCATATCGATCATAATAACACAGTGATCTTTACTGAAATGAAGACAAGAAAAATAAATTTAATTAAATAAATACATAATAAATTACAAATTGTGTCTCTTTCATTTTATTACTCATTTAACATTGCCAGTCCAACAACAAAACATCCAGACATGTGCAGTAACAATTAAACCAACTTGTCTTCGATATTTTTCGAAGAAAAATCATAACTTTAAATAGTTTTTGATTTTTCATCATGATAGTATAGTTGCCAAGGTAGAGGGATGTGACATATTTTATTTAACAGTGTTTTTAGCTTGATTTGTAACTTTTAAATATTTAGACATATGGTGTGTAGGCGTCCATTTGTACTTTTGCCTTGGACTACACGAATATTAGAGGGAGGCCTAGAAGCTATCCCAAACAAAAACAAGACAAAACAAAACAAAACAGAGACAAAACAGCAAGAAATTCATGAAGTCGTAGGCGCCACTATCATCTCTTTAGGCCTCTCAGTCAAACGACTGGTTTTCACCCCACTTGGGATATGCCACTTACAATCCTGCTGTGTCTATTCCTATAACAGAGCAACATTTCCAGATCGCTGGGGGTGTTCCAAAGTATGTTGTTTTTCATTGCTGAACCACTTCACCGCCTGGTAGGAAGGATGTTCTCCAGATTGAGAGAACCCACAGAAGAGTCAGCAGTTATTGGCTTTTGAGTGTGAACAGACACATGAAATTTAACAGGAAGTACAGCCTTTTGCGATGATGTCGGAGCTGTGGGAAGTCATCACATTCTGGGTGACACTGAGAGTCTATCTGCTCCCCACCAAGGTCACATACAGAAAGGAAAGCAAACACACTGGTGTCAAATTTCCTGCTGCTGCATGAGGAGCCAAAAGGTGTGCAACCACGTATTTAGCTGTGCCTACAATGATGCAGCCAAGTAACGTTCTTTCTCTCTACCCTTCCAGCGTACCTTGAGAGAGGCGGTTAGTCAGAGTTAGGTGATTCAGCAAACGAGCTTTGGCACCTGCCTGACCGTATTCAAATCCTAGCTCCACCAGTGATCAACCCATGACTTAGGGCAATTCTAGGCCTAGGCGTCCTCTTCTACAAAATGGGCACTAATAGGTGCTTACCCCAAAGGATGGCTGTGAGAATGACATGAGTTAAGTGCATACGATGGTACATGGGCATGTAGTAAGTGCCATGTGCATATGATGTAAATTTTTTTTTATTCCATAACTATGTCCCCATTTATAAGAGTCCAGAAGAGCAGCATTAGGACATTCTGTCTTGAGCTGACCGCTACTGCAGGTCCAAGGAAAAAATATTGTGATATTTGGATATTACAGGGCTTCTCTTATCCTAGACTTTGGGCTATTTAAATTGCACAATTCATTGGCATAAACACCTTTTTTCCTTTTCCCTTTCTTGTATAGCCCACACTCCCTTCTAAAACAGGATTTGTAGTAGCTGACATCAAAGCACACTTAGCAAAGATCAATGAATATCAAAACAAACAGATAGCTAATTACTTAGGATCACTGTATAGTTCTAGGTGAAGGCCCAACTGCTCCACCCCACCACTCCACCCCAATAAGTTGCCTGCCGGGGTAGTCTGGAGCCGAGACACTTGGGCAAGAATTGGTCTTAGGAGAGAGGTAGAGGCTTCTCTCTCAAGAATTACCTCACTGCCACATATGACAAGTTTATTCTCAAAACTCGTCTCTTCCAAACCCCCTCTCCCTTCAAGAGTTTTCCAAAAGAGTGTAAAGGTGGAGGATCAGAGGCAGGTTTCAGGAAGGCCTGGACCAGGAAAGATGAGCTAACAACTCCTGTGTTTACTCTTGCCGTATTTTTTTTTTCCAATGGAAGCCCTACAAATCTCTCTTGAAACCCAGAGGTTTTTGGCATAAAACTTGAAAAAGTCTGATGTAAGAGGTGAAAATGCTGTTTTTCAATCAGGCTCAAATTTCTGAAATAATGATCTTTTTGCATGTTTTCGGGAAGGATGTTGGTAATATGGTTACAAAATTTTTAGCAGACACATAAAATGTCCCTTCTATCGTCTTTATGCTCCCTCATGCAATTTCTACAGATGATTTACAGATTTACTGGATTCAAGCAATCTTTATATCAGACACCTTAGAACATTTTAGATGAGGTATGTTTGTTTTCTGGGGCTTTCTTAACAAGTTTCTAAGCTAGGCAAGGATCATGTCTTTTAAATCAAATTCAATGCAGTTCTTGGCACGGGATTTTGCATGCAGGTGTCCCATAAATGTTTACTGTTGATTATTTAAAAAGAAAACAATGGAAAAAATAGTTTGAATTTTGTGGGGTTTGGGGGAGAGGCAGGAGGAAGTGAGCTAGAAAACAGTAATCCTTATAAATTAATCACCATTTTTCCATGACTTAAAAAAAAAATACGCATCAAAACCCAAACAATACCGTGTCTAAAGGTATGTCAATACTTTTTTTTAAAAAAAGGGGGGTTAAAATACAAAAAGAACAGCATTAAAAATATTGTGAAAATAATTAGGCTGATTCTGTAAACATATTTAACACATTCTCAGGAGGAGAGGGGAGAAAGCATGCTTTCTTGACATCCTTCGAGTTCCCTCTGTTTGGGAAAGCCTCCAGTCATCTAAAAGTGCTTTGCTTAAGCCCGCTGGTGGTAACTTTGTACAGGTGTTCATTATGGAGCATATAGGCTAAGTTCCCTTTGTCACGAAACCCCAAAGTACTGTGACTTCAAGAAGGGGAAGTCTACTGGTCCCTCATAAGAGGCCAGAGCTGAATAGCCCAGGTGCGGGGGGCCAGCAAACACAACCTCCCATCAAATCTAGCCTGCTGTCTGTTTCTGTTCCTGAGGTAAGAACAGTTTGTACATATTTAAATGACTGAAAAAAAAAAAGTCAAGGGAAGTATATTGTGTTGCACATGAAAATTACATAAAGCTCAATCTTCGGTGTCCATTAAATAGTTTTACAGCAACACAGCAACACTCATTCATTGACTCATTCATACTCAAGCATTATCTACAGCTGCTTTCACACTGCAGTGGCAGAGTTGAACGGGGAACTTATGACCCACAAAACCTCACACATTTACCGTCCAGCCATTCCCAGAAAGAGTTATCTGAGCCCAAGCCCGGAAGCTCTCATCCATGTGGTCCATTCAAAGCCCCAGGTTCCTTTCATCTTGTGACTCTCTGCTGTTCTTTGAGTTATTATCTGATCAATAGATGTGGGTCACTGCCACATCCGTGTTCCAGCCCTTGGTAACAGGGAAGAGTTAAAGAGGACAAGCAATTTCTTTTTAAGCAGATTAAGCAAAAGTTGAATACATCACTTTTGCTCACATGCATTCCTTTGGTGAATTTATTCAAATAAACCACACATACATGAAAACAGGATAAAAATGAAAGCAGGGAGGATGGATGGGGTGATGGGGTCAGCCAAAAGCTTGATACAGCATGAAGTACATAGAGTAATTACATCTTAAAACTCTATTGAGTACCTGAAGTCCATTTGGTTCCAAACATAGAGTCATACTAGCTGGTGATCAAAAGTCTTCACTATATTTAAATGGCCATGTTTTGATGTGCAAGCAAATTGATTTTCAAGATAGAATAGTCTCCTGGGAGAAATTCTTGTATTTCAATGCACATTTTGAGGACAAAACGTTCTCCAGATTTCACCTCAAGATTCCACAATATAGTATATTTTCATGTGTATAATGGAGTAGAGACTCTGTGATTATTGGTGGCTACCGAAGATATTTTGGAATGAAACGAAAAGATGAAGTGTTAGTGCTTCACGGTTACTTCAGGCCCTGTCTCAAGCTCTGGGAAGTAGAAAAAGAACATTAACCCACCTGGATCTCAGCTCTACTGACCGTTCATTATTTGTATTTCTGTACTTTTTATGTAGCTAACGTTTTGAGGAGTGTTGGCAACAAAATATTTGCATGTTTGTCCAGGGTGAATTTGACTAATATGCAAGCAGATTGAAGATTCTCATATTGACTGGTTGCTTTGTGAAAGAAAAAAAAAAAAGTAATTCACATTGCATTAAGAATTGAGCAAGAAAAAAAAAAGATGCATTTTACTTTTTCAAATGATGGATGCAGGGACTCATCACTTTTACAAATAACCTTATATTGCTGGTGGTCAGTTACCACTTGGTTATGTGATGCATTTGAAAAGCTCTGCACAGCCGTCCTCTACTCTGGAGAATATGGCTGCCCGAAACTGCTCTCCTGCTTCGAGCAGGACACGACAAAATAAAAGGCAACTTCGTCCTAGAACAGTATTGAATTAGCCTTCTAAATTAGAACCATAACCAGGCCATGCATATTACTATTTCGATACTTGACATGCTCTGAAATTAGAAACAGAATAATATTGGAAGTCTTTGGAGCGCAAGATGGTTTTAAAATTTTGAAGATTAAATTTATTACAGCCTTTTGGGTGTTTTGCAACATCTCTTAGACCAATCTACATTGGAAAGGAATTCGCCATGTACACCAGAAAAGTAATTTCAAATCAGTGGGGGGAAAACTCTTTAAGGGACACCACAGGAATAACTAGCTATTCAACTGAAGAAGAAAAAAGAATCAAAGTAGATTTCCACCTCACCACATATACAGATTAATTCCAAGAGGATTAAAGAGCCAAGTGAAAATAATTTTTTAAAACCATTAGAAGAAAATAAAAACACAAAATTCAGACACAAAATTGTAAGGAAGACACAAAACCAAGAATTCATAAAGGAAAATGCAGACCTATTGACCTATATTCACCTTTAAACCCCCTATAAGCCAAAATCAAAATAGGCAAAAGGCAGATGTCACACCAGGTAACATATTTGCACTATATAAAACATATATATCATGGAAAAATGATTTACAAAGGATCTTTATAAAATTAACAAGGCATCTAATAAAAATATAAGCAAGTTTCTTTAATTAAGAAATACAAATGGCTTATAAACAAATGAAAATCTTCTCACACGATAAGACACTATTTTACTCATCAGACTGGCAAACATTATGATATCCAAATATATGAAATGCTATGTAGCATGTCAGCAAACGGGGACTTTAGGGGTATAGATTGGAGGGAAATTAGGAAATATCTATCAAAAATTTTAAATCATGTCTCCTTCAACCCAGGAATTCCACATCTGTATAGCTATTCCTAGAAACATGCTTACACTTGTGCAGAAATAGTCCAACAAAGGTGTTTAATGTTTATTATAGTGAACATTGAAAAGGCAGAAATGATGATGGAGAATGACTAAATGGATTATGGAGCATCATGTAAGACTTAAAAGTACGGAATTACATGTATATGTCCTAATATGAAAGTTCTCTATGAAATCGAATGAAAAAGCGAGTTTTAGTTTAATTCTGTGTGTCTGTGTACGTTTATATAAGGGTGTAAGTTATGGTCTCATTTACTTCAAAAGGTCAGAAAGCGAAACTATGATGATTTGCTTGCATTCATGTATGTGAACCCAGAGAAGAAGGAGCCAAAGGCTGCACATCAAATCAGCAGTGGCCACCTCTTGGTGGTTGCTTCCCAGGAACGTGACTGGGTGGAGCTGGCTGACGAGGAACTTTCACTTGTACTCTGTTCCTTGGCTGTGAGTGAATTTATGGAGAAGGCCCTCTCAGAGAGAATTTATCCTGCGTTATTTATGCAATTAAAATTAAATCATAAACAAAGCAAAAAATGCCTTGTGAGAAATTTGGAGGCTCCCATTTCTGCTGGCTCACCCACCATGTTTCTGCAGCTGTGGTTTTCACTACAGGCTTCGCTGTTTCCCTTATGCACTTCGACATGTATCTCTACAAGTCACACTGGCCAAGTGTGAGGTGAACCTGCTATTTGTTCATAAATTTACTATTTTATAACATTTGGACGGGAAGCGACAGTCATTCCCTGGCTTTGTAATTTATATCATTGCCTATAAGTAATAACTAGAAAAAGAGAGTTTAAAAGCAATCCTTATTTTCAAAAACTTTAATCAATATTTGTTCTGAACTGTCAGGCTCATTTTGGTAAAATACCAAAATGCTTAAAATGAAGGCTTTTTTTTTTTTTTAATTTGAAAGTGAAAATTGCTTATGTTTATAATGACACTCTAGGTCTAATAGAATGAATCAAGATTTCTGCCAAATGTTCTTACTTAACATTTTTCTAGCTTTAGCAGTAGTAATATATTGCTTTCACATAAAAAAAAATCTTAATAATAGCATATGGCAAATTTGTGGAAAACTTAATATCTTCATCTTTTATGCTTTAGTAAGTTCAGGCTAAACCAAGATGAAACTAACCAAAATTAAGATTAGGACTCAAATTTTCTGACTTCTGGCCTAAGCTGTTTTTTTCTTTCACCTGTACATGGCCATCTCCCACAAACTACATATTCTCTTAGGTCTTCTGATATGTTTTCTAAAACTTGAAGGTTTGCTTCTGAGGATTATAATGCAGCATTTCATATGCTGAGATTACAACATAGCATTAGAAGCTCAGTAAAATTCATCTTCAGAAGAGGTGGAATTTAATATAATGATAACTGTGTCTGAACTGTGGGTTAAAATAAAGAAGAAACTTTATTCTTGCACAGAGGATGAAACTTGCAAAAATAAGATTTTGGTCTATCAGAAAACACATGGCCATTTGTATATTATGGAGGGATCCTCCATACGATTTCATTTTAAAACCAACCCTTCACTGTTTTTTTTTTTTTCATTTTAAAATGGATTCTAATTACTAAACTATTATCTAAAATAATTCTGCAATACTTTTTCAGCGACTTAAGACAAAGGTGTGTATATTTATTCCTATACCAAATAAAAAATGTTTCACACAAAGATTATTTTGCTGTATATTTTATATCACGTTTTAAGAAAACAAATCTTACTCGTAAATATATCTAAGATGAAAGTCCTCTAAATGCATTTTAAAATTGTGTAAATGCAGTTAAGACTAAAACAACAAAATGCAGTATATACTACTCCCTAACTCAGTACTGTACAATGAAATTACAAGCAACCAAGTACATGCTTGTTGCTTTACACAGCACAGCTGACCAAAATAGATGTCAGAGGGGCGTTTTACAGCTGATTTCATTATAATGACTGGTGACCACCATCATAGAGCCATAGGAGAGAATCCCTCTCTTTCTTGCTGTGAATTATCAATTTATCAATTGTTGTGAAGCTTATTCGCTGCAAGTCTGTGGCTGAAATTTTATGATGGGACTTTAAATCCCACAGCGAGTTCTGTAGACCGACGTCTATATTGAATTCACACTTCAGCAAGTCAAGTGCGGCGCCAATGACAAAATGCTAACGTCCCAACCTCAAATTATACGTGAAAGGAAAACAAGGACACGGGGAAATGTGATCAAATGATAATATTTATCTGCCTAACGCGCAAAAACTTAAACCTTCGTCCTGTTCTGCTTTAGGTTGTGCCACTGCCGGGTTTGCCATCGCGTATTTTGGGAGATAACATAATGGAAAATTCGAAGGTGTGATTAGTCTTGGAAATAGTAGCTTTAATATATAGATATATTTAACCACTTCCAGGGCCATAAAAGGAAGATGCTTAGGTGGGCCTCTGCCCCAGAGCTGACCCAGCCACCTTTGAGGGGAAAAGAATAATGATGTCATAACTTTCAGGTTTGGGAAAATCTACTTTCGCTCTTACTAAAAGATGAAGGTGTCGCTGCGGCGGCAGGGCCCGCGGCGAGTACGCGGGCGGCTCCGTGCTCGGCGCCTGGAGGATCTTCGAGGCTGCCAGAAGCTCTGAGCTTCCCGTTGCACCCAAATCACGGCTTTCGCTACTCTTATATTTAGGGTGATGGTGGGAAGAGAACTATCATCAATAAGGGAATCTGAGAGGCATTCTGACTCCTTGCACTGTGTCCCAGCTCGGGATTCTTCCCAGTTCCATGCCCTTTCCTGCATGCAGGTCCCTGGCCCTGGGCTCGCCCTCTCTTTCTACCTGGGGCACGGTGGGCTGGGCACCTGGGCTCGCCTCGCCCCAGCCTTGCCTCCCTCCACCCCGGTGTCCTACGGGGAGCGCAGCCTCTCCAGCCCCGGCCTCGGACGGTGGACGTGCGCCTGGATCCGAGACAGCCCGGACCCCAGAAGCCCGGTGACACCAGAAAAGGAGCTCCCGGGGCGCAAGCACCTCCTGTAATACGCTCGCACGTTAGAGGCGCAAACCTGAGCCCTAACTCCACTCCCGCGAATCGCGGAGAAAATGAAGGGCGCCATCGCAATGCACTCTCCTGCCTGGCCACGCGTGGCTAAATCTCCGGCTCTCGGGCCAGCTAAGACGCGGGATTTGCACCGCAGTCTCAGCTCCGGGAGCCCGAGCCAAGCGCTACTTGCGGCTTCTCCAATTCCTCCCCTAAGTGTGAAGGAAATAGCCCCCTTTGCTCTGCGCCTGCGGGGCCGGCGCATCTGAGAGCCGGGCCCCGCTGGGGAGGACTCGGCGGGCGGGGGGGGGGGGGGGCGGGGGCCGGGGGCCGGGGGGGCCTCCCCGGCGGCGCCTACCGCGGCGGCTCGTCTGCGAGGTTCGCGGCAGTCCCCGCGGCCGGGAGGGTGCTGAGGCTTCCTCTCGCCGGCCCGGGAACGTGGATGCCGCGCCCGCAGGATGTTCGCCGGCTGGGCCGCGCAGTCAAGAAACATGAGAAGGCCTCGGCATTCCTGTTCCCGGGCGGCGCGCGCCCGTCTGGGTAAATAAAGCCGAGAGGACGGCAGTGGCTGCGGGGAGCGCGCTGGAGCCCGCGCCGAGAACATGCGGCGGGGATGGGAGCGCGCCTAGCCCCGACGCGGGAGAGCCAGCCGCCCTGCCGCCGGCCGCCGGCCGCACCGCCCCAGGTACCGCCCAGGTCGCCGTCGTGCTCGGCGCGAGGGACGCGAGGCTCGCCCCGGCTCCGGAGGGCGCGTTCCCTCGGCCTCCTGCGCCGCGGCGCTCCCCGCCCTGCCCCCACCGCGCTTCGAGGTCCGCGCCCCGCGGTGGCCGCTCCTGCGCGGCTTTACAGTGGTCCGCGGGCGTTGGGTGGGGTAGTTCCACACGCAGGGAGCTCCCCAAGCGACAGCTTGGAGCGGGGCAGGGTGAGGGTAAGGGGGGGTGGGTGCAGGAGCAGAAAGGGGCGCTGGGGACTGCGCTTGGGCGCCGGGTGAGGGCCAGCAGCCGCGCTTCCCACGCCCCACGCCCCACGCCCCGAACCCCTCGCTTCCGGACCCGGCCCTCGGACCCTTGCAGCCCCCTCCCAGCTCGCCTGCAGCCTGCAGCCCCGGACTGCGCCGGGCGTCTGTGTCTGTGGTTGCGACCTCTGCGTGGGCTTGGGACGGCCAGGACCAGGTCCGGGATGGCAAACCTCACGGCGGAGTCGCCTGGAAAAACTCGCCGTTGACCCTGGGACCACAGTCGGAGTGGGAAAGGGTGTGTTTGACAAACAGCTCGGCGTGAACGCAAAGCACTACGCGCACTGATTTAAAAAAGAAAAAAAAAAAAAAAAACCCACCACCACCACCACCGAGGCTAGTCCTGACCGTAGAACAGGGGCTGCAAGCGCGGAAATTTGCTTTGACACTCTTGGCCGAGGCCGTGTGCACACTCAGACACGTACCTGTCTGCGCGGGAGGACGCAGCCCACGGTGCACTGAGCACTCCGCAGAAGGCTGGCCCCCTCCCCAGGAATCCTGACGGTAGCTGTCTCCTAATGGTTACGGTCACGGTCCTCAGTGTCGCGCGTGGCCGCTGCTGTGGCGGCGGGAGGGCGGGGTTAGGGGGCGTTGGCGAGTGCGAGCGCTCTGCGAGGCAGAAGATCTGGACGTGTTGGGGTGGCTGCCCCAGCCTGGGCGGGGCGGGGTGAGGGGGCGCTGGCAGCAGTGCCGAGGCGGCTGGGGAGGAACAGGAGCTACCCCCGAGGCGCGAGGCGGGGTGATGGGGGCGGTAACTCCGCTGCTCCGCCGCGGCGCGGGCTTGAACCTGAGGCCGGCGCTCTGCGGCCAGAGGCTCGGGGCCGCCGCGACCCCGGAGGTGAGCTGCAAGCTTTTTCCAAGGATGGAAGCCGCAGGCTCGGTGGTGCGCGGACCGCTATGCCTCCTTCCGCTCCTGACACCTATGCAACCTCTGAAATGGTTCCCCGAGGCTCCAGAGAGGGGCGAGTGAGGAGGGGCTCCGAGCTCCAGGCTCACCCCCGCGCCGAGGAAGAGGACAGCCCTGACAGCGGGGTCCGGGAGGCCCGGGTCTCCGGCGCCTTTGACCCGCCGGGACCCTGCGCGTCCTGGAGCGGGCGGGGGGGGGGGGGGGTAGGAGGACTGCGGCGGGGGGGGGGGGAGGGACACAAAGTGGTGCATTTGCCTCTGACGCCACTTAACTTTCTAGCTCCGGAGTGAACTAACTTTCCCTGCCCTCACCCCTACCCCCAGGGACCTTAGCCAGAATTAGAACGCAGGGGTTTCAGCCAAACCATCCAGGATCTAGAAAACATGAAAATCCCCGGAATCCCAGTGTGGCCTGGGACTCATTAACCGGGACTTGCAGATGTAGTCGTTCATATTGCCCCCAAATTTCCCTTCCTTCCAATCCCTCCTTATAACCCGAGCGGGAGCTCCGCGATGCTTTAGACTTCCGTTGTGCCTGAAGAACCAACACCCCCCTCCCTCCCCGCGCCTCTCGGGCTCCGCTAACCCGATTGCAGTTCTTCCAGATTAAAACCAAGAAAAGAACTCGTTTAGGAATTACTTTCCTTTGCCAACGCAGGTAAATTATTCCCGGTTGAGGTTCCTTGGGAACTCGATGTCGGGGGCCCAGAAGGAGGGTAGGGACCTGTCCCCCGAGCGGGCAGGGCTGGGGGGGAGGGGAGGCTGGCGGGTTCGCGGTGTAGCCAGGTGGGGAGAGCAAGGATTCCCGCCCGGGTCCAGGTGCCGCAGCCCCGCTCCTCCCCTCGGCTCCCGGGCCCAGGGCCTCGGCCAAGCCCGGGGCTCGGGACGCGTCGGGCTGTGAGCACTGGGCGAGTAACGCGATGCATCTTCTTCGTCTAGAACCCGAGCCCTGCGGAGCTCCCGGCGGCCAGGCCTCGAGGCGCTGCGGCCGCGCGGCGCGCCCCTGCCAGCCCGCGCCATGAACACCATCGTCTTCGACAAGCTCAGCGGCGCCGTGCTTTTTGAGGACCGCGGTGCTGCGGACCGGGAACGGGGCAGCCGGCCCTACGGTGGCGTCCTGGACGGCGCCCACGCCCGCCCCGAGGTGGGCATTCCGGACGGCCCGCCCCTCAAGGACAACCTCGGCCTGAGACACCGGAGGACTGGGTACGCGCACCCTCCCGGGGCCCCCGCCCGCCTGCAGCCGGGACAGTGGGAGCGGTGGGCGGCGCGGGGCGCGCAAGGGGCGGCCAGGCCCGTGGGTTAGAGACCCAGAGTCCCCGGGAGGGAAGGTCTCCGCCCCTGGTCTCGAGCATTAGTTTCTCCAAATACAGGGGAATCGGCTCGTCAGGGCAGCTCACAGGAGGCTTGCTGGAAAGGGAGAACACCTGGGACGGCCCCTCGGTCCCCCGATACCTGCACCTCAGGGTCGCGGGCGACCTGCCCGGCTCCGGCCCACGGGTGCAGACGCGGCTGAGAGCTGGGCACAAGGGGCTGAGCGCGACGCCAAGGAACAGGGCGGGGCCAAGCGGTCAGGGCTTCCCGGGTCAGGCCGGCCCCGTGGCCTTCCCCCTCTCATGTCGCGACGGGGCCTCGGCGCTGCCTCGAAGGTGCTGGCAAGGTCGGCAGTTCGCGGGGCGCCCTGGGCGCGGGCGCGCGCGCGCGCGGCTCGGCGGGGCCCGCTGCGAGCCCGGAGGGGGAGGCGGCCGGCCTGGCGCGCCGGGGTCGGCTCGGTGGGGTGAGGGGCTGCTGCGGAGCGGGGGCTCGCGGGTGGGCCGGCGGCTCCCTCCGGCTGCCGAGGCGTCGCGGCGGCTCCCTGAGCGCCCCGCGGGAGAGCGGCGGCCGTCCTGGCCGTCTCCACCTGAGATTGCATCAGCTGCTTGTTCTGCGGCGTTGTTGCTTGGGGAGACAGAGATTGGGTTTCGTGGAAATGTCACCGCCAGTCCTTGGGAGCGGAGTTGCATTTCAGAGCGTTTCAAGAGCCGAAGGTCCCGGAAGCTGCGGCGCAGGCGCGCGGCCCTCCGGGAGCGGCGGGGCGCGGGGCGCGGGGCGCGGCGACACCTCCCGGAGCCGCCGGGGAGCGCAGCGCCGAAGCCTCCTCCTGGGGCTCCGCGCGGCTCCGGCCTCTTCCCTCCCTCTTTGAACGTGCTTTTTCCTCGGGGACCGAGCTCTCCACAGCTGTTAAACTCTCCCTTCGGTCGGGGACAGGCCCCTGGGGTGGTGTGTGTGTCCTTCCTCCACGAGCACTTGCGCGGAGTCCAGAGGACCAAGAACACAGCTCGGTGGGAACGAACGGGGGCGGCACGACCGCCGCCCTCCCTGCTCTACGCCCGCCGTCCAGGGGTCGACCTCGGGGAAGCTCCCGACAGGCAACACCCTGAGCCGGCCGCACGCCTGGGGCGGGGGCGCGGGCGCGGGCGGGGGCGCGGGCGCGGGCGCGGGGGAGAGGGGTCCGCCCCGCGGCGCAGGTCTGGAGCCTAAATACCCGCTGCCCCCAGGCCGCGTAACGACCGCCACGCCACCTCCCGCTCTAGGCGCCGGGCCCTGGCGCCGAGCTCTCCCGCCTTTCACGAGTGTCCTTCCCGCCACATGCCCCTGGCGGCCAGCAGCCGTCTCAAAGCGAGACGCCCGTTCCTGCGGCTCCGTCCCTGCCTCACCGCAGCTTGTCCTCGAGCCCGACGCCCCGGAGAGCGGGCCGCGTGGCCGCGGGCGCCGAGGCGTGCAGGCGCGGGGGCGCCGCTCACCCGGGCCCCCCCCCCCCCCCATGTTCAGGGCCAGGCAGAACGGCGGGAAGGTGAGGCACAAGCGGCAGGCTCTGCAAGACATGGCGCGGCCCCTGAAGCAGTGGCTCTACAAGCACCGTGACAACCCGTACCCCACCAAGACGGAGAAGATCCTCCTGGCGCTCGGCTCGCAGATGACGCTCGTGCAGGTAAGGGCGGCTGAGCAGCAGGCCCGCGTCGTGCTGGCGCCAACCCCCGCCTGACGCCTCCCGAGCCGAGCCCGTGGCGTGGGGCCGGCGGAGGCCCAGAGGATGCAGGAGGCTTCTGGGTCTCCCCTCGGTCTTAGCTGTCGATTCAGCGCCCGTGCTCAGTGCAGGGGGATGCATGGTGCTTTGTGAAGGAGGGAGGTGGGAAGTCACCTGCGAGCTATGACAAGGTGCCTGGGAACCTGGGCTCGCGTGCCCTACACAGACGGGTACGGGTGGGACGACCTCGGTGATTTTCAAACTTGGGTGTGCATCAGAGTCGCCCGGAGGGCTTGTTCAAACCCACACTGCTAGGCCCCACGTGGGAGTTTCTGATTCAGGGGTAGGTCTGGAGTGGGGTCAATTATCTGCATTTCTAACAAGTTTTCAGGATGCTAAGGTTGCTGGCCCTGGCTGAGACTTTGAGAACCGTGTACAAAGGCACTACGCATTAGGGCCCCACATGAAAGGTCGATTACAGGCTGACTTTCAGAATTACCTTGACTAATAGAGCCAAGAGATGGAGAGGAAGAGCAAGAAGTGGGGTTTTTTTTATTTATTTAATTTTATTTTATTTATTTTATTAAGTAAGAGGCATCCCGAACATTAGCTAGAATCCACACAATTTTGCTGCTGGTATCTTTCTACTGGGGTTGAGAAGAGGCCAATTTCAAGTGGTTGGTTTACCACTTTGTTAAGTGCAGAGAAAGGGTGCAGGTTTGTTTCTTCTCTAGTGAACAACACTTCTTTATATTTGACTTTTCCGTACATGATCTTACTTGATATTCCCCCAAATAAGGTGAGTTAGAGCAGTAATGAGCATTTTACAGGTGATGTGACCAAGGCACTGTGGCAGTTAAATGTTACTAAGGGATAGAAGTAGTCTCGGAAATAATGTAATTCCAGATCAAATGCTCTTTCCAACGCACCACAGACTTCTTTAATAAGTGTGGTGACATGAACTTTTAAACATGCAAACAGAACAAATTTATTCAGAAACAGGAGGAGGAGGGAAGTGAGCTGAGAAGTTTCATGTATTATAGTAGCAACTACATTACTGCATTTGTGAAGTTTTGGTCATTCCATTAAATTTATAGTGAGGGAGGCCCCAAATAAAAGATAATATTTAACTACTAGATAAAATAAAACTTGCTTTCCAGAGTATTGAAGGTTGACATTTTAGGAATTGCTGGAAAGTTTGACAAAGCATGAAAGTTGACTTGTATTCAAGCTTATTAAAACTATAATATGCATTTGTCTGCTTATATTCAGAATACAATTGTAGAGAATAACATCTGTTTTGCTTCATGTTAACAGGCAATAGTATTAATAGTGATTTGCTGCAGCACTGGAGGGGAAAATTTATTTAGTGTTCTTGGCTCAGTATCTGTTTAACATAAAACTATGAATTTTCAGTGATTCTAGTCAGAAAAACTTGACTTGTGAAAATACATGCATATGCTCAAATTTCAGTTTAAACAGGTATGCTATTTATTTTGAAAATACGCTAGTTTATAGAACTATTTGAATACTTCACAATGATGTCAGCAATAAAACATTAGATTAATTTGGTATATCATACAGTTCCGTACTTAATGCTTGCCATCCTTTTATACGGAAAGCATATGGCATATTTAGACATTTTTTTAATTACGAAAAGTAACATTGTCATCAGCAGAGACATTTAAAAAGTTTTGTGTACAATAGTTCTGTTGAGATGCAGTGCAAGCAGTCATAATTTTAATACAGAACCAAATTATTTTCTACCTATAATGATAGCTCAAATGCAAATAACCATTCTTTCTGCATTAAGAGCTTGGTAACTCTATTATGGTTTTCTAATTATACTTTATATTTTCATTATATTTTCTTTCTCTTACACTAGTCCTCAGAAAATAAAAATGCACAAAATCATTTGATTTTTAAGTGAAGCGAAGATAATTATTTATAATAATAAGTGATTCCTGCTTAATGATTTTCAAATTTTTATAGTAAATGAAGTTGGTTCCTGGAACTTTTTAGTGATTAACAGAAAAAATAAAAATGTGTAGAATAGGCAAGGGACTTTAAGTATAATAATCCAATTTTGGTCCAGTTATTTTCAATGAGGCATAATAAGATATCCATGTAAGAATATCTGTATATGTGTGTGTGTGTGTATGTATACATACATATCTATCTACAGCTGACCCTTGAACAACCCAAGAGTTAGAGATACCAACCCTCCTGCAAGTCAAAAATCTATATATAGCTTTGACTTCCCAAAAACTTAACTACTAATAACCTGCTGTTGACTGGAAGCCTCATCAATGACATGAACAGTTGATAGACACATATTTTGTGTGTTATACATATCATATACCATGCTCTTACAATAAAGTGACCTAGAGAAATGAAAATATTAGTAAGAAAATTATAAGGAAGAGAAAATACATTTACAATAGTACTGATTTGGTGAAAAAAAAAATCTGTGCATAAGTGGTTCCATGCAGTTCAAGCCTATGTTGTGCAAGGGTCAGCTGCACTTATGTTGGTATGTATGGGGGAGTTTGTGAAAGTCAGACATACATTCAACATTCAAGCAAATTCTGACTCTCTGGGAAACCAAATAAATTATGTAAATACTTTACACTTCTGGAGGAAAAATAGAAAACTATGGGCTGAATAAAGCTTTTGATCTCTGCAAATTAGAGCCCTATTTAATGAATCACGTTCTCCCAGTGAACAAATTTCTACTGTGGATTCAGGCTTCTTGAGAAGAGTGATCATGTCTTTTTCATCTTCACACCCCCCATGTTTTCCAGCACTGTATTTTCCATAAACTGTTCATACATGTTTGTAGAGTGAATAGGTTCTTTTGGGGAATACCGCTATAATCACCATGTGGCTTTCCAAAGTATCATTCTGAAAACTAGAGAATGTCTTGAAATCTGATAGATATTCTAGTTTTTAAATCTATTCCATTGGAATACACAGGGAGCAGCTCATTATCCTTAATGCTATATGATGGTTCCATACAACGGCATGAATATAACTCATTTTATCATCTTCAGTATGTCTGGAAATATGTCATATTTTTAATGTCTGTCAATAAATATGGGGTGTTCCCCTTATTTCTAGTTCCAAACTCCTATTTCTTGTTTATTGCAGTACCTTCTGTCTCTGTTTCTGTAACTGATGTTAATAAGCAATTAACATGACTTTTATTCCTTAACTATTAGAGTGTCTTGTATTTTGATAATTTCCTTCACATTTAACATTTTCCTTCTGGCTGTGTATCAGGCCATTAAGCTTTCCATAAAACATATTTTTGCTTTGTTTTGTTACTCTTAAATTGATAAGGAAGAACATAAAACCTGGTCAGCAGTCCCACTAAACCTAGAAGCATAGAATTGAAACTTTAGTGGAGGAAATGTTCTTAGCACCTCAAAAGGTACTTTTTCTGATAAATAGAAGCTCTAAGGACATTCATCTACACCTACATTTTATTTATCCCTGACAAATGAAGCTAAAAGAGTTCTTTGTTGTTAACCTGACATCTTACTACCTAATAAGATATACACATTTCCATAAAATTAACAGGTAATGTGTGTGTGTGTGTGTGTGTGTGTGTGTGTACTTTAACCAACCAAAATATTCCATCGTGCTTAATCTCTGTGGCTGCCCATTGCTTAAACATTATAAAAAAATATACTCTGTATTATCAAAATGTGAAGAGCTTTATTGTGGAATAACATAAAGTGGCATGCATTTAGGGTTTATATTATTGTAGGATATAGAGCATACTGCAGAATAATTGCCTTGGAAGAAGTTTTTCAGAGAAGGACAGATGGGTGCTATATCTGGTTTCAGTGTTGCCCATTGTTCATGTGTATATATTTTAAAACATAGTTATTATATTTTTTCTGGATTATAAAAGTGAACTGTCTCCTTGAGTTGACTTCTTTTGTGATCCCAATGCAGAGTGCAATGCACATTGAGCTTGAGATTATGTTTAATGATTGGGTGTTAATGTTTCCTTTACTTATAGAAGTTTCACATTTCTATGATAATGGCTAAACATACCAATGTACCATTGATTAAAACTGCTCTGTTCTAAGATTTTGCCCCTTCTGTTGACATAACTCCGTTTTTGCTTGGTGAGTGCTTCTGCTGAAATATGTATGTAGTTATTAACTGCAAGGATTATAGCAACTGTTAAATTTTCAACAAAATTTCAAATTGGTCTTTCTACATTATTTCAAGTGTTATACTATATGGGATAGAAATGAGGTTCTCAATATTTCAGTTGGGTAACTCAGAATAAGTTTTTTAATTCTGTATGTTCAAAGGTGGACAGATGCCGGCTTATCCCTTTGGGTTTACTATAATGATTGCTCTGTCAATACGATGAATGTAAACATCTTGGTTAAAGTAGGGATGAAAATTACTAGTTTTTCTCTTCCAACTTCTAGATATTTGGTTCTCCAAGTTTTCACTATAAAATACCTTGTTTCTTGAGCTCTGAGTTTGACATCAAAATGATGTTGCAGAACCTATCCATAGTAAGGAGGCCTGTTTCATGTAAAATAGAATTTAATGAGATTTGCATGACAACCTGAAGGAATCCATAGTAAGTTAAAGGTAGAAAAATCTGAACTGGTATTTTTACCTCCTGTGAAACAGATGGAGTTTGCATTAGTGCATCAGGACCAAAAAAAAAAAAAGAAAGAAAGAAAAGAAAAACAGTATTTATGCAAATTTGTTAACCAACTGTTTGCTGTTTACATGACAATGCAAGCAGATATTAAACACCTTAAATTGTACAGTAAATTTCTAGTGATAAAGTACTGGCAGAGTGAATATATTAGCAGATTGCTTGCCAGTCAAACTTATGAAATCAGGTTACCGACAGCTCATCTTAGATATCAGCAGACCTTTTTGGAAAATCTTCTAACATGTGATAAATATATTATGGTAAGAACTAATTATATAAAACATAAAAAGGATATGACCCCTGTATATGAAAAACTGTAATCCCACCATGACATTCAAAGGTCCCAATTTTTGTATGTTAGAATTATAGTCTTAATGTCCTTGGAAATTAGAAGGCCATTGCATTTAAATAAAAATATGAAGAGTCACATAAGAATTGGATTACACTGTACTATATGATGGTTGTGCTAAAGTTTAAGACATAAACACACATGTCTGATTGTTCCAAAAGGGCAGTGGTCAAAAGCAGAAGGTAGATTAGTACCAACTATAAAAGGAATAAATTAACACTTTTGTAGGAGAGCTTAGACTGTATTTCACAGATCTTAGTTTTTAGAGTTGGCAAGGATGTTAGGAACCATCTAATGCATTTTATAGATGAAGGGTTTGAAGTTCAGAAAAGTTAAGTGACTTCTCTAGATTCACACTTGATTTTGGCAAATTCAGAATAGGAAAACATTATGCCACAGTTATAGGATAACAAGATATTGATGAGGATTTGAAGAAGTCAAGCAATTAAATCATAATGGTACATCAACACTTGAAGTTGATGGTGGTGGATAAGATTCATTCAAGTACATAGAATGGAAGATAGGGAAATTCAGAAAAAAAAGTTCTAAAATTCCCAGTTACTACTAACAAAAACCTGAATAAATACTTCGGCTATGACTTGGAGAGTAGAGGAAGGTTTGAAGACTAGACCAGGCATTTTGTGCTTCCATAGTAAATGTTCACCCATGTATTTCAGTTAATACATAGTTCCACACTAATCCTTCCATGTGTGCAGGGATGAAGTTTATCCTAATATTTAACATTCCTAGCACTGACCACCATGGCTAGAGCACAAGAACTACTCAATGTATATTTATTGAATGAGTATTTGCAGAAGGTGTCTGTCTAGAGGTTGGAGAAGACTAAAAAAATTGAAGCCATATTAAATCATAGTATAATAGCACAACTTGATAGGAAGAGGGCTTGATAAAAACTAAAACTTCTGGAATGCCATGGTGAGTTATTACATCAATGCACATAAATTTAAGGGGACAGTTATTACTTAAGACTCAAAGGCAATTAATATTGGATATGTATTACCTATGATATATTTTCTGTATATATGTGTGTGTGCATGTGTATGTGTGTGTACGTAAATTGGGAAAAACCACCATGTTTTAAAAACTTGTAGAGTCAAAGAGGAAAAAAATGTAGTTTTGTTTTTTTAAAAAGTAGGATTCACCATAGGCCCATTGAATAATTATGTCTTGAGAAATATGTAAAAATTGTAGGTTTATATTATTAATATTAAAAAAAAAAAAGAAACTTCCAACGTAAGCACTGCCACACAAACCATTGTAGTAATGTGGACTTATGTTCTAGAAAAAAATTGGCAGAAAGACATAATTCTCTTTCCATATATCATTCTTTTAAAAGCAAATATTGGCCCTTTGGGTTATGTACATATATTTTTTCCTGATGATAGCCAGATATTTTCAAGGAAATCTCAAGCACCATTCTAACTTCCAGAAATACAATAGTATCTATTAAAAAGAAATGGAAGTAACTTTCTTTTGTTTTGCAGTGTTTGTTTCTTTACATTCAGCTATTTTCTTTGGAAGCATTTGACTTTCAACTTAAAGCTGGGTGTTATTGGCATTTCTCTCTCTCTACTTCTCTGATTGCTGTATCTGATTGCTGTGCTAGTTTCTCTGTTGTAATTCTGTCTCTTTGATCTCTGGAGGTTTCCAGGGTTTGGTCTTCAGCCATCTCCCTGACTAGTCAAAGCTGCCGCCGACACTTCTGTGCGTTTGACCCACATCTGATTTTCTTCTCTGTTGAGTCTCAGATATCATTTTTACTTTCTTCCTCACATCTCACCTGTATGCTTTTCCAGTACCTCAAACTAATCATTCCCTAAACCAAGCACATCATTTCACCCATAAACAGTTCTACTTTCCTTCTCAAAATGGCATTGTCCTTCTCTTGGTTACAAAGGAATGGCTCAAGGTCATTTTTAACTCTTTCCCTCTTCCTCACCCACCACAATGTCTCTGGAATTTGACTTATATTTGTTCTCAAGTCCTCTTTATTGGGAACACACTTTCCTACCCATTATACCTCACACAGTCGTTCAATGTTTCACTTAATTCCTCATGAAGTCTTAAGTCATACATGAAAGTAACCCCTTCTTCCTTTGGATTCCTGTATCATTTTATTTTAATGCCTCTTAAGCCATTCAATCACATTCTTTCCTATACTAAAGTTATTTGTACACTATCCTACATCTTACTAGACTGAGCATTTGATGGCAAAGCCTGTTCTTTTTTTAATTATTATTATTCCTAGAACACAGTAGGTGCTCAGTCTCTGTAGTAAGTGCTCAGCATTTGTTGAATGAATGAATGAATGTCTAGTACTATTGCATTCTGAGAATATTTAATGATCAGAGATACTGTGAGGGGCTTAGGTCCCTTGTGGGAAAGTAATTATGTGATGGGTAATATTTTTTGTTTTGTTAATTGAAAAATAAAACTTTTTTAGGTGTCAAATTGGTTTGCTAATGCAAGACGTCGGCTTAAGAATACCGTTCGACAGCCAGATTTAAGCTGGGCTTTACGAATAAAACTGTACAACAAGTATGTTCAAGGAAATGCTGAGCGACTTAGTGTAAGCAGCGATGATTCATGTTCTGAAGGTTTGTTAATATTTTTATTTTGCTTTCCCTCTATTAATAAGAAGTTCACCCCAAGTGCTGTTTTTTAAGGTTGACTCCACAAAATATGATGGTACTATAATGGTTCTTTTTTATTGCGTGAGGTAACTTCATTTTTCTATACAATTTTCATTACAATTCTATAAATGACCAACAGAATTATGGCTGCTTCCTCTTGTTTATAGATTTATCATGTGTCAGAATAACATTTTCTGTGAAATTTGTTAAAATTAAAATACCATAGGGAGAGATTACATAGATTCCTGCTTCCTCTCCCTAAAAATTAACCTGGGGTATCAAAGACAATTTAATATACTTTAAATTTTCTTTCTTTATGTATATATTTAATGATTAACTATAACAGGGAATAGTATATGTAAGTACTACCTACTGGTATTTTTCTCCCTTAGATGGAGAAAATCCTCCAAGAAACCACATAAATGAAGGGGGCTATAACAATCCAGTTCATCATCCTGTGATTAAAAGTGAAAGCTCAGTCATAAAAGCTGGAGTGAGGCCAGAGTCACAGGCCAGTGAGGACTACGTATCACCCCCCAAATACAAGAGCAGCTTATTGAATCGTTACCTTAACGACTCCTTGAGACATGTCATGGCCACGAATGCTGCCATGATGGGAAAGACAAGGCAAAGAAACCATTCGGGATCTTTTAGTTCCAATGAATTTGAGGAAGAATTGGTGTCTCCCTCATCATCAGAAACTGAAGGCAACTTTGTCTACCGTACAGGTAAGTCTGTGCTTTTCATGACACCTTGTTTAAAATAGAACTAAAACTGCAGCAAATTCAACAGGTATAATGGCATAATCTTTATTGCTTTTATAAGAGATTATTCACATATAGCTCATAATTTAATTTGAAAGCTTTTGTTTTGTTTTTAACTACCAGATGTACTTATTAGTAGATGATGGTCTACTTGGGTTTTTCACTCTTAGTAATAAAGATGAGAATTTCCATTCTTAATGCTCATTTTTAATCTCAATGATATACATTCTTGGAGGAGGAATGCCCTGAATTATAGCCAGCCATGCAAACACTTTGTGTTTCATCTTTTCTCTTAAATTCTTTGATTGCTAATAGTGATGGAAAATGAACACAAATTAGCATGGGTGCCAAGACTCATGTGAAGGAAAAGTGTAGATCTGGCTTAAATTGCTTTGGAAATTTTACTTTTATTCCTGGAAAGCACAAGTAGGACTGATAAATAGCTTTGAAATTTTTACTTTTATTCCAAAAATAATGAATTGATTTCTGCCTCCCCGGAACTTTCTGATGGAGTAGTGAGTTTGGTAAAAATCTCTATCTTCACTTCAGTTTCCAGAGAGTTTTGCTCGTAAAGAGTGTGTTTGAGCAAGTTGCTTTAGAACAAAGGATATGTGTGACCTACATCTGGTGCAGATAGAGTCCAGATCCTGAAAATGCCAACAAATGAGATTTAGAAATTTTAGAGTTGGAAATAACTTTAGAAAGCATCTAGTCCTGCCATGTTATATCATAGATAAGAAAACCCAGACCAAAAACACAAGTTAATAACTCTTCTCCGGATCAGTAGTACAGCTTAGCCTGTGTAAGGGGTAGGAGGAACATAACTACTACCAGACTATGATAACTCTTAATTATTACATATACTGCCACAATTCATTTATTGAGCAATTATGATATTCTAGGCCCTCTGCTAAACACTACACAAACGATACTGAGTGTAGTCCTTATAAGGAGCTTGATATGTGGGCAATAGGTCTTTATAAAAGAGTTAAATTTGGTCTGTTTAATATACCTTTCAGATTATTTAACTGGAAATCTTCAAGTGTCTACAAATGTGTGCAAGATATATTATCTGTGGGACACCTGGGTGGCTCAGCGGTTAAGTGTCTGCCTTCAGCTCAGGGCATGATCCTGGAGTCCCGGGATCAAGTTCCACATCGGGCTACCTGCAGGGAGCCTACTCCTCCCTCTGCTTGTGTCTCTGCCTCTCTCTCTGTGTGTCTCTCATGAATAAATAAAGAATCTTTTTTAAAAAGATATATTATCTGTAAGGATTCAGAGAAAATCTCAATACATTTTTAAAGACTTAACTTCACTTTCTGTTTGCATCTCCAACTTCAAGGTTGAAAACAACTCCAAATGCTCTGACATACAAAATTAGTCCTGTAAATAATAATTGGGTCTAGTAAGAAGTAAAAGATGAAATAAAAGACTATTTAGCTAATAAAAAAAATTTTTTTAATTACATACTAACATCTAACTAATGTGACCAGAGCAGAACTTGGAGATAATTCAGAGCTTCATGAATTTAATTTACAGAGATAGAAAGGGATAGGACGTCAAAACATGCAAGTACAGATAATTGACAAAAGAATAAAAATAAAATGAAAAGGTTAACATGGAAAGCTGAAAAATAAATTAAGAGTTGACTCTGAAAGCAATACTAAAAGAAACAGGTAAAACTTGGCACAGATTAAAGTTGGAGATGAGAAAGGAGATATAGCAATCAATATATAGTCATTAAAAATATTTTTTAAAATTGTGGTGTATTATGCACAGTTATTTGACAATATACTATATATAAATGTGCAGATGAAATGAATTGGTAATATCCACACAAAGTAAATTATAAAATTACAGTGAAAAAAGTTATAAATGATCACTAATTCAGGGAAAGTCAAGGATTTTAGTAAACCCTGTTCCCAAAACATATGATTTGATAGATTCGTTGGATTTTTTTCCCCAAACTTTGAAGAAATCATTAATTCTCATCCTATATGCATTTTTTCTGGAACATATAAAAATATGGGAAGTATGTCAGTTTTTAAAAATGTAAATGTTATCCTAATCCAAAGCCAGATTAGAATAGCATAAAAATCAACATTTTTATTTATAATAGTGATAGTGACTTTAAAGCAACATGAGAAATATTGATAGCATAAGGTTAAGTGGAAAACAATTTAAAATTGTGGAAACATTGAATGCAGTTATGACAGTACAAATATATATATAGACAAAAACAAGGAAGATTTTTGGAAACAAGATTAATTTTGATAAGGTGGAATAATTGAAGATCTATTATTTTGTGAAATTTCTTATAAATTTCTTTATGTTACCCAGTAGAAACGAATTTGAAATTTACACATTGTGATGAATCTTCTGAAAATGCATGCTCTTTTCAAAGGTGATAAAATAGAAAACCAAGGAGGGAAACTTGCCTGTATAGTTGATACTTCTCGAAATTAAGTATCTTGGCCATTTATTTTTATTAAAATATCCAATGGCCTGTTCATCTGCCAAGTTCTATTTTTAAATAAAAGCCTATTTTTTAGTTATGCAAACAGTGAGAAAGCAACCTAGACATGTAAACTTCTGGTTTTGCATGCATGGATATGAACTTTAAAAAGAACGAAATAAATTTTTTGGTTTTGTGGATAGAGAGTTGAAAAAGATTGGTGGTCTAAGACTGGTCTGCTAAATCTCAGCCTGAAATAATAAATGGCTGTCTTCTGGGGGAACCGAGCGACAACGTTGCTGCAGTTGTAGCTGGGTTACCACTCAAGCATAAATAGTGGAACAGGGGATTTCAATAAATACTTTCTGAGCAACTGCTATGGTTTTCTCTGGCATACAGGCTTATTCTGAATTCCTTCAATTCCTTCTGGTTATATCTTTCTTTCTTTGCCTAAAAAGAAATCCTCTCAATCTGCTATTAAATACCACTCCCCTCCTCCACCCCAGTTTTATAGTAGTGCAAAGATTTTTTTCTTTTTTTAAAGATTTTTAAAAAAATTTATTCATGAGACACACACACACAGAGGCAGAGACATAGGCAGAGGGAGAAGCAGACTCCCTGTGGGGAGCATGATACAGGACTCGATCCCAGGACCCTGGGATCATACCCTGAGCCAGAGGCAGACACTCAATCACTGAGCCACCCAGGTGTCCCTAGTGCAAAGATTTCATCTTTTAAATTCTTCTTCAAGACTAGATCACCTTTAAACATAGTATATTAATTTATCTATGCTAAAAAAGAATTGTATCCATTTCCCCACCCATTTTTAGTATCTTATGATTTATTCCATTGATGATAATTGAATAAAAAAAAGCCAAATGAAAGAGTTGGTGTGTGGAAAGATAATGTATCACTGAGTTTCATTTCACCTGTTCTTGTTAAATTCTAGGGGGGTGAAGCCTGCTAGCTTATAAAGTAGTAATCCTAATTAAAACATATAGGTGGATAGAAGTCTTTTCTATGTCAGTGTGTATTAATCAGATTAGCTTCCTCTCCACTTGACTGACAACATCAAAGTAGATGCAAACATGTTTTTGTTGATTTTATGTAGACATTAAACTTTTTTTTGTAATCTACAGTCTCCCCATCATGCAGGGGATAAAAAAGATTTTTTCCCCCAGGGGACAAAATAGGCTTTCAATAAGTATCGGCTAAAACATTCCTTTCTGACAGCAGAAATTATAACATTAGAATTGATTAGGGGCCCCTGGGTGGCTCAGTCGTTGAGCGTCTGCCTTTGGCTCAGCTCATGATCCTGGGGTCCTGGGATATAGTCCTACATCAGGCTCCCTTTGGGGAGCCTGCTTCTTTCTCTGCCTATGTCTCTGCCTCTTTCTGTGTGTCTTTCATGAATAAATAAATAAAATCTTTAAACAAGAATTGACTAGAATTATTAAGGCTATTGCTTCTAAATACAGCTAAATAATACTTGAGAAAACTTAGTCACTCAGTGTTGTCTATGCCTAAATTAAAATTACAATACTGTTCATCATACTGTTCATCATGTTAGGTTAATGGATGACAATTTTCAGATATGTGATGGAGTGAATCCCCATGACAAACTGACCTCGAGCCCTCTAGTCCCTCAGTGAGTCTGCTCTCTGAGGTATCAGGATAAAGACTAGCTTTAATATCCACCTCCATTTCTATTGAATCAGTACTGATATTATCCTGATGGGACCATCCATGAAGGAGCTATGTGCCATCTGTGCCACCTTACAGTGAGTCCTCACTGGAGCCTTTCCTAACTTGCATTGCAGTTTGATTTATCCTCAAAAACCTAACAAATTTCCTTCTTTACTGAAGGAGAAAGGAGAGGTTTCTAGGAAGTCTATTGACAAGGGGAAAAATCAGGCAAGTCTTGAAGTAAAACGGGTAGACTTCTTCCCCTTCTTTTGCTTGGCTTGAGAACAAATCCCTGTTATGTTCTTTCTTTTTGCAGCTCACAAATGATCAACTTATAAATGGCTAGTACATTTGAATGCTTATTCTCTGAGCCCCACTGCTCTGCTAGTATATAATTCATAAATTTAACCAGCTCCCACAGGCTGAATGTTTAAACTTCATCGTGTTAAACTGTCTAAAATCCCTCTTAATTAGACACATGTGGTGTGGCAAAAACATATAGGCCGATAGAACTCTTTTCCTATGGTAGTGTGAATTAATTAGATTAGCTTCCCCTCCACTTGACTGAGGTGAATATCCCTGAAGAAATGGAGATTTTGATTGAGAGAAAAAAAAGAAGTCATTTATTTGCTACATGGAATTTTTTGGAAGGTAGAGGCCATTTGGATGGCCTGCCACAGTTGGAGCAAAATGACAGAACTAAGGATTTTGGTTACTAGGGAAAGAGGAAATAGGAAGTAGAAAATAAGTCTGGGAGGATGCCAGAGGCTAAATGCCATTTTCAAACATTTCCTCTCAGCTAATGATGTTCTTTTTTCTCTCTTCCTACATACACAAGTACTTTAGAATGTAAAGGGCATTATCAGTGGTAGAAACCCAGGTATGCTCAGGAGTTCAGTAAAACCACTGGATTAGGGATGCCTGGGTGGCTCTGCAGTTGAGCATCTGCCTTTGGCTCAGAACCTGATCCCAGAGTCCAGGGGCAGTCTCACATTAGGCTCCCTGTGGGGAACCTACTTCTGTCTCTGCCTCTCTCTGTGTGTCTCATGAATAAATAAATAAAATCTTAAAAAACAAAAAACAAAACAAAACATTGAATTAGCTTGGGATTTAACCTTAACTTTATACAGCATGGCTTCTTTGAAGAAGTGCACTCCCAGTTCGGAAAGCTGACTTCACAGGTACGTTTCTGAGATACAGTTCTCTCATATATGAGGTGCTCTTTTCATGCATTCATTCCATGTACAAAAATATTAAGAGCCACTCTACACAGGCCCTATCCTAGGCTCACTGGAGCCCTGTGCTTTGTGCTAGGCTGCTCAACAAAGAAACCATAGTTACATGAAGCAGAAGAAAGATTTAAAGGGCTGTTTTGGCAGATCTTTTTCAACAGTGAATAATCACTACTAATTTATATGTTTCATCAATTTTAGGTTTTGTATTTGTGAGTAGCTTAAAGAAAGCTTCATGGTAGTCAAGAGAAGGCTTTGTCAAGAGCCAGCTGTTAAAATAGTATGTTTCTGTGTACATAGTAGTTTCTCTATGGGATTTGTTGACTAGTAAGTCTGCTTTGGATACTTTTATCTTCTTTTATTTCCCTTTTTGTGCCTGTCACTTCCTTATTTTTAGTGAAAGAGCTAAGCTTTGCCCTTTTGGATTATTCCAGACATTCTTTTCCTGGCATGCAAATGACTGCTCATGTACTTCAGCGGAGAATAATAAAACCCTCTATCACCAGCCCAGTTAGTGACATTTAAAGGATACTTGAAAGGTTATCCAATTTCTTGTCTTGTATCCTTACTACAATAATACTTCGCCTATCAAACACCATCTGGGAATGAGGTATTCCATCATAAGTGAAATCTCCAAATAGAAATTTAAGTACTGATTTTAAAAATATAGAATTGTCTGTTCTCCTGAGATGATAATATTAAACACAGCATGTGGGGTGTGCTTCAATATCCTTTCTTCTCTAAACTACCTCCTCCTATTGCTTTTTATATATTCCACCCTTTCAAATCAGTAGTTTCAGAATTAACCACAATCCTAAACTTGCCCCTGATATCTTTGAATAAAGAATGATGTCTTTCTCATAGCCATTTGAAAAGGGTTCTTTCCTAATTACTTATTCCAAAGCAGTAATCTTATAAATGATATCTACAGAAGTTCTGACTTTTGGGTAGGCGTGAGGTTACTCCAGAATCATTCAAACTTAAGCATGATATTCTAAACACCATAGATTTGTAAATGTTTATCAGTGATTATGAAAGCCAAATACATCATATGGAGTATTTAACAGTAGCTTGCTTTTTAAAATTAAATTTCCTTTATGAATTCACTTGCAAAATTTATTTATTTATTTATTTTAATTTATTTATGATAGTCATACAGAGAGAGAGAGAGAGAGAGGCAGAGACACAGGCAGAGGGAGAAGCAGGCTCCATGCACTAGGAGCCTGACGTGGGATTCAATCCCCGGTCTCCAGGATCATGCCCTGGGCCAAAGGCAGGCGCCAAACCGCTGCGCCACCCAGGGATCCCCACTTGCAAAATTTAAATGAAATTGCAAAAGTGTTCCATCTACTGTTAAAAACTGAGAGAGTAATGGCAAACAAAAATTTAAAAAAAAAGAATAACTATTGGCATGAGCAGTTTTCTGATTTCTGCAGGGGTAACTTTTCCTTCACTTTTCTTTGTTCTTTGGTATTACATGAGAGTCTGAAAAACCGTAAATGTAAATACTGAGACCTAAAGCCCCTATACCATATGGCTTGCAAACAAATCGGAAGTCTATGGCAGTTTGGTTTAGAAAATATACACATTTTTTAGAACTATGTTTAGTCCTAATGTTTTCTGTCCTTTTACATTGTTAAAAATGTACGTTTTACATTCCTTTTACATTTTACAATGTAACAAATATTACATTTCTTCCATCCGATACCTAAGTATGATAGCAACACTAATACACATTTGTGGGAACATTTTACAGTGTAACAAATATTACATTTCTTCTATCCGATACCTAAGTATGATAGCAACACTAATACACATTTGTAGGAAGGTTAGACACACTGTTTTTCTGAAAGACAGCGGTATTCTGTCTCTCTTTTGTGCTGATACTCACTGCCTTATGTGTATTAAAAGTTCTCTGGGGTCCTGAAGTGGTGTTTTATACATTTTATAGCCCCCTTAGCACTTCATACAGTGTCTTTCCCATATTTGCCCCATAACTGTTTCTTAAATGAGTTAGTGTTTTAATGATCTGGTCTGTTTGCCTTCCAAACTATAAAGGACATTTTAATGTACACATACATATGTTGATCTGTGTCCCTGAACATGATAAGAGAAAAAAAAATGATCTTGAATAAGTTTAAACAGCTTTTTAAAAAAGAGGCAATTGTGAAAAAAGTTAAAGCCAGAGGAAAATGCTAAACAAAATGTAGCTGAAAACCTCGAGAGGTTTAAGAGATTCAACATAGTAATTTAGAAGTATAAAATGAAACTAACCCAATTTTCAAGTAAAAAAGTGACTTTCTGGAAAATATGATGAAAAATGGAAAAGACTAGCTAATTTTTAGAAATCCACTAAAGAATGAAAAGTGTAACAGGTAGACAAAAAACAAGTATTTGTTGTGTATCTCTATCTAGCACATAGCCTTGTTAAGATCTGAGAAACCAAGATTTAGATCCACTGATTTAAACTCTTCGCTACATCTCTCAGGATTGATATGACAGCTTTGACTTTTTAAGAATGACTACTTTTAATCCGGTAACAATTGAAGAAAATCTATGCAAAAATTTTACATTTTCTTTTTCCTCCATTTACTGGAGTAAAGATCCCATACATTTTACGTATTTTCCTATTAAAAACAAGTTTACCAACCGGAAATTTTGATTTTTCTAGCTTGCCATTACTTTCCTAATGTCATTCAGTCAGTTATCATCAATTGTCTGCAACTGTCTTCACTTCAAACTTGCTGGAGTGGTCAGTCACATCCTGGTGCTGTTTCATAGAAGTGCTTGTTCATGTCACTATATTTAAGACCGTGTCAGTATTTCCATTAAGAGACTTTTTTTTTTTCATTCCCTAGGGCTTCTAAATAAGTCATAAAAATTCAAGCCCAACTCAAAGCTGGCATAAAAGGGCCTTTTTTTTCTTCTCTTATGTATAAGGAACATAAGTGCATAACTCCCACTAATTCTAAATTTGGTTAGGTTTGTAAACTCTACACACTGAAGAAGAGACCAAATAAGATCCATTGACACTTCTCCAGTCTGGGACTAAAAAGGATGTCAAAAAGTTTTTACTGTCTGTGAAAATAACAAGACATTCTATTTAATGAATATGGAAGTAGTTTCTTTTCTTTCTTTCTTTTTTGGTTAACTGCAGTTAGTTTTTCCCTTCTACCTCCCTACTTTGTTTCTAAAATTAAACAGGTATTTTTCTATGTCAAAATGTGTCTTGTTGATGTAACAGAATTTTTACTCAGAATAAATATGTGTTTTCTTCCAGACCAAAATTTTGGTACTTTTAAATTTTGGAAACTCCTGTTCTTGTTTTCTATTAGAAATTATATCATTATATCATGATTTATTATATCATTTGAGGAAGCAACAAAGTAACAATTTTGTTCACTCACAAAAGAAATGGTTCTTTTACAAAATTTGAATTTTTCTCTTAGTTTTCAGTTTAGGTCAAGGATGGCCATTTAAAATACAACTGCATAATGCCCCTTTTCTCCTTTTCTTCTTTAACAACTTTGTTACCCAATTTCTCTCATTTTCACTGTACTAAAGAAGGAAATAGTCAAGGATTTTTATAAATCCAAGAGTGAACTTTAATGGCTCCTCTAGTTCAATTCTTGAATTTGCAGGTTAGAAAATTGTTTTAGGCTCTATTCTAGGCATTGAAATTGTTAGTGTTTTTGGATGAGTTGCTTAGTTGTTTGGAGATATGAACCAGATCCTTGGTACAATAAGTCTGATTGTTTTGGGCAATTTCAGGTACTTAATTGACTTTTACTTTTTTTTTATTTTTTATTTTTTAATTTTTATTTATTTATGATAGTCACAGAGAGAGAGAGAGAGAGAGAGAGAGAGAGAGGCAGAGACATAGGCAGAGGGAGAAGCAGGCTCCATGCACCGGGAGCCCGATGTGGGATTCGATCCCGGGTCTCCAGGATCGCGCCTTGGGCCAAAGGCAGGCGCCGAACCACTGCGCCACCCAGGGATCCCCGACTTTTACTTTTAAATAAAAGTAAATACGTAAGTCATTTTTTGTTGAACTTTTGAGAACTTAAGCAGGGTATATGTTCATTTAAAAAACGTTCTCTATTTTAATGGCTGCAGTGGAAAGATCTTTACATATGTTTATGGACTGCAGGTTGTAATAGGCATTGTTACCTAGGGGTCATCCTTTGGTTACTAAGGGAAATACGAATAGTTTGCAGAAAACGCCTGAAACTTACTACTGCTGGTTTGTGTGTGTGTGTGTGTCTGCATGTGTGTGTAGTCATAGTGGTGAAAGAAATTGGATGTAGTTAGGAAAACAAAGTGGGTTTTCAAAATGACCAGTGGTATCTTCCCTCTGCCTTGTGTGGACACTGGAGACCTTGAATCCTTACCTGTTAGTGGCCAGAAAAAAACTTGAATGATAATAACAACCCAAATTGAAAATGGTTTGGGGAACATAGACTAGACTCAGGTTTAAGCACAACATTGCTCATCTATTTCCAACAATTTTAGATCTTTCCAGTCTGAAAAGCAAGCTATGAAAATACTCACAGATTTGGACAACCCTGAAGTGATGGCACTGTGGCCAGGATGCTCTCAAGTGCATGTTGTGTCTCTCTTGCCATCCTGAACTTCAGAGAGGATTAAAAACAGTTTCTTGCCTACCTGCTTCAGTGCTTTAGAGCATCTTTGATACAGTGACCAAGATGAACATCTTTGACAGAAAGAATGTATTCCCTTTTTGGTGCCATTATACACTACACACACACACACACACACACACACACACACAGTACACAAAAGCAATTTTGCCTTTGATCAAGTGTCATTAAATAAAAAGAACAAAAAAAAGTTTTCAGTGGTGATTTTGAGAGAAATATTTTGGTGATATAAAAACAGAAAACAACACAAATGAAAATGAAACCTTTTCAAGTGCTAAAAGGTAGTCAGAGACAATCATTCATGAAGTGAGATTTCCAAGAAACAGTTTGCTTCTTTTAAATTTTCACATAGTTGATTGTGTATTTAAAATTTAGAACTGATAGTCCCTTCGATCAAGCCAGGTTCAGGTTATGGTGGACAAAGCTCTTAGTATGGCAGAGACATTTCAAGTAAGAATGCCCTGTTCTGCCAAGACTGTCATTATGACACTAAAATGTAGCCTTTTGCTAAGGGCCAGAATTCAGTCTCTCCTTCCAGTTTCTACACTGATTTAGACAACAGATGCATAAAAGGCAACGTGGTATTCAGGATCATTTGTCACATGGCTTCAGGGCAAGAGGATGGCTATCTGGCAAGAGGGGGAATTCCTTAAATGTTACTGGGTCTTACATTTCTAAATGTAAAATCCCTGGCCAGAAGTTATTTGGTGCCAAGTGCCTTTGGTGTGATGTCTTCGCCTGAGCACAAAGCTAGATGGTTATAATATTGTGGCTGCTTGAGAACCCACATAGCTTTTGCTAGTTTGCAACTGAGGTTGACTGCCATTGTTTTGCATTTTCTTTTATCATTGTCTTGACTTCATTTTATCTCTCTTGGTGTTCCCCCCCACTCCTCAATTCTTTCTGAGCTGCTAAATCTATCCAGTTGGATCAAGGAATTTTTTCACAACCTTGTCAGTAGTGCAGTTGGTCTTGTCTTAGTTTTTATTGTGTCTCCTGGGTTCCTTTACTTTAGACCTTTCCAGAAATATGGCACCAGTTCAGATTTACTCATAACCCATGGGGCCTCTGGTTTATCTAACCTGTGTTCTTTTTTCCTTCAGGAGGTTTTTTATTTATATTTTTTTCTTAAAATGTGCTTTAAAAAGTACAAACATAAATCATCTGGAATAGTAATTTTCAACTATCTTGAAAGGTGTTTGAGGACTATTTCATGGTTACTATGATTGAAGCAGTAAAATTTAGTTTATAGTTACAATAACTTTCCTCTCATTAGGAAAATATAAAAAATCTCAACGTTATGATTTCATGACATATTACCAACCCCTAAATACCATTCCTAATTCCCACCCTCTGACATACACACTCAGTGAAATCTAATAGGAAGCTCAGAACAAAAAGACAAAGGCAAATGATCTATGTTCTATTTGATCTCATCCTGTCTCTCAGGTACTTTAACTAAAATTACAGTGTAAATGAGTAGGGACTCTGGAAACAATACAAGTTTAATCTGTATTTTGACTATAGTTAAATTCCTACTGTTTCATATGTGGTTTGAAAAATGACTTTATTGGGTTCGAATTTTCTCTGTAGTAAGCCTCCATACCTGACCTGAAAATTAGCCACTTGTAGATTAGGCCACAGGAAGTTATAATGTGGAAAGAGCAGAAACCATTTGCCTTTGAAACCAGGAGCTCCATATTCAGCTGAACTGCCAGCAGCTAGGTATGTGTTCCCAGGCAAGTCCTTTTATTAACCAGGGCCTTGGTTACTTCACTTGTAAAATGGGGATGCATAAGTATTTTATACCTTTGAAAATCTGAGATTCTGCAAAAAAGTAGAGGGAGAAAAAGAAGGCTACAGTTGACAAAGTCATAGTTAAGTGCATACCATTTTATCACTACCAGTTTGGACTCTGAGCTCAGGAACATTTCAAAGGGGCTTCAGGGAGCTTGGCCACAGGAGCCCCCATGGTGGTAGGAAAGGACCTTGCCCAGGGAGGGTTTTGTACCTTAAGGGTAAGTTAGGATGCCAAGAGTGGAGAGGGTTTATGATTAAATATGTCAGTGTGTTCTTTATGTCTTGTGTCATTTTTAGGTAGACCTATCCCAAGAAAACATAAAAACAAACTTTTATTATTTTAATTGTACATTTATATACTTATAATCTACCTAAATTTTTTTTGTAAATTATATGAAGTAGTGATCTCACTTCTGTTTTTTCCTCAACACCATTTGTCCCAACACAACTTACTGAGTACTTCCACATTTCCTTACATATTTGAAATGCTACCTTTATTATACCTTACCTTCCTTTTTATGTGTCTATTTATAGACTCTAATGTATTCCACCAAACTTTTAAAATACTTCTACATCAGTAGCACACTGTTTTTGTGACTGGAGCCTTATTGTGCATTTTGACATATGGCAGGGAATGTCTACTGTCAGTGTTTTCAAAATACTCTCATCAAGGCACTTAAGATTTGCTTTTCCAGTTGAACTTTGGATAAGATTGACAAGTTTCATTTAAAAAATTTCATTGGAAATTCATCTGGGATTGCATTGAATTTATATAGTAATTTGGGGAATATCTCTATCCTTATTATATCGTCTTTCCACTCAGTCTTTCCATTTATGCTGATTATTTTTCAGGATATTCAATAAATTTTTATAGTTTTCTTTACATAAGGTTTACATACTTCTCATTAAATTATTAGATGTTTTATTTTTTCATTTTTATTTTTTCCATTGTGGATGAATTCCAATCTATTACATATTATCATATTTATCACTGATATATAGGAAATCTGTTGAGGTTTGTGTATTTTTCTTATACCATCTTATATTTTCTTTTACCTGATTGTCAGAGGATGAATAAACATCCAACTTTCAAATAGTAACAGCTTTATGTATTTATTCTGCTCTTTTCTCTCTTGCCCTTGTTCCCTCCCTCCAGTTATTACATTCCATTGACCAAATTTTCCAAAACAATGTTGGATAATAGTAGTGATGGCAGGCATCAAAGGGAATTTTTCTTATATTTTACTGTTAAGTATAATGTTTGCAGAAAATTTCTGATGTCATCACTTTGTCAAGGTAAGGGATTCTCTTTCCATTCCTAGATTATTTAATAAGAGATTCTCTCCACTCCCAAAATGTACACATAACTAAATAGGTTATTATAATGATCAGATGCTAATTCCACAATTTTTAATACCATTTGACTGTCCTCTTTTAATCTGTTTGTGTAGAGTAAGTTTCTTAGGGTTTAACTCCCTTGAATTCTTTTTCTTTTTTTTAGATTTTATTTATTTATTCCTGAGAGACAGAGAGAGGCAGAGACACAGGCAGAGGGAGAAGCAGGCTCCATGCAGGGAACCCGATGTGGGACTTGAAACTGGGACTCCAGAATGACACCCTAGGCCGACGGCAGTGCTAAACCGCTGAGCCACCAGGGCTGCCCTTATTTAATTATTTTATATCAAAATTCTCAAGTGAGCTTTATCTATAATTTTCTTTTGTTCTAACACTCTCCTTGCACAATTTTGATATTAGAGGTATATACCAGGCTTGTGGAATGAGCTAGAAAATACTTCATCTTTTCCTACTCTGGAAAAGTTTAAAAAACGTAAGGATTAGTTTTCTGCATATATTGAGGATTGGAAAGAGTTCATCTATGAAATCATCTTGGCCTGGGATCCCTTGGTTCTCTACTTTCTCTCACATGCTCTTCATCTTTCCCTCCATACCATGAACAATAATCTCTCCTTTACCTTCCAGATCACTCATTTGGTCGTCAGCTTTGCCCCATCCATTCTATTGGTCGGCCTTTCTACTTCTTTTAATTTTGGTGTCTTGTTTTTTATTTTCTAAGAACATCATTTTTTTTCTTAGCACTCCTTTTTCATAGCAGTCATAACCCCTGTAGAGATCAGAAGTTATCTGAATCTCTACTCTGCATCTCTTAATGGCCTTTAAGCCTTTGCTAGGAGTCGCCTTTGTACAGGTCCCCTAACTTGTTTAAAGAACATTTGTAGAAACTGTGTCCTGGATTCAGGTAATCTAGAGGTGCTCTACAGACTCAGCAAGGAAAAGCATGGGCTAGCTCTTCTGATGTCTGTTCTGTAACTGGTAACTTTCATGATTCTTCCCATGGCCCACTTTGTTCTCTATAAATTCCTGGCTTGGAGTGTCTTCTGTGCCCTGTTGGGAAAATCAGCTCACACTCTACCACACTCTGCCACTTGTTTTGAGTTGTAGTTCTCTGTTTAGATTTCCTCATCAATTTAGTGCCTTCTGCATTTCATCTTTTGTGAATTTCTCAATTTTTCTGATTTGATGGTGGTGCCATTTATTGTTTTCAAGCATTGCTAGGCACTTGTTTTTAAATTTACATCCCATAATTTTAATGGGATTTTGAGAGACATAAGTAAAGCTTCTTCAGTGTACCATCTTAAAGGGAACTCTGTAATAAAGACTGTTGTCAGTAAATGTTTTTCTCAAAGATGTTTGTTGCTGATAGTTTTTAGTGGGAATTTACACACATTCAGAATTATGTATAGATTTTGAATATCAAAGGAATAATAAATAAAAAGTAATTTCATACAGAATGGAACATGGGAACTCCTGGAAAAATCTTGCTGGGTTTCATGTACATAAACATGACACATTATGATGATAAGACTTTCCAAACTTCAGTGCTTGAAATAAAAAGGTAAATATAATTTAAATAAAAAATACTTGTAATTATGACATGATATAGTAGTAGTTGGCAGTCATAGACCTAATAAATGCTACACTTTTGAAATGTGATTTTTTTGAAATGTGATAGTATCCATTTCAAATCTGAATGGATACTATTTTACCCTATAGTTGAGCATGTGGCAGGACTTGCTAGAACTAACTTTTCTTTTCACCCTTCCAGTGGAAAACTTAAGGTCTTTGTGAGTGAGTACTGTTGGGAATTTTTAAGTAAAAAAAAAGTGGCTAAGAATTCCATTCCTTTTCCCCAATCATTCCGTCAAGCAAATCGATTAATGGAGCATTGAATAATCATATACTTCAGATTGTTAGGGTTTTTTTTTTTTTTACTCTTTTGTACTTGGATTACTTAATAATTTTTAGCTATTGCTATAAATATAGCTGATTAAAGTTATATATCAAAGTAAAGAGATGCCATGGGAGAGAAAGTGTTATCATATTTCAAAAATATCATATTAAAGAGTTGCATATTAAAATTTACATATTTGATTTATTTAGAAAATGTCAGAATATCTTGACTTTCTCTAATTTCTTTCTTTTCCTTTCTTCCTTCCTTCCCTACCTTCCCTTACCTTCCCCTCCTCCTTCAATCCCCTTTTCCAGTCTCTCTCTCTCTCTTTTTATTAAAGAGTAAAATGCATGATCTTTATTTAGGGCTCTGCTATCCAGATTCTTCCTCAGTTTGTTCGACTGTGGCTAAGCTGACTGAATATTACACCACAGTCTCATGTCTCTGGGCAGTGGTAGACTGACCACAGAATACTTTTCTATGAGTTTTCTTTCTTCCCTCAGGGATATGCTTGATTGTCCAGCTGTCAACATGTGGAGACTGTGCTATTTATACAGTAATTAATTTAAAATAGGCCACTGTTCCTAATGTCTTTCCTAGAGTAGCACCCTCTTTTATTTGGACCTAACATTTCCAGAGTCTTTTGCTTGTGATGACTTTATTGTCATGATGTTAGGCAATACCTGCTCTATGAGGTGGGTCTTTCTCTGGATTATATAGCAAATGCTTTGGTATATCCTTTGAAGCACTAGAATCATTTCGATGAGGTCAAGGGCTTTACATATTATCACTGGTTGATATGCTGTTGGGCAAAAAGAATAAACAGTAAATATCAGAGCTAATTTTTAGCCGGACATTGCAGCAAATCCCTTCACGAGGGTTTTTTTTTTTTTTTTTTCCTGGAATATAGGGATTTGAAGGGCTTTCTTTTCCAACAAACCTGCATACCCTCTGTGGGGGATGCTAATGGGCAGCAGTATATCCAAGCACTTATTCTAAGAAAATATTAAATGAAGGCTTTGAAACGAAGAAGAAGAAAGAAATGCTGGAAAGCCAGCTTGAGATCATGGAACATACATTGCTAGGAACAGACAGCTCATATGCCACAGACAAAAAAGGAGTATTTTTTTTAATACTTAACCATGACGGATTTGAAAGGGACAACTGTGGTTATAAAGTGCAGAATAGTTGTTACTCCTATGTATTGGCTTTATATCGGTACATAACAAATTACCACCAACAGCAACTTAATACCATTTATTACCTCTGAGTTTTATAAGCCAGAAGTCTGGCATTCATGACTGGATTCTCTACTCATAGTCTCACTACGTTGACATCAAGGTGTCAGTCACACTGGGCTCTTATCTGGGGGCGCTGGGAAAGATCACACTCATAAGTTTGTCTAAACTATTGCCATAAGTAATTTCCTTGTGATTGTAAGACTGAGGACCCCACTTCTTTGCCTCTCAGCTTACAAAAGCTGCCCGATCCCCTCACTGGTCGTCTGCATTTTCAAACCAGCAACAGCACATTGCTCCCCTCTGACACTTGAATCTCTCTGTCCTGTATCCCCCACAGAATAAAGCTCTGAGTATAAGGGCATGTGTGATTAAATTGCACCCACTCAGATAATCCAGGATAATCTGCACAGTTTAGGGTCAGCTAATTGGTAATCTTAATTACCTCTGCAGTGCCACTTTTAATATGGAACATAACAGATTCACAGATGTGACACTGGGGAAAAAGTCACAGGGGCAAAATATTGCCTATCCCAGAAGAGATCACTTAGGGGGATTTAAGTAAGGTTTTGCCCATTCAATCTCAAAAGTTTAGACAATAAGCATTATAATTAGTGTGATCTTTTAATTATAAAGTATGCAAAGTATACTGCTTTGCTATGGATAGGCTTTGTGAAATCAAATCTTGTCTAAATAAATTAGTTGACATTTACATAATTAGTTACATGTGAGTACAAAAATTGCACATTATGTATTCTCTTTATATTTTTGATTCGTCTTGCTTTCCTTAATGATACATACATTTATCATAATAATATCATAATGTTAGATCATAACATGAGGCTGTTTCTTAAAGATTTTATTTATTTATTTTGAGAGAGAAAGAGAGAAAGAGTGTGAGTAAGGGGAGGGCAGAAGGGGAGAGAAAGAGGAGGAGAATCCCATACAGACTCTACTCTGAGTGTGGAACCCAATGTAGGGCTCGATCTCACAACCCTGAGATCATAACCTGAGCCAAAACCAAAAGTCAGACATTCAACCAACTGACCACAGCCATCCAGCTGCCCTGAAGCTGGCATTTTAACAAACATGCAACCAACCATCAGACAACTGACAATGTATTTCTAAGGTAGAATCCTAAATGGTTCCCAGTGGGATGGTGAAAATCTACTGCACATGATAACAACAGTTGCCATTTATTGAGTGCTTACTATGTGCCTTGCACTGTGCTTTACCCTCATATGCTATTTTATTTAACCCCACAATAACTCTGTGATATATGTCTTACTGTCCTTACTTTGATGATGAAAGAACAGTTATATAAAATTTGTCCGCATAAGCTGTGATGCTGCAGAGCCAGAATTCAAGCTCAGATCTGTTTGACTCTAAAACCTTACTCTGGACCCCCCCTTTTTTTTTTTACTTTTCCCCAAACCTAGGGAAAGTTACACAGATGGTAATATCTTTGAGAGATCCTCCCACCTCATTTTCCAAGATTTATTCTACCTCCTGGCTCCTAAGGAGCCTATGTCCTTGCTCTGTGCTCAGCCTCCCCCCCCCCCGCCCCAATCATAGTAGGTACTCTGTCTACCCCTTCTGTCTTCTATAGTAAATGAGTCGCCATTAAAAATTGCAGGACTTTATTTTAGGACAGCTGATGTCTGTGAGGTGATGGAAAACAGCATGGTCAAAATAGTTTAGGCATAATAATGACAATAATAGTAACTGGTAATTATTGAGCACTGTTTACCAAGTGCCAGGCATTTTCTTACTTAATCTTCATAACGACCCTGTGAGGTAAGTACCACCTATCATCCCCATTTCCCACGCAGTATTTTGAAAGCAGAACGTGCAGGTCTCTAAGTGATTGAATGTGTGAGAGAGTATCAAAGGAGCCCCCTTCACTGCTCTGGGCCATCCTAATCATTTCTCCATTCCAGAAGATTATTATCAGCCTTGTCACTCCTTCATCTTTGATTACAACCTTCAGTCTAGAATTTCTTTCATCACTTCCTTTGTAGTAATGCAAGTTTTTTCAGAGTCCCAGGATGAGTATTTAAAGCTGGAGATGATGCCATTAGGACAGATTAGGACAGAGCTTTCTCTGTAGGACAGGCAATGGCACACAGGCCATAGACTTCCAGGAGGAAGTACAGAACATCTCTGTAGAAAGGAGAAGGGATCCAGGGACATAACAGTGGCCATAGGGAAGCAAACATCTGCCCAAAGCAATTTTCCTGAGAGCTGTGGAGCCCAAGCTGTGGAGAAAGTAGATAAAGCAATCATATAGAACAAGGGTGATGGGGCCCTTTATTAGGGGGAGCCTTTCCCTTGGAGGGGGCAGCAAATCTGTTGAGAAAAAAGTCAGATTCCTTCTGTAGCATCCTGAGTGGCCCCAGAGCACTGAGGGCAGGAGAGGAGCTGGCACTTGTCTAGATTCTGGGGCTAAGGCTTCACTTACAGCCTCTCCAGGTATATTTGACTTCAGGCTTCTACTTCAAGCCACTCTATAGAAATCCACAGAAAATACAGCTGTGCCTTGAATTGCAGAATAGATACATTCCACAAACATTAGATTTAAATTGAATGAAATTTTAAAGACAGTGTAGAGACTTGATGACTTCAAATATTCCTGCATTGAATCCTTTGGTTATATGAAGGATATAACTCAACTTCTATGTTTCCTAAGTTTATATTCTAAGATATCGGGTTTTTCTTACACTTAAGGTTAAACAACAATATCAACTGCCTTTTATTAGTCCTGTCATTGTGTCAGCAGTAATGTCTATTAAAGTATTGCATCCTGGTTGTAAAATATAACTGAAATTACTGGAAAATATCATACTGAGTAGATGAACTGTGACTATTATAGTTTTAAAGCCACAAAAATGTTGTCTTTATGTGTGAGTGTATGCTCTCAGTTTTTGATCTTCCTATATTAATGAAGATTGTTACTTTAGGGGAAGAATTATTTTTTTTTATTTTGAATGCTTTCTCCAAAAGTTGGACTCAATAGCATTCCTTTAAAAAAAAAAAAAAAACCCTCATTTTTAATCTATAATTAAAGCCAAAGTTTTCTTTTAATTTTAAAAGCTTGTCCTTGAACTAAAATAACATGGAACATTTTAAAACATGGCTCCAAGCTGCTGTAGATACATTTTATTTAAACCACAGAGACTGCAGTTGGATTTCTCAGTGCCAGACAGACTACAAATTGTAACTGTACCAGAAGCAACTCTGAATTTCTGGATGTTGTAGTACCAGCAAGGCTAGTTGTTTTTTTGGAGCTGTTCCTCTCTTTGGGCTCTACTCATGAATGACTTAATCCCTATGTTAAGATCAAATGTCGTGTCCATTGCCATGTGTAGAAGCAGCAAGCAAAGTCTCTTTTCCTTGTGCGTAAGTATGATGTGCTTGCCTGTAGAGGAACAAGGCAGTAGGTAGGAAAAGTCACAAAATAGAAGTTGTAAAGTGAGGCTAGAACACAGTGAGACTCCGAAAGTTGGATGAACGATAAAAATATCCTTTAAAGCAGAATGCCATTGTTTATTATGGCAAGAAAAGGGTATAATATCCATGATTGAATTGTAAAAATATTTTTACTAAAGTCATTTTTTGTACTTACTATTCTGGTATTAGGTTAGCAAATCTAATGCCAGATTAGATCTATTAATACATTGTGTTGCTCTATGTACTTTAGAAAGTACATGAACATCTGTTATTTTATTTGATCGTCATTATAACTCTATGACGTAAAAATAAGGATAATTATTCCTGCTTTCTTGCAGGGTGGGAAGGAGTGACCTACTGGTGCACAGCTACTTAATGACAGAGCCAGAAAGAGAAGTTGAGTCTCTCAGCTCCTCGTTCAGGCTTTTTCCACTTGATTTTACGGTGTTTTCCATTCTAGTTAACTATATTCAAAATAAAAAAAAAAATCATTCATGGAGCAGAACTCTCCCAAACAGTGACTCTTAATTTATTTAGAGCTGTTCCTCCTTTTGTATATGGGCTGCTTTGAACACTGGATAAAAAGCTTTGGATCCTTGTCCAGAGGAATGCGCATCCATTCTCCCTACCCGACACTTCAGTGTAACCCAGATGGTAGAAGGAGTATCTTTGATTCCTTAGATCTAAATAGGATTCTCTTGGACACTTTATTCATGCTGTGGAATGTCAGGCCCTTCTGAGGAATTTATTTATTTATTTATTTATTTAGATTTTATTTATTTATTCAAGAGAGACACAGAGGCAGAGACATAGGCAGAAGGAAAAGCAGGTTCCCTGCGGATAGCCCAATGTGGGACTCAATCCCAGGACCCTGGGATCATGCCCTGAGCCAAAGGTAGGCGCTCAAGCACTGAGCCACCCAGGTGCCCGTCCTTCTGAGGATTTCTGACTATGCCTGAGGGTTCTGTCTTCAAAGCATATGTCACTATGTACTTTCCATGCTATATTCAACTTTTGGGTTGCACTGCCATCTCACATATGTTGTCCCTGTTCTGCATCACAAAGATTCAGATATGAAATGTACTTTATTCCTCAAATGCTAGCATGTCCTTCCACTCAGAATATGCAGAAATGTAGTAGACTGGAAATTTTGGAGAGAACGGAGGAGAGCCTTAAATTATAGCAGTTCACATAGTTTCATGTGCAGCACTATTTTTCCCTGTTCTAAAGTGTCCTTTAGACATTCCACATGGGACTCTTCCTGCTATGCTTGATGTGGTCCCCAGCCTCACAGCATCTCACTAGTTCAAGTTTCTGCCTTCCACCCTCTCCTATTCATCCGCTAGTTTCCTAGTTGTCTCGAAATCTCCAAGTTCTTTTCACTCAGTGTAGTAGAATCCAGCTTTCTCCAGCATCAGCTTGCAAACTCTGTTCCAGGCCTACCTTTGCATACTCAACCTGCCCCCCAAGATGCTAAACAAACCTAAGGGGCCTCATGGTTCATTACTTTCACTTTCTTTATAAGGTATTTGTGATGTTAAATGGCAACTTATTTTCTTTAGTTATACGTGTTTATAATTTTAAAGATTTCAAGGATTCCCTAAAACCCAACCATCATTCCACCTAGGTTTGGAACCCCATTTGGAGATAGTTCTGGAGTTTCTAGTGTTCTTGGGACTGTGAGTTTAGGACTTATTTGGGGTTCCTCTTTGAAGCAGAGTTGATGGTTAGGCAGGGTGCTCTCATAACCTCGGCAGAGTTGAATCCAGGTCAGGACAGTTAGTGTAGAGGTCATCTCTGGGCTCAGAAGCCCATACTGATGGACTTGTCCATTCCATCTTCCTGGCCAGTTTGGAAACTGAGGGTGGCTTTGAAGCTTCTGGGGAAAAAAGAAAACAAATCCACCAGAAAATACTTTGTTTTATGTTCGTGCTCTATTAAGAAAATGATACATGTATTATCAGGAAAAGTGAATAACATGATAGAGGAATAGAAATTGGTATTAAAAAGTGGATAGTGATTTTAGGAAAGGAGTCAATTAGATCATTAGATAATTTCTTCCATTTGTTTTAAATTTGAAACTATGTTATTCTAAGAGACACATTCTTTTTTACCCATGATGGGGTCCTCTCCTTGATGATGGTCTGTGATTTCAAAGCACTGCTGCTTTCATTCTATTTCCATTTTTAGGGTATTCTAGCATGTATAGTTTTGTTCTTACATGTGCTTGTGCAGGACAAAAAGATGTTTATCTTATTTCAAAGCAGTGATATTATTGGGCTACAGTTTATCATATTTCTGAGGGAAACTTCCCATCCAGTCCCATGATATGACTTAGAAATATCACCAGTAAACACATATGTTGAGAAACTGGCAGAGGTATGGAGTTAGGGATAAGCCAGAAATGTCATTATAACCCCCAGAGTTCTGAGGTTGTGTTGAAGAGGTAGACATCTTCAAAGTGGAAGTTAGGCCCTGACCGTGCTTTCTTCTAGCACTGGAGTACCTTCTGTGATCCCCAATCCTTGACTCTCTTGATTTATTAACGAGAGAAAAGCTGGAAGGATGTTAAATCAAAGGAGCAACATTGGGATCCCTGGGTGGCTCAGCGATTTAGCGCCTGCCTTTGGCCCAGGGCATGGTCCTGGAGTTCCGGGATCGAGTCCCGCATCAGGCTCCCTACATGGGGCCTGCTTCTCCTCTGCCTGTGTCTCTACCTCTATCTCTCTCTCTCTGTGTCTCTCATGAATAAATAAATAAAATCTTTAAAAAAAAAAAAGGAGCAACATTAGACACATTTTACCTTCTTTAGCCAACTCATCACAATTAGACACTTCTCTTCAAGTGCTTTCTGCCACCATTGAAAGACTCAGCCAGAATCAAAAATCATTTCATTCACCTCTATCTTAACCACTGGTCATTTAAACTTGGGTACTTGAGGTAAATTATATATAAATTTCTTTCCTGGGATGGAAGGGCTGTTTTAATACTTGACTATAGGTCGGATAGCTCTATCTTGATAAAGAGCTAGAGAATCTGATTTTGAGAGAGAATCATCTAGAAAAATAGAAAGTATAGTGGTGATTACATGCCAGGTATAAGAAATAATGATGTCAGAAATTGAAAGACCGAATAAATGTGTAATAGGAAAGAAAAACTAGAAGAGAAACATCCAAAAAATATTTCATAGTGATGTGGGAAAAGAACATTTGAGAAGTTCATTGGACTGAGAAAGGAGAGACCTAAGAAGACAAGAAAATCATAGTAGGATAGGGGAATGACTCTTATTTCCAGATCAGGGTCTGTATGCTAAAGGACCAGAGAATTTTTAAATACCAGGAATTACTGACAAATTAGGCCTGAAGAGACTCTTGAAGGAATTTGTGGATTCCATGTTGAGTAGTGTGGGGTGAGTCTTTAAACTGGTATTCTTTATTTATTGAGTACTGTGGGGCTTATATATAAGCCTGTTATAAGCCTCGTTCAGTCTTCTCCCACTATCCCATAAAAAAAGATTAAAAAGTACTCTTAAGGGGGAAAGAGTGTGCATGAAGTCAGCAACAGCAAGGAAAGGAATCTTTTCTCCTTGTTTTTTTTTTTAAATTTTTTTTTAATTTTTATTTATTTATGATAGTCAGAGAGAGAGAGAGAGGCAGAGACACAGGCAGAGGGAGAAGCAGGCTCCATGCACCGGGAGCCTGACGTGGGATTCGATCCCGGGTCTCCAGGATCACGCCCTGGGCCAAAGGCAGGTGCCAAACCGCTGCGCCACCCAGGGATCCCTTCTCCGTGTGCTAATACAGAAACTGAAGATGATGTGGTAAAAGGAAATGGTCATCGTGACCAATTAGTAGTGAATAAGAGGTCTCTTTAACCAGGGATCAAGAATGGAAAGCAAGATACATGCTACAGTCAAGCCCTGTCTTATCTTCAACTTTTTCATTGTAGGATAATTCTAGAAATCTCTGCTTTCACAGGAATGCTGTGGGAAACTATGGACATTTTCAGTATTTCAGAGATTCCTCGGGATTCATTATCTCACTATGAGAATTAAGAGATGGGTCATAGAGTGGTTCATGTGTGCATTTTATCTAGAGTCACTTAGAACTGTGCAGTCCAATATATTAGCCTCTAGTCTCATGAGGCCACTGAACACTTAAAATATGACTAGTCCAAATTGAGATATGTTTAAATGTGTGGAGGAAAACAACACAGAAAATATATCATCAATTTTTATATTGATTAGATGTTAAAATGGTAATATTTTGGACCATATTGAGATAAAGAAAATATTTTATTACAATAATTCATTTTGGGGGCACCTGGGTGGCTCAGTCTGTTAAGCATCTGACTCTTGATTTCAGCTCAGGTCATGATCTCAGGGTCATGAGGTCAAGCCTCTTGTAAGGCTCCACTCTGGGGGTGGAGTCTGCTTGGGAGTCTCTCTCTCCTGCCCTTCCCCTACCCCATCCCCCTCTTGTGTACACACTCTCTCTAAAACATAATGTGTGTGTGTATATGTACAACAGGAGTCACTATGTTCATCTCACTATGCTCACCAAAAAAAAAAAAAAACAAAAGAAAGAAGACAATTTTTTATAGATTGTAAGTTTCCATTTAGAAAAGCAGAGTTAGTTTTTTTTTAAAGATAAATTTATTTTGAAATTTCAAGTGAATTAACTAGAAGAACATTTTAGAGTAGGGTGAGAAGAAAGTTGTATTATTTTTCATTGTCCTTGGAATTCAAAGCTTAGTTTCACAGAAGTAGCCCCTGTTTAATGCCAATGGATGCCAACTACTGTAGCAAGTTGTCAGAGAGGGCAGAGAACAGTGGTGCAGAAGCAGAGAAGATAAGCCCCCAAATGGTTGAATTTGTATGTTCCTTTTACTTCTCTTCATGGACGCTTGGTTCACATGTGTTCATATTGCCTCTCAATCCCCCAGGATTAAGTCTTTGGTCATAGCATCACAGCATCATAGGCCTGCTTTCTTTAAGAAATACCTCACATCTACTACTTATTCCTTGGTTACCTCTCCAAGGGCTAACTTCCAAACAGTAGCACAATGGCTAGGACCCATGGAAATACTTCTATCTTACTTCTTTTAAAATCAAAAGAAAAATGAACATAATAGTAATGAATACATAACAAATGTGAATTATATACATCTACCTATTGATGTAATCATAAAATACAATTTTAACCTTTTTTTATATAGGAAAGAGTATGCAAAGACAGAAGGCCCTAGAGCATACAAAAATCATAATGCAGCCCCGAGCCTGCTGCTTAACTCCCTTGGGTCCTTCTTTCTGCTTTCCAACAAGACTACTATTTTGTAATCTAATAGTCTAGCATCCTAATAGCATAATATGTTCTAACATGATAAATTACTCTCTTCATCAGTTAGTGAGTCTGTTAGCAAATAATCCTTGAGATCTTTTCTGCTATGTATTAAAGCTAAAACAATGAACATGACAGACAGCATATTGTGGGAGATAAGCATTGAACGAAGCAGTATGCCAAATACTACAAAGAAATACAGGATACTATAAATATGTAACAGAGGAATGTCATCTAAGTACATTATTTAAATATTTAACTTTTAATATACCCTTACAGAGAATCCTTAATATTTATAAGCAAATATGAATATAAAGTATTATTTCCCCTATTTTATATAAAAGACTATTCAACTCCACAAAAAACAACTCAATTAAAAAATGGGCTAAGGACTTAAATAGACATTTCTCCATAGAAGATACACAAAAGGCCAATAAACACATGAAAAGACACTCAACATTACTAGTCACTAGAGAAATGCAAGTCAAAACGGCAATGAGATACTGCTTCACACCCATCGGATGGCTACTATTAAAAAAAAAAAAAGACAAAATAAATAAATAAATAAGACAAAACAGAAATCAAGTGTTGGGAAGGATGTGGAAAAATTGGAACCCTTGTGCACTGCTGGTAGGAATATAAAATAAGTGCAGCCTCTATAGAAAACAGTATGCTAATTCCTCAGAAAAGCAAAAATAGAATTACCATATGATCCAGCAGTTTTACTCTTGGATATATATACGCAAAAGAACTGAAAACAGGGACTCAAGCAGATGTTTGTAACACCCACATTCATAGAAGTGTTGTTCATAATAGCCAAAAGGTGAAAACAGCTCAAGTGTCTGCTGACAGATGAATGGATAAAGAAAGTGTGGCATATACATAAAAAGGAAGAGTACTCAGCCTTAAGAAGGAAGGAAATTCTGACACACACTACAAAATGAATGAACCTTAAAGACATTTTTTTAAGTGAAATAAGACAGTCACAAAATTTCATTCTCCCTGTGTGTATATATATTCATACTCTTTTTGCTATGGGACTCTCTTGTGGATAATGTTTTATTAATTTGAAGAACACTTTATGGAGTAGGGAGATACTTGTGAGTAATAAATATTTTGTCTCTATTAATTACATATGTTCTTATTTTCATTTTGATTTTTTCCTCATGTAGTCTTTAAAAAACTGTAATTATATTTAATAATCTGTCTCTGTATGGCTTCTAGATTTTAAGTGATAGAACTTCCTCCCTTCACAGCTTTAAAGGGGGTGTCACAAGTTTTCTTCCAATATTTCTATGGGTCTCAATTTTTACCTTAAATCTTTTAGGAATGCATCTTAATTTGACATATGGTATCATACAATGTGAAAAAAATATTTTTTTTCCCATACAGCTACTTAGTTATCCTAATACCATTTATTGATCCATTTGTCTTTTTCCTTCTTCCCTGATGGGAATACTACATTTTATTTTTATTTTTTTTTTAAAAAGATTCTCTTTATTTATGAGAGAGAGAGAGAGAGAGAGAAGCAGGCTCCATGCAGGTTGCCTGACGTGGGACTCAATCCCGGGACTCCAGGATCACACCCTGGGCCAAAGGCAGGCTCTAAATCGCTGAGCCACCCAGGGATCCCCAGGAATACCACATTTTAAACTGAGCCTATCTTATCTCTCTATTCTCCTCTACTGACTTCTTTTTTTTTTACTCTTTTACTAGAAAGTCCCACACTGTTTTAATTAGTGAGCCTTTAGAATTGTTTAATATATGGCTGTGTTTATTCTCATTTTTCCTTTTTCAGTTTTTCTAGCTATTGTTGCTTGTTTTTCCATATTAATTTTAGGATCAACCTGTCTACTAAAAAGAACTATTTTGTTAGTTTTATTGGAATTGTGTTATATTTCCAAATTAATTACAGAAAATTGATATTTTTAGGATGTAGAATCATCTTATCCAAAAACTTGATATGTCTGTCCATAGCTTCTTTTGCTGCCATTAGGAGGGTTCTAAAATGTTCTAAATAAGTCTTGCATATTTCTTGTTAAATTTGTTCATAGGCATTTTATCTTTTTGCTGCTTTGTTGTTGTAAGTAGAGTCCTTTCTTCCATCACATTTTTCTAACTGGTTGTTGCTTTTTATATGAGAATGCCATTGATTTGTATATGTTGTTATACTCTGCTACTGCAATAAATTTGCTTATTATTTTTGTAGGCCTTTTAGTAGACTTTCTTATGTTTTCTAGCAGTACAGTTATATTACATGCAAACAGTGATGGTTTTACCTCCTGCTGAAATTTTTGCCATGAGTTCTTTCCCTGGCTTATTGCATTGACTTGGACCTCTACATACAGTGTTAAATAATAGTGATGATGGTACACATTCTTTTCTTGTTTCTGACCTTGGCAACACTTCTAGCTTTTTCCCAGTATGCACAACGCTGGCGTTTGGTTTTCAATCTGTGCCTTCTAGTTATGGCCTTAGACTTTGAAGATCTGGGTTCAGATATTTTTTCTCTACCCTTAACTGAAAAACGTTAGATAAATCATTTAACTTCTCTGATTTATTTCCATATCTTTAAATGAGGGAGAGAAAATGTCCTACCTCCCAGAGCTGTTGCTAATGGTTGTGAAAGCATTTGACAAGCTGTGCCATATGAATGTCCTTTGTTCATCCTGTTTCCTCCCATACAGAAGGCTTCCCTACACAACTCTTTTCGGAATTGTAAAACTAGATTTCCCTTTGTGGCTCCAAGCCTTTTTGGTAATTCCATTCACAACACAGTTTCTACATATATTCCAAAGTTGGAAAGAAAAAGTGCTTTTTGAACGATGAGCAAATTCCTTTGCTGACATTTAACCAAAATGTATTCCAAACCTGAAGCTTTTTGGAAGGCTAAGAAAATGTTGGTCACCTTCTTGTAAAAAAGTGAAATAAAAAATGTTTATGTACCTCAGCACTTCCTGGCTGAGCTGGAAGTGAGTGCACTGAGGTGATGTTATTTTGTGGTGTTTCAGTTCTGGGAAAAATGAAACCAGAAAATATAGGAAATTTTTCAAGATTTTTGGTTGTGAAAGCTTTCCTTTTTTTTTCTTCCAACTTTGGTTAACATTGAGAGAGCCATATAGGTTTGATTCAACTACATATCTTCTGCAAACTAATTCCCGTCAAGTGATCTGCTAACTAACATTTTCTTCTGTGTTAAATTCTGTGTTTTAGAGAGCAAACTGCATGTGTGGAGATACTGATGTCTGCCATTCTTTTCTTAGACATAATATTGCTGCCTGATAGCCCTGACTGAATGTCAGATAATTTGCACATATAGGACTTTCGAATTCCTTTTTTAAAATGAGCTTCTGTGCTAGTTTTTGTGCAGGGTTATGTCTTGGTCCAATCTAATAAGACTTGCAAATTTACTTTTCCTTAATAAGAAATCCCCCAGCAAGTGGCTGCATAACTTAAAGGGTTTTCATTACTTTAATATATCACCTGGCCCCACAGCTCTCATGCTCAGAAAGTAAACTGTGTGGTCATTTGTACGTCCCCCATGTTTTCTAACATCATTTACCTTCCTCTTTGAGGCAGCTATCATAGGACCTAGGTATCAAGCTGTGAAAGTAATTTCTTTCTCTCTAGAGCAGCAGCCTTCCTCACTGGGCTTGCTGTTCCATCAGTGGCTTGGTCATGTGGCTGGGCTTCAGAAGAGAATTTCATACTCCCTCATTTTCCTGGATTCAGTTCTCTGACTACACGTCGAATCTGGGGAATCTGCCCTTTCTAGAATGATTGTGGATGCAGTTTTGCATTGAAAGCTGATGAGGCCTGGAATGCCTGGGTGGCTCAGCAGTTGAACATCTGCCTTCGGCTCAGGTTGTGATCCTGGAGTTCTGGGATCAAGTCCTGCAGCAGGCTGCCTGCATGGAGCCTGCTTCTCCCTCTGCCTGTGTCTTTGCCTCTCTCTCTCTGTGTGTCTCTCTTGAATAATTAAGTAAAATCTTAAAAAAACAAAAAGCTGATGAGGCCTACATATATGCTCTTGTAGAGACTGGTGTGAGCAGGACACTAGTCTCCAGCACATGTTATGGATTTGTTTCCTAACCTTAAAGGCATACACATTTGAAAACATATGCATATATGTATGTGTGTTTGTGTGTGTGTGTGTGTGTGTATTCCTAAAATCATTGTTTGTGAATCCCAAGGTCAATAAGAAAACAGTGGGGGGGGTGGGGAATGTGGCATAAGGTACATAGATCTATTCAGTTCTTTAGAGGGAAAGGCTTTTGGAAATCTTTGCTTATTAAATGTAAGTGGCAGTTGCTAGAAGAGTAGCAGTGCCATCCTTTACCTTATTTCACTTTACAGAGTGTGTATCAAAGCAAATTCAGTAAATTAGAATAAAGGTCAAACTAGAAAGTATTAAATGAATCAGTCAAAACTAACCTTTTTACAGATGTGTCCTGAACTGGTAAAGGGAGCTGGCACAGCTGAATATTCATGGCTCCCTTGACAGACCACATTCTAAATGAAGGGCTATATTCTTAAGTTAATTCAATAATAAAACAAGACTCAGGGTTAGGGTTGAAAATATATTCATTTCTGTGGAGGAAAACTCTTCATAATTATGTAAATTAAACTAGGTAACCCAGAAAGTGACAGCACGTGTTCCATTTATCATTTTTCTCATTAGATAATTTTCGGAAGACAGAACCATCTCCCTCTCGTTCACTACTGTATTACCAGCTGTTAGCAAAATACAGTAAAGATCTGTTGATTGATTGGTTTATTGATTGATAGCTGGGGAATATAATAAGTACTTCCACCTTTGAAACAATCTTGATTGATAGCTGGGGAATATAATAAGTACTTCTACCTTTGAAACAATCTTAGTTTGGAGAGGAAAGTCTGTGTATCTTTTATTATGTAAATACAACAGCAAGCAAAGTAAATATGATGGGCCAGAATCAATTCTTAGGTAATCAGGAACAGACTGTATGCTGTGGAAATGGTTTACATTACTCCAAAAGCAAAATTTTGCATTTACTGTAAGATATGGTGGTAAAACATTGAGCTTTTGCTTTCTACCAATAGTGTAAACATTACTCCAAGATGCAGTCTCTGGAAATAATTTAGTTAACTCTTATTTTTATATGCATGTTCTGTTCTGGAGACTTGTTGCAAAAAAATGATGGAAAGTTATTTTCTTTAAGTGACAGTTTGTTTACAGAAATTCCTTGAAATCTTGATGGTTATTGAAAAGACTGAAATAAATGTTGCCTCAAACTGCCTGTTGCAGAGCTACCCCACACCTTCCAAACCAGTACCAAACTTTGTTAGTAAATCACCTAAAATCCATAAAGGTCATGGAGACTGCTCCCTTTGTAAAATGAAATATTTATGCTTCATTCCCAAGAACATATTGTGGATCATTTTGGTGTTTTAAGTTGAAGGTACATAGTAAATTATTCCAAAATTGTGGAGGCCAAATGTCATTCTCTCCAAAAGTTTGTGTAATACCTATTTATCTGTGGGCAGATGACTGCACAGCATAATCAGAGGCAGACTTTGTCATGTTAAGTCTAAGTAAACACAGCTGAACATAAGCAAGTTGGACTACAAGGTTTTTTTTGAGCTTTGCCAACAGCATATGACCTTGGAGAATGCTGCCTTTTTTTTTTACTACAATCTGCTTTCAATGGAAAAAAAAAAGAATTCTTTTTGTTTTGAATTAACAGGTGATGATTAGAAGCTTGTTATGTTCTAATTTTTAGATGCAAGACAAATGAACATCATGCAGGCACCCAACAAAAAGTCACCTTCCTGAGGGAGTTTATTCCCCATTAGGGAGCTGAATATAAACTGCGAGGGTGAAAGCCAATTAAAAGGTGCTCCTTTCTACAGAAAACGTTTTTGTGTTTATTTGTATTTTGTTCTTTGTGCCATTTCAATGGATTAAAATTGTGGTTCCAGATGCCAATAGAAAATGAACTTTATTGATTTATCCATTCTTTAAGAAACATCTGTCCTAAATAGCAAAGAAACTTTGTGTTGTCATTAGCTTTCAGTTTTCAATAGAAACTCTCATTAACTGGTCAAGGCTTTCCTCAAGTCCCTTTTTTTCTTTTTTTAAATGCAAGTTTCTTCTCATACCTTCTTCTTTTAGCCTAGTAAGGAGCCCAGTATTACATTTCTTTAAGGGCACTTTGTGGCTAAAATAAGTTCCTATTAAATATTTCATGTCAAAAAGTGGACTTTAAGTGAGAACTTTGGTAAAAGATGGATTAGTGGAGATTTGTCTTGAAATGTCCAGCTTTTCAATATTCTCTGGCAAGTGGCCAGATAAATATTCTGTTCTTCCCATTCCTTCACTTAAGGAAACTATTTTTCTCTCCTTCACCCTTTGGGTGTATATTTCCCTGTCAGAGCAAATGCAAATGTTTTAAGAGTGTGTGACTAATAAAGATTTTTAAATAATTTATCTTTTAAGACTTTGGTATCTTAGACTTTTTAAATCACGTGTTGAAAAATATTAACAAATGGGAAAATATTTAGATCTATGTGCTAAAATATTATTCTGTAGTTAGATTCATATAAGACTCATCCTTATTTATTTGTATACCTGCTTTTCCTATATGCTGATGAATTTCCATGTTAAAATAAATGCTTTGAGTAGAAAATATCAAAAAATTTCTGTAAGTCATCCAGAAACACAGTGTTCTATGTCAAGGATGGCATCAACCCAGCATCCACACTTGAAAGTCCTCAAAGCACTCAACATGTCAGAATCACTCATTATGTCCCTCCTCCTCTAAAGGGACATTTCCTTTTCTCCCTTTCTTCCCTAATTCAGAGGATATCATCACTGTCCATCCATTCATCCCAGGCAGAAATTTAAGGGATATCTCAAATTCCTGACTCCCATCTCTACACCCATCTAGACATTCCACAAGTCTGCCCCCCTATCTCTCAAATCTTGGCTTGTCATCCTCACTGTTCCGTCCTTAATCCCAGGACTCTTCACTTCTGCCTTAGGTTCCTGCCATGATCCCACCTGGCTCTTCCAATCTGGTTTTCCACTACGGCAAGAGGGAGCTTTCTATGATCCACATCTGATCATACCACTGGTAAATACCCTTCGCTCGCTTCCTGTACCTTGCAGGATGCACCCAAAACCATAAACCCCACAGTGCCTGGCCTCTGCTAATCTCTCTTGGTTCACTTCCCTACTGCCCTGCCGCCCACCTCATTCGTTTCAGCTACACCAAATAGAGTCTTCCAAAGGAGCCATATAATGTCATGACATCGTGCTTTCATACAGCAGCCATTCCCTTCCCTTGGAATGCTTTTTCCCCATCTTCTTCACCTGAATAATTCCTGCTCATCTTTCCCCGGGCCTGTCCTTTTCCCATCTTTTCTGGGACTTGGTACTCAGATAATGATAACACTGGCTGGGCATGCTAGTGTGAATAGAGGAGACTGCTTGCAGCTGCAGCTGCCCAAGGCCTCTATCTGCTGCTCAGGGATATCTTTTCCTTTCAGGACCACCAGCTCCTACCCCTGCCTTTGCTCCCTCCTCCTCCTTGCTCCCAGAGCACTTGGCAAAAGGAGCTGTTGTCATTCATTTATCAAAGTGTGAGTTGCTTAGGGATGAGATCCATTGGTGATTTGTATTTCTAGGGCCTACCACAGTGCCTGGCATATAAGATGCATTCAGTAAATGTTTGCTGTATGAACCATGGACTCATAAAAAAGTAAATAAAGACAACTTGGAGAAGAGCAAATTCTGTTGTGCTTAAAAGATGTGGCTTCTAGTACTAGTCCTAGTGTTTACTAACAACTTGGCCTTGGACTTGACAGTGATTTTTTCTGAGTCTCAATTTCTATATTATAAATGAAGGAAATGATATGTGCACACAAAAGGGAAATGAGATAAATTGCACACTTACAACTTGCAAGATGCTCAATAAACATTATCATCACCTGAATTGTGTTCACTTAACCTGGCCCTTACTTATGCCCCCAAAAGGCAGGGGGGATTTAGGGGGATAAAATAATATGTACAAAGTATAATTTTACATTTGGTACAAAAAGATAATTTGGTTTTCATTTGGATAACTTCAGATTCACTGTAGTGTAGTTGTACATTCTCTAAGTGTCAACCATTCAGAGATGGCAAAAAAAAGTTTCAAGAAAAATAAGTATTTTGTTCATTTGGTCATTAGTGGGAAGAACTTTTTAATAATCATCAGTCTCTTTGTAAAATATCAAGAGTATTTGAAATAATCTATATATTCTTGCTCCAGTCAATCAAGAATCTAAGGATTCAAGTATAGTTAAGATGAAGCAGTGATACAGTTAAGGCCTTTTAAATATGATGTAAGTCATTAGTTTATTCCTTGTGAAAAGGACAGATATACTAGTTAGTTATATCTTCATAGGAATTCCTTAATAACAAATATTAGGGAAGTAGCTTATAAGAATTGGGAATTTCCAAAGCTGTTTTCTCAAATTTAGGTGCTGTAGTCTACCTTGAATAAGGGTCTTCACATGTAATACTTTCTCTAAGCATTTAAGAGTAAATACTCCAACATGCCTATATGATTACATGGGGAACATATATAAGCCACTGGTCCAATAGCTTACATGCGCCAACCCCAAAATGAGCAGCAAAAGACCAGTTGCTGACATAATCCTGTAATTTGTCTTGGTATGCTCATTCTCACTCTCACCAAAGATTCCATCCTCAAGTGTTGAGTATTATGGCTACCAAGCAACTGAAGTGATAGTCTCCAAGACATTGCAAAACCGAAGCCTTCATAATATGCAACCTTGCTCCTGTGAGAATTCTCTACACTTGAGCATCGTAGACATAACATGGCTGCCCTTGACCTAGCTTAGATAATTCAAATACAAAAGCTATTTCAAATTGTTCTGTTACTTATCTGCTCCACTTCAAGATAAATCTTCAAAATTCACCAAAGGTTGCTGCCACTGCAGAGTATTTCCAATTGTGGAATAATTATAACTGCTATGTATTGAGTATTATTGGGTGCCTTATGTCTTACAGTGCTTATTTATAATTTCTACAATAGTCCTCATTGTTCAGTATTTTTTGTATCTATTTTACAGATGAAAAAAATGAGGCTTAGAGAGATTAGGTAACTTGTCTCAGACCACATGCTAATATACAACAGAACTGGGATTCAGACCCCAAGCTCTCTGCTTCTAAATCTATCCTTTTTCCAGTGTACTTTACTTTTGAGGGAATCAAGTGTGGTTAAGTGAGTCTACCCTTCACAGTTTGTACTATTAGCAGAGAACAGGTGTGCTCAATTCATGATAAACCAAAACAAAGGCACAAATCCCATTAAAAGCAGCTGGACGAATTGAGTAACTAATTGGTTATTCTCTCTGTGCCTCAAATATTTCTAAAATTAGCTTGAAATTCCATTTGAAAAATTCTTCAATTAGTCATGAACTCTGACTCCCATTTCTAAAGCAACCTTTTGATAGGTGCTTCAAACACTTGCCCCACGCAACTCCTATTACTTCCTTTTTTCTTCGGTATAAGATAATCTCTTTTCTATTCCTAGGCCCACTTTCTGCTTTTCCTAGCCCTGCCAATTTTCATTTTTACAATCATTAGTAGTATGAATAATTAAATGTATTTTTACCAAGGGCTCTTCATTACTGCTCATCTTTCGTTTCTTTATTCTTCTCCTACGGGCTCTTATAAGTCAACTCAAATACAGATTCCTTACTACTTTCACTTTGAGAGTATTATTGGCCACCTTCTTGTCTGAGTAAGAATCAATATGTTATGTTGTCTAATAAAGAATTATTTTATAGAATGGTTTTTATTAGCCTCCTAAAGCAGGCTGAAAATCAACTAGATAATGTATCCAGATACTTCAAGTTTGGAAAATAAAAGAAATACTTTTTCTAAAAAGACTTACTTGCCAACTCCACCTTCTCACCTCCTGTTCTCATCTTATGCTGAGGTCTGTGTAATTTACTGCTGCCCTGAGGCCTGAAACAATGGCTCACTTCTTCATATGTGTTTTGTAAAGTCTTGTGTTTCAGCTCCCTTTCTGGGTGGCCTGAGAAGGATTGTTACTCCTCCTATGCTCAGTAGATGCCTTCAGCTCCCTTGGCTGTGGACCTATGTGCAAACTGTATGCATAACAAAGAGTGGTGCATTCATGCTGGGCATTAACTGGGTGTGCGTCTAAGTAGATAGACATCCAAAACAATAGGAAATGTCATGAACAATGGTGCTATGGCACTTTTCTAGGAGCAGAGGCCTACCCAGCTCTTTGTTTTTGATAAAAAACTAGTCTTCCCTTGAATACCAATCCCTCTTCTTGCTTCCACCGCCTGAGTGTGGAAAAGTGACTAGAACTACCACATCCTATTAAAAAGGGGAGAAGGCCACTTACCTAACTTACCTACAAGAGCTTGGGGATAGTAGAAGGAATGTATGGTTTTCCTGGCTGTCATTAGCCTTCTCCACCCCAGCCACCCAAAAAAACAATTATTTTGTACTTTCATGACAAAAATATGTAGTTTGTTTACTCTTATGTATGAAAGCCAGACTCTTTTTTTTAATAATAAATTTATTTTTTATTGGTGTTCAATTTGCCAACATACAGAATAACACCCAGTGCTCATCCCATCAAGTGCCTCCTCAGTGCCCGACACCCAGTCACTCCCACCCCCCGCCCTCCTCCCCTTTCACCACCCCTCGTTCATTTCCCAGAGTTAGGAGTCTTTCTGTTCTGTCTCCCTTTCTGACATTTCCCACACACTTCTTCTCCCTTCCCTTATATTCCCCTTCACTATTATTTATATTCCCCAAATGAAAGAGAATATACAATGTTTGTCCTTCTCTGATTGACTTACTTCACTCAGCATAATACCCTCCAGTTCCATCCACGTTGAAGCAAATGATGGGTATTTGTCATTTCTAATGGCTGAGTAATATTCCATTGTACACATAAACCACATCTTCTTTATCCATTCATCTTTCGATGGACACCGAGGCTCCTTCCACAGTTTGGCTATTGTGGACATTGCTGCTATAACCATCAGGGTGCAGGTGTCCCGGCGTTTCATTGCGTCTGTATCTTTAAGGTAAATCCCCAACAGTGCAATTGCTGGGTCATAGGGCAGGTCTATTTTTAACTCTTTGAGGAACCTCCACCCAGTTTTCCAGAGTGGCTGCACCAGTTCACATTCCCACCAACAGTGTAAGAGGGTTCCCCTTTCTCCACATCCTCTCCAACATTTGTGGTGTCCTGCCTTGTTAATTTTCCCCATTCTCACTGGTGTGAGGTGGTATCTCATTGTGGTTTTGATTTGTATTTCCCTGATGGCAAGTGATGCAGAGCATTTTCTCATGTACTTGTTGGCCATGTCTATGTCTTCCTCTGTGACATTTCTGTTCATGTCTTTTGCCCATTTCATGATTGGATTGTTTGTTTCTTTGGTGTTCAGTTTAATAAGTTCTTTATAGATCTTGGAAACTAGCCCTTTATCTGATACGTCATTTGCAAATATCCTCTCCCATTCTGTAGGTTGCCTTTTAGTTTTGTTGACTGTATCCTTTGCTGTGCAGAAGCTTCTTATCTTGATGAAGTCCCAATAGTTCCTTTTTGCTTTTGTTTCTTTTGCCTTCGTGGGTGTATCTTGCAAGAAGTTACTGTGGCCGAGTTCAAAAAGGGTGTTGCCTGTGTTCTCCTCTAGGATTCTGATGGAATCTTGTCTCACATTTAGATCTTTCATCCATTTTGAGTTTATCTTTGTGTCTGGTGAAAGAGAGTGGTCTAGTTTCATTCTTCTGCATGTGGATGTCCAATTTTCCCGGCACCATTTATTGAAGAGACTGTCTTTCTTCCAGTGGATAGTCTTTCCTCCTTTATTGAATATTAGTTGACCATAAAGTTGAGGGTCCACTTCTGGATTCTCTATTCTGTTCCATTGATCTATGTGTCTGTTTTTGTGCCAGTACCACACTGTTTATGACCACTGGAAAGCCAGACTCTTTTATATCATTTTGATTCAAGGCAATAATGACTATCTTTTTCTCATTGCTCATTCACCATCTAATTCTGGATGTCTGAAGAGAATTTAGAATTGGAAAATTTAATTTTTAAATCATTTTGAGAATGTATATAGTGTATTCCATCACCAGAAACAAAAATGTGGGTAAGTGGATCTAGTGTAACTTTTGCTTTCTTTTTCTTTTTCCACAGGCCCTGCCTTTCCCTCCCTTTCTCTCTTTTGTTTAAAATTGATTTATGTTATTGATTGTTAAAATGCTACATTTCTTTCTAAAGTCTCAAAAAGTATGGTAAAAGGTAGAAAATATAAGGAATGGCAGAGGACTACTTTTAGCCTTGAGAAAGTTTTAGTTTCATTGTTCTTTTCTCTAAATAATATTTAATGATAAAATAAATATTTTCTTTTTTATTTTTAAGGTGCCTTATTTACAAACCACAGCACATAACATTTATAAGACAATATAAATGCTTGCATTTAAATATATTTAAATCATGAAAACATGCTATTCTTTTGTACTTAAATTTTCATGAAATGGCTTTGCAAGAATTTTTCTGTGTATTATATTTGTTCTCCTTCTTCCCTGGTGGTCATTGAGATCTGGTGTTGTGTTTTGTTTTGTTTTTTGATGTATATGGGTACTTGCTTTCTCTTTATCATTTCTTTGTTTCCATGCTTAAGTTCTATATTTTTAATATCTTGTGATGCTCACAGAAGTACCTTTCCTGAATATTACATTTATTATTTTAGTGACCCTTTTTATTCACTATATTTAATTTTGGTAGGCCGTTGGCAGTTGGGTCTCAGCACAGGATGGGTCTACATGCTCTGGAAAGGAACATTCTCAGCTCACACTTCCACAGACACCTGGGCCATTCTCTGTTCTCAGCCTGCCCATCAACCATTAGGTGGCTTTGAGGTGACCACCATTTGCACTTTGGTTCACTGCAGTCCTTTGGTCCAAGAAGATGCTTTGACATTTTGCCTTTGTCCAAGAGCAAAGCCACCCACAGGCCTGGACAGGACCCTCTCAATCCTACTTCACAGCTACATTCAACATCATTTCCACTGCATTCAATTTCAGTGATTTTGGCCTTGGTGGTAGCCCACTTTTTGCATAGTGGTTCTGTACCCTATATCCTTTTTTCTTTTAAGATTTTATTTATTGGACAGAGAGCACAAGCAAGGGGAGTGGCAGGCAGAGGGAGAGAGAGAAGCAGGCTTCCCACAGAGCAGGGAGCCCAATACAGAACTCGATCCCAGGACCCTGGGATCAGGATCTGGGCTGAAAGCAGATGCTTAACCAACTCAGTCACCCAGGCGCCCTCTGTACCCTTAACCTTGTTCCTCTTTAGAGATCATATAGCTCTAGTTATGTCTCAGGGCTGCTATAAAAATAACATTAAAAACAACCAAAAACTGTTTGTAAAACCTCATCACTATGTTGATGTATAATAAAACAATGCTCTGTTCTTTTTGAGGCAGCCGTGAATAAAACATTCTACTAAGAGCAGCAGAAACTAAGTTTACTTTAGTTTTTAAAAGCATATTATCCTACCCTAGAAAGAAAAAAAATCTATGTTACATTGAATAATTAGTTTTTAATCATCCCATGTGGATTACTATCTATCACCCCATTTTCCCAAAGGAAAGATAAAAAAATACAAGAGTTACAAAAATAAAAGGTCCCACCACCACAGCAATATACAGTTGGGCCAACATGTTTATTTTCAAAACAGAAAACACAGATCTTATAACAGTATATTGTTACCATCACTGTTCCAATTAGAAGAAAGAGGATGATTTGATTATTCTGAAGTATTCTGTAATATATTACAGCAAAAATCTTGGGTTTCTTTTTCTCTAGTTGGTATTTGTAATGACTGTCCCTGAATTATATGTCATAGTATATTAAAAATTGTAATAACTGGGGAAAAGCAATGCAAGTAAAGTGAAATGTTTGATCTCTCCCCCAAAAAAGGCATTTTTAGTGGCATTATATTCATATTTCAGTAAAAATAGGCAATGAAAACTATCTCTGAAGCTGAAGCACCCATTTCTGAAAAAATATTTTCCAACAATAGTGTTATATCTTCTATTCACATGAAGATAGAATCAAGAACTTGGTTTGTTAAATACAGCCTTGTTATTTGATCTTTGTTGGAACATTAAGAATCCATAATGATTTTTGAGAAAAACTGAAGAAATTGTACATTTGCTGCTATACTTGAGTGAAACCCAGAAATTCCTGCACCAAACACAACCACTTCTAATGCTCTGCAGCAGTGCTCACTTCGGCAGCACATATTGTGATGCTCTGCAGCAGTTTTTCTCCCCGGGCAGCCATATATTAGAGCACCTGGGGAACTCATTCAAAGGCACATTCCTGGCATCTCTATGACCTGTGGAGTCACAGTCTCAGAGACGGGATTCAGGAGCCTGCCCTTTGGAGAGGTTCCCTGTGTGTATTATTCTCCTCTCTACAGCATTCAAGAAGACAGGTTAGAGGCTAGGGTGTGATAGCAGAAAGCACATATAGGGCTAGCACCTCCGTGGAACTTGGAGCAGCTCCTGTGGCTGGTGAAGGGTGACAGCATTGCTTCTTCACTTCAGGAATCGTGACGCCATAGCCTTTACTATGGACCAGGAATTGTTCCAAGAGTTCAATACTCACTACCTCATTTAACCCTCACAGCCACCCAGGGAAGTAGGGTTACTGCTGTCCCCATTCTGTAGGGAAAGACACTTAGACGCAGTGTGCATAAATAGCTTGCCCAAGGCTGCATGCCTGGTGAGTCAGCTGTTTTCCTATGGTCCCAGGACATATCTTGTGCTTCAAAAAATTATGATACAAAAAGATGGTTTTTTGATCTATAAAATGTTTTTGTTTTCCCTTCAAACAGATCAACTTATTACTATGCAGCAATTTTTCCCAATAAATCTCTTGTATTCTAAATTTAGGTGATAATAGTGGATTAGGATCTGTATGTTTTTGGAATTTAATAAATGTGTTGGGATGTAGATTTCTGGACGAAATTTAGAGTGGATACCTCTGGCAAGATTTAAATGGCAAAGGTGGAGGGGTGGTCGTGGTGGTGGTGGGATTTCATCGAAACAGGACATCAGAAGACCTTTAGACTAGTGCTCTTGAACCTCTAGCCACAGCCAAGGCACCAGAAGGATTTTATGCCTAGTTCCTTCTTAAAATTCTCATGCCCTTCAATACTATGAGCAAAAATCTTCCCAATCTTCATTTCAAAGCCCATCCCTACTCCACTTTAGACTTTAAATGACTGTTTCTGAAATGAAAAGCAGAAAATCGCAGAACCTTTAAATGTAGAAACGTGTGAACATAGAACACTGACATGCCAAGTACAGTTTTAACATTTTAAATGTATTAACGTTGAAATGTATTTGAAAAGTAGAAGGACTAGTAATCCTGTTCATCTTATGTCTAAAATATGTTTCTTTTCTATTAATAAATACAGCAGATGAACTGTGAGTAGAGAAGCTGTCATTTGCTACTCCTCGGAAAGATCCAAGAAGTTTGTGAACGTCATCTCTTTTATTGTGTCATTTCTGGTGTTAATGCAGTCAGACAGGTTTAACAGCAAGGTCTCCTAGTCTCTAGTGCCATTTCTGGAGATGGTAATTTGAGGAATTTGAAAAGCATGGCAAAAATGTGAGCCAATTCAAAGATACACTACAGTTCATATATCAAAGGAAAAATACTTTTTGATGGTTTCTCAGAGATATTGAAGAGCTTGAAAATACAAAGATGGAAAAAAAAAAAGAAAATACATAGATGGAGCCAGACTCTCCAGCCAGTTTCTAGATCATTACAAATGCATATTTTTCCATTTCTTTTTACTGAAGATAGACCTATTAATACTTCACAACCTAACACTATGCAGCTACACATTCATTTGACAAGTCAACCTTCTAGAACTGCAGTGTGGCAGCTATATCATTGATCTCGGGAAAAAGAGTTCTTGTGCTACTGAAGAACTTAGAGGATGAATATCAATGTCAACTTTGGGCCAGAATTAAGGGTTAGCTAAGAATTGGTAAGTCCATCCAGTTTTCAAAACTAGTAGCCCAACTGGCATGTAAATGGAGTGCTTTTATAAACAATTAATGCTCCTTGCAACACACAGGGAGTTATTCATGCATAGTTAGGAAGTCATTTTCTGAGACTTTGGCTGGAAACGTAGCTTTCATGGATGAAACATTTTGGGTAACATCTCCAATATTCCCCTTGAGAAAATGAAGTAACGACATCCATTAGACACTTCAAGTTTGCAGCTCTTCTTTCATGTGGCTCCAGTCCTCTTTGTCTTGGCATGTTGTGATAGTTTGGCACAAAGTAGCATCATTTTGTCCTTGAAGATGATAGATTCTGCACACTTAATCCATTAATCTGAGCTGATGGACTTTGCCCAGAGTTGAAATATTTTGTTCTTACATAATGGTTTTCTTATTAAATCTCTGAACAATACTCTTTTACGGATGACTACATTCAACCCCGTATTCTAGATGTAAAAAGTAAAGTGAGAGGAGGTTAATTTTTTTTTTAATTTTATGAGGATTTATATAGTGCTTGGTGTAAGTGCTCAAGCTCTCTTCTGTTTTAGAAAATATTCAATCATATGGTCCTCAAAAGAAGTTTATGAGTCTTGTGCTATTAGACCCATTATAGGTGAGAAAGCTGAAGCACAAGGAAGTCAAGCAGCTGGTCAGCTGAGATAGTAAGTAGTAGAGCAAGAGTCTAACTCCTGCTGTCTGGTTCCAGGGTCTGGGCTCCAACCAGTGCACTAAACTGTCTCTGTGCCTCACACTAGACCAGCCTTGTAGTTAATAACGATGAACTAAGGACAGAAATGAGAATATTTAACATTTCCAAACCCCCTTTCTGGTCACTCACCAACAATTTCCTCCCCATAGACAGCATTCTCATTTTCAAAGTGAAGTTTCAAACTGAAAGTCTTAGACTTTGGAAAGGTGGAACCTTTGAGATCACAGAGGAGCAATCTTGGTAGATGGGATTACGCAGAACAATTTAGCATCAAGAATATTTAGTGAAAAAGATTGAAAGTGAAGTTAAGGCATGACAGATGGGTGGTACTCTGCTTATTTGAAAAGTTCCTTTCAAATTATAAGTCCTACTTCCTTCACCTTTAGTCCTCCAGCCTAGATCGATTGGTCAGAATACCTGCGCATTTTACAATAACAATGGTACCACTTGGAATTAACAAGGAGCCATTAGTCTCAAGTTCTTATGCTCTGCATAGCAAGGAAAGCCATCAAGGCTAGACTCCCTAACTGATAAGGAGCCAAGCAACAGTTTCACAGGTTTGCACACAGACTGCTGGGGTCTGTGCCTTCATGGGTACTGCTGGAAAAATAAAGATATTCTGTTGTTCTTAATGGAAATATAACCTACCCTGAAAGCTTTGAGATGTCAACTTACCCTACCCTGACCAGGGAGCTCTTTGCTATTGGTCCAGAAGAGAGGGATGTGGTTTCTAATTTTTATTTCCTGGCAGGAGTTAGAGGAGATGATGCATTGACAGGCAGCCGAAGGTGGGGACCCTGTGGATCCAGGACATCTGGGCATCATTAGCCATAGTGAGGGGCCAGCCCACATGAGAGGTAGCAGGAAGGAAAAGAATCTATGGCCAGATGGTGGAAGTCATGGCTGGAGGAAACACTGGCTTAATTTTTGGAAAAGATTTTTCTTCAAACTCTGAAATGACTTTGGAAGCCACTTGTTCTTTAAGGCCTCAGGATAAATAATATAGCTAGTATATTGCAAAAGGGAAAAAATTGTAACTCTATCCATGAAGATGAGGTGGGTTTCATTTTATAATTCTCACTATTCAGAAAGCTTGCACAACTCCCTTGTCTCAAGGCTGTCGAAACTCAGTCTTCAATAACTCTTCTGCAAGCAGTGTCCTTGATACTCGCCAAGCTCAATTGCAATCTCTTCCTGTCATGCTAAAGTTTTGAAGTAGAACTCACTTCTGGTCATAGTGGATCTGGAAGAAGCAGTTCAGTCATCAACAGATACGTGTTGCAGGTTGTTGAGTATTTTTTTCCTTCCTGCTGAGGCAAACATCACTTAGAATGATTTATCATTACTCATTCAGAAGCTCTGACTACCCCAAAGAGAGGCTAACCACAAAAATTTCTTCTAAAAGTGATGTAGCCACAGCTGTCTAGGAGTTATTTAGCAGTAATTCACTCTGGGCAATAGAAGAGTGATTAGAAGGATATCACATCTATTAAAATGTCAATCTAATTAAAGCATGGGAGAGAGCTCAAGAGAGCTTAGAGTCCCTATTCTGTGATTTGGATAGACTTTTTTATTTTACAGATTAAATCATAAGCTGGAAACAAAGTCTCTTTGCATCTCTGTGGTCTAAAATACTAACAAAAAGAAAACAAAGATTCTTAATAGATTTTTAATAGGTTGTCATTCATTGGGTTTCTAGTAAACAGCATGTTAATTAAGCCTTGTCCTTGTCATGGTCTTCAAAAGTGACTTTATTTTTTTTTATAATAAATTTATTTTTTATTGGTGTTCAATTTGCCAACATACAGAATAACACCCAGTGCTCATCCCATCAAGTGCCCCCCTCAGTGCCCGTCACCCATTCACTCCCACCCCCTGCCATCCTCCCCTTCCATCACCCCTAGTTCGTTTCCCAGAGTTAGGAGTCTTTCTGTTCTGTCCCCCTTTCTGACATTTCCCACACACTTCTTCTCCCTTCCCTTATATTCCCTTTCACTATTATTTATATTCCCCAAATGAATGAGAACATATAATGCTTGTCCTTCTCCGACTGACTTACTTCACTCAGCATAATACCCTCCAGTTCCATCCACGTTGAAGCAAATGATGGGTATTTGTCGTTTCTAATGGCTGAGTAATATTCCATTGTACACATAAACCACATCTTCTTTATCCATTCATCTTCCGATGGACACCGAGGCTCCTTCCACAGTTTGGCTATTGTGGACATTGCTGCTAGAAACATCGGGGTGCAGGTGTCCCGGCGTTTCATTGCGTCTGTATCTTTAAGGTAAATCCCCAACAGTGCAATTGCTGGGTCATAGGGCAGGTCTATTTTTAACTCTTTGAGGAACCTCCACCCAGTTTTCCAGAGTGGCTGCACCAGTTCACATTCCCACCAACAGTGTAAGAGGGTTCCCCTTTCTCCACATCCTCTCGAACATTTGTGGTGTCCTGCCTTGTTAATTTTCCCCATTCTCACTGGTGTGAGGTGGTATCTCATTGTGGTTTTGATTTGTATTTCCCTGATGGCAAGTGATGCAGAGCATTTTCTCATGTGCATGTTGGCCATGTCTATGTCTTCCTCTGTGACATTTCTGTTCATGTCTTTTGCCCATTTCATGATTGGATTGTTTGTTTCTTTGGTGTTCAGTTTAATAAGTTCTTTATAGATCTTGGAAACTAACCCTTTATCTGATACGTCATTTGCAAATATCCTCTCCCATTCTGTAGGTTGTCTTTTAGTTTTGTTGACTGTATCCTTTGCTGTGCAAAAGCTTCTTATCTTGATGAAGTCCCAATAGTTCCTTTTTGCTTTTGTTTCTTTTGCCTTCGTGGGTGTATCTTGCAAGAAGTTACTGTGGCCGAGTTCAAAAAGGGTGTTGCCTGTGTTCTCCTCTAGGATTCTGATGGAATCTTGTCTCACATTTAGATCTTTCATCCATTTTGAGTTTATCTTTGTGTCTGGTGAAAGAGAGTGGTCTAGTTTCATTCTTCTGCATGTGGATGTCCAATTTTCCCGGCACCATTTATTGAAGAGACTGTCTTTCTTCCAGTGGATAGTCTTTCCTCCTTTATCGAATATTAGTTGACCATAGAGTGGAGGGTCCACTTCTGGATTCTCTATTCTGTTCCATTGATCTATGTGTCTGTTTTTGTGCCAGTACCACACTGTCTTGATGACCACAGCTTTGTAGTACAACCTGAAATCTGGCATTGTGATGCCCCCAGCTATGGTTTTCTTTTTTAAAATTCCCCTGGCTATTCGGGGTCTTTTCTGATTCCACACAAATCTTAAAATAATTTGTTCTAACTCTCTGAAGAAAGTCCATGGTAAAAAAAAAAAAAAGAAAGAAAAAAGAAAAGAAAGTCCATGGTATTTTCATAGGGATTGCATTAAACGTGTAAATTGCCCTGGATAACATTGACATTTTCACAATATTAATTCTGCCAATCCATGACCATGGAATATTTTTCCATCTCTTTGTGTCTTCCTCTATTTATTTCAGAAGTGTTCTATAGTTTTTAAGGTATAGATCCTTTACCTCTTTGGTTAGGTTTATTCCTAGGTATCTTATGCTTTTGGGTGCAATTGTAAATGGGATTGACTCCTTAATTTCTTTTTCTTCAGTTTCATTGTTAGTGTATAGAAATGACTTTATCGATAGAGACCACTTGAATCATTGAATGCAGTAGTTAAAAACATGACCTTTAGGTTGGCTGACATGGAGCTAAGACTCACCACCCCCAATGCCAAACTGAGTCCTTTGCGAGTTTCTGGACCCCTCTACGCTACAGTGTCATTTGAAAAGAAGGGCCATGATTCTATTTTACAAGGTTATTGTAAGCATCTAACCAGATAACATTTTAGAGTTCCTGGCATCATGCCTAACATAAGAATAAGCATCCAATGAATGTTAGTTAGTAATTATTATTCTAAAGATAACCCCTTCTCATAACATTTGAGTCTCTCAATATTCAAGTTTAAACTGGATGAAGCTGGATTTTGAATTCTTTCAATCTGTTTATATTTCACAGGCAAAAAACATTTTCACATCAGGGAAGACCAAATGGCAGATTATTATCATTTATTAACAAAGTGTAAGGCAAACGTAGAAATTTAGTGAAAAAAGCAAACGTACAGCATGACCGCGTTTTAAAAAACATATAAACCTGTTTGGAAAGCCATAGAACCAAATTTTATATTAGTTTTCCCTAAATTTCCTTTACTTTCTCTCTTATACTTTTCCCCAGATTTTCTGCAGTGAACCTGTATTACTTTCTTATTAGAGACCTGCAGCATATGCTATTTTTAAAAGGAAAGAAGTGTAGAGTCACTGTGGAACCAATCTGTATGTATATGTGTGTGACCCCGCCTGGATCTAGTATGGGGGAGATAAAGATAGAGACTGTGGAGGTAGGAGCAGGGAGCCCCAGGGAATCGCTCTGTCCATTTGGGGTAAGGTCCTGTAGATTTAGAGCTTTTTGTCACCTTCAGAGAGGTTTTCCATCTGCCTGGTTCACCAGAGTCTTACTCTTTATCTCAATTGTTCTAAGTATGTAAATAATTCCAGAAATTGATCTGATGTCCTGGGGACTCATGGGACCTCTGAGATCAGAAACACACTGAACCCTGGCTGTCTCCATTGACGACCCCAAAAGTGACACAGTGTGAGAGGATGCAGTTGTCAAGCGTCTGGAGCTCTGACTCACTCCACTTTAATTTAGGGAAATAGTACATGATTTTTATATTATTTATTTAATTTTGTAAAAAAATTTATTTTTATTGGAGTTCAATTTGCCAACATATAGCATAACACCCAGTGCTCATCCCATGACGTGCCCCCCTCAGTGCCCATCACCCAACTCCCGCCCACCTCCCATTCCACCACCCCTTGTTCATTTCCCAGAGTTAGGAGTCTCTCATGTTCTGTCACCCTCACTGATATTTCCCACTCATTTTCTCTCCTTTCCCCTTCATTCCCTTTCACTATTTTTATATTCCCCAAATGAATGAGACCATATAATGTTTGTCCTTCTCTGATTGACTTATTTCACTCAGCATAATACCCTCCAGTTCCATCCACGTCGAAGCAAAAGGTGGGTATTTGTCGTTTCTAATGGCTGAGTAATATTCCATTGTACACATAAACCACATCTTCTTTATCCATTCATCTTCCGATGGACACCGAGGCTCCTTCCACAGTTTGGCTATTGTGGACATTGCTGCTAGAAACATCAGGGTGCAGGTGTCCCGGCGTTTCATTGCATCTGAGTCTTTGGGGTAAATCCCCAACAGTGCAATTGCTGGGTCGTAGCGCAGGTCTATTTTTAACTCTTTGAGGAACCTCCACCCAGTTTTCCAGAGTGGCTGCACCAGTTCACATTCCCACCAACAGTGTAAGAGGGTTCCCCTTTCTCCACATCCTCTCGAACATTTGTGGTGTCCTGCCTTGTTAATTTTCCCCATTCTCACTGGTGTGAGGTGGTATCTCATTGTGGTTTTGATTTGTATTTCCCTGATGGCAAGTGATGCAGAGCATTTTCTCATGTGCATGTTGGCCATGTCTATGTCTTCCTCTGTGACATTTCTGTTCATGTCTTTTGCCCATTTCATGATTGGATTGTTTGTTTCTTTGGTGTTCAGTTTAATAAGTTCTTTATAGATCTTGGATACTAGCCCTTTATCTGATATGTCATTTACAGATATCTTCTCCCATTCTGTAGGTTGTCTTTTAGTTTTGTTGAGTCTTTCTTTTGCTGTGAAGAAGCTTCTTATCTTGATGAAGTCCCAATAGTTCATTTTTGCTTTTGCTTCTCTTGCCTTCATGGATGTATCTTGAAAGAAGTTGCTATGGCCAAGTTCAAAAAGGATGTTGCCTGTGTTCTCCTCTAGGATTTTGATGGACTCTTGTCTCACATTTAGATCTTTCATCCATTTTGAGTGTATCTTTGTGTGTGGTGTAAGAAAGTGGTCTGGTTTCATTCTTCTGCATGTGGATGTCCAATTTTCCCAGCACCATTTATTGAAGAGACTGTCTTTTTTCCAGTGGATAGTCTTTCCTCCTTTGTCAAATATTAGTTGACCATAGAGTGGAGGGTCCACTTCTGGATTCTCTATTCTGTTCCATTGATCTATGTGTCTGTTTTTGTACCAGTACCACACTGTCTTGATGACCACAGCTTTGTAGTACAACCTGAAATCTGGCATTGTGATGCCCCCAGCTATGGTTTTATTTTTTAATATTCCCCTGGCTATTCGGGGTCTTTTCTGATTTCACACAAATCTTAGGATGATTTGTTCCAACAATCCTCATTCTCTTTATTTACATTTCAGTGGTATGAGTTACTACTCCACATTTGTGGAATATTTTTCAGCGATCCTAACTTTAGGGTAAGTTAGTTAAATTTTTAAAAATCTCAGAGAAACTGATTTGCCCATATTTTTGCCTCTTTTTATGACTATAACTCTTACTTCAGGAATATATATCAGAACTAATACGTTTCTAAATTGCATTTATCAATGTCGAGCGGACACTTTGCCCACAGAGCTTGGTGCTTACACATCTCGAGTTGCAATAGAAGGGGTTTTAGTATAATTGTTTCTCAACATAACTTTATAAGGAAACACATGTCCAAACTGAGGATAGCCCCACTTTAAGTTTCAACATGGTTTGGGTTTTACGGCATCCAAGATTTTCCTAACTACACACCTCTTTTTTTTCTTTCCTTTTCTTTTTTGGTCTTAAAACTCGCTCTTTTGGCTGGTTCAATAAGTTGTTCCTGCCAACCAGTTGCTTTTATGGTAATTGACAGCGTAGCTGATTTTTGGAACCTTAGAATCTAAAAAGGCATTTTAGCCCAGACTTTGGAGAGACCGAGCCAAGCTACTTGCAGAGTGAGAGATACAGCTGAGCTGAATGTAGGGCAGTCAGAACCCTAAGTCTGTGCATGTTAATTAACAGCAGTGAAACGTCTGCTCTAGCTCAGACTTAACATTTCTCTCTTTTCAGCAGCATTCAGAATCCTTCCTTCTCCTGTCATATTGTTACTGAATGCCACTTCTGGAGAGGAGCCAGTGAGACCACTTATCTGGAGTGGGCAGAGTGGCATGAGCCCCGAGTGGTGTAGTGGTCTGTTGACCCACCACACCCATCTATTGGCTGAAAAGACACAAAATATTTGAACCAGTTAAGAGCCAGCAAGTTTACACTTCAAAAGAAAAGAGCATAAGAAAAAAAAATCTTCATCTTTAATACAATTATTTAATATAATAAGGGGATTGTAAATTTTCTGAGTTCCCCTCAAATGATATAAGTTCTCTAAAATACCTGAGGTATTTCCCCAGATTTCATCTCAGCATTAAGGAGTAGAAAAACTCTTCCCAAACCACCAGATCTTTATTGTCCTTTGCTTTCCTGCAAAAGCACAAATGTTTCAGATTAAAAGGAGCCCTATTTGCTATCTTCCTTCTGCTAGTTCTTCTGGGAACTAGAACACACTACTCTGCAGGAGGTGGCTCTTGGATGCATAATATCCTAGTGACACCAGGCAACCTACCAATTACACAACAGGAAAAGCATGCCCTTCTAACACCAGTTTATGTTTTGTACCAAAAGTACCCCAGACACAGAAACTCTGCCCCTCACTCCCCACCCTAAATAGTAGTAGTCACCTCTTTCTTGTTGTTTTGAAATGTTTGACATTGAGATTGGTTACATTGTTTTCCCATTTCTATTGATAGAGAAGTAAAATGTCTCTTCTATTCATTACATTTTATGAATCTTCTGTTGCTGGGAAAAAAGAACCTGAATCCATACCTAATGACATTGAACGTACTAGTCAGCTTTAGAAATAAAATGCAGGATGCCATCTTTTGAATACTGCTGAACACATTGTTGAAATTCATGAAATTTGTGAAACTAATTAAGAATACCCAAATAGAGATTGGAATCTATGTTTTACACTTCAAAGGTATTTTTCATAGGCACCACATTGTAAAATACATACACCCGAAGAGTAAGTAGAATTTTATAATTTCACAGTTGGCTGTAGGAGACTTGTTTCTTGGTGGAATGAGCTCAGGGAAGCAGCCACAGAGAGTGCTAGCAGCATCCAGTAGTTGATGGGGCCGCAGGACATAGAAGTTCACTCTTCCTCTTAAATAGAAGCTCTCCATGGACCTTAACAGTGAATTACATGTTCTCCTTTTGCATGCAGGCTCCATTCATTTATGGCATTTCTGGGTTCTGTAACCCATTACCTATTAGATAGCCACAGGCTTCCTCCTTGTCTGTGTGGTAATCACTCTCAGGTTGACCATCCAGGTAGGAAATCTGACTCTGGTCCCCTTTGAATATGTGAGGCTGCTTTGTTTGCAAGCCAGAGCATCAGTTACATGGTCTTTTCTAAATTATGTTTTGTTATTTCCCTAATGTTATTTAAGCTTCATGGAACTTATTCTGCTTTTGCCAAGTCTTTCCATTGAATAAATATCTCCGTAACCTATTGCTTCACTTTGGCAACAGAATTGTTGCAATTTGTGGGCAAAATTGTGCAAAGGCTTAACTCTTCTTATTCCTCTGTAAAATATCCAGTTTTGCTGGCTTTCCTCCTCCTAAACAAAGGCCTTGACTTGGTCTCTGTTTTGGTAGTGCCTTGTCCCTGCCATTCCTGAGTAAAGATTTACAGATAATAGTTGAAACAAAGAATGACTTAACAGGACGTAAGAGAGACTACAGAGTCACTAATACTAAATAAGCTAAGACACAAAGTGCTTAGAATAGTGTCTGGCACATAGGAAGTGATCTGTAAGCTAGGATTATTGGAGTTTTGTGAATTGAAAATTGTCATTCTCTTCCTCCAATTACAATAAGGAGTTTTATAATTCCAAAAAAATAAAAAAGCAGCAAAAGTATAGCTAACCATCCAGGCCAACCTAGTAAGGACCAAAAGATCCAGAGGATGGCCATCCAGCTCAACAGATTGAGCTCTTTCCCCAAAGGATCCCTGAGTATAAGGAGAGCAAAGAAAGGGACTACTAATGCTTGTTGTTCTGTTTGGGGCCAGACACATAGCATCTCATTTATTCCTTGTAACAACCTTGTCATGTGTGCACTAAGTTTTTTTGTTTTGTTTGCTTGCCTTCTTTTCCTTCCTAGAGGACACAGGAGTTTAGCTGCCTCACCAGCATAGACATATAGTCATTTTCTCTTAACCATATCTTCCTTGGAAAATTTTACCCTGGTCACACTGTATTATGATCATGTTGATGATCTTATTCCCAACTCCCATGACTATCTTAGAGCCCAGAACTGGAAAATTATGCTGGCCTAACTAGCCATGAGCATTAAAGAAGGGGGGGGGGGGAATTGCCTAACTAGCCATGAGCATTAAAGAAGGGTGGGGGGAATTGCCTTCAAAATTATTGGGTTGGGGGAAGTAAAACAAAGGGAGAGGATGGAGGGCAGGAAAAGATAGCTTTCCAAAAAAGCCATAGAACTGGAAAAAGGCTTTGAGCAAACATTGTGTTTTTCAAGTTTCTTGTGTGGGATAAAATCCCTCATTCTGTAGCTACTTGATAATATTTATTGTTGTTTTGCTGATGGTGGTGGTGATGGTGATGGGAGTGGTGGAATGACTTAACCTAGTTTCGGAGTCTCATAAGCTGATGGGGAGTCCCAACCTTGCTTCTTTGTCCTCACTTCTTGTGACATGCTAGCAGACCCTCCACACATCTTTCCCTCCAGCATGTCTATTTTTGTGTTCCCCATACAGTATTCTTTTAGCTTAAGAGCTACCAAGGGAAGCTTTAATCAAGATCAGTAGCCCATTTCATCTTTCCTGATATTGATGTTTGCATTGGTAGATATTGGTGCCTGAAAGAGGGAGGAAATCTACACTACAATAGAGGGTGCATAAGCAAAGCTCACACCCAAATGCTTATTTCTTGCAACATGAGGGATGAGGGATTCCCTTGCAGCTAGAAGACTGGTACCTGCTTATTCTAATATGCCAGAAGTCCTGTGCTGCTGTATTGAATCTGTCAGTCATTTGCCAGCTAGCCAGAAAGAACTGCTTGCCAGTCCTTTTTCTGAGATGAAGATTGGATTCCTATGAAATCGTAGAATACTGAACCAGAGGTGCCCTGAAGATCTTCTAGGAACTCCCTTATTTTATAGTCAAGAAAACCGCATCCCAGACTTTGTGGGAGCATCGTAGCCTGTCCAAAGATACACAGCAGGTGAGTCGGGGAGTGAGGCCAGAACCTGGCTGCAAGAAGAGTTAGCATTCCTGTCCCTATACTGGTTGCCTCCTCACCAAAAGGCCCAATTTCTCAGAAGAAATCAACATCAAATTTTTGTAAATTTACGGAAGCTATTTTGTATTTTTCTTACCTGTTCTCATCTTATTCCTGCTTCTTTGCAGAGAGATTTCTTTTGTATCTTAATTTAAACAACTTTATGTTTGAAAATAATTAACTTATTTTCAACTATATTTCCTGATGAATTACTTACTATTCCTGGTAATTAGTGATGCAACTCTAGAGATTAAAAAAGAAAGAAAAATAATTGAATTTTTGCTTGTCTTTACAGATGCCCTGGAAAATGGATCCAATAAGGGTGACAGGTAAGAAATATGTTTTTATCTGCCATTTGTGCTTTTCACTGATGGCATTTTCTGTGTACACTGCAGTGAGTTTGATCATTTTCTTTCTTTTTTGCTTAAATCCAGTGCAGCCAACAGGAAGGGACCAAGCAAGGATGACACATATTGGAAGGAGATTAATGCAGCTATGGCCTTAACAAATCTTGCACAGGGCAAAGACACACTACAGGGAACTACCAGCTGCATCATCCAGAAGTCGTCACATATAGCAGAAGTAAAAACGGTCAAAGTGCCACTGGTTCAGCAGTTTTAAGAGTTTGTTGCTTTTCAAACCAATTGCTATTCTTCACGTCAGTGTTTTCCCATAAATCCTCATCTTAAGAGCTGAAGCAGAAGTGAAAATGACTCCCTTTTAAACCTCTTCTTATTTTTAATTATCCTAAATACATCATTTAGTTGCTTCTATAAAAGACATATAAATTATAAAAACTTCACTTTAATCAAAAATAGTAACTTATTTTATGTTACTAAAACTATGCATCAAGTGTCTGCATTGCCATTACAGTAAGTGCCTTGCTTCCCAAATATCAGCAACAACGTGGGCAGAGCAGAGCAGCTATGCCTCAAATGACAGCGCCACAAAGCTTGTTAGTCTGTGTGTGTCACTCCAGATGGGCCTAACCATTCAGGACTGAAACCACAATCACTGAAAGCCCTCACAACGTATTCAGTAACTCACATGTTAAAACTTGGAAATCTATTCAGCCCAAATGAAACATTCCTCTAAAAAAAGCTTTTGCAGCATTTAAAATTGTTCAGCATGCTTTTCAGAGTGACAGTGAGAATTTCATGCATGTATCTTGCCTGCCTATCTGACACACTACAAAGTTCCAAAATGAAAGGAGCGGCAATCATATAATATGTACACTTAAGAAGAATCCCAGTAAATACATTGTGATCTGAAAAACTTTTTCCAAGCATTGCTGGAAAATACCACAATGCCCTTTAAAATTAATTTGGATTTTCTTTTTCTTAAGTTTTGCTGAAGTTTTTTAAAATTTTATTATATAAATTACTCAGAATTTTCCCGGGTAGAACTAAACCTATAGTTTAGTTTTAACACATAATCCTGTTTGCATTAGAGGTCAGTGCTTTTTGTGATGGAAACTTTTTCATATGGAATGGCTAAAAAACCTTTTAGTTGGTTGATTTCGAATTATAATTGCTGATGCACAATTTGTATTGCAATGAGAACAAGACAATGAAAGAAATGTATCTCTATGTGAATATACACATACCCACATAAAATTGGTTTTTAAATTTAAAACATATGGAAAACAAAACATTGACAGTCTTTGAATTTTGCCAAGTAGGATGTTAAAGTAGTAAAAATTAAGTGAAATCGTGCATTAAAAGAAAGAACATTTTGTTTCTAAATTAGACTATCATTGACAGAGAGTAATCAATATCAAGAAAGAAGAATATAGTTTTCAATCAAACAATAATATTCTAATCAGCTTGGGGAAAAAGACTTGAAACTTGAATAAACAGTAGAAATGCCAAATATAACAGAGTATATGTGCTACAGAGAAGTAAAAAGGGTTTGACTCTTTTATGGTGGGATGTTTTTTTGGGTATGTAATGTATTTTGTAATTTTTTTTAACTGGAAAGCTTTTTTGTGAGTGTGAATGAGAGCCAGTAGTGCAGCCATGTGGTGATATTTTTCTTAATTCTGCAAAACGCTTTTAAAACCAAAGGCTGCTCCAGTTGATATATGGACAATATCAATCTTGATATAAATTGTAGGACACTTTTTCATGTAACATAGCATTTGGGGATTGGGTTTATTTAGTGTAATGAAGATAATTTGATATAAAAATATTTTGTATATATATATTTTTACTTTGTTTTCTAAATTGCTGTTTGCAGTAACAATAAGTGCAAAGCAAGATATGTTAAGTTATGACTGTATGATCAGATGAAGTATGAGTTCTTTCGGTTTACAACCTTAAATAGTTACAGATTCATGATAAAAACTTTGGAATCTTTATAAATTAATTTTGTCAAAATGTGGTCATGTTAAAGAAAACTAAGGACAAGTACTTCACTCTTTTTCATACTATTATAAGTTATTCTGGTATTAAATATTTTAATAAAATTGATTTTTGTTTTGACATATTTCAGTTAGATGAATGGATGCTGGTTGTTTTTTATTTGAATGAGTCATAATTCATTTTTGCCATTTTTTTAAAAAGAATCAGCAAATTTGTTCTGTGTTATAAACTATGGATGACAAGTCAATATAGGAGAGCTTTCACATGATTTTTTTAAATACCAAAGCTTGGAATCTGGCCTATAAACACATCAAGAAGATTTTGTAATTAACACATCCTTGGCAATATCTCCAATTGCAATTACTTTTAATTTATTTTTTCTTTTGCTGCTTTAACATTTTCTGGAAATTAAAGTCCCTCCATCCTTTAAAAGAATCTTGAACAATGCTGAGCCAGCAGCTAAGAATCTAACTCATAATTTATGTTGTAGAGAAATAGAATTACCTCTATTCTTTGTTTTGCCATATGTAATCATTTTAATAAAATTAATAACTGCCAGGAGTTCTTGACAGATTGAAAATAAAAGTTAATTTCTAGACCTCAATGATCATATGAATTTTGTTTTCCTTTGAGAGTTGACCAGGTGGAGAAAGAAGTAGAACAGAAGGGTTCATTATATGCTATAAGTCTCTTTAGTTTGGTAAGGGATATGATATGGGAGCACTGCATTTATATTAGGTTTGTTTTTCATCACCTTAGACCACCAGCCCACCTTTTAAGAGCTGAGGAAAGAGAGTATGATGCTAATTGTTAAAATGCATAACTTAAAAATGAACATTTACACTAAATACCTTCTTTCAGTTGCTAATACAATAAGTTTTATTACCGTGTGCTATGTACTGGAGAGGATCTTAGCTTTGAAGCTATATGGATCTATGTTTGAATCTTAGCTCTGCCACTCACTACATAAGATCCAGACTCAGTCCCTCTGGACTTGGCTTTCTTCATCTGCAAAGTAAGAGGAATGAGTCATACCTTGTAGATATGCTACAAGGTTTAGAGATCACATACAACATATAAGGTGCCTACCACAATGTCTAGCAATTAATAGATGCTTAAATGGAAGGTATTATCACATAATTATAGTTCCTCTATATAGGGTTTGTGTACAAGAAAATAGAAATACGGAGGGTTTAATGAAGAACCTTGGGGAAAGGAAAGGTGTCTGACATGAAAGACTGCTGTGGAGTAGTAATAGTTGGAATCAGAACTGGAGAGATCTTCAGGAAAGATCTTTTTGTTATCATTACCTTGGACTTCCCAGAGAAAAGAATGAAGTAGAACAAAGGCAGGAAAGAACAGATATGCCAATAGAAAACATAGAATGTGCAAGAGCTTCCTTCATCCATATCGACTAGAATTGCCTTTTCCTCTATTCGTCCTGCTTGATTCTGTTCAAGACGACTAAGAATTCATGTTGCTGTCTGTATCCCTGCCTGCTCCAAGTAGCAATGTTTAACAAACATGGCAACAGCCATGGTCTGCTTTTAAACTCATCCAGCTCAACAGCATAACATCATGCAAATAAACACAGAGAGTAAGCAAGCCACCCAGACTCTTCTTGTCTGGGGCAGCTTAGGTCGGCCATGCCTTGGAAAGCAGTATGGGATGGCGGTAAGCACTTGGACTGGCATAACCTGGCTTTGCCTCTCCACTGCTTAGTGACTTTGGGGAATAAGCATAAGCCTTGTGTACTGTTTGCATCTATAAAATTTGATCTATGAAAGTTACCTACTCCAAAGTTGTGTTGTGAGGATTAAATAAGGCAGTGAATATAAAAGTACTTTGCAAACTGCATATTCTGTACAAATGTTAATGATTATTAATGTGTTCCAGATGACTCTGAAAGACCTAATAGCCCATAATTTTTGGCAATATAAACTGTGGTTTCCATGAAGCATAATAGGACCCCCCCAGATTTAGTCAAGTTCATATTGTATTTACCATCTTCCAGCCTTCTTAAGCAGAGCTTTCTGGTCTTCTACTTCTTTGTGACAATAATGATCAGAATTAGGTGAATGATTGTCACACTGCATGGACAGAATCTTGACTTCACTACTTACTAGATTAGAGATACATCTTACAGATGGACTAAAAATTTGGTTTGAGAAGTGTATTATTGCCCATAATAAATTCTTCTCTTAAGGTGAGAAAAGCCAAAGTCTGAGTTTGGACAAACAAGCTGGTGTGATTTTTACATCTTTACATGGATGAATCCGTGGAAATTTATGTAAAGTTTGTCTCAGTAAGTCTTCTGAAACAAATTTCAGCCCAAAACCAGTTTCAGGAAATTTGATCTGCAGTTAGTCTAATCTGACTTGTATTCATGACTTTTAAACAAAATTTGAAAATCTTAATTCATGTTTTGAAAAATTATAAACAGAACTTATGCTAGTCATAGAAACATATAAGCAGTTTAGGAGGCCATAAGATAAAAAAAAAAAAACCATACCCTATCTCTCCGTGATCCCAATTCCACATCCCAAAGATAACCATGGTTAACAATCTCTAGTGTGTATTTCCAGAAACTCTATGCATATACAAACTTGTACTTTTTCATCTAGCACTTCTTACTATATTCTTACTATTCTGTAATAGTTTTTCCATTCCCCCATGAGTATATATATATATATATATGTGTGTGTGTGTGTGTGTGTGTGTGTAGATTTGATTATTTGAATGAATGCCTAGGGTTTTATTTTGGATCTTTTATAATTTATTTAGCAAATACCTCCTTGGTGGACTTTTGGATTATTTCCAATTTTTAGTTATTATAAACTAGTGCTATTCAAAGTGCTGCTTTATATTGAGATAAGGAGCTTAACACCAAAATACTGCAAGAAAAACTTCTATGAAAAAAAAATTGTCACCTGAACTCACAGTGCTCCTGATTGATTTATATTCTGACCCTTTATCTCCCCACAGACTAGTAACAATTGGTGAATTGAATTGCCTTTGTCATACAGGCCCTATTTCAACATCACTGATATAAATACTGATGCAGTGAACATTCCTGTGCATGTGTGTCTTCAGTCACTTATACATCTATGGAATACCTGGAAGTGGAGTTAATGGGTCAAATGATACATAAATGTTTTGATGGATGCTACCAAATTACCAAGTAAAAGGTCTACCGGGTTACACTTTCAACAGTAGAATGCATCTCTTTTTCTTCAACTTGTTCAAAACACTGAGTGTATTAACTTTTTCAATACTAAACAATGTGATAGGCAAAAGTGATATTTTGTCATTGTTTTAACTGGTATTTTTTCAAGATGACTGGCACACATAAGCTTATTGGCCATTGATATTTGTTTTCAATGAACTGCTTGCTCATATCTTTCTTTTTTATTTCTTTCTTTTTCCTTCTTTCCTTCCTTCCATACATTTGTTAGTGATGTGTGCATTATTTGCATATTTTAAAGTTCAATCTGTTTTTAATATATGCTATAAATGGGTAGTCCCCGTGGCTCAACAGTTTAGCGCCACATTCAGCCCAGGGCGTGATCCTGAAGACCTGGGATGGAGTGCCGCGTCAGGGTCCCTGCATGGAGCCTGCTTCTCCATCTGCCTGTGTCTCTGCCTCTCTCTCTCTCTCTCTCTCTCTCTCTCTCTCTTTCTCTCTTTCTCATAAATAAATAATAAACAAAAAAATCTAAAATATATATATATGCTATAAATATTTTCAAGGACTGTTTTATATATAATTTTACTTCACTTACAATATTTTTAAATTCAGAAGCTTAAATATCATCTGTACATATACAAAGAATGTATAGGAGTGCTTATATTTGTAGTATAGTAGTTCAGAATCCAAACTCTGGAGTTAGACTGCTGAATCATATCTCTCCTGCTTATTACTTCTACAGTCTTGGACAAGACATTTAACCTATCTAGTCTCAGTTTCCTTATCTGTAAAATATGGATTATAATAATTACTGGGTACTATTGTGAGGATTAAATTAGTTATTTATTATATATGAAGCATTTGTCATTATAGTACCTTATACTTAGTGCCAAGACTAAAAAAAAAAATCCATCCATCTTTTCTGCTGTTAGTATTATGGTTTATTTTTGTGTTGTACGTTGAAAACCATTGGAAATTTATTCTGGCATAAAAAATGAGCTAGGCACTCCCCCCCCCAAATGAAATCTTTATGTATAAACCTAACAAAATATGTACAAGATGCATATGAGGAAAATGAAAAAACTCTGATTAATGAAATTAAAGAACTAAGTAAATGGAGGGTTAATCCATGTTCATGATGAAAAGACTCAATACTGCCCTGATGTCAGTTCTTCCCAACTTGATCTATAGATTCAATGCAATCCCACTCAAAATCCCAGCAAGTTAACTTTGTGGATATCAACAAACTGATTCTGAAGTTTGTATGGAGACACCAAAGACCCAGAAGAGCCAATATAACATTGAAGAACAACAAGGTTCAAGGACTGACATTATCCAATTTCAACACCTACTACAGTAATCAAGGCAGCATAGTATTAGTGAAAAAATATACAAATTCAACAACGAAACAGAATACTGAGCCCAGAAATGGGCCCACACAAATATAGTCAACTGATATTTAACAAAGTAGCAAAGGCAATACAACGCAGAAAAGACAAAATGGTGAGATTCAAGAAAAACTATTGAACGAAAAGATACAATTTAAAAAATGGTGCTGGAACAACTAGACACCCACATTCAAAAAAAAAAAAAATCCAGACACAGACTTCACATCTTTCACAAAAGTTAATTCAAAATGGACCACAGACCTAAATATAAAATGCAAAACTATAAAATTCCTAGGAGATAACATGGGAGAAAATCTAGATGACCTTGGAAATGACAATGACATCTTAAATACAACACTAAAGGCACAATACATGAAACAAAAGGTAAACTGTACTTCATTAAAATTAAAAAACTTCTGAAACACAATGCCAAGGGAATGAGAAGACAAACCACAGACTGGAAGAAAATATTTGCAAAAGACACATCTAAAAAATGACTATTATCCAAAGTATACAAGGAACTCTTAAAACTTAATAAGAAAACCTGATCTGTTTTTAAATGGGCCAAAGACCTACACAGACAACTCATCAAAGAAGATACCCACATGGCAAATAAACATGGGGAAAGATTCTCCACATCACAAGTCATTAGGAAGATCAGATTAAAACAGTAATAGATACCACTATACACCTATTTGAATGGCTGAAGTCATTCTAATTGATGCTGACCACATCAAATGCTGGCAGGAATGTGGAGCAACAGGATGTCTCATTTATTGCTGGTAGAAATGCAAAATGGTAACAGCCACTTTGGAAGATAGTTTGATAGTTTTTCTTAAAGATTTTATTTGTTTATTCATGAGAGACACAGAGCAAGAGAGACAGAGGCAGAGACACGGGCAGAGGGAGAAGCAGGCTCCATACAGGGAGCCTGACATGGGACTCGATCCCGGGTCTCCAGGATCACAACCTGGGCCAAAGGTAGCGCTAAACTGCTGAGCCACCTGGGCTGCCCCAGTTTGATAGTTTCTCATAAAACTAAGCATACTGTGTGAACCAGTAATCTTGCTCCTTGTTATTTACCTAAAGGATTTGAAAACTTATGTCCACAAAAAACTTGCACACAAAGGAAAGCTTTATTCATAGTTGTCCAAACTTGGAAGCAACCAAAATATTCTTCAGTACATGAATGGATAAATAACTTGTGGTACAACCAGACAGTGAAATATCATTCAGTGCTAAAAAGAAATGAGCTATCAAGACATGAAAAGACATGGAGGAAGGGATCCCTGGGTGGCTCAGCGGTTTAGCGCTTGCCTTTGACCCAGGGCATGATCCTGGAGTCCTGGGATCGAGTCCCACGTTGGGCTCCTTGCATGGAGCCTGCTTCTCCCTCTGCCTGTGTCTCTGCCTCTCTCTTTCTCTCTCTCTCTTTTTCTCTCTCTGTCTCTTATGAATATATAAATAAATTCTTAAAAAAAAAGACATGGAGGAAACTTAAATGCCTATTACTAAGTGAAAAAAGCCAGTCTGAAGGCTATATACTGCATGATTCTGGCCATATGATATTCTAGAATAGACAAAACTATGGAGACAGCAAAAAGATCAATGATTTTCAGGAGTTGGGGTTGAAGAGGGATGAATAGGCAGTGCACAGAAGAGTTTTAGAGCAGTTAATATACTCTGTGGGGCACCGTAAGGATGGACACATGTCATTGCACATTTGTCCAACCCACAGAATGTACAACACCAAGAAAGAACTGTAATCTAAGCTATGGACTTTGGGTGTAATGATGTGTCAATGTAGGTTCATCAGTTGTAACAAAGGTACCACTCTGGTGGAGGATGTTGAACATGAGGGAGGATATACATGTGTAGGGACATGTGGTGTATGGGAAATCTCTGTACCTTCCCCTCAATTTTGTTGTGAACTTTAAACTACACTAAAAACTTAAAGTCTGGGCAGCCCTGGTGGCGCAGCGGTTTAGCGCCGCCTGGAGTGTGATCCTGGAGACCCGAGACTGAGTCCCACATCAGGCTTCCTGTATGGCGCCTGCTTCTCCCTCTGCCTCTGTCTCTGCCTGTGTCTCTGCCTCTCTCTCTCTCTCTCTCTCTCTCTCTGTCTCTATGAATAAATAAACAAAATCTTTTAAAAATAATAAAAATTAAAAAAAATAAAAAGTTAAAGTCTGGGATCCCTGAGTGGCTCAGTGGTTTAGCGCCTGCCTTCGGCCTAAGGTGTAATCCTGGAGTCTCGGGATCAAGTCCCACATCGGGCTCCCTGCTTGGAGCCTGCTTCTCCCTCTGCCTGTGTCTCTGCCTCTCTCTCTCCCTGTCTCTCATGAAAAAATAAAAAATCTTAAAAAAAAAAAGTTAAAGTCTAAATTTAAGAAACTAATTTTAAAAAGCGAACTAGTTATCTGGCTCTTCACTGAATACCCCCACCCTCATCCCTCAAAAGGAAACATAGCTGGTGTCTCAAAATTATTTGCTAGATAATCCACTTCTCTAAATGGTTGCTTTTGAACTCTTTATTCAGTTTCTTACTGAATGAGTATAGAGTCCTTCATTTCTATTATTCCTTCCCATAATTTTACTGGCTCTTTCTTCATCTTAATGTTTAAAGATATACCTGACAAATTATTTTACCAGATCCCCATTCCCCCCCTCCAAAATGATGTGGGCATTTGTGGATTGCATGAATATATAGGTCAATAGACACTTGCAATATTGAGCTTTATTGTCCAATTTTCTTCTTTCATTTGATCCTCAACAGTTTTATTTTCCTTCATGTATCTTAATTTTTATTCACTGGTAGTTATTTTTGTACTACATTGTGAATGGAGTCATAGAGTTCTACTCTTGTTTCTGTCTTCTTTTGCTCAATATTGGATTATTGAGATTCATCCATCTCATTGAATACAACAACAATTCATCCTTTTAATTGCTATATATTGTTGCATCATTATATGAATCATTATCATTATACAAATATAGCATAAATTAGTAATACACCCCACTCTTGACATTTGGATTGCTTTCCATTTGGGGAGCTATGACAAATAATCCTTATAAACATATTCTTATACATTTCTTTTGACAAATCTTTGTATTTCTGCTAGGTAGAAGTAGACTTACTGAGTTATAGTTGTAGTGGATATTATCAAACAATTTTCCATAGTAGTGATACCAGTTTATATCTCCACAAGCAGGATATGAGGTACCTACTTGATCTACAAACTTGCCAGCTTTTTATTTTATTTTTATTTTTTATATATATTTTATTTAAATGCAATTAATGTATAGTGTATTATCAGTTCCGGAGGTAGAGTTTAGTAATTCACCAGTGGCATATAACAGCCAGTGCTCATTACACCAAGTGCCCTCCTTAATGCACATCACCCAGTTATCCCATCCCTCCACTCAGGTCTCCTCCACAATCCTCGGTTGCTCCAGTTGATTAAGAGTCTCTTATGGTTTGTCTTTCTGATTTCATCTCATTTTATTTTTCCCTACCTTTCCCTATGATCATCTGCTTTGTTTCTTAAATTCTACATATGGGTGAAATCATATCATTCTTTCTCTGATTGACTTATTTCACTTAGTATAATACCCTCTAGTTCCATCCACATCATTGCAAATGGCAAGATTTCATTCTTTTTGATGGCTGAATAATATTCTATTCTATATATATATATATAGATATATAAGATATAGAATATCTATATATATATAGATATATATATAGATATATATATCTATATATATATATATATACCACCTCTTCTTTATCCGTTCATCTGTTTATAGACATCTGTGCTCTTTCCATAGTCTGGCTATTGTGGACACTGCTGCTATAAAAACTGGGGTGCAGGTGCCCCTTTGAATCATTCAGCAAACTTGACAGTTTTTAATGTTTTAGACATTATAGCAGATTTGAAGAGGCATCTCACTGTGGTTTTAATTTGTGTTTTTAACGTTAAAGCAAAAAATATTAAATATATCTATTATTTAATACGAATACTGTTTAATATCAAATTTAATTAATATGTAATTGTGGTTTTGGTATGTATGGACTATTTGTATATTGTGGAGTGCCTGTTCAACTTTTTTGCCCATTGTGATATTGGGTTGTCTGTTCTTTTCTTCTTGATTTCAAAGTATTTCTTAGTACATTCTGGATATGAATCCTTTATCAGATGTATATATGTTTGTGCTTGTGTGTATGTGTGTATGTGTGTGTGCACACACACGTGCAGCAGGTATCTTGTAAATATCTTGTAAAATATTATGCTCGAATCTCCTTAAATGCATTTGTTTGTCTGTTTATTTAGTATCCAGTTGTAATAGTTCTCCTCCATCCATCATTTCAGTAGAAACTGCCTGTGCTATTTATTGTGTTTGTTATTCTTTCTCTGGTTACTCAATCACCATTTTCATTGTGTGCTCAAGATTTTCTTCAGCATGAAACCCAAATTCATTGTAAGCAATGGAAACTTATGAGTAGGAGGTGGAGCCGACATCTTCAGCCTTTGTGATCAGGAAGTAGACCAGCTGGCAAGCTGCAATCCCCTGTTAAGGCACCTAGAGTCATCCCTTCTGCTCTCCAGGCTGCAGAACTGCAAAAAGTAGGAAGACTGGCTAATTGCTTAGCAATCCCGCAGTGCACTGAAGGTCAGGTCCTCCCCCTGGCTAAGCTGCCTTCTTCTCAGAGAACTGTTTTCACAGTAGGCTTTCTCTAAGAACTTAGAGCTCCATGCTCTCCTTGAGGCTCTTCTCCATAGTTTTCCATGTTCTGGTCTGGACAAGAACTCCTCCCTTCCTTTTCTCCTCCCCTTCCTACTTTTTCTTGATTTTCTTCTCTTCCTCTCCTCTTTGCATTCCCCCTCTGTCTCTCACTCTTTCTCTCTCTCTTTCCTCTTAACTCTATAGGTGCTGCCTGATAAGAGTAGTTTCCTGAGGCATTGAATAGGAACTGGGAATGAGGCACTCAGATGGGGGCAGCTGAGGATGCACATGCAGGCTCCCATTTCCCCATCTTTATTTCTCAGGCTACACACTTTAAGTACTATCTGCTGAATCCTCAATATGAAAGATGAAGTCACTAAAATTCTTATACTTCCTTTCATTCTCCATGCCATTAAATGAATTTCCTATTAATTTTGCATTGTCAATATTCGTGCTTCTTAAATTATTCTCTGAAATCATAACCTCCACCATTATGGAAATGGGTTTAATGTTTACTTCGAGTCCTTTCATATGCTTCTTCCCCTTCCTGCATTCTCTATTCTGGTTTATCTTTTGATTGGATGGATTTTGTTACTACTGTTTTTTTAAGATAAGCTCATAAATGTTGTATTCCCTCAGGTTGAAGCTGTCTTCTGTTCCCTTATATGTTCATAATGATCTAGAAAAGCATTCAAGTCCGGATCTTACTTTCGCACTTGGAACTCTTATTACTGCTCTGCTACTAATTGACTAGATACTGTTGTTAAAAACTCTTATATTCTCCCAATATGTTACTTGCTTTGTTTGCTTGTTTGTTTGTTTGCCTGAACGCCATTACAAGTCTTTGTTTATACTTAAAGTTCAGTAACTTAACCAGAAAGTGTCTGAAGCATTCAGGAGCATTCTGTGTCTTCTGGATCTACAGACTGAAATCTAACTTAGTTCAGGAAAAAAATTCTTTTATCTAAATTATTTCTTAAGTTTCCTTTTCTGTTTGCTTCTTCAAAATTGCCATTTGGATTATTAATTTATCCAATTATTTACCTGCACTACACCAGACGCTCTGCTGGGTGTTGGGGATCAGTAATGTGTACTAAAAGAGTAGACTAGAATTCCAGGGAAATCTCCTGTGTCAGTCTTTCCTACCTGTTTAGCGGTATTGAGTTTTCCTTTTGCTGTTTTCACATCTCTGTGTTTTGTTTTGTTTTTTAAGTTATCTTGTATTTCCTTCTTGCTCTGAAAGGCTCACTTTTCATGTCTTTATTACTCTCTGCTGTGATAGTTATATCATTCATTCCCTCTTGGAGATTCTTTTCAAAATGTATTTCCTTTTTAGCTTCTAACTAGAGTACATAGAGTAGTATTTGTCATAAGTATTCTTCTTTTTCCTGGAAAGCTTCTTTTCACATAGGTTCTTCTTTTGCATTTTGCTTGTTATGTCTGATTTTGTCCTTTTTGAAAATAACATTCAGGTTCCACCTTCTTTTCTTTATATTTACTGCTACTCTTTGCTCAAAAATGTTTGTGGGACCGGGGAGGACACAGTGTCCCTGGCAGCCTCAGTCCAGGTATGTGATTCAAAACAACACCGTGCTCATATTTCTCAGCAAATCTGCTCTGTGTCTGTGTAAGGGCATAATTTCCCTCTCCAGGATGAGCACGTCTTCCAGGCAGGACTTGAAAAGGTTCAGAGTGAAATATGGCCCTCTTACTGATTACTTCTTTGTTCAACTGACTCAGGTCAGCAATTGCAAACCAGATCATGTTTTCTGCCTTTTTTTCACACCTGTCTCACTTCTAATCCATTTCTGGATAGGAGAAGGTAAGTCTTGCAGCCCCCCTTCCCTTCTAGCTCTATGTTAAGAAAATAAATGCCCATCAACATTTACCCCCTTTCCTGTGGTCTGCTCATGACCCCAAGTCCTTGTCTTTCTATGTAAGGGATTGCCAGTTGGCTACTTAAGGATTTTGTTTCACTTACTTTTAGAGACATCTATAACCTGCCTGAGATGTAGAATTTATTTGGTCAAAACATCACTGCGTACAATAGATATTTGTCATATTCTGTGGTTGAGCCCAAGTCAAGTTTCATCAGATATGGAACTTGGCTGTCTGCTTTTCTTCTTGTCTGTACCTGGGGCAGGGTCTGGCAAAGGGAGTGAAGCAAGTATAACTTTGCACCACTATCTCTCAGAAGTCTCAGAGCAAATTATATTCTTGCTATTTTTCTTTATTTTAAGTACTATTCTTTATTGTGGTCTTAAAAATTCCTTTTGTGATTTTTTTAAAACTTTTTTTTGTACCTTTACTAGATTTGCACGTCTCCCTAACTCTCTCCCTCCCTCCCTATCTCACTCTCGGCCTGACAATATCATATTACCTAGAAATGGTTTCCTCCTTTAAATAGCCTCCACCTTGCCTTTCCCAGTGTGCTGCAAGACCCCCTAAGGTCCATAATGAACGGAGTGGCTATGAAGAAGTGATAACCTCTATTTCCTGTTCACCTTCTCACAGGCGGTTAAGCTTAAATGTGTGCTATAAAATCTCTTCAACCAACAAGCCCAACCATTTATCACTTATAGTCTTAACTACCTCTGCTTCTTGGATATCTTAACTCCCCAAAGGACTGTCAATTTAACCATAACTACCTAACAACTGCCAAGCCTCACTTTATGAGCTGCTCTTGAGAGTTTAGCTATTTAAGGCTGATTTTTAAAAATTTTTATTGGCACTTCATGGCATTTGCTTGATTTACAGTGTTGTAAATAACCACAAATTAGGAACATTTCTTTTCTTTTAAGGTATAAGAACAGATTAAAATGGATTCTGATCATCTTTCTCCATATACTTACTCCTTGCCGAGTCATTCTTCCAAGTTTGCCCAACTCAGAAAGGTCAAATGTGGTCAGTTCTAGATGGGGAGGAGGTGTCTGTGGAAAGGCAGAGTGGATTCATTAAGATGCAACCCTACTTTTCCTTACCCTAAGCTGCCAGGGGCCACTTCTCCACCAGCCCTGGTATATTTTTAAAGACAGTCTTTGATGAAACCCATGGCTTAATATATGCCATGGAGCACCCACTTTTGCAAAGTGGGAGAAATCCAGTAGTCAAAAAAGAGACACTGAATATCATTTAGCCATAAAGCAGAATCAAATTTTGACACATGCTGCAACATAGACGGACCTTGAAGAAATAACACTAAGTGACATAAGCCAAACACTAAAGGATAAATATTGTATGATTCCACCTAACTGAGGTACCTAGAATGATGAATTCATAGAGATACAAAGTAAAGTTTAGCAGGGGCTGGGGAGGGACAGTGGACAGTTATGCTTAATGGGAGTTTCCCAGAGTTTCTTTCTGGGAGTAATGAAATGTTGGCAATAGAGGGTGGTGATGGTTGTACAACACTGTGACTGTACTTAAGGCCACTTAATTGTACACTTAAAAATGATATTTATGTGGCTTCTTAAAAAAGCTATATATTACTTTTTAAAGATTGTATTTATTTATTCATGAGAGACACACAGAGAGAGGCAGAGATATAGGCAGAGGGAGAAGCAGGTTCCCTGCAGGGAGCCTGATGTGGGACTCCATCCCAAGATCCTGGGATCACAGGACCTGAGCCAAAAGAGATGCTCAACCACTGAGCCACCCAGGTGCCCCTATATATTACTTTTTAAAAAGGAGATCAGAAAGTAACTTCAGGACTTTTACTTCCTCCACATTTACCTCTTCTGGGTGAACCTGAATAAATGCACGTCATTAGGGTCCTGCCCCAGAATCTTTTCTCCTCATGCAGAATAGGAGGCCCTTTGACTATGTCCAGGTGGATCCCTCTCCACGAGGCTCCTCCTCATGTCTCTGTTCCTGGACCTCCCTCTTGGGGGTCCACCTTGATTTCTCCCTCTGACCCCTCTCCTCAGAACAATCCAACCCCAGGGCCCTTGGCCTCGCTTACAGGCTGTGACACTCCCAGCAGCAGTCCTCCTGGCCCTGAAGGTGAGTGTGACAATTCCCACCAACACTAGCTGAGATTTAACAAAAGCATGTTCCCAGACCGGGGCAGGCACCGCCAGGGTCTCCTGTCCCTCTCTGGCTCCCTCCAGAGGACTCATTGAGCCATGGTGGCCAGGAAACAGCAGCCTCTGTAGGCAGTGAGCTAGGGAGCCTAGAATCAAAGTTCCAAATTGCCTATTGGGCTGGGGCTGCTCGGGGTGACCTCCTGCCCTGGCCTAACCAACCCCCTCCCACCAGGTGGCCGGTTTGCTGTGGTTTCCCTACAGAGCAGGGGGCAGGCACAGGCACCTGGCAAGGGCAGGTGCATGGAGCAGCTGCATGGTTGAATAAGCAAAAATGGAGAAGGCCCTGAACAGTGTTTCAGGAAGGATCACTCCTCTTTCTAAAATGCTCAAGACGCAGGGGCAGATCCTGCTGAAAACGCACAAACCAGGCCAGGGGCAAATCGTTGGAGTAGAAAGGACAGTGAGCCGAAAACCACCCATTCATATACAAAATGGCGGTGACCAGGACAAGGGTGGGTAGGGTCAGGGACCCACAGAGAAGCCAAAGTGAAACCAAACTTGGGAAGAAATCCTCATTAATTGAGGAAACTGGTCATTAGGTGAATTGATGTTTAGTAAATTTGCTTTCAGGTAATAGGAGTCTCTACCCAATGACTCCCAGTTAGAACCAATGCTGGTTCATATAAAGCTAATTTTCAGGTCTCTCCGAAAATAAGTATTTGTCACATAGACAAAAGCAAGGGACTGAGATAACATGCCAATATGTATACCGGATATATTTAACTTATTTTACCTAGTCACAACAGACAATTCCAGGTTCCGGGGAATATATGAAATAGAACTGAATTGCATTTATCTGCTTACATTTGTTAAGAATCATCAGAGGAACTTGCATGTGAGCAGGTAACAGTGGCAAAAACCAGAGTGGCAGAGCTTCTGAGGCAGGGCTGGCTGGTGCAGCCACAAATGTGCTGGTGCAGCCACAAATGTGCTGGCGCATAGAGGGGGACTGCCTTATTAGCCTAAGAAAAACATCATTAGGAAGGAAATCTGCTACTGAAAACTCTACCATCATATATCATGCACCCCCAAAGCCAAATACATTGGAAGCTTTTTGTTTATCCACTGTCTGGAATTGGAGACTGACCAATGGAGAAACAGCCTCAGCTTCGAGCTGGCTCATTAGGACCTTTCAGAAAGGAGCCAGTGGATTTAGCATCTCATCCCAGAGGGAAGGCTCCTGATCACGTTAAACCAGAACGGAGCTGACTGCTTCCTGCACTGCCCTCCTAGCTTAATGTGTAGCTGGAATTACATTTCACTCTTCTGCCATTATTGTCATCAGAAATACTCTAGACAAGCTCACGATTTCTCTAACCGGGTCCCACACTTTTGTTTTACATTCTAACTCCTCTTTAATTAATTCTTTTCCCTTTCTTGTGTAGCTACTTGGTAATTTGTCTCTGAGTTGAAGTCAGTGTTCCAATACTAAAAGCAAACTCAAAACACACACACACACACTCCAACACCCCGATGTGAAAACTTCTTTTTGGAAACAGCTCTTTATAGTATTTGAATAGCTCACAGAATGAAACTGACATGGCCGTGTTGTGTTTTAATACGGTTTTCCTGTTGAATCTACAAGGGCTGGACTGCACCCTCGTTGGTAGGTGGAGTCTCACTGGAAAGACAGAGCGATTCCTGGGCCAGCTCTTTTGGGAAAGAAGCTGGAACTTCAAAGAGGAAATTGGAACCAAGAACAAGGACCTAGGTAGGTGTGAAATAGGGTTCAGCTTTTCCTGGTCTGGACATCACAATGTCTAAGGTCAGTGGGGGAGGGGAAACCCACTCCTGAATGGTGGTTGTTAAATAGGGCAGTTTTGAACTGACACCTAGAAAAGAAAGTCTCAAAACAAGGCTGGATTTGCTAGTCAGGTTTCCCACCAGCGGCCGTGACTTTTGGGCGGCGCGCTCAGTAGAGGTATCACAAGGTGAACTGCCTCTTTCAGTATGTTCTATGCCGATTTCCCTTGGGTTTTCCCTGTCTGTGATTAAAGAATTTTTCTCGGGATGTTGAGGAAACACCTCTTTGCCATTGTTTAAGTCTGAGTGTCTTAAAGATTCAATGAGTGAGTCCATGAGGCCAGCGTGACCCTCCAGAGAAGAGTCTGCAGCAGGGACAGGCTTAGGATTTCTCTCAAAAAAGAGAGTCCCATTCCAACACCAATTGAAGAGTATTTGGGTCTTAATTCATTATGGAAGTTGGTGCTTCTATTGCCTTTTCATGCCCAATTCACAGAATCATCTCCTTCTTCCTTCCCACATTGCAGACAGTCACTAATTTTTGCTCGACAGAATTGATTCAGTTAAAAGAAATCAGGTGCCGCCCACTTGGCTGGCTGAGTCAGAAGAACAAAGAACTCTTGATCTTGGGGTCATGGGTTTGAGTCCCACTTGGGTATAGAGATTACCAAAATTAAATAAATAAATAAACGTAAAAAACAAGAAGAGGAGGAGGAAGAAGAAGAAATCAGGTCCTGTTCTAGCCAGGTACCACTCCAAACCATCCCCAAAACACAGAGTCTGCTATTAGGGGTATACTGCCACAGGGTGGTGCAGTAATTTAACTTTTTGTTCAAAACAGTAGTTTTACAACCCTGGTCAGGACCAGCTGCATCAAAATGAACTGACATAATTTTTTAAATTACAGATTCTCAGGGTGCCTGGGTGGCTCAGTTGGTTAAGCATCGGCCTTTGGCTCAGGTCATGATCCTGAGGTCCTGGGATCGAGCCCTGAGCTGGGCTCCCCACTCAGTGGAAAGCCTGCTTCTCCCACTCTCTCTGCCTGCTATCCCCTCTGCTTGTGTGTGCGCGCGCTCTCTCTCTCTCTCTCTGTCAAAAAAATAAATATCTTTAAAAAAAATAAATTACGGATTCTCAGGTTCTGTCCTAGACCTACTCAATAAAAGTCTGAGGACACGGCTCATAAATTTTTGTTTGTTTAACAGTTTTCAGGTGAATCTGTTTCACAACTGGTTTTTAGAATTCCTGATACAAACTATGACACACATTTATATTTTGCTCAAGATCCAACTTTTTAAAAAATTAATCAAAGGTTCCTTGGCTTTGTAATAAATGCTCCAGCTTATGTTTTAGCAAAATATAAAACTCTTTACTAGGTTTACAAAGATGGCTTCTAAAACTATTTTCTTCTCTCAGAATATTTTCCCCCCTTTCCTCTTGAGTTTGTGACATGTTTTTTTTAAGCTTCTCTTCCATGTTATTAAGTTGATATTCCAAAAGAGCAATTCAGACCTTTTATTTCATTTTGTGTTTCATAACATTCCTTCTTTATGCCATTTAGCTTTTTAAGAAAATCTTAGCTTGAGGTGCCTGGGTGGCTCAATGATTAGTATCTGCCTTCAGCTCAGGGCATATGCCTGGGTCCTGGGATCCAGTCCCAAATTGAGTCCCACATCAGGCTCACTGCAGTTTGTTTCTCCCTCTGTCTATGCCTTTGTCTCTATGTGTGTGTATCTTTCATGAATAAATTAATTAATTAAAATAAAATAAATCTTAGCTTGATGACTGATTTCAGTCCCATTTCATAAAGCCCATGTTTTTAAAAATTTGCTTGAGTCCATAGCAGATGCTGCCTAAATACGACTTCCTTTTCCTGCAATAAATCTTTTATAAAATGATGTTCCCTCTGCCTTCTGAGTACTGTTTTCCTTCTTGTGTTGGAGAATTTCTTCCTAGGCCTGTATGAGTCAGAGTTCAATCAGGAAAGCATCAACACCCTGGATATTTTAAACAGGAAAATTATAGACAGGCAGCGGCTACAAGGGTGGGAAAGGCGATGAGAGCCCAAGCGCTGCTGGGGCGGGGGGGGGGGGGGGGGTGAGGGGGCGGAAACAGGCTCCTTGGCGGTGGCTGCATCTGCATCTGCCTGGGGACGGGGTGCTGTGACCACAAAGGGAGAGGAAGACCTGTCCTGCGGAGGATGGAGCCCCAGGGGCACTGCAGAGGAGCCTTCTGAAGCAGAAAAGGAGCATCCTGGCCTCTTCCCTGCCCCCAGCCTCCGGTCTGGGGTCCCTGGCCCGTGTCTCTAGAGAGCAAGAATGCCTTAGATACCGAGCTCTCCAGGGGCCAGGAGCTGAGAGCCAGCAGGAAGAAACGCCCTCTCATTGCTGCTGCTTTTGTTTCCTTTCCACTGTGTTTTGAACAAGGAAGGTCCTATATGGGCCTAGTATCTATGCCAAAAGGATTTCTCCCAGCCGGGGTCTCACAGGGCAAGCTGGTGCGCTCACTCCCTGGGGACCGCACACAAGATCTGGAGCCCCCCTGGCAGTGGCTCTCCTGCCTGCTTCCAGCGAGGCTGCTCTCCAGCACCTCTGCTTCCCCCCCAGCCCACCCAGGGGGCTGCCTCTCCAGGACCAGCCTCCACCCGCCTCCACAGCCTCCCAGCCCAGACAGGCTCTTCCCTTGGCCTTCTGCCTGCTGCTGCCTGAGAAACCTTCTAAGGCCTACTGCAGGCCATGGTGTGCTATGGCTTCCAGAGCCACACACTCTCTCTTGACCCAGCTCCTGAAAGATAATATGTTGACAGAAGACCCTTTCAGCTTCTGCAGTGGCCTCCTCTCCCTACGTTGCTGGCCAAGTTCCCACGCCTTACAATAGCTGCTTCTGTCTGGGGCTGGGGGCCAAACCTTCTTCATGCTGGCCAAGAGTAGGGTGACAAGGGCGCCCTTCTCTGGCCACCTCTCCTTGCCCATGGACTCAGGATGTTCATGGAGTTTGAGATCCTCCTTATTCACTTTCTGCAAGGGACTCCATGATGTGCCAAGGACACAAAATGGACAGAACCAAAGTTCTTCCCCGTAGGAAGCAGGAAAACAGAGGAAGAGAAAGAGCACAACAGGGATGGGCATAGTTGCAGAGGATGCAGGTAGGAGAGGCACCTTGCCTGGCTTGGAGGAGTACTGGTCAGGGAAAGTTCTAGAGTGCAGACTTTGGAGGGGAAACCTGAGGAAGATCACAGAAGTGGGTCAGGCTACTGCTGGACAAAGGAGGCACAGGGGAAGGAGGGCCTCTAAGGTAGAGGGCAGAGCATGAAGACAGGCCTGAAAGTGGAAGAAAGGCAGGCGTGAGGTCAGGACTGTGGGAAGGTAGAGGCGTGGAGAGTTGAACAGGTGGGGAGCCTTCTGATGGATGGTTCCAGAGAAACTACAGCACTCGGTGCTTATTGGATGTGAGATGCCAGGGAGAGTAGTAACTGGAGCAACACAGGCCCTGCTGGCTTGAGAGACTGGAAGAATAAAAGAAAGACAGAGGTAGCAAACATGGCATGGAAACCAGGTCAGTGGGATTGGGAAGGAAGATTTCATTTCTTCATTTCTTTCTTTCTTCATTTCTTTCTTTCTTCATTTCTTTCTTTCTTTCTTTCTTTCTTTCTTCTTTCTTTCTTTTTTTTACCTGATGAGTCTGAGACACTTGTGGAAAATCTGCTTAAACTATATGGCTCTGGAGCCTACAAATTGTAAGAGTGCTTGTTGATCTAGGTAATATTGACGTTCCAACTAACAAGATTGTGTTACCATATAAACTCTGCAACATATGATACAAGTGGCAAAGAATCCTGAAAATGCTCTATTTGGATATGATTCCAGATGTCGTTTCCACGACCATGAGAGGGACACAGGTCAATTTTAAAGATGATAACTTTTACTAGAGTGTACCTTGTAGTGACACCTATTCAAAGTTTCACATGTCAGCAGATCCACCTTGAGTCAGAAGACAGATTTAAAACACATTGAGAGGAGGACAGAAGCGTCAGCCACACGCACAGTAGTCCTTCGTGAAGCTGGTTGGTTTCTCAGGAAGCTCTGCCTCACAATTACTGAGCAGGACAAATAAGACTATCTCCCTGAGCAAACATAGCCAAGTCAGGAACTGTGAAATTTGGTCTCTATCAAAAAAGTCCCTGGAGAGCCTGAAACTCATTTAGGGCTGTTTCATAGACAACCTGCTCGAGGAACAGAACTGGTTTCATACAGCACCTTTAAAATAACAACTTTCCATTAAGCTGTGAACATTAAGGAAAACATTTCTCACAAATAGTTTTTAACCAACTCCAACAGAGCGTTGCCTTATACAGCTGCCCTGACTGAAACACTGCTTTCGTTCTATGAGGAGCTTTAGGACCTCCTGCAGACATGAACATGCTCTCAGGGCATAGCTCTTTGCAGCTTTTCTAGGAGCAAAATGGAGTGGGAATTCTCCACATTATTTGTAATGTGAAATATTCTTTGGCTCTGTGACATAAAAATACATACCAGAATGTAAGTGACAGCAAGGTGAATAGGGATTTACTATTGAATTTCATTCTTTCTTTAAAAAAAAAATTGCAAGCACTTACTAGATGCCAGGTGCCATTATAGGTACTAGAGATAAGAAGCTCACTTATAAGGTCTCTCTGTTCTCATCAAGCGTGCCTTCGAAGGTGGAGAGAAAGAGAGTAAAAAAGAAAACATATAAATGAACAAAATAATTTCAGCTTGTGCTGAGCGGTATGAAGAACTATAAACAGAGGGTTTGTGGAAGAATGTGAGGAGTTGGGGCAGGGTGTGCAATTAGAAGAGTATTGGGAATGTTTAGTTTATACATTTCATGGAAGAGAGTAATATTTCATGTCATGTGAAAAATCACAAAAAAAAAATTCAAATTTTAGCACCCATAAATGAAGTTGTATTGGAGCATAGCCATGTTTATGTATTGTCTATCAGTAATTTGTACTATGTTGTTAAAGTTGAGTCATTGCAAAGCAGAAATATTTACTATGTGGTTCTTTATAAAAATAGTTGTCTGATCTGTTCTAGTTTTAAGAAAATATGAAGGAAATGTTAAGAATGCAGATTCTTAAACATTAAAATTAAGAGTGTTGTGTCTCTTAGTGTTACATTATGAATAGTACAAAAAATGAGGAAATATTTTCTCAGTATTTGGAAACTATTATCCAATTCAACAAAGAAATCTCTCACATTGTTACTAAACAAGTGAAGCTCTGGCATACTTCTGTGTTGCTTCACTTTCTTCTTAAGCAAGATAAACAAAATCAAGATCAATCAACATGAATGATGTCAGTGATTCCTTTGCTAAATCATACAGTAATCAAGCATTACCTCTAGCCTGATTTTGTGATGATATTACTGGAAATGGTCCAAAACCTTATAGTAGAGGAATGACATCAGGGAAGACAGTCGAGTAGGAATCTCCAGAAATCCATCTCTCTGTCTAGACAACAATTGTTCTGTTAGAATCCATCTGATGTAACTATTTTAGAGCTCTACAATCTATTTAAAGGCCTGCAGCTTCCAGGGGAAAGTTTGGTCTATAAATTGGGACTAACTTTAGTCAATCTCAACAATTAGCATAGGAGTGGCTATGCAACCCCCAACCCTATGGCAGCATCCATGCCAACAATTCTGAAGCAAGTTCTGGGAGCCAGGGTAGCCAAAAAAGGACCTTGTCCCTCAAATATTTGGAATCTGTATTCTGATCATTGATTGCTGCTTCTGATTGCAGAGGGCAGCACAGACCAGAAGTGGGCGGCCATTGTTGGAAGCGCCATCCACTCGCTGAAGTGACTTCCAAGGAATTTAAAGAAGCCAAGTTTATTCATAATTCTTTTCATTTTTCCATTTTTTCCATTTAGGAACCAAACACTTAGGATTAAGACTTTCAAAACCAACCACTATGTGTAGCAATTTATAAAGTCACCGCATATGCTCAGGGAAAGATACAGGCTCTGAAAAAAAAAAAAAAAAACTAAGATCTTAAATTTATACCTCTGCCTGCTTCCCAGAAATGAAACACCCCATAATAATTTTTTAATAGCAAACCCTGGTGATAGGGAATCATCTGATTTTCACATTTATCATATTATAATATTCCAGTTTTAAACAAAAAAAAATCACAAGATATTAAAAAGAAAGCAGAAAAATAGATCCCATTTAAAGGAAAAATATACTCTTTTTTTCCTTTAAATCTGGAAGACCAGATGACAGACTTACTAGACAAAGACTTCAAAACAACTATCTTAAAATTCTCAACAGGCTAAAGACAAATTCAAGAAAATAATGTATGACAAAACAAAATGGAAACATAAGTGGAGATTGAAAACATGGGGGGAAAACAGAGATTTTTAGTTGAAAATTACATAAGTAAAATAAAAAATTCTAGAGGAATTCAAAAGAAGATTTAAGCGGACAGAAGAAAGATTAGTGAATGTAAAGATAAACAACTGAAATATTAAATTTGAGAAACACAAAGAAAAAAGATTGAAGAAAAGTCAACAGAGTGCAGGGAACCTGTAGGATACCATCTAGCAGACAAACATATGCATTGTGGGTGTCTTAGAAATAGAAGAGAGAAAGGGGCACAGAGATTTTCTGAAGAAATAATGCCCCACAACTTCCTGAATATGCAAGATACAAATCTACAAATCCAAGAAGCTTATAAATTACAGGTTCTATCATCATAAAGAGACACCCACAGAAATACATTACAATCAAAGAGAATCTTGAAGATTCAAGAGAGAAATGACTTGTCACATACAAGAAATCCTCAGTAAGATTTTAAGCAGATGTCTCATCAGAAACTTGGGAGCCAGAAGGCAGTGGAATGGTATATTCAACGTGGTAAAAGAAAAAATTTTTCAACTGAGAATTTTATCTAGCATAACTGTCCTTCAAAATATGAGGGAGAAATTCACAAACTCCTAGATAAACAAAGCTAAAGGAACTCATTACCACCAGATCTGCCTTACAAGAAATGTGAGAGTCCTTTATGTTGAAATAAAGGGAGTTTAGACAGTATCTAGGAATCATATGAGGAAATAAAGATCTCCAAAAAAAGGAAATGCAAGGACAATCATCAAAGTTAGTTGCATCAGGGACACCTGGTTGGCTCAGCGGTTGAGCATCTGCCTTCAGCTCAGGGCATGATCCCACGGTCTTGGGATCGAGTCCCACATTGGGCTCCCTGCATGGAGCCTGCTTCTCTCTCTGCCTTTGTCTCTGCCTGCCTCTCTCTCTGTGTCTCTCATGAATAAATAAATAAAATCTTTAAAAAAAAAAAGATAGTTGTATTGTAATTTTGGTTTGTAATCTCACTTTTTAACTTTCACCTGATTAAAAAAACAAATTCATTTTAAAAATTATTAGTCTATGTTTTGGGGTTTTTACAGACATTTTATTTATCTATCTATCTATCTATCTATCTATTAGAGATAGAGAGAGAAAGCATGAGCAGCAGGGGCGGGGTTGGTGAGGAGGGGAGAAGGATAGAGGGAACGAGAGAAGCAAACTCCCTTGCTGAGCAAGGAGCCCAATGTAGGGCTCAGTCCCAGGACCCTGTGATCATGACCTGAGCCAAAGGCAGACACTTAACTCACTGAGTTACCCAGGTCCCCCTAGTCTGTTTTTTGGGCTTACAATGTATAAAGATGCAATTTGTGATATAAATAAGTTGATGGGATAGAGACAGAGCTATAACAGAGTTTTTATATGCTGTTGAAATTAAGCTAGTATAATATCAAATTAGAGTATTATAACTTTAGGACATTAAATGTAAAGCCCACGATAACCATGTAGAAAGTAGCCATAGAACATACACTAAAGAAAATGAAAAAGAAATTTAAATATTTTACTGCAAAAAAAAAGTCAACTAAATACAAAGGGAAACAGTAATGAAGAGAATGAGAGACAAAGAAGGCCATAAGGTATAAAGAAAACAAATGACAAAAATGGCAAAATTAAGTCCTTCTTATCAGTAATTTCTATAAATGTAAATGGACTAATCTATCCAATCAAAAGATAGAGATCAGCAAAATGGGTTAAAAATATATATGAACTAACTATATGCATTATCTCACTTTAGATCCAAAAACACAAACAGATTAAAAGTGAAAAGATGTAAAAAGATGTTTTATGCAAATAGAACTAAAAGAAAGCTGGATGGCTTTACCAACACCAAGCAAAATAGAAATTAAGTTTAAAAAGTTTACAGAAGATAAAGAAGGAAATTATATATTAATAAAAAGCTCAGTACAAGAAGATACAGCAATTATAAACATTAATGCACCTAATAACAAATCTTCAAAATATGAGGCAAAATTTGACAGAATTGAAGAAATAGACAGTTTTACAATAACAACTGGAGATTTAAATATCCCACTCCCAATAATAGAACAACCAGACAGAAGTAGTAAGAAAATTGAGAACTTAAACAACACAATAAACCAACTAGATCTAATAGATATATGCTTAACAATTCACCCAACAACAGAAAAATGCACATTCTTCTCAAATGCACATGGGACAATCCTCAAAATAGAACATATGTTAGTTCACAAAACAAGTCTCATAGATTTAAAAAAAAACTAGTTTTATACAAAGTTATCTTCCCCAACCACAACAAAATGAAGTTAGAGATCAAAAACAAAAAGAAAACTGGAGGGGCACCTGAGTGACTCAGTCGGTTAAGCATCTGACTCTTAGTTTTGGCTCAGGTCATGGTCTCTGGGTTCTGGGATTGAGCCCTGCATTGGGCTCCCTGCTCAGAATGGACTCTGTTTATCCCTTTCCATCTGCTCTTCCTCCAGCTCTCACTTTAACTCTCTCTCTCTCTCTCTCTCTCTCTAAAATAAATAAATAAATCTTTTTTAAAATCTGGAAAATTTGCAAATACGTGGAAATTAAACAATACACTAAAACCACTAATAATTCAAAGAAGAACTCACCAGGGAAATTTAAAAATATTTAGAAGTGAATAAAAACAAAAGTACAACATGTCAAAGCTCTATTGGATGCAGTGAAAGCAGTGTTAAGAGGGAAATATATATCTATAGCCATTTACATTGAAAAAGAAGAAAGAGGGATCTCTGGGTGGCGCAGCGGTTTGGCGCCTGCCTTTGGCCCAGGGCGCAATCCTGGAGACCCGGGATCGAATCCCACGTCAGGCTCCCGGTGCATGGAGCCTGCTTCTCCCTCTGCCTGTGTCTCTGCCTCTCTCTCTCTCTCTCTCTCTCTCTCTCTCTCTCTCTCTGTGACTATCATAAATAAATTTAAAAAAATTTAAAAAAAAAGAAGAAAGATCTCAAATCAAAAACCTAACTTTATACATTGAAACTAGAAAAGAATAAAAAAAAAACTAAACCTAAAGCTAATGAAAGGAAGGCACCATCAAGGTTTAGAATAGAGATAAATAAGATAGATTTCAATAACACTCTGAATGTAAATGGACTAAATGCTCCAATCAAAAGACATAGAGAATCAGAATAGATTTTTTTTTAAAATCTATATGCTGCCTCAAAGAGACTAATTTTAGACCTAAAGACATCTGCAGATTGAAGGGGATGGAGAACATCCATCATGCCAATGAACATCAATAGAAAACCAGAGTAGCCATATTTATATCAGACAAGCTAGATTTCAAGCCAAAGACTGTGACAAGAGATGAAGAAAGGCATTGTATCATAATTAAGAGGTCTATCTATCAAAAAGATCTAACAATTATAAATATTTATGCCCCCAACTTGGGAGCACCCAAATATCAAAGTCAATTGATAGCAAACATAAAACCCATTGAAAATAATACAATAATAGTAGGGGACTTTAACATCCCACTCACAGCAACGGATAGATTATCTAAGCACAAAACCAACAAGGAAACAATGGCTTTGAATGACATACTGGAACAGATGGACTTAATAGGTATATTCAGAACACTTCATCCTAAAGTAACAGAATACACATTCTTTTCAAGTACACATGGAACATTCTCCAGAATAAATCACGTCCTGGGTCACAAATAAACCCTTGACAAGTATAAAATATTGAGATCATACCATGCATATTTTCAGACCACAATACTTTGAAACTTGAAGTCAACCTCAAGAAAAAATTAGGAAAGGCCACATATACACGGAGGTTAAAGAATGTCCTACTAAAGAATGGATGGGTTAACCAGGAAATTAAAGAAGACATAAAAAAAAAAAAAAATACATGGAAGCAAGTGAAAATGAAAACACAACATTCCAAAACCTTTGGGGTGCAGCAAAGGCAGTCCTAAGAGGGAAGTATATAGCAATACAGACCTACTCTAGAAGCAAGAAAAGTCTCAAATATTCAACCGAACCTTACACCTAAAAGAGCTAGAAAAGGAGCAGCAAATAAAGTGTAACATCAACAGAAGAAAGGAAATACTAAAGATTAGAGCAGAAGTAGATGATATAGAAACAAACAAAAAAACAGTAGAACGGATCAACAATAAGAGCTGGTTCTTTGAAAGAAGCAATAAAGTTGATAAGCCCTTAGCCAGACTTACCAAAAAGAAGAGAGAAGGGACCCAAATAAATAAAGTCACAAATGAAAGAGGAGAGATCACTACTAATACCACAGAAATACAATTATAAGAGAATATTATGAAAAATTATATGCCAACACACTAGGCAATCTGGGAAAAATGGATAAATTCCTAGAAACATACAAACTACCAAAACTGAAACAGAAAGAAATAGAAAATTTCAACAGACCATAACTAGCAAAGAAATAGAAACATTAATTAAAAATCTCCCAACCAACAAGAGTCCAGGACCAAGTAGCTTCATAGGCAAATTCTACCAGACATTTAAAGAAGAGTTAATACTTATTCTTCTCAAATCGTTTCCAAAAATAGAAATGGGAGGAAAACTTCCAAACTCATTCTATGAGGCCAGCATTACTTGATTCCAAAACCAGATAAAGACTTCATTAAAAAGGAGAATTACAGGCCAGCATCCCTGATGAACATGGATGCAAAAATTCTCAACATGATACTAGCAAATGAAATCCAACAGTACATTAAAATAATTATTCACTATGGTCAAGTGGGATTTATTTCTGAGCTTCAGAGGTGATTCAGTATTTGTAAATCAATCAACGTGATACACCACATTAATAAAAGAAAGGATAAGAGCCATGTGATCCTCTCAGTAGATGCAGAAAAAGCATTTGACAAAATACAGCATCCATTCTTGATAACAACCGTCAACAAAATAGGTGTAGATGGAACAAACGTCGACATATAGGAAAGACCCACAGCTAATATCATCCTCAATGGAGAAAACCTGAGAAATTTTCCTCCATGGTCAGGAACAGACAGGGATGCTCACTCTCACCACTACTATTTAACATAGTCCTGGAAGTCAGCCTCAGCAATCAGACAACAAAGAGAAAAAAAAAAAAAGTCATCCAAATCAGAAGGAAAGAAGTCAAACTTTCACTATTTGCAGACCACATGAAAACCCAGAATATTGAACAAAAAATTGCTAGAACTAATGAATGTAGCAAAGTCGACATATAGAAATCTGTTGCATTTCTATACACAAATAATGAAGCGGCAGAAAAAACAAACAAGGAATCGATCCCATTTACAATTGCACCGAAAACAATAAAATAGAAGATATCTAGAAATAAACCTAACCAAAGAGATAAAAGACCTGTACTCTGAAAATTTTAGAACATTTATTAAAGAAATTAAAGAGGAAACAAAGAAATAGGAAAGCATTCCATGCTCTCGGATTGGAAGAACAAACATTGTTAAAATATCTATACTACCCAAATCAATCTACACATTTAATGTAATCCCTATCAAAATACCACCAGCATTTTTCACAGAGCTAGAGCAAACAAACCTAAAATTTATATGAAACCACAAAAGACCCCAAATAGCCAAAGCAAACTTGAAAAAAAAAAAAGAAAAAAAGTAAGGCTTGAGGCATCACAATTCTCGACCTCAAGCTATATTACAAAGCTGTAGTGATCAAGACAGTATAGTACTGGCACAAAAACAGGCACATAGATCAGTGAAACAGAACAGAGAATTCAGAAATAGATCCACATCTGTATGGTCAAATAATATTCAACAGAGCAGGAAATAATATCCAATGGAAAAAAGACAGTCTCATCAACACATGGTGTTGGGAAAACTGGACAGCAACATGCAGAAGAATGAAACTGGATCATTTTCTTACACCATAAACAAAGATAAACTCAAAATGGATGAAAGACCTAAATGTAAGACAGGAAACCACCAAAATTCCAGAAGAAGACACAGGTAGCAACCTTTCTGACCTGGGCCAGAGTAACTTCTTACTAGACACATTACCAGAGGCAAGGAAAACAAAAGCAAAAAATGAATTATTGGGATTTCACAAGACAAAAAAGTTACACACAGTGAAGGAAACAATCAACAAAACTAAAAGGCTGTCTGTGGAGTGGGAGAAGATATTTTCAAGTGACATCTAATAAGGGTTAGTACCCAAAATTTATAAAGAGCTTATCAAACTCAATACCCAAAAAGCAAAAAATCCAGTTAAGAAATGTGCAGAAGACATGAACAGACATTTTCCCAAAGAAGACATCCAGATGGCTAACAAACACATGAAAAGATGCTCAACATCACTCATCATCAGGAAAATGCAAGTCAAAACCACAACAAGATATTACCTTACATCTTTCAGAATGGATAAGATTAACAACGCAAGAAACAGCAGATCTTGGTGAGAATGCAAAAAAATGGAAACCCTCTTGCACTGTTGGTGGGAATGCAAACTGGTGCAGCCACTCTGGAAAACAGTATAGAGGTTCCTCAAAAAGTTAAAAATAGAACCATTCTATGCCCCAGCAACTGCACTACTAGGTAATTACCCAAGGGATACAAAAATACAGGTCCAAAGAGTACATGAACCCCAATGTTTATAGCAGCATTATCAACAGCCAATCTATGGAAAGAGCCCAAGTGTGCATCAACTGATGATGAATGGATAAGGAAGATGATGTGGTATACATATTTACAATGGAATACTACCCAGTCATCAAAAAGAATGAAATCTTGCCATTTGCAATGATGTGGATTGAGTTCGAGGTTATAATGGTAAGCAAAATAAGTCAGCCAGAGGAAGACAAATACTATACAATTTTACTCATATGTGGAATTTAGGAAACAAAACAGATGAACATATGTGAAGGGGGATAAAAGAGAAAGAGAAAAAAAAACCCTAAGAGACTTAATGATAGAAAACTAATGAGAGAGGGTTGATGGAGGGGGGGTGGGTGGAATGGGCTAAATGAGAGATGCATATTAAGGAGGACACTTGTTATGATGAGCACTGGGTATTATATGTAAATGATGAATCACTAAATTCTACAAGAGTAACCAGTATTACACTTATGTTAACTAGCTAGAATTTAAATAAAAATTTGGAAAGAAAAAAATAAAATCCTTTATATCATAAAAAAGGGGGGGGAATAAGACAGAGACTAGAAGAACAATGAAGAAAATCAACAAAATCAAGTAGTTTCTTTGAAAAGATCAATAAAATTGACAAAACTAAGCAAAGAGAGGTAAGACTGAAATTCTAAAATCCAAAATGAAAGCAAAGACATCACTGCTGATTTTATGGGGAAAAGGGGTTATAAGAGATGATGATGAGCAATTGTTTATCAACAAACTGGATAACTTAGATGAAATGACAAATTCTTAGAAACATAAAACCTACAAAGACTAACTCATGAGAAATAGAAAATATGAACAGACCTATAACTAGTATGGAAATAGAATCAGTAATAAAAAATTCTGTGCACCAGATTTCTTCACTAGTGAAGTATAACAAACATATACTGATTTTTTTCCAAATGCTCCTTAAAAATTGAAGGGGGAAAAACATTTCCTAATTCATTCTACAATGAATCCTCAAAAGTGTACTAGCAACCAACTCCAGCAATATATTAAAAGGATTTTATGGCATGAGCAAGTGAGATTTATTCCTGGGATATAGGGATGTGAAACATACAAAAATCAATAATGTAAATACTGTAATCCATATTAATGGATTAAATAAATTGGATTTATTGGATAAATGGATAAATGTAATCCATATTAATGGAATAAAAGACAAAATCCACATGATAATCTCCGTTGATGCAGGAAAAAATTTTGAAAAAAATTAACCCTTTAATGATAAAAAATGTTCAACATACTAGAAATGGAAGGAAACTACTTCAACATAATAAAGGCCATATATGAAAAACCAAAGTTAACATCATGCTAAATGGTGAAAGATTGAAGTCTTTACCTCTAAGACAGGGATAAGGATGCTTGTTTTTGGCACTTCTATCCAACTTAGTATTGAGATCTCTGGCTAGAGCAATTAGTCAAAAAAGGAGAGGGAAAGGCATTCGAATTTAAAAGAAAGAAATAGGGATCCCTGGGTGGTGCAGCGGTTTGGTGCCTGCCTTTGGCCCAGGGCGCGATCCTGGAGACCCGGGATCGAATCCCACGTCGGGCTCCCGGTGCATGGAGCCTGCTTCTCCCTCTGCCTGTGTCTCTGCCTCTCTCTCTCTGTGTGACTATCATAAATAAATAAAAATTAAAAAATAAATAAATAAATAAATAAATAAAAGAAATAAAATAATCTCTGCAGAAAATGTAATCATGTATGCAAAACCCTAAAGTTTCCATAAGAAACTGCTGGAATTACTAAACAAATTCAGTGAGAATGGGTTAACCAGGAAGTTAAAGAAGAAATTAAAAAAAAAATACATGGAAGCAAGTGAAAATAAAAACACGACAGTCCAAAACCTTTGGGATGCAGCAAAGGCAGTCCTAAGAGGGAAGTATATAGCAGTACAGGCGTACCTCTAGAAGCAAGACAACCAAGCCTTACACCTAAAAGAGCTAGAAAAGGAGCAGTAAATAAAATCTAAAGTCAACATAAGAAAGTAAATACTAAAGATTAGAGCAGAAGTAAGTGATATAGAAACCAACCAAAAAAAACCCGGTAGAACAGATCAACAGTAAGAGCTGCTTCTTTGAAAGAATGAATAAAGTTGATTAGCCCTTAGCCAGACTTACCAAAAAGAAATTTTCAGTTTTTGCAGAAATAGAAAAATAGAAAAATCCATCTTAAAATTCTCATGGGACCCAAAGTAGCCAAAATAATCTGAAAAAGAACAAATTGGAGGACTCATACTGCCTGTCTTCAAGACTTATTACAAAGCTAAAATAATTAAGAGTGTGATACTGGCATAATGACAGTCATACAGACCAATGGAACAGAATAGGAAGTCCATAAATCATCCTTGAATACATTATCAAATGATTTTCAACAAGGATGCCAAGACCTTGGCAAATGGAAAAATTTTCAACAAGCATGCTGGAAAAAACCTGGATATCCAAAGGCAAAAGAATTAAGTTGGTACCTTACCATATGTAAAATTAACTTGAAATGAATCAAAGACCTAAATATGAGAGTTCAAACTATAAAACTCTAAGAAGAAAACATAAGGGAAAGCTTCAGAACATTGGATTTGGCAATTATTTATTGGATATAACACCAAAAGCACAGACAACAAATGAAAAAAATAGACAAGTAGAACTTCATCAAAATTTAAAGCTTTTGTGAATCAAAAGACATGTCTGCAGAGAGAAAAAGCAACCCTACAGAACAGTAAAAAAAAATCTGTGAATCATGTACCTGAAAAGAATTAATAACCAGAATATATCAAGATCTCCAACAACAAAACAAAATAAGACCGAAATGTAATTTAAAACTGGGCAAAGGAATTGAATAGACATTCCCCAAAAGAACATATAGAGCTGGCCTATAAGCACATGAAAAGATGATAAACATCACTAATCATTAGGGAAACACAAGTCAAATCCATGAGATACCACTTCATACCCAGTAGGCTGTCTATTACCAAAAAGAGAAATAAAGAAAACAAGTGTTGGTGAGGATGTAGAGAAGCTGAAACTTTTGTGTGCTGGTGGTGAGGGTGGAAAACAAAACAGTTGCAGTGGTGAATGTGAAGATGGTTCCTTAAAATATTCAACCCAGAATACCATATGATCCAGCAATTTCATTTCTGTGTATATACCCAAAATAATCATATGCAGGGACTTAGGCAGACATTGGTACACCCACGTCCATAGCAGCATTATTCATAACAGCCAAAGGATGAAACAACTGAAATGTCTGTTGAGGAGCGAATAAACAAAATGCAACATATACATATGATGGAATATTGTTCAGCCTTACAAAAGGAATGGAATTCTGACACCTGCTAACAACGTGGATGAAACTTGTACACGTTATGCTAAGTGAAAAAGCCAGACACAAAAGGATAAATATTGTATGATTGCACTAATTTGAGGACCTAGAAGTGTAATTCAGACACTAAAAATAGGATGATGATCCCAGGAGCTAGAGGGAGGAGAGAATAGGGACCTAGTATTTAATAGGCATAGACTTCAGTATAAGACGATGAAAAGATTCTGGAGATGAATTATGGTGATGGTTGCACCTGGTGAATGTGCTTAATGCTGCTGAGCTGCATACTGCTAAATCATTAAAATGGGGGCACACGGGTGGCATGGTTGATTGGGCATCTGACTCTTGGTTTCAGCTCAAGTTGTGATCTTGGGGTCGTGGGATCCAGCCTCACGTCGGGCTCTGTGCTCAGCATGGAGTCTGCTTGAGATTCTCTCTCTCTTCCTCCTGCTTCTCCTACTGCTTACTCTCTCCCTCTTTTTCTCTCTTTCTCACTCTCAAATGAATAAATAAATCCTTCAAAAAAAGATTAAAATGGTTAATTTATGTTATGTATATTTTACAATAGTGGTAGTAGATTTTGCAAGATAAAAAGGTCACATTGAAGTGACGTGTATGTAATTTAGAATAAAGAATATTTTTAGGGATCCCTGGGTGGCGCATCGGTTTGGCGCCTGCCTTTGGCCCAGGGCGCGATCCTGGAGACCCGGGATCGAATCCCACATCGGGCTCCCGGTGCATGGAGCCTGCTTCTCCCTCTGCCTGTGTCTCTGCCTCTCTCTCTTTCTCTGTGACTATAATACATAAATAATAAATAAAAATTTTAAAAAAAGAATATTTTTATATTATTATATGTATGTATTGTATTGCTGTTTATGAATTACATGCTACTACATATCCTTCACATGAGTAAAATCTATGCTAAACATTTGTATGTATATACACACATGCGTTTTTTTTTTTTTTTTCCTAGAGAGCCAGTTGTTGGCGATCTCCATCTATGATGGAGATCATAGCACTACCCACAACACTGTGTGCTCCTGTAAAATGCACATCTTGCTGCTGTCAGCACTTACAGCTGCCTTGGCACCATCAGGATTCATCTCCTTATGTGCTTCATCCTTGTTTATGTCAGTCGTCACAAGATCCCAGGTGTCCCTCCTTCCTCTGGACATGAAATCTCCAGATGGCCCTGCAAATCACCCCTGCTGAGCCCATCTCCAGTCTCCCACGTCTCCCCCCATGCCTTGCCCTCTAGAATCAAGGGGAATCATCAACAAAGCTCCTTCAGTCCTATACCTCTTCTAGGGACATTTTCTTCACCTTCTTCCTCTAAGAGTTGGCTCTCCCCTGAGGGCCCCACAACCTCTGCAGCCCTCCCAAGCGGTGGCTGCTCTCCCTCCACAGTCCTTATATCTGGAGGCGGGTGCAGAACCTCCTTGTCCTCCCTACACTTCTATACCTTCCTTCCCCCCTCCTCCGTAGAACCCAGCCTGAGTCCCTTATCTGCGGATTCCATATCTTCTTACCCCTTGTTGTTGCAGGCATCCTCCCCTTCTGTTCTCTAAAACTCTCAACCTTTCCCAGGATCATTCCAAAACCCTGACAACCCACTTCCCTCGATGCCTCCCCTCCAGTGGTCTTGTCACCACCCAGTCTTAGTCACGCACTCCTTTGGTTGCGTGCTTTATTTTACCCTGTCATGAACCGAAACTTCAAATCTTTTTTTCGTAGACAGTAAAACCTTCAATCCATTAATTCTGCCACTTTTCCCACTGTCCCTTACCTCCTTCAGGTTCTCATTTGGCTCTTTGGTCAACTAAAATTTCACTTACACCCTCATGGATACCCACAATGCCTCAGCTTTTTCTCTTGCCTCAGGGTACCCCCATGGCAAAATACCTAGCATTGTTAAATCCAACTCTAGCTATTTGGAACAGCTGTCTGGGGGTAGATTTTTTTTTTTAAAGCACCACCATGTTCACTGATCTTGTTTTAATCCATGAGCTTCTAATGGATGCTTCGTGCTATCTGTTGGTTAAATAGATTTTTTTCAGTCTGTTCATTCTCCTACTATTCCAGAAAACCTAGAAAGCTACTTCATGTTTTCTCCATCTTTCCTCCCAGCTTATGATCTTCCTTCTTATTTCACAAAAAAAAGGAAAAGAAAAAAAAAAAAAAAAAGAAAGCAATCAAAAAGGTCTTCCACTAGTTCCAACCAACACCACAAACCTCCTGCTTTTGTTCCCATATTCTCCACTTTCTCTCCTGTTAGAGAGAAACACCTAACTGAAGCCTACCTATTTACGTTCCCATTCAATATTGCCTTCCCTTGAGTATTAAAGGACATTGCTCTGGCAATTCTTCCCTCTTTTTATTAATTTTCCTCTCTCTGGGCAGCACTTCAATAAAATTTTCACCCATACCATTCCGCTGAAATTACTTTTGTCCACACCACTGAGGACCTTCATTTTGCTAAATCCAGTGGTCAAACGTCATCTCAGTTTTCTTGACACCCCTCCTTCAGTGGCATTTGACATGCTGTCCTTCCTGAAATGCTATCTTCACTATGCTTCCAGGATGACCTCTTTCTGGCCATACTTTTTAAGACTCCTTTTCTGGTTCTTCCACATCTTTCTGACTTTTAAACAATGATGTATTCCAATTCCCCATGCTTGGGTATCTTCTCTTGTCTATCTACAGATACTCCCCTGTGACCATAAACTGTCCTATGGCGTTAAATAGCAACCATGTAATGGCAACTCCCTGATCTCTACCTACAGTGTGAACCATTGCCCCGAACTCATCTGTATGGTCACCTACCTGCCCCCTCTATCTGGATGTCTTAACATGTTCAAACCAAGTTCTTGATACTCCCATCCAGGTCTGCTCTATACACAACTTTCCCCCTTCTCAGTGAAGGGGAACTCTAGCCTACCAAAAATCTAGAATCACTCTTGAATCCAGATGGTCAGCAGATCTCATCAGCTTCTTAAAAATATATCACAATCTAGTTTCTCCCCACTTCCACTACTACTGCCCTGGTGCAAGCCTCCCTCCTGCCTCACGTAAGTCACCGAAGCAGCTTCATAGCTGGTCTGCTTGCTTCCTCCCTCATCTTCACTCTGTGTTCAAAACAGAAGCCCAAATGATCCTGTTCCAATTTACCACATCATGTCCCTTCTCTTCTCAGGTTCCCCCAGGGGGTTCCCATCTCACATAAGTTAAGAGCCCGAGTCCTCACCATGACCTGCAAGGCCCTGTATGATCTTCCCAGCCCCTCACAACCTCCAGGAAATTATCTCATGCTGCTCCCCTGCCGCCCCTCCCCCGGTCACTTGGCCTTTTCCAACCTCTCCCTGGCAGTCCCTCCTGCCAACATCTCTCCTTGTCCTGTCCCCTGGGTATGTATTCTAATGTCACCTCCTCAGTGAGAACACCGCAGGCCACCCCATCAAAATTTTGAGGGCCTCCATCCATCCTGATGGCTTCTAGCTTTCCCCTTGGCTTCAGTCATAAATCTTAGTCCTTGCCACTACCTGTCTCATCTATATCCACCAGACTGTAAATACAGACTGTAAAAAAGCAGAATTCCTTTGACCTGTTTTGTTTTATCTTTTTATACTGCTATATCTTCACGTGTGGAGAGTGGCTAGCACACAGGTGTTCAATAACTGTTGAATGGATGCGTGCATACAGCACACAGGACTTGGCAAATACCTTTAAGTGAGTGCCCGTGTGTGAGGAAACAAGGACCCAGCTTTGCACATTCCCGCTGGAGACTTGGGTTTTGCAACCCAGAAATAATATCATTATGTCTATAGGTAGCCAATTGATGGGGAATATCCTGCAGTTATTTTGAAACAACTAATAATTTCCAAACAGACATTTTCTTCAGAGTCTGCAAATGAGGACAAAGATGAGGTGACATTGGTAGCATTCGAGATAGATTTTTTTTTTAAAGTATTTTTACCTGTACCAGGATTCAAGGGATCGGGTCAGGGCAGCCTGCAGCAGAGAGAAGGCCTACGAATGAGTAACAGGAGAACCCTCCTATGAGGAAAAAAGATGGGGCAAGGCTAAGAGAAAAGTGAACGTCAGAGGCCAAGAGTGATCCAACCTTTGGCTTTTGTGGTGTAACCCAAATATAACTGGAACCCACTTGGCCCAGCTTCGGCACATACGTTTTGATTCAAAGAACCACACTCTGCTGAAAAATATAAATTAAATCAGTTCCAACTTCTACTCACAGGAAAAATTGCCAAGAAACGTGGAGAGAGCTCCCACTCTGGGTGCAGCCAGTCAGGCTGAGTTCTGTCTCAGGAGGTGCCAACTCTCAGGGCTCACCGCCACCTCCTACCCCGAATGGCAGCCAACCCGCACCAGGTCTTCAGGCCTCCCTCCCTCTCAGTCCACCACTTGTCTTCCCCATCCACCCCTCCTCCCTTTCATCTCTGCTTGCTCTCTCATAAATAATCCTGTCCTTTCCAGCGCCGACCCCCTGTCCCCCTGAACTCTGCTGTCCGGTTGTGTATTTGTCTCAGCCTCTGTTCTGCACCCAAACTCAGGCTCTGAGCTGACATAGCTAGAATTCTCTAGAGAGAGACACAGGAGGTTCGGGAAAGGCTGTGACCACAAAACATTAATAATTCTCTTCCCCATCACAGTAGAATAAAGTCCCTTTTCCCTCCCTGGATTTCAAGTGTCTTAAAATATCTGATTTCAAAAGGTGGAGGAAGAACCCTTTGGAAAGGCAGAAATCCTAGGGAAAAGAGAAATCCCTCTCTTCCATGAGGGACTTCAGCCAAGTGAGCTAAAAGGCCAGGATTCTTTTTAACCGTCCATGCCACAAGATGTAAACGAATCTATTTACTCAGCAAAATATTTCCTTATTACATTTTGAGTAATTTCCCATTGAAAACAAACAGTGCATGTCAAAAAGCTCCAGGAGTCTCTGCGGCCCCCGAGGCCAGGATGGGCCATCTCAGACATCTTTCCTCTTCTTTCATGAGAGAAAGCCAGACAAGTTTATTTTTACTCTTGTCTTTCTATTTTGATTTACCAAATGCCACCACTCAATTGAACTTTGAAAAAGACAAACAAATGCAGAACCATCTTAGTTTAGATTTGAGCTGAGAGGGATCTTAGCAGGCAACCTTTGCAACCCTGTGTGCTTTACAGACGGGGAAACTGGGAACAGTCGTGGTTACCACCTTGGACCAGGGATGCCCAGCATTCTCATAAACTCTTCATTAATTAACCATGGAAGAGGACATAAAATCATTACTCTTTCCTTTTCTAGTGGTTATCTACACAGTTCATTGGATGACCAATTCCCTACTGGTATGAAATGCCACTTCCTGTAAATGTATGATTCATTTTAATATCTTCTATAATAAATCTACTTTCCTCACCTTTTAAAAGTCATTTGTCTGTCTTTATTATTCTGGGTGAAATTTAGAACGATTTTGTCTGATTTCATTAAACACCTGCATTAGGACTTATTAAATTAGGGTACACTGGACAGCATTGCAATTTTATTTATTTTTAAAAATATTCCTCTTTTTATTTTTATTTTTTGCTGTTTTCTTCATATACGTATAATCCAGATGTTGACAGCACTCTGCTCATATTTGACCTTTCAAATTAAATTGTCTTGACTCCTCCCCCAAATCCTAGGTTAGGAGTTAGGGAATCCCTCGAAGACAGGTTGGGATACTGGTTATGCTCTCCCCCAGCGACATGCAGAATGTTGAGAACCAAACACCTAGACTCCAGCTGACAGGTGCACTGAGGTCCGGCTGAAAGCCAGTTGTTCAGATTTTAAGGACACAGAACTCTTGCAAGAAAGGATTAGTCTTTTCTTTTGAGCTAGGAGGTTTTCTCAGAAAGGAATAAATTAACTTTCTGTTAGAGAGTTCAGGCTGGCTGTTAGTTTTCTGAGACCCAAATGGAGAAAGAGGACCAGAGGGCTCACCACCCTTGTCATTTTTCCTTTGACTTTCCATTTTCAATATGGTACCTCACTCTTATTTCCTGGTTGTGCTGGGTATGCCCAAATCCAGAACCTGTGAGATTTGCCCTCTCCAAAGAGAAAACCTTCAGTCTTCTGCTGAAAATGGGGAGAAGTCGTGACCTGACCTGTGGGGTCAGGAGTGGGAACCATTCTTATGCATGTCTAGTCCATGCCTTGTATGTATCCTATTTTTGGAGGACCCAAAAACTCATTTTTCTTGGTGTGTATCCCGGATGGAATAGTTGCGAGATATACACATATTCAGCTTTAATAGGTATTGCTAAATAGTTTTCTTAAGTAGTTTGTACTTGCAATTTGTTGATTTCCTGTCCCTGTATCTTTCCTTCCCATCACTGATTTCTGCTTTAGCTTTATTTTTCCTTCCATATTCTGAGGGTTTAATTTGCTTTTTATTTCCTAAATAGGAGGCTTAAGCCTCCATGATTTAAATCATTGATTTTCTGCTTTTCCTCTTCTAATATGTTCATTTAAACTATACATTTCTCTTTGGTTAGTAATGGCATTCCACAAGTTTTGATATGCCACTTTTTTATTATTACTGACTTCAAAATACCTCATAACTACTATCATGAGTTCTTTTTTGATACTTGTGTTATTCAAAGTTGGAGATTTTCTTATCTTTCCATTATTCATTTCAAGTTTAATTCTGCTGTGGTCAAAAAACATTTTCTATATATCCTTAGTCCTTTGAAATTTTTTGAAACTTACTCTATGATATAGCATATGGTCTATTTTGGTAAATGTCTCATGTAACCTTGAAAAGAATATTTGTTTTGTGGTTTTGGGGTGTGATATTCTATATGTGTCAGGTTCAGATCTTCCGTGTTTTCATCCACTTTTTTCTCTACATATTACTATTACCAACTATGATTAGTTACTGAGAATGGTGTATTAAAATCTCTAACTAAAACTGCAGATTATAAATGACTACTTTTAGTTCTATCAACATGTGCTTTATATCTTTTTTGTGCTTTATATCTTTAATAGCTATTAGGTATACACAACGTTAAAATTATTATGACTTCATGATTAATTGGCTCTTGCATCATTATGGAAACCCCTCTGTCTCTATTAACATTTCTTGTCTTACATCCTATTGTTTGCTATTAATGCAGCTATATCAGCTAGATTTTGATTAGTGTTTGTATGGCTTAGCTCTTTTTTTGCTGTTTTTCCATCTTCCTGTAACCTTATAAATAAAGTCTCTTACAAATGGTATTTGTTTAAAGTGTGTCTCTTGAAAATAGCAAACAGTTTCTTATTTTTAACCAGATTGGCAAGCTGGTAATTGCCAGATCACCGCAGACCTGGAATTCCAACTCATCTAGTTCTGTTTCTACAACTCTGCTATGTCTTTTAACATATAATTTTGGAAAGAGAATCTGGGTAGTTCAATCAGTTAAGCATCCTACCCTTGATTTTGGCTCAGGTCATGATCTCATGGGTGGTGAGATGGAGCCTTGCATTTGGCTCCCCGTTCAGCGGGAAGTCTCCTTGAGACTCTCTCTCTCCCTCTGCCCCTCCTCACCAGTTTCTTTCTCTCTCTAAAAATAAAAATTAAAAAATCTTTAAAAAAAACACAAAATTTTGGGGAAATATCTGGATCTTTCTAGTTACTGCTGGGAGAACATTGGGCTGCTGTGACTTATTACATCCTACCATGAAACCAAGTCTCTGAATCTTTGTCATTTACTAGCAAGTTAAGTTAATGTCATAACTGCTTTATTTGATCCAACCTTGTATATCTTTTTTTTAATCCAACCTTGTATATCTTATCTAATGCTTTGTGGCTGTTTTTCATTTTACTTTTCCATAGATGTATCTTTTTAACTCTAATAATGTAGACACTATGTACCCTAGCTCTCCCATGGCTCCTTGATATCTAAAAACAAAACCATGGGCCCTCTCTACCACATTCAGTGAGAAGTCTAACATCCTTTCCCAGATTTTGGCACATTTCTAGGAACTTAAATTCTCATGGTGAATTTTGCTCTCATGCCTGCCTTTCATCCTCAATACCTTTGGCAGCACTTCCTGGGGCCCTGCGTATTGATACCCACAGCTTCATTCTGTCCCAACTGCATTCTCGCCATCCATTTGCTTTTAATCTCCTGACATCTTCATCACTCCGGACCTTACATAAGCATTTAATTACTTCCAAAACTTCTGCAAAGGCTACTGAACATTCGAGGTGATGAAGGGATAGTGAATTACAGCAGCCTAGAAACATAATATCAGATGGGGCAAAACTCTTCTTAAAAGTTCTTTGATCATCCTGACAGTAGACACTTGTCTGTCTACACCTGTCTCCTCAGAGGACCCTTGTCCCAACATGTAAAGTTGACTTCTTTCTCTAACTGGACCTTTACTTCTGGCTCACTCCTATTCAAGTCTGCCTGCCTTTGCAGTCCCCAAAACTCATCAACATAGCGTGCTAGAAAAGGGGCATATGTTTTCTGGATTACAGCATCACAGTATTTGCATGTGATTTTAGGTTTCTGTCTTCTCCCAAATTGTCTCTCTATATTATGAAGTCAATTATGAAGACTTCTCTTTTCCTTTTGGCAGGACTTTTGCTATAATTCTTTTAATCTCTCTGTATCCCTGTGTTTATTTTACAAGACATTGCGTTTCAATAACATTTGAACCTAAATTCTTGTGATCATTCCTGCTTTTGTAGAAACCAGGTAAACACACTGATGCAGATTTCTTGGTTGTGTATTTATTTGCTTATTTCAATGGGAATTTGGAGGGGGAGGGGAAATCACCTGCATGTTTAAATGCAGGTCAGCTTATCGGGCGTCTTGAACTAGAAATCCATTTGTTTACTTGTACTGAAGCAAGGTCTCCTATTAAAACTCATTCCGTATATGATTTCATGTCCAGTTTTTAAATATAAATCCACCTTCTCTCTCCTAATCCTACCTAATTTACTCCCTCAACCTTTTCCCCCCACTTAACCCTCCCATCATGCTCTTTGGCCACATTCTGATACTTGCCTAGGAAGAGTTTATTCAAAGAATGAAAATTTATTTTAATATTCACCCCAGTCTGTTTTTATTTTTAAATGCCTACTACATTTCCACTGCACAACACAGACTTTATTCCTAAAGTTCTGTTTAAAATTGATTCTTTTTGGTAAATTAAATGCACCAGCAGAGTTGTTATTTAAAGGAAGCTTTCAGTGAATCATTTTGCAAAGTAAAGAATTTTTATGCAATGTGAACAAACTCCTATCCCAGCCCATTTCCACCTCCTCTTCCCGCTAACAACAATAACAAAAAAATCTGTTTTGTAAATTTGGGTTTCTGAATAGTTAATGGGGCTTACCATATTTCATTTAAAAACCAAATATAAACATTGACAGACTCTGCCCTAAGGCTCTCCTATCTGTAGAAATAATTGTGCATTCTCTCTGAGAACTTACTCTTTCTTTGCCCTGCCTTCACTTGCTTCTCTTTCTTCTTTTTCTTTCTTTCCAGCCTCAGAACTCGCAGATGCTTAAAGGGAGCTGAACCGAATGGCAAGAAAGATTAAAGAGAAATCATGTTTTCCTTTGTAAATGTTACAAACCTCTTAATTCTTCTGCCTGGGCTCAGAGCGCCTTTAACTTTGTTCTGTCGTTATTATTGGCCTCTCAGAGATAAAACAAACGTGCTAACTAGCATGTACACCCAGCAGAGTTTTGTATGCTGCTCTCTCGGGCAATGAAGCCAGCCGCCTAGAAAAATCAATTCATTTGCTAGAGTTTAACTTTCTGGCAAAAACCACCACTTCAACATGAATGTCCATTCCCATTTCAGGAATTTCTTTGCACAGTACTTTTCCCAGAACTACACTCTTGATGTAGTCAGTAATGATGACTGTTATGGGGATGGAGGTTCCAAAAATGAGAAAACCTTGCAGTGAAAGATAAGCTTTTGCAGTTGTCCAAGAAACACAATAAAGTGGTGTTATTGAGCCTTGGTGCTCACTAATGGGACTTGCTTCTGATGATTAAGGGAGAGCGCTCGCTAGGCTTCATGCTGAAGTAATTAGCAGAATTTTTGATTATATTCTGACAAGTTCAATACAGAGTTGTTTGGTTACTTCCTACCGTCGCAACACACATGGAAAACACATGTGGCACCGACTTGAGTTTGTACTATGTTAGAGGTGTTGATAAAATATTTTCTAAAATGTAATTCACTAGCCTGTAACATTCCTCAACGCTACAGGATGGGACCCCGCCTCCCAGTCCAGGGGCGAAGGCTTTCCCTACCACCCCAAACCAGCACTGCCCTGCCCCAGCCCTGACCTTGGCTTCAGCCCAGGCCGCTGCTGGGACCCGGCTCAGCAGAAGAAAGCTCTGCATTCCAGAGAGGGAAAACACCACACTGGGCTGGTCACTCTCTTCTTCCAGCCCTTCCAAGGGTTCTGTGTTCCTGGAACCGGAGCGCCAGGCTGCCAGCAGCATCTAGTTTTAGTCTCAGAAGTCTCTAGATCTAGTCTCAGAAGGCAGCACATAAATGACTAATGAACCTAGAGTAAATAAAATGACTAAGCCATTGTGATTCCTCCCTCTCCGTATTTCTCATATGTCGTGAATTCATCCACCATCACTATTGATCTCTTGACCCTGGCCACCACCATCTCCACCTTGGATTAAAGCAAAAATGTAAAACATCCCTTGCTTCCGGTATGCTTTTCCTCAAAACATTCTTCAACTGCCACCAAAGTAGTATTTCTAAACTGCAGATGTGATCGTGTTTCTCCCCTCCTCAAAGGCCTTTGCTGGCTCCTTGGGTCTTCAAGGATGGAATTTGGGTTCTTTAATGTGGCTTGAATGGGTGACCATAACACTTTTTTGTCTTGTCCAAACCAATCACTACTGAGAGTGAAGGAGGGGCAGAGGTAGTCTTTATGCTGGGACAACAGATGTAAGTAGAGATTATCCCAGGGCAAACTGGGACGTAGGTCACTCAGAACCTAAAGGACCTTCAGGAGTCGACCCTGGCTAACCTCTCCCACCTCACCTATCACCTTTCTCCCATTTTTGCACATGCTATTCTCACTGCTTTGAACTCCATTCTTCTTACCACCTGCTCCTTCACATGGATGGCTCTGAGTTAGTCTTCCAGGTCCCTGCTTGGGCTCCTCTTCCTCTAGGAAGCCTTCCTTGACCTCTTAAGATCAAGCTAAATGCTTCCTTTTGGGTCCTCATCTTCCCGCCTATAGGTTCCTAAACTCTTCAAGAGCAGAGATCCTGGTACCAGGTGGCTCTCAATATGTTTGGGATGGGACTGAATGTTTGAATCCTCCCAAAATTCATATGTTAAAATCCTAACCCCCCAGGATGATGATATTTGGAGAGGGGGCCTTTGGGAAGTGATTAGGTCATGGGAATGGGATTAGTGCCCTTGCAATAGAGACCTCTTTCTTTCCTTTTCATTTCTTTTCATTCCTTCTTCCACTAGAGGAAACAGGGAAAAGACAACCATCCATGAACCAGGGGCCAGGTCCTCACCAGACACCAGATCTGCTGACACCTTGATCTTGGAACCTCCCAGCAACTGGGAGGTTGAACTGGAAGAACTAAATTTCTGTTGTTTACGAGCCATCTGGTCCATGGTAGCCCCAGTGGGCTTAGATGATATTTAAGATGGGTGAGTTTACAAAGCCCCATCGCCACTGGAATCGAGGAGGTAGAAATTTGGAGAGATTTTAGGGAGATGATATCTGAGCCAGACTCTGGGTAATACTGGGGAGCCTTAGGGAAGTGGAGGCACAGCCAGGGGAACCTGAGGAGGATTCCAGGATACACAGCATGCCCCCAGCCTGGGCTTGCTCTGCCCTGAAATCCTGGCACAGGATAAATCATCATCATCTTAGGGGCTGACAAGAAAAAGTGTAATTTAAACTCTAATGACTAAGAGGGAGACAGCAGTGGCTGGAAGGGAGCAGAGTGGGGCTGCTGGTGTGCTTTCTTGCCTACATGGATGTGTTCCGTTTAAGGAAGCTCCCTGAGCTGAGAGACACACTTCTCTCTGTGTGCCTGTTAGAAGAAGTTTAAAAATACGATGAATACTTTTGTCTGTAAATCCCCTTTCCAAACTGAGTAACCTGGGAATCACAAGGTGTTAAATATAAAAAGCCCAGCCTCCATCTGGCCCTCCAGCTGAAGCATGAATCTGGAAAGCCTTCCATAGGACCAAACGTATCTGAACTCCTTCTAGCCTTCCGCTACGGTCACAGCATTGGGAGGTGGTGATCTGCGCCCCACAACGGAGCAAATCAAAATGAACCAGCCCGCTAATTGCCTAGGTGCAAGTTCACTTTTTCTAAGCTATGCTTTCATTGTTGTTAATTGTGCATGTGTTTCCAATGAAAATTCCAAGTGTGTATTTGAGCTCCCTGCCCTTTCGGGGATGTTCACGAACATGCTCCAGTATGGCCTGTGTATGGACGTTACCGTTCGATTTGCACCCCGTGCTGCCCGAACGTGCAGATGTACGGCCGGGCCCGCTCTCCGGTCTGCCCGCGCTCCCCTCCGCCCAGCCCCATGTCCCCTATTTCCATTTTTGTTTTCCTGGCATCTGTGGGCTGGTTTGGGGCTGCCTGGGATTTTCACTGGCCCATCCCCATGGTCCTAAAATGACACGGGCTGCTGACATCCAGTGGCTGCCTGGCTTCATGAGCGGTGCATCATCTGCCTCCTTGCGCTGGACCCTGGCCCTTCCCGAAGCAGCCCTGCCCAGAGCTGCAGAAATGCCCCCATCACAGAAGACTAGTAGAGACGCCGCTGCTTTGTCGTAAGCCCGGGGCCCGCCAGGTCGCGACCGTCCCCTGCTGTCAGACACCGAGCGGCAGGGTCAGCCCGGCCAGCCCCGCCCCGGGCAGGGGACAGAGCAGAGCCCCTGCGCCCGGCCCTCCCCGCGCCCCCGCGCCCCCTCCCCGCACCCCACCCTCACCCGCTGCCTCGCCTCCCCCCGCCACCACCTTAAAGGCCTCCTGGCTAATCACTTCCTGACACAAAGCTCAACTCGAATTGTGGAACACAAGCCACTTTAAAAGCAGCCGGCTCCGCATTTTATTATTTTTCCAGGGAAAAGAGGTTTCGCGCCGGTAGGATATGAGGAGTGACAGCCCCGGGCACGCGGGCCTCGGGCATCTGGGCGGCGGCGCTCGCCACCCGCCCCCGCCACCCGCCCCCGCCCCCGCCCCCGCCACCCTGCGCGGCCCGCGGCCCCTGCCTCCTCCCGGGAATCGCTCGGCTGGAAGCGACACGCCAGGCAAGAGGGGCAGGGTCTGCTTCGCTGTGAGGCTGTGCCCCCCGCCCCCCGGGGAAGCTTTATTTTTTTATTATTTATTTATTTATTATTTATTTATGATAGTCACACACACACAGAGAGAGGCAGAGACATAGGCAGAGGGAGAAGCAGGCTCCATGCACCGGGAGCCCGACGTGGGATTCGATCCCGGGTCTCCAGGATCGCGCCCTGGGCCAAAGGCAGGCGCCGAACCGCCGCGCCACCAGGGCTCCCGAAGCTTTGGCTGTCGCCCCATGTCTCGGGAGGAAGGCCACGAGGCGGTTCGCCGTCTGCCCACGTGGGCTGGGTGCGGGCCCCACGCGCTGGGCGAAGCCTGCGCCGCCCCTTCCCTCGTCCCTGCGGGCTCCCGAGGCTCGGAGCCGCCGGCCTGGCGCGGGGGGTGAAGGCACCGGCCGGGACCGAGGGGCTGGAAGGCGGTCCCGCCAGGGATCCTGCTCGGCCCTACAAACAGCCTTGCCTACGGTTGTCAAAAACACATTTCCCGGCCCTGGTGTCTCGAAGCCAAAGCCCGCGGAATCCAACAACCAGGAATTCTAATTCCAACAGGCGTCTTTGGGGCACTTCTGGTGTTTTGAAGACGAAGCGGAGACTCAGGGCCAGGAAGAGGGTACGTGGCAAATCCGGCAATGAGGAAGAAGCTTTCCAGACATTTCCCTACAGAAATGCATCACCCCACAGGTAGGTAAATATTCTGTAAGTAAACAGAGGCTGTGACAGCTCCAGGGTTTGAACTGAGACGGGCTATGGAATGAGACCCAGTTAGAGCCCTTTTCCAACACACAGACGGGATCTTCAACTCTGGGGGAATCCGGAGGTGTTTGGGGGGACATAACTCTGGACACGTTTCCCAGGAGCAGCTGTCTTCCTCTCAGGCTCTCAGGTGCACACAGGTAATAATTGTCCTATTATGACCCACATCATTGCCCTGATCTCTAGAGCGAGATGCACCCTTAGCCTTCCCATAACCCCCACTCATACTGTTGCTTCCTAGCTGGACTAGCATCTCTGTGGGCAGGGCTCAGTGTGCCTGGCTCCCCTCTGAATCTCCAATACCTACCTTAGGCTGACACACAGTAGGTGCTTAATGACTCTTTGAATGAATGAATGAATGAATGAGCCCTCTGCTTGCTGCTAATGAAGAAGAGTGTTGAATAAAGAGATAGTGGGGAAAAAAAGAGGGGGAAGTTTTTAAAACCCCCAACTGGCCTAACCTGGCATAGCATGGCTTAGAAAAGAACTGAGAAGGGAAAAAAAAAAAATCCCTTGAGGTCATTTTCAATCCTGGCTAAAAGAAGCCTGTCCCGAGCCTCATCAAAGATTCCCATTGTGTGGCGGGATGCCTGTTGGAGTGTTGGGGTGTGAGGCTTGGTGGCTCACGAGGAGAGTTGCCAGAGGTACAGACAAGGAGATTGTGATGAGAAGGCCAGCCAGCTCCAGATGTGATCGTACCAGTCACTGGTGTTGCCACCAATCTTCCTTGTGCACTCTTGGGTTGAGGCACAGAGGGCTGCCCTTGAAATGCAGACATTATCCTGTAAGGCAACCTCATATGCACTTAGGAGATGGGTCTAGTGAATTCCGTGATGATCCACAAAAGGCATCCTGGTGCTCTGAATGCAGGAGAAAGGGGTCCCCAAAGGGAATTCGAGGAGGAGAGGAGTAGCTAACCAAATAGGTTCATGGGAAGGATATTTAGAAAGGAAAGCTGCTACTGCACTGGCAGGATAGGTTCCTGCACTTGATTTAGTTCCATTTTCGACAGCGTCTCTGGATTGATAGAGGAGGAAAGTGCAGTGGACATGTTATACAGTTTCAGCAAAACATGACAAAACACCCAGCAAGATTTGTATGGACAATATGGTGAAGGAGTGCCTGGGTGGCACAGTCAGTTAAACATCTGTCTCCTGGATCCAGCTCAGGTCAGGATCTCAGAGTCATGAGATCAAGCCCCAAGATGGGCTCCCCACCCAGACTCAGCACGGAGTCTGCTTGAGTTTTTCTCTCTCCTTCTCCTCTGCCCCTCCTGCTCATGTGCTCTCTCTTTCAAATAAATAAATAAAATCTTTAAAAAAAAAAAAAGGAAAGGAAAGAAGCAAAGGGAAGAGGAGAAGAGAGGAGAGGATAGACAAAAGAAAAGAGAAAGAAGAGAAAAGAAAAGAAAAAAAGAAGAGATGGTAAAATGCAGACTGGATGAGAATAAGGCTGGCTGGATCTGAAATTGGTGAGCAATTCAATCCAAAGAGTGAGTAATGGCCTGATAATGTCTAGAGAGTTGTTTCTGAGCTTTAACTTTTTTCATCAGTGAGTTTTATGAAGACAGACAATATCAGTGTTTTAAGTGAAAATAAATCAGCAGGGATAGCCAGTGCCATAGACGACAGACTCAGGATTCAACACACCATCAACCACCTCGAATATTGGCTGAAACTGGTGACATGAACCCTACCACAGGAAAAAGAAAGGGTAAAGTCTTGGATTTTAGTCTCTAAAAATAAATCACAGAAGAACAGAATGGAGGAGACTCAGGTTGGCATGGATTCATATGGAGAAAAGATCAGAGGATTGAGAATAACTAGAGAGTAAGCAGAGGTGGAAGACTGAATGAGCAAAGTTCTGAAGAACATGAGAAATGGCTGCAAAAAGAGGATGTGTTGCTTGGAAAAGAAAGCTGGAGAAATGTGAGGGCTCTTTTCAAATACTGAAAGGACCATTTGTCAAAAAGAAGGACATGTTGCAGAAGGAAGTCCAAGTGACAAGGAGATAGACTTGCTCAACAAGAGAACGGAGCACCTCCTAGCAATCGCAGCCCTTTAACAATGACCCAGGCTGTCTTGTGAAGTAGTGAGCTCCCTGTTGGGGAGTAAGACCTGGTCAAAGTCATCTGCGGACAGATATTTAGCAGAAAGAATTCCTGAGTGTGCAATAAATTGAGCTAGATGATTCCTTGGGTGCCCTCCATCCAGTCTGCGCCCTCTGATTCTAGGAGCACCAGAACCCTTTATTTCCAGCCCTTAATTATATAGAGCATCAAAAGCTGCAAGAGCCCACCTTGATGAGGACACACACTGCCAGGAAATAATAAATCACAAAAATAAGGCCCAAGTGGACAGAAGGTTTTGTGCATGGAATTTGGGGGCAGATGTAGCACTGTGTGGATAAGGATACCTATGGAACGGGTTCGAAATGACAGGCAGCCAAGGAGGCAACTCCACAGTCCACTATGGGAAGATCTCAGTGGGAAGGTGGCCTCACATCCTCAATGACTTCTAAAGTACCTTTTGATTCTGAGCCACTTTTTTTTTTTTTTTTTTTTTTTTTTTATCCCTTTCCCTGTCTGGGTCTTGGCGAGGACACACATCATTAGGTCGCTGAGTTTTCTTTGTGAATCACTCATAGAACAAGCAGTTGCTCTGCCATGACATAAAATATTTTTCCACTTAAAGACACAAAAGAATTTGTTGTGAACACAGAGAACCCTGACATGCTGTCCTCTTGCCAACAGTTCCAGAAACTGTTTGAAAGAGAGACTCAGAGAATGGACGAGAGAGGAGAGAAAGGGGTGTTCCCGTACTCTTCACGCACAGGGCTCCTCTGGGCAGGGCTTATTCGATCCGTCTGGCCAGTCTCATGAAACATTCTATTTTGTACCTTCTGGGGCCGTTGAAGAGGCAGAGTGGAGATTTATAACAACAGTTGTTCATTCCAGCCCAACTGGTTTGGCACAGGGAGGAGCTATGTTTTTCAGAACAGCTTTTCAACATTCCTACATGAGTTGAAATGCATAAAAATTTCAGTTTGGAAACAACCAGATGTTTTTGTCAGGGAAGAAATAGATGACCTAAAGGAGACCGGGAGGGTAAGCTCGGGGCCGGGAGCAAAATGGTACTGCATGGAGCCCGTGTCTGTCTCACATCTCCTACCAGCCACTCACCGTGATTAGCCTACTTGTACCAATGCCAGACCCACTCAGCATTTTCCTTCCTAGGGATCTCACTTGAGCTGCGATGCTGCTGAAAGTCTGGGAGTCGAAGAAGCAGCTCACTGTCTTCCCATCACAGACAGCAATGGGGGAGGACAGATGGTGGGGTGCAGAACCCCCCCAAGGCAGAACTGGCCCCCATAGAGCAGATACACAACAGGCTGCACAAGGTGGGGGAAATAACACTGAGCGTAGAAATGGGGGTCCTGAGTTTCTCAGCCACTGATTTTGTCATTCCAGCCTCGCCATCCGTAAAACGAGGGGCTTGGAACGGATGACCCCCTAGCAGTTTTTTAGCCCTCTGACTCAAGACATCTCGATTTCCTCTCTCCTGTAAAAACAGATGCTCCATTGAAACTGATCACGAGGAAATGACTTTGCCATTACCGATTAGAGGATAAAAAAATAGGAAAGGTCTTTTTCAAGTTAGCATTTCCTAATTTGATAGGCATCACGACTTTGGTAGACTCATTAAACCAAATCATTAAATCCTTATAATAACTATAGTTACAGATTTTTCAAAGTTGTCTCGATTTCAGATATTCTGACCATGAGTTCTGAGTGTTAAGAAACTCTGGTCAGGTACTTATAAAGGCTTGTGGGAAAATGGAGAGAGGCAGGAGGGCACAGAATTCTTCCTATGACCCTTTTTATCCTGAGCATAAGATTTTTTTGTTGTTGTTAGCCCTTCATGTCTTTCTGATGAGTGTTTTTGGGGTTCTTTAGCAAGCAAAGCCCAAGAGTCATACACCTCCTCCACCCCATCTCCAGGAGTTCGGAGTCCTCAGCAATGGGGCTAAGACATTGAGTTACACCATGGATCGATCTGCTGCTACAGCCAAGGACCAAGAGCTCCGGGCATCCTACCTGATGCTCCTTGGTGGTCTGGCACCTGCTCCCATTTTTCCACTCTTTCTACCACTTTCCTCTGTTTTACAAAATCTTGCTTGGTGGAAGAGGAAAAGGGACTTTGGAAAGTGGAAACACCTGAGAATGACTTGGATGGAGAGCTCTGGAGGTGCCTATCTTCATGTGGACCTGCCATATGCCACCCTGGTCTGACTTCTAGAGCCACATGTCAGACTCCAGCACTGCTCTCCGCCTGATGAGCCCCAGCTTCCCAGGCAGCTCCCCATGCTTTCCAAGTGCTACTAGCACCTGGGTGATTTGTTTCACATTACTCTTATAAAGTTGCTGCCTCTCCTACAGCCGCGTCAGCATGCCTCCCTCTTCTTCGGAGAGAGCCAAGAGCAACTATTAAAAATGTGTTTGAAATTACACATTGCTCGCTCTCCTTGACAGAGGAGCTTTGCAAAGCTCGTTAAGAGAGCGGGAGAAAATTCCACGGCACATTTCTGGGTTTATGGTTATTATTTTGCATGTGCTGCTGAGCTAATAGAATGTGACTTCGGACATCCACGATCCAAGAGAAAATGGCCGCCTAAGTCCAGAGGCTTTGCTACCAGAACAGCAGAGATGGCTACCATTTTGGCCATTCACCCCCCCACCCCCACCCCTTTGCTCTACTTGCAGACTCCGTGGTGAACGAGATGAGAGCCAAGGAGACAAAGATGAAGAAGGAAGGAATAAATTAAGCGGATTTTGGAATGCATCCTCTCTCTTCCCTCCCCCTTTGTGCTCCTCCCCCCCCCCCCCCCCCCCCCCCCGTCCTTTGCCCTTTCAAACGTTGGATGGGCTGATTTAAGCTTATTTTACAGCTTTTCTCTAACTCTGTGAAACTGAGCTCTACCAGAGCTGGACTCTGAGACTTGTAAATAATCTCCTAGAGGAGCCTCACTAAGTGGAAGCAGCCTGTTCAGTTCAATTTTCTCCTCCGGTTACCATCGATGACCTCCAGACATCTCAATTTCTTACATAATTCTCGAGCGAGCAAAGCCACCGCTCCATTGCCTCTGTTGGAAAGAATGTTATGCTTGACCTTCTCCCTCGCTGGTGTGTGAGCATGACAACGTGCGAACCAGCCCCTCTCAGATCAGGAACCACCACACTGAAACTCCAGATACAGACCTCACTGTTTTATATCTTCTCCAGAAGAGGTGAATGCCTGGTGAATGTATTGCTAAACAGACACATTGGAAGTGAAGTTCTCTACCACCTCGCTGAAACTGATCTTTTCCTATAAAAACAATGCAGTCCAGTGACATTTCCGTCAAGCAAAATGTGAAACAACACCATTTGACCTTAGGCCATGTAAATAACTTTAACAAGCCAAAGCTAAAACATACTGAGTCCATCTAACAAGAAACATATATGGAAGACTCTAGCATGTGGGAGACTTCCATAGAATTTTTTAAATCCTAAAATTTTAAATTAAAATTTAAATTAAAAACTGAGCGGCTCAAAAATATCTGATTTCCAGGGTGATAAATTTCTGAAGCAAAGGATGGAGGGCTTATTCCTAGTGCTATGAATATAACCTCACCTGGGACCAAGAGTTTCAAGAACGTCTGTCATTCCTTTCTTCCTATTTACCTGTGCTCTCGGTTCTTGATTTGGGATACCGGTTTCCCCTACCATGTGAAGAGAGAGCATTCCTAGGAAACCCTTCCTAAGTTGAAATGGCATAACGCGAAGAAGCAGCTACCATTCATTTACGTGGAAATGTTTTTGAGCATCTCCACACCCCAAAAATAACCTCTTTTAGGCTTTACTTAGACCTTAGGACACATCTTGCTAACGGATACACAAGATAAATTGAAGTAGAGCACAGATGTTCACAGACCCAGGGCGAAGTGGTGGTGGCTTAGTGCTGAGATGCAGAGTGGAGTTCCTGGGGAAGGAGATCTGCGGGCCCTGCGCTGTCTCTATCACGGGCTCCCTGTCAAACACACACTGAATGCTGTTTTTGTCTTTCTTCAGAAAAGCAGAAATCCTGTCCAGATTTCTGTCATTTAGGAGAAACAGATACTAATATAGGTCCTCCATAATAGCGAAGTGGCCTAATGCTCAATTTCCAAAAGTGGAAGAAGCCCTTAGCATTGTTATATAAGCCAGCTCTCCCCCAAATGCTGAACCCCATAGTTTTCCTTCAATTAGACTGAATTCAGGTCCTCTCATTGTGAAAACTGGAAGAGAAAGAAAATATTCTTATCTTCTTAGATCAACTAGATCTCTTGATAAAACAAATACTAAATTCTCCACAGGACATGATACAATCAACACGAAAAGGATTCATCACTCTGCAGAATTTCAAGCACAAACTTCAGGTCAGAGGGTTAAAAAAACAATTTTCAAAGAACAATTCCAAAACTACATCCATGTGTCTAAAAAGACCTCACTTCCAAAACCATGTTGTAAGCTTTTTGTTTCCCTGGGTATGTTTTTCCATCTCAACTTGTACTTAAAGCAAGGACCAATCCTTACTCACAAGAATATCTCAGAAAAAAATTTTGTCCCAGGATATTTTTCTCTTCTTGATTTCCAAATACCCTTACCCACAAAGCATGATCTTTTTGTTTGTAATAATCACTGCCTACAAAGATCTGACCCTTTTACCTGAAAATATGTCTTTCTCGGATTAACATCAACATTTTATTCAATTAATCATTCCAAGTTCACAGGCTTTCAACAATCATCATCCTTCCACTGCTTCTGTGGAGGAGTTAGAGCTCAGCATGCATCCCCGTAAGCCCCTGGAAGGGACATTTGCTCTGTTGTATTTAAGAGGCACATGGGGAACTCAGTGTCCTAAGAGCCTGGGGCCATCTGGTACATGGCACACAGCACCTTGCTCTGTCCAGCTGGAGGGTGGCAGTGGGATGATGAGGAACTCATGCTGGAACTTGGACTGCTGCTCTGGGCAAGTGGCATCTTCTAACTGGCCATAACTGAAATCCCTCTGATAGAGAACAAAAAGTCCCTTCCTTGACTTGTGCGTGTCATCAATGCACGGAGGGCAGTACTGGGTCACCTTCTCTTTGAGGTAGAGACAGCTGAAAGGAAGACTCACCCCCCCAAGAGTTGCACCCTGAGAATGAAGTAAGGAGCAGCTCGTTTTCCCAGGTGGGAGCATCTGAAACCTCATGCATCTCTTAAGTCTCTAGGCTCCGTTGCTTTTACTGCGGCTCTACCCTGGGGAAGGTAAAAAGGTGCAAGGACCTTGCTGAGCTTCAGATCGCTCTGACCACCACCATTTTCAGGAGCTGATTTAGGTAAAGAGGAAAAGCAGGGTGCCCGGGTGGCTCAGTCAGTTAAGTATCTGCCTTCGACTCAGTTCATGATTCCAGGACCCTGGGCTCCTGCTCATTGTAGGGCTCCCTGCTTAGCCGAGAGTCTGCTTTTCCTTCTCCCTCTGCTCCTCCCCACTCCACTGGTGTGCTCGCTCACTCTCAAATAAATAAAATCTGTAAAAAAATAAATAAATAGGAATGCTACAGAAGAAATTTTCTTTGAAACGTACACAGAATATCAGGAGAAACAAAAAGGTGCAGGGCAGAGCCTGGCCAGGTTCTCTGGTTTGTTAACTTTTTGAAAAGTCGGTGGCTCGGGCTGCTCATGGGTGACAGGGGATGGCTGGGAGGCACAGTGCTGAGCCAACTTCGGAAGAACGAGGAGCAGCTCCACGCCAATCACACATGCAGGAAATCATCACTGTCTGACAAACAGAAAAGAAAAGACACTTTCGAAGCACCTGGGTTGGGGTGCCTGGGTGGCTCAGTGGTTGAGCATCTGCCTTTGGCTTCAGTCTTGATCCCAGGATCCCAGGATCAAGTCCCACATTGGGCTCCTCACAGGGAGCCTGCTTCTCCCTCTGCCTGTGTCTCTGCCTCTCTCTGTGTCTCTCATGAATAAATAAATAGAATCTTTTAAAGAAAAAAAGAAAGCAAGCATCTGGGTTGGAAACATAGACAACTGGGGGGTGGGGTTGAGGGGAAGCAAATGTAGGTTGAAAAAAATCAGTATGTTCTGTGAAGAGAGTTTAATACTTTTCAAAAAAAAACAAAGAGGAGAGAAAGAGAAAGAAAAAAAGATAAGGGGGAAAAACAGTGGATTCAGATATAAAAAGACTTGTGAACTGAGGTCTACTGGCCTTAGTGAGGCTCCCTTGGGCAGCCACTCACTCGTGTGTGACCGCCCGTCTTTCACTCTGTTATCCTCTGAGAGCCAGGCTAATTCCAAATTAACACCGTATTATCAAGTGGAAAACTCTTCTCGCTCTTCAGATTGTATCACCTCCCCAGGGAAGCCTCCTGGATCCCTCCATGAGACCAGTCTCCTGTTCAACTTAGCCTGGATGTGGGTGACCCATCCACTTCCTGTCTCCTGCACCCATCTGCAAAGCCACATGGAGGCGGGGGTCGGTCCTCACCATTGACCCTCTGCCACCAGCACAGTGCCTGACACATTCATTCATTCATTCATTTACCCATTCATTCACTCAACAGTGATCACCATGCTCCTTCTATGTAACGCGATCTGTGCAGGACACTGGGATTCTGTGTGGTATGGGGCAGAACAAGGCTTCTTGGCTCTCATGGTGTTTGAAGTCAGGGTTGGGGCCTGAGGGTGGACGCAGGAGGCCGAACGAGAAGTAAACTATTAAAGGAACAAGACGGCTTCAGACACTGAAATTCCATGAAGAAAGTGAAAAAGGTGCTATGTTTCTGGACACAGTGCTGGTGGGGGAGGAGGGAGTTGTCAGAGATGCTGTGGAGGGGCGATGTTGGAGCAGAGACAGAAGCCCCAGAAAGTGGCAAGCTCGGCGAAGACCATGGCGACAGAACACTTGGCACGGCACCTACGCCCTCACAGAGCAGAAGGCCCGGCGCATTCATGGAAGAGAAAGAAAACCCGGGTGGCTGGAGCAGCATGGGGCCTGGGGGATGGGCAGGGGACCCGGGGGGAAGAGAGGCATGGCAAACTATGCAGGCCACACGGGCCACGGCAAGCAGGTGGCCTTTTGGCCTGAGCTCATGGAAATCCCTGGAGAGGTGTAAGCAAGCGAGACATTTTTAAGGTGCCTGATTTCACTGGCACCTTAAAAAACTCTTACTGACTCTTGCATTTTGGGCTTTATGAGACTTTTGTAATGAAAACGAGGGATGTCCTAGTTTGCAGATTGAAAAATCACAGCAGCAAGCTCCCTGCTATGCTTAGTAGAGGGTCTTCAAAACAGCTCTTCCAGGTGATTGCTTCGTTTAGGGGGACCCTGGGAGCAAGTTGGGCAGAATTCCTGGTGGTCAGAGCAACCCTTCAGAAACCTGGAGCCCAGACTTGATGACACTGGTCCAGGCAGTTGAGAGTATCCTCCATGCAGCTTTACTGAAGCTAAGGACAGAAAATGAGGGGGGAGGAGGAGGAGAAGGAGGAGGAGGAAGCAGATGGCTTCTTTAGTTGGGGTTGCTTGATATACTCCCTTACTGCGAGACTGAATTTACCAACAAAATTTAGTTATTTTCGTCAGCAAGCAAACTGATCTCAACTCCGTTCACCTTGCAGGGTTGGGAGAACAGCCATAGTAAGTGCTATAGACCCTTGCAGCGTTACCCCCAAAGTACCCTGACTCTGAGGGGTGAGTGATGGAGACCCTGGGAAAGCAGCCTCTTCACCGGACGCTAAGACTATGTCAAGAGTTCTGTGGATTTAACTTCTCATCCCATGATACGCCTGGGTTTGTTTTAAAATATAGAAAATAATGTTTTAAAATATTTTATCAATTAAATTTTTTTAAAGATTTTATTTATTTATTCATGAGAGACACACAGAGAGAGGCAAAGACACAGGCAGAGGGAGAAGCAGATGTAACAGGGAGCCTGACGTGGGGCTTGATCCCAGGAGCCTGGGATGGTGACCTAAGCCAAAGGCAGACATTCAACCACTGAGCCACCCAAGTGCCCCTAAAATTAAGTTATTTGGCTTCTCCTTCACAATTTTCTGGGAAATACAGGATCAGGTCAGGATCAGGAGGTCTTGGGGAACCTGACACATTGCTGCCGTGCCCTGGGAAGCCTGATCCCTGGCATGAGAAATAAGGTTCTAGGCCCGACAGCACCACCACTACCAGCCCACACCCCGAGAATCAGGTCCACACACCAGAAAAATAGTAGGTAGATGGACTCTGGGTGGAAAGGAGGGAGCCAGGAAAGGAAGAGCTGAGAGTCCCACCCAGGTTCCAAAATATGCTGGATTTTCAGATGGTTCAAGCCTTTCATTACACCCCTCTCTTCAGGGTGAACCCCCGTACTTCCCTCAGGCCCCTGGGCTGATCCCAGGTTTTGTAACGGCTGCTCCACCCATTAGATCAACCTTTCTACTTGCTTCTGAAGAAATGCCGTGAGCTGTGCATCAGCAAAAGGGACCAAAGGGTCCTCCCACATCATCCTACGTCAGTTTGGATGAATTGCCCGTGAAGTTCATGTCCCTTTATCTGTTTTGCATAATCAATGCAGTTTTTCACTTGCTGAGCCAACACGACAGTCCCAGCCAAATCAGCCATCCACTGTTATCTTTTTAGAATAAACTTCAAATAATGAAGTACTCTTGTTTTTCTGAAATGTCTTGAAAAGGTTATTTCCAGGCTGACACTCCACTTGCCAGCTTTTACTTAGAAACACATTTTTTTATACATTCACTTCAATTCTCTAGAAGAAACAAGGGCCAAGAAAGAGTAAATAAAGCAGTGGCCGAGGTTACTACCCATCCATCAACCCCGGAGCCCTGATGAAGCCGGAGCCCTGCAAATACAGCCTGGGAGGCAGTGGCACTGGCCAGACCCTCTTTCAAAAGGGACCCTTGTTGCCCATGAGGGCTTAGAGTTGAAAAGGAAAGCTTTTGAAAGCCATCAGAAAGTGAAAAGCAACCTAAGTGCATCTGTGGAGTGTCAGGATCCATAATTAGGGATCATAAATCTTTTTGCAACGGAGCAAAAATAAATAAGCTCGCGCGAGCACAAATCTAAAGGCAGCAGGCATACACACGCTCCAAGTGTCAGCTTTAATTTATTTCTCCACTTGGAAAGGGGAGACTTTGAAAGCTGGCTGCCAGTCTGGAGGGAGCCTCCCTGACTCTTCTTCTGGCCCAGACAAAGGTTTGAATGTTGCCGGGAGAAGTCGAAAGCATAACACAGGAAGCTTTTGACTCCTTACATTGAAAAGGAGCTCTTTGCGGCGGGGGCTTGGGGGAGAAAAGAGGAGAACAAACCTCCTCTATAGTCATCTCTTTTGTATGATCCCAAATGCTTGGCACATTAAAACCAAATACCAACAAACAAACAGAAGAACAGTCTGGCTTACAGAATTCTGCTGGAAACATCTGGAGGGGGTTTCGGAAAAATATTCACAAACCATTTTAGCTGCATTAAGAACTTTGCTAGGGCAACAAAGATATGTCTATAAATATGTACATATGTATTCGCACAACTCAGAGTGTCCACGATCATTTCCCTTGTGAATGGAAACAGCGTCGTTATAGCATTAAAATCAGAGAGGATCAATAGGAATTTCCTGAGAGCCCCATGCGGAAAGAGGTCCGTGAGAAAGGTCCCTGTGGAACTGATCCCTTGTCATTAGACTCAGCAGCATGGAAATAAAGTTTTCCCCTCTCTTTCTGCTGTTGCTCACCTTAAGGCATCTGAACAGAAAGCTTCCAATTAGCAAAGTAAAAGAGCCACTCCGGGAAAATTCTGGTGCCCTGGGAAGATTTATCCGAAGCTGCCTCTCGACAGTAGAACCAAGTTAAGAAGTTTATGATCTGAGTCAACGTTGCGCGTACAAGCTGTCTGTCTGTCGGTCATACAGACTCCGGGGGTCACCCCTGAGCTTTTGCCTCAGTTTCCCATGTCTATAAAGTACAAAAAGACCTCTCCTAGTGAATCATTTTGATGTTTAAGATCAAACGAGTTAAGATATTAAAACATATTTAAAGTATGAAGTGCTTTAAGCATATAAGAAAAGTCTTGTTCCCAAACTATGTTTAGGCAGCTCAAGCAGAGGGTAGAGGGTAGAGGGCACCGGATGGCAGGTTTCTCCAGTTTCTCCAGAAGGCCAGTATGGGTTAGGAGGTAGCATATGAAGAAAGGGGCTGAGGACCCTGTTTGCATTTTCATGCTGCTCTGGTGGGACTGAAGCTGGCGTGTGTGTGGGGAGGGGGGGGGTGCGGCTCGTCGCTGTACTTGCCCCATAGCATCCTGCCTCTTCCATGCAGACACTCAAGAAAAGCCTGACTTGCTAGAATGGCAACCTGTTTCCAGACCCATGTATCTTCCACTGTCAAGAAAAGATAGAGAAGTTGACTAGCCTTTGAAATAATTCTTTGGGGAAGAAAATACCTGATCTTTTTGCCACTTTCCATCATTTCAGAAGACAGATCCCATCACCTCATCTGAGACCAGGGCCCTAAAGAGGGAGGCCTGTGTAACATGCTAAGTCATGGCTCCCAAGAAGAGTCTCCCACCAAGAGTCAGTTGAAAGAACCCCGTTGGACTCCTGTGACCCAGTTGGAGAGGGGACAGGGAACTTGTATGTGGGCTTAGGTGTTAGCCAGTCCTGCCCTGTGTCACCACCCTTCCCCCCACATGCAGCCTGTCAGGAAACCAGCAGATTAGCTCCATCCGATTGAGTTTTATTTCATCTGAGCATCCCAACACTACAGTATTTGTGAAACTCTGTGGAATAAATGACCTGCTATGCCAGCAGTGTGTAATTATTAACCAGTTCTGGGGGATGATGTAACTCATCAACTCATCTCCTTCCCACTGATGTCCTTCTTTTTAGGCGAGTCCCTACCATCGTCTCATCCCACCAGGAATGAAGAGGATTCCCTCTGTTCAGCACGTTCACTTCTTATTGAGTCCCCCGCCTCTCCCATTTTCTTAATCATTACACAAAACCACCACGGCCTATAGAAGAATGGGCGTGTTGCTTCTGAGTTCTCTGGGTCCCCTGGGCAGTTTTGCTGACCTAGGCAGACTGGGCCAATTTTGGCCAGGCTCTTGCAGTAGGGGGGCAGGGCACCTGGGACTAGCAGAGACACCTGTTCCCCCCGCCACACCCTAGGGTCTTTCCCCCTCCATCAGGTGGCCCCAGCTCTCTCATGTGGCTGCCAGGCAGGGTACTGAACAAGAGCAGAAGCACTCAGAGCCTCGTGAGGCTTACATTCACAAACGGTACAGTAGTCTTTTAGAGCATTCTCTTGGCCAAAACAAATCACCTGGTTGGCCCAGATTTGAGAGATGGAGATTTGAGATTTGAGATTTGAGGTGGAGAAACTGGTGGGAGGAAATTCTTCTAAATCACCCTAGAAACAGTGTGGATCCAGGGGAAGGTGGAGAATTGGGGCCATTTTTAGTATCAGACGACCACAGCTTTTCTGTAAGTGGATGGGACAAGTAAGCCTTATGCACTGCATTAGAAGAGAAAGCTAAAAAAAAAAAAAAAAAAAAAAAAGAAGAGAAAGCTGTTTCTACACAGCCCAGATGCTTGTCCTGTCCTCACTCAAAGGTGGAAATTTATCAGGTAAGGAGTCCTGAATAGCAAGGCCTCTAAGGAAGATTACTATCGTTTTTTTCCTTTTTTTTTTTTTTTGAGGAGAATTTTCTGAGGGTGGTTAGCTTCCTGGTGACTAAAAATCTTTTCATTAACGGGACAGATTGTAGAAGCAAAAAATATAAATATATAAATATACTTGATTTATACACAATGTCCGTTACTGTAGGGTAAGCTTTTGAGCTTCTTGGTACACATGAGCTGTTCTGTTCCAACTTCATGCAGCTTCCTGACAGACCTGGTGGGGTTGCACATATATATGTATTTTCACATATTCACATATATATTCACATATATTTTCATGTGTGTGTGTGTATATCCTATTAATATGCTATGTATTCCTTAGGTGTCTGGATTCATTTTGACAGCCTTTGGGATTTTATAGAGTATAACCATCTAGTCCCTGACATAATAATTTTAGGAGATTTCAGAGCTAAGGTTAGAAATAATCCTGCCAGAGACAAGGGAAATCTGAATTGAGGAGATAGCTTCCTATGGGCCCTTCTGCAGGAAGACCAGAGGCCTGGGTCACTTCAGATCCCCAGGGGAAATAACCTTTCTTTTTATTGGAAGTAGAGAAACCAATGGACTAGTCCTTGGGTAAAGAGATTATTGACCATTCCCTATCCAGTCCTTTTGCCTTGTGACTTTGTAATTCTTACCTCTGGTGCAATGTTCTTCTTCCCTTGACTTTGGGCTTCACTAGTGACTTGCTTTGTCCAAAAGGATATTAGCAACATGATGCAGAATTGTGCCCTTTTGAGCCTCTGTCATGAGAAGAACATGCCCTGGGGGGGCTCAACAATCCCAAGAAAACAAGAAGCACTTAGCATATGCTTGAACATGATGAAATCATCAGGGCTGCCCCAGTCAGCCTGCAGCTTGAAGCCAACCTGCCCCAGCCGACCAGCAGACATGTGGTTCCAAATCCAAGTTTATTTTTTTTATGCCACTGTGTTTTGGGATGGTGTGTTATGCAGCAGTTTGTGGCACGAGCTGACTGATATGAGTCCCAATGGAAAGTAGAGCAGATTATAAATGACAAGTGGAAGCCTGACATTTGGTGTGTAATAGAGGAATTTTTTTTATAGCTGCAAAATTTGGGTATTGTTTTTTATCAGTGTGACGTCATTGGTCCTCATTGATATTCAGCTGGCATCCCAGAGTCCCTCGATAACTGAGACACCAAATGTAAATGAACAGAAGGAAATTTGATGTTTAAATTTGTTTCCATTTCTACTACAGAAATTTTCATACCTGAAAGTATATTAATGATCCCTGCTGTGACCCTCACCCAACGTCAGCTATTATCAGCCTCTTAGAAAATTTGCTGCTCTCTGCTGTTTTCTTGAAAAATCAGATATTTTAAATCCCAGATCCCCCAGAATATACCTGTGGAAAGTTCTTGGAGTCAATTAAAGTAGATTCTGTCTTTCAGTGAGAATATCTTGGGGAGCTTACAGGCTCAATTTTTTAAAAATTTTTATTTATTTATGATAGTCACACAGAGAGAGAGAGAGAGAGGCAGAGACACAGGCAGAGGGAGAAGCAGGCTCCATGCAGGGAGCCTGACGTGGGATTAGATCCCAGGTCTCCAGGATCACGCCCTGGGCCGAAGGCAGGCGCCAAACCGCTGCGCCACCCAGGGATCCCTACAGGCTCAATTTTTAAACCTTAACTTTCCAACTATTTCGAGTGCACCTGCCAGCCTGCCTTATCAGCAGAGAGGGTTGCCTATGGGTAGGTCCTTACATTATAGCGAATGTACAAATCACTGGGAAGACTGAAGTCCAGATTTCTGGGTCCCATTCCAGACCTACTGAATTGGAATCTTTGTGGAATCTGCATTTTTAATAAGCTCCTGGGTGATTTGGAGCAACTTGTCCACAGACCACACTCCGAGAAGCCCTGGCTGAGGGACACCCAGGTTTAGAGCAACTATCTGAAGCCTAAAGTCTGCCTTACTTGAATTCATATTTCCTTTCAGTCTGTAAGTAGGGCCAGATTTAAACACACACACACCTACATCTCTAAAGTTTCTACCAGCCTATAATGTAATTTCTAAAATTTCCAATTTCCTTTGGTCCTGTGCACCTCTACTAATTTGGACTGCTGTTCCACTGGGCTGATTTTAAAGGTTTAGGCTCTGGGGGAATTTTCATCAACACAAACTGAGACTAGCAGGCCAAAGCCCCCCCTCCTCCCAACAAAGTTACTCAGGCTATGCAGGTGGCCGTATTAGGCGTTGAACATAGAGTCAAGCATTACTTGAATTTCTAAACGAGTTCTTCCCAGGAGAAATGTCACATAGGCTACAGGCACTGCAGAAGTTATCTTCAAGAGCAAAAAGGAATAAGAATGAACATAATGAGGAGCGCAGTCAAAGGACAGTAAATGCAGAGGCCCGCCCCCTCCGTGTGCTACATCAAGGCTACTGGTGCAATGTGGGTTTCATTAATGGCTCAAAGACAATATTTCACAGAGTTATAAGTTCAAGATGTTATTGAAAAACTCATATTGTATTTTTTATCCCCACCTACCCTCTTCCCCAGGGTTTTCTGAAATCATTTTTTTTTAAACTTTTTAATGTGGTTCCACCCAAAGGGTCATATTTCTAAGGGTCTGGGGCAATGCACACTGGGCCAGTGAAGCCCAAAACGGTTTGGTAGAAGGATGATGCGATTTCCTCTGCCTCTCAGGGGCAGAGGGGAGAAAGCTGTGAACCTGTTAAGCACATAAGCAGGATCGTGTGGGTGGCCCCAGAGAGGGACACCTGTTTTGTTACTAAATGCAAAATCACAAACACAATTTTTCCGTAACACTATCTTAACTGAAGCTCAGCCAGCACTGCAAAGCCTAGAGAATTTCTAGAGAAATTTAGAGCAAGATCTCACAGGATCTTAAAGGCATAATATTGGTAAAAGGCCACGCATTAAGAGAAAAAAATCTATGACCTTCTTTTTCACAGATGCAGACTATTCCATGATATGGCTACACTCATTTTTGGGAGACACTCAGAATGTTTCCATTTTTTTCTATTATAAACAATGCTGCAAATGATGAATATATGTGAATATATATTAAAATAAGGATTTGATTTCTGGAGGATGGATTCCTAAACATACTGTTGGTGGGTTGAGTATTTACAGTCATGGACATTGGACATTTAACAAATAGTGCCATATTATTTTCAGAAATTATGCTAAGAAGTCTTATTTCCAATAGAAGTAGATACAAATGGCCATTTCCCCCACTTCTGTGAGCACAGGTTCTTTCCTCCGCCCCCCTTCCCCAACTCTATGGGCGTAAGATGATCTTACTATTTCTGTTTGCACTTCAGTGTTTCAGGTTGATCATATCTGTAGATGTTTATTGGTCACATCTGAGCCTTTCCTTTCCTGTGAATGCCTGTTCACACCCTTTGTCATCTTGGGTTCCATTTCTTATGAATTTGTAGAAGCTGAATTACATTAACACTTGGTCTTTCACATGTGTTAATAATGCTTTTTCCCAGACTTGTTTGTCTTTTAACTTTGTTCTTCATCTTGTCATTTGACGTACAGAGATTTTTAATTTTTAGGTAGTCAACTCTCTGTGGAGTCTGGGTTTCCTAAAAGCTGATGCCACCCAAGGTGATAAACCCTGCATCGTAAATTTTCTTTAACACTTCTATAGTTAAAAAGATCAAGAACTTTAATTCATCCATTTGAAATGCATTTTTGTATGACGTTCGGGTCTCAGTTTTCTCTTCCAATATGTAAAGACAGTCATGACAATGCCATCTGTAAAATATCAGCTTCTCCTCTGATGAATTGAAATGCCATGTGGTCATATAGTACAGTGCCACAGATCTATTTCTAAATTCTCTATTTTTTTTTTACCACTATGCCTCTGCTACGCTGTGTTGTTTACAATACTTCTATAGTAAATTTTATATTCTCTATTTTTTCTAAAAATTTTTGAGCAACTCCTACATATCTATTTTTATATAAAAACTTTTAAATGCGTTGTCTTTACCCAGGCAAACCAGTGCCTGGGTAACTTTTAAATGCGTTGTCTTTACCCAGGCAAACCAGTGCCTGGGTAACTCACTCAGTTAAGCCCCTGACTCTCGATTTTGGCTAAGGTCATGATCTCAGGGTCATGAGATCGAGCCCCACATCAGGCTCCACACTGGGCCTGGAGCCTGCTTAGGATCCACTCTCCCTGCCTCCCTCTGCCCCTCCATCCATCCCTGCTCATGCACTCTCCCTCTCTCTCAAAATATTTAATAATAATTTAAATAAATAAAAACTACCCAATGTAATTTTGGTTACATCTTATATGATTAAGACTCCTCATCCAGAAACATAGTAGGTCTATCCATCTATTCAGGTCTTATCTAATGCCCTTTAATATTATTTCATAATTGTCTTCATTTGAGCTCTTAGTCCACAGTTAGAACTGTGTTGCTACTATGAATGGAATTTTGCCACGCAAGCAATGCTCATTATTCACAGATGCTGTATTTGCAAATTCACTTACTGGCCGAAACATATTTGTAACCCCAAATTGATAGTCTCTGTGCTTTCACTGCCGTTAGAGCACCTGGGCAGAGTGACAAACATGTGTGGGTCACCGGATGTGCCTGTCCCCAGCTGAAGCTGAGCAAGGCAATGCTCTGCCTTTTCATTTCAATTTTCATACTGTAAACAAGTTTCCTGTTTGTGGCATATTTAGGGCTATGTTTTTTGCATTTTTGTGCTTTTCGTTGGTGATTTCAGTGTTAAAATGGCCCATAACCATAGTACTGGAGTATTATCCAGTGTGCCTATGGGTAAAAAGACTGTGATGTGCCTTTGGGAGAAAATATGTGTCTTAGGAAAGCTTCATTGAGGCATGATGTATACACATGAGTTGGCCATGTGTTCAGTGTTAATAAATAACAATATATAATAAACAAGGTGTCTCTAAACAGAAACATATATAAAACAAGGTTATGCATTAATTGATTGATGAAAATATTATGTCCAGAGGCTCGCAGGAACCTAAATATGTATTTTCCCTAGGAGTGATGGGTCAGTATTCACTAATTCAGTGTCTGTGGCAATTGTGTAGCATGTAACTCCCACGAATACCAAGAATCGGCTGTACAATAGTCCCCCCACCCTTATTCATGGTTTCACTGTCCTCAGTTTCAGTAACCGATGGTCAAGCATGATCCAGAAGCAGATACCTTCATGCTGATATATTGTCAGAAGATTGACAGTAGCCTAATGCTACATAACTCCCTTCACTTCCTCTCATCACCTAGACATTTTATTATCTCACATCATCACAAGTAGAAGGGTGACTGAGTATTGTAGAATAAAGATATTTTGAGAAAAACCACAATCACATAACTTTTATTACAGTACATTGTTATAATTGCTCTATTTTATTATTATTATTGTTCATCTCTGATTTGCCTAACTTATAAATTAAACTTTATCATAGGTGTGTATATATAGGAAAAAACATAGTATACATGAGATTAAGTACTATCCATAGTTTCAGGTGTCCACTGGAGATCTCGGCACGTAACCACCTGGATAAGGCAGGACTACCGTATATTTTTATCTGCTATCTTTATAGAAGATTTTGATATTAAGATTCTGCTAGCTTCATAAAATTAATTAGCAAGCTTTGCATCCTTTAATATAGTCTGGAATAGTATAAATACATTAATTTCTTCTTTGGGCCAGTCTGTAATCAAGGCTACACACTCCCTACTTTACAACCTAATTACATCCAGTCATATTGTGAGAGATTTTTCATGATATTGAGATAGTCCAATAACTGTTTATATCAAATCATATATTATTTAAATTAATAATAAAATTCCAATAATGTAAAGTTGCTTCACATTTAAATGTAAACTTCTTCTCATCATGAATTTTATCTTGAGAAATTAAAATTTGAAGATTAAATCCTAAGGAGATAAAAATGCAGTTCCTCAAAAAGTTAAAAATAGAACTATTCCACAATCTGGCAGTTGCACTACTAGGAATTTACCCAAAAGATACAAAAATACAGATTCGAAGGGGCACATGCACCTCAATGTTTATAGCAGCAACGTGCACAATAGCCAAACTATGGGAAGAGCCCAAATGCCCATCAACTCATGAATGGATAAAAAAGATGTGGTATATATATGCAATAGAATATTACTCAGCCATCAAAAAAATTAAATCTTGGGGACACCTGGGTGGCTCAGTTGGTTAAGCATTTGCCTTCAGCTCAGGTCATGATTCTAGGGTGCTGGGATCCAGTCCCCCATCAGGCTGCCTGCTTAGCGGGGGAGTCTGCTTCTCCTTCTTCCTCTGCCTATAGCTCCTCCTGCTTGTGCTCTTTCGCATGTGCACACACTCTCTTTCTCTTTATCTCTCAAATAAATAAATACGATCTTTTTAAAAAAGAATAAAATCTTTAAAAAAAATAAAATCTTGCCATTTGCAGCAATATGGATAGAGCTAGAGAGTATTATGCTAAGTGAAATAAGTCAGTTCGAGAAAGACAAATACCATATGATCTCACTCATATGTGGAATTTAAGAAAGAAAACAGATGAACATATGGGAAGGGGGTGGAAAGGAGAGAGGGAAACAAACCATAAGGGACTCTTAATGATAGAGAACAAACTGAGGGTTGATGGAAGGAAGGGGGTGGGGAATGGGCTAGATGGGGGATGGGCATCAAAGAGGGCACTTGTGATAAGCACTGGATGTTGTATGTAAGTGATGATCACTGAATTCTACTCAAGAAACCAGTATTGCATTAACATGTTAAGTAACCAAAATCTAAATTAAGAGATAAATATTTAAAAATTTAAAAAAGATACAGAACTGTTCCAGCAACACAATAAATAAATGAATGAATAGATAGATAAGATCAAAATCCAAAATTCTTAAGCCATAGTCCAAAAGATGTACTATCCAAAAACTTCTGCCCTGGTAAGCTAAAATCCCAAAGAAGTTGAGGTTTAATATCCCTCCTCCTCTGTCATGTCTGATTTTGCTCAGTGTCTCTAGACATCCCTCAATGCTTGGGTGGAGTGAGTGTTGCTCAGCGGCAAGAGACTGGGATGATCTCTGGAAAGGTGTAATTCATTCTGGACCAGAGAAGTTGAACTAGTCTCTCAAACACCCTACCTTTAACAAGTCCAATGTGTTCAAAGAAAGCTAAGAGTATCATAACATTGGCTTTACAGCTACCAAATTTAGGAACCAAGCCAATTTGCAGACCTACGTGCAGTTATCCCAGATAAAATTATGTTCTCAGAACCCAGTGCTTACAGTTGCCAAAGCACAAAGAAAAAACTCATTAGTGTCTGAAGGAGAGAATGGAGAAAATCTTGATTCAATTCACCAAGAACTGGTTAGTCTACGTCAGTTGTCCAAAGTCCACAACTTGGGAATTTAACTCCATTGCAAGAAATCCTCCACCAAGAGGTTAAATTTGGCACCATGCGTTGTACACAGGGGAGAAAGCTGTATGTACTGTACATGTACTGAATCCCCCTTCAGAAAGTGGCATTCCTGAAATTGCTATGCCCTTTTTTAAAAGATGTTATTTATTTGAGAGAGAGAATAAGTGGAGGGGAGAAGCAGAGGGAGAAAGAGAAGCAGATTCCCTGCTCACAGGGAGCCCGGCTTGAGGCTTGATCTTAAGACCCTGGTACCATGACCTGAGCTGAAGGCAGACGCTTAACCAACTGAGCCCCCCACTCCAGGTGCCCTGAAAATGCTATATTCTTGCTAATATTTCTGCAGTGATACAGTACCAGACACTAAGTCTTATTTGAGGAGGCTTTGTTTCCCATTTGTCATATTTAATCAGCTAAATTACTAAGTTTTCCTTTAGGTCTGGTGTTTCTAGCAACTCGATGCCTCAGGGAGTATGGCTCTGACCAGGGACACACAAAGGTTTCTTGTGTGAACCAGCATTTTCAATGCTATGTACGCTGGCTTCTCTATGAAGCCTGTGATGCCTTCCAGAGATGCATTCTCTTTCATTCCCCAAGTCTATTTCTGCTGGATGATCAAAGCTGCTCTCGCTAATTGTGAAACTTGGGCTCCTAGAGCCCTAGTGAAAACCATTCTTCTACCATACGCTGCTCCATATTACAATATGCTGTACAATTTGGACCCCGGGCACCAAGAGCTATGTTATAGGTAATTCATCAGTCTTGTAGAGGGTCACCAGATAAAACTCAGCCCAGAGCTCCAGCTCAGCAGGGCGTGCTTGGTGCTTAGTCAAAAGGGAAAGGAGGATGGGGGTGGAGCACATCCCAGGGCACATCCTCCAAGGGCAGCCCTGCAGCTGGGCAGGGCAGGCTGTGAGGTCACCAAACCAGGTGAAGGGAGGCCCCATGGAGAAACACTCAAGGACATTGGGGTGCAGGCTTCCCAGCTGGAAGATTCTGAAGGCAGGAGGTGTTCTTTGTTCGTCCACCGGGCACTAGAGGACAGAGGCTGTGGGTGGGGACAGTAGTCCAGCCGTCTATACTTGCACTGTTTGAGCAGGAGAAGGCAAGTAGGTACAAGTTCCATGGGCTAAGAGATGCTGGGATAGCCACTGAGCATAAGACAGCTTCAAAGGGCCCACCACCACCCCCACCACCAAGGGGGTTCCCTGTCGGGATAAAGAGACCTTGAAGAAAGATGTGGGAAGCTCTATGACAGGCAAGCAGGAAGTAAGGTGAAGGGGGGGGGGGCAGTCAGGAAAGTGCAGGGCAGAAGTTCCCATTGGGCTTCTCTGAAGGATCCGCTTATATATCCCCCAACGAGTCAGTATTTGGAGGGACACATGACAGAGGGCAATTTGACGTTGCAGAGAGAACTATAAACTGTGCCATCTATATGAAGAGAACTTTGCTCCTTCCCCCTCTTCCCTTCTTCCCTTTCCTTGTCCCACCACCACCTAGGAAAGCAGTAGTTAATGGAGAAGTGTGACATCAAGGGGGAGCATTAATGAAAGCACAGATCTGTTGGAGGAGTGACCTCCAAGAATGTGTCACCATGTACGTCCTGAGGCATATAGTCAATAGCATTGTATTAACTTGCTTTGTAAGTTGTAAGGATTGTAAGGTGACAGCAGGTAACTTTATAAGGTGACAGACATTGGGGTGACCATTTCTCAATGTATACAAATGTCAAATCCTGATGCTGTACACATGAAACTAATATAGTATTGCATGTCAATCGTATCTCAGTAAGTTAAAAAAAAAAAAAAAAGAATAAATGTTTCCAGATCTGCCCCAGGGATACAGCATTGAGACCAAAATATGGTGTTGAGGCTGTCTGGACCGGATACCTTATTGAACCCAGTTATAGGCTCCACAGAAACTTAAGATTCTGGCAGGCAGGTGCCGAGATCTATTCCTCACAGCTGCCAAGACAAGCCTCCTAGTGAGTCCCCTGCTGACTCATGTCCAGTGGCTTCCCTCTTTCTTCCTTGCTCCCTGCTCCCCCGCCTTCCGTGTAGAGGAGCCAGTTTCAGGTTACACTCGGAAAGGTCCCAGAGATTGCAAACTAACCTGATCCCATGGCAGATTCCTGAACCACATGTTTCAGGCAGAAGGGGAAGGAGATGAGGAGCTGGAATTGGAGCAGGAGGTGCAGTTTTGTGTTACACTGGACTGGACTTCCAACATCTGAAAATGTGACAGCTCTCATGGCTGACAGTGGATGTGCCAGTTGCCAGCGGTGACCAGGAAAGGGAGAGCAGAAAAGGCTTGTGTAAAGGCAGCAATAAAGGATGCCTCGGTGGCTCAGTCAGTTGGGCGTCTGCCTTTAGCTCAGGTTGTGCTCCTGAGGTCCGAGGATCGAGTCCTGCATAAGGTTCCCTGCTCAGCGGGGAGTCTGCTTCTCCCTCTCCCTCTGCAGCTCCTCCTGCTTATGTTCCCTGGCTCTCTCACTCACTTTCTGTCACATAAGTAAGTAAAATCTTTTTCTTTTTCTTTTTTTAAAGTAAAATCTTTAAAAAAGTAATAATAAAGGCGGCAGTGAGAGAAAAACTGCATTTCCTGATTGTACCCTGACTCTATTCAGCCCACTAAATAAGTCAGTGGCATAGGATATATTGCTCACCTGTTGTTTCTTTTCTTTTCTTTTCTTTTCTTTTCTTTTCTTTTCTTTTCTTTTCTTTTCTTTTCTTTTCTTTTCTTTTTTCTTTTCTTTTCTTTTCTTTTCTTTTCTTTTCTTTCTTTTCTTTTCTTTTCTTTTCTTCTTTTCTTTTCTTTCTTTCTTTTCTTTTTAACTTTGTAAGACTGCTCACAATAGAGGATGACCTGCTTTATCATGGCCACGATGTGGTGGGACGGGGATTTGTAAAAGAATCTGCAGGTCACAGGCATGACTCCTGAGCCCCTCAGCTCACATCCACAGTCTCCAAAGCCATCAGCAGTGGTTTCTGTACCCTCCATCTCTTCCTAACAGAGGGAACTGAGATTTGTAATCATGATTGACACTGCTTTTTCTGCAGTTTGCTTTCAACCAAATGACACGGTCAAGACTTAGGTTCTCTGAGGCAACAGAAACAAATAATTACACGTTCCAGTACTGGCCAAAATTTTTTAAAATCAACTTCTATAATTTCCAAATATCTCCAACAATATTTAAAACTCATGAATAGATTATCCCTGCCTTTTAGCAGAATTTATATAAACTACCTTTTGAGTAATGACATGCTTTGACTCTTAAAACTTCTTTTCCATTTTACTTTTCACAGCAACATAACACGTTTCACCACCCACCCAAGTAGACACTGTTTTCTCGAGCTGACATATTTGTCCCCTTCAGTGCCAGACCAACACATCTAGATGCATCATTGTTCTCCCAAGGAGGTGCTTCCTTCAGCAAATACTGTTTGTATGATTTTTAAGGTCCAGTTGGCCACCAGAGATAAAATAGCAAATGAGACAAAACCCTTGCCTTTATGGAACTTTCATAATAGTGGGGAGTTTGTCAACAATAAATTGATGATAGATAGATAACAGATAGATTCGATTAGAGAGAGAAAGAGATAGATTTGTTATGAGGAACTGATTCACATAATTATGGAAGTCGGCACGTCCAAAATCTGTGGAGCCAATGTTCCAGTTTGAATCTGAAGACTGGTAGGCTGCCCTAGAACAAGGGAAAGCCAGTGTTGCAGTTTGAAGGCAGGAGAAGGTTGGGGAAGGTTCAGCCTTATTCAGGCCTTCAACTGATTGGAGGGGGCCCACCCACATTATGAAGAGCAACCTTCTTTACTTAATCTACCAATTTAAACCTTAGTCTCATCCAAAAATATCCTCCCAGAGACACCCACAATCATGTTTGACCAAATATTTGGGCACCTCATGGCTCAGTCAGATTGGCACAAAGAATTAATCATCACAAGAGATTTTTAAAAACAAGTTTAAAAATAAATATCTCATGACTGTTGGCTATAGAGAAAATAAGCCTGATGGTCTCATGACGTGGCAACATGAGAAAAAAAAAGGATCACAGGAGGGAAGAGGTTGAGATAGGCATGTGTTTAAGTTACAATAGTGTCCCAAACGTTAAATACATCAGTATTCAAATGCCATCTTGTGGCTGATTATTTACATTAGGTTTCATTCATCTGGTGCCATTCATCTCACATCTGTTAAGATGTGTTAAAATATTCTTTTAGAGTCAACAGAGTTGCCTTCTTAAGGCTCCATAGTTTTATGCCTCTATTTCCTTGTATTATTAGTAGCAATTTCATGCCTGCTGGGTTCAGGGTACTGGCAGCCGTGCTAGCTTGACTCCAAGTTCAAATGCCTTCTTTGATTGTAATGGATTTAATTCAAGCACGCCATAAAATAAAATATTCATGGCCAGTGTGCATAAGGATGTCATAACAAAAATATTTACACATTTAGACCAACATACAGAATCACTTTACAACGTACCCTATGTTTAGTGCAACAATAACATCATTACATAGAATAAACAGGCCTGAATCATTTCCCAAATTCTAGGCCACCATAAATAGTAGTCTGCATTCTTGGCTCACTGTTGTAATCTTTGCTTGGTAACTTTATGCAGTCTACTAAAAGACATATCATAAAAAAGGGCCCATAACCCATGATTTATTTGTAAGACATATTGTCATTATTGCATGGGTCAGATTTTTATATTCTTTTCACAAACCACCCCCACCCCTGCCTCGTGACATCTGCAATGTTGAGAAGGCACACTGAAGTCAAGAGAATTCACTGCTGACTTTCTCTTTAATACATAAATGTATGGAGTCCACACATTTCACACCTTCAACTTACACAATGCTATTTGTCAACTACATCTCATTAAAAATAAATTAAAAATATTCTGCAAGGGGTCCCTGGGTGGCTCAAGGGGTTTAGCTCCTGCCTGCAGCCCAGAGAGTGGTCCTGGAGTCCCGGGATGGAGTCTCACATCGGGCTCCCTGCATGGACCCTGCTTCTCCCTCTGCCTGGGTCTCTGCCTCTCTCTCTCTCTCTCTCTGTGTGTCTCTCATGAGTAAATAAATAAAATCTTTAAAAATAATATTCTGCAAACAACAAAAAAGCGTATTAAATAATGAAGTCACACCGAAGGATATTTACAACGTATATAATAGGTACAACTACCACAATATGAATACTGATGTAGGAGTTTCTTACTGCTCTGTAACGCATTACCACGACCCCAGCTGCTTAAGACACCTGTTCATTAGCTCATGGCTCTGTGTGCCGGAAGTCCAGAGCGGTGGGACAGGGCTTTCTGCTGAGGTTTTATCACAAGGGAGAAGTCAAGATGATGGCCAGCTTGGGGCGCCTGGGTGGGTCCGATGGTCAAGCATCTGCCTTCAGTTCAGGTCATGACTTCAGGGTCCTGGGATCGAGCCCCACATCCCACAGCGGGGAGTGTGCTTCTCCCTCTCCCTCTGCCCTTCCCCTGCTCATGCGCTCTCTCTCTCTCTTTCTCTAATAAATAAAATCTTGAAAAAAAAAAAGATGGCCAGCTTGAATTCTCATTGGAAGTTCTAGGGAAGAATCGGCGTCCAAGCTGGTCTTGCTGGCAGAATTCAGTTCCTGGCAGTTGAAGGATTTAAGTCCTCAGTTTTTGACAGACCTTCAAGCCAGCGACGGCATGCCAGTCAAATCCTTCCTGTGCTTTGAATCTCTGGCTTCCTATTCTGCAACTAGCGGGAGAAAAGTCTGGTTTTTTTTCTTTTTAAAGATTTTATTCATTTATTCATGAGAAACACACAGAGAGGCAGAGACACAGGCAGAGGGAGAAGTGGGTTCCCTGCGGGGAGCCTGATGCGGGACTCAACCCCGGGAGCCGGGGATCACGACCTGAGCTGAACAGACACGCTCAACAACTCAGCCACTCAGGCGCCCGGAAAAGTCTGCTTTTAAAGAGTATTGTGATCAGGTTAGACATACGCAGTCTCCCTTTGGTTTAACTGAAAATGAACTGATAAATTGCCTTGATTGCATCTATAAAAATCTCTTTTGCTATATTAAGTGACATAGTTGCAGGTGTAACACTAGGGGACAGAGATCATTGGGTCCACCTTAGAATTCTTCTTACTGAACCCTGTAGCCTGTCCCCAGGTAAAGAGATAGAAACATGATTAATCCTCTGATCTCATCCTCTTCCTGCAATCCCAAATTCTGGGCCTGGCCCCCTTGCTTTTCTTTACCCCTTCCCACACTGTCATGCAATGGGAAGCAGTATATTATTCTATTGTACATAATTTCAAACTAGTCATGATGAAATAAAATGAAAATTGACCTTTTGAGATTTGCTTTTATATTTCTGCATGCACGTGCACGCGTAGATTATAAATATTTATTGATGGATTTAAGAATAGATCACAATTGTTTTTAACCTATTTTTTTGTAGGTGAACTTTTGTTTCCAACCATTTTTTAAAGACACAGGTTCTATGCTGTTTTTGTACATAATTCCCCTGGTTCACACGTGCCAGATTCTTTTGAGGGTAGAAACCTAAGAGTGTAACTATGAAGTTATGGGGTAGCCACATGTTTAGCTTTACTGAAGGATGCAAAAATGTTTCCTCCAGTTTTAGTTTTGATTTCTCACTTCATAGCATTGTGATCAGAAAACATGATTCATGTGATATTAATCCTTAAATTCCTGTATGTGTTTTTTCTTTGTAGCCTACCAATATAGTCAGGTTTTTATAAATGTTTTGCGTGTGATTTAAAACCATGTTCTATGTGTCCATTGGATGAACATCATTTATTGTGCTATTCAAATCTTCTGGGTCCCTAGTAATTTGGGAATTATTTGATCTGGCCTCAGAACCCAAATTCCCTGAGCTCAGGGATTTTTGCCTATTGTGTTCATTGTTGTATTCTCAGTGCTGGTAGAGTAGCTGCTTGATAAATATTTGTTGCAGGAATGACTCAATTACTGAGGAATGAGTGCCACAACCTTCACTCTCATGTTGGCTTAACTTCTTACTTTTTGGTATATGGTTCACATATTTGAGGTGATCGTATGAAGTGCAAAAAGGCACAAAGAGGGTTCTATTTTCCTAATTGTTCTTGTCTCATTAGGCAGGAACTCTCTTTATCACTAGTAATCCATCTTGCCTTAACATATTTTGTATCTGGCATGAACATATCAACACCATTCCTTTTTTGGTCAGTATATATTTTTCTCACAGATTAATGTTGTGATCCATGGGACCATGCAGCCATCTCAAGTGTACAGGAGAAGTATGAGTCTCATGGGCAAAACCAACACAGCAGCTCTGGCAACTTCATTTCTGTGATGTTATTGTTTGTTACTGAAGTATAGTTGACATACGATAGTTTTAGGCATTGATGTTTTTGTTCTCATTTGTCTGGTTTCTTGTAACCACATTCCTGGCAGCAGAATAGCATCCTCGTGGTATACGATGATGGCCTACCAAGGACTGTGGCTTCAGCTTGTTTCTCTGCAATGGTGTTAACCAGCCATATTGCCAATAACTTTAACTATTAAAACAAAACAAACCCCCCCTTAGTGAGCATCAGTTGTCTGCTTGGGGAGGGTTTTCATAGCTTTCCTCCTTATCTTACCTTCACTACTGTTGGCCCAAAGCCATGAAAATAACCTCAGGAAAATCTGACTATTTCTTCTCTGGCCTATTTTTTTTTTTAAATCTTAACAACTTAACCCCTGAAGATTAGGGACATCCCCAAGTTATACAGAGCCTGCATCCTTTGAAGAAGCCACCATATAATTGGAGAATAGTAGGGTAAGAGCCATTTACTTCCCTGCCATCAGCACCATTTATAGATTCTTAACTTCTCCATGATCTACAGCAGGGAGATGGGACCACAATGTGTCAGGCACCCCAGTGCTTTCAGAACTGGCCCTTACAGTGTTGTCCACACCACACCACCAGAAGGTCCTTTCCTTGCTTCCAAAAATGCTGCACTGCTCTCCCAGAAAAGGGAGATACTCACGATTCCATGTTTTCCTTCACCGGGTCCAAACTGTAATGTTTGCAGCAGGAATTCCATGATGTTTATATCAGGTGGTTGGCATTTCCCTAAATTCAGGACATGTCTTATTTTTTATTTTATATTATTTCTTTAGTTTTCTCTTGAGAGTGGTTTTGGGGTCAAGGACAGGAATCAATAATATGTAAGTTTGTTCTTATATAGTCATGTCCCTTGATATCTAAATTTTCTGGGTTTTCCTAAAATGACCTCACATTGTTTAATTTAAAAATACATTTCACCTAAATTTATTTTAAAATAAATGTCATTAAATTTCATCCTAGTACCTTCCAATCAATCAATTCTTGCAACAAACATTTGAGCTTATATTCTAGGAGAACAAGAGCTAATTGGAATAATCTGTTTAAACAAGCCTCTTTTGCTCCTTTTACTATTAGGATGTCAATTATATAGCTAACCAGGATGCACTTCTTCTCAGGAGAATACAGGTGAAAATGATACCATTAATAAGTTTAATTCTACTCTAAGGCATTCTCTTTGAGTCTTCTCAATTGAAAGCTATTAGAAACAGAATAAAAGCATCAGCATTTAGATTAACAGCTGGATTTTGTTTAAAATATTTCCCTAATTATAATCTATTTAATTTTTTTGCAGTTTAAGGGGTTTTCATTGTTATTGTTATTGGTTTCCAGAGAAAAATCCCTTACTTGTGTTTCTTATATGACAATCTTGTGTTTCTGGGTTGCAGAGCTGAAAAATTTCGTGGCAGTTGTTCTGAAAAGCTCATCCTCTTACTTTGCTCTTCTAAATTTTGCACTCCAGCAATAGTTCCTTTTAGGATTATGTCTTCCAAAGAGAAAAAGCCAAATCTCACTAAATGGTACAGAAATAGAAGTTGCCAAAAAGTGCAGGAAACTCAGTGAAACTTGAGGGAAAGTTTCAAAATACAAGGTAAGTAAATACAGGGTTTTTACTTTCTCTCAAAACTTAGAAAGACCTGAGCATTGTGAGAGCTACATGAACCCAAGATGCTGGGTTCCACTTTATGAGAAACTGGAGACAGAACCCATCTATACCTCATAGCAGCAACAACCAGGAGCCACAGTGGAGCTTTATCATTTTAGTAGAGGCCAATTTTGATTTTAGATTTGTGAGACTTGTGAGACTTAACCTTGATAATTCCAAGTAGATAGTGTCAGAACTGGATTATAGGACTCCCCACTGCAATCACAGAATTGCTTGATGTGGGAATATCATGCTCGCATCTTGTAAGTCACAGAAGTGTTCAGTGTGAGTAGAGTTGAGAGAAGACATGGGGGAGGGGGTTCCCCACACAAAGGGCGAGGACAAGGTTGATAAATATTTAAAAGTAGATGAAAACAGCAGAAATTAACAAACTAGAAAGCAAATACACATACACATACAAACATACACAAAATGAAAAAAAGCAAAACTTATGGTTGTTGCAGCCCCACGAAACAATGGAAACAATTTCAATACTTATCAATAAGAGAAGAGGCAGATAAAATGTGGCATGTTAATAAGGGGGACAGAATGACATCATTTAAATGAAGATGTTGGAGACATGTGTATCTTCATCAATAAATCTCAAAAGTGATGTTGAGGGACAAAACCAAGTTCCAAAATGATAAGTGTGCTATAATACCACTTATATGAAGTTTCAAACACATCAAACAAAAATGTGTACTTTAGGACTCCACAGAAACTTTGTAAGAAGTATAAGGCTGAATGAGAAAGATATTTACTGGGGGGGGGGGGGGGGGGGAGGGCAGGATGGTGGAAGAGCAGGGACCCCAAGTCACCTGTCCCCAACAACTTACCTAGATAACTTTCAGATCATCCTGAAAACCTACGAATTCGGCCTGAGATTTAAAGAGAGACCAGCTGGAATGATACAGTGAGAAGAGTTTGCGCTTCTATCAAGGTAGGAAGACGGAAAAAATAAAGAAATAAAAAGGCCTCCAAGGGGGAGGGGCCCCACGAGGAGCCGGGCTAAGGCCAGAGCGAGCCCCCAGGACAGGAAAGCCCTGCCCCGGAGAATTAGGAACTTCACCAATCTTCCTGGAGGAAAAGGTGCTTGCAGGGAGTTGGGGCAGGATCCCAGGAGGGGCGGGGGTGCCCTCAGGCTCCCAGGGACACTTACAGACACCTGTGCCCCGGGGACAGCGCACTACACCCCGTGGCCAAGCTCCCTAAAGGGCTGCAGCGCGCACGGCTGGACCCGGGGGCAGCTCCGGCGGCTCCGCGTGGAGGGGGCTGCACCGCCCGGGAGTGATTCCAGCGGCGCAGGCCCCGGAGCCCAGGGCACTGGGGGACACAGCCCAGGATCTGGCACTCCCCCTGGGGCAGGCCGAGGCCGGGGAGACACAGGGCAGCAAGGGCGCTCCTGCCACGGGGGGCCTGAGCTATGCAGATCGGCGCCGCCCGCCCCCGGAGCATCCAGGTCCCTGTGGACTGGGAGTTGCAGTAGTTACTGCGGGAGCTGACTCCAGGGCTGGAGACCTGGCCGTCGTCACTGTTGTTGTTCCTCCTGCTGTCACCTTGTACATAGGACTGAGCCTCACAGGATAAACAGCCCCCACTGAGCCCTGCACCAGGCAGGGGGCTGAGCAGCTCCCCCAGGTGCTCACACTTGAGAATCAGCACAGCAGACCCCTCCCCCAGAAGACCAGCGGGAAGGACACGGGAAAAGCAAGTCATTGACCAAGCAGCACTGGAAAGTACCAGGGGAAGTCAAGGGATTTACAGTATATAGAACCAGGGGATACCCCTCCTTGTTTTTTGTTTGTTTGTTTTTGTTTTTTTGTCCCCCCCCCCTTTTTTTCTTCCTTTATCCAGTACAAATTGTTTTTAGCCACTAGCACTGAGCAAAATGACTACAAAGAAGAACTCCCCACAGAAGAAAGAATCAGAACAGTCCTCTCTCCCACAGAGTTAGAGAATTTGGATTACAATTCGATGTCAGAAAGCCAATTCAGAAGCACAATTAGAAAGCTACTGGTGGCTCTGGAAAAAAACATAAAGGATTCAAGAGACTTCATGACTGCAGAACTTAGATCTACTGATGCTGAAATTAAAAATCAATTAAATGAGATACAATCCAAACTGGAGGTCCTCATGATGAAGGTTAATGAGGTAGAAGAACGAGTGAGTGGCATACAAGACAAGTTGATGGCAAGGAAGGAAGCTGAGGACAAAAGAGAAAAACAATTAAAAGATCATGAGGAAACGTTAAGGGAAATAAATGACAGCCTCAGAAGGAAAAATCTACGTTTACCTGGGGTTCCAGAGGGCGCTGAAAGTAACAGAGGACCAGAAAGTGTATTTGAACAAATCATAGCTGAGAATATCCCTAACTTGGGGAGGGAAATAGACATTCAGATCCAGGAGATAGAGAGATTCCCCACCCCACAATCAATAAAAACCATTCAAAACCTCAACATTTAATAGTGAAACTTGCAAATTCCAAAGATAAGGAGAAAATCCTTAAAGCAGCAAGACACAAGAGATCCCTAACTTATAGGAAGAGAAATACTAGGTTAGCAGCAGACCTCTCCACAGAGACCTGGCAGGCCAAGAAGGGCTGGCAGGATATATTCAGGTTCCTAGATGAGAAGAACCTGCAGCCAAGAATACTCTATCCAGCAAGGCTCTCATTCAGAATAGAAGGAGAGATAAAGAGCTTCCAAGATAGGCAGAAGCTGAAAGAATATGTGACCACCAAACCAGCTCTGCAAGAAATATTAAGGGGGACTCTGTAAAAGAAAGAGGAAGCCAGGACAGCCCGGGTGGCTCAGTGGTTTAGTGCTGCCTTCAGCCCACTGCCTGATCCTGGAGACCTGGGATTGAGTCCCACGTCGTGCATGGAGCCTGCTTCTCCTTCTGCCTGTTTCTCTACCTCTCTCTCTCTCTGTTTCTGTCATGAATAATAAATAAAAATAAATAAATAAAATCTTTAAAAAAAAAGAGGAAGCCCAAAGAAACAATCCACAGAAACTGAATAGGTATTATGATGACACTAAATTCATATCTTTCAGTAGTAACTCTGGACGTGAATGGGCTTAATGATCCCATTAAAAGGTGCAGGGTTTCAGATTGATAAAAAAAGCAAGACCCATTTATTTGCTGTCTACAAGAGACTCATTTTGACCTAAGGACACCTACAGCCTGAAAATAAAAGGCTGAAGAACCATTTACCATTCAAATGGTCCTCAAAAAAAAGCAGGGGTAGCCATCCTCATAGCAGATAAATTAAAGTTTATTCCAAAGACTGTAGTAAGAGATGAAGAAGGACACAATATTATACTTAAAGGATCTATCCAACAAGAGGACCTAACAGTCCTGAATATTTATACCCCTAATGTGGGAGTTGCCAAGTGTATCAACCAATTAGTAACCAAAGTTTAGACATACTTAGATAATAATACACTTATACTGGGAGACATCAACACGGCACTTTCTGAAATGACAGATATTCTAAGAACAACATCTCCAAAGAAACAAGAGCTTTAAATGGTACCCTGGATCAGATGGACTTCCCAGATAATTACAGAACTTTACATCCAAATGCAACTGAATACACATTCTTCTCAAGTGCACATGGAACTTTCTACAGAATACACCACATATTGGGTCACAAATCAGGTCTTATTCGATACCAAAAGATTGGGATTGTCCCCTGCTTATTTTCAGACCATAATGCTTTGAAACTAGAACTCAATAAAAAGAGGAAATTTGGAAGAAATTCAAAACATGGATGTTAAAGACCATCCTGCTAATCGATGAAAGGGTCAACCAGGAAATTAGAGAATAATAATTAAAAAGATTCATGGAAACTAATGAGAATGAAGATACAACCGTTCAAAATCCTTGGGATGCAGCAAAAGCAGTCCTGAGAGGTAAATACATCAAAATACAAGCATCCATTCAAAAACTGTAAAGAACTCAAATACAAAATCTAACCTTACACCTAAAGGAGCTAGAGAAAAAACAGCAAATAGATCCTACACCCAGAAGAAGAAGAGAATTAAGAAAGATTTGAGCAGAACTCAATGAAATCGAGACCAGAAGAACTGGAAGAGATCAACAAAACCAGGAGTTGGTTCTTTGAAAGAATTAATAAGATCGATAAACCACTAGCAGCCTTATTAAAACAAAAGACAAAAGAGAAAAGTCTCAAATTAATAAAATCATGAATGAAAAAAGAGAGATCACAACCAATACCAAGGACATACAAACGATTTGAAAAACATATTAAGAACAGCTATATGCCAATAAATTAGGCAATCTAGAAGAAATGGATGCATTTCTGGAAAACCACAAACTACCAAAACTGGAACAGGGAGAAATAGAAAACTTGAACAGGCCAATAACCAGGGAGGAAATTGATGCAGTCATCAAAAACCTCCCAAGACACAAAAGTCCAGGCCTAGATGGCTTCCCAGGGGAATTCTATCAAACGTTTAAAGAAGAAACCATACCTATTCTATGAAAGTTGTTCGGAAAGATAGAAAGAGATGGAGTACTTTCAAACTCGTTCTATGAGGCCAGCATCACCTTAATTCCAAAACCAGAGAAATACTCCACCAAAAAGGAGAATTATAGACCAATATCCCTGATGAGCACAGATGCAAAAATTCTCAACAAGATACTAGCCAATAGGATCCAACCGTACATTAAGAAGATGATTCACCATGACCAAGTGGGATTTATGCCCAGGATGCAAGGCTGGTTCAAAACTCATAAAGCAATCACCGTGATAGTTCGTATCAACAAGAGAAAAAACAAGAACCATACGATCCACTCAATAGATGCAGAGAAAGCATTTGACAAAATACAGCATCCATTCCTGATCAAAACTCTTCAGAGTGTAAGGATAGAGGGAACATTCCTCACCATCTTAAAAGCCATCTATGAAAAGCCCACAGCAAATATCATTCTCAATGGGGAAACACTGGGAGCCTTTCCCCTAAGATCAGGAACAAGACAGGGATGTCCATTCTCACCACTGCTATTCAACATAGTACTGGAAGTACTCAGCAATCAGGCAACAAAAAGAAAAGGTATTCATTCAAATTGGCAAAGAAGTCAAACTCTCCCTCTTTGCAGATGACATGATACTGTACATAGAAAACCAAAAAGTCTCCACCCAAGATTGCTAGAACTCATACAGCAGTTCGGCAGTGTGGCAGGATGGAAAATCAATGCCCAAAAATCAGTGGCATTTCTATACACTGACAATGAGACTGAAGAAAGAGAAATTAAGGAGTCAATCCCATTTACAATTGCACCCAAAAGCATAAGATACCTAGGAATAAACCTAACCAAAGAGATAAAGGATCTATACCCTACAAACTACAGAGCCCTTCTGAAAGAAATTGAGGAAACCAAAAGAGATGGAAAAATATTTCATGCTCATGAATTGGAAGAATTAATAATGTGAAAATGTCTAAACTAATCCAGGGCAAATTACATGTTCAATTCTAACCCTATCCAAATACCATGGACTTTCTTCAGAGAGTTGGAACAAATAATCTTAAGACTTGTGCAGAATCAGAAAAGACCCCAAATAGCCAGGGGAATATTGAAAAAGAAACCAGAGCCGGGGGCATCAAAATGCCAGATTTCAGGTTGTATTACAAAGCTGTGATCATCAAGACAGTGTGGTACTGGCACAAAAACAGACACATAGATCAATGGAATGGAGTTGAGAACCCAGAAATGGGCCCTCAACCTTATGGTCAACTAATATTCGACAAAGCAGTAAAGACTATCCGTGGATAAAGGGCAGTCTCTTCAATAATGGTGTTGGGAAAACTGGATAGCCACGTGCAGAAGAATGAAACTACACCATTCTCTTACACCATACACAAAGATAAACTCAAAATGGATGAGAGATCCAAATGTGAGACAGGAATCCATCAGAATCCTAGAGGAGAACACAGGCAACACCCTTTTTGAACTTGGCCACAGCAACTTCTTGCTAGATAGATCTATGAAGGGAAGGGAAACAAAAGCAAAAATGAACTATTGGGACTTCATCCAGATAAAAAGCTTCTGCACAGCCAAAGAAACAGTCAACAAAACTAAGACAACCTACAGAATGGGAGAAGATATTTGCAAATGACCCATCAGATAAAGGGCTAGTATCCAATATCTATAAAGAACTTATTAATCCACAGCAAAGAAACAAACAATCCAATCATGAAATGGGCAAAAGACATGAACAGAAATCTCACAGAGGAAGACACAGACATGGCTAACAAGCACATGAGAAAATGCTCTGCGTCACTTGCCATCAGGGAAACACAAATAAAAACCACAATGAGATACCACCTCCCACTATGGGAATGGTGAAAATTAACAAGGCAGGAAACAAAACAAATGTTGGAGAGGATGTGGAGAAAGGGGAACCCTCTTGCACTGTTGGTGGGAATGTGAACTGGTGCAGCCACTCTGGAAAACTGTGTGGAGGTTCCCCAGAGTTAGAAATAGAGGTTTGCTATGACCCAGCAATGGCACTACTGGGAATTTACCCCAAAGATACAGATTTAGTGAAATGCTGGGACACCTGCACCCCAATGTTTACAGCATTAATGTCCACAATAGCCAAACTGTGGAAGGATCCTCAGTGTCCATCGAAAGATGAATGGATAAAGAAGATGTGGTTTATGTATCCAATGGAATATTACTCAGCCTTTAGAAACAACAAATACCCACCATTTGCTTCAATGTTGATGGAACTGGAGGGTTTTATGCTGAATGAAGTAAGTCAATCAGAGAAGGACAAACATTATATGGGCTCATTCATTTGGGGGATATAAAGAAATAGTGGAAGGGAATAAAGGGGAAAGGAGAGAAAATGAGTGGGAAATATCAGTGAGGGTAACAGAACATGAGAGACTCCTAACTCTGGGAAATGAACAAGGGGTGGTGGAAGGGGAGGTGGGTGGGGGGTTGGGGTGACTGGGTGACAGGCACTGACGGGGGCACTTGATGGGATGCTCACTGGGTGATATGCTATATGTTGGCAAATTGAACTCCAATAAAAAAATAATCAAAAATAAAATAAAAAAGACACAGGATATAATATATATAATAGGGAATACAATTAGTATTATAATAAGTTTATATGGTGATATATAACTAGATTATGATACATTTATATGGTGATCACTTCATAGTGTATATAAATGTCAAATTACTATGTATACATCTGGAATGAATATAATATTGAACATCAGTTATAGTTCAATATAAATAAATAAATGTAAAAAATAAAAAAATAAAGATCTGTAGAGCAAAGAGTAAAAAAAAGAAAAAAAGAAAGATATTTACCAACTTGAAGAAAATGGTTATCTCCATGGAGACGGGAGGAAAGAGGGAGGATGAGTCAGGGAAAACTGTGAGGAGACTTTGACTATGTTTATTCTATTTTTATTTTATTTTTTTCATTCATTTATTTTTAAGATTTTATTTATTTATTTGAGAGAGAGCATAAGCAGGGGGAAGGGAAGGGGTGGGAGAGAGGGATAAGCAGATTCCCCGCTGAGCAGGAAGCTGGATCCAGGGATTCTGTGATCATGACCTAAGCCAAAGGCAGATGCTTAACCATCTGAGCCACCCATGCACCTCTGTTTTTTTCAGTACCTAAAGTAAAGAAAGTAGATGCTAACATTTGTTAAATCTGGATCTTAAATGCATAGATGTTTTGTTCTCTGTTTTCTGTGTGTCTGAAGTATTTCATAATTTAAAAAATATTTGCAAAAGAAAAAATTGTGTTTCAACCAGGAACTTACATGAAATAATGTTTATTCTATTAAAGTGTTTATTATATAGTCCTCTTAAGTATCACAAGTCCTCTTAAGTATCTAAATTAAACTTTAGATGGCTTCCAGGTCCTCATTAATTGTGATTAATGAGTTTGCTAGGACTTCACAACATTTCCTACTGCTCCATGCTTTATCTGTCCTTTTGCTTGTCTGCCCTTTCTTGGGAGCACAGTGTTGGGAAAAGGAACATCAGCCAGTTCAACAATAACAATAACAAATATTCTGTTTCAGAAGAAGAACAAGAATGACATCCTTGGCTGAAAAGTATTTAATTCTATTGACAGCTTGGGTTCAATACATTAAATATGGGTTCTATTCTCAGATTTCACTGTTTCAGAAAGATGCATCAGTTACATACACGGAAGAGCAGGCCATCCATCAAACACAGAGGCTACACAGGATGTATTGTGCAGGCACAGGGCCAACCCCATTCTACAGCTTGGTGGAAAAGCTCCACCATGTGGTTTTCATCAGACCTCAAAAGGGTATTTCACATCATAATCTACAGAGACGATCCGAGATTAAATTCAGGCTCAACACATATACATTTCAGGATTCAGTAGAGATATTTTGACTATATAACATATGTAGTCATTTCTGGTACATAAATTGGAGTTTTACAGGCCCTTACAGAATCCATACAGAATCATTTCCCATTTTTTATGTCCTTTCTGACAATATTTTGTATAAATGTTGACATTTATCCTTTGAATTGTGTTAATTGGGTGGCATGGCTTCTGCATCTCTGTAGGATGACTTTGAGTTACCTGTGTTGAGGAGTGGGAAGGTGTAGAAAAGAGTAGATGGGTTCAGTAGGGAGTGAGGGACTAACAGGGAAAGGGCAGAAGGACCAGTAGGGAATCTACCCCAAACCAAGCATGTCTTCTCCTTATCTTCTCTGAGACCACCCACTGCTATGTCTCACCAAAAACAGGCACAAACCTCTTAGCCTCCTAAGAGAGGCAGAATAATGGTCCCCCAAAGATGTCCACATTCTAATTTCCAGAACCATGAATATATCATCTTACATGTCAAAAAGGACTTTGCAAAATTGATTCATTTAAGGATCCTGAGATGGAAAGATAATCTTAGATTATCTGAGTGAGCCCAATGTAATCGTAAAGGTCCTTATAAGAGAGAGGCAGGAAGGTCAGACTTACAGTAGGAGATGTGATGACAGAAGCAGAGTCGGAGAGTACGGGAAAGAGATGGGGGAGGGGGGGGAGAGAGAGAGAGAGAGAGTGAGTTGAAGATACAAGGCTGTTGGCTCTACAGATGGAAGAGGGGCCATGAGCCAAGGGATGCAGGCAGCCTCTAGACACCAGAAAAAAGCAAGGAAATGGATTCCCACAGGGGTATCGAGGTGGCTCAATTGATGAAGTGTCTGCCTTCACTCAGGTCATTATCTTGGAGTCCCAGGACTAAGCCCTGAGTCCAGCCTTCTGCTCAGCAAGGAGTCTGCTTCTCCCTCTCTCTCTGCTCCTCCCCCGCTCATGCAGTCTCCCTCTCTCTCTCTCTCTCTTTTTAAAGATTTTATTTATTTATTCAGAGAGAGAGAAAGAGAGGCAGAGACACAGGCAGAGGGAGAAACAGGCTCCATGCAGAGAGCCTGACATGGGACTCGATCCTGGGTCCCCAGGATCATGCCCTGGGCTGAAGGCGGCACTAAACCACTGAGCCACCCGGGCTGCCCTCTCTCTCTCTTTCAAATAAATAAAAAAATGGATTCCCCTATGGCCTCCAGAAGGAACACAGCCCAACTGACAACTTGATTTTAGGACTTCTGGTGTGTAAAACTGTAAGATAACAAATTTATGTTATTTCAAGCCACTAAATTTGTGTGATAATTTGTTACGGTAACAATAAAAAAAATAAATACATCTCACTACCCCAGTGAAAACTTACTGATCAATAATAATTCTGTTCATTCCAATCTTGATGGCCTTTCCAGTGTTGAAGGCTTGTATTTCATAGGTGACTATGAGGAAAGTTTGTGTGCTTTTTTAATATGCTGAGAGTACACTGCTCTAAATAAATAATGAATTCTGATATGAAAGACTCTCAGAACACCACAGAAATGGAAGAGTGTCCCACACATGTCAGCTGATAAGGATGGTAACCCTGCACCCACAAGATAAAGGTAACCACTTACAGTAAGAAAAACCCTCCTGCACGTATATCCTCCTTGTCTTTCCTGCACAACCTTGGGAATCTATATTCACTTCTAGGAAAATAAGAATTCCCAACTTGCTGAGGGAATACCTTTAATCTAAAAGCACTGAAATTAAAATCTCTTAAATGTAAACATATTTCCAAAAACTACCAGATACCTGAGAAAAATGAACAATATGAAAAGAACATGAGGAAACAGAATTTGCAAAGAAGAACAGAGGAAACTGCAAAATAATCATTAGTATCCTCAGAGAGATGAGAGGCTATCACAAACAAAAGTAATATATATAAAAAAGTGATCAGAGTGGTTGAAACTATTGTAATCCCCCAACTTCACAAATAAGTTTCAGTATGTGAGGTAAAAATGGAAATAAGTAACTAAATTGGTAACCTGGAAATGCAAACTGGGGGATTCTTCTGTAATAGAGTGCAAAACAAAAGTAATGAATTATGGGGAAAATGTTAAGCAGCAAGGAAAACAGACATAAGAGCCCATGAAAGCCTAGGAATTGTGGTGGCAGAGTGCACACCAGATACAGCTAATTGCAAATTTTGATGAAGATAAAGTTATTTAGGTATAAAAGAAGGAAAAAGAAGTAAAGAGGGGAGAAGAGGGGGAGGAAACAGAAGGTGAGGAAAGGGAGGGGGAGCAAAGTGCAAAACAGGTTACCTATTAAAATATATAAGTGGGCTTGCATATGACCATATATCTAGAAGAAATCAGTAGAGCAATATTATCTCTGTGGTAAAATAATTTTAAATTTAGAATTCAAATACAAAACCAAACCATCATATATTTTAAAGGCAAAAGAAAAAGACAACTTAAAATTACAAAGATTCTGAAAGTTTACTTCTCTTGGAACAGATTCCTAAGTAATTACTAGATGCTATACTTCACTAAAAATTAACCAAAAATGTCGGGAAAAGCCACCATGGAATTCAAGAAATAATGTAAAGTAAGAAACTGGTAAAACCATGACACTTTCTTCTATACCATACATACTTAAGAAACCATTTCTCTAAAAGTAGGGGAATCATGGTTTTAAATAATAAAACTCTGCAACTACAATTTCACATAAATTCAATAGGTAGGCAAAGAGGGGTATTGAACTATGCTAAGATCCCTGCCTTCTCAGGCTGTAAGAGAAGCAGATAAAAAAGATGGATTGTCAATGTTGATAGAAAAATACAAGGTGATCAATTTGGAGAATAATAAGATATATAACTTCCAAATCACAAAAATGTTTTAAAAGGAAGGGTAAGAGGGATGAAGGGATAGGGGAGAGGGAAGAAAGAAGACAGGATAATAAATAAAATCACTTGATAGGTAAAAAAAGAAAGTACAATAAATAGGAAACATATCAAGGTGAGCACTATAAGACTATGTCAATTACTGTAGTAAAAATAAATGGGCTAAATCCAGCCAAAACAACAACAGATTCTTAGACTGACCTAAAAACAGAAACAGAAATTAAATCCAGCTATGCTGTTTACAGGAAACACACATAAATCAAAATGACACAAAAACAAAAGATAATGGAGTCAAAACTGATAAATGAAGTGAATGCTAAACTTCGGTACTATTAATATCAGCCTAAATCAAAGCAGAAAACACATTTTGTTTAAAAGATACAAATAAGAGAAGTACCTTCTGTGTAATAGGGAGAACCCTAAACTAAAAAGCATGGGAGGCCCTATAAAACAAGTTACCAGTGGGCAAATGAGGACAAAAAAGTGAGAGTTGTTGTCAGAATGCCTGTCTGGCAAACTAAGAAGGTTCTGGGGAGGTGGCTGAAAGAACACAGGCAGATAATTACAAACTATGCCCTACTAAGGAATTTAGGCTAAATAGTTTTACTGAGGAAAGACAGACATCACTTTTTATTGATTTCTTACTGATTTGTTTTTATTCTGTTGAGATCTGAGAGGATAGCAAGATTTCATTTTCTTGAAATCCATGGAGACTTGTTTCATGGCCCAGGATCTGACTCATTTTGAATATTCTGTGTGTGTGCTTAAAGATTTTATTTGAGAGAGAGAGAGAGAGGGAGAGAGAGAATGAGTAGGTGGAGGGGCAAAGACAGAAGGAGAGAGAGAATCTCAAGCAGACTCCCGGTGAGTGTGGAGATTGATGCAGGGCTTGATCTCAAGATCCTGAGATCATGACCTGAGCTGAAATCAAGAGTCAGATCCCATCCTGTAAATACTTCATTTCACTTTTCATTTCTGTAATTCAATTTGGCTCTCTTTATTAATTTCTCTTCTGAGATTACTCATTCTGGCCAGTTTTTCCTTTAAGTCTTTGCATATAATCATACTAGTTGCTTTTGAGTTCCTGTCTATTTCTCATATTTTAGTCTTCTCAGGGTTGGTTTCTCTTGACTATGGATTATGTGTTCTTATTTATTCATTTGTCTAGAAAATTTTGATTGTGTAAAAATTTAGTCCATAATGAGTTACTCCTTTACCAAGCATCTTCATTTTTGTCCATTAGAAAAAAATTCTAGTATCAGTGCTGTTAGGTTGAAGAGAGGAAGATCAGATTCAGAGAGATCAACTGGAGTATTTCAATAGTATAGGATATAGTTATAAAAGGAGAGAGATTTAATGAAAACCTGGACTAAGGATAAGTAGCGAGGATTAATGAAGAGGAAAGAAATTTGAAATATTAATGAAGTAGTATCTACTGTAAATTGTCAATGGATGAAAAGTAACTGGAAGGAATTTAGGACCTCTTCTTAGTTTACTAGCGTGGGTCATTTATGTTGAGATAGGGAATATGCAAGGAGGGTCATTTATGTTGAGATAGGGAATATGCAAGGAGGGAATTATTGGGTTAGGTAGGTGGTGAACAGTCAACTGATTTTTAGAAATACTGGGTTCAAGGATCCTGTGAGATGTTCAAAAGTTGGCTATAGTGATTCACATCTCAAAAAAAAGGGCCTATGTGAGAGATAATTATAGACTTTAGGATCAAAAGTTGCAGACTGAAGTGTAGATGAGATAACTCAATTAGAAGATGCAGGACAGGATCTTGTAACTCCAGGCTCTTAAGATGTATAAAAAATTAACACAAAATATAAGAAGAATATAAAATGGAATATAAGATGAATGACAGCTTGAAGAAAATATTTGTAAAAATTTTCCTAAATTGCAAAAGATTCCTATAAATCAATAGCAAAAACCCTTAATCCAAGAAAAGATGGACCACAAAAAGCAGTTCAAGAAGATAATATTCAAGTCAAATAAGCATACAAATAAATGTTCAATCTCAGGATTAACAAAACTGCAAATTAAGCAGGTGCTTCTTGCCATCATGGCTATAAAAACTAAAAAGATGTAAATTCCATTTGTTGGGACACCTGGGTGGCTCAGTGCTTTAGCTCCTGCCTTCTGCCTAGGGTGTGATTCTGGAGTCCCGGGATTGAGTCCCACATCAGGCTCCCTGCATGCATCCTGCTTCTCCCTTTGTCTGTGTCTCTGCCTCTCTCTGTCTCTCATGAATAAATAAAATCTTTTTTAAAAATTTCATGTGTTGATGAGGATATAAATAAACAGATTCTCATGTACAGTAAGGTAAACTGTTATAGACCCTCTGGAAGGCAATCCAGAAGTATCTATGAACATAGGATGTGCCCACCATATTTCTTTCCCAGTACATATACTTATGGTCCATCAAACAGAGAATTTATATCTTTTCAAACATACATGGAACATTTACAAAATCAACTATGTATTAGGACACAGAGGAAAATATTTTTAAAAACTGCAAAATGGAGAAAACATTACGTACATGTCTTGACTTCAATGCATTTACTAGCAAAGTAAAGCCCCATTCTCCCTCATCAAAATTCTATCCCTTGGCGGGGGGAAAAGTTAAACTAAACATTCTTAGGGGCACCTGGGTTGCTCAGTCAGTTAAGCATCCACCTCTTGAGTTTGGCTCAGGTTATGATTTCAGGGTCCTGGGATCAACCTCTGTTTCAGGCTCCCACACTCAGTGCAGAATCTGCTTGATATTCTCTCTCCCTCTGACCCTCCCCCTGCTCACACGTTCTCTTTTTAAAAAATAAATAAGCCTTTAAATTAATTATTCTTAGAATAAAAAGATTTAAAACTAATATAAAAAGATAAGAAAATGTGAAATTACCAATTATTTGAAAATGAATGACATATCAACAACTATGGAATGCAGAAATAGAACTAGTAAAAAAAATGTAACCTTAAATGCAAGAAAGAATGAAAGTTATTGACTAACCATTCAAATACAAAGTTAAAAAAAAAAAAATGGAGAGTGTCTGTTCTAGCACGTAGGGAGCTTGTCACGTTGTCCTAACAAGTACAAAGCTGAACAAATGGAAAAATCAACAACTCTTCTTAGATACTGCACAGAAGTAAGGTCATAGGGCAAATCACTGCCCCTCAAAATTGGAAAGACAGGTAAAATTGCAGTATTGACCCAAAGACACAGATTGAAAGTAAAAAGAAAAAGATATTCCATGCAAAGTAACTAAGAGAAAGCAAGGGTGGCTATACTATTATCAGAAGTGATAGACTTTAAAATGTCACAAAATATAATATATATTATTTATATTAATAAAAATTTCAATATAGCAAGAAGATTTAACAATATTAAACATCTTGCATCTTAATGACAGACCATCAAAATATCTGAGGCAAAAAGTGACAGAATCCGTTGAAGAAATAGTTTTACATATTTACAGCTGGAGACTTCAATAGCACATTCTCAATAATGCACAGAACAACCAGATGAATCAGTAAGGAAACAGAAAACTTAACACAATAAACTAGATCTAACACACATATACAGAACAAAAGAATACATATTCTTTTCAAGTACACATAGACATTTGCCAGGATAGACCATAGGTTAGTCCACTAATCAAGCCTCAATAGATTTAGAAAGACAGACATCATACAAAATGTCTTACCATCCACAAGGGATAAAGTTAGAAACTAATAACAGAGGATTAGAAAATTCACAAATTTGTGAATGGATCAAAGAAAATTCGAAAATCCACAGAGACAAATGAAAATGAAAACACAAGATACCAAAATGTATGTCACACAGGTGAAAGAGCGCTAAGGGGGAAATTTATAGATATAAGTGCTAATTAAAACATACAAGAAGGATCTCAAGCCAACAGTCTGATTTTACAATTTAAGGAACTAGAAAAAGAAGAAAAATCTAAACACAGCGGTGTTTAGAATAATAAGTATTAGAGCAGAGATAAACAAAATAGAAAATAGAAAAGCAACAAAGGAAGTCAACATAATGAAAAGTTATTTGAAAAGATCAACAAAATTGACAAACCTTTAGCTAGATGGATTAAGAAAAAAAGAGGGAAGACTCAAATTACTAAATTCAGAAATGAAAGTGGGGACATCACTACCAATCCTACAAAAATAAAAAGGATTATAAGAAGGACGCCTGAGGGGCTCAGTGGTAGAGCAGCTGCCTTTGGCTCAGGGTGTGATCCTGGGGTCCTGGGATTGAGTTCCGCATCAGGCTTCCCGCAGGGAACCTGCTTCTCCCTCTGTCTATGTGTTTGCCTCTCTCTCTGTGTCTCATGAATAAATAAAATCTTTTTAAAAAAAAAATTATAAGAGTACTATGATCAATTGTACAACAAACTGGATAATGTAAATGAAACAAATTCCTAGAAAAATAAACCTACCAAGTCTATTTTCTGAGACATAGAAAATCTGAATACACCTATTACTAATAAAAACATTAACTCAGTAATCAAAAATCTTCCGCCATGGAAAAGCCCTGGAACAGATGGCCTCACTCATGAATTCAACCAACATTTAAAGAACAAATAACATAAACACTTCTCAAACTTTTCCAAAAAAAGTGAAAAGGAGTCTCCAAGCTCATTCTGTAAAAGCCAGCATTACTCTGATACCAAAGTCAGACAAAGATACAAAAGAAAACTACAGACCCATATTCCTTTATGAACACTGATGTGCCTATCTCCCCAAAATACCAGCAAACCAAATTCAGCAGTATATTAAAAGGGTTAAACACTACGACTGAGTGGTATTTATTCCTGGGTCTAAGGATGGTTCAAAATACAAAAGTTGATCAATATAATATACTACATTAACAAAATGAAAGACAAAATCCATATGATCTCAACTGATAAGACAAAAGCTTTTGGCAAAATTTAATATCCTTTCATGATAAAACACATGCACACTCAACAAACTAGGAAGTAAATTATCTCAACATTATAAAAACCATCTGTGAAAAATCTACAGTGAACATCATCATATTCACTGTTAAAAGGCTAAAGAGCAAAAAAAAAAAAAAATTTTTTTTTTAAAAAGGCTAAAAAGCTTTTCCTCTAAGATCAGAAGCAAGGCAAGGATGCCCATTTTTTACCAGTTTTATTCTATGTGGTACTCTTAAGTTCTAGCCAAAGCAATTAGGCAAGAGTAAATAAATTTTTAAAAATGGTATTCAAATTGAAAGGAAGAAGCCAAAATATTTCTGTTTGCAGATATGATCCTCCATGTAGAAATTCCTAACGATTTTACATACACATACAACTATTAAAATAAATGAGTTCAGTAAGTAGCTGAACAGATATATAGAGTTAACACAAAAATCAGTTGCATTCTATGTATTAGCAATGAAAAAATCTGAAAAGGAAATTACAAAACCTTTCCCATTTTCAAACATCAAGAAGAATAAAATTCTTAGGAATTAACCAAGAAGATAAAAGATTTCTACAATGAAAACTATAAAATATTGTTGGAAGGTATTAAAGATATAAAGAAATGGAAATATAGTCCATATTCATGGATTACAAAACCTCACATTATTAAGATGTCAATACCACCCAAAACAATCTACACATTCAAAGAAATCTCCAACAAAATCCCAATGTCATTTTTTGTAGAAATAGAAAAACTGATCCTAAAATTCCCAGAACAATTCAGGGAACCTCACATAGCCAAAATAATTGTTTAAAAGAAAAAGGCTGTAGGACTCATACTTCCTGATTTCAAAGCTTATTACAAAGTTACAGTAATCAAAGCAGCCTGGTATTGGCAAAAACAAACAGACATATAGACAAATGAAATAGAATAGAGAGCCCAAAATTAACCCTTGCTTATATTAAATAATTTTTGACACAGCTGCCAAGAACATTCAATGAAGAAAAGACAAGTCTTTTTAAGATTTTATTTTTTTAATTAATTAATTAATTAATTAATTAATTTGAGAGAGACCGCATGCAAGCATGTGTTGCTAGCAGGGGGATGAGCAGAGGAGGAGGGAGAGAGGGGGGCAAAAATCTCAAGCAGACTCCCTGCTGAGCACAGAGCCCAATGTGGGGCTTGATCTCACAACCCTGAGTTCAGGACTTGAGCCAAGCCAAGAGTCATATGGTTAACTGACTGAGCCACACAGGTGCCCCTAGAGAGTCTTTAAAAATACATAGGATAAAACTTTCACAACACTGGATTTGGCACTGATTTCTTGAATATGACACTAAAGGCATAGGCAACAAAAGAAAATATATAAATTGAACTTCATGAAAAATTTTAAAATTTATTTATCAAAAGATATTATCAAGGGGTGCCTAGGTGACTCAGTTGGTTGGATGTCGGCCTTTGGCTCAGGTCATGGTCCCAGAGTCCTGGGACTGAGCCCCACGTCGTCGGGCTCCCTGCTCAGCAGGGTATCTGCTTCTCCCTCTGCCCCTTCCCTGCTCATGCTCTCTCTCTTTTTCTCACTCTCTCAAATAAATAAAAACTAAAAATAAAAAAAATTTAAAGACCTTATCAATAGAGTAAAATGACAACTGACAGAATGAGAGGAAATATTTGTAAGTCAAAAATCTAATAAATGGCTAATATCCAGAATATATAGAGAACTCCTAAAACTCAACAATATAAAAACAAACAACTTGATTCAACAATGGGGGAAACACTTGAATAGACACTTGTCTAAAGATATACAAATAACCAATAAATACATGAAAATACGCTCAACATTACTAATCATTAGAGAAATGCAAATCAAAATTAAAATAAGATGCCACTTCACACTTATTAGTATGGCTACTATCCAAAAACAGGAAATAAGTGTTGACAATGATGGGGAGACATTGAAACCCTTATGCATGGATAATGGGGAACAGTCACTGTAGAAAATATGGTGGCTCTTCAAAAATTAAAAATAGAATTACCATATTTTCTAGCAATTCCAGTTCTTGGTATACCCAAAAGAACTGAAAGTAGAGTCTTGAGGTATTTGTACACTCACATTAATAGCAACATTACTTACAATAAGCTAAAACTTGGAAGCAATCCATGTGTTCATTGGCAAATAAATGGGTAAGTATAATGTGGTATATCAACATGAAGGAATAGCGCTCCTTCCTTAACAAGAAAGGAAATTCTGCAATGTGCTCCAGAATAAATGAACCTTGAGGACATTATGCTAAGTAAAACAAGCCAGTCAAAAAAGACAAATTCTGTATAATTCTACTTATGTTAATTACTTAAAGTAGTACAACTCATAGAGCCAGAAATTAGAATGGTGTTTTCTAGGACTGGGGAGAATGGGTTGCCAGGAATGGGGAGTTACTGAGTAGATATAGGACTTCAGTATAATAAGATGAAAAGTATTATGGAGATGAATGGAGATGCATGTTTAAAAGAAGCATGTTTTAAAAGATTTTCTATTTCCTTTGTAATTAATCCAATAAAAATTAAAATAGCAAAAACAAAAAAGCTATAGATCAAAAACACTGTAACAGAAATGAATAATGCCTTTGAGGTGCTCATTCGTAGACTAGATGCTGAGACTAGATTCTGAGAAAAGAATCACTGAACTTGAGGATATGTCAAGAGAAACTCCTAAAACACAAAAACAAACAGAAAAATTAAAAAAGTGGAACAGAACATCCAAGAACAGTGGGACAAATAGGTATAACATACACATAGTGGAAATACCAATAGGAAAGAGAGAAAGGTACAGAAGAAATATTTGAAAAAATAATGACAAATTTTTCCAAAATTAAAGTCAGACACCAAACCACATATCCAGCAATCTCAGGAACACCGGGCAGAGTAAACGCAAAAACAAAACAAAACAATAACACAGAAGTCAACTACACCTAAGCATATCATCTTCAAGCTGCATAAAACCAAAATGAAAGACAAAATCTTTAAAGAAATCAGAGGAAAAAAATCTTACCTATAAAAGAGCCACGATAAGAATTATAGCAACTTTTCTTCAGAAACCATGCAAGCATGAAACGTCGGGACACCTGCATCCCGATGTTTCTAGCAGCAATGTCCACAATAGCCAAACTGTGGAAGGAGCCTCGGTGTCCATCGAAAGATGAATGGATAAAGAATATGTGGTTTAAGTATACAATGGAATATTACTCAGCCATTAGAAACGACAAATACCCACCATTTGCTTCAACGTGGATGGAACTGGAGGGTATTATGCTGAGTGAAATAAGTCAATCGGAGAAGGACAAACAGTGTATGTTCTCATTCATTTGGGGAATATAAATAATAGTGAGAGGGAATATAAAGGAAGGGAAAAGAAATGTTGGGAAATATCAGGAAGGGAGACAGAACATAAAGACACCTAACTCTGGGAAACGAACTAGGGGTGGTGGAAGGGGAGGAGGGCGGGGGGTGGGGGTGAATGGGTGACGGGCACTGAGGCGGACACTTGATGGGATGAGCACTGGGTATTTTTCTGTATGTTGGTAAATTGAACACCAATAAAAATTAATTAAAAAAAAAAAAAAAGAAACCATGCAAGCGAGAAGATAACAGAGTGAAACATTTAAAATGATGAAAGAAAAAATAACACCCAGGATTCTGTAACCTGCAAAATTATCCTTTAAAAGTAATGGGAAAATAGAAACTTTTCCAGACAAAAATTGCCAGTAGACCTGCCTTGTAGGTTAATGTTAAAGCAATTCTTTAGAAAGAAGGAAAGAAAATATTTTGGGTTGAAAACAGACCTACAGGGATGCCTGGCTGGTTCAGTCAATAGAGCATGCCACTCTTGATTTTGGGGTCATGAGTTCAAGCCCCCTGTTGAGCACACAGCTTAAATTAAAAAAAAAAACAAACTAAGATCTACATAAAGAAAGGAAGAATATCAGAGAATGAATAGGTAAAAAGTAAAAAGGTAGGTAAAAATTAAAAGCTTTTTTAATTCTTATTTGTTCTAATAGAAAAGCTTGTTCAAAATAACAACAGCAACAGTGTATCTGATTATGTACGCTCCAGTGTATACTTATGTTTAAGTGAAATGTCACAACAGTGACAGAGATGAGAACAAAGAATATATCGTTTTTATAAAATACTTTATACTACTCACACAGGGTACAGTATTACTCAAAGGTGGACTTGGATTAGCTGTTAAGTGTATATTCCAAACTCTACGGCAAACACTAGAAAAAAAATTTTTTTTAAGATTTTATTATTTATTTATTCATGAGAGACACACAGAAAGAGAAGCAGAGACATAGGCAGAGGGAGAAGCAGGCTCCATGCAGGAAGCCCGATGCGGGACTCAAACCCGGTCTCCAGGATCACACCCTAAGCCAAAGGCAGAAGCTTAACCGCTGAGCCACCCAGGTATCCCCTAGAAAAATTTTTAAAAGAAGCATAATTGGGGCATCTGGCTCAGTTGGTAGAGCATGTGACTCTTGATCTTGGGGTCATGAGTTTGAGCCCAACATTGGGCATAGAGCTTATCTAAAAACAACAACAAAAAGAGTACACTTATCATGATGAGCACATACAGAATTGCTGAATCACTAACTGCACACCTGAAACGAATAAAATACTCTATGTTTATTAGACTGAAATTTAAAATAATCTTTTTTTTTTTTAAAGTATAATTAAAGGGCTAAGAAAGGAGAGAAAATGGAATCATATAAAATGCTCAGTTAAGCCCACAAAAGGCAGAAAAAGATGTGGGAGAAAAATAAGAACAAAGAGCAAGGGCAACAAATATAAAACAGTAACAAATATTGTAGATCTTAAACTGTATCAATAATTGCTTTGAATGCCGATAATTTAAATGTACCAATTAATACACCGAAACTGTCAGAGGGGATCAAAAACAAGACCCAGCTATATAGTCTACAAGCAATCCTCTTTATTTTTTTAAAAAAATTTATTTATTTATTCTTGAAAGACACAGAAAAAGAGGCAGAGACCTAGGCAGAGGGAGAAGTAGGCTCCCTATAGGGAGTCTGATGTGGGATTCAATTCCAGGACCCCAGGATCACAATCTGAACTGAAGGCAGCTGCTCAATCACTGAGCTACCCATGCATCCCTACAAGTAATCCTCTTTAAATATAAAGACATGGGGGTGTCTCCTGGCTTAGCTGGTAGAGCATGTGACTCTTGATCTCAGGGCTGAGTTTAATTTTAAAAAATGGAAGTAGCTATCTTAATTTCAGAGAGATCAGACTTCCCAGAGTAAGGAAAGTTATTATGGATAAGTAGGGGCATTAAATAATAACAAAGGAGTGAATTCTCTAACAAGACATAGTAATTCTTAATGTGTATGTATCTAACAACCCAATGTTGAAATGCATAAGGCAAAAACTGATAGATTTGTAAGGAGAAATACATGAATCCCCAATTATAACTGGAGATTTTAACATCCCTGTATCAGAAATCCAGTAGGCAAAACATCACTAAAAACACACTTGAATTCGACAGATCAACTTGTTATAGTGGACTATAGGCCACTTCACACAACAGCAGAATATATATTCTCCTCAAACTTATGTGGAATACTCACCAAGATGATATTCTGAACCACAAAAAGAGACCATAACAAATTCAATAGAATAGAAATCATATATGCTCTCAGATGACACTGGAATTAAACTAGAAATCAATAATGGGAGGGGCACTCAGTCCATTAAGCATCTGCCTTTGGCTTAGTCATGATCCCAGGGCCCTGGAATGTAGCCCCACATTGGGCTCCCTGCTCAGTGGGGAGTCTGCCTCTCTGCAACTGCTCTTGTGCTCTGTCAAATAAATAAATAAAATCTTAAAAAGAAAAAAAAAAAAAAGAAAATCAATAATGGGAAAATAGCTGGTGTGGGATGTGTATAGTGGGTGAGGCTATATATATGTAGGACAGGGCCTATATGGGAATGCTGATCTTTTGCTCAATTTGGCTCTGAATCTACAGTGCTATAAAAAACAAAGTATTTTTTTTAAAGTAGAGAGAATTAATATAGAAGCAAAAATTAAATAGAAATGTTACTCATAAAAATGTAGACATTATCAATAAAATCAACACCTTTGAAGTAGCAAGTCTGATCAAGAACATTAGTGGAAAGACGACTTCTGAACCTTCTAAAAATGATGCTACCATTATGAACACATATTTATACCAAGCACGTCTGTCATTACTCAGGCCAGTAATAGTGTCATTTAAGCTAAGTAAGCAGAGAAAGAGAGGTAGTGCCAGATTCTGATGAAGAATACAATGAAAGAATTGTCTTATAATTTGAAACATTTGGGGAAGGAAGCCTATTAGAATTAAATGCATTCAAATACTGAAGTCAAAATCATAGAACAATTTAGTTTTAGAAGTTTGGTGGAAAATGAGTGCAATTTTAAATCCTTTATTTTAACTGAGTGCTTCCAGAAAACAATTCCCTCCTCACAAAAAGACAAATATAATCTCATTTTTAGTCTATAACATGATTTTAAAGCAAGAAAACATAAAAGTAAACATATCATCTTAAAGCCTTAAATTAACTCTTTTACAAAACATTGGTGGCATCTACATTTTATCTGTAATGCCTCTAATTCAAACCCCTGAAAACTTGTCTTTTTTTTTTTTTTTTTTTAAACTTGTCTTTAAAAAGATAAACATGGGGATCCCTGGGTGGCACAGCGCTTTGGCGCCTGCCTTTGGCCCAGGGCGCGATCCTGGAGACCTGGGGTCGAATCCCACGTCGGGCTCCCGGTGCATGGAGCCTGCTTCTCCCTCTGCCTATGTCTCTGCCTCTCTCTCTCTGTGTGACTATCATAAATAAATAAAAATTAAAAAATAAATAAAAAGATAAACATGTATTCCGAGTCCCACGTCAGGCTCCCTGCATGAAGGCTGCTTCTCCCTCTGCCTATGTCTCTGCCTCTCTCTGTGTCTCTCATGAATAAATAAATAAAATATATTTTTTAAAAAAAGATAAACATGTGTCCTAGGAAGGAAGCAATCCTCTCCTCTAAAATGCAAGATCAGTTATGTTTCCATTTTCTCAATCTCCAGCCAAGTCAACCTCTAAGGATGCTGAATTGTAATTTGGCCCTGAGGACTGCTGTGAAGTCTGCCTGTTGACTTCAGCATAAGTAGGCCATTTCAGAAAAGGAAGGCTCATCAGATCTAATAAAAAGGTGATCCATGGTTGAACTTTGCCAAGGGGGGTGGAGGTGGGGGGTGGAGTGGGGAAGACAACAAGAATGAGAGAGACATAGCAAAGAAAGGACCAGAAAAGAAATCTGGCAACAACAAAAAAGCACAACCTGTACAAATTCTCAGTTGGACTATCTCTTAAATGTTTGAACGTGACCTTCACTGCAGGATTTCTCAGATAACTGAAGAACTGCTGCCACCTCATGGAGAACTGGAAGATCTCATTCACAGATCTCGATCCTGCCATCACGCATTTATATCCTGCCTTTTTTTCCTTTTTAATTGGCTATTTAAAAAAAAAAAAGAAAGAAAGAAAAGCAACCACCACAAACATTTCTTATAGAAAATGCTCATTCTTCTTGATATATGATTTTCCTTCAAAAATAACTGGTTCTGGGCACCTGGGTGTCTCAGTTAGTTGAGCGTCGGCCTGGGGCTCAGGTCATGATCTTAGGGTCCTGGGATTCAGCCCTCAACAGGCTCCCTGCTCAGC